>NC_060249.1:102605631-103941062 GCF_921293095.1 Ischnura elegans
ATCAAAACTTCACTTTTAAAAATATGATGTTTGAGATTAATGAATGATTATTTTTATACACTGCATATATCCGCCGAATGTGCTTACACGGTAATCATTTGCACTCACTAGATGCGAGAGGGAGATATTGATACACTTCTGGAGGGAATTTCATTTCCTTCTGCAACCAGCTTTTGAACATCTCTTTGCAATGCTCATCTGTCCTCGAGCTTTGATTCCACTTTCTCAGGTATTTCGAGAAAACATTCTTCGCACAAAACGCGTCAGAATATTTTTTGCATGCTTGATTTCATTCAGTCGAAATCTTGTTTTCAAATATTCCACGACATATTCCTTCTTCTTCGCTTATTAATATTCTTTTCTCTCCGTATTTTTATTGTACACCGCAAGGTACGAAAAAATTTGCGGCACCCATAATTCAAATTTAACAGGAGTATTTACGGCTGAAACGATGAATGTGATTTCTAAAAGTTGTCTATTTTTAACCAATAATAAACCGGATATTATGATTTGACATTGAATAAAAGATATATAAGCTTATATAGACTTGCCTCTGAGTTTCCGGCGTATCCTGAAATTTGCATGCCAAACATTGGCAAACCAAGTGCTTTAATTATCTGGACAGGAGAAGTTTCTCGAGTTAGCCGTTTTAACACAGTTCGGAACACAGCACTTGTTCATATAGAAAATCATTAAGTAAAACTGACATGGGAAATGTTCACCACATCCATGCAATGGCTATGGTGAGGGAGGCCGTCATCCTCATTCCATTATTATTAAAAAATGCACGAGCAAGATTCACGCTCCATTGGTGGGTTTAGACGAATTTTTCCCTCCGAATTCAATCCTATCTACGTCTATGGGCTGTTGTAATGATTCTGTGAATAATTCTTGGCATTAGGGAGCATTTATTTCTCTTAGCGCCAATACCTTATTTCGGAATAACGTGCTGACAACGCTGTACAGCATGCAAGGGATCTCTTCTCTATAAAAATATGAGGAAAGTTTTGCAGAGAAAAGCATATTGTGGTTACTGTAAGGTTCTCGCATGAGAACTTGAGTAGTCACTTTTGATCACTCATAATGTTTCTCATTAAGAGCATGAAAACAGGCCCTCATTGGTTTCATGAATATTTGAAGGTGAGAGCACAAACGAGAAGTGTGCATACGATAGGCGTGAAGCACTTGATTTATGCAATCGTACAGGATGTAGAATTATGCTAAGTATACACCATGCGGGTTCGACCACCGATACAAAAATATTTTAGCGATAATGCCATTCGGTCTTCCGCAGGCCAGCCACCTTCAGCGGAGCGGTGCACCGCTCAACTTAAAACCCTCTAGATGTCGGATAGGCAAGTATAGGCAAGATTTTTTTTCTCCATCTTGTTGTACATACTCTTCCTAAGGATTAAGCATAGGAATCTTTGAGGGGCACGGAGGGGCACGAAACTATATTGACACATTTGACTAAAAATAGGCCCAAAAATAGCTAACATTATAAATAATTAAATATAGTTATAATAAATTCTGAAACGAACAAAACTTACCATAATATTGTGAAAAAATATGCAAACTTACCGTATTAAAATTGACTGATGAATCCCATGAAATTAAAATAGTCATTTATTAAGTTGAATTACCCTAAAATCGACTATTTCTACGCCTCGGGCGTTTTAGGCTGAACATGCCCATGTTTGACGGGTTACACAGGTCAACATAATAATCACACAGACCTATCAGGTACAAAATATTATAGGCCATATCCTGCAGAATCCGAATACATAATTTAAAACTTCCTCGTAAAAAGTCGAAAAAATGACTTTTGGCCAGCTTTTTTCGATTTGGGACCACTGTGCGCCGTTGCAGAGAGTTCTATCAACCAACTTTTCATAGAGAAGATTTAAATAATTCTACCTATCGCGCTCTCGTGGTGCTAACTTACCAAACGGCGTTCTTTTCATCGATTCAATGACATAGCTACCATAACGATTGATTCTATAATTTTCGATTCGATCTTCATTTTATCAACTTGCCTATGGAATATTTACCGCAGATATTCAGACGGTTACATCTATATAACTTAACTATTCTTGAGTATTACACTTTCTGAATTTGATAACTCATTTTCTCCAATGTTATCATTACATCAGGCATAAATTAATATCTGAAAATACGCAAATTAATGAAGAAAATAATGTTATTAAGATGGAATAGTAATCGAATTAAATAAATCCAAAAATCTTCTTAAATGCCCAAGTAATCGGAAAAAATCTCGAGCATAACCGGAGTATGGAGTACCTAGGGACTACACTCTAGTTAAGTCCCGCATTCGCATTTCGGCAACAGCTGGATACTTTTCAAAGAAATTCCGATCCCAACTTGGGTAATCTGCGGTGAGCTTTCCAAGAGTAGAACTCCATCCGTCGGATGGGACGTTAAGCCCTTTGTTGCCTTTCGTTAAGAAGAGGCTAACGACGACGACGCGGGATTTTTCTCCGTCCCACATTCACTCGCTGGCTAATCTTCCCCTCATCGACCTAACCCACCTTTCCTTAATTGCGAATATACCGTCAACAGTCGGTAGCCTCCCTAAGCAACCGAGAACTGGAACTCTGATAATGGGGATAACAAGAACTTGGAATTGGGACGATCAGGTACTTCCTGCTATTCTCCCCCTCGACCCTTTCCCTCCAGATTCGGTTTATCGCGGTTTCAATCGCAGTATTACGATTTGTCCTGAATATTCGGAGAACCAATAGAGAGAAAAATCGTGCAACTGATTGTGAATAAACACATAATTGAGGTGAATGTAATTCATTATCTATCAATATTTTACGCTGCTTTATTCTCGCAGTAAATACTTTCAAATGGTACTTGCAAGTTTTACATTTCAATTCCTTGCATTTTGCAGAAGAATACACGAATATTTTCTGTTGATGATGCAATTTGAAGTAATTACTAATAATATCACAGTATGACTTAGTTTACCAGCAAGTTCGTCAAATGCTGCAATATAAACTTACAAACCAAAGATATATTAAACATGCAATATGCCTTTTTTGACCGACAATCACTTCCGATGCAGGTAAGGGAAGTCAACCTATCAGAGCGGCGACAAAAACACAATTAGAGAGGAATCTGATGGAAGAAGGCTGCTTTGCTAAATTAATTGATTCTGGGAAAGTATGATGATTTATCAAAATACAGTACCTAGGAGCAAATAATAAAAAGTGCTGATATGAGAGATTGAAGACACATAGAGTACCTTAAATAATTATGCTCCAAATTGAGTGAATAATAGCACGCGACATTGAGTGATGGTAAAGGGTGGTTAGTTAGGAGAAAAGTGGGCATCACAAAAATGATCATCATGAAGAAAATAGCTCCCCTGATATAAACGGTTAGCAATCGAAAAGGTATTATGAAGAGATCGCTTCGGAATAGAATAAAATCTAGGCTGGCAACAGGTTTGAAATGGAAATTAGGACTGTACTGAGGGATAATCAAAAATGAAAACGAGATACATTTTGTAACCAGTTATCCCACGTATGAGCGTAAAGAAGATGGAGAAGTATGATGGTTGGAGGAAGTTCTCCATTTGCTGCAAGAGGAGAGGAAATATTAATAAGAATATACGCTTGGCACAGTAAATATATTACGCAGTAATTCCTCTCGTGCGCATTCAACAGACAGTAACGGAAGGAAACCTCTAACTTGATGCAATGCATGATCTTACGTATAATATACGCTTTCAATGTCTTCATGAGCTAAGGTTACATTTACGCTAAAGAGAGTTGTTTTTCGGCCTGAGGGCTCGGAAATTGGTGAAAAGTGATTCGGTATCTACCATATAAAATAACGGTACATGACAGAAGAGTAGGGAAAATTTGACAGAATGGGTCCTTTACCACGAAAAACGGAAGGTAAAAAGGGCAAGTATCAGAATCATAGAAACATATTTGATAGCCGATTTGGAAGAGGACGTCGACAATTTACCTAATTTAATGAGGCTTTCGAGCGTCGAAAAACTTTCATTCTAAGTACAATATCCATTCGACAAATTCACTACTACATCAATTACTTAATTTTTAAGAGGTAAGCATGTTTGACAGAGAGACGATAGTTAGATTTTGTGTGGAGTAATTTTAGACAGGGGGATGAATGCATTGACATAATTTATCAGCCACTAGTACAGTGAAAGATAGCGAGTTCAGCTAGCTCATGAAACAATGAGCGATAGCCAACCGATGATTCTCAAGATATAAATGAGCTAAGTTATAAGACATAAAAAAGAGTTCTTAGGTCTGAATGAACTTGTGGTGAAATGATATTAAGCGTTAAAGTATCAATTATTTGAGAGCATGTAATCAGGAAAGGGATAGTGCGGAATCGCAAATTCTAAACCCAGGGTGAAACCACATTCATGTGAATCACTAAAAAACAATTCATAAGGGAAAAAATACTGAAATGCATGAGCGAGGATTAGGTGCTTCGTTTCAGACTTTAAAAACCTCAGACCATCCACTTCACATTTTCTCATCCACTTGTAGTTGAGAAAGAGAAAATTTCTCCTTTTCACGCACTCGCCGTGTGGTAGGGAGGATGGAGGCGAAGATAGAAGAGAACGGACATAAAAGAGTCCATTAATCGTAATATCTCCCCTTTCACCCTCCGCTTTCCATCCACGCACATTCGCGGCTACTTTTCTCTACATCCAGTCCCTTTTATGAAATACCCACCGACTCCTGCGATCTCATCACAGAAATTGGGTTCCAGAAGAAATGAGGGGATGGTAAAAAGACGGCGGTTTACCTAGCACTACAATTATTTCCGACAAAGTGCCGTCTCACGTGTCAGAATGACGCTGCCATTTGTGGATAAATTACACTAGAACATTAAAGTAAGGTTCTACCTACAGCGGGGAATTTAAACGAAAAAAGTGAGGAAACATTTTATCGGAACTAACATTTGGAGTATCATTCCCTACGGAAGTGAGGCATGGGCAATGACAGCCGCGGAGAAATCAAGGGTAAAGGCCTTCGAAATGTGGTGCTACAGCGGAATGATGAGACCCAAATGGATCGACCTAGTAAGTAATGCGGAAGTCCTAAGAAGAATTGGAGAGAGGAGAAGCCTCATGACAATCTTGAAAAGAAGACGAAACGACCTTATCGGCCATTACGTGAGACATGACGGCCTGATGAAGACTATCGTCCAAGGGCAAGTATATGGAAAAAGGGAATAGGAAGATTTAGAATGAAATATATGGAGCAGGTGAAGAAGGACGTGAAAGAGAAAACAATACGTAAATGCGGAAAGATTAACCGGTAGGGGAATTGAGTGAAGAGCTGGGTCGAACAAATCTTAGCATTGTTTACAAGTGATGATAATGATGATATTGATGATCAAAGTACGTTAATTCGCACGAAGTATTCCACAGGTTACGATTGGTTTATACCAAAGGTAAAATTTCACTCAAAACCACTGAATGTTCCATTTCCTTCTTATATTTCTTTCCTACATACCAAGGCCGCGGCCTGAAAAAAAAATCGTGGATGTGTTCGAGTTATCATGTAGGGACATACATTTCGGGACACTTCATTTAGAGAGAGTACCGTTATATGCGTGCCTCGGACAAACATTTCGGCAGAGGGTTCACATACAATCTTCCCCAACCACTCGCCACGACCTCGCGACACACAACCAATAAACGAGTCCAATACGCTGTTCAGATTTAATAGCTCATTTTTATTAATATGGGTTATTGGATGTTACCTTCCGCTTAAGGCATGTTTACATTATAGGCTTTATAATACCTACACCTATTTCACTCATCAATATTGCCTATCCATTTTCCCATAGAGAATTTTGTTCTTCATATCCAGCTTCAGTTCAGGTATATTTCCAGTCGGTCAATACTAAACTTTTTATCAGGCTACCCATTCGCTGCTTACTGAACATCCTCCTATCTTGCACAAACTCCGTCATCTTAGCAACCATCGATACACGCTCTAAATACCTCTTAATAAATCTAGCAGTTCCCTATTCTCATCAACTACTCGTAGAACTTCCTTACCCATTTTACTGCGTCCATCTTACATCTCCCATCATTCTTAAAATCCATTAAAATAGCGTTTCTACCAAATTACTTCCTCCTCCCTCAGTATCCATCTGTCTGACCCATGCAGCCTCACACTTCATGCAGCGATCATCCTTCATTTTTAAAGTGCTGTACAAATATCTCTTTATGTTTCATAAGCACCTCTATCAATAAATACATTATTTTCACCATAAATTTATGTCTCTTTCACACTTTTATTGGGTCAAAATAGTCTAAATTTTTAACACACTCAGAGATCAAAATGGAATTAAAGAAAATCCTAGGGTTAAATTAATTACAGCCACAGGAACTTCCTTGAGACTACCTGCTCATATCTAACACCATTTGTATTTTAATCAAGCTTCAAGTCCTTCACTTTCTAAAACCTACAAAGCTTTGTTATACTTTGTTTTTTTATGAAAAATTTACTATCTTAAACGCTAAAAATTACCTTGAGCTCCAGACTCTCCATTATCATCTTATGCCCTTCTCTGACCATTATCACAGGCATACTTTCCCAGAAACTGAGAGTTATTTCACTCCTGCTCAGACGACGGTGCAGAAGCACAGATGTACGCCACGTAAATCTACATGCTGGAAAAATCATCAGAGTATCATCCTGTGGAGAACCTGGATAGCATTCGTAAATACAACTCCTGATAAGAGTGAAATTACAATCGTTATTAAGTTTTCAGCATGACAATAATAGATCATAAGAATGCAAAAATAAATAACCAGTAGAGCCGTTCAAAAAAAAATAATTATGAGATTGCAGAAAATACCATATACGAAAACAGCGACAAATTATCATAAAATATATCACCAGCACTTCTTTACTCAAGTCAAAGTCATGATTTTTTCACAGCTGAAGTCTAGGAAAAGAAATTCTCAAAATCTTTGCCATTGAGAACTTCAGCTCAACTGAACTTGAAATCTTCAGCTCATTCATTTGACACATAGGCTATCTTATTCTAGGGAGATCTTTCGATAAATATGAATGCACATATTCTTACCTTAAATACGAGCTTTTATCGCTTAGGTAGGAGATATATATATACACCTATGAGCGCGGAGCTGAGTCTCCAACCGTAACCATCTTATCCCCGGCGTTTTATCCCACAAACGCAGTTCTTTTGAATACTTTATCCAAATTCGACCTCGACCTTCGAAATACCTTAAGAATAGGTCACCTAGAGAGATTGAGGATATCGTTTCCGCCGGCCCTTTCGCAACAGTTAAAATAAGCCTATCCCGAAAAGAAATGCTCGCGTTTACATAAAACGCCGGATTCCAATAGTGCCTCTCACTCCCTTTGGAAGTTTTCATAGGCGGCAAAGATCCGCTGGAGTAACAAAGACGCGCATTCATTCCGAAGTGGGAAGATTTGGCGAAAGGGCGAGAGCCTGTTTTCCACTCGGCGGATCCAGACGCCGCTCGTAAAATGAATGGCTGCATTTGAATAACTTTTTGAATGCGCGCACCGAATAGTTTCGTTTTTTGTCACTTTTTTCCATCCACCGAACGAAACACTTCCACGGTGCGGCCGAAAGTTTTCTCGCGTTTGTTTCACGGCCTGGGAAAGATATCTTTGATTCGTAAACTGCAGCCCTTTAAGTCTCTTGCGAGCTTCTCCCGCGTGTATCACTTCCGCTAGATTGAAATTCAGCCACCCAATCGACGATTCTTCGCTCTCTGCTGAAACGGCGCCATCCTGAGGCCTTATTCTTCGCCGCTCAAATCTGGGCATTCCAAAATCTGCCTGTTGAAGCTCTGCTTATATTTTTCAATTCAATTCAAGTTATGAGGCGTAATATATTAGAATCCTCATTATGTCCGTGGATATGTACATTTCTTACGAATTACAAGTTCTACCATGGATGATGGTGAGCTAAAAATTATAAGGGGATAAATACCCAGCGAAATAGCTTTGCCATGAAAGACATACTGCCAAATGAAAAATTCCAGAAAAAATTGATTAGAAATCGTTCACGGCGTTTTTACGCATGAACATCAAAATGCAGCGATGCGCAGCAGTGAAACTCATCATAATCTGAACTCTCATTAATTTTCTTAGGCGTGTCAGAGGGAAAACAAGTGATGCAAGGCTTTATAATAGTAGAAGTTCACTTTAGTTCAGGTTCCAGTCATAAAGATGAGAGATTCTTCCTCCATTAATATTTAAGTTTATTTTACCTTTAAGGTACCACTTCACACGGCTGAATTATGACGCACATAGTGATACTCAATAATTATTCTCCATAGTTCGTAGTTCTCTAACATAGTTCTCATCAGCGCGATTAAAAAAGGCTAAACTGTATCGCTTGTACACAAAATATGTGAAGTATTTGGCAACGGAAATCACAAATATGTGGTAGATGAAATATTTTAGCCTAATACATTTTAATAAATGAAATGAATAAGCAAAAAATATTTACCATTGAAAAGTTTAACTAAAATTACATCACTTGAGGGTCACGACAATTAATTGTGGTTTTATATTAAAGTAGCCGTCAACACTCTGACATTAGGTTTTCCTTCAAATAGGAGAATTAAATGAGAGCTGAAGAGATAGATACATCCTTAATTTACCGTAGAAGACTTGGAAGAACATGGTACCATTTCCACGCAAACTTGCTCCACATTACATAATTTTTAAGCAAAGAATTAGTGCACGTAATAATAATACAACAAAAAAGATTAAAAAATGAGTGCGGCATCAGCGAAAACATGTTTTTAAGTTCAGGGATATAGTAAAAGGTGACAAAAATTTGCATGGCAAATAAGCATTGTAAATATTAGCTGACAGCATGATAATGAGGAAGGGCAGTCGTTGCATCACGTAAAAAGAATATTTCCCATTTCCTACACTCACTATTGACACGGGATATTCCTTAATTAGCAAACTCACATAATACCTATGAAGTGAAAATTTAAAGCACCCTAGAGGGTTTACAGAAGCTCTCAGAGTTTTCATCCCTCCCAAAACACAGTGAAAGCTTCTCGGAGACTCATTAAATATTTAAAAGTTTGACATAAGCCTCTCTAGGCCCTGAGTTTCTCTATTTTTTAGACGTTTTTCCAGCGTGGATGGGACTACCCTAGATTCTGTCCTATGAAAATCTGTTTTATAATAGGCAGGGGATGAGGGGTTGAGCGTTGGATGGCAGAGGATACAGTGGCAAAGGAGGGAGGGGAATGGGCAGAAAGGAAGGGGTGGGAATAATATGAAGAAGGGGGCTGTAGAAGGACATAAAGAGGAAGTTGCGTGGCCCTTATCGCACAATATCCACCTTAACCCTCACCAAACCCTTTTCCATCCCACCCCCTCCTAGCAACCTCCTCCACCCCTTTCTCCCTTTACCTCCCTCCTCCACATTGGAAGCTAAAACCCTCCCAACTTCTCCTTTCCTCAGACTCTAAGATACATAACTTGCGGAAATATGAATACATAACGATAATATGTACTGAAAGTATTCTCAGTGACTAAAGCCTTGTTGGTTCTAATGTATGAAAATAAGACCTGCGTTTAAAAACTATTGTAACACAACGTATATTAACTTAAATTCATGGCATTGCAACATTAATACAAAACTTGCAGAAAGATGAATGCATAAAGATTGAATTTACTTCAATTTAATTCAATAATACTGTAATAACGAGTATTCTCATTAATTATTAGTGATAAAACTAGTAGTTTGAGGCGTGACTTGGTGAATTTGCTTCATGTTGAATAAAAAAACCTTGTAAGTTCCACATAAATTATTTTAATGATGACCAGTTTCGTTGTTGTGCGTCATCTTCAAGTGAAAATACAGGATTCAGGGAGAGTATGACCTCAAATTCATTGAGTTAGTGATAGTATCAATTCTAGTCGTAGCAAGTAGTCCTAATACCAATTCTAACCTCCCACCCCCGACTGACTTAAAGAATAATGTCATAACCTTCCTGTATCCTGCATTTACACATGATGATGCCGCACAGCGACTAAACCGGTCGTTATTAAAATCATTTATGTGTAATTTACAAGGTTTTTTTATTCGACGTTATATGCGTTGTAAGTATTCTCAGTGACCGAAGCCTTGTTGGTTCTAATTTATGACAGTTAGATCTGTGCTTATACAACTGTTTTATTATGATGTACACACACTCAAATTTCTGACATTGCAGCAATGCAAAAAAAACTTCGCCACAATACCAGATATACAAGCTAAGCAAGGGCACCGAGAAAGCAGTGAATGACATCAACGCGAGCACTTCATCAATCAACAACAGTAGCAACATTTTTACATGGCGGCCTACGTGGGGTTTTGCCGGTTTCCCTCACGTCTCAAACCAGCAGCCATTCCGGAGGAAAAGAGTTCCAGTCTTTTGATTTTCTCTATACTTATATGCCACAGGCTCGCAAACAATGTAAAAACAATAACAGTGTGTGGCATGCCCTAAAGAGAAAAATTTTTCCTATAATGGGGACCTTACTATAAATATCGATAGTACTACCTAACGAAATAAATATGTACAGTGGCGGAAAAAATTAAGAGCAAAGCTCGTTGGCGTCTGAGAGCGGCCAGTTCAGGAACTACTTGTCTTCCAGAATTTTGCCCTCGTAATGCTCTCATACAACCGGAAGTTTTAAAATCAATATATCACTTAAACCGGGGAAATAATCATACCCGTCGCATTATGACAAGGCGCAAAAGATCCTGCTACGAATTCTTCGCCATATTCTCCGAAGTATGCTTCGCCCTCGACTCACCTACAATGGAATCTACTCTCGTTGGGACATAGTGGATACAGCCAACATATTGGGCATTGAGACTCCCTTAGAACCCAATCGTTCCGGTGGCGTAGTGGGTGAAGTATCATGCTTCGAATCAGAGGTTCCACGGATTAAGTCCCAGTGACGGATGGCTTGACTACATGTAAAACTCCAGTGAAAAAATCTCGGGGGCGGCGGGTTTAAACCCTCACCTGCCAAACCGAAAGTCGCGGGTTCGAGTCCCGCCTGGGTAAGTTGCCCCTACCCAGGGAATGGTTGCGTGTGATGGTAATTGTTTCATGATATTTCCTCCGATGTTAAAGGCCTTAAATGAGCTGTTCTCGGGGCGATGAAGATACATAAATAAAACAAACTTTTAAACTCTGAAAATTCTGATTTTATTCTGAATATATAGCTTACTTTAATAAACACAATATTCTAATCGGATGTAATGATCAGAGAACAATGCATTATATAATTATTTCCTCGTCGAAGATTCATGAGAGAGAAAAATATCTCTTCACCCCCATCTTTCTCTTTTGCCGGCGTCAGCGGCGCCGGGGTAATTTCCTCGTCTGACAAAGATCGCGAGTTCGAGTCACACCGGGGTGGATTCATCACCACCCGTGTTTTGATGCATGTGAGTCAAAGAAGTAAATTGTAAGAAAGGACTATCTAGACCTAAATTCACTTGAAATTATGACGACTTTAATATTATTATAATCAAAACAAGAAGAAAATTTAAATTGACCTGTTAAATGTAGTCCTAAATGTGCTGAAAAAAAATTTAGCACGGAACACTATTGGCCTCTATCATAAGAGAGGAGCATTTCCAAATGTTCATATCAGACCTGAACCTAACTATCTCCATGCATCCTGTCATCGGTCCACAAATTTTCAAAAATCATTTACCGTTGCCGCCTAAAACATAGGAACAACCTTCTAAAACCAATCAATCCATAGAGTTTTCATCCCTGCAAAACTTGAAAAAAATTATATTTATTCATAATTAGCCAAACCTAATGGAGCAATTTCAACGCTGTATTATTATGTGTGTATATTCTGAGCCGTTTTTGTATATTTTCCTTTTTCTGATATTTTAATTTGTATATTATTTCAAATTATAAAATACTCACAAATTATATTGATTGCTGCGATTAGAATTGTTGAAAAAAGTCCCAATCGGATTTAATAATATGAGTAAGAAATAAAACTGATTGATGAACTATATGCTGTATAAAAGCAATGTTCCAATAAGATGTAATATTCTGGGAGCAATACATTTTATATCATTACTATTATTCTTCGCGGGTTTAGGAGCGAGAAAAAAATATTTTTCTCTCATCCCATCTTTTTCTCTCCTCAAAACCTCTCCATTTCCCACTGATCCTCTCATACCCACAGCCTGGATTCCCTCCTTTTCCTCCCCTTCCATCCCCCTCCCTCCCCAGCCCTCATCCTCACACTCTGGCTGAAAGGCAGAACGAAAGTTGGCTCGACATGGGACAACCTCCGAAAGTGTCTCCAGACCCAAAGTTGGCCGTTGTACGACGACTAAGGCGACGCCACCTGCTGCCATCACGAGCACCGACATCCCTTCCCGCCCCTCCCCCACGATCTCCAACCACTGCACCCTCCTTTCGCCAACCATACGCACCACCTCACCATTCCCACCCCAACGACGCTCCTACCCAGTACTTTCTGATTCTAACGTTTCCCACCGCCATTCCGCAGCCCGCTACAACTACTTTCTTCCTCAACCCCTCCGAATGGCATATTCATCTCCAAAATTCTCGCTTTCCTCCGGTTTTTTTCCGAACATCACTTCCTACGGAAGGGTCCACAAAGATGAGAAAGCTAAGGAGACTTCAAGGAGTCTCTTGGGTGAAAATTAGCCAAAAGGCGGCGAAAGAGACAACAGTGGTGACGAAAGACGAAAACAAAGGGGGCTTAATTAGCGAATAGAAAGACGTGTGAAACCTAACGAGCGTAAATGAAGCGCGGGGTGGAGTGAAGGCGATTATTCATCTAACTCTAATAGAAAATGAAGTAACCAGCAACCGAGTTAACAGGGGTATGTTCCATATATATTCTTCAGATTTCATTATCAGCGAAAGCCCTCTAAGCGCAAATCCTATTTTAATCGAACATCAATTTCCTAATTTAAAAATCGTAAAAAATTTTGGACAGAGAAGAAAGAAAATACAAAAGTTACCATGAAAGTAGAAGAGAGTTGGGGAACGTAGCTAAGAATGTGAGTTAACGACAGCGTCAAAGGACATAACTAAACATTGGACAATCCGACTTTTAAAGCGCACACCCACCCTTATTTCCTCACGCCACAATTAAATTCGGCATGTGTTGAAACCGTTTAACGAAGTTTCATATATAATTTCCGCTAACGCCGTCATTAAGGTAATAAATCATACTTCACCGGATTTCAACATTTTCACGTCATTATCAAGGATGACCTTTCACACTTACTTTCCATTATCACGACTCGTACATGCTAATAAACGGGAAGGGAGGGGTTTAGGATCGGAGAGATGGTACAAGCTCTGCTGCTCAACCCTGACCTCATTGCATCCTACCACATTCACCAACGCCGTCTTTCACCAGCCCACCATTCCTACCTCCTACATTTGCTTTGCTAGCTATGCTAATGCCATAAAAACTTACAATTGTTAACCTAGGAACATGTCAAGCATCTCGTTTAATATTATCAGGCTAAAAGGAATTAATTTCCTCTCAGTTTATGTTTACTTGCAGAAGTTTCAGTGCGATTCCCGTCATGATGGGCGTAACGATGACTGAAGATTAGATCAGTTTCTCGTAGAATAATCGGAATAGGGCGAGAAATATATGTGTGGTTATGCTCACGCTTATTGTTGAGGTACTGGATAACCCTGGTACTTGTGGCTTTCGTTAATGAAATCTGAAGAATATATATAGACCACTTATTATAAAATTAGGTTTCTGGTAATTACATTTCCTACTTAGAGTTACGTATAATCGAATTCACCACAGCTTGCACTTTGCTTACGCTCAATTGGCTTCAATAGTCTCTCTATTCGCTAATTAAGTCCATTTATAAAATCATGTCTCTTTTAAAGAATACATTTAAGTATCCAAATCGAGATAGCTACATAAATAATCAATTGAACATCGTAGAGATAGCCAGAGGACTGCAGATGTGAGTCCAGATATTTACACGTCCATATTTCCAAGCGCATTTTTGTTTTTATACGGAAGATAGGGCTCACACAAAGCAGTGTGCAAATACATGTATACGGGGTGGCAAAGCACTTCTTTAATCACGGATACCTACGAGCTCGACCGTTTCGATAATTTTTACCGACAAGAAAGCCAAAACTTTTTAAACAACCTAGGAAAAACGAAGGAATTTGGTAGGAGTTGTCTGTCACCTAAAATCCAACGGAAGAGGCTTGGTCTCTCATGTTCTATACCATTTACACCCTCTAATTTCACTGTAAAACATTCTGTCTCACCATGTTATCTCATGCCGCTGATATCATTTCACCTCTAAAATAAAATCTTCCTCTTAACTTGTTTGTGCACCTTAGAAACTGTCCTTAAGGATCTACCATGGGACTTCTCACAACCATCAACGTTTTTAATCCTCTATTTCACGAGAAACATACTGACATCTTCATCACTTTTAAATCTGCATTCTTAGAAACTCCCACGGTATAAATTATCTCTCAGAGCATACAATTTTCAAAGATTCCCCTTCATTAAGAATATATGGCCAGGTGAATTGAAACAATTCACCCTGTGACTAGACGAAAGAATAAGGTACACAACTTATAATCACAGTGTCCATTCAAGTAAAATGGAGAGTTAGATTATCACTCTAATCTTCTCCCGCTATCACCCTTAAACCAGGTGATAACTTTAACCCAATATGTTGCTACAAGGGCCCTCCGCTATCGTATAAATAACCGTCAACATAAGCACACACATATTTTTCGCCCTATTTCGATTATTCTCTGCAAAACTGACCTAATCTTCAGTCATTGCCGAGCCCATCAAGACAGGAACAGGGTAGTTTCCTTCATGAAAGAAAACGAAAGTCATCGATTGCGATTCGTTACTCACCATTACTGTATTCATAATATACAAATTATTTCGTTTTAGAAATATCAGTTTAGACGAATGGCAATGGTCCATTTTTATCCTCATTTGAAAAGGGCCAGACTGGCGCCCATGCGATGCCACTCCACGTTACGTCACAGGGACCTAGTTTCTATACGAGAAGATAGGAGTTATACGTCGTCTGAGGTTACCAATGCATGCATGAGGCGCAGAGCTCAGGGAAGCATGTTTTAATAATCACTTATTAAAACCGGCTAAGGTCGGAAAGTTTTCTTCATTTGATAAGGTATAAATAATCCTTATTTAAGCCAAGCGCTACCAGCCAGCAGGGTACTCAGCTACCCGCTAGCAGCCTGCGTCGTATCAGCGCTCAACTCGCCTCAAGGTTACCTCACAAGGCGGCAGCGGGAACCAGAAATACGCCACACGGAGAGATTTCCCGACATTCATACTTACGCGTCGCCTTTTCGCGCGCTGGAAAATTTTCACTTTTCATTTAATCGCGAAAAATAGATATCGTCATTTAAAAATCTAAAATTGTGAAATACGTACTCCAGGAGTAATAATCTTTCGATTTAGGCAATAAAAAATAATAGGAAACCACCCTATTGCACTGAAGCTTATGTAAGCACACATAAACTGAGAGGAAATTCATTCTATTTAGCCTGAAAACATGCAACATGATGGCCGCCATTTCCAAGTGAGGCACTAGCCATCGTTTTCCTCAAGAATTAATGCCTGCAGGGGGAATTATGATTGTGAACCATCGAAAAAAAAAATGTAAGGGAAGGAATAGAAAAACTAGGTGGTAATTTTGCAAAACATACCCATTCATGTGAAAGAGAAGAAATACGTAGGTGTGAAAAGATTAGCTGATAGGAGAACTGAGTGGAGAGCTGCGTCAAACCAATCCTAGGATTGTTGACCAGTGATGATGATGCTGATGATGATACCCATTCATCACACAACGGTGGAGGAATATAAAATGGGGATAATAATTGATTTCAAAGGAGAATATGCCATCTGTATTGAGGTGAATAGTGAGCCCTGCCCTCGATCGTAGGGAAAAATTGAATTGTGCGATTAAATGGAATGGAAAAATTATATTTTTCGAATAGAAGTCTAGTTGATGGATTAGTATCATAGTGAATGTTGAATGTATGGCGAATCCAATGGGAGTAAAACAAGTGAAAATATAGAAACGTTTAACTGCCTCAGGCTCTTCCCGCTCTCTTACTCGTTTACATCCTGACCCTGCGACCCAGCCACTTCAAAAACTACGGAATACACATTCACTTTTGGTGCCCTTCCCCGGAAACTCTCCGCCAGACACTACGCCCCAGGACCTCTCCTCCCCCCGCCACCTTCCCCTTCACACCTTCACTTCACACTCCCACACTAAACCTAACACTCTCGCCGACACCCCTAGAGCCCCACTTTTCGCACTGCTCCCCCACTTGACGCCGCAGGCCACCGATGCCGACCTCTGCGGTTCGCAGGTCGGGCGTCAGCCAAGACCGCGCCAACTCCCCTCTCCCTTCACCCCACCTCTACCGCGAGCGGCCCCCCAATTCAGACACGGTTTTAAGCACCTCCAGAAGCTAATCCCAAGAAGCAATATTTCCGAGGGTTTTCCAGGAGTGTTGTCCGGGTGGGTGGGAGCTTAAAGGGCTGCCTACCTGTGGGCTGTCTACCAGAATCGTCGGTGGCGGGGCGGCGTCCACGCGCTTTTTTCGCGGGTTGGTAACCACGCCGCTGACTACCTTAGACTGCGGCGAGAACTATGACGTAAAACTTCTTTGATTCTTACCGCTTGTAACAGCACGGAACAAGACGTTGAGTGAAATATAACGAGAATAACCAAAGTTGAGATTAACACTTGCAATTTTCCACGATTATAACTTTTATTCCGACCTAGGTTTCGATGTTCGATGTCTTCAAGGTACAAAATGGTACAAAAATTGCAAGTGTTTATATCAGCATTGAAATAAATATATAGAATAGTTAAAGGAAAATGTGAAAGAAAAGAAATTCGTAGGATTGAATAGATTGGCTGATAGGAGAATTGAGTGGAGAGCTTTGTCAAACCTATCTTGTGATTGTTGACCAGTGATGATGATAATATTACGTTCATTAGGAATATAGGTTACTTTCTGTTATCACTACGCAATACTTAGGGATAATACGCTTACCAAGAACGAAATTAATTTTGGAAATGCTCGGTCTAGAGATATTTTGAGTTTTCTGGAGATTAGTAAATTATGAACCACGACTGAAGCCGCATATCATCATTTCATGATAAAATAACATGAATGTACGTTCAAATTTTGGATTAAAAACTTTAACATGAGATTTTCAAATAAATAAAGATTTATGCATAATAATTACCATAGTTATATTATTTTCATAAATGACGATGCAAAAAATCTTTCTTTGAGAGATGAGATAAGAAAGCACGGGAGCGTTATATTCAGAAAATCGTGAATAAGAGTCATTTCTATGTTGACAGCGGTGACACAATTATGCAAGCCTCGGTGGTGTGACACAGTGGAGATTTTGGGCTGGTGTGGTAGTCGTTTATCATCCCTTTTGATTATGTTTTGATGGTGCTTTTAAAACGTGCGGACGGCAGAAGCGGTGTGCCACACAGCAGCGGGCGGGCCAGGAGTGTAGAGCCGGCGAGGGAGTGAGCGCTTAGCCTGGGGAAACTACACATGACTACCACTACCAATTCCCTCAACGTCCACTTGGGAGGAAAACCAAAAATCCCTGAACGCATGGGATCCGTCCGTAAGGTCGTTGTAAGTGACTTTTAATGGGAGAGATTATGATATAATAATGGGATTACGAGCCGCATGGTTAATTATGGATCGCTTCGGGGCCGGCGAATCCATGGAAATAAACTCCCGTGAGAGAAGGGACCATGGGGATATGAAGGCGTGAATCCTTCTTAACAAATGCGATCATCGTGCAATAAAGCGCTAATTTGTTTCCCGACGGAAGTCGGACATGTGCTCATTACCGAAAATTATCTCTCTACTTTATTTGGCGAGTAAGTCACTGGTCAGAGATGACCGACAAAAATTTAAGACAATGACTCTGACTTGACCAACAATGAAAAGATTCACAAGTGTTATGAGTAAGGAACGTAAAACAGTGTGGAAAATGAAATAGAAATTACCTAGTCACAATAACCTTCCTTGTTCTTCACTAGTCTCCTGGTAACTTTTGATTTAAGTTTTACTTCAAGGTAAAGTGTCATAAAAAAACGAAAATATAGATTTCAAATAGTTAAATAAAATTCAAGATTTGCGATTCTTATTCTGCAGCTTGGATTCAATATTAGGCCTTCTAAAAGAGGCAATAGTTTTCCAATCACCTCTTCTTGAAGAAAAGGAATATTATTTTTTGGAATCCTCAAGATATATTTAGCGTCGAAAGGTACATTGATAAAATTAAAAACCAATGTCACGCTCATTATCGGTCCCAAATAATTATTTCCTTCTAATTTCTTTTATTAACAATATTAACATTCTCTAAATATGAGCGTGATTGAATTAAAATGAGAAATGTAATTTTTTATTGCACCTTGACCCGAATTAAAACATATCTTAATTGAAATGCAATGCTGTATTTCTTGCACAGCTTTCTTTCAGTATAGTAATACGAGAAACAGTAATCTTATTCACAATAAACCAAACCGAATAATATTAGGTGAAAGATAATTTCATTTCGAGACTATTTATCAAGTTTCTCCTCAGCAAGACAGTGAAAAACATTTGGATGGTTAAGCAATCACAGGTAGTCATACGAGTCCTTAAAAATGAAAGCAAGCACATATGACCAATGGGCCTTCCTAGATGTTCTTTTATCTCACGCCACTTGTCTCATTATTAATTCATTAAATGTCTTTCCAACAACATAGTTATTATAAAGAAAATATAATATTCATACCAATTATTCTGATAAATTAGGTACTTTCAATCTTATTTAATGAAAAGAGATATAAAGTTATCAACTGAAAATTAGCCAATTAAATATATAAATTCCGATTGATTTTCAATGATTACCTACACACCCAACATGAAATCAACAGGCTTTCCTGAATTCGCTCACCACACTTAGCGGTCTCTGTTAGACTGAGGCTTAAAACCTTTCCTCAACCTCCTTTATTTAACTAAATACACGATGCTAAATCTGATTATTGTAACTCATTATATAAATAATCACTCATTAGTAAAACTACAATTAAAACCAAAAACAATGAACAGGAAATATCAAGTATGAAAAACGCTCGCATGCACTCTTTTTATTCAATACAAAGAAACATAATAGTCATATCCAATTAAATTAATTCTTAGACTGGTGTCCCTACCCCTCCAACCCGTGGAATTCTCAAAAGAACTCAACGTTATCAAACAACTACCTCTGGTTAATGGCTACAGTAACGGATTAATAGACAGACTTTTCAAACCAAAACGTGGTGCAAAATTCAGTGCATTAGCGATATAGCCTATAAAGACGCTAAACATATCCCAAATAATAAACTCCGAGCATGTTTTTTAAGTCTAAACACCTCGGGAAAGTTTCTTTGCCGTACACATGATAGGATCCCTCCCCTTAAACAATCAGGGGTTGAAGTGCAAGGATTGCAAAAAATTGTAGCACGTCATGTGACTATTACTTAAGTATTTATTTTTTTCCATATTTAATTTTACAATTCGAGTTTACATACGTACATAATAATTTTAGATTGAATTCAAATCCTCGAATAACCTCATCCAAAAGAGGATAAGAACAAGGAACGTGAGAACCCTTAGACCTCCAGTAAACTATAAAAACTTAAGGTGATAATGCAAAGATTGAACCTCCACCTGCTAGAAATCAGGGAAATGAAGTGACCTAAAGAGGAGGATTTTACGAAAGGAAGATATACGATTATATTAAAAGGATCTCTAAACGGTATTGATGGAGTTGAGATAATTCTTATATCCCTTGAATAAAGAAAATAGTGACTCAAAAGGGGATGCATCATAGAAGAAAAACCGCCGTAAAGAAAATATTTGGCTATGCTAGATTTGATTTTTTCATGGCAGATTTCACCCTCAGCAAAAACTGAAATTTACACTAGTGCACGTGACTGTTTATCATGTCGCTTGTTACAGATACTGCTTCGGATACGCGTTCATTTTTCCAGAGTTCAGTGAAATCTATTGGCTGACTTAACGGTGAGAGTTAGAAAGGCTACAACATTGTAAATGAAACTAAAAGTATAACTGCGGCGAAAGGGTCAGCCCAAATTCTTCTGGGCCAGAAAATTGGGCTTTTCTCAAACTCAAGTGCGGCGTTATCTTTTATCATTGACAGTAGGAGGAGCCAAGGCCGTCTACGTGAGGTTACCGTGAAACGATTTCCGAAATGAAACTCTCCGTCAGCGCGGAAGGGAAGCCTTAGAGAACCTAAGAGGGTTCGTCGCCATGTCAACACCAGATGGCGACTCTAGGCAAATATCAAGTTGCACAACGGATGTCGATAATATCAGTCGCACAGTCGTAGATTCGTGTAATCTATGCTGAATATCTATCCAGAATCTGTGAACCATGCCACAAACCACGCGTTTCAAAATATATTCCTGCTGTATAAACTATTATAGACACTAGGGTTACTTTACACAAGATCAAGTCTAGAGAAAGTTTTCCGATGGGGTCCTAAGGAAAGGATATTTGCATTCAGTGGGCGTGTGTTTATTGGGAAGGGGTGTACTTGAAACTGTGGTATCGTAATCGGAGTAGGCGACAGAATAATTATACCAACATGGAAGGGATGGTGTCCATGGATTAATACATATGAACTTGATCACGGTATTTATTCGAAAAAAATACCGCAATAAATGAAGTCGGTACAAAAATTAAATCGATGATTATTCCGACAACATCTCTAACATGACCACTAGTTCATCTAAAACAATGCCTCTTTATGTGATAAGATACATTACCAATGCTTTCTAATAATCATTAAACCATGTACCTACAACAATGACCACTTTTAATGAGAATTTTTTCCTAACAATCAATTTCCGTTACACATGTAACATCCTTTCCATATTATCCCCTTTCACATATAATATCAGCTGCTATGTATAATATCCAAAAATTAAAAGTTAATATATAAATTTTCATTGGAAATTTTTAAATAAGGAAAAATTTCACTGTGATACAATATTTTCGGTCCAGTAGTAATTACTTGCTTTTACTTAAATTAACACTTCAAACACCGGGAATTAAACGAAATACAACAAAAAACTTAAGTAAACGCAGGATGGTAAAGAATATATTCCTCCAAACGAAATCAGACAAAGAAATAACGATTCATATATCAGAATTTGATACTAAATAGTGAGGTGAGATAGTAACGAGTTATCATCTGTATATCATCATAGGTAGGATATTTTGATCGCTGCGGGATCTGAGTAACGTAAATAATCAATAATGGGTACCTATCGAAAAATTTATGGATTTAGCACATAAAAAGTAGTCACTTTTATCTCCGAATAAATAAATTACAAAGTATTTTCTTTTTCTGTAGTGTTTTTCAGTAATCGCGAATCTGTATTTAGCAACAATATTTCTTTTCAACATTGAAAGCTGGTTGCAGCAAAAATAAGTTTTTAACCTAGCCTTTCAAGGAGTAAAAGTAATTTTTGTAGTCCATTTTTATTTGTAAAAGTTATAAGAGATTGTAATTGTTAACGTATTCAAGCTATGTTTTTGATAAAAACAGAAGTTAGATAAAATAGGAACTCCTTTTCACCCTGCTCCTTCGTAAACCTTAAACTTGGAAACGTCAAATGAATGTACCCTAACAGAGCTTAAAATAACACTAACATATGAAAAACTAAATGAACGTGAAATGCATATATATCTCAATATGGCAGAGTCACATTCCAAGCTGAACAATAGCCATTGGTGATTTTGTCACAAAAAACGCAATAATCAATACTGCCCTCCCTTAACAAATAGCCTAAATATAGTGATTGACGAAAGGCTGGGATAACTCCTTTAGTAAGGCTAGATGAAAACAGTTTATCCGTTAACTTACACATGGCAGTAAAACTTTGAATTTAATTCAGAAAAGGCCGTAATATTTACTGAAGCATTTTAAATCCAATTCCAACGGTTTCAATAGCAAAATTGAATCAATTCAAGAGCAGCATTCACGAATTTGAAGTCGAAGGTGCTCCCTAATCCATCTATTTCAGAATCAGACCGAACCCAAATTTTCAAAACCATCGACTTCAATTTTCGCCCGAGGAAAGAAAAAAAGGAACCCTAAAATTCGCACGCAGTTGCCTATTGTGCTCGTGGAATTTTACTCACTACAAGTGCTTTAAGCAAAAGTTTTTATGTTCGCAAATTTGAAAATAAAAAAATAACACTCTCTGTGACATTTTACCGATTCACTGTGACTCCCTATCAGCTAAGCGCCATTTTATAAACCGTCTGTTCTTTTGAGCGACGGGATAACTACATTTTGGTGACAATCCAAAATCCAGCAAATCAAAATAAACAAAAGCACTTTCCAATCTCATCCTTCTTTCTCTCCCGCAAAGCTATTTTTGGCGCAATTTAAATCCTGCATAGCATTTTGATGCAGTTCTCCCCATTTCTAATTTACGTATTTCTCTCGCGGATGATCCATGCCGTGGCCGCTATTCTTTTTTTATTTTTGACCCACCCCACTGCCCCCTTGGGAACGCAATATCGCACGAAATTTAATCTAATATGTAAACTGAAGCCTTGCATTTCAATGATAATGTTTTCGAGGTTGAATCTAAATAACGCGACGCTGGAACGCAATAACGCGCTTTTCAAAAGCGTACTACAGCGGACGATGATAAAATTCAAACATATTCATTTATTATTATTTTTTTTAGAGTAAAAAAGGTAATGTTCGTTGCTATGTTTCGCAGCGTTGAAGGGATGAAGTCACAATTTTGGGGTTCCGTTCGCTTATGTTGACAAAAATACACAGCATGAAAAATTAAAAGGGTTTTTCCCGCTGAATGACTTTAATCCATTCTTATCGCGTTTCCAACCGGGTTAGGGTCTCCATGTTGTGGGCCGACGTTTCGTTAGGAGACTTTTCCAACATCTTCAAGGGGGGTGATGGGATGTTGGTAGACTTTACCGATATCATCAGCCGCGAAGATATTGGGAAAGTCTCCAATGAAACATCGGCCTACAACATGCAAACTCTAACCTGGTTGGAAATCCGGATAGTATTAATTCAAGATTCATAAGTGCCCTTCACCTAAGGACGACAGCAGGAGAGCTTATGAAACTGTTGTGAATCTTTGTCAACATAACGAGGAAGGAGCCCGAAAATGCTGACCTCGTAAATCATATAAGCAGCAAACATTTGGAACTCCGAATCTTTTAACAGCTGAAATGCCCCCAGAATTTCAACCGAACGGACGGCGTCAAACTCAGCCAGATTTGGATGAGAATCTTCTGAAAAAAACAACGACGAGGGTGTTTTCAGTATGGTTTCAGCTATGATTCACCTGCCAGCCACACCACAATAGTTCACTCGCCGCTCAAGGACAGGGCTGAAGAGTTCTTTAGACATCACCGAAACCCCCCTCAACTACCCCTGAGGAGTGAGTAGGGATGACGAGTATATAATTGAAAACTTTTTCTAATTTCCCATTCATCGCCTGATTAGGCGACCTGCAATGGCCGCGAAAGCTTGCATGATGACGCGCATACGCAACTACACCCGATAGTCGTCGATATCAACAGCTGATTTTGCTTAGTTAATTTCAAAATTTCGGATATGCGTAGACCGTTGTTCGCAGTGTAGGTTAAAAGGTCGGTCTTCTTCACCTGAGGACACCAACAGGATAGCTAGTGAATCTGCTTTGAATATAATTATGTGAATAAGGGGAACGGAACCCGATAATCACTTCGTAAATAAGGTAAGTTGCAAACTCATGTACAGGAATGAAAAAAAAATCCTTGCTCTGAATTCCAAAACTTTTAGCACATGATTCTACTGAACTGACTGTTCAATGTTGAATATAAATAAATCATTGGTCGTAGCGTAGGTTAAAAGGGAGCAGAAGAAAATGCTACTGTGCATAGTGTCCACTGCTTGACGACGCGAGTAGGAAGCCGAATGTGGGAAAACAACAAGAGGTACGAGAAGCGCGGCAAAAAGTGGTCCTGCACTAGGGTAAGGAGGTCCTGGGATGAAGACCGCGGCAAAATTAAGGGCAGACGGGTGTGATAAATTCGCAAGACGATTAAAAAAAAGGGCGCGTAAGGAAGGGAAGGAGTGCTGAGCACTTATCCTCAAGCGTGGAACAACACGAACGCAATGACAAGTCAGGAGGTACCGAGGGTTAAACTGCATTACGAGATATTATTGCTCCTCTCCTACTTGAGATAAAACGGCGACAATAAGTTTAGCGTGATAGGATAAAGCGTCGTAATAAGTGAGCATGAGAGGGAATTCATGTCCCCTACCGGCAAACAATGGTAGCTTTGTCATATTTTCCCGGGTTTCCCTCCGGGTAATTTCTACCAAATGAGTGCACTGATCCGGCGAAAAGCCTGTGAACCATTTACCCTAAATTACTGCGGTGAGAGTATTAAGTCACTTATGCATATGGAAAATATGTTTTTAAATGTGTGCACGTGGCTGAAGTTGAATAAATACAATTGTTAAATAATGATTTAGGTGTGTTGATTGATCTACAAATTTAATTTACATCTAAATTAATAATGATACATGCAAATAATCATGTATATTTATTAAAATCCATAAATACGTAACCTAAGTTTTGTTTCACTGCCAAGTTGAATCACATCATTACGTATTCACAACCGCTAAAAGGCATCAGCCCCGAGAACGGACTCTACTCCATATTCCATCACTTATTATTATCAAAAAAATTAAGAACTAACGTCATCATTAAAAAAACGCCTTAGCCCGCAATTAGGACAGCCAACATGACAACCACAATCACAACTAAAATTCTGAAACAGCAATGAGTCCAGGAGTTATTGGGAGCTTACTCATCAGCTTTAATTTATAACGGTGACAAGGTTGTAATCACATCGAAAGACGAAAAATTGTCCCCTATTAATAAATATATGACATCAAAATATACAAACATTAATTCAGATTAGGGTTTTAAAATGATGTCGCACCAAGTACACGATTATATTCCACTTGAAAGTATCAGTTCGACAATGGCAGTAATACTTAAAGATATCATCAAAATACGAGGTAGTCAAAACCTAAAATTTGAAAATATTTAGATAACCTTAATTTTTGAACCAACCAAGTCCAACCTGAATTTGGAAGGAAATGTAATGCACTGAAATCTAACTGACGAAAATGAAAACCCAATAAGTATTTCGAAAAATTCAACGACGTCTCGCGCTAAAAACGGTATTCCAATGAAGACTTTTCAAAAATAACTTGCTAACTTTCGTTTGCCATAGTCACGCCTTAAAAATTTCGCTTGCGTTAATCTCGCGGTTTTTAATATGAGGCACCTGAAAATGCACGGGATACATTTGAAAAACCACACCCTGAATGGACTACTGTACAGTGCAGGTTAAAAACATTGATAAGGAGTTTCATCATGAATTTCTGTAGGGACTACTCGTCAGAACAGAAAGCCTTCAGTTAAGCAGACCATAGCGACGAAGCGACCTCTAAACAAGCAATCCAAATGAAGAAAGGAAGAAGAAAAATTGAAAGAATTATGATTAAAAGGGAAGATCTGAACTTTATCTCGCGGTTTAAAATGTTAGGCTTCTGAAAAGGCAAGGAATGCATTTGAAAAATCACAACCTCAATAAACTTCCATTCCATACAGTGCGAAATCACTGTAATGGAGTTTCAATATGTATTACTATATTTTCGGTCGGAACGTTAAGTCTTCAGTTTAGTAGAGTATACCGACGACGCCTGAATAAGCAGACCAAATAAAGAGAGAAGGAGGAAAAATGGAAAGTATTGGGTCCATAAGGGGAAAGAGGGTTGACAAGACTGAAGCTCTGGTCGAAGAAAGTTACACACTCGACCGAGAGGAATCATGGGAAGCAGCGAGAGCGAGTGATAAGAAGCGAGAATGGCAAGGGAATGAAGACAAATGGGTTTGAAAGCAGGGGAGAAGATGGCGAAAAGAGAATGTGCAAAGTGGAAGCGGGTAAGGAAGGAATAATAAGAGAAAAGGGAAGATGTATGGGCCCTACGACGAAGGCCACGGAAAAAGGCTTCCGTGAGATCGGACGGGAAGGCGTGGCGAACAGAGGGCGTGGTGGAGTGGCGTGACGGCGAAGTAGGTGTGCAGCACGTGGCTAAGGAGTGCCTCCCTATTTCCTTCTCCTGACGTCTTCACCGAAGCAGCGGAAGATGGTAGAGGGACGACGGCAAAAGAAAAAAAGAGTGCAGGGCGAAGATTTAGGGATTTCGAGAGTAGTGAGATGTAGTGAGAAAAAAGAAGTGGAGTTTATACGCACGCTCCGGTTTGGCACTTTACCCCACCGCTTGACAAGAATAGATACCTTTGAGAGCGACACAGAGAATATCATCTAAAAACCGCATTCTATATCCAGATCCAGCAAAAACTTTAGTGCAGTAGAGATATTATGTCAAATAGTTAAGTATCCATAGGAATTCGTTTTTCTCCTGAAAAATTAAGGGTTATAAAAAATTCTAAGCGGAACTCAGACATACAATTCTCCCACAACGCATATCCATTTATTTTATGAATCCAGGTACGGTTAAATGATTGGTGTCTTACGTCCACCACAAGTCTTTGGAGTCTCCATGGGTATTATGACTCCCATGAAAAGAGTTTGCAGATTTTGAGTGTAAAGCTCTACCATTCGGGAAGTAAATGATCACTCGCTACGTGAATGATGAATTATCATAGAAGAAACGGCGTTATCAAACACCAGCTCTCAAAGAAGTAGCCCAATATTTGTTGCACCCAATCAGTAAAATAAAAAAATTGATGATATCATTTCAAAATATTCATCCAACATGTTTTGATTATTTAATCTCAAGTATTTATACATCTTATTTCTTCTCCAGTGCTATATCCTATCCAGACACACCAAATTGTTCAATTCCATACATTTTAAATAGTGCAGAGAACAATAACGCAGAATCATCTGCCTCCCTAACCACTTAGGAAAAGAATCCTTTCCATAGTCTATAATCATCAAATTAACTTACTGCTTAAATATTAACGAGAGGTAGATTTCAGGGTTCGACCCGATGACAGAATTAAAAATTACTAGTTATAAACTGCCAACACTTCCAACTTGTTTAGAACTATGAGGATAGTGGAGGGAAATATGCTTTCTATTAACCAGCTGATAGGATAATATAAATTAGTGCCTAAGATTCCGATAAATCGAAGCATATCTTTGGCTTAAGCGCACGCAAGTAAAGGTATTCATTCGTAAATTAATAAAACAATTGGATTTTTGTCACAAGAAAATGATAAATGATAATATGATTAAATTATCGCTAAATGTTACCAATGAATGTAACTTTATCCCGTAAGTGCTTAACACAATTATCACTATACGAATAGAAAATGAGTCCCAATGAGTTATATTTTGAACTTAATTTAGTACTTGAATGAGTTTTCAACTACCCAAAAAAATCCAATTCTCCAGCTGTCAGTCGATGGTTTAGATTCCCTTCATAGGGTCAATAATGCATCAAATCATCCGGGGAAAATAATATTGAGACTTAATAGTTTATATCAAACTAGTCAAACCCAATTAAAGCAATGGCTCAAAGGAATAAGATCACAACGACCACCATTTGAACCCGGACAAACGAAGTGACGGTATAAGTAGAGTAACCACCTCACAAACAAAGCAGTCAAACGGAAAAGTAGACCCAAAGGAATTCTTCGTAAGGGAGAAAGCCTGGGAAAATCGTCCCGCGCGGAGCCTGCTTATGGAGAGTAGAGAGAGAGAGAGAAAGAAAGAGAGGTCTAGGGAAATGAGCAAGGGCGAAGACAGTTGGAAGGAGAGAGCGAGTGAGGAGGAGGAAGGGGGTAAAAAGGAGCGCAGGGCAAAGGACGGAGAGACAGAAGAAGGGATAACTTAGCCAGAAGAGGGATTGAGTGAGCGGGTGAAGGGAGCAAAGGGAGGAAGTTTGCAAATTGGAGAAAATATTTCACGTCGCCTTGCGCCGTTTGGGGGGCCAAAAACGGGGTAGGGGGGCTGCAGGGCGGGGAGGCCTTATGGGAGGGGTTAGGAGTGAGAGGAGGAGGGATACGGGGATAAGGAGACAAGGCATTTCAAGTGAGAGGGAGGATAGCTGGTGGGAGGAGACTTGGGTGACTACTGAAGGGGTGGTGGTCTCTAAAGGGGGTGGGGATATGCAAAAGGGGGCAGGAGGGTGGGGTGAGGGGAGGGGAGGGACAGGAAGACCAGCAAGCAGTAGCAGCACAAAAAGGCCACCCAAATGGAAATGTGTGTACACGTTATATATGTTTGCGACTTGGTTTGTGCCCGGGAGAAGGGGAATAAAAAAGGGACGCGAGGGGGAGGAAGGGGAGGGGAGGTTTTGGGGTGCATGTTGAGGGTAGAAAGGGGTTGAGGGAGCCGCCGCCGCGGTGGAAGGGCCCTGAGGCGACTGTAAGGACTATGGAAGGGGTTGGGGAGGGGGGAGAGAGCCAGGGAGTAGCAAAAGTGAGGGTGAAAGGGAGGGAAGGAGAGGACGAAGTTATTTGGGCGAAATTGAGTCCACGTAGCATCTCCTCCTCGCGCTCCAGATGTCCCGAAAGTGGGAAAATTAATGCCTGAAAAGGTTTCGGGAGAAAAAAAATTCGCGGAATAATAAAAAAGGTTATTTTTTTGAGCAAACATGAGATATTTGATATTTTATTAATTTACGGACGCCTTTGTCGATTATTTATTCGTGTTTTTGAAAACAGAATGCGGAGTATATGGGTGGAAAAAATCCTGTTTTCGAGATGAGAGGCTAGAAAAAACATCGATTAGCAAAGTTTACTTATGAATATGAATTATTCCAGTTAAAACGCTTGGGATAGACTAGACTATGCATGCTAATGTATTTCATTAATATTTCTATGTAGTGAGAGCCAAAATTCAACACTTAAGCCCCTGTATAAAATTAAATTCTACTAGCATATTAGGTAATATATGTATAGTAAGCAAGCAGTAAGTTCACATATCGATGGCTATGTTCTAACAACACGTACTTATCTCAAAAATACAAACTTTTCAGGAGAGCAAAAGAAACAATTCATATTTTTAATTGTACACTGAAATTAAAAACCAAAAATTCACAAAACTGAGAAAGGAGCATGAAAAAAAAGCTTTGTTTTTGCTTGAATTTTATTTTTAATTGTAATTACGCATTGTTTAAGATACCTATCTCAAACCGGTCAAATTTTTAGATACGTATTGTTAGAACTTAGCCATCGATATGGGCCTTAAGAAATAGAGCTGACACCGGATTTCATACAGAGAGACGAGATGCGTCCAACCCGTTCGCATAACTTGGCCCCTTCCATCCTCCGGACCGACAAATTCACGCGTCCCCGCGTATTCCCTACCGCAGTCTCCTGAGTCATGAATGCCCGTGACCAACTACCGCGGGGGGATACTGCACGAAGCATTCTTAACGCAATACAGGCTCCAAATATTCACAATGCAATTTTTTATGCAAATCAACAGTGTTTTAAATAGGATTCACCGAGAAGGAAATGCATAAATGTGAGAAATTCAAAATAAAAACTTCCTAGGATCCCAAGGGACATCTTACATTTTGAGTCCCAATCTGGAGGCATTTCTTTCGAAAGTATTTACGACCTACTTTCCTAATGCTAAGTTTTTCTTTTAATATTTTTCCATAACATATGAGAAAATATAATTTTGCGCCGTATAACTTTGCCAGGCCACTCGCGATTTCAATTCCTCATGAATTCGTCACCCAGTTAATTTAATGTTCACGTTAATGATAGGGATAGTAAAAGATAGCGTTGGTACGCTCATACGTTAACGAAACCTCATTGCTGCAAGCAAATTTGTATACGGCATATACTCATACGGCAACAGACGTTCTTGATTTGAATGAAATATGCAATGGCTTTACTCAAAAACATTTCAATCAATGTCTAGAGGGAAGTCATCGGAAACCTCAACATAAAATTCTCTTTTAAGTGCGAGATGGCGCATGGAAAGGCATTGCTCCATAACATTGAATGATTAATATTTACACGCCTGTATCGAATTTTAAGGCGAGCTCTAACCTCACAGATCCAAAACAACCTTCGGGTAGAGTCGCTGAGTGATATTAAAAATATCTTCATATTTGGTTAATAATTAACATGCCACCCGGGTATAGTAACTCATCGCGAAACCAATCACGATGCCACATTCTGTTGACAATAAAATTTCCGAGAGGGAGGGGTATTAATTTAAAATAATAGATAAATAACACAGTGTATAACACAAAAAAAACTTGTAAAAATCCAATGGCACAGCTTAACCCATTAACGGCCAAGGCTAATATTCGGTAGAAATATTTGAATTTATCATCATATTTAGTCTTAATAGATACTAGAAAAGAAATTTTGAAAAATTTGAGGCTCTAAAAAATTTATATATACAAAAAAAATAATGTGCGTTTTCGCACCTTTGGCGGAATGTGGGTACTTCGGTTGACATACCGTGAAAAACTAAAATCTATTTCTTTTCCACCTTTTTAATTTATAAACACATAGAAACGCATAATTTAGTATTTAAAATCATTAAGTAATCGTTTATACTATAACAAATCCCTTTTATTAATGAAAATTATTTGAATATAAGGGCACATTGCATTTTACCCAAAAATATACATTGTGCCTATTACATTACCTACACCTTCCCTTGTTACCTTTTTCTCGATAATATGACCTGCATTATCTTCTTTAGTGTCTGCTAGTAAAGAATTACGAGAAGGAGAATTTGTCTTTTTTCGGATTTGATGGTCCTGCATGTATTTCTTAGTGATTGCCATAACTGAATCGGTCACCTTTGATTGACGTTAGCGCGTCATATGATCTTTGAGAAATCAATTGGAGACATTTTGAGCCAACTGGCCCTCCTATAGATTTTCAATGAATTAGTTAACACACTTTCCAGTTAATTGGTAAACAATGTCCACCACCACTTTTTCCTTCTGATTTTGATTCTATAATTAGCGTTTGCATTATCGTGATGTATAATCCACCTAATGGATTATTGGAATGACAGAAGCTGGGGAATAGTTATGCCTTTTCTTTCAAATGGTAAATTGGCTATTTGTTGCTGGCCACAATTGCAACAGAGGTTTCATTCCATTTGACCGCAAACAATTCAGATTCCTTGTCATAAGCTTAATAAATTTTCAGAGGTTTTTTCCAAAAGCTATAGAGTCTTCAAGCGGGCACTTTCCAGTTCTATTTTCCCGAGTGGTTCAAGTTACAAAGGATCGCCTCTCCTTCAGTGTTTGGAACAATAAACATGTATAAGAGAAGTTGTCAAAAAATAACTGATGCTGCGTAATATCGGGAATTATTTTCAAGAGATGTGAAACAACGATAGCTCCTAATCCTACCTTCACTCCATTAGGGTTTGATTGAGTTAGCCCTTCCATACGAAAACAAATTGGATGAGGTAACCATCTGAAGAGGAAAGGCACCATAATTTGAACACTAATCAAACCGGTTTATTTTTTATCATCATTTTCGCTGACAAGGCGTCCAAAACACGGAATAATTTTCTCATCCTTAGCAAGGTTATGAGAAAAAATTCCAAGCTAAAAAATTTGCATTCAGCATAGTAAATATTGGTCTCAACTTTTCTAATTTGTCCGGTTTGTCGAGAGAAAAGGTGGATATTTTCCTTTATCTCTTTCTACTCATAGGTTGACGAACTAATTCAACCCATTTATCTTTATAATATCTTTAGACAAGTACAAGTCCTGCTGCGGGAGCACATGATACCTAGAGAGAATCAAAATCTCAAGACACTTCTCAAGCCTACAATACTAATTGTAACTGATGCCTATTGCTATAAGTAATATATATTACTTTTTTTGAAAAATATACCATTCCCTCCCAAACCTCGTCATCAAGAAACCGGAGGAAAATGTAAGATGGAGACATACCTCCAAATTCACGTCTTATTTTTTCGTCATATTCCTTGTCTTTTGATATTGGACGACACAAAAACTTAGCATCAATATCCTTTTTCCATTTTGGAAAATTAGTTACTTTTATCAGACGACTGAATATCTTTTTTGGTACTCTGATGGCTTTCCTTCTTCTTCTTGCGCACTCAGCCGGTGCTCCACTATGCCATCGCCTAGATGCGTTTGCAATGTTACCGCGATGTCATTGTTAATCGGCTTCGCAGTTCAAATATTATCATCGACGTCTTCTTCATCAGTCAAGTTCTTAATGTCTGACGGTATTTAGACAACATCCGTGGCGTCATCCACAGAATCCAGGGTTTCCTCTAAAGTGGTCAAGATATCTTGGATGGACGTACACCTTCTTTTATTATCCACCTACAGTAGTCTCGGAAAATTTGATGAAATGAAAAAGATAATTTATTTCACTCCTACGTTGCCTGAAACTTTGATATTGAAGATGTAAGATCACCCAGTTACACCCGTCATACCTAACGAATGCGACTAATGAGACTAACTTCTTGAAGCTTTCTGCAAGTGTTAGAAGGTAAGATCCATTGAACTATACATAGCAGTTATCCGTTTCTGAATGACCAGCGCTGTTTGAGAAACAGTACATTACACACAGTTGAAAACCGATAGGTCTCGTGGCGGGGAATCGAGCTGCTCATTAGTACACAATGGCTAAAAGAAGCCACATTTTAGAAGACGACAGCTGTGAGACCAATAAGATAAGAAAGTACATTTTATGGTATTTAAAACCCAACAGGGATTAAATTGATTCACCGAATAATTACAGAGCGGCGTACAATATTAGTGACCAAGGTTTGCTGCATTTGTCTCTCGGTAAGTTGCCTCAGTCCTAATCCACCATACCCCCAAACGCCAAAGGTGCGAAAACGCACCATCATATACAAGTGTCAAAATTGAACATCTCTAAATATATTATTTGGTTTTAAAAAAACTGAGTAATTAAGCATTATTAGTACACTTACAATACTAGTATTAGGATTCATAAATATGCTTAGTGCACTCGTAAAAAAATATTAAGTTGATAGCCCTCGATGAGCAAGAAATTCAGTAAACTTGAAAAATTATAACTATATAATCACGTCAAAATTATTAAAGAAAATGGTTTTAAAAATAAGTTTATCATCTAAAGGCTGATTTACCTTGGAAAAACTATTAAATAACGGAGTAAATATTTTTTCACGAACTAATTAAAAAATGGTGCGTTTTCGCACCTTTGGCCGTAAATGGGTTAATTGCGCATAGGTATATAGCTGGGTACTCAAAAAATCCATAATATCGTTAATGCCTAGAGGTATATTAATAACTCTTCATTATAATTAGAATTTATAAACAAAGCGTTGAAAGAAAAGATGGCTGTAGCCCATGACAGTATTTAAAATATTTATGCAACGGAAAAGTAAAGTGTTCAAAGATATGCTACATATTTTATAAAAAAGGAAATAACAGTTATGAAAAATTCCTGGTTACGGTTGTTTCTAAAAAATAATACTGATGAAAATATAAATCGAACCTTTGCATTTTTTTTTCTGATTGGTGTGAAAATCCAGAGAGCTGACATTTTCACCTATGGAAATTGTTTCAAAATCGGTTCTGTTTGTCTGATGGGGAGTTGGGTTCCAGGCCAGGTCTTAAGTTAAAAGATCAAACGCCACCTGTGGGTTCAGACGCCGGATTTTTTATCATTCTTCCTGCATTATTTGCATATTATTTAAGCTTTCAGCCGTTTACTCGAAGTACCACAGAGTAGGTTGACAAACTGGGGGCGTGAACCAACAATTATACCGGAAACGCAATATAAACTTTAAGTTTATTTACTGTAAAATATGCAGTCCATGAATATCATATAATCACAACCTATGGCTCAGTTGGTAAATTAGTAGATAATTGCAATGATGCTCGGTAATTTTATGCAATATGCTTTGCCTAGAGATGAGTCATAATGGAACATGGATGATTGAAATTGAATAATAATGTCCCAGTTATTAACAAATGTGAATGTTTCTTTAAAGGAAAGAGACAAAAATTTTTAATTTATAGGCTTAAATATATTTTAAGGATACTTTACTTGTTCCTGAATAAGAAACAGAGTAACTATATCCATGATCGTAATAATTCTCAATACTAGAAGCTCTATTTTGCCGCGGCTTTATGATAACTGCAGAGCTAATCAAAGTTTTGAAAGACCCTAAATAACTGGAAATTTCCTACGAGTCTTCATGGATGAATACTTTCATGATTGTGATATCATGTAGTGTATAATATCATGTAAGAGTTCTTTGGAAAATGCTAAATAAACCAAAGCATTATCGAAAAAGTAAAAGTAGTTGTAAAAGGGAAATATCGAGAAAAATATTTGGAGCAGGTTAAGAAGAATATGAAAGAGAAGATTAGCTGACATGAGAGCAGCGTCAAATCAACCTTGGGGTTATTAACAGTGATGACGATGAAACCTAAGTGAGACAACACTGAGCTATTCCAATCAATCCATTGAGGAAGGATGTAAATACCCAACATATTCTTTAGGGGCAAATTTATTGTTCGTAAAACTTAAATTTATCCCTACTTGAATTCCCTGCCGGTGGTTTCAAATGCCTCAACATACACAAAAGTATCTAAGTATTTAACTGCATCACATTAATTTTGCCCACATTCTGGAATACGTAAAGGCATGACTTATCAACGACCTTCCCTCCAATTTGTGAAAATAATTGCATACTCATTCACTGCAATGTATCTAACAAGATTAAAAAACACTCGCATCCGTAGATAAAATTGGAAAAATATCTCACGCTACAGGCAATAGGTTTAGGGTCGGGATAAGGTTCCCAAAGAAGATTAGTGCGACTGATGGCGCAGGGTCCACCTTGAAATTGAAAAGTAACGACCCCCACACATGGACGGAGAGGGACCTTACGCTCCCGGGCGGAGAAACAATGGCTTGATATTGAATGCAGATTCTCTCTCTGATACGATAAAAAAATGAAACAGAAAAAGAAAGATGAAAGGGGACGAAAAAAGAAAATGCGAAAATAAAATATTCGCAAAATAAATATAATAATAGTCCCCATCAACGATCGTTCCGGATGGCCGCAAGGGTGACTCGCCATGTGCTTCGAATGCCATGCAACCTAACGGACGGAAGATAAAAGGGAAAGTTATGAAATAATTCATTTCTTTCTTTTATTGGTTTCACTGACGGGGAAATATACCTGCGAGCCCACTCTTCCGGCTCGTGCGATTATTTGCGAGCGTGCGATTTCGAAATACAACGGAATATAAGCGGTCGACCACGAGGATTCCAGTCGAAGTAGATCAAATGATTTAATCAAGTCGATTAGAATCCATTTCATCAAGCGGATTCGTCAGACTTTCGCTCGAGAGGTTAATTACGTAATTTCGAAAGGGGATTACAATGCGTTTCAGCCGGTGTTGCAGTAATTCCGTCTCCTCTTGGAAAAACACGGAAAAAAATGATAAGTACACAATATGTATAAGCGTAATCAAAATCTGATAGCTACAATAAAAATGTATACGAAAAGCAGTCAAAGGAAAAAAAATTTTCCTGAAATGAGTAATTATTTTCATGCAATTTATTTTACAGCGTTTGAACACCTAGCAATTAGCGTACCTGCTGCACAATATGTAATTTTATGAAGCGAAAAATAGGATTTGAGGCTGAAAATTTAGGCTGAGGGAATTTTGTAACGAACACTTATTCTCTCCAGCGGAAGGCGTTTAAGTATAAATAAAGAAATTTCAGATGTTACAGAACTAAAACACACACAAACAGGGTAACGATCTCACTATTCACGTTTATTCCATGAAACGCTCAAAATGGCCACTCCATGGACACTAAAAAAGTTATCAACGTATTTGAACAGCAGAAAAACTTGTTTGAAATATGGTTTTATGTTTATGGAAGCTGTGACTCTAATTGTTAGGAGTATGCTGATATAAACCATAAAATGAAAATATCGGCAACTACGCAGAAGAGAAGAAATATTTCCCATAAAGGAGCCTCCCACAAAAACTGACTGTTAATATAAGACACGGTCTCATCAGGTGATAACACTAGATGATAACACTAGATGTTGAAACCCGGGTCGTACTATTTAAAATAAAGTGTGGAATAAAACAAAGTTATTTTATTTCATTCGACAAAAAAAACTGACTGGATAAAATTTAAAGGACCGAGAAGGCTCAATAAATTACTATTTAATGGAAAATTTTCCGCTAAATCGACTCGGTATAAAATTTCAACAAAAGAGAAAAAATGTAAAATTTCAACGTATTCATTTAATTTTTTGGTGAAAAAGTAGGGTCCAAGCAAATCCAGAAAAAAGAGATGGCAGCAACTTACTTAGTAAATGTTTACAACACAAGAACTTCACTTTGAAGAAATGTGAACGATTCACGGCTCGTTTTTAACACGCACAAATCTGTCACCAACCTTTGTATTACACGTCACCGTCATCGCGGACGCGAAGACGTGCGCCTTGTTTTCTCAGACAGTTTCGGTGGTCTATCTCAGCTTTCGCATTAACGTCACGAGTGCCCTTAAACCGATCCTCACTACCTACACCCCCTAGAACCCTGTTCCCTCAAACCCCTTCTCTCTCCCCCCTTCATTGTTATCTTCCTCGTGTCTGCTTCACGGTTTGCGCAAAAAGATGAGCCTTAAGCGCTTCTCTCTCTCTCCCAGTCCCACTTTAAGTGAAAACGTCGAGGCCTCCTCTCTCTACCTCATCGTCCTTTTCCTTACACACATACACGTCGTCGTCTCTCTCTCTCTCGCTTGCGTTGCCCTCCGTTCTTTTGTTTTCCCGACCCACGTCTCGTCTTGCCCCCGTGGTACGGCCTCCTCCTCATCTCTCTCTTCACCCTCACCTTTCTCCCCTCCGCACTAAAAGCCCTTTATCTTACGCCATCCTTGTTTCTCTCCTTCCTTCCACCACCCAACCTCTCCATCTCTCCGCACAGCTTATCTCTCCTGCGCCGAAATTCATCTCTACCTTGCTTTTACTCTCTCTCTCTCTTAAGGTGCCGCGATGCATCTACAAAACTGTCTCCTTCCTAGATTCATTCTCTCTATTTTTGCATTCTCTCTAAAAAAAACCAACACGCATAATTAAAACTATAGTCATTAAATTAAATCATGAGCACCGAAAGAGTTTAGGTCGAGGGTGTCATTTCTTGCGCGTTTGCTACATTAAAAAAATTAATTCGTATTCATTTTGCCCAGTATAGGGACATGAGGTTACATTATTTTTCACCACTAGACAGATTTAAAAAAATACGACTGTGGTGCGGCATCAAATGACGAAGACCCATCGAAAAATTTTCATAATCAGGAAAATGGTGACGCTATCAAGTCGGGTGCCATCATGACACGAGCTCTAAAGTTAATTTAGGACCAGGCTAGTAACGATTTTCCTGAACTAGAAGCCTTATCATTTCAAGTCTTTGCACAAGTCTACAACAAACAGATCCTCCGTAGCTTCAGAACCAATCCATCAGAATTGCAAAAATCATTAGGCTAGTGAAATTAACAAAATTACCAGGAAAGAAAATACGAAAATAATGCCGAGGTAAAGAAATTCAGTAGATTTTAAAAATGATGCATGCACGGAATGGATCTGATACACTCATACTTTTTAGTAGGCAATACAAGCAAATCATACCAATTAACAAGTTTGAATCTGTCATAAAAATAACTTAAACACTTTAAACAAGGGTTTCATTAAAATCCGGTGTTCCCCAATAGTAAATATCTTGGACAAATACTAAACGAAAACTGCCCATGCATCGTTTCCATTTAAAAAAACAGTCACAGTAAGCATGAAATGTAATATTTTGTTTTTCATGGGAATCTGAGGAAAGAATATGGCTATGCATCCAGAATGATTAAGCCGTGGTAAAAATTGGAGGCTTTCCTCCCTCACATAGTGATTAAACCGGAAGAGTGGTTTGGATAGGTGATGATATAGCTCACCCAAGATTTGAAATATTGAAAAGGAAGTCAAACGCTCTGCACTCTGGGCTATCATTCTCCCCCAAACGTTCACTATAGATCATTAATCAAAAACGCAGCCGAAATATGTCATTTTTATCTAATTCATGGCATCCATTCAAATACTCAGTTTCAATAAATGATAAACTTTCAGTATATTAACATGGAATTCCAAAGAAATTTTAAACCATTCTGTGAATACTTGAATTCAAGGGAATAAATTGAATAAGTTTAACTAATCTCACCGATAAGAAATTATGAAACAAGTAGCATACCCGCTTGTATATTTCTTTAATTCCTTCAAATAAAAAATTCATTAGGTCCGAGCCATATTAGTATTGCAAACCATCGCTCAGAGACGGAGTAACCTCACGGCAGGCATTTCGTAAAAATTACTTACACTCTCCAAAAGAATAATTTTCTACAAGCAATCTGGCAAGAAATTATAGAAAGAAAACTGCTGCGTCCATAACTTTTTGATAATGAAACACCGTTTTAAATACGTAATAAAAAAGTTAATTAAGACGTAAGCAATTTTGACCAAGAAATCAGTGGAAGTGACGAAGTGAAAACATTAGAAATAGCAAGAGAAGTTATTCGGGGGAGACGAGTGGTAAAGGAAAGAACCATGAAAAAGGCGGAATATCTTAGACATCGGAATATTTCATTACAGATACATTACAGATTCATCATTTTCGACATACAAATACAAAAATTGGCTCATAAGTACAGAGAACAAATCCAATACTACAGACGTTCCTTCACTAAAAATACAGCGATAGAATTTACGCACGGAACTGCCTGGTATCCATATGGAGTCATCCGAGTAATTTCATACGAAATGATTTTACGCGCTGGTTCCAAGTCCAATGTTTATCGAAAGGCAGGGAAAAAATATAACTGTAAAAATGAATTAAAACCAACGCAATAAATTCTGCGCATTGTAGTCAAATACGTAACGAAGTAAGAAGTTATCATCTTTAAATACTGGTTATCATTTCAGGGTAACGCTGTTGTTGAAACTTACAGATTCTATGCAGTGGTTATTCCTCGTAAAAGGTATGCTCATTTAGTCTTTATAAAATTAAAATTACTTAGAATCAAAAATGCAAGGAAATTTGATAATGAATCCATGAAGTACATGTTTTTCAATCAACGTTAGTCACCTCTAAGAATTTCCGTTTATAATTCTTACGACAATATAAAGAAAATTATCCTTTTGCTAGGGATATACCCGACAGCAATATAAATTTGAATTTTGATTGAAATACGTAGTGAAGGCAAAAAAATACGTTACATAATCTTTAAAAGCCAACAGAAACCCCATTCCAAAATCCGGTGTCTGCAGTAGATACTAATCGGAATGTGAAAGCAGTTATGTAAAGGTAGTAGAAATATTAAGGGTACATAGTTAATTGCATCTGCAATTTAATGAATGTATCAGAAAAATATTGTCTTTAGCACTTTATCCAACTGGCATCCAGTTATTCGGCGATAGCCACATTTCGCCTTCCCCGGTTGGCGGACCTTTTAATGCCCAAATGATCTAATCCATCAGTTCAACTACAGTAGAAAGCAGAGAAGCTGAGCTAATCAGCTGCCACTCCATTCAAGGATGAAGAACAAGTCGACCTTCCAAAAGTAGGAAGACATACACGGTGGAAAACCCGAAAATCCTTTCTGCACTTGATGTAACAGGAAAATCCAAGATCTTACAATTCAATTTTATGTTGACATATACTTATTGTTACAAGCCAAAGGTAGCCAATAAAAGAATTGTATACGATATAGGTGCATAATGCAACATGTGATTGTGAGGTATCTGAGTGGAAACTAAGCGAAACACAGCAATTTCTCAATGTGAAAAGAGATTGTCGAGAACCGTATCAGACTTTGTGAAGGAAAAGTATTAAAGATTCAATATTAATCCGTGGTGGAAATTTGTATCGATCACCCGTACATAAACTAGCAATAGGGAGGTATGTTCCCTTATTTTTGACGTTCCAAGAAGAAAAGTATCTTTTTCTAAATGGCAAAATGACTCGATTGGAGTGCGGGAAACACCCCGGATAAACAAAAAGCAAGGATTCACAAACTCGTCCATGATCCACATTCCATCATCTCTACTCGTTAGGAAAAGGAAAATATAATAATAAATGAACCGCATTTGCGACGCCGAACCCTCCCAATTAAAATTATCATTTTAAGTATGCCGATTGTCGATTCTCAATTGTTATTATCAGGATTGTATTTTTAATTGGGCGTAATTCTCATGCGAGGCACCCTCAAAACACAGTTTGAACCCTAAAGATTATTTCCTTTTGACATTCTCCGAAGAAATATATCTTTTTCTCAATGGCAAAACGAGTCCAATTGAGGTGTAGGAAACCATGTATGATCAAAAACCATGGATCCGCAAAACTCGTCCATAATCCACAGTCCATCACCTTTACCCAATAAATAGAGGAAAATGTATTGATAAATAAACCGCCTTTGCACCGCCGAACCCTCCCCATTAAAACGATTATTTGAAGTTGGCAGATTTCCGATTCTTAGTTGTTTTTACCAGGGTAGCATTAGCAATAGGGTGTAATTCTCATCCTGGGCCCTATTGCAGCTGTCTAAAGCACAAAAATGATCATTTCAATGATGCCGATTGTCGATTCTCCATTGTTATTATCAGGATTGCATTATTAATTGGGCGTAATTCTCATCCGAGGTGCCCTCGAACACACGGTTTAAACCCTAAAGATTTTTTCCTCATTTTTGACGATCTACGAAGAAATATTTTTTTTCAATGGTAAAACGGGCCCGATTGAAGTGCAGGAAACACCCTGGAAGATCAAACACCATGGATCCGCAAAACTCGTCCATAATCCAAATTCCATCACTTCTACCTTTGAAAAAAAAGGAAAAATAAATAAATAAACCGCCTTCGCGACGCCGAACCCTCTACTCTTCCTCCCAATCCTCGTGCTCCCTCTTCAGCACGTCCCTGACAGCTTGAGGACGCAGCACCGTGTACATCCTACTCGGCTACCTCTCTCTCTCTCTCTCAATCTCAAGAGAAAGGGGGCGCTGAGGAGGAGGAGAGTAGGGGGAAGAGAGATAGTAAAGGAAAGGGAGAGAGGAGGAGGAAAAAGGTCTTGTACCCACCAACTATATGCGCGGGCTGTAATCCCGTGTCGAGGAGTTTACAACGGTGACACATCTCGGGCGGGAGGATGTACGTAGGCAGGGCGATGAGAGGACGGGGGGGGGGGGATGAGCGAAAGAGTGTGGAGCGGAGGCGGAGAAGTATACAGGAGGAGAAGTGAAGGAGAATAGGATGGTGCATGTTATGAACGCGGATGTGGGAGTGTATTAAACAAAGTGCACGTCATTTCCATGAAAATTTCACAATTATCTAAATGTTCAGATTATAATCTTGGCCAAAATACATTATCGAAAAATGGCGAGCTACCGTATCTGCTTTTGGACGATTTATAATTCGCGCTCTTGATGCATGCCGTTCCAAGGCCATTCCCAAGGGTACTGCATAGTGGAGGCCCTATTTCGTCCCATAGGAGTCTGATTTCTGTTGCCACTTCGGTCGCATTTTAATCGCTTCTCAAAAATGTCAGCGGCGCGGTGATGAGTGTATTGCGATCCACTTTTTTCCGATATTTTGCAGTACAATGCTTGGAAATGGGAGGAATAGCATTGAGCTTTTTATGAATTTGATATATCACATCATCACGAATATATAAATTTCGGTTAATACCCCTAATTGTGCCTTATTTCCCCGTGAAACTCGGATCAATTTGTCTGTGAGGCAACAAGAGTGGCGACTATTGCAAACCCATTTAAATGCACGGTTGGTGACAACACATTTAGAGGCCGACTACAGGATCCTCTTTTGCAATATTTGTGGCCATTCCTATGAAAAAAATAAATACCGTAATGCCATATGCCCTTACCCGATATACATTATGTCCACCGCTTAAGGAAAACTATGTAAAAATTAAATTTGAATAAAATATGTTCAACAGCACCCATGGTCAAAGATGTTTTCCAACTAATGGAGAATAGCCACATATGCTTGTGGAAGATTTATGATTTTCATTGTTAATGCATAATATTACCATGAATCAAGGTCGAATTTTTTTCGTAATTTCACTTTTCGGTATGCATGATGTCCACCGCTTCAGGAGAAGAATTTTAAAAATTATTTTCGAATAAAATATGAACAATCGCACTCACAGTACCATATATACTGATTAAAAAGTATACAAGTAAGTACACTTTTTTCTGAGTTACGCGGCTCTGTAAACAAATTTATCAAAGACACATAGCGGATTTATCATAACTGAGTAACAAATTTTATTATGTTAGTGGAAAACTCAAAGTTTAAATCATTTATATTCCGTGCATCTTTATTTTATTTTTAGTGGATGATGCACATGACGTTAAAAGTGTTTTTATTTTTATTTTTTTATCTTCATCACCCCAAAAACAGCTCATATATGGCCTTATACATTCGGGGAAATAAAATGTAAGGGCCCCCGCGCACTGGCAACTTTTACATAGAAACTATTTTTGCCAAATACTATCACGCAAAACCATTGATTTTTTACACCTTTCGCGGAAATTATTGGTTTTGGAAAGCACACTAGCAGACCTACCTTCTTAAAGAAGACAAGGAAGGGAAAAAGGATATTTCGGAGAACACATTTGTACAATGAATCGATTCTTGCTTTGCTAAATGGGGGTTTAAATGTGTGAGACAAATGCCAATTATGCCTCAGGGTACGTGCGGTTCTACCAAATAATCTAAAGATACAAAATGCAATTATGTCAAATTCAAGTAAATAATCTATTTTTCCTGCCTATAATCCATTTTTCCTTCCTAATTTCCTATTTTGAAATAGTTTTTGGTGATTAAATAGGTACTTTATGATTGAGACTACATTTTAGTCTGTTTACCTACTTTTCCTTTCCTTTTTGTTTATTCTGGGTCTCATGGTGATAAGTGGTTACAAATTAGGTAGACTCCGTTTTTATTTTACTTGCGTTGAATGACTTCTCTCTGTTCTTGTACTCTATTCGCTAAATTTAAGAATTCAAAGAGAGTGAGTTACGATAGCCGCCCGCCCGTCTAATAAATATGACAACTCACGCTCAAAATGCTAGTTGTATAATAAACCTTCAATAAAAGAAGTTAATTCAAATAAGAGGCTATACTGTTGAGCTACGGGGATATTTTTTCCAAATTTTTTGAGTACCCCTTATCAGTAATTTTCGAAAAATAAGGTCCAGTATTCATCAGGAATATCAATATGCTAATATAGGAAGTAGGATTAAGTCCACATTTCCGCATAAAAACATGGAAAAATTACACTTTTCATGTAATACAGAATAACTCCTAAAACTTATATATATAATTGAAAAGTGTTAAACCCAGACCTCAACGTCACTACTTTACTTGGAAACAAACTAGGGGGACAATAGGAGTACAGGAATAATAAGGGGATGTAGCTGTAGCTTAAGAGAGTAGCAGGAAAATAAATTAAGGTCTGAATAATGGAGAATTTCTACATCCATATCTTATAAGTAGTATCTGCGAATGAAATTTCGAATGAACAAGAGAAAGGAGGAGACAAAATTTTAAAAAGTTACAATAGTAAACACAGAAACATGCGGTTCAAAAGCAAAAGGAAAGGCAATGAGAAAATCGCCGAATAAGAAGCCTCTATTAAAGATAATATGTGCATAATAAATTAATGCTAAGGCCACATTTTATATGTTTTTATTCCTCTGCAGGAAAGGTGGGATACGTGGTTGGTTCGTATGCGCTAGCAACGGGAAACCTAACAACCGAATTTTCTATTCGCAACGTAAGGGATTTGCTTGCTTATTAACGATTGGGAAGGATTCCTTTAAATGGAAAGAAACATGTTATTTCTAATAATGTTGCCTTGAAAAATATGCATTCATTCGACAAAGAAAAAACTATATAGAAGCGATGCTAACATTAGAATGTATAGGAAATTAAATACGAAAGGGCATGCAAGAATTAAAGGCAATAAGAGAGAAAAATACGTAAAAAAATAAGATAAAATAGAAAATGTTCGTACGCGCAGTAAAAAAAAACGTATCGGAAGGTTTCATTTAAAAAAGTAACATGTAATCTCTAGCAATACTGCCTTGTCTTATAAAACATGTATGAATGCGACAAGGAAAGGTACTTAGAAACGATTTCAGCATTGTAATGTATAGGAACTCGAACACGAGAGGAGGAAATATACGAAATAAACGCAAACGAAGAAAAAAAAATCAAAACTTATAGATAAAAGTAGGAAAAAAATAGAAGACACATGAGTGAGTTAGAGAAAAGGAATGAGGCGAGGAAAATATCATGTATGGTCTATTTATTTCTGACAATATTGCCTACGAAAGCATGCATGAATTTTAAAAGAAAATACTACAAATGAGCGATGCCAGGATTATAAATAAAAGGAAATGGAACAGGAATGACGGACATACACGAAATAAACGCAACAGGGTAAAAAAAAGCGAAAAATAGATGAAAGTAGCAAAAAATAGGAGACACACATGAGGAAGTCAAAGGAAAAGAATGAGGAGACTAAAAATGTCAGATATGGTCGGAAAAGGGTTCAAAAGAGGAGGAGGGTAAGGGGTTTCATAGAGATGGAGAGAAAGTGCGGTGGTGGGGTTCGGCCCCAAGTGTTTTGCCCCGAGGATTCACCGGCGCCAAGACGGATTCAGACACGTTCACGTCCCGTTTAACCGTGCAATGGTGGCAACAAGCCCCGAGGGCCACCCCAAGAGGTGATATATATTTTTAAAAGGCTCCGCCATCGACTCGCCCCTAGCATTCTAAAGGTTTTAAATATTTTTTTTTTAATCCAGTCGCTCAACTTCAAGCTTCCACTTCGGTAAGTGTTCCGATGGGAATGGTTTGCAATGGGTTTCATTTATAGATTTTTTTTCTTCTGTTCAAGAGAAATTCGTTGCCCTCAAGACCAGCATTATTCTTTTGTGTCTTTTTCGCTGTTCTTGACATAATATTACTATGACCAACACAAAAAGTATTACCATGGATAATTATCCGACATTATCATGGATTTTTCGCTGAATAATAAATATCTTATATATATCTATCTGAAAAATAACGGTACAAGAATAAATAAATTGTATTCATTTAATATCGCATGCTACACACTGTTCCAGTAATCGAGTTATTTACGTTCACTAAAATCCTAGACTTAACATTAACATTTTTCCACATTTCAATGATAGTAGCCTAAACACATAGTCCATGGTGACATTGGTGCAGAACCGAATAACAAAATTCGGTAGAGATGAGGTGTTATATGGGTTGAGTTTTTTGGTAGTTAAAGATTTCCATTTCAAGCAACAAATAGAAAAAGCTGGGGACGTGTAAGAGTAGATAGAGAGCGGATTTGAATGGTAATTAGAGGGTAAACTGTATTTGGCTGTACGTCCAAAGGATGGAAAATATAAAATCGGGGAAAACAATGAGAGGGATTAAAGTCCATCGGGGCGCCAAGGTAGCTTTAAATAAGATGGGGCCAATACTAACACCGGGTTTCACTCCACCCTTATTTTCATTGTCTAATCTCAATGACAATGCCAGTCTTCCGCAGCATCCCATAAACCTACCAATCAAAGATATACTAATAATCAGCGCCCCCAGCGAATGTTAGTACTTTAAATACATATTATTTAAAGTTTTGGACTCAAGGTAATCACCGGTTTGACTGAGAAGGAAATCTAGGGTTGATGAAGCAGCCAAAAGTAATTTACTAAAAGAAATATGATTGAGTACAGGAGAAGAAAGCGATGCATCATCATGATTTTTTTCTTTTAAGAAAAGGGAAATGCATTTGGGACTAGGTAACATCATAAATTCCAAGAGAGAATAAATGTTAACTAAATGCCATTAGTTCCCCTAATGTATGGGATGAATATGTGTTGGAGGCAAGTAGGTCTATCACTTTCAGAGTCGACGTTCAGATCAATCAAAACAAAATATGGGCGACCTTATGCGCGAAACTTTAGTGAAAACAGACCTTAAGCATCATTCAATTCGTTGAGATAGATGAAGTAAAGTAAAAGACAAACGTAAGTGAAACTTATTAGTAATGAGAAATTACTTTACCGTGGATTTATTTAGGACACCCTCTTACAGCCGTTATACACGGGGCAAGTCATTGCGCAAGTTACCACAGGAAACCTTTTGAGAGTGCGAGAAAGCGAGCTTGGCATTAGAGTGGGGGATATATTGCCGTCTCGCAAACACGCAGTCTCGCATGTGTTCTAGCAATTCACCGCTTTCCACGACGAAATTTTGATTGCAAATTCGCCATATGTCAGATTGCGCAATTACGAGCCCCTTGTAAATGGCCTTTAGAAGTTACACGAAACTAAGTACAAACTGCATTTTTTATCACAGGTATTGACTTGTAATCGTTCAAAATATGTTTTCTTATTTCATGAATCATAGCTGTAAAAGCAGAAAAAATCTTAAGGAGAATTTAATTTTAAAAACTATGCAAAGTCATTTGAAATCTTTGAATTTCATTAACTGGGATCGTTTTTCGGGTCTTATAGTGCAAACTACCAACCAAGAGGCCTGTGCGGGTTTTACAGTTTGGCGGTCTGCTTTTCAGCAGAGGTCGTTTACCGCAAATCATCTTAGTGGCGCCTCTCTTCCAATCCGACCACACGGTGTGGGAAGGGGAGATAAACAAAGTGATGATGATTTGGGATCGCACAAGCCTCTTGACCCCTGACACTGATCCAAAATCGCTACCATATAAATTAGAACCAAACAACATGTGATGTAAAAAATTCAAACTGCGTTTTTTGCGTCACAAAAAGATGCTCCGCAAAGTAGCGATATCTAGACAATATAAGTAACCCATTCATTATTATTTAGGTATATCTTTTTTAATTTAATTCAATTAATAGAGCCTTTGATTGCTCTCTCGGTTACTCAACTACAGAGAGAAAAAACTGATAAAAAGGCCACAGTAACACTCAAGGAGAACGCAATATAAGTATTAACGCAACTATTTCTTCAAAAGTTATCTTAGAAAATGGATTATACTGTTCACCTGTCTCAGACTAACTGAATATAATACCCACATCGACTGATACGCTCTAGAGGTTCCGTTACTTGATGTTCTAACCAAACATGCACAACTATAATTCGATGTAAGCCCATTATCCGTAGTATATAGAATGCACTCAAAGAAAGAAACCATTCAGTGTATCTCTTGCAGTGCTCAGCGATTGCATTATTCCAGTGATTCGTAGCAATATTCATTAATTTTACTTTCTGTGATTATTTACTATCACTATTATATCTATCATTCAGTTAGAAAAGTGAATGTGGCCATATCGTATCCACAAGCTTCCGCGTACTCTCCGCCGCCAGCGCCCAGAACTGGAGTCGACCGTACGCTCGAAAAAGGGACGTAAAATTCGGGGTTGCAATCAATGAGAATGAAATAAAATGATAAACTTCCACACTTTACTAAGCACTTTACTACACGGTACTTTGTAAATGTAAATAAAATTAAATAATAAAATGGTAAAAAAAATAAAATGGTAAACTTCCACACAATTTTATTTACATTTACAAAGTACCGTGGAGTAAAGTGCTTAGTAAAGTGTGGAAGTTTATCATTTTATTTTATTCTCATGGATACAAAACATGTCCACCAGATATCGCGAGACACTGTGAATTATGTTCAGGGTTGCAAGTTGGTGCAAGATTTTACTTTATATTCCTAATGTAGAAGCTTCATAAAACGACGTGGTTTAAGTCACTTGGCGTAAGTCGGCGGAAATATCTACTTTTTATCGACGTTTACGTAAAAAATTGGCTGAAAACAGGGAAAACAGGATCTGGCAAGTTATGCACAATTTATTTGAAAATGTTGATGTGAAGTTTTAACTTCCTAGCCCAAAAAAATCGTTTTTTTTAGGTTTCGGCCAGCTTTTTTCGATTCTAGCTCACTGTGCGTCGTCCGCAATGTCAAGGAAACCCAAAGTGTAGGGAAATGAGCTGCATAAAAATTCACCATAATAATTGAAAATTAACAGGTGAAGACAAGTTAACAAATGTTTAAATAACCTAAGCAGCACACCCACAACTTAGCTGATTTTATTGAGTCAACCTCTCAATAAATGACGTCAATGAGCTTTTAGTCACACATAACACACTATGACGTAGAAAACTCCTGTTAAAGATTAAAAAATGACACATATTTCAATGGACAAATCGGAGAAAATAACTTCTTAGTTTACAGACCACTGAAGTATCAAATAGTGTGTTTTAATTAATAAAAGTTATAAATAGATGAAAATTTCAAGACGCCCTTATAATACAAGTAGTCACCTGTTTTCATTCACGGTCCGAGTAGGTAATCAAGTAGATATACACCATGTTCAAAACTATTTCCAAATGCGCTCTCTTAATTGCACAGCATTGACTGACGGCCCTAGAAAATAGGTTTTCCACATAATATTTTTTAGGGAAACCACATGAAAATCCACCTTTTCACACTGCTTCTCATGGAGAAACTGATCTACGATAATAAAATTGTTGACATGCATGCTAGAGTAGATGTTTTTTGGCAAAAACAAAATTTACAATAAACCTTAGAGTAATGATATGGATGAAATATGCGAACGTCGCCAAACTTCATTAGCTATTAGCAAATGCTTGCTGACGTGGAAGTGAAATAACTTAAATTGCATGAAAACGGTGCAAGGAAAAACTCAATTATAACTGCAAAAAGTGTGAGTGAAAAAATATAGAATGATACACAATGTGTTTACCCTGATTCCGCTTTAGAAACTCGACGGAGGTCGTCTTTGATAGAAAATAATTTTATTTTGCATTAATAACTCATGCGGGTAGTGCTCGCTTTGTATCGTGCGGTCTCGAACCTACCCCCTTTCGGAAAGTGTCAAAACACGGCAAATATTTTTGGCAACGAAAACTACGTAAATATACCGAGCGTAACTACTTGTTTGTTTCCAGCAACGGATCGCACTCTCTCCAAAGCTCATATCTGCGCCTCAAACAGGCGACTGTAAACCTCGAAAGCCTACCAACTCCAATTTCCCGCTCTTCCCGCCAGCCAAAAGGCTGATATTCGACATCGACGGCTGACGGGGATGGACGGGGTTGTTCGTTTGGCAAGGGAGTGGTTTTGCCGATGGGGCAATTATGTCACGGGGGTGGATTTACTGCCTCTCTCCGCGGCCGACCCGGCTTCGCGGCGCCGGCAACGGCGGCTCTCGCCTCGGCGTCCGTTCGGAGCGGGCAGAATTAAACGACGAGCCGAAACGACGAGGGGTTCAGGCTGTAAGCTGAATGAGCTGCAAAACTCGAGTCCGACGCGCATTCACGGCTGAGCCCGATTGCAACTCCAAACGCTGACAATATAAACGAGTCACTAAGTCGATGAATGAAGCCGCATGTACACAATGTAACAATTTTATGGAACAATGGTTAATCGATATCTTTTGCGTTAATCTATAATTTCAATGCACGTAAAGTGGTATGATTAATGGTTTAGTTTCAGGGCGATTTTGCCTCATCAGAGACCAAGGTTTTAGACAATAAGCCTCGAAATAAATTTGTTCTTTCATACATCTTAGCAAGCGTATAAGGTTAATATTAATAGGAAGGTTAATTTCTAATATTAGCACGTCTATCATGAACTCGGCACAAACAAAATCGCCCAGAGATCCACCAGTGATTCATGTATCTTTATGCGCATTGAGATTAATGATTGAGCAAAAGATATCGAGTAATCAAACCTAATGACCCCAGCTAATCTACATCTATGAACAAGTTCACTATTGGTTATTATCCTACGAACAAGTGCGAGAGGCAAACGAATTCCCATTCATCCCAAAAAAATGTCTCATGTATCATCGTTTCTCTCGGACCTGGAAATATAGAGAAATTCTAATGAGTTCTCCCTGCATCCGTGAAGAAATCTGTTTTAATGGCTCGAGAAATCTATGCCTAACAAGTAGTCTCCGAGTGTCTACGCTCCTACTCAAACTCATGTTAAGACTACCTCTCTCTGTTAGTTTGAAGCTGATATTGAAGAATCTCTCCTATTTCCTTTTCACTCATATATGTCTACGGTGTAGGAGGTTTTCACTTCACTAGACTAATTTTTTCCTTAGATAAGTACAATACTTCTGATGTAATTAATAATATCTCATTGAAATAAAGTCAAAAATTAGTATTCGTATGTGTGGTTTCACGTGAAATATATTTCAATCAATGATGTGACTTAATACGGCTAATATAAATTTCAAAAATTATAATTAGACAGTATATAAATTGAATCAGACATATGATTCGGTTGATAAGGCAATATGATCAGAAAAATGATGTGAATGGGTGAAATGATTAGACCTACACAGAGAGCAGCATAGCTTAAGCTGCAAAAAATATGGATGAGGGCACAAAGCAGGTATTTTACGCAGTATTAATCGCAAATCTTTATTTTTCCACGCAATTGACGAATCACGTGAATGATAAATTTAGACGCGTCACTATAGTTTTGCCAACATTGTGCGAAAAAAAATCACTAAAATGGCTTCTATAAGTGATAAATTATGCACCATTACGACTGTATTACAGATTTCATGAAAATCCTAAAGAAAATTCCGTCCAACTAGGATAAAATACCAAATTATGAATAACAATACGAAATTCCTTTTCAACTACTGATAGCAGCCTGATAAGTTTATTTTGAAGCCATAAAGGATTCATTCATACACTTTAATCTGGTACGAACGTATTTGTATTACCTACTAATAATGGTGTACCCTTTATTCTACCCTACCCTATTATTATAGGTAATTGATATATTTAACGCAATAAATTGCCGGCCTTAGAAGTTAAATGCAAAAGACTCGGAGTCTCCTAACGCTCTGGTAAAGTTAATACTACTGTATTCATGTATTGCACAAAAATAAGATGTTTTGAAATAAAATTTTACAATATTACAAATAATTTCAAATTCTTATCACAAATACCAACGCACTATCCTGGAAAACATTCGACATGACAATAGCGGCTCCCTCTTGAGTTACTTAAAAGCAATTTTCTATTCCAAATCGTATTAACGAACTCATTTTATACACGCAGGAAAGATTTTCCGGAGAGAGGAGGTCCTCGTGCAAATCTCAACAAATCAAAAGCCAACTTCAATCCAGAATCTAAGGTATAAAATCTGAAATAAAAGCGAGGCGACTGAGATGTAGAGCGAAATTGGGTCGAGTCACATTATTAACAAGTTATATTAATAAAAAAATTAGTTTCGACATTCGCGTTCCGCAAAACGCTTCATATCCTCGCAGTCAAATTCTATATAGTAAAGGTTGCGATCCGATATGCTGAATTACCCGGAGGATCATTTCGCGCCAAGTAGGTGAAAAAAAGGGGAGAAATGGCAAAGCCCCTAGACGTGATGATGTTGACGCGGCGTCGCGGGCACACGGCTAATGCGATCGAGCAATAATTTTTCCCCACCACCAACACCACGACCGTGGAGGGCGCGGATCCGAACGTAAACTCATCCTCGGATCCATTCCGGGTGCAATGCGAATCCACTCTCGGCAGAGAATTCGGTCGAGATGGGGATGAGCCCGAATAAGCACATCAAACCCGAAATGCAGGTGGGTGGAGGCCCATACGGAGGGGAGTACTTGAGCCGGAAAAGGTTGAGTGCACATTTGGGTTAAGGGAGAAGATAGGTTATATGGGGCGATCCTCCACGATTCTCACCTCGTGGCGGCGAGACGGGAGAGTCGGCGGATCCGACGGTCTCGGATTTGAGGGAAATCATCAAAGGGATATCCTGGAGAGAGGGGAGAGGTGCCCTAGAGTAATCGGGAGGATTTTGGAAACCCAAATATACCTGCCTCGCAAAACATCTCATAAACGTGGGGTGGTAGGTATTAGTATACCAGCTGTGAACCTGTTAAAAAAGCAGAAAAAAGTAATACATAGGTTCGCGACGGAAGTGTTATGACTGTCTGAGCTCGCTCTAGTATTAAGTTAATTATTGTGCGACAGAAAAACGAAATTTTATTTTTTTATTCTAGGGAACTCTCCTCTCCTGTATATTTACGACAACCGAACAAAATTGCAATTTTCTCTAGTGTAAATTGGATACCCAAAGGAGGGACTATATCCCCCCTAGCTCCTCTCTGGATCCGCCACTGCCTACATACCTGTACCACAGGAAGTGGTTGAATGTGTTACCAGGAAGGTACTTATGCTAGGATGCATGGAGAGGTGGGGGAGGAGGTAACTTGGGTATCCTATTTTTTTGTAATATCCACCTCTTTTTTTCTGAAGATCATGGTGGGGGTATGGAAAGGGGAAGGTTAGTCTGCCGCGGCCGCAACGGTGGCGGTTTGACGAAGTCCTGGCAGCAGCTGCTGCACACGAGCTTGTTTACAGTCGGAACAACATTCCATTTCACGTTGCCACTCTACCGGCGGGCGGCGTCGGCGCCAGGCTGCTGTCACTCGCCTACAGATCTGGGTCACGGTGCCATAGGAACGGAGAGAAGGGTGAGGTACAGACCAAGATAGGGAGAGTTAGAGAGAGGGAAGGGGTGGGGTAATACACGGCATGAAAGAGTGGCAGGGGATCGAGGGTAGTAGGGGGATAGAAGGTAACACACCAACACACACAAACAAAACACACACGGAGAGGAGCGGAATTCACGTCCGATAAGGAATGTGCAGCGGCACAATCCAAACACCGGCGATGGATATTCGCAGCCTGCGCGACAACGACGAGGGGGTGGAGGGAGGCAGCTAGTTGGGGAGATATAATGCACTCATCTGCATGCACACAGACACACGCGCGCGCAGAGAAACACGCCCACGCGACACACACAGAGGTACGAGCAAACAGACTAGTTGGGAGGGAGGGGGGTAGAGGGATTTAATTAAATTAAATGAGGGACACGCCCACCCACCGCTACGTAAGAGGAAAGATATAGATGTCACTTCAGCCCATCTACGTTAATCAAGCGGGTTAACAAATCTAGCGAGCAAAGTAGACGGGGACTAAAAGGGGAGTGCGAATGTGTTGGTTCGAGTAAGTCCGAGAGTGTGATGAATTTCGCCCGTATTTTAGTCGGATCAATTCCCGAAGATTTAATTTACAGAGAGCGTCATTCTGGTCTGATTTAATTTGAAATAAAACGTTTCCACTGATCGGCTATACTAAGTCAGTCACAAAAACATGTATTTCTTTCAATTTACGTTTTAGCAAAGCTTCCAATAAATGGGTCTTGCAAAGTACTTTAATAATATCTGACAAGTGCTGAATATATATTTCTTATTAACAGGAAATTTAACGTATCTGTGTCTGGCTTTACTTTTTTCTTAATTGGTTTCTTTCATTTATAAAAATACCAATATAATTGCAATACTATTCTTACGGAAGAAAAAATAATTCGCTAGGTGAGCCTTTATGAAACAGCAGATGGATAATTAAAATTTAAACATTTTTTTAGCCTATAGCATTTCTGCTTTTGATATCGGTGTAGGCGGTAATTTTAGGTTGCTCTTTCCCAAACAATGGCGCGCCATGGCGGTTCTTTGTTGTCAAAAGACGTACCAAATAAAATCGAGGAAAAATAACAACGATATTTCATTGGAGCACTTTCTGGATACTTCACCAGCCTTCCATCACGTCTACATGCATGGTTTAGTCGACATTGGAATTAGGCCGCACACATGCGATAAACGTATGGCAGTTTCGGACCTTACAAATGCGGAACGTGGGATGAAAAATTCATTGGTAATAACAACCACAGATACGCTCAAAAATTTGAGTATCCAACTAGCACATACTTCAAAATACCAGATTTAAACGTTCGTGTCAGCTATAGAACATTGTTATTACAGTATTCTACCGATTAAGGTAGGTTTCCATGGAGTACTAAAGAAGTGATCTGGGAGCCTCCCTTTCCTTTGTATGTACGTCATAATCGACAAACTTCCAATAATAGCAGAAATTAGGCTATTCTCGGAAACCATAATGGAATGAAATGATTTATTAACTATGAGGAAATTTTTTGAAAATGCCTAAACCACGGATTCAATTCAAAACATTAAAAGACAATCCGAATTTTTTTCTGAAATTATCATCTCTGCACGCTCGTCGACGAAATAAAGCAAACCTCCATTCTTTTGATAAATATTGAGAAGCACGGATATCTTTGTGCTTCAAAGATAAGGTAACCCGACTGGCCACAAGTAGTTTTACCAAAATATGGCATACATGAAAAATAATGAAACGCGTACATCACGCAGTGAAGCGCTACACCATAAAGAGCTGACGAAACTTAACGCGTCATGAGATTCGCCTTCCCTCGAAGCGACCAAAAATACCAGTATGTTCCACAAAAGTTTTCGCTGGCTCCGGGAGGCAAAACTGTGCAGGCAATCAATTCTACCATCGCGTCGGGAATTTTAAACAGAACCGTACAAATTACTACGGAGTAGAGGTAACGCATGCTCTGCCGCAAATAAACCTTGGGGAGTCCCCGCTCCACAGCCATTAACGCTGATGAAGGATAAAGGCGGTGCCCAATAGAAAACGACACCGCACAAAATGGTCCTCGCGCGTGTTGAACGATCCAGAAATTCATACGCAACGCAGGAACGGGTGCCCGCAACAAAAAGACTACTCTCCTATAGAAGAGACCCACGCACGCTTATTATTATGCGCGGTGGGCAGTTAAAATTCCGTAAGCGTGGTAAACGAAGGTCACTTTTGTAGACCACACCGACACAATAGGAGCGAGCACGAAACTAACATTGATCGGAGGATGCAAGGAAGGAGAAAAGGCCAGGAGGAAAGCGGAAGGCAAGGCCGTGAGGAATTTCAAGGCACAGAACGTGAAATTTGATCGTGTACCAAATATGTGCGACTATATTCAGCGGCTGGGTATTCATTTACATGCATCGGCCATTGTTAAATAGCATGCTGGTTATTTCGCAGCATATAGTATACATAGAAATCTGTCTTCAATGGCGGAATATCTTTATTTTATTTTGATATACCTCGTAATCATATACCAAGACTTGCGTGAAAATTTATTGAATTTTTATTATATTCCCTGAGAATATTGTCCTTGACCAGCAATAGAGACGAATTGATCGCTTAATAGAATATTCGATCTAAGATCGGATAATGGAATGCTATTGAATGCAAATTAATTAATACAATTATCAGAGAGTTTATGCAGGTATCTCATTCCCGAAGAACCATGGTGTAAACCCAAGTGTATTTCCGGGAAATGTGGCATATGTATAACATTTAACAACATAATGGTATTATTGGAAAACATGAGCTTCATATTTTACGTCCTCATTTACCTCCAATTTTCACTCTCACCAAAGGAATTTTTTGTAATTCGAAAAGAAGTACGTTGAATTTGCGGGTCGAGGAAAAAAATTCTCCGGGAGTAAAATAAAAATTCAATATTTTTACACACAATACTTAGTAGGTATGAGGTATTTAATTATGAGGTATTTAAAAAAAAATAAGATATTACGCCAATGAAGGTAGATTTCTATGCATATATTTTGCGAACTAACCAGATCTATCTTCTTTCTCACGCTTGAATTTCCTATGTAATTAAAATTACATGCATGCATACCTATTTTCTTACCACAGTAACATAGTTAGCTATTTCTTCTTCCTCTACAATTGTTTTAAGCGCCTCCTCCCATCCTTTTATTCTCTTTATTCAATCCTTACGTCTCTTCTGTATCTCCTTCAGAAAGTTCCCTTTCTCACGCTCCATAATTTTGCAGAAACAGCCAAAAATCCCTGATATTAGATATAGTGAACTCGGAATTCTGAGTATTTGCAATATCATCGATGGTGAGAACATCGAAATACCAGCTCATTGCAAAGACCTAAAAAGACACAGAATTAACGTTTACTGGGCTTACTGGTTTCGGTATTATCACTAGTAACTTCAATATTTTATTAGCAGCAGGCCAAAATACAAAATGATTGCCGGCCTCGGTGGCGGCGGGGTAAAGTCCTTGCCTGCCAAACAAGAGGTTGCGGGTTCGAGTCCGGCCTGGGTAGATTTCCCCTATCGAGGGCATGGTTGTTTGTGTACGTCCAATTGTTAAATTTGTTGAATACCCTGATATAAAATGGCCGATATGAGCTGTATTCGGTGGTTTGGGAATAAAATAAAATAAAAAATCAATTCCATAAATAAATACCTATTTACGTAATTACGGAAGAATCTTTTCCTCCTTCGCTGGGTTCAATCATTATGACGTTTAGAAGAAAAGTGAACCATTATATGCCTGCTTTATCTTCCCATGACGGTAAACTAAGAACACGAATTCAATATATAAAGAGCATAGATAGCACAATTCCAACAACGAAATTCACATTTGGGGCATGGTAGAAGACAGACAATAGTCGCAGGCCGTGAAGCTAAGGAAGGAGGAATTTCGGCGATGGAATGAAGGGGTTTGTAATCCTTTTCCTTGAAGCAACCTATAAAACGTGATTTATTGGACAGATACACGGCCTGTACCACAAAAGATGGCCTAAGGAATGGAAAGGCTGGTGTTGAGAGAAATAGGGATACGGAGTTACACTGTGAATGTGTTAGTGCGTGGAGGAAAGGCATAGATGTCACGGTAACGTTCTTAAAGGCGGGAGTGAAGAGGAAAAAGAGACGGAGTGGAGAGATAAGTTTGTGTGTGAAACAGAGGGAGGGTGGGGGAATGACACGGGGCCTGGAAATTTTAAGAGGGAATAGGTAGAGATTGCGGTGATGGCTTGTCGATGAAAATTATGGCGGAAGAGCGTTTCACGAAAGAACGGAAGTTTTGAGATCCGTGAATAATGAAAGTGTTCAAAAAAAGGAACAAGAAACACGAACTTTGCCCATTGATATAGAAACCAAGAAAATTATGTAGCATATATTTGAATCTCTTTCCAATGAAAGAGACATTTTATGAAAAGGAACGAGCAGGTAAATTGCTGAAGAATCTGAGTTTTTTCCGGTGAAAAGCATGGATGAAAGTTATTCGGGTATCGAACCGGGTCAGAGTCTGCATTGTGTAGGCCGACGTTTCGTTAGGAGACTTTCCCAACATCCTCATGGCTGATGACGCCGATGTGGCTGTGTTCCGATACACAAATATACCCTCCTCCTACACCTAAGTGGTCTCTGACTGGTTCGTGATTTCCCCTCCTTTCTCGTCCTATTTATTGCTGGGTTCCAAGTAAATCGATCCACCTCCTCCTAAATCTCCCTAGATTAACAAATATATATTACGTTCCCTGTGCTCTGAAAATTCCATCTAAAAATGATTTTATCAATCACCTCGTAAAACATTTCAAGTCCAGGCTCGGGGCTACGAAAAATACACTCCTTACAGATATATGGAACTGCTATCCAGAAGTTCCCACCACATATATACTGCCTCTACATATTACTCTCCTATTAGTATGCCCTATATCTTTCCTTCTTCTAGATTTAGTAACTTTTTAATACAAATAAAATTGTGTCCACCAATATTGTTTACAAGAAAAAATATTGTAATAATAATTTAAAAAATAAAATAAACCGATGAAAAAATAATAAAACAAATAAATACTAATAAAAATAATAATAAACAAATTGTAAAAAATAAATAAATGATATTCATTGGAAAAAAATACATATTTTACATTTTGTGGACTTATTGTTATTCTTTGATTAGTGTTCTCTAAAAAAAATCAATAATTAACAACTGTTTTAGTAAGTTTCTGCTAACACAAACACCACACTACCCCAGCAACACAAACATGCGAAAAATAATTTGTACTGTAAACTGGCTGTGGTGGGGTACCGGTACGGCGTTTACGCGCCTTCGGCGTGACATTTAATGTGAATTGCTTCTTAGTTACAGTACTCGATCTCTGTCAAAGTTATTTGGGTGAAGACAGAACTCAACGGCTTCTTTTGTAATGCGGTCCCAATAACCTCTACTCCTACCGAGTTGGGTAGTTTCTTCCTGATGGATAGGTATTATGTTTTTTCCTGGGCACATTGGGAAAGTCTCCAACCAAAACGTCGGCCTACACCACGCAGACCCTAACCCGGTTGGAAACCCGAGATGCTTTCATCCAAATACATTGCTTTTCAGCCATAACAGCTCGGTTAACAAAAAAATTATCGTGTTAAGTACGTATGAAAATGTAAGCAGTATAACACAGATATGAATATAAAAATAAGTTGAACAGATATTTGTTAAGAAAATAAACAAAAATATTAATCACATTGACTACAAATGAAAGTTCACGCAGAATACAACTGATGTGAACCAAAAAGGTGAAGAGATATTTGTTTACAAATAAAAATCAGTGTAAATATGTCAGATCATCCAAATGCAAAGTAAAAGAACCAATGATACTGAAAAATAATTTATGAGAGTGACAAGTTCGAGTCACGAGTGATATTGTCTTTTCGATAGAGATTTTAACAATCATTCAGATGCATGCTTAAAAAACAATCCATATTTGAAACAAATTAAGATACTCAGAGTGTCACATATTATACAGACAAAGGCGTATCTTTAACAGTAAGACAATTTTGTGCCCTTCCCCAGCCTGGTTTGAATTGGTCCACGATACCACGCGAAAAAAATGTTATAACGGAAGAAAATCGGCAATGCGGCAAATTTGGTGCAGGAAACGACTAAACGGCAGCACACGAAAATGACATCGTGATGCTTTTCAAGGCAGTAAACAAGAGTGCTAGGGTAACTCGGAAGGCGCTAAATCTATCGCGGAGAGAGAGCTAAAATGGCAACACCGGTTGTGGGTTATGCTCCAGGAAGAGAAAGATATTTGCCGGAGAAAAAGAAGGAGGAGGAGATGAAGGTAAGAGTGGGTTCGGAGAAATTACGAGGAGATGAGAAAGGGAGAAAAAGGATATAAAGAATACCTACGCAAGGGAAGAAGAAAGAAATGGAGTTTTTTTCTTCCTTCCTTATCTCGTGGAGAACGAAGAGAATGCGAGACGCGAGGAGAGGTGCTGAGTTCGAGGAAGGAAGGAACAGCATGAAGGATATTAAGGCGAGAAAGTAAGGACGGAAGAGACGTGAGGGAAGGGTTTTGAGGGAGGACTCGGGGACAAAAGGATTGCTTTCTCCGTGGGAGAAGTGAATGGGAGTTGATATTTTTTTGTACAAGGAGTCTCATTGCGACTTAGCGAGTCAAAACAAACAAGTAACGCTACCATATCGTCAGCGTGATTAGGAAACGAAAAGGAGCACTCCAAAGATTTCACAGAAGTTCGTTTAATTAACTTTGCTTTGCCGAGAATATTACGTTACCACATCTATTATGAACGATATGACCGCTGCAGTTCAACATTAAAATATAACAGGGATTATTTAAGGAATATAAAAATTATAATAAGCGGCTTAAGGACCAATAATTGAATCAACTTTATTTGAAAGATTGACTTGATATAAGATAATACTTAGCAACACCATCCATATCTTTTGCCCAGAACTAAGTATTTGGATTTATTCCTCTGGATTTTCGGAGACCAAACAAGAAGAAAATGATTTGTTTTACCCGGAATACGCAACTATTCAAGTCTGGGCAACATCTGATATAGCACATGAGAAAAGCTTACCCGGAGGAAATTCGTTTTTTCACTCAATCTTTTTCACTCGATGTTTTTTTATAATAGTTTCCGATCATCATAGTGATAACTTCTTTATAAACTTCTCGTCAATATTATTATTACTGAACTCCATTCACATTAGAAAATTGGTCACCTATCGCTAAACCTGATATTATATGCTTTCAATTTATAATTCAAGCAATACGCGAAGAATTATTTCTGAAGATAGATGAGAAATAATGAAAATAATAGGTCCTATAAAGAACATTTATGTTTTTCAATGCCTCACAATTCTGTGGTGAATTCGGGTTTTAGCCTGATGCAACAAGTATGTTAATTTGTTTTAAACTAGCATGGGAATAATTAGTACCGTTTCAATCGATATCGTTAAGATATCAGATTGATAACTATCACATTGTTCTGTGACAATAGCGATTTTCTATAAATTTAACTTTTTTTAAAAAACACTTTTGGGAACTAACTATTTCAGCAAAAGGCAATAATTACAAACACTAATTAAAATTGAATGGCGATTAATTCCAATCTAAAATGCAGCTCCATTAATAGAAACTTTATCACTACGGCAGACGCACGTAACTCGTAAGAAACGTATTTAAAAAGTAAGTAACCTTCTTCTCCCAAAAAAAGGAAATATTCATCCACATTACGGCATAAAGAGCACAATAATGAACCGATGATAATAAATATTTTAATACCTAAGAATTCATTCCTCAACCCTGACTTACAAAGGGCACGACGTTTATGACCCTCAACTAATACGAAACGAACTTGCGGTGAGACTATTGAGAAGGTAGCAAAAGAATACCTTTGGTTCAATCATAACAAAACCACCAAATACCTACATTTAATTCGTGAAGAGGGATTTATATATTCAAAAGTTTAGCAAGGCTCTTGGAGGAGTCGGATGGAATGAGGGTGTATGAGTAAAAGGGACAAAACCAATTGCAACCGGAAAAATTTTGGCGCGTTGCTGGAAAAGAAGAAAAGGAGATGGAAAAGTGATGAGCATAACGTGAAAATGGATGATTTAACGAACGCCATAAGGGAGATAATGACGCGGATTTTCCTCGTTCCACTCTCTCACTTCCACTCTTTGTTTTTCTTTCTTTCCTCCGTCGTCACGCGTAATCCACTCGCTTTCATCGAGCTCACTCGCATTCGAAAAAACACGGGTTCGAATATCTTTTCAAATCCTTATTGCCGCCTCGCCGTTTTTTTTTTTTTTTTAAAGCATAAGGAAGAATCCGCCCGTCGCATTTCCTCCCGAAGACAAGCATTCAACGACCGCGAATGCATTTGAAAATGAGATTTTGTGAAATCATGAGACAAGCGAATATGGAAAGGAGGATAAGCTCCTTAAAGGGAAAGCCTGCATGGAAATAGGAAAATTGTAAGGAGAAGATCTCGAAAAGAATTTTGAATTAACTCTAGATTTCGAAATTAAGACAATATTAGGTCACAATCCGATATTGTATACTGGCACTTAATGCAGAAATTTGAACGTTTAGGAAAATGTGGACGTTATTTATCATCATTTTGATGAAAAACTTCAATATCATTTAGCCTTATGAGGTGCCTTAAAGTTCCGGTAAATAATAATAATTTTTTTAAAAATTAGCTCTAAAGGAATTAGCTGTAAAGTATAAACTCATGGAAAATGCAGCTCCTTACTAAAAATACAAAATGAAACATGACTTGCAATTCTCCACAAGAAAATACATTTAATTCGACTCGAGTTTCGATGTTAGTACATCATTTTCAAGGTACAAATGGTGGTAAGTGTAGTTAATTTATACATATATAGGAGGCGGGAGTGGGAGAACTGAGGGGAGAGAGAGGAAAAATGAGATGGAAAACCCTCAAGGAGGTGGCTGGTGGGATACCCATTGTTGCTTTTAAGCACCATCAAAAATATATAAACATTCAGCTCTATTTAGGAAATATCTAAACTACCCGTTATTTTGTTGTGTAAATTTTAATGACGAAATATTTAGCTGCCACGAGAATCATAATTGATTGCAAAATTTAAAGTTTTCAGAATCAAAAATCTTGATATTTGATTCTTTCCTAAATCAGCTCTGGATTTAAAAAGGTTAATCAACATTATTTGACAAACTGCACAGAGATCCACCAAATGGGTGTTTGGTTATTAGTGTTTGCTGCACGAACAAACGACAGATTTCAGTCCTCCCGAAGCAGATGCCCAACATCCACACAGATTGTACATCACGGCTCCAGCAAGCATTATTTTATCCATTATTCTATTTCCCTTAAGACCTATTAAAACATATGGCTTGAAAAATAGCGTGAATGTCCAGGAAATCCAGGAAATGGAAAAATTCAGGAATGTGAAATCACGTAATGGGTATAGTTGACCTCAACTTAAATACCATTTTCACAGATCAAAATGGGTGAAATGAATAAGATAGCCAACGACAGATAACAAAATGGGGGTGAAGGATTTTTTTCCTGAGGAGAATTCACTCTTTATTTTTGAATTCAAGAGTGTCATGAGCCAGGAAATAATTTCGGTGTCCACCCTTCCACTTTGTGTTAATAACCATATTGAGCGGTAATAATAACCACATAAAGATCTAGAAAATGGGCGTATGGATTTGGCCGTATGTCTAATAGGCCAGAGACCTATCCATTCAGCATTAAGCCAGATATCACTGGTACATTAGTCAATAGCAGAGACTTTAGAATCACGAGGAAATGAGGATTAAAAGCTTCTCTGAACAGATGCCACTTATGGAGTGTCATAGAATCTGATGCAGAAGGTAATTCAGAACTTTCCTAAGTTGGTTGACGGATATAATGAATTTCACATCTACTCTCGGAAGCGCATTTAGGTCAAATTCAGGATTCCAGCTCCAGGCGACCTGCTTCAGCATCAATTAAATTATTTACTTCGACTACAGATACTTCATTAACTTCTAACTATATACATATATAATATACCTAAAACGGGCGGGAAAATATAATGTAACGTGAGGAGAGGTGAAAGTCGGTGGAGAATATTTTGTAACAGAAAGAAACGCTGCTTGGATATTAAAAACTTATATTTCTTGAACTATATCATCAAGTTTCAAGGGAGTCGTTTAAAATAAATCCTCAAGTCTAACAAACCATTTAAATAAAAATAGTTTGACTAAGAAGAGGCAAAAAAACCAGTAGATAGTCAGAGAGCAAGAGACTTAGAACTTAGAACATTATAAAAAGTCAGAGAAGTTGAACTTAATGACACGTTTTGAACTATACAATTTAAATTTGATGAAACTCCTAGCTTTAAATACGTTGAAGATGTTTTTCTGACTCCAAAACTAATAATTTTGGATAAGATTACTAATAAAAACGACAATCCTTTCAATCAAATTTGATGATTTGGCAAATTTTCTTCATGAACATCAAAATGAGGCGAAAAATGTTCACCATGTCTCGGTCGACCTCCATACGAGACCACAAGAGACCACCCACACATTTTTCCATGCATTCGTATTACCTTTTGAAAATTATTTCACAAGCATGAACGCACAATCCACGGTTTAATTTAATATCCGGAAAAATGGCGTCCATTAAACTCACCATGAAACAGGAATATTGCCATTAACGCCAAAAGAGAAATTCCACCACAATTTTAGAGAAATACCAACGCAAGTTCAGAGGGCTTATTTTTGAGGCCGTCAGGATGAAAATTGTGATCAAAGAAAGGATCAGAAAGAGCAACCTATTCCAAAATTTGTGATTTTTAGCGAAATTGTCTTTCCAACACTCCCACCACCATCCCACCCCTCTATGACATTTGCCGTAAAGAAGGAAAACGGGACGCAAAACGACGGATCTGAGGCTGACACATAGTGTCATTATTACGGTCAATGCATATAAAATCGTGTAGAATAGGACCTCGTATTTCTATTACAAGTCACTCAGTGATTCATCCCGAAAGTTGGCTTGGTTAGGTGAGGGTGGAGCTCATCCCGAACTACGCCAAAGGTGTGTAAACTTCACACACTGTCCTTGATGTTAACTTAAAATAATTTACTTTATTATTACTATTTGTGTGATATATTTACTACCATATGATGACTTATTTCCTAAAAAATTAAATTCAATCAAAATAAGTATTACTTTATCTGCGATTTAGCCCCCAAAATGGAATATTAGAAACGTAGGCAAAAATGAGTTTTGTTGTGCGGGTGGTCTATACTCTAATTTTGTTGTTAATTCATGGACATTGTTGGAACCATAGATTTTGTCAAATAAACTTCAAATTTCATACTCTTAAACTATGAACATGTATCCACTCTTAAATAGTATACATCATCTCATAATTTTATAACTTTCGTCTTCATAACCGTTTGATTCTAAAATCAGCCTGATTTTACGCAAAATTTTAAACTTTCGAGCTTGAGCGGCAGTGGTTAATATCATCCGATTTGAAAAAAAATTGTGTGCGAGATCCTTATATCATTTCGCAACTTTCCCGCACAGGGCAAATTTGATCAGGGAAAAAAAACTTTTCGGCCCGCCCTAGAGAACAGTTCCTTTCACTGGGCCACCTCGCACTTCGAGGATTTTGGATTCAACTCCGAAGGATTCACCTATGATGCGAGCCTGGGTTCCCTAGCTCAGCAGCCACGCGCTCCACCCACTATGTTACCCTATCAAGTGACTTCAATTCCCTACTACTAGTCATGTAATAAATGTTTACCATTTGAATCCGTAAAATACTTCCCATAAGCTTTGATAACCCTGATCCTCCACAACTACGCATTAGATGGAACCTATTTGATTTTACGACCATTCCTTCGTTTTTAAATTTTCTTTTCAAATTTTCAAGATCTAAATGATACGCTCCTCGAACTGCACAATACAATCCACTCACAGCAGAAGTTAATTGACATGTAGGTGGTACGTAATACGTCCGATGCGAGAAAGGAAGAAAATATAACGTGAACAGAAGGCTGTATATGAACTCCGAGGTCTTAATAGCTCGTAACTGAAGTTTACAAGTTGAATATGCGACCGATAGAGAGGGTAAGGGTGTTGATCCTCACTCATTTAATAGGGAGCTCAAAACCAACCTTCAAAAAAAAGTTTTTGGTCGTAACGAAACCGCCTTTCCAGCTCTCCCACTACCCTCCTGCCTATCTGTGACATTTGTCGTTAAAATGGGGAAAGTGACCAAAAAAAATGTTACTGAAGTACCGAAAGCATGGTCGATGCATACAAAATCGTGTACATGAGAACCATGTGTTATTATTACGAGTGCTTTAATTGATTGTAATTGGGTGAAGCCGTAAAATATTCCTCATACCTCTTTGTTAACGCTTATTCATTTTACACAGCTATGCAAAATAAGGACCCTCATTTATGTTACGAGCATTCTTTCATTTTTACTTTTCTTTTCAAATTTTCAGGATCAAAATTATACGTTCAACGAACTGTACAATTTGGTCCACTCACAGCAGGAGTTAATACAGAGGATTATGGGTGGATCGGAACGCGTACGATGCGAGATAGAGAGAGAAAATGAAACGTGAAGTGAAGGCTGGACTTGAATTCCACGGCCACGATACCTCGTAACTCAAGCTCGTACGTAGAATATGCGACGGATGGCGCGGGTATAGTATTCATCGTCAAGATGGGAAACGCGACCCAAAAAGATATACCTGAAGATGGCACATTTTTATAAACACATGAAAGTTGTTCACTACAATCGGCACCAGGAATGAAACTATGGCATGGATACATCTGAAACTCTATTAGTTGACAACTCAATAGTGCTGCTTACTGGGAAAAATTAATTTTTGATATTAAGAGTGCAATCGCTCGGAAATTCTAAGGAAATCTTGAACGATAATCGTATTTCTCATAGCTCTTTTGTTAACTCTTTCATATTCTTTTTCAACGATTACGCAAAGTGTGGACCCCTAATTTTTGTCGCGCATTCTTTCTTTTTTTTCCTTTTCTTTTAAAATTTTCAAGATCAAAATTATGATTTCCTCAAATTGCAAAATTTAATCAACTTACGGCAGAAACTAATTTGCATGTGCGTGGAACGGGATGCGAAAGAAATTTTAACGTGAAGAGAAGACTGGGAATGAACTCCGTGGTCACAATAGCTCGTGCCTGATGTTCGCACGTAGAATATGCGACCGATGGCGCTCCCGTGTGTGTGAGTTCAAGGGGGAGTGCGGGAGAAATAGACGCAAAAGACAAACGTTGGGACGGTATCGTCCGCAGGACCGGCGGGTGAGTGAGTGGATTCCGGTTCAATTTGGACAGAGGCAGAGGTATTCTCAATAGCTGACCCACCGGCCGGCCCCCCTCCCACGGCCCTTAAAGTATCGGTCGCCACAAGGGATTGGCTCGGTCGGCCGCTCGCAGGGAAATTCCTCTTTCCCTATCATCAGGCCCCACTGCCCTAAATCCTTCCCTACCCAACACCCCCCTCTACTCCAATTCCGCACGCTGTCAAACCCACGACCCCTTCCTTCGGTCTTTTATTAAGGTTTCCGTTATCAAGGTCAAGTTCCCTTCCCAGTATATTCTTTCCTGCTAACCAAGGACGCAAAATGTTTCTGCGCATTGTCTTTGCACCTCATTCGCATTTAAATCCCGAATTAATCAATTCAATAACCAATAGTTAAACACATCTAATGTATAATCGCAAAACGACTGAGTACGTGTATAAAGTCATCCCGTGTTTCCGACATTCCTTGATGGCGGAAAAAACATTCTTTCAGCACCATCTAGGATTACATAAGTCCAATTAAATACCTGAAATGACAACAAATCTAGTTTTCGCTTCAATTTAATTGGTTGATTATTAAAAATAGATACAAATAAAATAAATTAACTGTAATATATAAGGCCGGTTTCAACAAACACACGCAAATTGAGAGAGAATCATGAGCGCAATCGAAATAATATGTATCTAATATTTATGTAAATTTGAGAGCAAAACTAGCCAAATTAATTGGAAAAATGATGAATATATCTATCTCCAGCTATTTAAAAGCAGAGGGTCAAACCGCATTGTGAAGAAAAGAAACAACGAATTGCAGCGAAGAGTAAATTACACTCTTAAATGAGAAACGCCGCGCCGGGTTAATGGAACACCCGGATTTTGCCAGGATGCACTATCATCATATTCACTCGTTCTGACCATCAATATGATGAATTAATTATGCCGCACTGTCATAAAACCCTTATCACCTGTATCATACACATTGTCTGAATCGCAGTGACTTTTAGCTCCAAGATGAACAAAATCCACTGAGTGGCGCCGGAGACTGCTACATTTTCAGGGCAAATTTAACCTAAAATTTTGATTAAAATAACCGTTATGACGTTGAGCATCTTCTGAAGACAAATATAGCTTATATACAAGGTGTGCTGAAAAAATAAATGACATACAGTTTATTGAAAACATATTTTACACAATGCCGTAAAGCGTACCTGCGGATTCCAATAACATTCTAAATCTTCAGTAAATTCTACCTCTTATTCGAATGCCTTCCGCGTTGTCTTCATCATCACAAAGTTTGAAAATGGAATAAACTTCATAGTATTAGACAAATCAATTACACCTATTCCACGTTGCTGCAATAATCCGAAATGTCCTTTTCAACGTAATTCCTTACTTAGCTCGCTCGCATAAATAAAATTCAAGGAATAACCTATTGAATACAAGGTAAGAAGGAATTATCAAGAAAATTTCACTTTCAGCCCACAGAGGACGCAAAAAGTCGATAACAATGAAAAATTATATAATAATGTAAATCACTCCACTGTCAAGAATGTAAAAGATAATAGGATGAATTCAAATGCAAAGAAGTAGAGACCTCGTGGCATTAAAACTCACAGGTCCAAAGTATTATAGAAAATGAGGGATAAATTAATCAAAACCCACATTATTAAGGGAAAAACATTTATGATTCTGTAAAACCATTGATGATGACAAAAGAAAAAAATCAATCACGAATTTAGCCATTACCACAGAGCTTTAACAAAATCGTGAACATATCCGCAAGCTAACAAAAAAGCATGTCTGTCAAAAATATACTGCCAGGAGCATGCCGGGAATGTGGGGTACGGCGGCATCAAACATATTTTCGCGTCGGTGCCCCGTTGCGTGGTAATAGGGCCTCCCCAGCAAGGGGTTGAAGCCTTCGTCGCACGGAATGGCACCTGTAAGTGGGCGACTAATGAGCCGATCTTCACTCCCACGACAGGGTTCGCTGCTTCCTCGTCTCCTTTGACCCGTGGCGCGTTTACCGCGACATACGAGTGAGGAGGGCCCGTAGCCACCGTACGCTCGGAAAGCTGCCGCGCTGCTGCCTCGCAGGAGCGCTTATGCCTGGAATGCCCAACCCAGGCACCAGGAGGTGCTCTAATATAAAGGCAGCGCGCACGCGGATGTTGGAATAATGTCGTTGTACAAAGCTGCATAAGCACCAAATTTGGCCGAATGTTTAGCACAATTATTGACCCTCGTAACGGCTCTTCACGGCGTTTGGATAACAAAGCGTAAGGATAACCGTTTTCGCAGTATTCACAATTGTCAAAGAGAAAATTTTCCATCCTGTTAGGGCTTTATTTTTTACGCTCTCGGTAATTCAAAAATGTTATACCAAACTCAGTTAACATTCGGTTCCACAGTGCTTTACATGTGGTCCCACACAAGTTAACTTTGTGCAAATAATCGCTTCCAATTTTACTTTAAAATAGCAACAAAATATTAATGATGTAAACCAAAATAAGGGATGTAAGTTAATAAGAGAAAAGAAGACAAGCATCCAAATTATGATGCGTTTACACTTTTCTAAAATTCATGCGTACTATAAATCGATTTTTCACGGAAAATCATGCAAGTGAAAACAATAAGGAAGAAAGGGAAGTCCCCAGTTTTAAAATTGAATAGAAATTACCAGTTTACTCATTTTTCTCGTGATTCTCTCTTTTACACCAAAGAATTGAGAGGCACATTGACAAATGTTTTCCTTATTAAAAGTTTAAAGACCCCCCCAAGACAATTTCATCAATGTGTTTTCTCATACGATAAGAGAGAAAATAAATAAAAATTTCTAGTCCAAATCAAGTCTGCCGAAGATAGCAAATTTATCGAATCGAAAACCATTTTTTACCTAAAGCTTAGGGAAAGTGCTACCCTAACGATATCGGACGAATGACATTTCCACCTAAATAAAAAAGTATAGCTATATATTTCATTAGTGTAAGCCACAATTATATTAATTTTTTATGATCCATTCCGCTGGTATACAACAATAAGGGCTCGAAAAATACCATTTCAATTCCCAAATAACCCAAATAACGCTAATTTTCCACAAGTTCATCAAAGCTAATATATGGAAAGTCTTACATGTATGCCAAACTATTTATACTGTATTAAATACTGTGGTGTAAATTAGAGATAATCAAGGCATATGTCGGTTAGTTTGACAGTCTGTATTAATCTACAGTAGTGCTGTCAAATCCATTGCAGAAAATAACCAATTCAAATATAACAATTGCATTGCTTCGAATTGCTTGGCATTTTATTGATAACTGTTTTTCTAGTGGAAAAATCACGAAATATCAATGTCATTTTACCTGACACTGAAGAAGTATATGCCTATTCTTTATTTTTAGGTGGTAATCTTTTTCGTCCAATCCCATTAGGCTAGCATTTTTCCTAAACTTTGGATGGTAAAATGGTTTTGATACAATTAATCACATCAATATCTTCCTCAGGCTTGACTTAGTTTAGACACTGAATTTAATCAAATCCTGGGAATTAGACAGCCAGTAACAATCCCAGAGTTCTTACATCCTCACCATTTCTTCACATCAAATAATAACGCGTAGACAAGCTTTCCATCCTCCCACGGTCCTCTCCCTCTCATCTCTCTCTCTCGTGTCCCTATTTCCGCCTTAATAGCCTCTTGAGAGGGTGCGTGAAGTAGATAATCCCCTTTTGTGCTCATGGCCGGAATGTGACCGTTGAGTGGCCCACGAGCAAGGGAAGACTACATGATAAGAGGAAGGTCACCAGTAGTAACAGGGAGCTTACAAGGACGAGGGAGGACATGGGGGGAGAGAAGAGGGAAAATGTTAGAAGGGGTTGAAGCGAGGAAATAAGGGTTATGGGGATTATACGCCGAAGGGGGGTTAGATCTTTATTCGGGGAGGAAGGATAGATAAGGGTTTGTTCTTCCCGAGGTCTCGAAAGGGTTGGCGGCCGCTGTTGGAATTATGTGAGTGGATAGGTGATGAGATTCCCCGAAGGGGGGGAAAGAGTGAAAGGGGGTAGGCATAATTCCGCTGCATTCATCCCTTTCCCGACCTATCCGCGAAATGAAACAAATGGCATGCCGAAGGGATTGAAACCTTAGGGGATGAGAGAGAGAGAGAGAGAAGTCTGCCCATACAATCCGGGCGTTTCCTACTTTAATTGCCTTGATAAGAGAGAAAGTGGGAGTAAACGACTGGAAGTCGGATGGTAAAGGGAAAGAAAAGGGAAGTTTCCACGTGGGCAATATGACGGCGAGGGAAAAAGATGATTTCGCGCTACCCTGAGAAAAAAACAGAACTTAAATAATACGCGAAGGAATGAGAATCACTTTACACCGAAGATTAAGCCAGATCGTATAACGGAGCGCACATATCGTTGCCAGAATCTTTTTTCGTTCGAATATTACGTAGTTTGCTACCAATAGCGATGGGTATTTCTTGGAAGAGTGGTAACTGACTTTCAAAGAACGGAGTCAAAAGGCTTGAGAGAGAGAGCTGGGATGACGGCCACTTTAAGAAACCTCAGAGGTATCCAATTCTTTCGAAGGAACGTTAAAGACTGCGCAACTGTTTCTTATAGGGTCTCGGAGCCGGAAATTAAATTCCTGCCCCCACATAGGGAGTCGTTGTGTCACTGTATTGAAATCTCAATTATAGTCACTCATTTGGGGGCATCCATTAATTACGTGAGGCGTTTAGGGGAGGAAGTCTAGCCGATTCTCACCCAATGTCACGTGGGAGGGAAGGTGGGTTCTGACAAGTATCACGTAAGTTTTTCCGTAATAAACAGTGAAGAATGTGATTCTAGACTACGGTCTTAATAATCTTAAATACTATTAGTCGCTAGTCTTGAATTAAAAAAAATTATATATATTTTCTCATAACTCCAACACAAATATTTCATGGATCAATGCATTTACGCTGATAATACGCAATTTGAACAATCTCACGTGAGATAAGAGGGAAGACGAGGGGGTCCAGCCAAATCTCACGATATCTCAAAAAGGGGGAAGGAAAGTCCAAAAATCGCTAAAATCATCTCGCATAACTTACAAGTGACAAGTTGGCTATATGACCGGTGGTAACATTTAATATGTTATTAAAATGCCATAAATGAAATACATCACCAAAATAAAACTAGAACTAAGAAATCGAAAATTTAAAATAAGAAAAAAATTAGTTTCTCAAGGTAAGCGTTTTGAACCTACTCTTAAAAATATCTTTATTCTGCTGGATAGCGATGAAACAGCTCTACTGGGAGACTATTGCAATCATTAATCGTCCTGCTAAATTATAAAAACTTTTTTTACGTTGATCCTATGTGGCCAGCATTTCATTTAAGTATCTCACTCTCCAAAGAAATTTCTCATTTATCAGGCTTTATTACGATTTAATCATGCAAGTGTTTTCTCGCTAGTTCACTGGAAATGCGGGCAGTTTTGAGTTTATAAATACTTATTGTATGCCTGATCGCCTCGCGAAAATGAAACTTGTCCACATAAAACACATAAGCCTCGAAAAATTGTATTAGTGGTATATAAAAATGGGGATACACTATAAATTAATAATATATTGTGAAGAAAAAAATCGCCATAGTAGTTTCTTTAAAGAATATTTGAAATACAAAACATGTACTCAAGAGTGAGATTTGGCCATAAAATTGAAAATGAAGTTTGCCATTCCAAATAATATGTAGGTAGCATTGGAAACCATCTATCAAGAAAGAGCAAGTAATTATAAGTAAATATAAATATCGAAGAATCAATTAAAAGTACGATACAAAATGATTTTAAAATAATTGAAAGCGCGCTACATTTAGTTACCCTAGAATAATAATCATAAGAATATCACCACCAACGCTTTGAATAGATAGTTTTTCTAATTTATTTTATTTACTAGTTTTCTATTTATCTTCATTATCCCCCGAATACAGCATTAAATAGGCCTTTACATCGGGAGTATAAAGAGCAACTTTCTATAGACGGTCTCACACATCTATGCCCTGAACAAGGGCAATAGGCGGGACTCAAACCCATTATCTTCGGTGTGGTTGGTGAGGACTTATCCATTTGCCACCGAGACTTAAAATGTCTCTCGGTATTTAACTAGCGAAAGAAAAAATATTTCTAGAATTCACGATAAAATTGTATTATTGATTCAAACGATCATGATGTAACCAAAATCAACTGGACTAGTAAGAAACTTCCAATCACCTACCACCATCTACTTTACTCACTATAAATGCCAGCTATACGGAGGGCTCATGTAATTTTATTAGTTCTTAGCCGGAGTAAGTTCTTCGCTTCAGCATTCGAGAATTCCGAAGTTTCCACGACATACATTACGGTTAGACCTTCATCTAGACTCATTACAGACCTTCCAAGCCCGACCAAGTACTTCTCTGAATCCCTTCGTCCAAGAAGCACATAGCAACGAAGACATCCCCAGGGGACTTTTGGTTATCACTGAAGAAACCGAGGGTGGAGACGTGTAAGGAGCAAGCAGGGAGATCATCTCTGAATCATGAGAGAGCATTATCCCCGGATTCCTTTAATATTCTCCGAAAAGGGTCCGGTCCATTCCAAACCCTAACAGAACAGGGACCGTTCAGCCTCGAGGATGAAAAGGATAAGGCATGTCTTGCTCTGGTCGAAATCATCGGAGAGGGTCCACTCCAAGTCTAACGGGGTAGCGAAGACAGACCGGTAGGACCCACTACCACCAGCACCAACACCACAGACGACACCGCCTCGTAGCGTTCCATCTTACTCGAGTCTGTTTAACTAGAATTTACCCCCTGGAAACTTTCTAAAAGCCTACTTTTCTCTCCCCAAGATTCTATCCGCATTATCATCCTTACCCCTTCGCTTCACGTCTAATACCTCTCTTTTAAAATCACCCAACTAACACTTTGAAAATATTTTCATTGGAATGTGATGACAACAATTATGTTAATATGTGCAGTACTCCTATAATTCGGCGCTTCACGCTTTGGCACTGCCGGTAGGTAATCTGGCGAATGCAAAACGAAAGAAATAAGCCAAGAGAAACAGGTCTCACCTAATTACTCTCCTTAAAAAGTGACCCACCATCTTACATTCAAGACGAATATAAAATTCTGAAAGAATGATTAATTGTTTTTCAATCAGCTATTCGACAAAACCAAAAATATTGCATTAAAGATAAATCTAAGTGTAAGGCTCGAGTTATATATATCAAGATCATTTATTGCGTCTTGGTCGGGAATCAATGAGATATAACGCAAGTTTAAATTAATACATATGCATAAGGGATTTCCTAACTTATTTATAGGAATAAATAAAAGAAATACTTGGAAGTAAGGGAGAAAAATCAACGGAATACCTAGTTTCACTGAAAATGAATAACTTACATATGGCGGTTTTAACAGAACTCACCTGAAGTAGGTTTAGGTACTCATAAAACAATCCGTTAAGAAAATAAAATATTTTAAGTGAAGGGTTTTACCATTAAGAGGCATATCTTCCGTATTCCTGACATTTTTTTCACGACATACGTAACGATTTTAATGAAATCTTTATAAAATACTGTCATAAAAATTACCGGTTTTTAAAACTCGAGAATAATTACCAGTTTTCACGGTTTTCATGTATCATTTGGAAATCCTGTTCGATATGGTGGCTCCAATATACCGTTTCAATAACCTTTTGTAACCTGAGAACGTATTTACAGACTGCGGAAAGGTAATCTCCGCTCCGCGCAGCAACTTAACCCGTCATGTCAACCCTGCGGGAACCTCCCTGCGTCAAATCTCCATTGTTTGACGCCGCCGCCGGTATATGAGGCATAGAGGGTGTATCGCACCTGATTGTAGATCCCGACGCGCAGACCAGGTGTTGTAGCTGCTTTTCAAAGGCCCATCAATGGCGTTGCAGCAGGCCAGCCGCACGCCTTGTGTCAACTTCCTGCGAGGTACAAGGGTACCTGTCGACTCCCGTGAAAGTGAGTGGGGCAGGAGGGACAGGTAAACGGGAGATGAAGAGGGAAAATAGGGCGAAGGGAGGAAAAGAGAATGGAAGTTTAGGAGGGATGGTCAACGAGATAGGAATTAAAGAAGAGAGATAGGAGATATTTCTTAAGAGTTCAATGACGTCAAATACACAAAAATTTGGAAAAATACCCAAAAAAAATCATTACCGAGGGAACGATGACATATAATCATTACCTGTAATGTACTCACCCCTCAAAGCGAGGATTTCATAAGTAGTGATTTTTTCGATAGTTTTTCTTTAATGCAAAAGTTTTGGTATTCAACTAAAAATTTAAAGTTCTCGCGTTATTTCCTAAGGATGACAAATACCTTCTATTAGTATATTGGCCTAAAGTTTTTTAAATTTAATTAAATACGCAGTTAATTCATTGATGCCCAACAACCTTTTGACCCAATTTACTAAACAAGGAATTGGACTTGGTGACGCTAAGCAGACAGGTGGAGGTAAACAAGGCAAAAGAAGAGAAACATAATTTTAGGGGTTGAAATGAGTAAATCTTTAAGTAGGATGGTCACTTAAATGTTAAACTGAATTTCCCAGGCTTTTTAAGGCTTCGAAGGACTTTCATAATTTCTCACTGCGTGAAAAACACATTTGACGTTAAGTATTTTATAAAAGATTTTATTAGGGATTGTGAGATGTTATTAAGAGCAGGTAATTACTTAGGATGAAATTATGTAAAACTATGAGCCTTAAACGAATTCATAAGAGTTATATTGCACCACCTAAATGACATTCTGAGAACGTGATACTCAAGTGTTTTTGATACACCTTGGCAGGATTATGAAAAATCACTACTTCCGTAGCAAATATGGTACTGAAGGAATTTACTATACTTTACTTTAAATTTACTAATTTTATGGCTTCTCAGACGTAACTGAATGGCTTAAAATTCGCACTTATAAGTTATCAAGATGAGAGAACACGCTGATAGGGGACAAAGAGTCAAAGATAGAGACTCAGCTGTTAGTTTGAAAACACGTTGAGTCATAAATAGCTTGATTTTACAGCATCGGTCAATAAATTTTACCCACATTTTATTTTTAATTTTACCATTTGCTTAAAATTTCCCAACCAATAATTAATACTTTAATTACGCCAGTTAAATGACAATATACTAATTCGTGAAAAATATCTACCTTGCGCCATAGCCCTCAAAGTAGACTGTTTAGAGGAGTTTACCAGAAACCATTAAAATAGATTAAGAGGAATACCACAATTGCTAATATTGAAAAATACTAGCATATCCAAGAAATTGAAGATGGTCAAGATATGTTTTAATGCATGTACTTCGCTTGAGGAAAAAATAATTAATAATATTTTAAACTTATCAATTCAACGGGCTATGATTCCGTGACAGAGACTAGACTGGATAAGTGGCAAACGAGAAGGAGAGGAAAAAAATGGCATCAAAGATTGAAAGGAGGAAAGAAAACTTAAAGGGAGACGGGGCCAAACATACGACGATGGAAGCAAGAGATACGAGAGGATCAGGAATGGCGAAGGATAGAGGATGACCGAGGAGAGAACGGGACCCGTAAGGACGAGGGTGGAAAGGGTGGGAAAGGCACGGGGATTGGAAATGATCAGCGGGGATGATGTCAACTATTCTCCAGGGTCCTTGAAATGGGAATTGAGAGGGAGTGAGCCCTAGTATATGTGAGGGCGATGGGCGAGGGTTTTGTTGTCATTGGCGCTCCATGGGTCCGCATAAGGCAGAGGTCAACTTGAACAAGGAGCCCTCCTGATTGGCGGGAAGGAGACCCGGGTGAGAAATATTTGTGCGGGAAGCCTCGGGGCGGGAGATGGAAAAGGTAGCAGCGCTAAGGGAAACGGGGAGCAGCAGGAAGATCAATGCACAGAGGAGGAGAAGGTAGCAAAACATTATTTGAAACGGAGACGAAGAGCCGAGGTGAGAGAGTGCTTTCATCGAGTAATCCGGCAAGGATATCTCAAAATCGGCATATTTTGGAGATAACCACTGAAGGGAGTAGGAGCGAATTAATTACATATCATCCCCAATATGCATAAAACCAACTACTGGCATAAATAAAGTAAAAACCTAAAACGAAATTATTCGATCTTATTCACTTTTCTCATAAATGCCAATCATTCAATATCATCCTTCACAAGCAATAATTATGGATGAGAAAGAAATGGAGCACTTCGTAAGTTTAGGAATTTTGCAGAACTTATTAACACTTATTTCTTTCACTTCGCCATAAATTTTCTACGTCCAAATAGTTTATATTGCAATATGAAAAAGTAAGTAATTTACAATCGCCTAGGTAATTCTTCAATATATTTATTCAACCATATTTAAAATATAATAAATAAAATGTCAACTCGTGAAAAATATATACTATGCGCCATAGGTCTTCTGGCAGGCTGTTTGGCAGGCAGGCTGCTGAAGAGTTTATGGAAAACCATAAAATAGATAGATGCAGTGGAATGCCAAAATCGCTATGCCATTCGGCGAAGGAATTGGATACAGTTCACATGCGTGTTAATACTTGTCCTTTGCTTGAGAAATAACCCCGTTTTGTTGAAATAATATATAACAATCCACACAATTAAAAAACGACAAGTATACCAATCGGTAATAATCTGCCTTTAGCAGTGAGTAAGAAACCATATGTTCTTTTAAAATCATTTATTATCCCGATTACCACTCACGTAAGTCAAATCCTCTTCTTAGAATAAATTACAAAGTAAATATTGATTAAAACTCCGTTTTTATCGATAGTTCCTACGCTATGCTCATCGAGCCAACTTATTGTATTCGACTCTGTAATTCAATCCTTAGGTTTGGAGCTTATAAACACTAGAGTTTCAAGAATAATTATTTTTGATCTATAAGAGCTGCTTTATCCAACGCGTAAAGTCAATTTTGGCAAGTAGAGCTCCTTTTTTCCGGGAATGGGCAAGTGGAGTCTGATCGTGAAAACATAATCTTCGGTTAATATGCCCGATATAACCTAGTCAAAGCGATGGAGAGAATCTCAAAATATACAATGTGTAAAGCATGACAATTGAACAAACCTCAATCAAGACATTATAACTTTATCGCTCTGAAATAAAATTACGCGAAAAAAACTTCGTACCTACAGTAAAGTTTTTTTATAATACTTAGGTGAAATGCTTTTCAGAACAGGAACAGCGGATTGAGTTCAGATGCAAATTTTAAAATATCCAGGGCCATGTACATCACATCAGATGAACACAGTTGATCTCTCTGTTCATAACCTATATTAGACTACAAACGGAGTAAAATCGTCCCTTGAAGTTGACCACTTCAAAGGAAAACGCCTGCAATACGTAAATGAATGTGTTTCAATGACAGCGATGAGGGTTAATTCGGTAGGTTTGAGCAGCGAGCTTGAAGCGTTATGAAGGTCGCACAAAATATGACCTCTTGACTCCAACCACCAATAATTAGACCGACGTCAGGTACGTGTCGAAATCAGATGCCCGACAGAGGGGGCCATAGAAAATATGATGAAATCTGGCTCACGTTTTGTCTGCATACCTGCACATGGGGTAGCAATCAATGAGTTGACGCTCAGCAGATTCTCTCTCGCAATGCCATATCCTCCTTTACTTCTCAAAATGCTCACACCATCAACCTGAAAATATGAACACTGTTGAACACTGTGTTCATTGAACAGAGACAAGTGTTCACCCATAGTATTTATGGATAATTTTACTAAAATTAGAGAAAACTTTTATCACTGGTTAACTGCAAAAATATTACGAATGTAGGCATGAAGCAAGCATGCATTATTCAAATAAAATAAACTGCATACTGAATGAATACTTAGAGCAACAGAAGGGATAGCCTAAACTTTGCCAAAATATTACTAAGGCAATGAACTCCCATTACTTGATATTACTTGACAATTTGGTAGCCATTATTGATGGATTACTGCAATTTCAGGAATAATCATAAGAATTTTAATATCCTCTTCACATTTTCGACCACATTAGCGCTCTTTGTATGCATATAAAGTTCTCGTAATGGTTGACGTTAATCGAGGAAGTAAAATCCGTTTTGTGCAAACTTGACTACAAATATCTAGAAAAGAAAGAATCCATTTCTCATTGCTTTCTAATACTGATGTGTATCATTTGCGACATGAAAGTGCTTATGCACAGATCAGATACCCTCGCACAGGGAATCTCTACAGAGAAGTGACATGTATCATTATATAGGACAACATCTCCTTATCTTCCTGTGTATACTCTCAGACATGCTGTAGATGTGATGACGGATCTTACAACCACGTGCGGCTGCATTCTAACGTTCATTACTGTATTCCTGGTGATAAATTACCGCTTAACAGTAACAAATAGGTCGCCATGAGTGTTAGCTACCAATATGCCAGCTGCAATTGGATCTTTTTACACAGTTTAACTTTTTGAACTTTGGTCATGCCCTTTTAATGCCGTAGTCAATATTTCAACTACTTTTACCTATTGCATTACATTTTTGCCTTTGGCCTACTCACCGTCACCTAAGGGATTTGAGTTCACTACTTGCGAAAAGAGTTAGAAAAAGATGAATAATTGACGGCCTTATCCCTTCCGCACTTACGTTGATGACGTCACGATCTCATTCTGAGCTGTTCCAGCCTCTCCAATACTCCTTGTCCTCGCGCATTTGCCGAATATTTTTCGTGGTCGTTTACACTCTAGAGAGCGATTTGATCCCTGATGGAGCGGTTGTCCCAGAACGAGTTAAATTATCTGGAACCCTAATGACGTCACCAGTTGATGAAAAGTAGGTAGCAGCCTTTGCTTTTTGATAATAAATACTTATGGCAGAATGAAATGGCAGGGATATCTGTATTTATTATCTTAACCTATCTTTCCCTTCCATCTACCGAATTATTTGAATGAAGTGAGAATTTGGATCATAGTGAACGATCGCAATTTGGGCATCAAAAATTATGAGAGACGTAAGTTCTCTGTGAACGACTATCTTTGAAAACCAAGCGCAGTAGAGGGAATAGCCAATACCATGCCACCAAATTAAAAAGATGAACTTCCATATCAGAAGGTCACTTGGCAATTTGGCAAAATATAAATCGATAATAAAGAAAAAACGGAGTACTGGACGATTCGACGATCAATCAAGTTCTATCGAACTGACCGGTGGCCATAAAAATATATCCCTCAGCAACTAAGGGATATATTTTACCGTAGACTTTGCTTCAATCAATTTATCAGTTTTCGTGAAGCAAATACCACAAATAGTGAGAAAAAAACGACTAGTGATAGGTCAACAAAAACATCACTCTATCATATTTCAGACGTTCAGGTTTCATAACACTCATTTTTATGACTACCCTGGAACGCATTTTTAACGTTGCTACATCTGCCGTTAATCCTCATAAAAAAGTGAGTGGGAGTTGAATGTCGCCCATTCGCACGCGTTCTCAAATTCAGCCTTAACACAACTCCACATGGCATTCGCTTTTCCATTTTCAAATAAATAAAAATTTTTTGTTTGTATATTCCCCTCGCCCCAACACTGAAAATGTCTATATTTTTTTAGCAAAGCGTATCAAGCGAGTTAGACAGTCCAGATATCCCTGACTTTTTCCGTCTCAGAAAATAAAATAATCCATCTAGTTCTAGCTTTTTTATTTTTTTATTATGAGCAATGAGAGCAATTTATTATGATAGCCCCCGATTTAAAATAAAATACGGTCCATTTTTAGAAATAAACCGTTAAAAATTAAATTTTTAGACCACAACCATATTTCAAATAAATTTCAAAACGATATTTCGATCGTATAATTTTTAATTCCAAAATTTAAGCATAAAAAATTCGCTGTTCACGCAGTGGCGACTACCCACTAACATAACTCACCAGTCATTTTTTAAAATGTAAGATTCCGACCTCTGCTTTCACTGCCACGTCTTTGAACCACCTTAACCAGGCCCTCATCAAAAGACACCTTAAGAGCCTCATCCTGCGGCAATATTCTCCATGAAAGACTATTTTTTCGTTATGTCGACGTTTCCATTCCCAGGGAATACGTCTTTGACATGAGTCTCTCATTCCTCTGACCGCGATTTCATTCAAAGCCGCTCAAAATCCATATTGACTTTGTGTCCACTGTAATCGCATAGCTAAGCCTGAAGTAAAGATGAATTGCTCCTTCCTCAATGATTTAATGTTTCATACGCTAAGGTACTGTCACAGGGGGAAAAGGGAGGTAAAATGCGTCGTTGAGTTCTATTTAAAATTGAGGTCGATAATTTTTTTAATGCAGAAAAATCTTGAAATGCTAACTTCACTCCACTCAGCGGCGCTTTAATGAGATATTTGTCATGGACTACATATAATATTAAATTGGGCAGTAAAAATTAAAACTAATTAGTTAAAGCAAAGAAAAAATAAGACCCACTTCGCAAGTCTACCCAATCGTTATCCAACTTCATGTGTAAAGTATACACATCAATATAATGAAATATGTATCCCATACAATATAGGCTGAGATATATAATTTTGAAATTCACTTTCACTCAATGAATGGTATTAACCCTGACGGTTTTATTTATTAATGCTTACACACCTCGTGTAATCCGGAAGATGTCTAAAGAATAAAAAAAATAATAATGACAATGCCAAATCTCACGCTATAAATGGGAATTGGTTTGCTACATTAATTATTTCAAAAAGCGATTTGTTTCAATAATTCTATTATTATCCAGCTTTATCTATCTGAGTTTTCTCAATACACTGGCAGAAATATTGACCTGAGAGGGTCATTAACCCTTTATAGCCCAGCGTCGTACAAAATATGAGTCTTGAAGATTTATCTTTTAGAAAATGTGTACATGTTCAAGACAATCACGATTATAATAGCAGCTTTAAATTCGGGAATGTCATTTTGCAACATAAATTGACCAGTAGTTTATTTGTCTTTAGAGTTGACTATGTGCAGTGCACATGTTTTTAAATGTTTCTTCATGTTTCTCAGAAGCAACACTGGGACTCATATGTTGACTAGCCAATTAGAAATAGGATAAAAACTTCGAGTTGATAAGTAAGGACGTTACTCGCTACCACCGACCCCGAACAACGTCAAAGAAATCCACGTAAGTATGTAAAAATTAAACTATTATTTACACGTTGATTTTTAACTGATACCTCATAATTAAATAAGAGCAGAAGATACAATTTTTAAAGGCCTTACCCTATACGAAAAGTGATCGTCAACCTTTATAGAAGGCTGGAGGGGAGAAAATTACTTCCAGCCGGGGGTAAAGCGCCCCACAGAGCGACTACCTACTCTGGCAGTGGAACAAGTCCCAAGTAGGGTCCATTCCCTGGACACTTACCCCCACGAAGCAAATTTCTCGAGTTACCACCTCTTTCGGAGAGCACACACGAAAGCGATGCCTTTCATTTCGCTCCTTGCCGCTCGAATTTCAGCGCCCTTTCTCCAGTGACCGCAAACAAAACGACTGAAGAGGTGAAGGCGTCCATCCGCGCGTCAAATATTAGTATGCATAGAATTAGCGTGACCTTTTGACCCTTGACGGTGATATTTCCTGGCGATACACGTCTCCGCCTCAGCTACACACTCTCTCACTCGAGAAAATTTAGAGGCACAGGCATGCCACGGAAATAAAACGAAAAACAAAGGAGAAAGGGCAGACGTAAACAAACACTAGGGAAAGAGGCTGTTTATTTTCTTTTACGACCAAATATTTCTCCTTGAAAAGCCCAGCCGAATTGGTGTTCGAGTTTCGTGAGTAAATTGGGAAAGCCGATTTAAAACAATAATTCGGAATAGGTTTTGGGATTGGCTTACATGTTTCCCAATATAATAATTTAATATAATAAGCGATCTTACCGGAGTCGAGGAAGGGTTGGCATCGATATGAGAGGTTTGTAGTATTTTAGATAGTCCAATGTCCTTTGAAAGCTACCCTATTCTTCACACAGTTTATACTTATTTGGGGTTATGGTCGTATATTTTATAGAAAAATAGTTTACTAACTCTCCCGTTAATATTGGACAAGATCAATGAATTGCCTGGATCTAAATATAGGGAGAGAGTAGAGAACTAAGAAGGAAACATCGACGGTCAATCGAGGTTTGCAAAACCATTATTCCTTCTAGTCCAAATTGCAATAAGCTTTCATCTGCCACTTAAATTTGTGATTGTTTGTCCAGAGCATGTGTAAATATTTTCAGCAAAACAAATGAGACAGTAGCTACGATAAACTGCGGATGGGTAACTCGATTAGCAAATCGAATACCACAAATAATAAACTATTTGCGATATGCAATGATCAAAATGTTGCCTCGAAAATTTTCGCTTTGAAATTTTCGCGGTAATTGCCATTCTATGCTATTGCAAAAGTGAACTTGATGAAATTGCTTGCAGTTTCATTGAGAATACCACTCATATATTGCTGAAGTACTCGATAATAAAAAGCGATGCCTCCATGATAAATTTCTAATGCATTTAAAGATATATCTTTGGGCTTCCGGAGTTAAGGAATTGGCACGGTTTACCGAATAAATTATATAAATTAACCTGTCAAATAGGATTCAATGGTCAATGACTCAGTAAAAAAGTATTATGGGGCCTTTCTTTTAATTTTCGCTTTCGTACTTTCACATATATCTGTGTTTCCGGGAAGACTTCTTTGTGCTACTATCCCCCCGACATATTAGCAGATTAAATCAATAAATTAACTGGAATAACGGGAATATAGTCGAAAGAACTTAGACATTTAGAAGATAACTTCTCGTATTCTGCGGACAAAAATCTTTCCACTTTCGTGATTGCTGAGGATATATTAGCTGGACCATTTGGAGACACTTACTGCGGTTCTCTTCTTTGTTTCGCTTGAGCTTGGGTTTTTCGGAGCTTCGCCTTAGGGAGAGTGGGAATTAACTGCCTTCTCCTTTTAGCCTGAAGTGAGTGTGATTTCACGCCTCATTGGATTTGGACGAGTCGAGCCCAGCCCTTGCCAATTAAATCAACCTTCACACCATTGCCAGTGATAGCCAGGGTATAAAGTAAATCATGGGATCCGTAGAAGAGAAAAGAGCACTACGACAACGAAGTTTGGGAGCTCACTTGTAGAGGAGGCAGTCAACCGTAGTGCAGCGAAATATCAAAGAATAAATGACTTTACTCATATAAGTGACGCGTACAAGATCTTAGCCTGAGGTGAAATTAGCCATAAATCAATCTTCATACTTGTTACTATCTAAATGATTCAAGACTTCATAGCCGATATTTAAAATAAGTTGGCGTAATTTTGTCTAAACTTAATATTGACTGAATAGTGAATGGAATAGACGCAAAGTAAGCTGAAAAGTAACACCTAGGTAGGTAATAATGCATCCCAAGGATTGCAAGTTTACTGCGAAGTTCTCAGACTGATGCTCTACTTGTGGAAGATGAACTATTTTTAGTTAACTCATTACGGCTATTATGATCCTATAGCTTACATATATTTACACCATTAAGTATCTGCTACCCTAAATAAATTTGCTTGAGCTAATGTAAAAAATATGATACATAACTATGCAACTTAATATTATGACTATTAACACGAGACACGTCACTGAGCCAGAGATTGAGAAAAATAAAACCTTGATGTTTCTTTCCGCTCGTATGTTCGCATCCGTGGTCAAAATTTAGCAATTTAGCAATTTTCACAGAAACTCAGTGCGTGTAGGTGTCAACTATAAATACTACATGCAGAATAAACTGAAAACAATTGCAAACAAGCTCACCCACAAACTGCCTGCAGGTGATGTAATTTCTCGATTACTTTGAGTCAGACTACCTGGTGACTCTAATTCAACTATACAAGTATTACAAAAATCAACGGTCAATAAATCGTTCAACCCAGATCATTACATTATAACTGAACAAATTTGGAACAACCAAAAGAACTTAAGAAGGCATGAAAATTTCAGAACTCCAGTAGAAGACAGACTACATTTCGGGAGGATACACAATGGAGAAGTCACAGTGACTACCGTATCCCCAAAATAGTTTAGGGGATGTTTCTGCCCACTCGTTTCGGCCTTGAGCATAATGAATTTTTTATTTCATAACCTCCGACCTTTTTTGTTCACTGTCTTTGACATGTACAAATCAATGCAGTAAAATATTATTCCTGAATGCCATTGCAAAATCAATCGATACATAATAGCACAGTAATTGAAGAAATCAATGGCAGAAGATTACTAATGAATAGCAAAATTAATGAAAAACAGTTTAAAAACATTTCTTCGTTGCTGGGCATAAAAAACCAATGGCACAGTTTACATATGCGACTGATAACTCTTAAAGCATAGCCAACATAGGGAAGAGTGGAAATTCTACAGAAAAATCTAGAGATAAAAATAAAGAGGAGGGCGTAGGCGTAAATTTTGCTGTAGCGGGTAGATAATCAGGCCGGATGAAAATTAATATATAACTTCAATGTTAAATGAACATGTATTCTCTCTTGTAAAAATGCACATACACTGAAACTCTTATATTAGAAAATCAATAAAAACAACAATGCACATAGAAACAAAGAAATCAACATTGAAATTGCATTCGCATGTACGAACAAATTTCCTACATAATTCAGTGAAGCAAACACGTGGTATAACATGTTGTGAGAAAATTGGAGGAGTTCAAAGAAGGAATCGTTACAACAAAAGGATCAAGGATCATCATAACAAAATATGCAATACACAGAGAACAGGAATTACTGGAGAGTCGAAGACAATTATATTTGATTAAGGAAGATAACTGGGTTCCGGTAAACACAACTTAGGATTGAAACTCTGAAGATGGTGATGAGTAGGAGAGGAAATTATGGAGATGAAATTCTCAGAATGAGTAACTCTAAGGCAGCTCCGGCGAGAGTGGGCGTATTACAGAACCAAAGTCAAAGTTGTGACAAGGCTAAGGACGAAACTCATTGGGCTAACTCTTGGGTAAGCATACCTCAGCCGAGGAAATTTGAAACGGAACCCAAGGGGAATTGGAGAGCCAAAGATAATACGGAGAGCCGAAAAAATAAAATCATTAAGGGAATGCAGGATAAAATGTCATGAGAGAATTAATTCGAGATTATAGACAAGAGGTGTGACAGAAATAATAGCTCGAATCACTACCTCAAAAAAGATTAATAATAATAATGATAGTACTAAAATATATTCTATTTATTCATAAATTTAAAAATACAGACATATTATATATATAAATGAAAGTCGAAAATCGTGTTAGTTAGAACACTTATAACTCGAGAACGGCTGCACCTATTTTAGTGACATTAGGCTCTTTGGATTCGCCTCAGCCCCGGATAACATATAGGGCATTGAAAAATAGGAAAAGTTCACAAAAAAAATTCAACTTTATCTTAGAGATACGTTTTTAGGAGTTGATTGTTAAGACGGTCAAAAAAAAAGATTTTTTTCGTTTTTACTAATGTATTGACTGATCTTTTTAACAGTATTTAAAAAAATTCAAATGTTCAAACATGTTAAAAATATTAAAGTAATATAAATTAATTATTAAAAATTAATATAAAAAATAAAAATATAAAAAATAAATAAATAAATTAAGTATTAAAATAATTGAATTAGGGCCCCCGCGCACTGGCAACTTTTACAAAGCAACTATTTAGTTGCTCTGTGGATGTTCAAATGAAACACACGAAATTGACTGTGGCCCCGCGCACGGGCAACTTTTTAGTTGCCGCAACTGCCGTGTGTTCCATAGGGACTTCCTCAAAGCAACTAAGTAGTTGCTTTGCAAAAGTTGCCAGTGCGCGGGGGCCCTTAGAGGTAAGCTACGCTCGAATTGAGTTGTCAACAAATACATAACTACCGTGTGTGTAAACAAATCTCCAAGCAATTGTTGATTATCAGTAATGTCCGTGTACTCTGCATGAATTCAAATCTTTTAAATTTGTAATAAACGAAGACAAAGTCACCAACTATCTATCTGAATATTTACAGTCCTTGGACGCACCTGGCTTACCACGGCACGATTTACAGCTAAAGGTAGGCTCTGTGTTCATGATCTTTCGAAACCTAAACCAACCAAAACTATCCAACGGAACGTGTTTGGTTATTAAATTATAATATAAATGTAATAATAATTAAGTTATAACTGATAATGAAAGTGATTCATGCCACTATACTCAAAGGAAAATTCAAAGACGAGGAAGTTCTCAATCCGAAGATTCCATGATCCCGACTTATATGCCCTTTTGAGCTTAAACGTATTCAATTTCCAATTCGTGTTGCATTCGTGATAACTATTAACAAATCGCATGGCCAGTCTTTTAGTTTTTGTGATGTTTGTTCTCATGTGTCAGTGAAAACCCATGATTTTCTCAAGGTAAATAATATGTGGTATGTTTACGAGTCGGTAAACCATCCGCTGTGTTTCTTCCTTCGCTTCAAGGGCGCAGCTAGGATTTAAGGATAGGCGCAGCTAATACTGGCGGGTCTATAGGGTACAGAAAACTCGCCGAGGTAAGCGAGAGGTGTGGGGGCCCTCCCCAGACATTTTTTAGGATTAAAGGTTCAAAATGGTAGGTTTTGCGGCTGTGTGAACAGTTAAATATTTTGTGACTCATCCGTCCCCCTAATATTAATAACCAAATGTTTTATAAAAAGATTCTCTGAGCTTTTGGGGGGGTTTTAACCCCCAAAAAAAACCCCTCGCTGCGTCCTTGCTTCGCGTCGCTATTTTTATTTAGCTACATTCACTTTATCTTGCGCCTGATAACAAAACGAAAACTGTTTTTATCAGAAGGCGCTTGACGCAAGACATTAAACCCGAATGTGTAGGGCACACCGTGGTGCGTTAACGCATGCAGCACGTTTACGCAGTGCATTTTTTCCAAACAGAGATACTATAACTGGCGCGCTATAGTCATTTGATACGAATGCTGCATCATAGGGGCTTTTCTTACTCTATTTTACTACAGTCAAGCGTCGGTCTATCGTTGCGTTAACCTGCCCCGTGAACGAGCCAAGTTTACGCTGCGGACTTAGACATAAATACATTTTTTTACGGTTAATAACACAAATAGCCAACAACTGCATGCGTATAATTTTTATTTCATCAATATTTTCTCATTTAATTTATAATAAATCAAATATGAGAAAAACGATACAGCCGCTCTTTATTTATAAATGGTGCAACTAAACTATAAGTTCATTGAATGTTAGGCGGTACGAAGTTCGCCGGGTCAGCTAGTAATAAATAAAGCAGTAACGTAGAATATAGGTACCCCTTAGGTATACCTGAATAGGGGTTACCATAATTTCCTAAAGCAGCGGCTGCTTATGATTGATACACATTAAAAAATAAAACAAAATAGGACAAAATCAATATTGATAATCATATATTTGTGTGCTGTACAAGAAGGGAATAGAGAAAAGAAAATTCAATATTTTTATAGTTATTAAATCGTATCAAATACCGTTAATGTATGAGAATATAGTGGGATAATGAGAGAGATAACGGGAAACAAGATCGGTATTAACAATTCTTGCCAAGATAATCCATTAGGTTTATATTTTAATTTTTATTCCGTAAAAATATTTGTCACCTTTTCTAAAGGTAAATCACCTTTTCAAAGGTGCAAGTCCAATATTTCCAACAATATTTTGTGAGCCGAAACTGAAATTTTGCTAAAATGTCGGCACAATATGCTCTATAAGTTATTAATTCCATATAATGCGGCAATAGATGCTGGGCGATGTATCATAAGACTCCAAGTAGCATATATTCCCAATGAAATGCGATATTTTTTATATCAGTTGCTCATCACTTTTAATACTTAAACACAAGTATTTTACCATTACTCGAGCTGTCTTAAAAATTGTATTGTAGCCATTAATTATCTCACTAAAAATACATATTAAGGCAAATCTCGCAATCAACTCCACGGAATGAGAATGATGTAAATTTGATGCAGATCTAGTATAAAACATATGGCACATTTTAACTGTTTCACAACAAGCAGAAGAGAAATTTGTCGGGAAAATTAGACGCATTGAATTATGCTTTCCTTTACTTACAGGTTAAGGCAAACAAAACCTCTTCCTTGTGACACTTCCTTCCAATTTATGCAGGGTATGGTTTTTGCTTGCGCTCTAACAAACGCAGTGGAAAGGGTAAACACAAAGACCGACGAAAAAGGGTGCGAGGAAGACTGGGATGTGGAGATATGAGCATCAGAGGAACCCTTGAAGGAATAGAATGGGGAAGAGGGAAAGGAATAATGGCAGAGTAGTTATGAAGGGCAGAACGGAAGATAGCCACTCTCAAAGGACACTGTTTGACCCAAATCTCGAGGATAAACATGTACAGTACAGCAGCGTGGAAATAAATTAGTACCTCGAATAGTAATTGATCAAAAATTGGAAGATATAAAGAAGGAAACGACTATACTTATGCCATTGAAACTCTGAAAACTTGGTTTGCTACACAGAATGGCGGAAAGTTATACAAGGCAGTTAAAAGCATGCACACCGGTACACTTATCAACTCCACCTGCCAAAACAATTTAAAATTCCCGAGACACATGCTACCTCAATAACTCGTTCATTTTCGAAACCGTGCCGCTATTTAAATGTATTTTCAATGATGAGAAATAAGAGGAGGACAAGGGCTCCAACAACGAGGATAAGTACCTAATCTGAGGGGTGCAGGGAAGTTGTGCGGGTAGGACTGCAGCATTAGTATTTTATGTACAATTTCCCTTTAGAATGTTTCGCATAATCTATACGAAGGATTTTAGAACCATGATTTCATTCAAATAGAGGCAAACTTAAGACGGTAGGCTCATGACTGCGCGATTTAAGACCAATAACTTTCGCATTTAGCATGGTAAATATATCTGTAGTCAAAGAATATCTGTGTCAAAGTTATAAATAAAAATAGGAGTACCGAGAATGCGGACAATTCCATCCTCATATTTTTTAAGCTGACACACTAACAGGTGTATGAGCAAATCAACTACGTCATTTGTTATCTTATAACTAACTTTTAGTTCATATCGGATGAATACGCTAAGTTTCTAGTTCTATTTTGATTGCTAGGGTACAACTAACACCATATAAAATCCGGTACAAAAAGCATCTATTTTTCAGCATAGATCAACATTTTTCGTATAATCAGTATCAATAGCAAAGATAACCTGTAAACAAATGACTATTTTAAAATGCGACCTCTACAAAACATAACACGGAAAGTTCATATTTTGCGGCTGTAAATCGATGACGCGCCATTTGAAGAAAATAACGCAAAATTCGTTTCTCAGACCAACCTCTTCACCTCACTTAATTATATGACATGATTTACAGTTCATGAGTTTGAAAATCCACGTATGTGGAATTTAAATACGGGATCATCATTTCTGGCCCGAAAATTCTATTATTTAACGTATCCATGCGTGGTTTTATAACATATTTGACTAAACCGCAAAACCACCTAAAAATGGCGAGTTCGAAAAACGAGGCTAGCGTGCTTCAAAGTCGTCGAATCACGTATTTTTCATATTCGCGGGTCACAACACGTAAAAAAAATTTAAAGCATCTACAGTAATAAAAACTTACTCATCGTTCAAAAACATACCACACTGTGTGGGGAATAAAGAACAGAATCGCTTGAAAGGCGGCACAAGAAGAGCAGTAATACGATATGAAGAGAAAAATTACTATTTCGCGAAACGTTCCAACTACCAGCTCCAATAATCCACGAGTCTACTCCAAACTATGACCAAATATCATCCCTCCACTCGTCCTCAGTGAAAAAGCAACTGCTGACCACGTTTTTATTATAGAAAACTCTCCAAAGCTTTACCGAATGATGATAACCCAGAAAGCGTGTTAACTCCGTAACTACAGATGAAATACCGCTAGCGCTGCACCTGTTCATATAGATAATCCTCCAAACTTCAATAGAGCGTGATAGCAATAAATGAGTTCCTAAATATTTATACTCGCAGTCGATGAAGTTATAACTAACTTTTCATGGTAGCATGTACGTATCCTTAGCACTCTGCCAGATTGTGGTCTGACTACTTTTCGTCCAGAGTTCTCGGCCAGTGTCGAGGGAACGAGCGCGTTTCTGATAAAGGCTACGATGAACACAGCATGCCTGATATGGAATCACCCAGTACCAAATACCATGGTGGTGGTTTGCACGGTACCACGGATATGTATATTAGATTAGGGGAAACTTAAATTCTGGATAATATGTGTCCAGCTAACAAGGCCAGCGTTTTCGAAAGAGGTATGCATGCTTTATATTAGTTGATCGCAGGGATTAAAGCAAGGGGGCTGCATAGAGGAGGCCTCAGTCCGTTCCACTGAGGATTGATTCATGGTGCCACTTCGCCAACTACTTAATTGGCCGTCGATAATGTCCGCAGCTCGGCGTCTTTGGAAGACATGTTAAATGTGTGGTGGGTGACAGCACATTCATAGGCCGATTGGAGAATTCTAATCTATAATATTCGTGTTCCAAAGTTAATAATTTTTTAACGTCAACAGATAAGGAAATCCCCAAATATGAAAATGAAGAACCCTGCAGTTAGCCTCTGGATATATTGTCCCAACGCGCATTCAATTTACTTTAAAAGTCCCCACTTGACTCACTGGTGGGCAGAGCGACCCGAATGTCGTGTAGAAATAAGCAATACAGAGGGTTGATGACCGAAATCTGTATTCTTAACGATGTGATCCATCAAGTTCAAAACTGTCCTTCGATATTCCACGCGATTTTAAATATACATAAGCGGAGACCATTTAGGGTAGCTACATATGTACACTTCAAATTCTATATTTTAATTTATTTTTTTGGTGCTATCATATTTTGTACTGTTGCCGAGGAGGCAAAGGATGTGTTTTTATGCATTTTGGTCAGAGACTGTGACTGTAAAGGGTCTTGCTTAATAAGCACTAATAAATTAATTAGATAAATGTGGAGATGTGACCTAGAGGTGATATAATTAGTTATACTTATGGGATGATAGAGATACACTCGAAATCGGAGGAGTTAATTTTCAAAGAATTTTCGAGTTTCACTCATGCACCTTTACGTTGGGGTACTAATCGTAAATTGTAGCAACGACCCTACTCGGTAAACAACCACCCTAGGGACAAGAAAATGGTTACACTGAATGTATAGCTAGAATAGATTAATTTTTCAATTGCATTTTACAGTGAAGAACCTTTCTTAATAAGCAGTAATAAAATAATTAGATAAACGTGGAGATCTTCTGACTTAACCATCTCTACATATAATAAATATGTAAAATAAATCCATTGATCTCCACTCATCGCGGCTCTGCGGAAAGTTTTTGAAAATCGATTAATTGAAGCCCTAAGCGGCAACAAATATCCAGCTTCAACGAGACGGACTGGAGTCTCCTATATGTATTCCCCTTGGTTGCACTACATGGTGAGCGAAGAACAGGAACACTTGAAAGGCGCTACACACAAGAACGGTAGCTGTACGGGACGCGGGGGCCAAGTGGTGGGGTCAAGTGGTCAGGTGGTAGGATAAGGGGTCAGCGCCGTGTACGCCAGCAGTGGAAAGGAGAGAGTGAGAGGAATGTAATGGAAGGGGTGGCATAAAGAGAGACAGAGAGAGAGAGGATGGCTTTCCATTAACCCCACCCACCCTCACTATACCCCTCTCTCTGATTCCAACAGGGGACGGTAGCGTCGTCCTTCAAAAACCAAAGGACACCGCTTGCTGGGGAGTCCGAAAATAGACAAAAGGTCCGTAATGGAAACGGGTGGACGAGAAAGGGTGGGAGGTAGGAAGGTTGGGTTGGGGCGCCACCAGAAGCACGCAAGAAACAGATGGAGAGCACACATCACACACGCTCTGAATAAACGTGTAACTGATAAGATAGGGATCGCGACGACCCTGAATAACCCCTTCTTGTACCCTTTTCCTCCGTCCAACCGGTGTATACTATCCATCTCTCTTCCGTCTTCCTCTCTTTACTGCTATACTGACTGGGAGAAACCTAATACTGCAGGCCGTAGATAGGGGTGGATTGAAACATGATTCTTTTCATTCAGGTACAACAAGCATTTTTTTATCACTCTTTGGTGACATTTAATTTCCAAGAATCTGCTTCACTTTCGTCGTTCGTAGGATGACCTTTGTCATCATGTCGAGACACCAATCCATCACATGACTTGATTTCACATTAATAATTAGCGAATTTTAATGATCTTGAGACCATTAAATGTCACTGCAAATAAAAATTTCTAAGGTAATGTTTTTGCGATCATTAGCCTTTTCTAAGCATTCAAAAATAATTTTACCGTCGAAAGTTAGGCTCCTGATCTGACATGCAAATGAGATTCATACATTTGGACATAAAGGAAGCAATTGAGTCGAATATCACCACAGGTTCAAAATATGGGCTTCATCAACTTCCCAAGCTCAAAAAGATACATGTATCGAAGCTTTTACTAAAGAATATGCTTCTAGTGTCTCGTAAAGTGGCACCCTATTTTTTATTGAAATAAATTCCAGCTACCCCTTTCTCCATGGCTTAAAGGGTGATTTAATATATACTCTTATTAAGAACGCATTTCAATGAAAATTGAGAAAAATAGTGGTGAATACTAAAGCTTTACATTCATTTTGCTTCATTTCACAAAAATATGAATTTATTTACAATCAAGAGTAGGGCATAGCAATGGTACTTGTTTATAAAACACCAAATACAATAGATTGTAATTGCCTTAAATTAATTAATCCTTTTTACGTATTAAATTATTCTATCTAATTTAAGCAAAAATAACCTTAAGCGGCGACTAAAAGTGACAATAATAAGGAGTTCATTGATAGCAAGCAGAGGTCCGACAAATTCGCTGACTATGCAGATACCAGAATTCGCTTCTGTTGAGGCACAATCCGCAGAATCAACACCCTAAAAGTCAACTAATCAACGCAAAAATAGAGGACAAATTTCCCATCGTCTCAGCTCGATCAGCATCTCACATCCACTGAACGACAATGTCAATGAATGCATACTTTAATACATTAACCCATGTGAAGATAAACCAATTTAGAAACAACAAACTCTTTGGAACTGAAAGGGTCTGTAACAAGATGAAATTTATGAAGATAAGAAATATATCTCCTTATAGCTCACCCTAGTGCCTCCTTATTTCATGTATAAGACATGAAAGATATATATTCAAAATGTAGGATACACTGCAAATGAAAAAATAAATTTCCTTTAAATAATTTAAAAAGAAGTCGATATTATTAAATATCCGAGTGGCAATGAGGCTAGTAAAATCTTATAGAGATGATAGAAGAGATTTGTATATGACTTCAGATTCTTGCAGTCCAACTTGTAAGCTGAAGGTGAGTCATATTTTGCATTGTTCTCAGCTTTTCAGACAGGTAAAATTTATCATACATATAAGGCTCGCCACTTAGCGCTCATAAAATTTAATAGAGATAATAGCCTATGCGTTTGATTACACACTAGTAAGAATATGATACAATCAACTATATATCTATAGTCAATACAGATAAAAACAAATGGGCGCATGAACCATTCTGCTTATTTTTTGTGAGGGGCGCACTTTATCGATTCCATAACTTAGGGATTTTCGTATTAATTCACGCTAAGTAAACCTTTCCGGTGAAAAAATGGAAAAATCAGACTGGATAATTAAAAAGTGGTCCAAAGATACCTGAATTTATGAAACACCTAATCGCAACGAAAAAGGAAAAAATGCGTGCGCGTGTGCTCTGATAAAGGCCCAAAGCAACACCTGTGCGTTATTTTATCATTAAGTTAAGAACATACTCCTACAGTAAAAAGTTATAAAAGAATGTGAAAGTTTTCGAATGATTTCTTTAAAAATATGAACTATTGGCCTATAATTTGACGAATTAATAATAATGGAGATGTAATTCTTCATCCTCTTGACAACTATTCTGTGCCGCATATAACATATGGAACAAATTTGTACACAAGAAAGCTTTCTAACAAATATTTCCACCCATAGCCGTTTTTTTGCCGATTTAAAAAAATCGGCGTGAACAGAGGCTCATAAATCTCCTTAGAAATGCATCATAGCTTTCAAAATGACCTTCCAAAATGTCTCGGTCACTATCGTTCATCACGCGAAGAAACTCCTGTACCAAACGGATTCCAGCGAATTTCACGCAATGGATGAGCAATACAACCAAAAGCTCTTGAGGACTGGATCTAATGACTTCACCGACGACTATAAGACAGCGTCTACGCTCTTCAAGGTCACAAGTGTTGACTCTTCGACGGAAATGAAAGAGGACTAATTTGGAGAAAGCAACGATGGGGAGGAAATCGAGGCTTTGTGGGGTAATGACTACTCCTGCTCTGTCCGGAATCTTTCGAGATAGCAAGGGACGGCAGGCAACAGGAGATCGCAGTATACTACAAGGGAGCTTGTTACACAATTACAAAATCAATAGCCATTGTATAGCCTTCTTCCCACCATAAAATCGTTAGTCGCAAGATTGTAATGTTTTAGAAGGTTAGTCTGAATATTATAAAACCGCAATTTCCACTATCTATTATTTATTTGACTAATCTGTAGAATTTTGAGCAACGCTTCATTATACGGCCGTTAATTTCAAGCACCTAATACCACTGCAAATCCTTTAGCTACGCGGTCCTGTCATTTGAACTGATAAATATAAATAAGGTACACTTTAAAAACGGAATCCAAGTACTTAACGTTGCAATACCTACCTAAGGGAGGAATTTATTGTTGAATAGGCTATATAACACCTTAGTTGTGCTAATTATAGTTTCCACTGTGACTTTCACCCTTAAGAATATATACGGTAAAACATGGTACTATGGTTCACTAATTTTTTTAATAACAAGAATTTTATCAACTGTGACGCTTTAACGCCTTCATGTGCATAAAAAATTCAAAGCTGGTCACTGTTGAAAATTATGACCCGACCTCGGAAAATAAATCTCGCAATTGAAACTCGTTACTAAGGCAACCACAAATATTTTTAGGATACCATGATATGACTGACCGAGGCTTCAATCTCTGTCACTTTGGCGAGCTGCAGCGCACCTCATATGCCGTTTACACTCAGGGAGGAAGTGGCTAGAAGAGGGAGAAGTTGTGGAGTAGTAGGAGGAGATTGGGGAGAAGGGGTCAAGTGAGCGGGTAATCTCTGGGACGAAAGGGAAAGCCCAGAACGCCCTAACGGCCAACTGTTTCATTTGAGGGGACGTGAGACACCAACACCGTCTTCCACAACGTGTCTACGATAAGTTAAGAATTGCAGAAAGTGAAAGGATGAACTTAAGCGTCACGCTGAAAGCGAGAGAAAAACGAAAAAGAGAGGAGTCGTAATGGCAAATGTCCAAGGTACTATCCCAGGGTTATCAACCTGGTCTGCGAAGTTCTGAGACGAATACCTGTGATATTTTATTTGTTTTTATATTTACCAGTACAGGATGGATCGTTAGCTTTCAGATGAAAAAGTTCTGAATTCAGAAAAATCCACGGGTATAAATCCAGAGCTAGAGATCATAAAGACGCGGCTAAATATACTAAAAATATTCTTGAAAACAACTTTTTCCTTGAAAGTTATCTTGAGTTGTTTAGCAAGATTCATAATCTGCTTTGCAAGTACACTATAGCCTTAAAAATGTATCATTTTAAAAGTAATTATAAAATTCTCCTTCTGACGTAACGGCAGACTATCATTGACTCTCGAGAGGATACTCTCTTGAGTAGGAAGTGCACCTAGGATACAGTACCTCTGACGGGCACCAAAAGTTACGTCTGATTACGGACCCTTTCCCAATTTTCACGGTTGCTTACCAAACCCGTAAGTGAAATAATATTAGCCTATCTTCGAACCATTGTTTTCTTTGGTCTCCCTCCTCTCCTTCCTCTCTGGTCCTCCGACGCATCATTTATTTGTAAAAAAAATACGGCCAAGGACTTAAAGAGCAAACTCCTCAATTAGTAGTCGACTACAGAAGTTATTATCATGCAGCTAGTATTTCGGTCGTCGGACGAGTTGGAACCCCCACTTCATTGCTGTCAAAAATAAGAGTCATAATAAAAACAATTTTTCATACAAAGCACAATTTTCATTTTTTATCACTACGCTAAAGATCCTATAAGAAAATGATGAATATAAAATAAATCGACCGAGTTGGTAAAGAGGAAATTCTTGGAAGAGATAGGAAAAGGAGAAGCCATTTAGAAACCTTAAGAAGAGGACAAATTGTGCCGCATTTTGAGGCATGATTTCCTGATGAAGTCAATCATCCAAAGACACGTGGACGAGAAGACAGGTAAAGAAAGTCTCAACAATACGGCATCAAACGAAAATGATATTCCCTCACTAAGAAAATATTTTTATCTAAGGATCCTTATCAGAAGGTGAACAAAACAACTCACAGTAAAATTCACCAGTAAAACATCTTCATTTAAATAAATTTACTAACCCAAGATAACATGTATCTATGAGTGCGGGCAAACACAAAGAGAAAACCTAAGTGGCTGTAAATTTGTTTACTATATCATAGAAGTTCTAAGAAATTCCCCAATGCTCAATTAATGAATGGACTACTCCGAAAGCAAAAAATACAATTGAGCTGTGACATATGGTGGACTAAATTGTCATTGAAGCATTGTCACAAATCACTGCTTCACGAAGATGTTGGCTAAATTTAGCCCAAACATAAGCATTGTCGCATAATCTAGTACTTATCGTTGTGAGAACATAAAAAACAATCATTGACAAATTGTAACGGCACACTACGTGCTCATGACAAAATTATACCTATGATTTACTGGTATAATTGTGACGAAAATTAATATCTGATTTTCATGAATTGCTTTGCACAGTGATTCTAACCTGCTAGCTCATAAACCGATAAAACTACAGGTCAATTATTCAAAGATATTCTTGCGCTGAAGAAGGTAAAAATGGTAATGGTAATATTTCGTCAAAAGATATCGCAAAATTTCTTCATTCGTCAACCCTTTATAAGTCACTCCCACAATTTCTACAAAATTTCCGCGATCCTTGCATTAATTATCACGGCCAGACGGACTTCCAGAGAGAACGACTTGGTTGAGCTAGACGGAAACAAAATACGAACGTGGCGCACAGGATTTGACATCGAGCACTGAGACATTTCGAAAGTCTTTCCTTACCCCCACTTCAAATGTCCTTGTTTGTATTTAGTGCAGTCGCAAAACAAGGAGACGGAGCTCGGGTACCGCACTGAAAAGGGTCTTTCCTTCCACACAGTCCGCAAACCCCATTTCGTATCCGCCTACTTTTCCATTTTTTTAGGGCAAAACCAAACATTCCATGAGGATATATATGTACATATATGAATGCTAGGGTGGCGTGCTGCATTTGAATGATAAATATACGCGGGTTCGCAACAGAATAGCATCAAATCTACCTTTAGGGTGCGCAGGGTTTCCCTCACCATCTCCACTTGCATATATATTTCCGAATCTTTAGTCACAATCTGCATACAGCGAGTGTTGGAGCATGGTGAAAACTGCATATTAGTTTGTAAATAGCGATGGAGGTGTTCATAAATCCAGGGTATACACCGAAATTTCGAGGCTCTCAAATTTTATATCATTCTTTCAATTTGAGGGACAGAAAGCTTAAGTATGGGATGCACTTTCGAAGAACTGCGGGTTTTTCCTAGTTTCTGTGATGATTAATGCCACATTAAAAATAAATTTATTGTGAGTAATTTCCTGGGAAAGATTAATATTGAATACAAGTAGGATATTTATCCATTTAATAGTGCCTAAATCTATGAGTGGGTGCATTAAAGATTATGAAAACTCTCTTCAAATATTTTTTATTTCGTACTACGAATTCACAGTATCATAAGCCTTATTAATACATTAAATATAAGGTGCTCACTTGAATAGAACACAGACGCCAAAATCTCATTGAATATGCCACTCTCTACGTAATCTAGGTGTGCAACCGGTAGGTAAAGCACCGAGTATCTACCACAGCGTTTCCTTTTCCAATTCCATAATATTGCACACCCAATTCCATTAATAATAAAAACTGAAGTATATGGATTAGTTTTAATACGTATAATATGAGTCGTAGTATGAAGGCACGACGAAAAAGGAAATACACTGTGTAGGTAGGTATACCGGCTCGGTATAGAAATTTCCGCAGATATGGGCGCAAGCGTTGAATGACAGATGGAGACGGGGGAAGAATAAATAGGTTTAATGGTAAAACATGGGAAGAGGAGAGAGTCGCAGCGCGTAAGCACCACCAAATGCTAACGACGACTTTTTTTCACCCTCCTTCCCGACCCGGTGTGTTTGCGTAATTTACGAGACAGAGTGGAATTATCGCCACATGCGCAGCAGCAATGGGCAGAACGCTACTGCGCTCAGGCTCCGAGACTTCCAGACGGGTGTTAGCACTTGTTTGGTCAACGAGTTGTTACTCGGCTTATGAAGCAGGTAAAAAATTCAAGTAACGGATGGCAGATGTTTAAACGGAAGCAAGCTGTGGGCAGGGCATTGAAAAAATAAGAAAACCTTGCTCTCAGGAAAGCGTCGGAAACGAGATCCAGAGAAGTAAACTCTTACACCTCAAGAGTAATAGAGTACGATATAAGAAAGGGGAGAGAAAAAGCAGCTGCGACAGTGGCACGAAGTCATTTCCACGAAACCATTGGATATTTCCAAGGGAAACATAACATCAACCCCTGTCAGCAAAATTGCCAATCGAAACCCAGCCAAGCATTAATGATTCTAAAATTTTGTTGGCCGAACGAAAGATTTTTAAAAATTAAAAAATTAGGTTTCAGATAAGCTAAAAAAGTATGCAATATATTCGGAAAGCGCAGCAAATATTGAAAGCTCGCTGAACGTAGCAAAATTAATCCAATTCATACATCGTGTATACGTAAGAATTCGCTTATGAAAATTATCCATCGCCACCGTTTCGGAGTTAAATGAACTCTACCGATGCGATTACTAAGCAAAATGTGCGGTAGAAACAATATCATTTGGACACCTCTACATCAATATCAGTTGCGTTAGTTTTTTTTTTCATTTTTTGTGTGTTAAAATATTAATCTCCACCCACACTTTTTTTCATAACCCTAATGAAGGAGTTCATTTGCGTAGATCAATATAAGCCATGCCCATCTACTGCGACCCATTAAAATCTTATTACTACAAATATCAGCAAACCATACGCAAGCATAACCTTTTCATACGCATAATTTTTTGACCAAAATATTTGACATGAGAAATTTGCTTGATCTTTAACAAATTTTTAGAACTAGACTAAAGAAAAACATGCTGTTCAATAAATGCAGTTCAAAATTATTTTTACCAATATTGTAATTATAAGAAGGATTTTATAAGGATATGTACAGAGAAAAGGAGGATGGGAATTTTGCACATTATCATGGTTCAAAATCAGGCATATTATGACATCTTTAAAAAAGAGATGTAAATAAAAAACATTAGTACTAAAATTAACATGAATTGCTAGGGACTGAAAATAATAAGCTTTTCCGCCACGACTGTTCGCCGAGAACTAAACGACTCGACGTCATTGAATTCGTATGACCACAATGAAGAGATTCCGGGAGCGACGAAGAACAATTCCATATTCCGCCAGGTGTGGCCGCGACATGACAGTGTTACGCAGAGCAATAATTGCGTTCTCACAAAAATGTTGGGATGCAGTGAAAATCACGCTGTTTAAAGCGACGAATTGCTATTATGAATGCACTAACGCAAGAATTACATCCGGCAAAACTGCCACGCTTTCTTATTGTCACATATACGTTGCACTACGCTAACAACTATGCATAACGCAAGTTTCAACGTTTTCAATGGCCATTCAAAATTTAGGTACCCTTACGGCCATGCAACCTTGCGTGCGACTATTGTATTGCAAATATGCATACCCTTCAGGATACAAGTAGGTCATTCACTGAATCTGAGTTAAGTGCAAAAATTTACTCCCGATTACATTCCCTACTGGCTACTGGGCTCAAGATTGATTTATGAATTATAAATGACAATAAGGAAGAATCGTATTTCATTACCTGAGGCAAACGAATAACAATTAAACTTGCGTAAAAGAATGGGAACCGAAAATCCAAAATGTGTACACATGGACAAAGATGAAAAACGTTCAACAATAAATAGAGTAGGCCATGATGCGCATAATTGGCTCAATTAGAATAGATATTCAACTCGTAATAAGACAAAAATGATTAAAACTAAAAACTAAGAGAAAAAATGCAATGGTGGGTGATATAGTTTCAAATATGTTACATGAAATAGATATAGCTAGAAAAATACTTATGCTACAATCCTAATGTTACTTAAAAAAAAGAAAAATTCAATATTATATTATTCCAATTTGCAATCAAATTCAAACTTTATGTGTTTGTTGGGAAGTATAAATAAAAAAAAATAACACACGGATAGACTAGAAAATTAAAACAAGCAAAAAAGAAGTCTGAATTTAAGAGCAGTCTTTAAACTGGCCATACATTATTGAAATAGTGACTAGAAATCGAATTTCTTCACCAATAAACATATATTTTCTAATACAGTTACTTTAACATAAGTCATATTCATTTAATGGAGAAATAAAATGGTAGTTGCTGTGAAACTGTAGCTCCCAAACTTTAATTTCAGAAAGTACTTGCGTACGACAGTTCACAAGAAATATTTGAGTGAGATTATAGTTTTCTAACTCCTGAAGTGAGAGCATGAAGCAATAGGTAGTAATGAAGACAAAAAATTATATTCATTAATGTTTCATTTGCAACGAAAATTCTCCTTCAAGCGGCAAAAAAATAACTAGGTATGTCCTATTTCATTCGAAATTCACCATCCCACAATGGCACCTCTTAGGAGTAATAACGGCTCTCATATGGCTTGATATCCAATTCATCCTATCTCTAGAGCCCTTCAGTGGAATTCCACAGCAAAAACGTTTAAGCGGTCACGGCTACCTCTCTACAGATCCCATTACAATCCACTTGCTTCTCTATCGAAGACCTTATGTTTCTCTTGCAAATGGTCGACGGAATATGAAACCCCCTACCTATACCCTCCTCGAAACCCACTAGCCACAGTACCAAAGAAACACGACAGCGAAGATAATTGTCATTTTTGACCGCCGGGGCAGAGCAGAGAGGTTGGTATCACTTGGCCAAATTTCCTTCCCCTACCCTGCCCCTGTTAAAGGTTTGCCAATAGCCATTAGCAGAAGGGTATTGGAGAGAGAGAGACTGAAACTGGCGAGTCATAAGAGCAAAGTTAGGAGGGTACTTGACTTGGAGAAGCGCGGCGTAAAAAGACTTGGCTTTTAGGAGGGTCAGCACGGAGTTGAAGCAATGTTTTGGGAGAGAGATGGATAAGAGAGCCTCGGTTGACCAGGCCTACCGACGCGACGCAAAAGGGAGTGGACACTCGGAGCCGCACAAAAAAAGTGACGCACGGCAGGCACACAAGGGGTTGCATAAGGAAGGAATAGGAGTGAGGGCAAAACGTGGTCGCCTCTTTGCGGATGGAAAAGATAGAGAGAAGGCTGCAGTAGAGAGACAGAGAGAGAGAGGAGAAGAGGTTACAAAAAATAAAGGCTGGGAGAAGACCGTTGGAGTTCTTCATGCAAGGATGGGATCCTCTGGCTAAATGAGTGCCCTGGAAGCACGCAATGCATAACAAACGGACGCAAAATGTGGGCTTCCTGGACCCTGAGGGGTCCATCCTCACGCACCCCTGACTCACACTTTCACCCTTTACCGCTGTCCTCCTACGCAACCTCTGCCTCCAAAAACGTACCTAACCCTTGAATACGGGGAAAAAAATTAACGTTATGGGGGAGAGAGCTCTTGTTTTTTTTTTATACCGACCAAGCGTTTCCGACGAATGAGAATACCAATGTGCGGCAATTATGGTGTAAATTCGAAATAAAGAGGATAGAGAGAGTGAAAGAATTTTGATACAGATTCTGTCACAAGCAATATCGTATTAAAAAAATACGTCCCCTGTAAATGTCATTGCTCGGATCCCTTTCATATTGTATAAAATTGTCCAAAACTTTACCCGAGTCAATTATATCCCAGTCCCTTGTGATTTACTCGGTTTAGTTTAATTGAATTGGCACTTCAATTCTCAAAACTTACACAAAACGTTATTTAATAGGGAGAATCCGCGAGCTCTCCATTGAAACCGGCAAATCAGCATTCTAGTTACTCATTTACCATGCAAAACTCAATTTTACGTTTTAATACTACTAGAAAAATAATTGATGTTCCGTATTGACTTATTTAAAATAAATATTCAGTTTATCAAACTGCTTTTAATGTCAAACCAAAATCTTACCACACAATTTAAAGGTAGATAATATAATTGTAATATTTTGAGATGAAAAATTTTTCCAATGTTTTTCTCTATGATACAAAACCTTCCACGACGTTCTACTCTCCACCCTCCCCCCCCCCCCTGCGTTACATTTTGCATTAACCACTTTCATATGCATATAATTTCTTCAAAAATTGAACAACTAAGCAAACCGTAGAGTAATCGATAAGATGAGGCTAAATTCACAAATCTCTGAGAATTTGCTGGAGGGATATAACGCCGAGTTCAAAGACAATCGATAAATTTTACAAACAAGCAGCACCATGATTTAATTCTGATAATGTAGCCAAACAATGACGAACACTAATATCGCACTCCCTCAGAGAAATTTAGATTTCAAAATAATGCACGAAGTAATGACAGCTGGAATGGAATGTAGAAAAAATACATCATTTTATCATTCCAATTTTTGATACACCGTCTGATAATAACGATGATATCAAATAATGCAATGAAAACAACGTTTGTGTCCTGTTAATTCTGCGAGATCTTAGGGCTTCTTAAACCTTTCTAACCCAGAGCTATTTCTGAAAGAATTTTTTTTCTGTTCGAAGAAGAAGTTCGATCGAAGAAATTTTACTTTAAAAAAAAAAAGTTTTTTGATCAATCGTAATTATTGTTGCAGATACATATTTCGCCATTAAATTTTACAGCACAAAACAACACGTAGTATAAATCTTTCTGGAATAGAGCTGAGAATGTACACATTTTTAATGTTACCTACTTAGAAGAAACATTGGGTTATAATGGGTTAAACGGTATAAAAACATTCCTTATGTAAAAAATAAATGCAATTGTTTTGGCTACCGCACGGACCACAGCGAGAATGCTGTTCAAGACAAAACCAACTTCCTCAAAAAGTCAACTTTTTAAAGAACTCAGGGTTTCAACCCGAAGGCTGGTTACGCGAATATTGCCAAAGAGGATACTCCAGTCGGCCTCTGAACGTGTTTTCACCGACCGCGCATTTAAACGTGTTTACAGAGTTCGCCACTTGCGTCGCTGACGGACAAAATGATCCGAGTTTCACGGGGAAATCCGGTATAATTTTTATTCGTGATAATGATATTTGTCAAATTTATAACTTTTCAATGCTAATCCTCGCATTTGGGAAGGCCATACTGCAAGATACTGAAAAAAGTAGATCGCATTGCACTGATCACTGCCCGCAGACATTTTTGAAATTCGATTAAAATGCGACTGAAGTGGCAACAGCAATCAGCCTTCAATGGAATGGAATTGGACCTCCTCTATGCAGTTGGCTGGCTAGGATATGAGGCTATGATGGATATGAGGCCTACACCAGACCAAGATACAGGTTTACGAATAAGACAAATTCAGGATAGAGAGTCCATTTTCTTTCCTTGAGCAACGTGTACTACGAGGATTTCATCTGATGGTGCCCGAAGGCTTCAACTTATATTTAAAACCGAATGTGAAGGGTATCAAGAGTCATCTTATACCTTTACCCTACTCCTAATGACGCACAAAGTCGAGGAATAGATGACAGCACGACCAATGAATCATACTTCAACTACATTCCGCGTCAGAAAACGGGAGACAAATGTTTTTATTTCACGAACCTAAGAAGTAAAAATTATTGCCACTTCGCTCTATCTCATTCTCATGTGATCTCAGCACGTGATAAAAACCCAAGTTTCGCACAAGGGAGTAGTTCTTCACCCTTTCTTGTATTCGCATCTCATATATTTCTTGTATTCGCATCTCATATATTTCTTGTATTCGCATACCCCCTTCCCTTTGGTCCAGCCTCCTTGTCTCCTTATGTCAGTCTTTACCCATTATTCCTGCATCCCTGAGGGATCCTTCAAATCCCCTAAGTATTCCTTATGCTCCAGACACATCATAGGCCTAAGGTTTTGATATAAAATTCATTCAATTCTCCAATGAAATACACTTAAAACGCAATACCTACTGAAAATAAAACCTGTAATCCTATTTAAGGCACGGTACCGTGATATGTCATACACACAATACATTGACCGAGTTACTGCATGCATTCAGAAAACTTCGGTTTATTGTTCCGTATAAATACCCTAACATAAAAAATGAGCAAATCATGTTAAAAAATAACGTTTTCCACTTTTTTAACATTAAAATTTCAATAATTCTACATTTCCTTTAATAATAATAGGTAGGGGCACTTACCCTTCCCCTGAATATACGAAATTTACACGCTTGGAACTCAGCCCAGAGTGAGTTCAACCCTCACCAACCCACATCAAACTACGGGCTTAGCCACCGAATGATATAGGAATGTTCGGGGTTCATAAGGCTTATCTCAGCATGGAAAATTTCAACTCCGGCTAAGGCCTCAATAATTCTTCATAGCAGAGATACTTGAGCGCCGTAACTCAAAGATACTCTTTCAAATTTAAGTTTACTTCAAATAATCTGCAGCAGAACATACGGCAACTAAATAAAATATTGTCTTTAACATAATGAAATCACTTGTCTATTTCCACGCTTCTTCATTTCTGCCGACCCAGGTTTTAGAGTATAATGATATTATCAAGATTTTATGTGCCGAAACACGAGTCGGTAAAAATAAAGAAGTGAAGAATTAGAAAAGTGCTTTCCTTATGTTAAATATCACGCCGGAAACTACCTATTATTAAAATATTTTCGACTCGTTTCTTACTGCCCTACAAACCTGCACACGTAATCCATAGTCAAAACGTCTTACCAACGGACGTACATACATACATTCTCACTTACTTGCCATGAAACATTCCTTCCACAGTTTAACCCCACCCCTCTTTCCCCTCCCTACCTCTCTCTCCATTTCCAACCCCTTTACCGCCCCGGATCCTTCTAACCCTCACGGGCCACCTGTCAGGGTGGCACTCCCATTGAGGTTGATTTATGGGCAAGGAGGTGGATGTAAGGGAGGCGGGAGAGAGGGCGCTGCGACGTGTTGGGCGGGCTTTCCGAGGGGTGTGGGGGTTAGGAAAAGAAGAGGGAGGGGGAAACCCACTTCTTCCTCTCGCTTTGCAACTGCTTCTTCTGGCCGGTCTAAAGGAGAGACCGGAGAAAAAGGAGAAAGAGAGGAGGCTTTGGGGTTAGCTAGGTGACTGTGATGTTGGGGGCTCCACGGGAACCTCACGTAGAAGAATACTGCCTTCATCCTCAACTTTCTACGACGCCTATTTACACCCCTAGTAGGAAAAAAAAAGAAAATGGGAAGGTCTATGAGGAGAAGGGTGACTTTTTTCCTTGTGCCAGTGATGGGCTACAAAGTGTATAGCCAGTGGAGGCATCGGATTTGAGCGTAAGACTACAGAAAAGAGACCCGATTTATGAACGGAATGCCGTTAAACCTGAGTCACGCACTAGCTGACTAAAGGAGGAACGTCAAACGTGTGAAATCTTTTGAGGGATTTCATTGAGAGCCTGGTTTCCAAATCATTATTCCCTGAGGTGCCTTGACCTTCGAATATGTTTAACTGCCTTTGCATAGTAAGCTGCACTCATTAAGGACTAAAAAGGTTTTGTACAATAACAAAAATCCCAGGTTGAAAAATACGAAATAAGATTTACAGCAAAAGGCCTCCCTTTACTGCTCCCAGTGATAGTGACCTCCGTATTGGAATTAAAACACAGCGATTAGTTGAAATCGGACTGTCGCATTCATTTTTATAGACCACTATGATAGAAGCATAAGTACACGCTGTCGAGATCAAACATTTTTGGTTTCACTTAACACCTCATATTATAATTCATAATATGGCCTTCTAAATGGTAGCCCTACTGAAGCAAAAATATAATTTCCCAAGTATCACTAGGATTCACCAATTATCCGCAAAAGAAAACTAATCTATAACCCATAAATCATTATAGATATACGTATTGTGTACCAATTTCAAGTTTCTTTTCTATTCATTAACGGAATTCATAACCGACATCATCGACATCATGCCTTGCATGATCGCGAAACTCATTTCTGCTACCCCGCAACCTCTCAAATAATTCCAGACAAAACCATCCTTACTTTACACTGCTATCGATTCTTGCCGGGAATTCAAGAAAGCATAACGAATATATCATTTTTCCAATCTTTAGCAGAGGGGGAAAATCATTGTGGAGTAGGTTAAAAAAAGTAATAGACACTAAAATTACCCCGATCGATTTCAACAACAAGGTGTCATTTTCAAGGGGAGGATAGCCAACCAACAAAAGCATTTTATCAAATAATTCCATTTTTCAAAATTTAAATCTTCTACGAAGTTTTATTGTTTTTAAAATCAGGTTTGTATCCTAATGCCAATTGTGTCCCCACTGCTGTCGTTAATGTAATCCAACTCCTTCCCTTCCTCATATCTTCCTCCTTCTTCCCACATATCACCCCCTCGCTACCCTAATATTGTTACGTATTCCGGCCCACTCGACATTTGGCGGGTTACTGTAGGAACCACAAACTAGTCTCGTCATTTGGAATAGGATTGTAGGTCTGATATTGAATTATGACGCTGGGAATGAGGGAAGAGTGTGGAAGTAATGTTTGCTTTTTCCGAGCTCTTCTGTCTTAGAAAATATTTATGTCACAAAAAAAGTATACTGACATAGCGATGGCTAAGTTCTAGCAACACGTATCTCAAAAATAGCAACTTTTCAGGAGAGCAAAAAACGATTAATTTCTTTTACTTGAACACTGAAATTAAAAACCAAAAGTTCATAAAACTGATAAAGAAGCATACATTTGCCACAAAAGAGTTGTTCTTTGCTTTTATTTTATTTTTTTATGTTACTATAATACCTGTCTCAAACCGGCCGAATTTGAGATACGTGTTGTTAGAACTTAGCCATCGATAGATAAATCAGATGGACATTAGTTATGCATAGAAGCCATCATCGAACTACTTTCTTTTCTTCCAGTAGAGAGGCTGGTAAAAAAAATTTCTATCAGATTATTGCCCATTCGTATATTCAAGTTAAGAAGGATTTTTATTTACCCGCTGAACGTGCATGTCAAGAATAGAAATGCACTAAAATCTGAGTTACACTAGAATCCTGAGGATAATGTTCTAAGCTTGAGTAATTCAAGGTAACATCTATAACATTCTACCATTAGATTTTCTTAATATTCCAAAATAAAGAGGAAAGAAACACTCACGTTCACCATTTTTGACGCATCTCGGTAATACGGTTTAAGCATTTTGGCATAAATTACATTCGAATTAGAACACAAAGGAGGGAAAGCGCATATTGAAACTAATACCACACTACTCAAACTTACCAGATAATTAATAAAAATTTATGACTTCCTTGAGGATTTTATGGGGAATACAATCTTTAACGGAGATCTGTTTCTCAAAACAATACAAAATATTGCAAAAAAAGTTTGAATCCACAGTGATGCTACCAAATCAAAATTCATGATGATGAGATCCATTGAGAATAAACTCAACAAATTTCACAATAGATAAAATGTTAACAAAACCTTGATATTAAAAACTCTATGGCACATATTACACTATTACAATTAGCCTGTGGGTGGATACATCTTTAGAGTAGATATATACCTAGTTCAACAAAACTAGAAGCGAGTTTAATAAAAGATGACTGTAAATGCTTATCATGATGTGCTGGGGGATAAAAAGCCCATATTAAGACTAGACGAGACCGTGTTAGTCAAATATAATGAAGATAATATTAAAAAGACATAAGTAAGCGATGATGTCATGATGATGATTGAAATTAAAACAATGATAATCGAAACATTATTACGGAAAAAAGCAAGATTATGGAATTGCATGACACAGCTTCATAGAAATATCAAAAGGATAATGCATTAAAATTCTAAAATACTGGGTTAATAAAACAAAGGGAATATCTTTCCCATATGATTGAGGATAAGAGAGACGGTGTATGACGGGTGAACTTAAAATTAATAGGTACCACTATGTTTTATAACCTTTTCCTTCAGTCTTTTTCCCATTTTCCTCACTTCAACGACAGATTCTGGTCCTATAATCCACAAAACATGTTTCCCAGGCTTAACCTTAGCCATTTCTCAAACTTCGTTCTTCCCTCCACGACTTCCTTTGAAACCACGAAAATAAATTTTGGCAACTTTTACGACGCGGGATGCTTGAGCGAACAACAATGAGCCACAGCGACAAGGACGTGACGACATAATATCGTTCGCAAGGTTTCTAGGTCAAGACGGTGGGGGAAAACAAGTGTCTCCTTCGCTTTTTTTGTCGCACATGCCTACGCTAGCAGGCGACAAATTATGCACGGATAAGAATGTGCAACCCTTATCCGAAAAACAAAGGCTCAAAGTTTTCTAAAAGAAAGCCTTGAGCTCCTGAAAAGGTTTTGATAGTGTTAGGAGTAGTAAAGAAGGAAAAGGTTTTAACGGAGAATCAACTCCGCTTCTAATTGCAAAACAATTCATGAGAAAGCCATCACAATATTTAGCCTCATAAGAGCAAAGTAGAAAAATATAAAATGACACTTATACTGAATATTATTTTTAATAAAATAAGACAATACAGCATAGTTAAACATGTGCGTTAAACATCATTACTTAAACAAAAATAATCAGTTCCAGAGCTACTCATAGAGCCAACCGCATCATGATAGCGATATGATGTGTTACTTATAATGTCTTTACAATATGGATAAGGCATATTCTCGTAACGACACAGTTAGCTGAGGTAATATTGTATGATACGCTATGCGATAGGCTAAGTAAACATTTTCCAGATCTTTGAAGTTAAAAAAAAATTCGTTGGCGATAATTTCGATTGAAATCAACGGTTTGAGGAGGCGATATGTAGTGTAGTTGTAAAAACTTCCACCACCCGAAACTGCATTGAAACTAGTAATACGTGAAAAAATTTTAGTGGACATTTACTACATCCTTTACGTATTTCATTATTAGCGATGATTTCATTCTTCTCCCTTTAGACCATAAGCAACTCACCATTTGAAGAATAAACTTCGACGATAAATTAAATAAATTCAGGTGTTGCTTACATTGACAGAAAAAATAAACAAATTTCACTATTAACACAAATTGCAACAAATTATAAAAAATTTCATCACTGAACTTATGTAGAATGACAGAAAACATACGTAACATCCATGCACTGTGAGCGTTAAACAAAAATGAGGTGTTGACGCGGACAGCAAGAAGTGTTATGATGGGCTGTGTTGATGATGATGATGGTGAAGAAGGGATATCCACGAGGGAAAGAGATACAGGGATTATATACACACGGAAGGGAGAGAGAGTAATGACAACGCGGCGGTTTCCCCGGCAGCCGGGACCAAATACGACGGGGGGGGGGGGGGTGTGTCAACAGCAACGGAGGCAGGAAGCAACCAGTCCGCACGGACGTTACTTTAATCACCCGTTACATTAACTGCACCGATGATGAGACGAGAGCTGAAGTGCCTACTCCGCTGCCGCCACCGTCGTAATAATTGGGGTGAGTGCTCCGAAATTATATCCGCCGTCGGAAGGGAAATAGTCGCCTGGTTATCTCAGGAAGGTGATCACCCGCGTCATCAATCATTAAGGGGTTGAAATCGGAGTCAAACATACACCCACACCAACTTTAGGCCCGCAAAAACAGCATGGGTAGACAGTTAACGTTAGCACAAGATCGACATTCCGCGCAGGTACTTAATAACAAGCATCAATAATGATCGGCACATGAAAATTACACGTGAGTCAGGTGATTAAATGAATAATCGTTCAAAAAGCAATCAAATTTATTAGTACATAATTGGCATCGTTCGATTATTTCTTACATTCAATCTCCAGTTAACATAATATGGACTAGAAGTATATATTCACAGAGAAAGCCAGCGGGACGTGTTTCAGATAGAGCAGCCCACAAGCCATTTGGATTAAAAATGTCTGTGATTAAGAAACATCTTTTAATTCCCATGGATGATTTTGCATTCTTCTCAGACAGATTCTAAAAAATACATAAAAATAACTGGAAAATACTGAGTTTTAATGCTAAAATAATGTTAATTTTTAATGTTAACGTTTAAATGTTCATTAATGAACGTAGAAAACATACAATTCAAACAAAACGCTTCACTAAAAAATTACACGCTTAGATATGAATCAAAAATGATATTTTTAAATTAACCACAAGTGAATTCACGACACGTCTCTACATAGGTCTCCATAGCCATACTTCTAGGAGAATTAATTCGTCCTGTGTGACAATTCTTCTACACAGGGAATCCAGGGATGGAATAACAACCCTGGGAAATGATATATAAACCCATTAAAGCGTCAAAAGCAGCATGCAGCCAGCAAGAATGAAGTGAAGCAGTATCGCACATGGCCCTGGTATCCGAGGGAAGCCAAACTGAACGCTTCACGCGTTCATAAACTGCCTCAAGCCTTTTCCCCAGTTGCGAGAGACTACGATTTGTAAGCCTATAGTTAGCAAGACCTTTGTTGGACTAGCTCACAAAATTTTAGCCCTATGCCATGCGTTCTACCGTTTAAATGACAAAATATAATTTTTTCCAGCAAACCGCCTTTTGCTATTCAGCTAATACAGCGATAGTTCCATTTTATAGGCCGATGTAAAGGCGGTATGGCCAAAAAAAAAAGAACGTGGATATTCATAGTTACCATTTTAATCTAATGAAGCTCATTATTTAATTCAAGAATGCAACTATTCCGTATATTAATAAAATATTAATGAAAACGATACTTAAAAAAGACAAACATCAAATATGCGGATAAAATACTCTTTGGCCAAGATTTAATTATTTATTTCGATAAATTATGAGTTTTGCAAGAGACTAGTACCATTTATGATCACTTAAAACGATCCTATCACGATTTCGTGAAGGCATGAAGTAATTTTGTCTAATCAAATACTTAAATATTTCATCATAATACACTTCTGACATTAGATGCCTCGGGAAAATTACCTGTCTTTGTCAATGAGTACAGTTTAGGTATGAGTGGATATGAATCCCAGAATGAGTAAACCCACTAACTAGGGCGTAATAACAAAATGCTAATTTAATTTCTAACTTCATTAAAGGACTGGGAAGAGGACGGGACCAAAATTGCGCAAAATAAGCAGTTGTACACGCTCTGTTGTGACGGTAGGCAGGTATCCACTGCTAGCTAAAGGCTCGCGGAGTGACACAAAGTGTGATAATTGCCTGCATCTGCACCAGGTAAATTCCCGATGAGGGTGGGGAAGAGAGTTCCTGATGGAGAGAGAGGGAGAGAGATAGAGGTAAGGAAATGAAGAGAGGATGTGGCGTTGGAAGGAGTCGAGAGCAGGCGGACGCGATGGGTGGAGTCCTTTCCCGTTGGTTTGCCTGTGTAGCGAGAGGATATGGACGTGAATAATTTGCCGCGTCAACAGGAGGAGGCGGTAGTGCGTCGGGGTACACAAATTGAAAGGCCACCCTTTTTATCCCTCCCCCCTTTATTAACCTCGACTCCCACACCCAGTTGCCGTACCCGTTTAGAGCTCGGGAGGAACGAAAGGGTGAATTGCGTTCGCTGGTCGTAGATACAAAAACCTTTTTCTGGAATGGTTGAGGAGTTCAGAAAGATACACTCCGCGGATAACTGCTAGTCCAAAGAGCTTTGCAACTTTGCTTCGAGGCTAACTAACGGTGTTTTGAGACAATACTGCCGCCGCTATCCCATAAGGCACGGATCTTCAACCCGCGGTCTCCGGGCACCATTCAACCCACCGGCTAATTTCTTGCAGTCCTTGGAGGGTAAAGAAAATATTTGCAACCACAAAAATAAAACCGAACATCGACACACTCGTCAAAAATATATTATGCCAAATGTACAATGTCAAAAGTTGCTTGTTTCATTGATCGATTGAACATTTTAACCAATAAAAATTATTGCACTTGGAAATTATACGTTTTTTATTGATGTGGTGGTAAAATGACGTGGAGCATTGTGGCCCTCCGGACGATGTGCAATCGATTTTTGGCCCTTGTACTAAAAAAAGGTTGAAGACCTTTTTTTTAATGCAAGTATTGAATCTTGAGGAATAAGATACCAATGACAGCTCGGACGTTCCTTATGTGGAACTGGTGGAAAATCGAAACTTATTTGCTGAGTGGCATTCCATTTTAAGGTTTTTTGGGTGGATAAATATTGATCATACCACCTCTAGTAGAATTTCTCAGTTAATTTATGGACATCTTATTGGCATATCTCCAAGAGCTGACCTAGTATAGTCGAGGATACCAAACTTTAAACACACAAAGATTAATTTTATTGCTAGCTGATAAACAAAATAACTAAAAGGGATGCTGGGTTTCCCTTTATAAACTGCATTTTACTGGCAACATGCACCCCTATACTAAGACAAAATTCTAAACATAACATCTAAATACATTCTATAATTATTGTGTGAATTATCACTGACAACAAGTATCATCCGCTCTAATACATGTAGACTTTCAGGGAAACCTAAGATTTAAGAACAGCATTTATTTCCGCAATAAAACGATATTTTCCTAAGAATAAGAAAACATTGAGATGTCGAAGTATTTCTCAAGTCTTCGTATTTGTCATGCATATTTTACGTATGGTTCTTGCACGCTTCATTCCATCTTAATCCTTTCCTTTTAATACCTATACCTATAAATACTTAAATAATACCATTCATCGATACTTCCAATTCCTGATGACTAAATAGGCTTTCCCCTTCAAATACTGCTTTAATTGACGCATATGTTGTAAAATAGTTATACCGTATTTATTATGAACTTAGAGCATTACGAAGCGTAAGAAACCACAGTGTTTTCATGTATTGCTTAACACCTAGATTCTGGCACACCTGTGTATAAAAGTTAAGGTAATCATACGTTTTAAACGCGACGTAGTAAATATTAACTAATCGCTGTTTCCAAAAGAATCGTATGACTATCAATCAAATTTTAGGAAGAAATTAAAGAGTGAAATTTTTTGCGGTATAATCTCACAGTAATGGATGTCTTTTCACGCGAAAAGAAAAGGGTGAATAAGTTAAAGGTGAAATTTGAATAGGTGATGAGAAATTGGGTAAGCTATAAACTGACTCTCTCAAGATAATACTTTCTTCTTAAGCAGGCAAATATCGGTGATTCACGCTCCAGAAAAAAATTATGGAGATAATAACTTTCACATCATACGCATTTTATGTGGCTCTCAGAGTTTTTTACTTACTTGTCAAACGCCGTTTTATGACAAAACCATCCGATATTTTAAGCTAGTGTCTTATAATTAAGAGGCTAAATTAAGACAACAGCAAAAATGTCCTCATTTAACTGACTTAGTGCAAAAAGTAAAATTGGGAACAATATTTTTTTATGTTTATATCATGAAAGTATAATATGAACGGGAAATTTCCATCTGTACGAGTAAGTCAATTTCAGGTACTAAAGGGAAAGTGAAAGTTCCGTTCGCCACACAAGTCATCGTACACGATTCAAACATCTCATCACGATTCCCTGACCTTTGAACCCAGGTCAACGAAAGTTGAGTCATTGATGGAACGGTCATAACGCGTATCACTCCATGCATGCATACACGGCCCTTGCACGATGTGAATGCAACTATGATTATTTCACAAGGACGATGCAATCAATTCCGAAGAAGAATTAAGTTAGGTGCAGCAGGATATTATGCCACCGTCGTTACATCAAGTTAACATACGCCGTGACACTCTGCTCGAAAATGGATATTCGATTCATGAATGCTGGAATGTTTATGACACACAGCGCGTACTGGATATCAGAGGAGGTAAGGGTACATAATCGAATGAGAAACTAATTAGGCTCCTATTACGTCGATTGTTTCAACAGTATGAAACAAGGAATGTAGATCACCATTTTTGGATACGGTCGTAACTGCTTGTGACAAATCCCGATACTTGAAAAATAATTACAATCGATGATAACATTACCAACTAGTTGATGTGCCTTTGGACATACCATTGTTTTTTTAAATGTAACGTGTGCAAATGAAACACGCTCTTATAATAATAACTCGTGGTCCTGATACCAAGGCTACGTCACTGTTTACATAGTTTCCATCACAAACTAAATATAAGCAGGAGGACCTCAGCAATCAATAAACCACAGATTATGTAGACGATTTAAAAAAATTAAACTATTCGTAATATAACTAAGTACATATTGTCTGTCTGTCTCTGAATCTTTTCCCACTAGGTATCGTTGATCTTGCCTCACATTGACCGAAACGAACTTTATATTACAACAGCGGATGCTCTAGTTGATTAATGGTGGTCGTAATCACCGATAAAAATATTAAGGAAGCTCCTGAGGTCTATCCGTTAAATTAATACATAAGAGTCAATCAAGAATGAAACCATTGGTATAATTGAACTACCATAGATGCATCAGAGGCTGAAATACTTTCAAATCTTTCTCGTATAACTAATTACATATATTTACGACAATTTAATCTTCAGATTTTATAAAAAAAATAAGAAGGAATTAAATTGCTAATATTACTATTAGAAAGTCTAGAAGAGAATTGATGAGGCATACAGAAGAATTAGACATATTTATATTATCACTTTCATGCACAAAAATTTAATCTCACTGAATGTATAAAATAAAAAGAAATTAAGGCGCAAGTAATTTAGGCAAATATTTATCCAATCCCTATATCCACATTATTCCTTTCTCTTGTGTACCTCTCCGATGCCGACAGGCATATTAGCAATATGAATGCAAACAAACACTAGCACAAATAATCTAGCTATAGAATGCGAAGGTACTCCACCCGATCCATCGCAAAGACACACCATATCCACCCCGCCCCAAAATTAGCGCCATCTCCCGACGCCACTCGAGGCATAAAAACGCATCGGAGAGACACGGTTAATGGTCACAAGGGCTGTTGACTGACTCTTGTGTACTGTACGCTTGGAGTGCGTCTCCGCCTGTGTGTGAGTAGCGCGATGTTTGCAGGTTCGTTCTCCTCATTTCCATATTCACCCACCCATATCAACCCTCTTTCATCTCCCTTTCCACCTATCAACCCTTTCTCGACCCACAAAACCCACCCTACCTACCTCAAGTCATTCGCTCCTGAACCCCCACCCAACCTCACGTGGCTTCCTTCCGGTTAAAACTCCTCTCAACTCCCGGGGCCGGCGTGTTTCCAGCCCAAACGGAAAACAACCAACCAACCTACCCACCTACCTACCTAACAACACCCCCCACCCAACCACTCTCCCGTCCCATAACCCATTACCACCACGAACACCTCCACACTCAGTGATGTGGGTCGTTTGATTAGCTAGTGACTAGGTCATTTATAAATAGGCATCTAGTCATAGTCCATGGTGATTATTATGAAACTTTCCACGTTCGTTTAATGTGCCAACTTAAATGCATTTAAACCTTTTTTTCGACATTTCAAAACGAGAATCTTCCGGGAGGCCTTGGAAACTAAAAAACACAAAAACATCTTCATTAGAGACAATGAACAGATGATTACCGAGACATGGCTTCCAGTAATTTCTAGAGCAAAAGATGTCCAGAGAATTCTTTACCAGTAACCATCACCTACAAATTGATGCTCGATAAAGGTAACGCGGTAATTTTCCCTGATGAGGTCTCCGGCATAGGAGACGAAACGTTGTCTATTTAAAGTCTAGATGCGGATAGCCCCCTAATCCATTAGTGTTGACAAACATGGACCGCAAAATTTTTAGTAATTAGTCCTTCAATAATTAATTAACTAGACGCCAGGTATAGAAAACACTATCATCTTTGGGTAAGGTGAGCTAACATTCGTGGATGAAGCAGTGAATTATCATTATGCAGTAGAAAATGGAGGGATTCCACCTAATCAGCCTTAGCATCAACGCACGTTTACCCATCGCATTCGTAAGCACCCAAAACAAGGAAATCAATATATTATGAGTGACAATGAATTTTTCAAGATTGGGGCCGCCCGTGTGATAGACTCTTCTACCAACGTATTAAGGCGAAGAACAGTGAAAGAGCCCAATAACTCGTCGAATCTCAGGGCGCCAAGCAACGTGACATTCTGCGTAATTCTGATACTGCATTATTTTTGTGTGGAATTTCTACTTAATACGAGTATTTCTTAACTCAAGGTAGGGGGTACTAATATTCCCCACAAATTTTTTTCTGTTATATTCGTGCGTAAACAATATCCTTCATTACAGTACAGCCGCGGAGTTTAGTAATGGATGACGACCACGAGTATTAAGTGGTATTTTTATGGATTTACGCGAAAATTGTTGGCATAGCGACTCGAACTTGGCCGTCGCTTCTTTGACGACTTTCTTGATATTTTGAGATTAGAATGATTGATTTTAGAATGCCATTCCTCCGAAAAATGCCCACCTTAGCCATCAAATTGTTTCCTTTCTCGCTGCTTCATTTTAAAGAATAGTTAACGACGGGGTATAATTAGGTATCGTGCCATCCACTCAGTGCTTAAACCCGAAGGCTAGTATGGGTAAGGGTAGATCTCTCTCTAATCTAAACCACCAGCAAGTGAATTCAACACTTTTGGGGCAGGCAGCCCGCGTTCTATCCCCAAGGGTTGTATTTTTAATGGTTCAAGATAATTTTGAGCGCTCACTCTTCGTTACTTGGTACGACTTGGATTACTAATCGAAATTTATCTTGACGAGTCAAACGTTGTCCCTCATCCACTTTTTGCAGCGAGCCTTTATTCGTTCAAAAGCTTTATATCCATTTAAAACCGGTACTCTTCCATTAATATTCCGACGCTCCACCCACATGGCCACCGAGCTTCTACCGTGCCATTAAAAATAATAATGATATCATTATTTTTTATTACTAAATTCTGCAATCAACTCTAGAGATTATGAATGCTGGAATATACTTAGTGGCCCTCTGAATTAATTTATTAATAATCCAAGGCTGTTTTCTTCTTTCATCTTCCTTTTCCTTACCTTTTAATGTTTATGCTAAAATGTCAGCCATACAATGACAACAGTTACCGGCTGCTGATATAAACAAAAAATTCAATTCTCTCATGGTACCACGAGGCAGTTTAAACGCGTTCGATGAATAATAAAAAACATTGTAAAAGACTACAAAGGATACTCTAAAGTTAATGTTAGCTACTTCTACAAAGTAAATCACAAAAATGCGAGGCATAAACTTTGAGTAATTGGATATGGTATTTGAAGGAGACGACTGACAGCTGAGGTCATTTGCACCATGAGGGAAGGGTCAGGTAGGAAGGGTGGAGAGAAACCCGGCGTCGTTATTAGCTTGCTATCGACGAAAGGCGTCAAGAGGACCACGGCCTAACGTCCTATCCGATGGACGGAGCATTGCACTCTAAATGTCCTCCACATTACGTTCATGCCGAGATCGGTCAGTCTCTTTAAGTTCTCTGCCACCGCCGGGATTTGAACCCGAGCCCACGGAGTGGGAAGCCAATACTCTAGCCACCACACCACCCCGATCCCCTTTGTGTGATAAGAAGCTAGGGTATTTCACGCCATTGCCGTCACCTAACTCCTTCCAAAAGCTAAAAACCCTTGACTTAGCATCTCCTCTTCAGATACTGCTGGATCTTCCCTGGACGAGCCCTATTCGCGTGAAACTCACCCCAAGGACGCGCCCTACTACCACCGTCCCCTCCTCCAGTGCCCCCTATCCGTTTGGTGCCTCAAACAGCCCGCTTAGCGCCATTGCAAGGCGAAATAGCGCACGAAAGGACATAACTCACCTGTAGTCTCATGTAAGAGAGCGTCAAGGGAGAGATTACTTCAAACGTATCGCGTGCAGGAGATATCTCCATTGGAACGCAAATTAACGTGTATTCCCTCGTAAAGCAATCACGGTTTCCTCGTTTTTAAAGGGAGGAGAAGGGAGAATTCTCTAAGTAAGGCTCTGATCGGAGGTCTTAAATGTGGAAGGATTGCCTAAGTTTCCACGCGGCTACAGAGGCGAAGACATTTCTCCTAAAAATATACATTACTCCGGTAATACTTTATGAACGCAATACATTTACTTCCATATTCGTGTATTAACGTGGTTACCCTGATTCTTCTCCTAAATTTATAAATTAAAGCCTTCATAAAGGCCTCCGGCCGAATATGAATCAAAATGCTATCCATTTTTACATACAAAACAATATTCCAGCGATTTAAATAAATTTTCAACTTTTCTTCTCTACTTCAGGAAACTAAGAGGCATTTCCTGAAATTATTCCAATTCAAGAGGAAAATTACTATCACGTAAAAATAGAGTAAAATTTTCCCATAGGTTTGGATAAGAGTTGTTGGATGGAAAATAAAACCCATTTATAACTAAAAAAAGAAAAGAACATTATGAAAACGAACGAAAATACAACTGGAAGAAATTTTACTAAAGGTGAATACGTGTACAAATACACATCTATTATGTTCCAAGAGAATTTTATATGCACCAAAAATACGACTGCCTCGAAAGAACCGCAGATCCTACGCCTGCCAAACCAATGAACTATATATTCTATACAGAAGACCCCACGCAATGATAAAACCCTAATAATAATAATAATAAATGGATCGACTAAAAGGGGATGAATACTTAAATAAGAGAAAATATCACATATGTCCCTTTAAAAAACTTACGAGTGCCCGCAATGATTAGCCTGTAAACCGGGAAGACATCACAAATGCACACACATAAAAAAAACTCACACTAACTCACACAGGATGAATTACTGGAAGAATAAACTGAAACGAAACAGGTAACGTCGCAAACTGAGATAATTGAAGAGCTAATATCTCTGTTGCGACCTTCGGGAAGCTATTTTCAACGCATGAATTTGAAGACCTTCACAAAAATATATAGTTGAAGTGATAGTAGGTGAAAACATCGCCAGAAAAAAATAGGAAAATAAATATGGGGCGATAGTATACTTTTCGTGAACGGTTGAGAAAGAAAGTTTTGGGGGATGGGGTTTGGGGAGCTATTAATAAACTGTTGAGAAAGTTGGAAACGTATTGGGGAGGGTAGCATTCAGCTTATTCATTTTTCAATGTCAGATCAGGGAAGTACTATCTAAAACATTATCATTCATAGATTATGTAGTTGAGAACTAAAACATGAGTTACAATAAGCTCCCGATATCTCATAATACTCTTATGAAGCTTCTTCTCACAGACGGCATTTAATCTAAATAATGAGTTGTAGCAATTAAGATAAAATGCATGCCACAATTATGATCGTTTTAATTATTAGATAATGAACTCTCGAGAAATCTAGAAAAACTTGCACATTGAAACGCTTTCATCTCAACGCTCAACTCTGAAATTGAAACGTCCGGGGCAAGATTCAGACAAGCAATCGATGGGTGATTAAATACCTCAAAGTAAAATAGTTTTAACTTAATGCATGACATAATTTCTTAAACCAATATCGAGGAACGCCTCCAACCAAACAGATGTAAGGAGAGGCGTATACGTGATGATAGAACTAATCCATGATTAATTTTCAACTTTGACGTCAGCATCCCGTTATCTTACCGTTTTTCTTCCTCAATCCGTGGTTCACAGAAAACACTTACCCCTGGCAGACTCTGTGAGATCTTGTGCATCAAAATAACTCTGATAAATTAATTTTAAGATACGACGTTGAATAGTAAAGAAATGGCTCGACCATACTCTATTTTATGATTTCGTCGCGGCTGTCATGATTCTCAACAGTTCTAAAGATGCCATCAGCAATTCTTCATGAGCATTCTCTTATAATTATAAATTCATACGCATTAAATCTTAAACACTCTCTTATTGCATCAGTCTCACAAAATCAGTATCACATAGCTCACAAATCAAAGCATCGATTAACAAAAATTTGAATCTCACTGTGAAGGAAATGTTTTCATAAGCTAAATACCCTATTCCAGGCACCATTGGGCAGCCAACTCTAAATACTGGTAAATACTATTAAAACAATTCTATAAAACTTGAGCTTAATTATTGAATATAAAATTCCAAACTTGGAAACGACCGCATACAATAAGCTAATTCATCTGCTTGAATAAAGCAAAGCTGAAAAGTTTAAAACCTAAATCTAAGCTAAAATTTGATATCATTCAGTGATTTAAACTAGTTTAGTCTCTAGACGTAGAATAGTGATGATTTTTTGTAATCAAAGTTTTCCTTACTTTACCCATGACTCTCAAACAGAAAAATATTCTTTATGTAGGCACATATTTATGAATTAAATATTTAAAGCAATAGTTCGCGCAAAAATCCTCCCCACGATTCACGTGATCCGTCAACTTTTGCGAGTACGCACTTCCATACATCCTCGATAAAGGCTCAACTCTGAAATTTCAATTAAAAGTTCGGAATACCGTCCCCATTCGAGTAAACAAGAACACTTGTCCCTGCATTTAATGTGGAGATTAGCGTTTTTTTTCATTCGGAGCGAATGCTTTTCCCAACTTTTTTGTGAAACTGCGACAACTTATATTTTCCCAAAACATTTAATCCCCGGGATAAAGCCTCCAAACAGTTTTTGTTTTTTTTTTTAATTCCCTCTTTCCTAACCAACACTATCTCAAACCAAGATTAGAGCCAAACATAGCATAGGCCAGGCGGTAAAAAGAGCCCCACTGATAATACCCTAGCTTTAGCCGTCGATTAATATAATCACGTTCAATCCGAGGCCTGTTCTTCGTCATATAAGGGTTGCTTGAAGTGCGGGGGTTAGGTGGACGGATAAAACGGCGGAAAGTTAACAGCGTGTGGGAGGGGGGAGATTAAAAAAGATGACGGGAGAGGAATAAATTAGGAAAAAAGATTGCGAAGGAATACCCTGGTCGCAACAGTTTTTCGAGGATAACGTTGTGCTCTAAGAGATGAATGTATTCATTTTAAAAGTTACACTAGCATTACTTATTCAATAATGATCCCAATGATATAAAATTGGCATTCATCGTTCATTAAATATTTCATTTTTTCACCATAAAAATGAGTGACGTGACAGATTGTAGAAGGTATTTTTTAAGTTTCGGATTACTTTTAATACCGTGTCAAAATGATTTTTCTTTTTTTCATTCGCGTCCAAAGTATTGTTGAATACCATACATCAAGTAAGGTACAAGCGGATACCGCAAATATGATGCCAAAAACTATATAACACTCGCCTTATTTTGGATTAGATGTACACCCACCCACATTAGAAAGTGACGTTAATAATTTACAGAAATAGTAATAATCTCCAATATTCATGACTTGGAAAAAGTTAGGGTGTTTCGTCTGTGAGGAATTTATTCACCACCGATGAAAAAAGTGAACAAGCATATTGTACGCTGCTATTCTTGACCTTGATTCTACATCTGTATTCTAGTATTGGAGCCAAATTCTAGCCAAAAGTAACAGCAGCGCATCATACAGAAAAGAGAGATTTGCAACACTATAGCCTACTAATTGATCGGCGGTGAAATTAAAAGTATTGTTATTGTGGTGATCACGAAGTATATAATGGCTATACATCAATTTATCAAATGAAACAAAAATAATAGGAAGTCTCTGTAAATTATTATTTTTGCAAAACTTAAAGCAATTGGAAGGATAAGCTCAGAAAAGGAAATACGAGTTAAAGGTATTAATGCATTCTCTCAATTATTCCATTAAGAAGCATCGCATACTTTAATTTTTATCCATTACTTTCCCAGCGTGGAAAACTAATAGGATTTCCCACTGGGCGCTTACCATGTTTATCACCGAAATTATATAACTAGAATCGAATTTTTTCTTCTTGATTTGAGCCTCGACTACAGTTTCGACGCGTCGGCAACAAAGATGGTGGGGAAACCAAACAGCCTTCCTTGCATCACAAGGACCGTAACTAGAATTCAAGATAGGAAATGAGAACGGGGATACGGTGATTATTTTAGGCTCCTGCATTTGTACAGCCAAGGACACAACTGAGAATCAATGCCTTATTCTAACAGATAATAGCACCAATAGTTGACTATGGGTTTCATACGATTTTGCAACTCCCATAGAATGCATATCCATTGAAAAAAGATCCACAACACTGATTAATTAATCGAGATAAGATTATGAGTCCATGTACTATTAGATTCAGGCTATAATCTCTGGTAACAATTAAGACTAAAAATTTCTTATTAAAAATGTTTTTCATCTATATAGTTCTACTTCAATTAGTAGATAGCATTTAACAGTAGATTTTCCTTCGCACTCGTTTATGTCTTCAAAAGTTTCGACAATTTTAAATAGAGTTTTTTTTACGTGTGGAGGAATAAAAATTGAGGTATCTTTATCCATGGATAAATTAACATCATAGGATGAAAACTAATGAGCCACTTCTGTGACAAGATAGTGCAAAGTAATAAAAACGAATTCCAACTCTCCTTTAACCATCAGTTTTAACGAGGGTAGCATCTAGGAAAGGCAGAGATTTTCGGAGAACCGGGGCTGAGGGAGGTCATGTATCGATTTCTGTTTCCGAAACGAGAAAGGTAAACAATGAGACACACGTTGTGCATGGATACGGGGATGGGGAGATGGTGTGATTCAATTACACGTGCGCTATCCGCACCGCTGGATGAAATTGTGAAAACAAACTGAATAAATGGATGAAGCCAAGTTCTTTACGCACCCGCTAAACTAGGCAGCCCAGGCCCGTCGCTGTTGAACTTTTGCGGAGGCAAAAGGCATCGAGGAAAACCTTCATCAATGGACTTATTTGATAACAGCAGGTAAACTCCACGTATGAATCCGTATAATAACAATACTAAAAGTTTAACTCCATAACTCTTTGAGGGGGGTTTAACTTTGGTCGTTTCCAATGGTGAACTTTTGCTGTACCGCGATCAATACGACGGTTTTATGCCAACTGAAGGAATATCATGCCTTAAAATCGAACTTAAACACTTCATCAAGGATAATGATATCTAACGACCGATGATTAATATCTACTAAAAATCATAGATTTTACTCAATAGTAACATTTTATGAACAGCAATTGAATCAAATGAAGTACGGTACAAGCATGTATCTATTTTTGCAAACCTTAACACAATGAACAATTTTTCGAAAAATGGTAAGTAGGAAGAAAAAATTCTTTACTGAGCTAAAACAAATCAGGTAAAGGATAGCGAACAGAGCGATGACGAAAATTTAAAAACTGTGATCCCTTCTATAAAAAAAATTCAAGACCTCATAACCATATCATTTTCCGTGCCAATATAATACATTTAAAAAAACATAATTAAATAAATAATGACAACTATACAATTTTTAACGCTTAGCTCCGAAATTTATAACCAAAGAATTTGAGGGAGCGGCTTTTATTTAAACTTCCAGAAAAATATTAAAACCACTATCATGAATAAGTTTTCATTAACCTCCATAGCAACGTTAATGATACATCATTCCAGGGCAAGAGATAGAGTTTCACAAAAAGCATCCAGCGGCCTTCCACCGCAAATATTCCAAATAGTCTGTAATTACAGTGAAGTGTGCCTCACATGCCGCTCACCGACATTTTTTTCTGCTCTCGCATTCTGCAAAAATCCATGGTGAGGATCTCGTATACAAGTTACAAGAGTCACTCTTCTCCTCTCTGACGTAAATATGCCGAGTACAATAAATGGAATTTGAATAAATGGGTACGAGAGAAAAAATAGCAATGATAAAACAAGGGCTTAAATAGCGATGGAAAAAAACAACCGCTGCTTAACCAGAAATTTTTGAATTCGAGTAAATGTATACATAAAATTATTTGATCGCATCAAGTAGGGGTATATTTATGAGGGAACATAGTCGCATTGGAGCCATTTAACTCAGCGGCAATTAACAAGCGAGACTCGGCCCTGAAATTCCAGAGCAGTGAAACAATGACATCACGTTTTTAATTACGAAGAGCCATTGATATGGCTGCATTGCACGCTGGTAGTCGAGTCATAGGCTATTATCACAGTGGAGCCTCTTACAGCTCTTCCCGGCGGAATACGGCCATGTTCTCGCGCGCGCCCCGGTCGGGTGCAGTCTATAAGGCAAATAGAATGATTCAAGGAACGTGCTTGCTGCTCCGGGACTAGATGAAATGGGAACAAATTCTCATTCCCCTCTCTTCTCTTTGCGCGGCATAAGCGGGTGACAAATGGCCCATGGTCGCCCGATCGCATCGCCGACATGGCAGCTACTTTGAGCTCCTCAGTTTTCTTTATAAAATATCTCACATTTACTCATCTTGTGTACGATTCTTGTGAGGAGTTCGCAAGCACGTCCTCAGACTTATAGACGTTCGTCATATCCCTTGCGAGGTGAAAAAGTGTAGCATCATGAGAAATGGATAAGCAATCGCAATTCATTTATTTACTTATTTATTTACGTAATTTTTCACAAACAGCCGCGACGCCAATTAAAATTGAAAAGTTTAACAACACATGAATTAGAAAAAAATACAATAACAATATTAAAAACTGACAAAGAATAAACCAGTTAAGAGAGGAAAATATTCAATAAGCTGACAGATGGGACAAAGCAAGTAAGATGAAAGTCTTGCATGACAAGTAAAAAGATTTGAAGGAAAGAGGGAGTAAATTTAGAAGTGAGGATAGACGATAGAAAGGTAACGGCTTGTATAGGGAGATCCTGGGAATAGGCAGTAATATTATCATAGAGTAGGCTTATTTTATGCATACAATAACTCAAGCTAACCAAAATGATTTTACGAACCACTTCGGAAATGCATTGTAACTGCTTTACATTATAACTATTAATGTAAAGCTACACATCCTCATATCAGATTTAGACCCACCATAGACTTTTCTGGAAGTAAATATTGAAACATTATTAATCATTATTATTAGTCGTAAAGAATATCGTGGGCTGGGGAATTGTTGAACGGCCGCAGTATCGCCACCCTGGTTCATGCGGATTCATTGTTCATATGGCTGATGAAACATGGATAAATAATTGGAATAATAACATTTGGATACCATCATTAACATAAAATAACGTTTGAGAGATGGAAATGAGTGATATTAATACATGGTAATAACTTTCACTGAAATCAGTTCTAAGAGTGTTTCAATTTCAGAGATATATGGATGGCTAAAAGTAGATAAAAATATAAAGGCACTTGATCTATGTCAGCTGACTTGCAAGGTCTATATTTTTAAATTTTATTTTTAACTTCAGCGGGGGAGGGGTACGTATTTTAAGACATGATTAAACGTTGGCATTGAATCTCCTACAACAAAACGCTTTTCAAAAAAGTCCCACGAAACTGAAGTTCCCTAGCAATGTAAATGTATTACTATGGAGGAATTGGTAGGAACGCAGATTTGTGGAAAGCTATGTTTTATATTTTTGCGTTGGAAGGGAATGTTTACTATTAAATAAGCGCGACAATTTTTTTAGCTCATTAAAGGGAATTAAATTTCGTCTACCTCGACGATAGAACGTTCCTCGCTTGCTCCCAACTGGTACATTGAGCAGTTGTACATTGAAATACTACACTACTCAAGTACGAAAGGATGAATGATGGAATACGTTCATGTTGGGTTGGCAGAAACATTCTCAAAAATAATATGAGTATAACAATCTTAAATTTACAATACAATGTTATCCCATTATTTACGACGAAGGTGAAACCGGCGATAAAATTACTCGGAAATGAGAAGACGTATCGCTCTTAAAACGCTTCGGAAACAGTTTTGTAAGGAGCAGACGATTGGATGAGCGGCCCGAAATTGGAAGACAGGAGACTCTCTTGTTCCGGGAAAACCCACTCGGCAACAGGGGAGTCAAGCTAATTGGAGTGATGATGGCTCGAAATGAATGCAGATGATAGATGAACACTCACACCGCCGGTAGTTCATCACCTGTCGTACTCATCCCCTCAGACTGACGGCGACATGCACTCCTTCGCTCTCTTCCCTACCTCCCAGAGCCCCGTTCACCAACTTTGAACGACCATCTCTCTAGAACCAGCAGATATTTACATCTACATACTACCCCACAACCCACATCGATAGGCGTGGGATAGAACGTGTTAGGTCACCAGCCGTATGCGTATTAGAGAATATAAATAAAAAGAAAAAAAGAAATTTAGATGAGTTTTGGGATGCATTAGACTGCTTCAACTCAGTTCGAACTAACAATTATTAAAACCATTGAATTTTAGGGGGAAAACGAATCAGCTATCAGTTCGGCTAGCTATATCTAATTTTACTTAATCTATTGGAAGTGATAATATACTCCGTGTCACCCTGAAAGATGCTTGATATTAATTGCTGAAGCAATCTAATTCTGGCACGTAGCCTTAGTGATTTCCAAATACATGTAAAAGCTGTGTTACACACACTACTGGTTCGCAGCAGTTTCAGACAAATCACGCTGCTTCTTTTATATTATCTTTATTTCATTGATACATTCTTACTGAGACGGTAGCTCTATAACAGAATTTGGGTAGGCCACAAGAAGAAATATTTAAAATTTAAGATATAATTTGTAAGTGATTCAGTACAGTAGCAGTAGTAGGTTACAGAAAGGACTCAAGGCGGGCGCAAAAAATATCTTGAGCTACCTTTAACGTGGGAGGGTACGTGGGAGGGCGGGGGGGCCCGCGCTCGCCCCCATATGAATCCGCCACTGATTCATTATCACTGTAAATAATATAAACTTGATATGTTTCAGCCAAAACTTTGATGAATTAATCCCAATTGCTACTGCGAGACGGTAACGCTCAACGGCTAACAGCAGAAAGCTTAAAAAGTTCGATGACTTCTTTTTTTGCAGAATAGAAAACGTTTATTTTCTCAGAAAGTAGAGTTTATTTTACCGAGTGTTTGCTGAAACTTAACTCATCATTCAAGATTGTGGTATAAGCTTGTTAAACGCGATACAAAACTTGTTTTCTGCAGGAAAGAACATAATTAATACGCATCATAGGACTGTGCAAATATACTTTTTCGTTTTAAGCAGTCCTATAGAGTATTTATTACCACTACCTTTAGAAAAATACCACTATACTTTTTAGTAGAAGCCTATTATTTTTAAAAATTATTATTATACGTCGGCAATATTTCTGCGATCACATGACGCGAACATAGTATAGACCAAAGATCCTAGATACAGTTGACCTATCTACTCAAATTTCCCGAACTTATGGATATGCCGCGAAAACATCATGGAATATATTGTAGATTCAAAAAGCGCACGGAAACCTTGCACGAACATGTTGGTCAATGGTCCTAATTTTTCCCACATAAAGACGTCGCAATGGCTTGATCTACCGTTCAATCCCCGGCACCACCGCCAAGTCCTCGCGAAGTCACGCCAACACACCCCCGATTCCGGCACTCCCCCCGAAGAAGGGTTGAAAGGTTTATTAGCAGCGTAGGTATGGAAAGCCGAGGGGTCGTCACGCCAACGGCTCTTTAGGGAGGTAGGGGGAGCTCTCTCGAGGGAACATAACTCAGCACACATGCTATAGAATGGAGAAGAGACATAATGGCGAAAGGACAAAGGCACCGATAGAAGGTATTGACGATGGAAAGGTTGGGAGGGAATGGTGGGTTCCGTGGTAAAAAGAGACGGAATCAAGAATGGTGAACAAATTTAAGCACCCTTAATCATATTCCCATGCTCGGACACATCATGCCGGAACGATTTCTACTGGGGTTACAAAAATGATCCCCAGAAGAAAGAGAAAACAAAATCATCTATAAACGCCACTGCAAACATGAATAGCGGATATCAAATGAGGATTCGAGTAGTGCCACCAAGAATATCTAAAAAGAGGATCCTTAAGTCGGCCTCTAAATATGTTGTCACACACCGCCATTTAATTGAGTTTACAGAAGTCGCCACTCGCGTCGCTGACGAACAGATTGACTCGAGTTTCACGGGAAAATTTGGTAATATTTTGGGTGTTAACCGTAATTTATATGCATGATGATGAATTCTATCAAATTCAAAACTTTTCAATGCTACTCCTGGCAATAACAAACATTATACTGGAAAATATTGGAAAAACGTGGATCGCATTGCACTCATCACCGCGCCGCGGGTATTTTTGAAAGCGGCTGAAGTGGCAACAGATATCAGCCTTCTACGGGATAGAATTGGGCCTCCTCTATGCAGTCCCCTTGGGTGACACTGAGATATTTAAATCATGGCCAAAAACCTTGCAATCCGCAGAACAATCGAAACATTTCCAGCACAGTTTCTTTTTGTAGAGGAATATCCCATGCATCTTACTATAGCTATCATATCAAACAAAAAATTATTCAAAAATTCCATAGAGGAAAATGTATTCACCGGGACTGGGATCCAGGTCAAGGCGAATGAATTTTTCTCTGAGGAATTTTCGCACAATTTGTGCATGGCGGGCAACTCCGTAAAGTGGTCACCTTAGCAAGTCCCTGTATAGTTAAAAAAAAAAAAAAAAAAACAGATTATTCAGCCCCGTCTTTGCTTCATTTCTCAGCTTTTTACACTACACAGAAAACTTCGCCTTCACATTTTAAATTAGTACCTGCTGTTGTTAATAAATCAACCGTGGCGAAAAGAATCGATTAAAATTGTTAGCCACTTTTAGAGCAATAGAGTACCTAGATTGGAATGTAATCGCGATTTTTGCATTCAAACTGGTTTTCGTACGTCTATTTTATTTTCAAATAAAATGTCATCCACAGAGATCCTATCGGCAAAAAAATTTGAAACTTAGGGACCTCACTGGAGCCTTGCACAGAGTACCTATAGATTACAACGAAGGTGATCACTCACGAAATGATATTACCTGAGGGCCTGAGTTTGGAGATGTGAGGGTAGAGCTCACCTTGGACGAAAAGACGAGCGACTGTATTCCACTGATTTAGGGCAAGGGTGCCAGTTTATTTCTCTAGGCCACCTAACAACAAGTGGACTCTAGTTTTGGGGTGTCCTAAGGCCATACGGATTAAAATTACGAGGAAGAACTGTCATATGGTCATTTCTATATCTGAAAAGCCCCAATACGATAAAGATGATTCCATTTGATGAAAAATCATCGATATTTATCCCCGGTAAATTATATGGCAGCCTACCGTTTCATATTGTTTCTACGATTACTCCAGATGAATAAATATATTCGATTGTTTCGGCGCCACAGAAAGCATTGAAAGCAAAAGTTCAAAATGCAATATTCATCATAAAATATATTTACTCAAAATAAAATATTCGTCATAAATAATATTTAACTTTAGAATCATGCATCATTAAAAACACAAGCACTAGCCCTCAAAAACGCGCATCTAGGCAGTAGGTAAGTAAATGCAGCGCACAATTTTCGATATAAAGTTACAAGAGGGCTAAGCAAGCAAAAACATAATATTAAAAATTCAAAAATATCACCAAGTACTATGTATGTTGTTAAAACCATTAAACACAACGAAAAGGGGCGACATCATTTTCACTGATAAAAAGGTGTAATGTTAAAAGCACCTCACAATCTCTTTTTACGTGAGGAGACGACTCAAAAGACAAGCAAAATAAACAGAAGAAGTGTAAGCATCTCATGCATTTAGCATCATCGAAGAAAGACCTGAATTCAAAGCTGAAATCCAAGAGAATCCTTCCTCTGTGACGTCAGAAAATCCCTGGCGTGAGGCATCGTCGTTCATTACATGAAGAGTTTCCCCATTCAGAAACACACATCGACCGACACTCTCAGTATCAGTGGACTATTAATTCACATCTCGCTAATCCCATCATTTGCATGTATACCCTGGGATACGCATTAGCCATTCGAGCAGATGATGGGTTATAATCTTCAATTATTGCTGCAATATAACGTCACATCAAAGGAGAATATACTATCACGTAAAACGAGGGGCGTTGTTTGCCGAGAATGCCAGCTGTAGTGATGTAGTTTTTGTCACTTAGATTCCATTTATGTACAAAGGAAAGAAAACTGATCCTACAAACGCTCTTCGAGGCAACAAAATCATTCACGAGTCTACTTCGGCGTCAAAAATTATTTTTTCGTCATTTGATGTAGGCCAGCTCTTCATGAAATGAAAATATCACAGAAATTAAAAAATATACATTTAATACAACATTTTGCGAGATAAAACTTTCCAAGCCGGTTAAGATAGAATTGAAACATGTTTCTAGTTTATATATACCTACATTTTACGAAAATTCGTAATAAAAGAAAATTTCGGTATACAAGAAACGAAATAAAGTTCTTAAATAGAAATTAATCTTAATGCCATTCATTCCTATAAATACATTTTATAAGGTTTTATCAATAGTGATAAACGATTTTTCAACGATTAATGCACCTTTTAAGTGAAATCAAACTCAATTGCTGATTAATTTGAAATTTTTTCATTGTTCAATTCTACTGATTTTAAACCGCATGCTAAAAATAAACATAATACAATTAAATATTTATTCTGATGACGTAATGACAATTTTTATTATTTGCTGGCTGATGCTTCACTTATATTCACGTAGCTGTCCAAAAAAAGCCTTATTTTTTACTTGAAACTTATATAGGGCCGCTGGATTGCTCCGTCTTCTGTAACAATAGTGTAGGTACCTATCGAAGAGGCTTATTTGCTCACTCTTAAAACTAAAGCTAGTCTATTACGTACATTTATAATAGGAAATGAACATGAACGACATGTGTAATTCATTTAAACCTTACTGGTTTGATGCCCGAAAATAAAATGAATGCGTGACATTTTTCGATATTGAAGGGATAAATTATAAAAATTCTATGCGTATACTTTCTCACAAATAAATTGAAAAATAGCAGCTTTATTGCTTAAGAAATAAATAAAACTTACACAGTATGAAGACGTTTGTGGCATTTATATGTCAAGGTAAGTCATAATAAAATGGCCGCAAGAATAAGTAAATAAAATATGTTCATATCGGATGGATTCATCATTCTGGGAAATACATTCCTTAATGGAAAAAACAAAAAAACAGGTCTGTTTGAATGAGAAAGCAGAAACTAAGGATAAAACTTTTTTTGCAATTTTTGCACTCTGCTTACTCTACTCAACGATGGATAAAAAATAAACAACTAAAAAAATCTATAAACAAATTTACGCCCTACGTATTAAAATTGCGACTGTATTCAGTCCAGCTTTGAATATTTTTCACCCATTTCAAAACGATAATTTTCCAATAAGCACAGCCACTAACCTCTAGCTCGTAAAAGGCGCCCCTCCGGAGGTTTACACTCCGAGAACGCGCCTCGTAAATCTTCAAATCACTGGAAAGAGATGGATAAAAGAAAAGAATCAGAACTTCCCCGGAGAAAACTCGAGAAAAATGTTCTCGTTTTATTTATTTCACCGTATATTCCATTCGTAAAAATGTGTAAATCCGCCACTTTCCGACGCGTGAAACGGACACCCTGAGGACCAATATAAGCCAAGCCATGAAAGCGTGTGATTCTCAAAACACACGCCATCGCACACATTGACGATCGTTCCGAGTCCGAGAAACCGTTGGGAAAATTCCGCGAGGCAATACTTCGTAATCCCACGCCGAGAAGCGAAGACGTTTTCCCTTCCAAAGGGACGACGGACTACAGATTTACTTTCAAATCACAGTGAACTCAATCGAAAATAGGAACGTAGAAGGGAATAAAAACAAGGGATGAAGAGGGATACTGGTTTAAGGGACGCGAAAAATAGAAATAAAAAAACAATCCTTTCCCGAGACCTTCGGTCAAGTCTACCGGCGCCATCGGAACTCGGTAAAAGAGCACGTAAGCTGGGTATAAGGTCATGCAAGCAGGTTCATAAGAAATTTGGATTCCTCTATCTGAATACGCCGGGATGGTTTAGGATTTATTTAAATTTACGAGCATACCTAATACTACTGAATAACGGAGAAGGTGGGGGACGAATGCATCGGCAAGTAGCACAATACGATACATTCAATCCTCTTACGTTTTTCTTGACATATAAAAACAAGCTGTAATATAAACTCACCACCAGAAAAATTATGTGGAAAATGGCCGAATCATACCAAAATTTGTCATACACCTATTTTGAAAAATGGAAGATAAAAAAGAAAGGTAAAAATAAGAAATCTCATTAGCATAAAAATTTTTTTACAGGTCTAGTCTAGCCGCGTACTGTTTTCCTCGAGTCATCCCTGCCAACATGACCACAGCTATTCTGGATTAGGCATCGTATCAAGCGATACCTTGGAACTTGCATGTAAAAACTGTATACGAAAAAATACACTGTTAAGCTCCCAGAAGTAGACCTTAAAGCTAAATATCATGGCATTTAAATCGTGTATACAAGGATTTTCGACAAATGTGTTATATGTACCATAATTTGATCAATCTATCCACAAATTTAATATTTTTCTTACGAGTGAAAAGCTCATCAGAATGAAAAAAGCTGTAATAAAACTCGCTAATGTTTAAAGTGAAAAATTAAAAAAAGTGGGTTAAATAAATATTTAATAAGATACGAAAGATTATTTTCACTTTTACCCACAGTGAAAAAACATTTGATTCTGTTACAGTCATGAGTTATTCCCTTAGCATATACCATCTCTTTACTTAGGCCAATGGCTTTCAATTATACTATAGGCACGTCGTAAATATCTCAATGTGTCAAAGAAATGAAATTATGTTAAGTACTTTTGTGTATGTACCGAAAGAGTAGTTACCATTAAAAAAACGGTATCACAACGCTGAACACCAAAGCCGTACATGACATGCGAATTACAACACATGTAGCATCGCACTAATTACTTGATGTGGGATGAATGGATGTAATAAAATATCATTCTCAACCCTTCATCGCATCAAATATCATAAGATCTTAAACCTAAATCTGATTTCCAGCGTACATAATATAGTAGCCAGGAAATGAGTTCGGAATTGAAGAGGGTTTCAAGAAAATAAAATGAAAGACTTTTCATTCCATTTATCCTATTCATGTACCTCAATACATATTTATTTATTAAAAAATGTAATATTGAAAACTATATTATTTTTAGTGCCATCATTTCAGTTAATTTCATCAGCATTTAACTTGGACAGTAATTTTTAAATGTCATTAAGTCATTACGTTTACATTAGTTGAATTTTTAGTCTAATTTTTTACCTAGTTATGTCAACGCAAATGCTGATTTTTGCGGGGCTCATTACCTACATAGCCCACTGAGCAGATGCAATAACCACCCTACCACAAATAATGCAATAATATAGTGAAATAAGAACATTTCAGCTTACGTATCACACTATCGCAGAGCCTTGAGGCTTTAGAGGCTGTTAGTTGGGATGAAAGGGGGCTGTATCTCCGGGCCCGAACCTTTCCCCAGACGGAGACAAATGGAAGGGAGTGGTTTCGGGGGGGACGAGAGTAGGTTCTTGAGGCGCTTGTAAGGAGAGAGGGGAGGGGTGGTGGAGAAGAGAGAAAAGAATGGAGAGAAAGGGTTTGCAGGAAGGGCTAGGGGAGGCAGTTTGGGAAAAGTAATTATCTTCGACGGAACTTGTTCTTTTAAAACGCTCCCCCCCTCCTTCCCCTCATTCCCCCAAAAACCTCTAGAAACAGGAGAACCACCGCCCAGACCTCAATCCTTCCACCTTTATGCAACACCTTGCCCCACCACTTTCACCGCCAGTCCCTATATTTCCGCACGTGCCTCCCTTCCCCCACTTCCAACGCAATAAACCCCTTCCGCACAGGCACATTCCCTCAACTACACATATCCACGCTTGTTTAGCAAAACCACTTAGGCAACCGCGGGCACGGGAGAGGAGAGGAGGATGGGTTAAAACATTAGCTAACCTCCCAACCCCCCCCCCCCTCAGAAATCCCGTCCCTTCAGACGCTACCCCCCCCCACCCTCACCAACCTCCTCGTCTTCCGCTCAGCCACACACCAAGCCCATTCTTTCTCTCCCCGCTTAAAGGAAAGCGACCCAAAAATGGTGGATTACTCACCCTAAAGTGATTCTCAAACGATTTATAGCAGCTAAGTAGTTGGGAGGAGAGAAGAAACTGTCTGCAAAACTGCTGCCAACAGAAGGTTCTGCCACAACGAAGGTTTTTTTTTTTTGATCGCGTAATCCTTTAAAATTATACCTGACTTTTGCATTAATACATCACGTAACCACTGGTTTGACCTGTAGTAACAATAATAACGTTGAGGCAAACCTAACACACGCAGAATTAGTACTTCAATCCGAAATTAAGTTAGGATTTCCAGAGGTGGTGATAACACCAGAATAATTAAAGGCGTGTAAACCGCTTCCCGCCAGTGTGTCCCACTTTCTGAATGAGTGAAATTACAAGCGGAATATATATAGGATACATATATCTGGAAGTTTTTAAAGGTTTCACTTAGGATTTGAATCTGGTATACGTATGCTATCAGTGGCGGATCCAGGACAGGGACAAGGGGAAGAGGGCTAAGTGCGGATTAAAATTCCAGCTGTAGTGGGGGTCAGAAAAAAGAAACCTTTCCATCTAGTTTACATTGGATACCCAAGGGGGGAGGCAATTGCCCCTTAGGCTATTTATTTATTTTAGCCTCTAATTTAGCTATTTATTTTAGCCCCTTTAGCCCCCATAGATCCGCCACTGCCTCCTATCGATAGCAAAGCATTATACGCACGGCATTACCACGTCTCCCCGCGGAATACCTCATGGGCGTAAATTTAAAAAATGCTTATTTTCTGTAAGTAATGATGACAGAACAGAAAACGCTTTAAATGGGGACGAGAGAGAATGGCAATGATATTCGAGTAGAGCTATATTTTTGAATACCGAATATGCCGTATAACAACAACAATTGATAACAACATTCGATTCAAGTTCGTACACTCTGCATAGGTCCAAGTATAAAATACAGGATGATTCAAAAAGAATATCACAGATTTTTAACGAAAGAAACGCGATAGAGGCTTGCGTTATATATTATTATAAAGACTATTTAATTTTTTTTTCGCTTGAAAACGAGTTGGTAAATGTTCAATGTGACACCTTACAGACACTAGAGTGACATCAACCCGACATTCAAACTTGTTCGACACTCTCAACAGCATAACACTATGGAAATGCTGCTCTTATTTATGGTTTTAGATCATCAATACTAATTGGTAGAGGCCGTCTAAAAACCATATCCTTATCATACTCCCATAAGGAAAAATCACAGGGGATGAGGTCAGGGATTCTTGGAGGCCAGTGATGAAGTGCATTATCATAGGCTCACGTCAACAGCGCCTCCGGTGACCAAACGAGCAACTAAAAAAAAACTTTAGACCTTCCTTAATTCTACGTTAGTCATACCTTAAATTTCTTCGCTGCAGAGTTACATAATTTTAAAGTCGTGGTATTCTTTTAAATCACCCTGAATAATTTTGTTTTTAACTTCATCGAACGCGTAAATGAAGCGTATGATTTAATGTTAGTTACTGTAATTATTAGGTAATTCCGTGAACACCAGTGAAGGAAACTCAGCACCTTTCCATTTTTAAATAAAATCACTAGACATGGAATGAAACAAGGTATCTCTTCTATGAATTGCAAATTGGGGATAGTTTTAATTCAAAACAAAATAACGAGGCCGGAAAACACTTTCGCAATCCTTAGTTTGCTCAAAGTATTCAATTATAAACTCCAAAAGCTATATCAATAAGGGAGCTGGAAATAATAACTGAAAGAGAAATTCATTAAGTGTCATTATCTCTCATAATGAGATATAAATTTCAGCATATCACGTTCAAAATGTAAGCATAAAAGCGACCTGAATATGCTCACGGAAAAAAACACCCACACGCTCTCATGAAAAGTGTGTAAAGTTCTGGCCTACCGGAATTCATTAACACAAAAAAATAGCATTTCACGCACGGTGGAGGTGATGAGGGTAGACGAGCACGCAATATACATACCCAAGCGATGAAATGTAGAGAAAGGTAAGAACAGATTGCATTCCTAAAGAGAACGAATGAAACTATTCAACTACAGCTACATAGCCTCCACATACGACGAGCATTACTTCACTGAGAAGATATTGAAATTCCAAAAGAGACAAGGCAGCTCACGATTCCATGTTTTCCCTCTGGTTTACCCAACACAGCATCGACTCCCTCTCATTAAAATATCAGTTGCCATCATTTTGATTCGTTCAGGTCAAATACCCTTGTTAAAGAAGTTGTATGGGAACTAAATAGATTATCCGGGGCATTATCACATTTCCGAAAAATGCAGCCCACTGACGAATTTGCTTAAGCAGCTTACCGCTATTCAGGGTGAAATATGTCTGTCACTCAAATTTGATACTAATCTCTCAATCGGAGAGATGATAACGGTAATGATAAGAAGATAAAGATTTAGATGAATTATTTTCATCTAACACCTAAGGAATAGCTTACAGGAGTCCCACGATACTTAATAATGAGGCGCTATAATGAGTCACGAATCTCACTCCAGTATGATAAATTATCACACAAAACTGACCTGATTTATAATTTGTTAATGTGTCACACAAAGTTTTACGTAACTGATTGACACAACTCCGTAGTCTTTAGACTCTAACGTATCAAAGCGAGTTAACACAAGGAAAATATCACTTGACACACTGTATTATAATCTTTTCTTAATATACCTTCACTTCTAGATGGCTTTCTATCTAACAATCACTTATTTACATCTCATCACCATAGCCACCACCACCATCAAATCAGCAAAAAGAAATCAAAATAAAAGCAAACATGCTCACACGCAAATAAAACAAACAACAAATGAACTCAAGGAAAGAAAACAAACTAAACATATACAAAAGTGATTTCAGTCATAAATACACATACATCAGCTCTATTTTCGAAATTACACGTAGATATCAAGACTGTAATAAGAAGTTTAAGTATCACACGCTGTCGACCGGACCACGGCTACTGTTTGGCGGACGGCAGGTACAACACTATTGTAGGTCTCTCGAGCGGTGCCTCAATTTCTTAATCGCCGTCTCTGTTTGGACAGACTGTAATTGGAGATGCATTTTGGGCTCATTATAAAATAACGGGGGACTCCTGTCAGCCATTTCTAAGGTGGTAGATGAAAAAAATGCATCAGATTCAATCCACCCTCTCTGGACACATGCCTATCACTGACTTATCTATATCAGTGAATCCCACTCCTGCCAGCTTATGAGAACGCGCTAACTTACGTCAATACCGCCTCCTCTATACCCCCACGCCATCTACCACCTAATAAAGCAGCCCACACAACCACCCACACGGATGCCTTCTCATAACAAGACCCCCACGACACCTTCCTCATCCTCAGAATCGTCAAAGAAATGACACACGCTTTGAGGCAAAGTTCGGGACATCGCGTGGAGAGAGTGCTTGAGGGTACAGGAGGCGCATCCCTCTGGATGTGATATTCCGGCAAAAAAAAAGTCTTCGACCTCGTCCATGCCGCCCCTCGCACCCTCGCACAATCGTCTTCTTGGGGGAATTACGAAGCGAGGATATACTCACTACATCTAATAAAACTTGCTCATAACGATCACGCATGTAAAGAAATAACGAGATGAGTTTCCGATCCCTTGGGCTTTCCTATAATCGCCAATATAAATTTCCCCGCATGTAACAAGTGCAGATGATACGAAATCCCCGCTATTACCACCTATCCTTTGGTACCTTGGGGAAATATTTACTGTTTTCTTGGGAATTAAGGCCGTTTTACATGTGGCACGGAATTTCGCAGGTTAGAGCTGAATTACTTTCTAAAATGGCGTGGAATTGCGCGAATGCATGAAAGAAATCAGAACAGGGGCTATTTTTCCGTCTCGCATCCACGCATTCTCGCATGTGTTCTAACAATGCACCGCTTTACACGACGCGATTATGATTGCGCCTTCGCACGTACGTCAGATTGCGCAATTCCGTGTACCGTGTAAAACGGCTTTTACACTATTATTTATACCAATTCTTTTTTAAAAAGCGCGACCGAGGTTTCGATAAATTATCGTCATCTTCAGGCGAAAATTAAAAATTAATCAAAAAAAGAAGAGGTATAAGTAATAGTGTAATTTCCAAGAAAAACTTTAATGGAATATCAAATAGTTAGTAATGAGTTAGTGAATTTTAAATCATTTACTCTTGTATAAAGAAATTACAGCCAACTTCACTCCTCAATCGTTCCTTATTTTATAATCATTTGTTCTTACGTGAGGCCATCACCACATAGTTCTATTTTTTATTTTATAATCCTTCCCCTTACAGCCGTTAAATGGATATGGTGGGATAATGGTTAAATGTCGCGGATCTTTTGCTTAAAGAACACGGCATACGAAATATTAGCCGACAATCCCATGATGCATAGGGCAAAAGCCTTAATTATGGATTTTTCCAAATCCTGTTTCCAACAAAATAGAACGATTTACCCCAGCAATTCGTTGTAAGCGAGTTTTACTCTATATTTGGATACTCGGGAGGATCAAAGTTAATGTCTGCCTCATAGCCCATACTCTAATAGTGTGCTTGTGTACAAGAATCTGAGCTTGCAACATCAGTCTATTCAGATAATTTTGCTTGTAATATAAATTCTCAAAGCGTTACACAGGTTGATATAGAGGGGAAAATACATAAAGGCAATAAATAAAATATTCACAAGGTTTAAAACAAGAAAGTTACGTATTAACCGTTCAGATCCCGATATACTGTCGTAGTAGAAAACATATTTGTTGAAACGCCTCGTTCTACAAACAAACATTGCGATAAAGTGCTATCTTACTTCACTCTCGATACATTCTTTAGTAAACTGAAGCATCTAAGAGCACGCTAGGAACAGAATTACGATAATTAAAAGCGAAAATTAAAACAGAGTACAGCTATAAAATTTTCTGTCTGTTATCGTTTATAGAGTATTTAGAAATTAATTTCCTCCGATGGAATCTCGATGGCGGTTACCACATAACGCACGAAGAGCATCATATTGATTGTAGAGTTTAGTGAATTAGACGCTGATGACTTCAAGCTTTTAAAAAGATCACTTTAATCTTTCATTATAAATGAACGCAACAGTAGGCATCTAAAATTCATTATTGAGTGGGGATATATATTGGTATACTTTCGATAACAAGCAAGAAAAGAACAAATGTGGGTAAATAAGTAACCCCCCAGGCTCAAAAAAAGATGGGTGGTCACGGATATTTAGCATCTAAAACTTTTACGGGATCAAGAGCACATCTTCTAGCAATTTATTCGAATATTAAGAGCAAAAGCACAAGGAGAGGATTTTAGAAGAATAAATATGGCTGAATAAAGATATCTGTCCACCTTTCCATCATCAGTACTGACATAATTTATTCTCAGTTAACTAACACCATTTATTGTTGCAACTACCCCCATTATCTTTCCCATATTAATTTTCCACCACCCACCCTACCTCAAAAATAACTCTCCATCAAAGTATCACGCTCAATACTGTTCTTTGTGAGCATTGAAAACCACGTTATACTCATACCAACTATGGTAACAGATTATAAATCGGGGGACGAAGTAGAAGTGAAAGAACTCATCATGGAACTGTTCTCCATCCCACAATTCGAAACAAAATAGCTCTTTTTAGGGAGTGTTCAACATGAGACGTGGAATATACGCAATTCAGAAGCTAAGAGCGATATTCTTCCGCGTAAACGTCGCCCTAAAATTCAACTTAGCACACAAAATATCAAACAGTCATACCCCTACTCATTTCATCAGTAAATGACGACAAAACCTTTTTTTGATATATTAGTTGTTTTTTACAGACCATATACATTTCCACCGACAGGGCTATGGATATACAAGATTGTTTTAGCATGATCTTCTTTGCCACGTTAAAAATATAAAACTTATTGGGTAGTTAAAAAGAGAATTTCCTGCAATAATTCTAAAAATCAATTCTCGATCTTGAAAAATACAATGAAAGCTATCTTAGCAAGTGTATCAATCTCATGTGTTAGTTTCGACGCCAAAAAGATTATACGGGTAATTATACTTCAAAATCAGATCTTCGTCATAAGTAACGCTTTAATTTAGTCATGCTGGGAAAATAATTTCAAGCTGTACCGATATCTAATATTGATGCAGTTTTCACCCGAAGTTAAGTCATTAAATCCGTGAGAATAGAATACACTGCACACCGAGACTAAAATATCAGCATCTTAGCAACGCTATCCCTAACCCACTACAAAAGATCAGCATGAAGCATCATTTTGAAAATTCAGTTAAATTATAAAGCAGCCCTGATGATATTAACATAATTTACGGTGAGGTATTTCTGGATAACTTTTCTATGTGGTCACCGATGGGAGATATTAAGCAGTTTTAAATCTGTTGAGTTGATCATAACTCAACGTAGTCACCACTGCACAATCTGACAAAAGGTATACTTCACTATTCAGCACTAATGTTGAGCTAAGAATGAGTTCGACGGATGGCATTCCTAAACAACATTTGAAAAAATTGACAATCCTCAATAAGAGACTAAATATATAAATATAGACAAAAAGGAACGAAGGGATAAAATTGGAATTAAAAGCTCAAGCTGTATTAAAAAATCTCTTTCAATTGCACTTAAGTTTTTAATGTTAAAATACGTTAATTATGGCATGGAAAGAATAAAAAATTGCATTATTACCGGCTTTCGGCTACGGGACATAATGGGTTTTGATTCTTTTGCATCCCTTAGGGACATGGATAATGGTAAAAATAAAATTTGAGCTCTAGATGCACGGAGGAGGGTGAAAGGGAAGGGGTGGTCACCGTGGAAATATGCATTAGCAGATTATCAAGCGGACAATGGATTACGCAAGAGCGTTATCGGGGTAATTATAAGGATGGGCTGGTAAAATAACTACTAACGAAATTAAAAATAACGACTCATTATCCAGCATAATTCTCGAAAATTAACTCGCTGGGCGAAATGAGAGCAAATGAAGGGAGATGGCTAAATGCAGCCCTCATTTTATGAGCATAAATGACTTTCGCGCCTGTCAAGTCAGATATATGTAACATAGCCGCATTTATGTAGTTTCAAGTAAAACATCATCCGTATTTTATAGCCATTCCTATGCTATCAACAAAATTTGCGTCATGGTTAGGTTTTCTCTTCTTATTTTTGTAACCTAATTTTACACACACAGACCCAAGGAAATATCACGAAAAAATTGTCTAAAATGGTAGATATATCCAATAATGGTTATCCGGTTATATTGATGAGCGAAGTATCCGTACACATATTAGGGCAGATAAAACCAATGAGGATATTTTATACACTAGAGAGATTTTTCACGTAAATAGAATTTATTTCAATTCGAAGAAGAGCTTTCACTCAAAATATAATGTTAATAATTACAATGCCGATTGGTTTATTTATTCCAAATACCTACTATTTAATATATCATCCACAACTACTCAATCTATGTGATTCCAACCAACCTAAAGAAACTCAAGGAGCAGATATTATGGCATTAGAATTGAAACGAAGTGGTATTCCTAGATTGGGGTTTGCCTTCTACAAGATAAGAGAATACCGAGGATAAAAATCCAATGCCATAGTGATCCAATCCAATAACGAATGATATCATAATAGGGCCCCGCAGTAAATAGTCTAAAAATTTAAATTTCCTTAGCCCACAACTTCCAGAAAGGATTCTATTACAATATAACATTCATCGTCACAGTTGGAACGCAAAACATCATCTAAGTAGATGTCAATAGCTGTAATAATCGATGCTCAAAAATTAAAGCTCAAAATAATTTACTTTTTTACTAATACAGCAATGCGAGAATTAATATAACATCAACTCCCATGCCAAAGAATATATTATACTTCCTCGGTAATTAAGCAAGATCATTTTCCTCAGCAGATACACATGTCAACTCAAATCTTCGATCAACTCTCGTATGAATTTTATCAAAAGCATTTCGGAAATATAAACGATAAACATTGGTGGAACAACTCTCCTAACATAACAATGGAGGTCATATTACCACAGTATTGAACGATCATTGATGAAATAGACTTGTATTCCGAACGTAAGTAGTTATATATAATTGAGTAGTTAAAACGCTGCGTCAATAGTCTGGATGAAAAAATGTGAATTATTTTTTTGCAAATCATTTTAAGCTAACAATAAAATTATTTTTAAATAGAAAGGTATACATTAATCACTCTATTTAATAGTAAATATCTTAAGTAAAGTCGTAACTTTGACATTAGACAAAAAACACTGCTTTCGCCAGTTAGGTTCAGGGATACACAAGATTTTATATGATTTAAGGCTTGAAATCTAGCAAAAATGTGAATAAATGCGCCAATTTGATTTTCCGTAAAATGGCAAACGAATGGAAGGGTAATTTTTTGTAGTAAATAGACACCCATACAGAAAGTTTTGTCATCAAAAATAGAGCATAGAAAAATTACTACCTTATAATAACATATATGAACAAAGGCTTAGGTACGTAGAAAGATTTTGCGCGGGAGGTGATGACAAACGTGGAAAGAGGTCGAAAGATACGGTAGCTTGTGAGAACGGCAAAGGTAGGGAAGTCAGATTGGAACACCACATCTAAACAGCAACTTACACCTCAGTTTTTCACCCTTGGTTTCGGGGTTCAAACCAAAGAACCCTTCTCCCTTGCATAGCCCTCTCTTTCCGTTCCTTCAAACTCCGAAAACCGCTTCTCTTTGGTAGACCCGTCCGTCCCTGCCTCAGCCCTTATCTCAAAGACTCAAACGGAGTCACACAGCACTCAATTAGGCTTCAAGAAACGAAGCGTCTCGGTAAGGGAGCGGCTGCCGTCTCATAAGGTGGAGTCAAACAATGTTTGTCTGCGAGGTCTAAAGAGGAGGGTGGATGATATACAAAGAGGGCTTGGGAGACGGAAAAGCTAAAGGGACGCATTTCTTATCAGAAAGGCATCGAAAGAGACGGAGGTCAATAAAGGCGTTTTGGCTTTCACCATCGGCAGCTAACATTTGGAAAACTTTATCCTCCCTTTCTCATCACAAACACTTAAAAACTTGGTGCATGTGCACTATTTTCTAACCTATTATTGATCTTAATCATGTTCAAGGACATTAAGTATGTCTTTTTTCTCCTTCCTATTACATTTTACAATGAACATATTAGATTTATCTCGTTCAGAAATGTCAAATTATTGAAAATTTTGGGCTAACATTCAAAAGTTATTCATTGTTTTTCGACCTAAACTACAATTAAGCAGGGGTATTCAACACTAATATGACCCGACGGCTCCACCCGTTCTATACTATTCATGCACATGCTATTTTGTGTGTCTCTCACAACTGTTCCATCTTACTGATATGAATGGTGATTTTATGCATTACTTTTATTTACAGCTGACATTACACTCTCTCGACTACCTGTTGTATCAGTCATAGGCGCGCTTATCACTAAGTATTCTATAGACTATTTAAGATTACTAGAAAGACGGTTTATCTTCGTTTTGAATAAATACGTTTTGCATTAAAAAGTATTTACGTTTCATCAAAAATTTCTAGATTTTAAACTGCGATGAAAGGTGTAAAACAAAATTTCAAATAACATGTGATTCTTGCGTCAAGGCTTCAGCAAGAAAATACCAAGAAAAGACCCCAGAGTGAGTATATTCTCGAGGGATAATGGTATGGGACCAATGAAAGTGACCGAGATTAAAATGGTAATATCCTAGACCACATGATGGATCTGATGAGTCTGATTGGCTATCCCTGTTCCTTAGTGTAGATAGCGATCGTTTCCATGTTGTTTATTTCGATTAGAATATTTAAGTCGATTGAAATATACAATTTCCCATGGTAATACAGAATTTGGAGTTTCAATGTTGACCTCGGCTCTTGGTTACTGCTCAGCCACCGCCAGCGTTATTGTATACTTCTACTCGGAGGACACAACCAGCAACCCCTACTGTACTAAAAACACACCGTTGGTATCTCCTAAAGTTAACCGTATCTACCGCACCTTCTCCCACGACTAAGTAATCTTCCATACCACTCATCCTCACCGAGCTTAGCAGAAGATATGATTCATGGCATTTGCGAACTGAGAGAAGGTTGTTGAAGGAGGGAGCTCTCAGATAAGGGTGTCATTCAGAGAGGGAGAGAGAGGGTTGAAGAAGTTAGCGGCGGCAAGGGAGGGGACCGAGAACAAAAGACTATAAAGCGATGAAATTCTGGATTGGTGAAAGGCGTTCCCAGTGTGATACGGCCAGTGTAAAACCCTTATCTAGTTGAGTGGCTGGATATTATCTGTGCGCGGAGGATAGTAGCATGGCCATCTGGGAAAGGATATGGAGAACTTGGTAATTAATACCGGAGATAGCACTCAGTTACGCTTCCCTTTGGACTATCCCCTATGACCCATAATGGAATGGACTCGTGAAGTGTCAAAACACTAATCTGGAGGCTTTGGAGAATATTATGCGAGATTCCTGAACTTCTCCTCAAGCACTCACCTAATGGCAGCATGGGATTTGGTCAACCAATTATGAAACTTATTTGACCTGAAATGAGCAATTGCTTTTTTGTATTTTGAATTACCTAACGCAAATAGCATAAATAATAAATAATTAAAAATTGTAGAAGGATACATGGAGATATATTGCTATTCAAAAAATGAAAAAAATGTGCACATAAATATAATGAATTAATCAATCTATTCCAAATACTACTGCTACTCTTGAGAGCAAAAGCTTAAGTGCACAGAAGGAGGGGAGTAATAAGACAATAATAATAATATGAAACATAATAAAAATTAATATTTCCTTTATAGTAATACTTTGAAAATAGATCTGTCTCAGCTCAGATCTGACTCTTGAATATCTAACGCCTTCAAAGGCGATAAAACCATAGTCTGGAGTACAGGAAAGAGATTTTGCCGGTCAAAGTCATATGGCTGATGGAATTAGCAATGAAATTCAAAATAAATTAAAGTAAAAACAATAACACGTCGCAATATTTCCTGTCCGGTCTTTGAACATTACCTGAAAATGAGTTTTCTTAATGGGTGAAATACAATGGCTAATATTTCGCTTGACAAAGCATTAGGATGACTACAAGAAAATTCAAATACATGAAATGCGCTCACATTTTTGCATAACGGGGTGCACTGTGCCCACGCGGTTTCACTTCAATTAATGGGCAGGAACATAAATTGAAGTGCTCAGCAACTTCTCATATAAGAAACTAATTTAAGCTACAATAATTGCTGCTAGGGTCGCTTGATAATTCCGTGACTTTTTGCATTTCCCGTATAGTAACTATATATACGAGATTAGTGCGCCGGCTACCAAGGTGCAAAAGACAATTTTAGTTTTGCGGCATCAGGTTGTGCGACAAAGCCCGTTGCAGTAACTGTCTTAACTACACCAGGATTATTCTAAAACATGAAATTTTGGCAATAGCTGCAGCTACTGCCTTTCAATGGATAAAAATAATTTTCCGCATTATTTGAAAAATATCTAAATAAAATATTGTCACATTTGCCCGGGATTATCTCCACAAAAATGTTTGGTTGAGAGTGCTTTTCTAGTTTATTGCGAGAGATGACGGAAAAAAACGTAAATCTCTAGGACGAACTAGAGTAAAGAAAGAGGTTTTAAAATGGCCTCCATACCTGTCAGGGATCGAAAAAGTGATGGATGACTAGACTCTTTGAGTAATGGCACCGAGGTCGAAGATCGCATGACGCGCATACACCGCAGCACTCCCCACAGAGCTTATTTTACCAACAACAACCACGGAAAACAATCACTAACTTTCGAATATGTATTCATGGGACGCAATCCGTCATAGAACATATGCCTCGTGGGAAATACATAAATAACTTTCTCAAGATAACATGAATATTGAGTGACACAGAAACTGGAACAATTTGTTATGGAAAAAAAACTCTCTCACTCTGACAGCTTATTTCATAACTTCTGCATGAAGAGAGTTACAAATTAAATTCAATACGAATTGCCGTATGATTATATTCATCTAACTCTGATGTAATAATACGGTATAATTTCGGCGTTTCTGAATTACTGCGCCGGCCACCACAGAACAAAAGACACTGTTAGTTCTGCGGATTACGGTTTTGCGGCAAAGATTTGTAGTCCTCCTCTTGGAGAAATATTTCATGATTATAATAATTCTACCATCGTAAGCTGGCGCTCTGGCATTTATACACAGGAAGAATATCAATCTTCCTTGTACGTGGTCTTCTGTAGCGGTAGGCGACCTGTATGTTACTGAGTTATATGTTTTTCACAAGAAATTGTTAAAAGGGGAGTCTAAATAGGAATTCGTATAGAAATAACAATAATTTCATGACTAAACGGCGTATGACAGAAAACATCAGACTGATCATCACCATCGAAAAAAAATAAATTATCATCATTTGCGGTCCAAACCACCTATTTTTGTCAAGCATAAAAAACGGTAAACGGTTTACAAAAAGATACCGGCAATATAAATTATAACCATTGACAAGATATGAATAAAAACTTAACGATAAATCCTCTCGTATTATCTAACACGATAATTATCTACATCAGCGACATACGCGAAATAAGTTGGTCGAAACTTATTACTTCTTTGATGAGCGGCCATTTCCTGGATATTAAATGCCTTACTAATACATTCCAACCAAAATCTACCAATACGATCGGCATCATAAGAGACAAAATGAAATATTTTCGTTCATCATTGCAAATCGCTAAAACCATAAATTTGTTTCTCCACCATATTTGAGTAGGAAATGAAACCAAATGATTGATGAACTACAATGACCTGCCCCAAATGGACTAAAAAATTGTAACAGTAGTGCCATTTAAAGAGTGACATTTATGTAGTCAATACTTAGTCTTACTCCTTCCAGCGCTCTTATTGTCTTGCAGGCAAATCGCATTGATTTAATACACTTGCTTCGTGACCGAATTCGGTGCTCCAGCGATGCCTGGGTGAGTCAAGTCAAAAGCGACCTTCGATCGAATGCCAAGAAAATATAAAAAAAGACGCTTGTGTCCCGCTTCCCAGGATTTGAGATAAGGCTCAGACTTTACCTTGGGAAATTTTGACCTTGGATCTCTGCGCGTTGAATACTCTGCGAACCATTCATTGGGATTGCATCCGCCAACTGACTCCGCAAGAACAGCGGATCTGCAGCGGAGAACTCATGAATTCCTCCTGCGCGATTGAAAATCCTTTCCGTGATAGCCATGAATCTTCCAGAGGAAAAAAACACTCGGATTCTAGGTGAGTGGTTCGATAGATAACACACTCAATCTACTTGACCAATCGACCGGGGCCCTGAAGATAATCTCGCGTTTGACGAGACTTCTGACGCTCTGAGACGCTTGGCAATCATGCCATTGCTTCGTCCTTCGGGAGTCCCATCGTTTCAAATATTTATCAGCGCCATGAATAATTATGACACTAGCATCGATTTTTATTTTCTGAGATAATAATTAATGAATATTTTGATTTACTCTCGTATATTTATGCTTGAACAAGAAAATTTATTTGCAAACAGATTTTTTTCGAGAGAATGCACTCTTTTATAATTATATACATATCTTCAATTCTTTCACGATAAGGAATATGCCAAATAAATCTTACAATCACATAGGTGACAATACGCCATACTTTTCATCAATATATGTACGTTAATTCTTTTTCGAATTCCAGAAAAGATTCAAGAGGGTACGAGCAGTTGATGTATGACCTTATCCTGTAACCTCGATAAATTCGCTTATTTCGTAAAATATGACAAGAAAATATATGTAACTAGCGAGACTCAATTCATACTTCACTTTAAGTCAAAATCATTCCTTATTTCCCAGATATGGAAAATATATCCGAAAGATCAATCATATAAACGACTACATCAACCATTGATATGAATATCAAAGAGAAAATCATTGGGTTTTCTTACTCTGAATTTTCGTGCTAATGCTGAAATAACAGGTATCTAACAGTAACATCAGAGCAACATAAACAAGTGAAAATCAAACGCTTTGACGCCCATGGCTAATAAATGGAAGCTGTTAGAGGCCATATAACTAAATACACAGGTACTTCATTCATTAGCAATGCATTAATCATATCAACGAGATACTAAATATATTCCTTCAATATTTACCCCAGTATCATCCCAACCTCTCTCATACGAAGGTTGTAAAAAAAAACTCATTGGCCCTTTTTTCCGTCAGTATACTCAAGAGCGTAACTCACATATCTCCCGGAGGGTTTGAAAAGCGATGTTTTTACGTAAACATTATTTATTAAAAAACCCTAGATCGAGGCAAAAGAACGGATAACCCCCTGATAGTGATGAATAGCCCACTACCGGGTCGATTTATACCACTGCACTACTCAGAAGTCAAAACAAAAACCTATCAAGGTGACTCACTCGGCAAAAAGGAAGGTACTGGAGTAGGGTATTTCACGTGACGCTAAGCGGCCCCCTCCGACGCATCGGAAAACAACCTTTGCCTACTTCAGTGCCAGTTTTATCGAGGTGATCTACGAGAGTAACGGCGAGGAGCAGGAATGGGAAATGCGTCCGACTTCGACTGTGTCGGATGGCAGGGTGAAGCCGGAAAATGCAAAGGATTTTCGGAGATACGACGAAGGAGGTCGTTCGCGAGACGACCTTTTTGGGATAGTGAGTGAGAGACTGGGAACAGGGCTTCAGAGAAAAGCTTTCACCCAAAGTATTGGCGTATCCGATACTCCAGGCGATATCACAAAGATATCGCCATGCCATGCATTTGGAAAAAAACTGTAAATAGGTTTATATAACCCAAAAGAGTTTCCACAATCAAAACTATCACTGCAACTAAAGGTCGCGGGTTCGAGTCCCGTCTGGGTAGGTTTCCCCCGTCCAGGGCATGGTTGTTTGTGTACGTTTACTTGTTAAATTTGTTGAATACCCCGATTTAAAATGGTCAATATGAGCTGTATTCTGTGGATTGAGAATAAAATAAAATAAAAGTAATAAATGCGTATGAAACCAAAAAACCTTCAAATTATAATATCAACACTCCATCATGAATTAAATGGAATAAAGTGCAATTTTTGAAAAACATATCGGGCGTCAAAAGTAATATTTTGGGACGGGTAAATGTGAATCTATATTTTATTGTTTGTATATTGCGGGTCCACTATCTTTTTTAACTTCGTAGACAGTTTTTATTCCGTATTTAGATATAACTACTGTGATTCAAATCCTCGGTAGAAATAGCAGCACGCACATGAGCCCATAGAGCTAGGTGAAATAAAATAAAATAATGTCACGATAAGCAAAGATATATGTTAAAGTAAAGGTAAACTGAAGAAGCCAAAAAAGATATTTATTTAAAACATACTCGCATATTTAACAAAAATATTTTGTTTTCACATAGCTACGAAATATTTTTGTTAAAAAGGACCTTTTTATAAGTTCCTATTTTTTATGTTGTATCAAAGTTATATGAGCCAGGAGGGTGGAGGAGGCCCCTCGCACTCTGCGCCTGGCGCCCATAATACTTACTTTAATAAGACATTCAGTAATAAAAACGATTGGCAATCAAGGCTGATTGTAGCACCAACTAAAGCATTGGTGATGGAATTAAAAGCGAATTGAGTTTTGGATACATAGAACAGTTATCACCATGGAAAATTACCTAACTGAAGAGAGCTTCTTATGGGTAAAAGTATGGAATAATTAACTCCTATACCGGAATTTCGACGAACATAATGACCTTCAGCAAAAACATTGTAGCGCGATGACGAGGAACTGATAGCGGAGATTACAGTTGGGTTCAGATAACGCAGGTATTGTGATTTTATTTTTCAGGAAAATTTAACCATCGTCATATCGCTGATTTTCACTTGATCAAATTGTTTTAAAATGTTTGTGCTTTACATTTGAATTCCATTTTAACCATGTTGTACCTGCATCCTTGATTTATTTCTTAGCCTGCCTTCTACACAAGCAGTTCCAGTACCCGATCCCTTAACTTGCCCACCAAAATGTATAAATCTAGGAAATCAATTTTATCAGGCCGTGTAACGTTCATTATTTTACATCTCAGAACTACGATACAGGTCGTTGAACGGAATGCACTCCTTCCCAATTTTAAGTATGAATATCGACGATATGATGGAGAAATCAGAACATCACATGAATGGCACCTGAAATGGAACGAAATGGTGAAGCGCAGGGACAGACAAGGACGGAGGCGGTGACGTGTTGCGGGGGGACCACCCCCTAACCAATTTCGACCACCATTCCACCCCTTTCAAAAAACGCCCTTCTGTCACACCCGGTAAGCGTACCCACGACCATCCGAAGCCATCCTGTCCCCTCTTGGAAATCCCACCCAAGGTATACCACCCCCTCATCCAACCCGGGCCTATGAAATGAAAAAGCCTAATCCGCAATGATGGTGGGCTGTTCCGTTTTATGCAGCTCCGAACACGAAATTAGACCTTTTGGGCTAACATTTTCCTTGGTAAGCGACTGGATGATGGCATTTCTCCTTCATGTCCCTTCACTTTTTTGTATCTCCTTCTATCCGTCTTTCTCTTCCTTTCTATCTCTCACGTCCTATTCTAAGCAAATAAACGACTCGAAATGGTCACCTGAGGAACGAAAAAATTGGTGATACTAAGTGGTTACGAAGGAGGAAATGATGAAAATGTAAAATGTGTTGACCAAAACTCTCTTCCTCTCTCGATTATTTTTCACGACCCCTGCCCTCTTCAGCTTCGCAAACAGTCCACACTGATGCGAGAAATCTTATTTATAACTACAATTATTAAAAATATCATGGATAGTGATAAATATCGAGGTGACTTTTTAGCAGGAAGTGAATAGAATATGTCAGATTCTGAAGAAAAATAGTCAAATATTTACGAAGAATATAAAATCTGAAAATTGTTTTCCATATATCTTCAATTGCTAGCGGGCTACCTTTGTGAAACTTTCCCATTTTTAAATAAATATGATGATAACTTTGTCCATTCCACATAGCTTTATTCGGTACAACCTCGGTAGGTTTCAACAATCTCTTGTTATTTTCTAAAGGATATACAAATTTCTCTCTAACGGCGAGTCATTAATATAAGTAATTTCAAGGGGGCGAGGGAAGCGAAGAAAGAGGGTTATAGGAGAAGAGTAAAATCATGGCGTGGAGGTCATTGGAGAGTTCACGGGCTAGGGAATCAGGTCATTCAACAGATGTTTAACGAGCAGCTTGCCGTACGAAGCAATTTCAAAATTCTCAATAAAATCCAGTTTTGCACCATTGTAAACAGCATAAAAATATCCACATTAGAATCGGAATCTAATAAATGATTTTTTATCTAACATGTTTTTGCCATTGAGAAAAGACGTAACTATTTTCTTCACAAAAACTAAGTCCCATTAGTCCCAAAGACAAATATATAGACCTCTGTATTAAATTTAGACACATAAGCATCACACCATCTTCTTTTTTGTCACTGCCTTAGAAATTAAAAAAATTACAAGACTAACAACAGGAAAATCATAAAAACGTACGTTCAAATTGACCCGTCTCAAAATATTACTTAACATGCCCGACACTTTTTTTCAAAAATGAAGCTTTATTCCACTACAATTATTAGGGAGTGTTCAGGATATTGACATAATAACTGTAAGTTTTCCTTGTTTCTTAGTAAATAATTTGCCATTGAGGGAAGCCTCAAAACTATTAATAACAGCGATAGTTTGGATAGTGGTTTCTATTTAAATTCAACCGTTTCATTCCTTGCGTTGTGCGAAAAAGAATTTGACGAGAATGTACCACTGAATTTTAAATGAAAATAACCGTATTTTTAATTTACAAATTCATAAGCATGCAACCATTATTTATTATATGTAAATCAGAAATGCATTTACAAGGAGGGTTAAATAAATTTAAGCAAATAAAACCAACTTCAGAGATTTCACGCATGCACGATAACATAAAAATAACAAACTTCAATAGCAACACTTTCGATTTGGAAATCGAAGGTATTAAATACATTTTATGCAAAACCTGAAGTCAATATGATTGATAGAGTAATTAAATGAATGTCAATGATCACCTTTTACCACCACTACCAATATCGCCTGCTAGTTGCAAAATGACCTTTAAAAAACTAATCGAAAAGAATGCTCGCGGAAACACACATACTGAAATGATCACAAAGAATGCATATATAGTGGAACTTGGTTATAACGTCATCAAAGAGACCAGAAGATTTTTAACGTTATATCCGAGTGACGTTATAAAAAAGCAGCCTTAAATCTGAGTGAAAGGACAAAGTAAGAACGCAAATGTTCTGCTATATGCAACACTGTTTATTGAAATCTACTCGTACATTGGAATACATATAATAAAAAACGTTAATAAAAAAATGATATTCACAATTAAATATTTTATAGTCTAATAAAAATCTTACTTTACCGTCGAAAAAAATCTGTGATCTTCTTTTGAACGGTTCTTTCAGAAATATAAATTCTCTCCGTTGTGCAACAAACGTCTTAAAGCGCGCTGAGTGTTGAAGCAGTCGTTTCCCTGAAGCAAAAAAACCGGGAGAGAGTCTCAGCAGCCTTCATTGCTTCTTAAACAGACGGACAAATGAAGTCTTCTGCGCTCTGGTCATCATCTTCATCAGGACTATCTTCGGCATCCTTCTTCTGAACATCTGCGACGATCTATGCATCACTCAACATTTGGAATGTTTCTACTTGATCATCCACTGAAGCGTATGAATCAATATCATTTCCAAAGTTGCTCTGGTCAACATTAATGTGTGCAATCCACGTGGAAAGAGGCAATTCATCATCTTCGTCATAATTTTCAAGTGAAACTATAGATCCCCATTGAGCTTTGCGGAGGCACTTCGAAATGGTTATTGGCGTTACATTATTCCAGGAATTGTCTAGGAACTCTATGGCATCCAATATTGAGATGTTCACGGGCTGTGCGGTGTCCATGCTAAAAATAATTTTCTTGCAAGAATTTCCGGTTAAACTTCTTATGACGCCTTAGTCCATGGGCTGAAGGATACTTGTACAGTTGGCAGGGGAAAAAAAACAAGATTTATGTTGGTTAAATTTAATTTCAGATGTGCTGCACAATTGTCAACTAGAAGAAGAATTTTTCTGTTTTTTAAAGATAACTGTTGATCCCACTTCCTTAACTCTTCTTCAAATATGGCAGATGTCATCCACGCTTTTTTGTTAGCAGTGTAATTCAGCGGTAGTTTTTTTACGTTTTTAAAACATCTAGGGTGCAAACTCTTTCCGATCACTAAAAGCTTTCTTTTTTTCAGTTCCTGTCATGTTTGCACAAACGAAGGCCGTTATTCTCTGCTTGAAAAGCTTTCCACCAACACACTTTTCATTTTAAAACTGGAAGGTCTTGCCCGGAGTGAACTTGAGGAAAATTCCGGTTTCATCTCCGTTGAAAATGTCTTCGTCTTTGTAGCCTTCTCTTAGAGTTGGCCACGTCTTCTGCACCCATTCACTCGTAACGTTCTGATCAACACTTTTTTCTTCGCCGCAAATCTTCGCAAAGGAGATCGAATGTCTCGCTTTGAAACGATCAAGCCAGCCGTTTGAACATGTAAAATTAGAACCGAACATTTATCCAAACTCAGTCGCCTTTTCTTTAAGAATTGGTCCACTAATAGGAATGTTGGCGCTGCGGCATTGCTTAAACCATTTGAGCAATGCCTCATCCACATCACTATGTTCGCACTTTCTTATTTTTTTTACGTTTTCTCCGTCTTCCGTAAACGCGGTTAAAATTTTGTCTTTATTCTTTAAAATTGAACCTACTGTAGTATCTACCAGACCAAACTCACGACACATTTCAGCGATTTTTCTTCCACTTTCCACCGCTCTGATTACCCGCACTTTTTCCTTGATAGGAAGCACCTTCCTTTTGACACCACAACTTGACATTGCACAAACAAAACACAACTAACGACGTATAAAACAACTGTCAACATACGCGATGCTCACACGGAGGTAGGTAGTGATGCGACTGATGATCTACCGTAACTAACAAAACAAACAATACAATACAGTGTGCCAGTGTCAGTGACCTTGTAGAATGTAGGGGTGGGAAGGGATAAGACCCAAGTATGCGAGACAGCCCCCGCTCCCTCCAGACACCAATTAATCAAAAGAGTTGCATCCCGTCACCAGCTTAACGTCCAGCTTTTGACCTGTTTTTGCTTTTGATGTTTCTACGCATGGTTTCTATGAACTTTGGGACATGCAATCACACTACCACTTTTGCAACCTAAGAATCGCAAAATTTTTGACGCTATACCCAATAGTCGCAATATTTGTTTACGATATAAACGGGTTTTCGTACAACATCAAATGTTCAATTGTGGCTGGTCTGTATAAAATGTGACTTTAGACCCGAGTTGACGTTACAGCCGATGCCGTTATAACCAAGCTCCACTGTAGTACAAAATTACCTGTACTAAAAATGTATACTACTCACTAGTTAATTCAAAATTGCAGTATGGTCTTTGTTGTTGGGGTGGAACATATACCTCGAATCTAAATCCAGTTTTATTGTCACAAAAGAAAATAATGAGAATGATAATGGGCGCAAAAAGAGATGACGCTTCTTATCCATTATTGAAATTACTGGGTATTTTACCCCTTAGATATTTATATGTTTATAGAGTCCTGCGCATGTTTTACATCAGAGGCGGAAATGTCACTGGCTATGTAAATATTTTCTTTCATGGCTTGAGGCCACGGAATAGAGTACCTATTCCAAAACCGAATAACGAAGCTTTTAGAAGGTCTTATTTATATTGTGCTACTAAGATGCATAACCTTCTACCATTTCATATCACCTCTATAAAGTCCTTTACGTTTTTTTCACGTGAATTGAAAATACGGTTGTTCTCAATAGTTGTAGACAATATTGAAGAGTACTTGTAAAAATTATCTTTGCACATTATTTTAACATTGATGTTATTAGTCTGATTTCCGTATGGTGTATGGAATATTCCTATGTCTCATGGTTATTAATGAATTTGTTTTCAATTATTTTTATGTTTCAATCTTTCATGATATTCTCAAAGGAACACACGTCAAAGAAAAGCGTACTTTGACTCATTACTTATGGTATATTCTTTTGTTTTGGCCGCACCAGCCCGCTGTCAACTTGTTAATTTAAGAGGTAGCACCCCCAACACTGGTCCTTACCACAGAGGTGCCTATATTCCACCTTGTAAAAACTCATGCTTGAGTAAGCTGTTATAAATTCATGTACCATAGTGTGGAATAAATATATTATTATTGTATATTACAATTGCTATAGCTCTTATCGGCAAATTCAATAGGCAATTATAACTAAAATAAAAGTAACTGTTTATTCTGCATTATCACTTTGGTTCGACTAGCTCCACTTGAGACATAACATAAGAAGTTTGTTCCTCATCATAAATTCCTATACACGTTTCGACAATAATTGCTTAACTAAAAAGACAATGACGATAAGTTTTATGGGTTTGTTTACATTTCAGTATGCCCCTCCAAAAATGGCCCGACAACCCATTAACTCCTCATTGCCTACCTGATGGCTAAAATTCCATGACCTCCATCAACAGAAATAGCGAAGATAGATTCATATGCATTCAAATGCATTTGGAGGAGGCGACCGACAGCTGAAGTTATTTGCGCCATGAGGGAAGAGTATGGAAGTAAGGGTGGAGAGAAACCCGGCGTCGGCATTAGCCTAATCATAATAAAAGGCGCCAAGGGGATCATGGCTTAACGTCCCATCCGACGGACGTGATACCATTGAAGTGCCCTCCACAAGGCACTCAAGCAGAGATCGGGTAGTCTCTGAAAAATGTCTGCCACCGCAGGGATTGGAACCCGAGACCACAGCCTTGGAAGCAAACACACTCTAGCTACCACACTCCTCATATGCATTCAATCCAAACTGGTATGCAAAATTATTTTCACCCAAAAGTTATTTTAAGATTCTGTCAGTGAGATGTGGTGGAAAAAAATGTCACGCCTAAATTTTTTAACTGTTTTACTCTCAAAAACTAAAAATCGAGAAGGCGTTGTAATGCATTTCAACGCTCTATGATGAATTGAATTGGCATGGAAATCTAAAACCTAGTCCATATTTATGGGTACTGATTTTTCTCTAACATTAATTACTTCAAATCATACTGTTACATATTCATAGCACGTGGATAACCATTTTCTTCAACTTATTTATTCTATTGGAGTTTATTTTCAAAATAGCGATATATATGACGTATATTCCGATGGACATGGACGATAGCTAACAGAATTGATCAAGGAGAAAAATCGTGATCCAATTAAGATCAGAAATAAACAGATTGCAGCATAGAATCATAATCCCTAAATTCATTCACCGTATTCGAAATCCCTGTAAGTGCATAATTTACAAAAATGAATAAAGTTAAAATTTCGCATCGAATTTCCACGAACTGTCTCTTTGAGAATAAATCCTGAGTAATTTTTTTGAGGATTCTCACGTATTGAGGAATTATTTTTTAACTATCCATGCTGTAACAGCGTATTCCACAAGACAGGAAAAGAATATCATATAAGCAACGCATCACTGCACCGTATAATATAGATACGCCAAGATACAAGAATCCTTCTTCGGAAACTTGAAATTAAAAGGCTATATATTATTTCCCTAACTGAATAACTACGAAAAATTAACGAGAGCCTTCAATACAGATTTGACCTCTTTTAAGGATATTTAATATTCATCCGCTGTTAATCTTTTTAAGTGTACCTAAATGTTACTTTAATGGCACATTTGATAAATCATTTCGAAAAATTTAGTATTCTAACGGAAATGGATTCTAGGAAATTATTAGTCAAGAATGATCAAATGAGGTATTTCCAACTCACTGCAGTTATAATAGGTTAAAGTGTAGCCTCAAAAAAATCCGAAGTTGGCAGCTTGTTATTTTAGAACAAGCAAACTCATTTCTGATTCCCAGGCAATCAAAACCATTAAGCTTTGCATCTCGTGTGCAAGTTTAAAGCCTTCCTATTTTACTCCGATCAAAACATGCATTCCGTGTGTTTACCGGCATTAATAATATTTTTTTTAATGCGGCTTTCTCTATGGTATTTACTCTACGCCGCAGATCGAGAGCTCGTCCAATTAAAAAGCTAAAAAAATCCATTGTAATACCGCAGGAAATGTAATTGCAAATGCTTCTCCAGCGAAAATCGAGGGACAAAACAAGTAATGGTTTCCGTAAAAGGAGAGAGAGAGAGATTTAAAAGAGAAAACTAATCAAATTCCCGGAATGTTAAATAGGTTGAAAGAGGTTTCCCTCACCACCCTCTCTCGAATATATCTCTGATTTTTTTTTCTTTGCCTACGTTTTTTTTTAACCCACGAACTCTTGGAGGAGATTTTGGTAGCGAAATAAAAAAAATAGTGCTCAAAGGGTGGGGCTCATGGTAATGGTATGCATGGGAAGTTAAATGAGAAATACGAGTGGCAAGATGAAGGGGATTATGCGTAGCGGGAAAGACTTGAGTTACGGTGGGGATAAGGGCTTCCAGGCTTGAGGAAAACGGAAGGGTCAATTTCGGGAGGAAGTGGTGGGAAGGAGAACAGAAGCTGAGCGAAGAAAACCCACCAAAGACTAGAGAATTAAGACGCAGGAAGCTGTGCACCCATCGATATGGATGCGAAAATACCGTTCATAACACTGAAAAAATTAGCTATTCTTGCCTATTAGAGCTGGTATCAAATTTATAGACATGTAACTTCAGCCCGAATAACTTAATGACCTTTATTGTCACCAAGCAGGGCCATCTTAAGGGCCGGGAAACGTGGGCGACTGCTCGGGGTGACGTTGCTAGAAGGAGCGACCAAACGCCCAAACGGCATGTTTTCCACTTTTATAAATTTAGTATTTTGCATACAACTTTCTTGTGCAAATTTATGCGAAAATGCAGTGGTATACATACTCTTGAAAAAAATCAAAACTCACTGCTTTAAAGTTTATTTGTTATTTTCCGTGGGAATTTCCACAAATCCCCTTTTTAATTGGGTATTTTATGCCTACCCCCCGGGTAGAGGTGCGACACAAATGCAGTTTGCCCGGCCAAGTATTTTACCTTGAAATGGCCCTGTCACCAAGGACATAATTAAAGAGGCTAAATTACCCGCAACGAAGCGGCTTGCTTTTTTCACTATATTTCTCCAGCTCTTGATGTGATAACGATATAGTTTTAGCCAAATCTGCTCCAGTGGGATTCGCCTTAATATAAGCAGGCCATAGCGATGAGAAGATCTATTTGTAAGCCAATACTTGCTCTTAAAATTCAAATTAAAGATAAAAACAGTGAGATTGATTCTAAAATTACTAAAACCGAAGGTTAAACAGGAAGGTTTACGCATAAAGGTACAACCTATGAGAGTTGATATCAAATGATTAGTAATTGAGTTTTAACCTGAAATAATTGATGTCCTATGGTACCACCGAGGACATAATTGAAGAAGCTACCCGCAACGCAACGGCGTACTTTTTTCACTATACATATTATACCTATCCAGCTCTAGAAGTTATGAGGGCTTTAGCCAAATCTACCCTAATGACACTCGCTTAGTCTAAGTAGGCTACAGCGATGAGGATACCTATTTGTAAGTCCGTAATGGCTCTTGTAATGCAAATAAAAGTTAAAAATAGTGAGAATTACTTCAAAACTTAAGAAAAACGACGTTAGCAACATTTGTACAAATTTAGAGTGCCCTTTAAATTCCCTTAACTTACTTACTACACTTAAATAAGTCTTTACGCAGCATTTATGTCTTATTTAATCACGGATTCAAACTCCATTCAGAGTGCGAATTTTATTAGCCTAAGTGAAAATTTTTGTCGTCCTCGGCTACCCCATGAAAAGAGGACACTACTTTTTTTCCGCTAAGAATTAGTTTTGGTTTCGTAAAACTAATTTGACTCCGCTATACTCTACCCTATATTTTTCCGATGGTCAACTTTCGTACAAGATCTCTAATATTTTTTTTTCAAATGAAGTCAATTGATTAAAGTCTAACTAGGCTAACGGCAACAAAACCAAGCAATTCTACCACTCACCTTTACGTATCCTCATGGATACCCTCACTCAACGCTCAGAATGAGTAACTCAAAGAATTCCTTTACGAACGAAAAGAGATTCCACCCTCCTCACCCACTTTCCTTCAGCACACCAATTCCTGCGGGATGAAATAAAAAAAAAACTTCGTCTTGTTTGAATGGTAAACATCGCCCCGGCAGTGTATTTTGTGTTCCTCATTTATTTCAGCTTTGCCTTGAAAATAAAATGGCTTTAAAGGATCTGTGAACGCAGAATGAAATTTGGTGAAATAAACGCGCCTTCCAATCATTCCATGGCAATCAGTTGAGATAATTCAAAACGCGAAATAAGTACGAATTAATTATCCCACTGTAATCTTAATTTTGAGGAGAAGAATCGGAATAAAATAAAAGATAAAGATCCCATCTTCTGCACCCCTAACCCCTCTGCGATATTGGTTTACAAAATGAAAAATTTAATGCTGATATTCTGGAATGTTATTTATGACGAGATACGGTTTAGCTTTGCCTGAAAGATTAATATACACGATCAAAAAGATGGAAAAATTCGCCAATCTCGTATTTATACACTTAACGTCCCTCTTTGCTCAAAGGAGTCGTATCAATCCCCAAATACAGCAATTAAATGTTAATGACCCTCATGCCGAGATAAAACAGTTCCTTCAGATTCGTGTACACTTCTTATTTTGAGACATCCAACACCATTTAGGAACAATGTAAATTGCGGAAATAGACCCCGAGATAAAAGCCGTGGAGCCAAATAAAGGAGATAAAGGAGGTTGATTTCCATTGAAGGTGTAAAATTAATTTAATGTTTGAGAAGTTATTACAGCTAGATAGAAATAATGGACCATTTTAAATAACCCTAAAAATCAATAATGCCAATGATAATTCTAACATACGGATATATTTTTAGCGTTTATCAGAATAATGACTGGAAAGTGTCTTGCGAAAGGTATGTCTGAAAATTATATTTTTGCGAGATTGTCACATTCAATTTTGAGGAAGAAAGAGAAGAGAGCTTACATTCGATTCTTATGTAGACATATTTAACCCTTAACCAGTGACGTGAAATATTTGTTACACTACCAGTGACGTGCGGTCTTGGAGACCGCAAAAAATCAAAAATTCATAAAATTTTGCAACGCCATTGTTATTGTTTTGTTCAATTTTTGTTTGAATGCTTAGCTATTCCTAAACTTATATTAAAATTTTTACACTCCCAATACGAACCAATTTGTCATTAAATATTGTGATTTGAAGCAGGCTCAAAAAACTGATGCCCAAAACACTTGAGTTATAATTATTCTATTTATGCATCAATATGTCGCCAGATTAAAAAAAAAGCCTTAAATGTTAAAGTTGGAAGGCTAAGTAGTAAGTAGCTATGAAATTTATCCAGCTTATTCCTTTCTTGATGCTTTCTTATGCTAGTGACGTACGGTCTCACAGACCGCTAATCGAATTGAAATTCAAATTTACAAAATTAAATAAAAGGAACATTAATTTTTAAGAGTGGGATGTCCTTGTTATGCAAAAATATGAAGCTAACGAGAATTATAGATATTCATAATTTTAGAAACGCAGCGGTCTCTCAGACCGCACGTCACCGGTTGAGGGTTAAAGGGGAGAGTTTTTCATCAACTCCGAATATACTCGTACATATTCTTATGAAATGAGCAGCATTTGATTACTTTTGGCTCACTATTGGTTAGCTTGATCTAGCTTTTGTGCCACCTTTCGCCGAGGGTATGGACTCCCTCAGATTTACGTTGCACATCCTGGCAACGAATTATAAATGAACTACTCTAGTGGTAAAGATAAGTTTAGATGGAGTCCAGATAAACCAGTCTGAATAAGGAGAATTACCAAAACACTGCGATTGCACGTACTCTTAGGCTAAGAGTCAGTTGCGTATACGATGCGGTTAGAGCTTATAATTGCTTTCTAAAACAATATTATGAGAGCTAAATCTTGTCAAGATCACAGGGAAATGAAAATAAAATCGCCCGAACTCTCAATCTAAGCTCTTATCAAAGGCACGGGTACTACCGGGTCATGAAGCCAAATACCGAAGTCAGTAAGTATATCATAGAATTTTAACCAACTCGGGAAAGAATGTGCAGCGTAGCCATAGCCTCAAATCCATCGGACGTGAAGATCACAGTTCAATGCAGTATGAAATTCTCAAGACGGTATCGGACAAGCTTCAAAAAAAAAACTTTAGTATAGGCTGAAATATGACCCCCTCCCAAAATTTCCGACTAGTATTGGCTAATACATCAACCATCCGACCAATACCCTTCAGCCAGCTTCTCCTAAATCGTCAAATATTATGTTAAGCATTACTTACGGTAGCGCCATCATGATTACTGATACTGGCAAACAGAATTTCACAACTTTACTTGCATATTATCGTACCATCTGCTGCCCGATGACCAAATGTTAGTTACTGCAATCAACAGATGGCAAACTAATGAAAATTTGCAGATGACGATTTAAAGTGGTCAAGCCATTTCGTATACCCACGCCTGATTTTGACCATTTTAGCATAAATTATTATAAGGAGAGAATATGGAAATGATACCATGACAGGACAAAAAGAATACAACGAGGTGTGTTAAGTTGTGATTACACATTAGTGTTCTTAATGCAGAGAATACTAAAGCAGCGACTAATTATGTCTCACCAACAGTTCAATGAAGATTGCATTACATATTGAAGTACATTATCATACCACGGAAAAATTCCACGCAGGGCCAGTCGTACATTCCTTCTTTCTATGAAGGAAGCAACAATATGAGCAAAAGGTCAGTTGCACAGTCAAATGTCATATTATTACCACAAATAACTGAATTGGGACAAAGAGACGGGGATGCGTTACAAATACACTAGAAGGATGAAAAAACAAGAGCCCAGAAGATGATATGCAAACAAGTCTCTCCGGTTATATGGGCAGAGGGAAAATGTGCTCACAGAAGGCACAAAGAGAAACCCTAAAAGAACGTTTCACTCATTGCCTTCCACGTTTATTTGTCATTTCCGCCCCTCACCATATTCCTTTTGTGACCTTTAAACAGGCAGCTAAACGGTTTTTGTCATGTTATTTTACACCTGCTAAAATGCTTAAGAGTTTTGACAACAATTTTGTTTTCACCTTTAGAAGTTGATTAAATCCTCCTTTTCACGGCTAGGGCTCAGGCAATATAATTTATTCTAAAAAAACAATGCCGCACTATTTTATTATGAACTCACAGCACGTGGGGAGAAAATAATTTGGACAACGTCTTTTTAATCGCATTGTCGTTGATATTTTATTAAATTCCTCGCTTTAGCACTCACAGCCCAAAGCGGTTATTACCCACAGCCAGACTATATGACTTTGCATAAAAATCAATCATTGATTCATCAATATGCAAATAACACACTTACTTTATCAGAATTCAATGAATTGTTAAAAATTAAGAAATACATATACTATTTTTCATTTCAAATGATAGTATATTGATTCAAGTGAATTATTTTGATTGTATGCTATTTAATATCAAAGTCTGGAATAATTTAAAAATTATTATAATATTTGTTGTCTGATTACTTCAGGAGATAGGATGATGATGACAAAATTACTGAAAGAGAGAACAGAGAAATGGCGGGAAAACAAAGCGCAATGGAAAGAGTACGGGCTTTCCTCGCTGATAATAATAGTTTTCAAATTTTATGCCATACCTTGAAGCTACCGTCATAAGCAAAGGGGCATTGGCTAATTTAAAAGTATTGCGGCACCATAAATGCTATTAACCATCTTGTTATGATTTCCGGAAATGAATCCAAATTTATTTTCCACCATTTCATGCATTAGATTAGGCAAGGTTCAACATCGACGGTACGGTTTTGCAAAGATGGATAGTATTATATGGGAATGAGGAAGGCGTTACCTTGAGCTTTGACAAACACGATGGATGAGATGCATTCTACCTTTTTCGCGGGGTAGCTGCTCGTCCTATGAACGGCCTCACTTCGGGCACAATATCACTGTGAAGCAGGAGAAGGGACATAAACTGGATTACCCTCTCAAAATCCGTCGATGACGTCATTCTTCGCGTCAATTTTACAGTTAAATAGGCCGTAAAAAGTAACGGTTTCTGCATTTTTCAGAGGCGCGACACGAATGCAGATAAAAAACTTCTTCTGCAGCGGAACATGGCAAATTCATTTCCACGCAGGGCGTAAAAGTTGGCGAGAGGAGCAAGGGGATATAAAATAATGGAATAGGGTGAAATACGCTCTCTCTCTCTTCCAAACCAAAGCGTTATAAAAAAAATCGAGAGATCACCTACGGAAATGTAGCATCCCTTTCACATGATCCGGAAAACTAGGTCATAGGGTAAAATGTGACTCATGATTTTTAAGGGAGAGGGTTATCCAAATATATTCCAAAAGATGGGCCTTGAGAAGGGGCATAAGATACTGAAATATTATGGAAACGAATCAAGTTATAATTTTGTCTAAGACGTTTAAGGCTCTCATAATTTTCAAAGCGCATTAGACTAGAAAATTCACATGTAAGTGAAACAAAACAGAAAAAGACTATTTCCCCTACTCCAATTGTTTTCAAAAAGATCTGATAACAATGCGATTAAAATATTTTGTACCAGCTCCTGCAATGAGAGGCTTTTATGGCCAGGCATAATCACCCATCGCAATCAGCAAATACTTGCATGCATAGAAAGAACATTTACATTAACATTACCCAGCGGAATATGTAGACAGTATCACTCCTAGTGGGCGGAGTGCCTGTGGATATTCATTGAGTTACATGAGAATAACATTGCTCAAGAAAATCGAGAGTTACTTGCCATTTTATCGACACTCAAACATAAGCAAAATTCTTTAATTGACATTAAAATTAATCTAATAGAACCTACCACCTACACTTATAACTTTAGCAAAGATAGCTGGTGTATTATCGTATGGCTTTTCTAACATTGTACCACGAGTATAACACATCCCTTCAGGACTCTTAACGGAATAAATCAATGAAAATAACTGTCGATTAAGATTGAGACGGGAAGGCGTCCGTGAAACCGTACAACGGGATTTTTACGAGCTAATTATAACTATCCGATGCGATAGAATTGATATCGATATAAGTATAATTGTTAGTAACCGCCCAAGAGAGGTTTAAAACTCCACCCAAAAACAAATCTTACACTATCTTGAAAAGTTATGATTGTTATTTTCTAATTGAGAACATGCTGAGGTCTTTTTATAATCCTATGGGCATTATATTTCTATTAATTATTTAAAACCGATAATACTCAAGTAGTAAAAGAAGTATTTATCACCACATGATAACCTATCCATTCCTAGATTATAACCAACTCTTAGACTGGATTCTCTTTTTTCCATCCGTTTTTCTATCATGGTAATTTAATATAGGCATGAGTGGTTTTCGCAAAATCTATGCCTTACACTAAAATAGCTCCACTATAGCCTTCTTTTTTTCATAACCAGCTTCTCATCCCTGTTAGAGATCAAAACTTTTCTTTTCACCATGTTTTTCCACTTCAATGCGCGCTTTAAGGAATAAAAGGCGAGATTTGGCGGAGTTAAATGTGCCGAGCGCATGGAAATTAATGTCTCTCAAAGAGAAAAATCTTCCCACCTCTCAAAAAAATAAAATAAATAAAGACCCGCCGGAAAGAAAATCTGACTACCTACTCTCGCAAGCAGGAGTTGAATGAAATGACGCCCTGGGCGACGCAGCCAATTCTTTCCCGGGCCTCTCTCTGCCTCACTTTCCGGCGCGTCCTGGGATGAGAAAATCGTCTCCTCCTGGGCAGCAGCACATGCCATGCATCACGCAACGGGAGGAAAATTCCAGGATAACACGGTGCTGATGTAGATGGGCCGGTGCCATTTTTTTATACCAACCGCTCCAATCCTCCCCTCCCCATCCTCACCTCTCTTTCTGCCTATATTCCTCTTCCTCGATTTCCTCACTTCTCCTTCTCTCTCCCATCCACCGGACTCGTACCTTCAATAAGTCCTTCGTAGTCCATGGTAACAAATTATGGAATGTCTTATCTAGTGAAATATGAAGTTACAAAAGTAGCCGAATATTTAGGTAACTGTAACCTACCTGTTTCTCAAACAAAGTTCACGCTCTGATCTGGCTCCATCATAATGTAATTAAATTCAATGTCCGTTATATTTGCACATAACCATGTATCTGTATTAGTTTAAATATTTATGTTAAATGAATGTAATTTAGTGCACTGAATGAATGGCATATTGATAACGAAAAATTGTTTCTGTAATATTTTATAAATTTTCTCGTTGATTTTTTGGTAACATCACTGTATCTTTTCTTGTTTTCATTGTATTGCTTAAAAGAATGGGCGGCCAAACTCTGGTATATTTGCGCGATACGGATAATATAGCAAATTGTTAATTGCTTATTGGAATAAAAACTATACAATTACATACATTCCATGGACTTGTGGTTAATTTTGGTTCATGTATTCTTAAAAATTTAACTAAAAATCAACAATTGTTTAGCATGTAAGTTTCTGCTATCAGAAACAACACTACTCCAACAAGACAAACAACTGCGCCAAAACAATTGTCTTAGTCTGGTTGAGGTAAACATTGCTTACCGGTACAGCAGTTATACGCCTTTGGCATGGCATCTAATATGAATGATTATTCACTTGTAAATTCATGATATGCTTATGTGAGGCTGAGAAGCCTCCAAATATGTGACAAATTTTTGTTCAAAGTTCTATTTTGGGATTGCCAACTAAAATGTTTTCTCTGTCTACTTCTCTCTCTCCTTCTCCTTCTATGCTTCTCTTCTTCTTCCTTCCCCTCTTTTGGAAGAGATCATTTGCCCGCGGGCAATGCCGAATAACGCCTGAGGTGGCGGCGTTAGGTAGGGCGGAGGAGGAGGCGGAGATGATGACGGGAAAGGTCAGGAGCCCAATGCATCACGGTAAATTGAAGCTTAGGGAAGGGCGGCTTTCCACTGCGGAGGAGGAGATGGCAAAATGGAAGAGGGGGTGCTCTTTTTCCTCTTGAGGGGATGCGGTGGTGGTGTGGGTGGGTGGGTTTTTCCCGGTTTTCGGAGGTTTTTGCGGCCTTAAAGAGGAGACCGGTAGCAGGCAGGGCGACAAGAGGAGAGGGGAAGGCATTGCATGATGCGGGGAAGGATTTTCGCGGAACGATCGGAGGAGAAGCCAACTGGCTCCTACATGCCTCCTCCCCATGCCCTCTCCTTCCGAGGTTGCTCCACCGGGATATGAAGTAAATTTCATTTTCGATAAGCTTTAGAAATATGTCTTGCCTCGTATACTCCTCTACCAACTGATTAAAAAAAACTGTTATTCCCCATTAAATTCAGAGAAAATCGCATTAAAAAATCGGAAGACGTGTTAAAACCTCTACGACATTTGTCTCTCCGGAATAAAATGTAAATTCAGCAATAGCATTAGCGTCATTTTCAAACCAAAAACTGACCAGAAGTAAGTGGTAACATGTGAAAATAAACCACAAATCATCATCGTCTTAATTGTCTATTACATTATTTTAATAAGAGAGATAACCACTCACAGCAGTGTTGCCATACAATAGTGGCCAGGTAAATATCCGGGTTAATTGTGAATAAATGCTATTAGTGGAATAAAAAGTACCTGAATGAAAAATGAAGCCCCAAGTGCTGGAGTGAGTGATGATTTCAAATTAAATCTATGGGCTTACTTTCCCTATTTTTGTTTTCATTGATTTTCATTTACAACAGCTACGATATTCATCAACGAAAGTAAAACGTTTTTCAATCAGACGGGCCGAAAACGTTTATTTTGTGATGACGCATTAAAGAAGGAACATATTTAAAGCATATTTCGGCGAGGGAAAGCAGTGGAGATAGGATGGATTTTGATAGGGAGCTGAAAGAGAATAGAATGAAAACAACATAAAGTTAAGCAGCCATTACATGTGCGGGTGACGTCAAAGGAAGGATAGAGGGCGGAGTTTTCGGAGGGAGGGATTTGAACGAGGGGGATGTCAACACTATAAAATAGGATTGCGGGTAGTTTTTTTTTGAGCGCGTGGAATAAGATGGCCACTAACGACTTGGTACGCAAACGTTGGGAATGGGCTGTGGGGTGAAAATAAAGAGAAAGGTAAGTAGTTAAAAAGGGCTCTCCTAAAGGGATAAAAGGTAGAAGTAGAAGAAAACAAGAGCGGATTTAAGCTTGAAGGGAGAGAGAGAAGAGAAAAATCACACACCTTCGCCGCAGGCCGAAAATAAACGAATAAAGGTAAGAAGGCAAGAGAAGAAAAAAACGATAGACACGTAATTAAGTATGACCAACTCGTAATTGGTTAAAGTGAATAAATCGGAAGACAGAAGATCCACATGCCGATTTAAGTTAGCTGGAAAAAAGTTATCTCCAAAACCGATTTTCTTTCGAATCGAATGTCTACCGCAATCATCAACGGGGGGAGTAGAGCAATCATAAACCCACCGAGAGTTAGACTGGCCATGAAGGTGAGAGGAGGGGTAAGAAGTGGTTGGAGCGAAAACGTAAAAAGCTGAAGGATTTTGTGAACTAAAAAACAGTGTGGAGGAATTTGAGCAAAGAAAATGATGCAAAAGCTTAAAAATGTATACAAAGTCATCCCCAAGGAGCTTAATTCGAAAACGCAAATCTGTTAAGCAGTCAGAGCACATCATATATCCTGGCTTTCCGAAATAAAAAAAATATACGAACTAAGAGACTATATTCGCGGAGCTATTTACCTATTTCTAATCACGTCGCGCTGGCAGTAGTGATTTGGTGTGCGTGTGAACAACACGCTTGCAGTAATTGTTGAGGGAAATAATTCCCTCGGACCGAGAATCAAACCACGAGCCTTAAGATACCCGGGGAATCAAGGAGCCCGAATAGTTAAGTGGTCTCCGTAGTGGCTCGGGAAGCCAAAGGTCCTTGATTCGATTGCGAGCCTAGGACAGGGGGAGGTCCGGGAGGTCCAAAATATAGATGCACAATTCCTTTGCTCCCAAAATATAAATACACAATTACTTTACCTCATGAAAGAAAACAAAATATTGAAAAATCAGGAATTTACAGAAGAATTCTTTGGCAAATGAAGTTTTCTTTATTATCAAAAGATTTAAAATTAGTTTAAAACCCTCATCTCAGTACTCTGTTTATCAAAAATTTTCCCCCTCATTTTGAACACCCCCTACCCCAGCCGAAAAAAATTCCTAGCTACCCAACTGGTCTAGATTTTTTTCCCCTGGCAATTATACTGTATTTCACTGCCGTTGCTGCAATATGTATGAATTACCAAACGCCCTCCACTTTAGGATTACCATAACGGATATTAGAGGCACTAAGATTAGAGAAGGGCGGGCGCGGTGCGAGAGAAGAAAAGATGCGAATAGACGAGGGCAAAGGTTACCAATCCCTATCCCAAAGGTGAGTAACTAAGCACTCCAAAGAACCTGTTCGAGAACGCTGGGGAAAAACCGCAAATTCGATGTTACCGAGAAATTCCGGTAAATTCCCTGGTAATTCACTCAAATTACAGGTAGAATTCCGGATTAGTTTGATATCTACGTGAAATTATATTTCCAATGAACCTTGTCAGATGCCTTGAAATGATATTTTCTGCTTTCAACCCTTTTTTACACCCAAAAATTACTCTTTGTACGTCCATATTTTAAAGCAATTGTATTTTTGTTGTTCTTATAAATGTCTAATTCATTGCATCTATTCAAATCGACTTCAGAGTTAACGAAAGAAAATGTTTAATCTTTTTATTTGACAGTGGAGACTGATTCGTAAATGTTATGGAACTCAGGCAGCATGCAATGTTAGGCATTTATTTTTAATGACATGGAAAATAAGGAAATTTCTTTACATACGAAAAGGCGTGGAGTGTTGGGGAAAATGAAGAAAACTCCTCGGAAAGTTGTTTTACGACAAAATTGAAGTGGACTACCCAGAGATTTAAGGAAATTGAGAGAAATGGAACCGAGGATTAGCAGAAAAAATCTGATCCTAAAATTATAAATATCACACTTAGTTACGGAGAAAATTTCACTCACTCATCACTTGAACACCAGGTTGGTTGTCACATCTGAGGATACAGCTCGCCCCTATGTCACATGCGCGTGAATCCACGAACCAAGGGCAGTAAGACCACATTATTTCCCTCGGGTACCTCGTAGCGCCTGGATTGTGTGTAATTCTAAGGAGTCCTAAGTTCCTATGGAATTGGAACCAGGGACTCCTCGGGCAGTATCAAAATATTCTTGAACATATGATCCCAAGATGAGAAAATATGAAGCCCAGGTTGCGTAGTGTCGTGTTGACTATACACCAAGTCCAAAAGTATGGGCTCTTCTGATATTGAAAATAGAAACATTCTGCCCAAAAAGAATTGATGAAAATTTATCAAATCGGAAGAATGCAGCATATTGAGCCTTGAGAGCTGAGCTTGGGAGATTTTTCAATAGATTTCACCCTATCGTGCTGACAGTAGCGTGTGGGAGCACAACTTCAAGATAAGAAAAACTGGAAGTGACGATACGAAGATTGGATCTTTGAACGGAAGTGTATCATGAAAATACAAGTAGATGTAAAAATACGCATTTCCAGTGAGTTTAATTCAGTCATGCTTCGGTCCTAAGGTTGATTTACGCAGGTTAAGAAACAGCTTACCCAGGAATAAGCCACACACGCATGAATTCACAAACTTACAGCAGGGGACCAATGCGTTGCTACTAAGATTTACCCACTTTAATTAGAGAGAGTACAAAGGCTTACCCCAGGTTTTGAACCTGGAGCAAATCGGTCAGCGGCATACGGTTCTCTATCTTATCTAGACGGCAACCGAGCACGCTACCAACGACACCACCGAGACCTTTGAAATATATATCTAAAAAAATCGTCACCAGAAAGGTAAATATAACATTCACATTTTAATGAAGTAATCAAAGAAAACACAAACCCAGAGTCTACACTCAGAGAGAGCAATTTCTCTAGATTTCATTTCGCCGCGCCGGCGATAATGAGTGTGCGCGTGCTCTAACCTACGACTGCACTTTGAGAGAGGACTGGCAGCAAAACGGGAAGTCGCGGCACAAAGATGAGAAGGCGATGGGCGCGGTGGGTGGGTTATAAAAGGCAAAACGGCGGAGATTTTGGCGAATTTAGGAAAATGGGTCGTATTGGGAGGTAAGAAAGGAAAAGAACTGCAGAGGAGTGAGAAAGAGAAAGAGGAAATGGAGGCAATAAAGGAGGAAATGTTAGCGGATGGGAGGAAAAGGGAGGGTGGGATAGAGTCGAAGGGATTGTGGATAGGATAAGAGGAAAAAAGGCTCCGCTTTTATCCCGCTTGCTCCTCCGGCTGCATACATTAAGAGAGTTCCTGGCCCGGAAACCGATTTTCTCCTTCTGATGGGAGAGCAGTCGGCAGAATGAAGGGGAGAGGGAAGGAGAGAAGGTGGCTTTCCTGTGGATAGCGCCCCGAAATTAAGACCGCGGGTGGAATATAGTTGAGGAAAGAGAAGAGTAGGAAGAGAGGGGGATTTAGAAGAAAAGTGGAGAGAACTAGGTATGCAAACCCTTGCCCTCACTCTATGAGTAATAAAATAGCTAATAGGGCACTAGATAAAAGAAATTAAATTCATTATTTTTCGCAGTTTCTACGAGTACATTTTAATTTTTGATAATATTTAGCAATGCACTTTACACCATGGTGGGCACAAAAATATCAAGCATAAATTATCTGACTTTCCCATATTGTGTGCCACCGTATCCAAAACTATTACAAGATAAATGCTTAAGAATAGTTACCATCACATGTCATAAAAATATGATCAACTCGTTCATATACTTGAGACAGTTATGGAAAGTTGAAATGAAAACGAATTTGAACACATACGTAGCACAATCTGAATGACAGATAGTGAATGTAAGGGTCAAATATCGACGACATACCAATGTATACGAGGATGAGGAAAAAACAACACTCAACTTTTCTCGTAAAAACAATTTCCCCAGAAGTTCTAGTCATTTTCCCTGACACTCCATCAACTGTCGAAAATAACGAACTTTCCTTGTTATCCACGTCTTTCAAAAGAAACCCCAACAGTGGATGCTTCCTGAGCTGCATAACATGGGAGGAATCAGTCTCTATTGCAAAATGATAAAATTAAACATTCTCATTTGTTAACGTAGAGGTTAATTGGAATGAATAGGTTGAATTTGATATTAGAAAGAAAATAAATACAATGCTCTAAAATCTTGACATGCACAGAGACATTTTAAGATTATAATCAGGGATAATAGCAAGAAATATGATTTCAGAGCTTCAATCAACATGTATAAGAGGTATAATTTCATACATACGTATGAAAAAATGAAATTATATCCATAAGACGGCTGAATTACCAGCAATTACCGGATTTTCTGAGTAACATCTAGCTTTCGGTTTTTCCGCAAGGTTCCCGAATAGGTGGACACCGTTGTGTGAGTCACTGGAAGGTAACCTCACAAATGCTAGAGCCAAAGGTGATGGAGGTAACAAGATGGACGCAGCCTAAAAATTATCCAAAAAATAATACTTTTAGGCTTTGCTAGACGGCTGGTCGAGTATAAGTAATAGTAATACAACCTACATGGGAAGCGCTAAAGGGCTAAAAAGGGTTTTGGTTGCAGGAGAAGGTACAGTACCCATCCGCGAGAGATCGGTTCTATCGACGTTTGAATAAAAAAAAGATAGGCATGAAGAGAACGAAGGAAAAATAGAACGGAAAGATGGGTTCCCCGTCAACCCTTCCTCCCCAATATTCCTACACCCCCTCCTCCCGAAGGAGTAAAAGACAATTGAAGGGATCACACACGCCAGGGATAGGGGAAGGGGGAATGAGGGAAAGGGGAAGAGGAGTAGGGGGTATTAAGGGAGAGGACGGGGAGATCTCGCTTGTGTAACAAGATGGGAGGCATTTTCGTGGCGGCGCCGTGGGTAGCCCGGAGGGAGGCGGGTCGTAAAGGAGGGAACGTAGAGGGCGTAGGTATTAGGAGAGCGGAGGGAATAATATCCACGGCCACGGAGGAAGGTCGCGGTATCATGCGACGCTGCGTAGTATCGACGGCTATTTAGGATACTTGAGAGATATCTCATGCATACATTACCATGCATGAGAAGAATAATCTGAAGACAAAATACATATCTTAATTAGAATTCGGATCAATTTTTTCTGCACTAATGTACACAGGATAAGTCAATAATTATCCACAATGTAGTTATAAAATGTTATGTATAATACAACAATACGTTAAACATATCGTGACAATTTTGCAGACGATACGCTACGTGGTCAATAATTACTCGTCTGTCTGAGAGAATCATTACACGTGAGCATCAATGTTTTCTTAATTTGTGGCGGCAGGCGGTCGTATGGCTCCTTCATCCTGCATAACACTTGTGGGACCGTTTTGGAATTTTTCAATCCATTCGTAGACACCCCGTTGTGGCAAAACACAGTTTCCATAATGTACCAAAATTATTCAATGAATTTCGGCCCTATTACGCCTTCTGACCACAAAAACGGATATCTGATCTTTCTCTTCTTTGGTGCCAATAGAAAGCGGAGAAGCCATGATTAACAGCACGACAGCGATAACGAAACTAACGAAGCAGCTTCAAGCTTGCAAAGACATAGCAACTAATAAACAAAGCATGCGTCATCAACGTAAAACGACAGTACTACCGTAATAAATAAAGGTGCAACTAAATTGCTGATATTAATTCACTTGCCCTTATATTTAGGATACTTGAGAGATATGTCATGCATACGTTACCTATGACAAGAATAATCTGATAACAAAATACATTTTTCAATTAGCACTCGGATAACTTATTTCTTCACTAATGTTTACTTGAAAGCAATTAGTAGCTGATCTCAAATCATCAAATCATGGTACCGCAATCATGCAAGTTTCAAGGAAACTAAACTTTAAAAATAATGGAATTGGTACCATTGGTAAAACTCTGCCATTATATCAGCAAAATTAATCGACCAAAAAATTTTAATCCAGAAAAGTTGAATTGATGAACGCTTCTCGAGGGATTTAGAGAAAAATTACCCTTAAAATAGTAGTTTATGACGGTATAAAAAAACCGGGACTTTGACTACCCTTGCCCCATAATTGATAGTTTTCAGAACACACATTTTTTTTATTTTTTAACTCCGATTACTTGAGACATTTCGTTGTAATGATGACTGGTATGAGGACTAAGGGAATTGGGGAATATATGACTGCACCTTCCAGAATTAATTAAAAACAAGAGACACAAAGAAAAGAAGAAAGCAACCAGAAGAAGTGTCCATTAGGTGACAGTGTGTGCTGTTGACCATTTAAACTAGTATTTTCTATGAGAGGAATCCGCATATTCTCTTCCAAATCTTAACAGTTCTATGATAGCACATCGGAGACGACAATGCATCTTATACAGGAGGATGAAAATTTTGCGTAAATAATATATTACTTTTTTTCCACAAAGGATTTTAACAGACTAGCGACTGCCAAATATCAACCTGAACTTCATCAAAACAAAATCTCATAAGCACTTTATTGACATAAATTTTGAAGACGTGTCTCATTTCAGATAGTAAGCAAATGAGTATATCCATTTTCAATGAAATCCTTAAATTTTCTAGTAAGGATAAATTCTAGAACTCTCTGTCTTTGGTTTCAATACCTTTCGGTTGGAATTATTCCCACAGTGAGCCGGAATACGACCACTGAACGAGATTGCGAAATGAAAGCATCCCTCAATCCTCCTTGCGCAGTGCGACGCGACCGTCACTTCAGGAAAGGACCAACCCGAAGGATTACTCGAATTGCGGAGTACGGGGGGGGGGGGAGCGGAAGAGGGGACCTTCGACCTTTCTATACGGTGAGGGAGACCCCAGCGGAAAGCGGTCAACAGTGGAACGCGACGGCGTCGTCGGGTGATTGATTCTATTGCCGCGAGAGGAGAAGAGCGAACGATTTCCGCGAATCGGCACGGCGATGCGGCGCCGTAAGATGACGCTCACTGGACTACCGTTGAGCCTTAAGATTGAACCCAAGCGCATTTGATCCTCCGCTCTTAGGAAGAGGAAAGAGTTCATGCGGATTCCACGAAGACCGGAAGGAAAATGGGACCGAGGCCGCAGTGGCGACGAGAAAGCTTCCACGTGAGACACAAGAGAGGAAGGATAAGCATTCAATGACTATCCCCGGATTGGGAAATGGACGCCTAAATAAATTATCATAGTATAATGCGATTCGAAAAATATAATGACCATCAATATAAAGAGGAATAGTAAAAGTTTATGGGATGAGGGGGTCAGAATTTTAGGACAGTTGACAGAGCTTAGTGAATGGAGTAGAACTGATATAAATCTGAACAAAACTTACTCAATTCAACAAAAACAAAGTCTTCATGACACGTCCACATTTCGACGTTATTCGCCCGCATTAGTGGGCCAACACAAACTATTTCAAAATAATTTACAAGGCTACATTAAGTAGCTAATCTTTAACATAATGAAAGCGCTAGTCTCTTTCCACACTTCTTTATTTTTACCGACCAAGGTTTCGGCATATAATACCATTTTTATTCCTAGAAAAAATTCAAGCAGAATCCTCCCATGAAACTAAATTTCGGTAAAGCAATATTCCATGACTGGCGAATCATCCCTTGAAAATTGCTACTAGGGTATCCTTATCTAGCTCTCAATCACGACCTTAGTTGGATTCTACCTCAGCCTTTCTTTTATTATCTTGAAAGTGTGCCTAAACCTAGTTCGGTAGAAATAAATTAGTTTGGAAATAGATATTCGTTTTCATTATGTTGAATATCAAAGATTTCCACTGAATTTCATCGGAAACAGTACCTTTTAAGTTGCTAGTACTTTAATATTATAGATATATTTCTTCAAAATTAACGGGATTTCACACCATGGGCAGGTGTGGCAGTGTTTAATTTACTTAAAGCCATGGTAGCCACTTCAAGGGTGACATGGAAATCTGTTGGTTGAAAAAATACGAATGGCGTCAATGACTATTTCGTTGATTCCATCAAGGTAACGTTTACTTCACTACCGCTCCTTAGTTTAATTATAAATTTTCTTCACAAATGACGAAGCCAAGCTCAACGTTTACCCTAGCACAATATAACAGCTCTATCCGAATGAATTTTACAATCTCTCTACGATGTACATACATAATAAAAGACAATATCACGCTTTAACGTCCTTCATTTACTTTTATATTTAACTGTTAGAACATTCAATTGTTTCCACACACCTTTGAGCCTACTTCATGAATTAGTAGCTGAATGAAGATGAGATATGAAAACCTTTTTCGCTTTTGAAATAATAATAAAACAAACTAATTTATGATATATATGTTTAACATAATACCTTTGTTCACTCGATGCACTTAATTAAAAATACTGTCTCAAATTAGGTCTCACATTTTACACGAGTTGAGACCCTCTAATTAAACTCTCCAGTGCCCGAAAGGTTACTAATGTGTACCGTTTAATAGTCGCCAGACCATGGCATTTGGTCTCAGTCGAGCGGGTTGCAAATTTGGTAGGTAAGGGCCAAAGAAAACTGCTGACCAAGTACGAGGGAGACAGAGAAAATCTAATCAAGCCAGCAGCGTGACCAGTGGTCAGTTATTAGAGCCACTGCCCCAACGAGGTAATTCCAGTAAATGCATAGGTGTTATCTACTTTAAGGCACCACGGGGAAATACATGATGGGAGGATTAGTACGTTTAGAGTCTATTGATATGATGAAATAAAATCGTTACATGGAAATATATGTTATCATGACATGAATAGGAGAAGATAGTCGAACATATACCAATCATATATCTATTAAAGAGACAAATTAGTTCTTCAGCAGCCTTTAGAGCTCAGACGGATTATTTCTACAAAATTATCAATATATATCGAGTAAGCAATCCCCACGGCAACACCATTGAATTAATTTTCATTCTTGCAAAAGAGAAGCATACTAGGAAAAAGGTCCAATGTGAAATAGAAGTCTTATTTCGTCTAGTGTAGCATGGGTGGAATGAATGAAGAGTACCGAAAAACAAACCCATATAGGTAAAAGATTTCCGCTAACTTAGGAGCATTTTCACTAGTACATTATGAAACCGCGTACAGAAGGAGTATTGCCCTTAGTTCATTTCGAAGGATATGGTATTCATCCCCATGCATTGCTAAATATGGGTACATGCATCCTACAAGAAGAACATAGTTATAATTTAACCGGAACACACGACGAAGTAAAACATGAGCCAATTAGGTCGTATTTCCCCGTAATGTTTGTAGTCGGGGGAAAAATTTAGTTAGAGACGTCACGGCTAGTTAAGCGAGTTATTAAACGACCGTGAAAAAAAAGAACAAGGCAGCGTCGGCGACGGCGGCGTGTATTTGTAAAGGGGTTACGAGAGAAGTCAGGGTGGAAGGGAAAACGATGTACACGGACAGAGACGGATGGGGGAGAAATGGGCAAAGGGGTGTCCAGGGGCGGTGGGGTCATAATCGTGGACATACGGGACAGGAGTGAGTAAGGAGGAGGACGCGGGACATCCCGGAAGATGGGGTTGAAGAGGCGCTTGCGATGCGCGAGGGGGGGTTGGGCGAGACAGAGAGAGTGTGACAAAGTGCGGCTGAGGGCAATTCTCGAGGAAAAAAAATATAATAACAACAACCCTCACCCCCGTTAATAAAACGCCGGGAAAAGGGGACTAAAATATAGCAGAATAAACTGCCGTATTTAATACAGCGACGGAGTAGACCTTTTCTTCTCCCTCTTGTTCCCTCTGCCAGAGTTTTCGAGGGTGGGGTTAGTTAGTTACGATGGGAATGGAGATAGATACAGAGGCGTAACTAGGAAGATGCTTAGGGAGGACGGGAGGGAGGAAATCACATTTACATTTATTTCTGCAAAAGTAACTCATACAGAGAAAATGGCCAAATGAGATATTATATCGTAAGAATATGTTCATAAATATCGTCTTCATTTATTATTATCTTAACTTATCAATCACTATCGAATCTCTCGGGGGTCCGGGAAAATTTTTGAAAGATACCTGCCTGAAAATACATTTTACATAATTTTGGCACTCAAAATTTGGGTTTCGCTGCAGATGCAATTATTATATGTCAAAACTAGATAAAAGTTTTAAATACTTTATTATATCTCTGGGGGGGATGTATACCCCAAATTCCCCCCATAGTTAATACACTTGATGGAAAGAAAAATATACATTTTCTCAAGATAAAATATCCATAAGAGCAAAACTAATATAGCACAGTTTGCAAGCACTTTAATTACACAAAATATAATCTTTTCATTTTTCCTAGTTCATTAGATAAAAAAAACAATACAAATGAATGAAACATACCTAAAAAGATCAAATGAAGATATAAACCACGCCGGACTTGAAACAAACAAAGGGAGAGGGGGCAGTAGGCCTTATATAGGCAAAAGCCCTTATAGCAGTGGCACGAGAGGGTTGAACGGGGGTGAAAGGCCAAGGGGAGGAAAACGGTTAGAGAAAGAGAGTAGCATTGGCGGTGTGGGAGCCTCCAGCCAGCAGTAGATAGTAATGGAGGAAAGAGGAAGTTGGTTATCGGAGGGTGGGAGAAACGTTTCTTGGGGGCGGAGAGAGTGGGAGGGAGTATAAAGGCGGAGAACAAAGAGTGGTTTATTCGGATGCTTGCCACAGGAGGAGGAGGTAGTCCGGTAGGAAGGCAAAGCAGGGCGGGCGAGGAAGGAAAGACGAGAAGGAATGAGTTTGTGCGATGAGTGAGCGTAAAAAGGGGAAAGGACTGAAAGAGGAGAAGAAATAACGCCGAAAGCAATGAGGCCGTATCCGATTAGTCCGAAGAGAGCTCTAAAATGCATTCACCAATTTATTTCAGTATCAGAAATATGTTTCAAAGGCTAATGAAAATTAAATAAACTAATGAACTGCTTTTCGTTGAAAAGAAGCGTTTCATTTATGCAATTTTTATTAATAACGCCTTTTCATCTAAGAATTACTGAAAATATTTGACTGATATTTATTGATGCTTCACACTCAACTGAAGTTCTTTTAAGAATGGTTCAGGTATTATACCTATATAACGACATGAATTATTGTTTTTATTATTATCATTTTTTGGGTTTTGAGCAGTCAAGTCAACTCTGGCAGGCATAGGAATAGGTAAAATTTTGTTTCTCTACAACTATATAATTTTAACATGCAGTTTTGTATAAAAAACGGTACACTTATGTATCTTTTTGGCCTTAGCTTCTCCTTATTAATATCAAGTTCCCTGAATATCACGGAGCAGAAATTAAAAGCGAGCACGATGTACTACCACTTCCGATGATCAAGTGCCATTGATTTATTGACACCGTACCCGGCAGTTCTATGTCATTTCGGTAATGTATTAACGGCAACAACCTTAAAACAAGCCAAGCTATAAGAAGAACTGTCCATACGCACTGGCGACAAATTTGACTCTGTTGCCACTGGCCTAATTAAGTTGTATTTCTTTTTCGCATCCGGTGTTCACCATAAACCTCTGATTACCACGGACGGAATAGGTTGGTACAAGACACCAAACAGAGTCGTCTGCAATACGTAAGGGTTTATTTAGGAATTATCACTGATATTTCCAAGGAACAATAAAATTGACGTCCTCCAATGTCGGATAATATTTCAAGCTACTTCACAGACAGACCACCCGCTTCACGAATAACAACTCCAGCACCGTGTTAACACTGTGTTCACACCTGTGCAAATCAGCTCTTCAAAATTGCGTCTGCTACTTGAAGTTGTAATAGCCTCAAATTAGTTAATCTAAGTAAATAAGTTAGCGTCTTCTGCAAGTAGCTAGCTAGTTGTAGCTTCAATTTGACCGAATTCGCAAATGCTTACCCATTACAATAACCGCTGTCCCTCTTCCGTGGAAGTACTCCACCATTCATTCACACATCTAGAAATGCATACGGGTACTGGCATCATGCTAGCAGGCATTTTTTAATTATAGTTGCTTATGTGAACTTGTGCAAGGTGGACCCGACTCTGCTTCGGGGAGCATTCCCATCGCTTAGCATCGCATTCGGTGCGCGGCGGCCTTATAAGAAGGAGGACGAGGTGGATGGAAGAAGAAAGGAGACGGAGGGAGGGAAGGGATACAAGAAAAAAAGGGGAGCGGGGGGAGGGAGAAAGGAGAATCTGCAAAGAGGACCGGCTGTGGAGGGGAAAAGCTTTTGGTAGAGGGCGGGAAACAAAGTGAACCTCATCTCATGGTTGGCAGAACCCGAGGAACGTGACGTGAAATCCAAAGGCATATAAGGGGAGGAAGATGGAGGGGAGAGAAACTCTTTAGGGGGTTGGAAAAGCAATGAGAGAGGGAGCTTGGCGGGAGGACGCAGGGGAAAATCGGATGTGTAAACGCGATGAGGCTGGTTAGTGCAGCCCATGGAGTAAAGTAGACAGGGATAGTTGATACTTGAGCATCTACAGACGATATCCATAATTCGAAACCGACAGTAAAATTTCCTTCTTTCCATCGATGCAAGGAGATCATTGATGCTTCCATTTCATAATTTGATTTGCCTATGCATAGAGTAAAGATCGGAGTAGGAAGGGCCAGCTGGTTCATGGGCATCTACGGACAATATCCATCTACCTACCATAAGTCGAAACCAAGAGTGAAATTTCCTTCTTTTTATTGACACACGCAGGTCATTGATGATACCATTTCATAAATTTATTTTCCTACATCCCAACCCGAGAATTATACTTTTGCGCAAGAAAAGACTTAAACCCTAGGTTGAAGCCGCGGTGGCATTGCGATATCATCATTGAGAATATCGGGCCGTCCACAGTGTGAACTAGCTTACTAAGCTTCACTCCAGATTTCACAGCCTTATTATGCCTCAGAGCATTATGAAGATATTAGATAAGGAAACGATTGCTAGAATTTATTAATTATAGTGCCCCTGAAAGCTTCTGCCACTAGATTCAGAGAGCATATAAAATCTTAATTTTAGTCGCATCGACCGTACATGAAAGCTATTAAATGAAGTATAAAATATCCATAAGGTATTTTATTCTCGGACCTCGATCACTGTTACTCCGGTATTTTAGTTGCAAATAAGTACTCTTAAGTTTGGGGCGCAGCAAATATCGCAGTTATTTCAATTCTGACAGGTGGTGAAATGTTTTTTAATAATTATATAGTAGCAGGAAGTAGTGAAAATGTGTGAGAATTAAAAAAAAGAGAGACAATAAACAACAGCCATCCAAATAAGCCACAGCAATTGCTAAACAATGACGCGGGATAATTTAGTTCGCGAAATAAGAGTATGAATCGGAATAATTTAGGGATAAGGCTGATAGTAGTCCTGAGGGTAAAAAAAAACTTGAAATATTTTGAATTACATACAATAAAGTCCATTCACTCAACAAATATGGAATATGGATGCTGAGATCATAATGGCTATATTAGAGACTAGCAGGCCACCCAGCGCTACTCGGGAAGTATAGTACCCAGAGAAATGTCAAACTTGGAATTTGGAATTCATGGTCACATAGTAGGACTAATAGGTAAAGGAACGAAGCAGGTATGAAGATGGTACCCCTCCCCCGCCCAATGATGCTGAACAGCAAAAAATGGAAAAAAATTCCGTTTACCCCGCACAGGATCAGCTTATACCCCGCTCCACAACATCAGTCATTACGTGTGTCCATACATGCGTAGGCCAAAAACGTCATATGAACACATGGAGCAGCAAATAGAAGAGGATTGGAGGATATACCGAGAAGATTAATAGTTAAGTGTAGAATCCTTTTGAGTTATGTTTTCCTTGTACAAAGATTTAAATATATAATATGCGATGGATGCAAGGGAAAGCTAGCTTCAGAGACAGGCCATATAACGGCTTACGAATTCATAAATATATAGGAAGTATATAAAGCGGGTTTTAAGGTTGGAATAGATTGTGAAAGAAAAAGACATCGGAATGGTAGAATAGATAAAGAGCTAGCAAGTACGACGTAGAACGGGTTAGGGTAGGGCGATTGCTGAAGAGAGAACAAATATTTTTTTATTGGGACGACAGACGGAATAAAAATATCCGCTCTTGCAAGGTAAACAGAAAGAAGTAAAATCTTCTTTGCTACCTGACTCCAAAGGCTAGGAAAAATTTTGTGACTGCGGTCACTAATGGAGGAGAGGTGACAAGAAAAAGTTCAGTAAAGAAGCGTTTAATTTATTAATAATCTATATTATCATTGAAATTAATGTCTGCGGACGAAATCATACTTTTGAACGTCCATATACACCAGTAAAATTAGACTGAGAGCTGGATATCGGTATTAAATAATTAGATCGTGATTATTTTGTTTTTTCCTAATTACCTTCATTTGTTTGAATCTGAAAAAAACGTTCAATGAATAATCATGAGCCCTTGATGCCATCATATAAATCCACATTTAATTTGAAATCCATTTTTAAAAACTGAATATCACTGATATTTCTTTCAGACGCGGAGAACGGTTGTCGTTTTTTTATCTAACGTTATAAAAACGAAAAAGTGTAAAATTATATTGCCTGGTCATTTATTCCAGCGGTTCGTGGAATAAATAAAGCAATTAAATATTTGCAGAATCAAAAGAAAATTGATTCAGAATGGTTAAGCAGCATATTCGCAACAGTAGGTCAACGGAATGGAATTAATTTTTGGGAAAAGGACAAATAAACAAATGCAAATAGTTTTCCATAATTTATGCTAATCTACTTATGGGGTTTAGCTCAATAATTGGAATTCTTGTGTAACAAATTAGGGCGGTATTGAAAACAAATCGACTAAAAAATCTGAAGTTCTCCGAAACAAGGTGGTCATTATTCGTTATGCACTTTGGCTGCGCCACAGTGGCGGGGAAACCACCAACGCTACGAGATATATCATGTTCGTCTTGACTCCCCTACGTGAATCAAACATCATTTCGTCAAATTTGAAAATCGTTCCCTCTTTCCCGCGAGACGAGCCAAGTAAGACAAATCCCAACCGTGTGCAATGAGTAATATTCATTGCTTTAAGCTTCGTCCCAACTCATTAGGCCTCAGGGAGCAAGGATTAGGGCGACTAAATTTTGGGTAGTCAACCAAAAAGGGAGAACGATATAGGCATCCTAACGCAGGTGTTGCCATCTCCTGGGCACGAAACCAAAGATATACTAGTGAAATTTTGAATGATTAACGTACACTTCACATTCCACATTGGAAGCGTTCTCTTGCAATTGTTTGTTGAACGCGATTTCGTGATCGTGAAGAGGTGATTTTGTGTTTGGAGTTTGGATTTCGAAGAAAAGCATTTTCTCGTCCATCATGTAAATTAGCAACTTTTTTCTAATTACGGTAGATACAGATGGGGTTATTTTTCACTCCGTAGCTTCAAGCCAATATTAAGTTTTCCACGTTTCTTTAACAGGCATTATCTCATATTAATGCAAAAGCTTAGCGCGAGTTCCTTTTTTCAGTAGCTTAGCGTATATCCTCATTTTTCAGCAATTTACATTCTAGTTCAGTATAATTAAGGCCACGATTATTCCTTCTTATTTCTAATCCTAACGAATTTCTCCAATCATGTCAACACGCTCTACAACGATACTTCATTGTTATAAACGGAACAAAAATTACCAAGCACTCGAACAAGTCCTAAAAACATCAACACGACTTTAAACAGAACACTTTCCCCCGTTGCCAGTAACGTTGCATTTCCTTCGGCATTCCCTAAAGATGCTTCCCACGCTTTGAATGCACTCCTCGATGCCCAAGTCCGGCGGCCAAGAAAGGTACCTAAAGTCGCTCCCTCATGCTGACTAACGTGCTGGGATACCCTTCCAAATTGGTGTCCCACCCAAATCCTGAGATTGAGGTACCTAACCGGTGAATAGAGACACAGTTTTAGTCAATGCGGACTCCACCGTTTCTGCCCTGGCTTAAAAGAGTTAATGCACGGTTTGACCAATGACTGAACCCAGCGTATTCTCTCTATTTTTCCACGAAGGAGAACGATCTCTTAGCCCTCTTCCTCTCACTCATGTTTCCCTCAGGTCACTTAATATTACACTTTCTCTGTGCTGAAAAAAGCTAGTCCTTAATTGGGACGCCTTAGGCTGAACACCCATTTGCGTCAAGTCGCACCCATATCAGGATTCTGAAAGATTGTACGTACCGGGTTACATACTAAAAGCCAACTACAATACGGTTCGAAAAAGTACAGTGGTTTCTCAGTAATCCAGCAGATATTGGACCAGAGCACTGAGGCATAACTGGAAATCACTAAAAATGACGCAACTTAATGGCATAAATTATGTTTTATTATACACATACATGCATATAATATAATTTATTATATGTACACTGGATTAGGACATACACGCAATTGAATTGAAATTTAAACTTAAATTACAATACTGTGATGTTTCGTATCAAAAGTCCACAGCATTCAATTTAAGTGGAAGGCATCCTTCTCAGTAAGCACTACTTACCCTATTTTCTGAGTTGGACGGCTCACTTGCTAAGTAGATAACAGCAAATTACAGAGCTACCCACTAGTTTACCGCCTGTATGAAAACGCCGGATTACTGGCAGAGGTGGAGAAGCGAAGTAGCGGATTATAAAGGGAGTGCTGTATACAATCATGAAACTGCAAGGATTACATTATATTACCAGGGTTCTCTGATGTCCATGCCTTTCATGTCCTCTGATGTCCATGCCATGTCCACTCTTTCAAATTTCCAATCTGCTTCCATATGGAAATTTTCTTTCAGTCAGTATAATCCTGCTATATTAGCCTAAGAAATTTGGAACTCAACAGAAAAATGGGTCACAAGAAAGATTCCTAAATATGTACATGTTAATTTTTCACTACACTTTTAAGCATAAGCATAATGAATAGAATAACGTTCATCGCACAAAATAAAATGAATACCCCCCTACATAAGCACCATTCCGATCGCAAATATAAAGACTGCAAAAAACAACTTCGGCGTCGTCGCTATGACAAGATAATGGTACCTTTGAAGGAAATTGTTAATCCAATTCCATAAAGCTTGCCACTTGATGGCGGTGAGGATTCTAAGCCTCTCACATTTTTATCGTCCTCGGTCTCAAATACATAAATTTTATTCAATTTAAGTGAATACCTCGAGGAAAGAGACTGAACCAAGTCAACTCTCAAAACCCAGCACCATTTGGGACTTTTTTAGCATGATACAAACGCTAACAACAAACTTGTTTATTCCATTCTAGAGTGGAACAAAGCAATTATCGTAGCAAATAGTTCTCAAACCCTAAATGCTTCGACTGTTCCAGAACGGTGTCGGCCGTAATTCGTTGCAAATTGAAAATCACCCAAGACGCGGGAGTTTTTGGGCGAAAAACATGCTGTACGGAGCATGAGTTTTCCTCAAAGAGAGAGGTGGATATGAGGGAACGAGATGAAAGGCATGGAGGGAGAGTGAGAGAAAATGAAAAAGATAGTAAGGGAACACTTTTTTGCTTTATATGAAGCTTAGAAGGGGGCGCGGTTCAAAATAAAAACTGCATTTGAAACAGAAAACACGCTTTTTGCTCCAAGTCATAGCGTATACAAGGCCTAACGGAAGGCTTTGACTTTAACATTACCACTCAGCGTATGGGTTAGCGCTCCCTCTCTTTGAATTCCGTCTCAAAAGAATGGGAGTGGTCGTGGTGGGACTGGGGAGGGTGAAGCAGACGTATAAGAGGGGAGGGTCGAGGGTAGATAGTCTGCTGCTAGTGGGTGAGAGTGTGGTCGGGAAGTGAATAAAGTTAGAGGAATGGGATGTGCGATGCATGCCATGTGGTACCTACGGGGTGAGGAATCGGCTTACCTTTCCCACTCCCAAAAAAAAATTGGCAGAGTGGAAAATAAAAAACGCTATTTACAATTACGCAGTCGTGAATACGAACATAGAGGGGATTAACATCACACGTAATTATAAACAGCGGGAGGAAAACATTTTCAACTGCGTCATATTTTGTGCTACTCAGAAGGAACATTTTGAAGTGTATCCTGATGAATTTAAGAGCGGAAAAGAAATGATACCTTATGTTCTGTCTGAATTTGTAATATCCCTTGCAATTTAATTGAGTACAACAGGTATTTAAAATGAAATAAGAAAATTTCTTGGTTGCGAGATTTCTCTTCTTGCTATTTATGGAATTTTAGGCCCTTTCATACTGAATTATTTAAAAAATAAAGGCACGAAATATTTGTTTTTACATGAGCATTAGGCACTGGAGTCGAAACGTTAAATAAGGAATGGGACGGGACAACGAAAAGAGCGCAATCAAATCTCCTTTACTCCATTAAAATCAATTCGTAAAATAAATGATATATTGAAGCTATAATTTTCGTTCCACGAACATGATGACTGTCACGCGTGTGTTTGAGATGTTCACAGTTTGAACACTTAAATAATTACTGTTCTGAACTCTGTGATAATATCTGCATTGTAAATTGAAAACAGATCAATTTATAATTAATTTGGAACTCACCGCCGCGACCTAGCTTGTAGTCTAGGTTGTCGATAATATTTTTTATGCTTGATAACGGGGGTCCGCCTGAATAAAATCAATAACAACTAATTAATTAATTCTATCAATAATACATGTAATTGAATTGAGCAAAAACAATACTTACAAATTGCAAAAAAAACAAATATCAATATTCAGTCAACTACAACGCAATGTAAGGTTCTGACCTAATTGATAATTAGTGATTACTAATAGCTACTCATGCGTGTTTTAATTCGTAAACATTACCTCAAATCGAACCCAAATGGGTTAATTAATGTAATATGATCTAATGCAAATTCATAATACTGTAATAAGCCATTCCATATCCGACACAGCTGATAGTATGCCAAATTACCTAATAAGTATTGACTACAGTACCGCGAGGTGAATTCGAAATATTAGAGGCATACACACTAAACCATTGCAGGTATACAAAATAACGTATTGCGTGAGAAATAATAATTAAATGAGGGCACCACAATTATTTAATTTGTAATGGAAAGTTTAAGCGATGGCATCATTCTCTCTTTCTCATAGCCAATGACGGGAAGTCCAAGCCTTTCTCTATCAAAAGCCTTGCGTTCACAGGTTCGACATTGATTAACAAAGATATTTATGTGTAAATTGCTGGTGTCCCAACACCCCCTGCTACACGCCTTTTAGGCGGCTTGCGGAGTATGTAGATATCTCACTAAATTCCTGCATTAAACTTCTCGAGGGATTCCTACTCCCTAGAGCAATAGGGTGTGTACGTGAAAGCTACTGATCGAGCTGAAAGTTCGTCTAAATAGGAAAATGTACACTTACATATGGAATGGAAGGATATGGCTTTGAGAAATACGATGAAAAGAGAAAGGGAAAAACAGGAGAGGAGAAAATATGCGTGGTAACGTGTAAGGGGAAGATTATGAGGATATATTAATTACTTGGAGATAGAGTCGTTACAACTCAAAACAATCCTCATATATTAGTGTTACCGCTGCAACTTCACTACTCAACGACTGTGAGAGGACTGATTTTTTTCTTGTCGTCTTTTATTAGTTCAAAACTTGTCCATTGCTGCTTTTGTCAAAACCCACTTCTTTTGGAAGCATAATCAGGAAAAAGTCGTGTTAGGACATAAAAGTAATAATAATGATTTTATTTACTCCTACATTTTGATTTGACTGTTGAAGAACAAAGATAAAAAAAAGAAATAGCTTTAGGTGGTCTCCAAGGTCATAAGGCCAGAATTGAACCACCATCAAATAACAAAAATGTATGCCAAAAAAAATATTTCAGTAAATATTACATAAGTGTTTTAGAGAAATGACATTAACATAAATGTTCAATTATTTATAGGTAAAAGCCTGTCTTTGACAAATCTCGACATTCTATTTATTCATAATATTTAATTTTTAAGGATTTAATTTTTTTAATTTTAGGGGGCACTAAATTAAATATCTTTGGCCCCATGCAAAGAAAGCAACGTTTATATAGTGTTAACCTCGTTCTGTTAGTTACAACGAATGGCTTACTTCTTAAATTATATTTAAATTTATCAAAACACAGTCAGCTTATAGCCGCTTCACATTGAAGTAGAGATAGTAGATAGTAGATGGTAATATAGAATGACTGTTAAATATTTAAGGGTGGTTCCAGTGATAAGGATCCCCGTCCAATTTTTTGTACTTAAAAAGTAATTTTGCCAATTGGAGCCTAAATGTTACATTGGTGATTCCTAGGCTGTGACTCGCATTTCTGAAGAACCTGAGTCGGAGGACAGCAAGAATCATTGAAATAGAAAAGGCGAGACCGTGTGATCCAGATATCGATAACTCAAACTAAAATTTAGAAGGTTTAAAAATATGTATGTGTAACCAAGCAAAGGACGGATAAAAAACACTTTCTCATGATTCAGGCCTAATGCTTTGCATGAATCTCTCTAGAAAATCCCTCTCACAATAATGACCACGCCTAAAAAAGAGAACATCGTTTATACATACGTTGATATTATAAGAGATATGGTACGTTCCACTGTAAGGTGGCAGTGGAGTGACTTATGGAGATCTGCTAAACCATCGCACCGTTTACGGAAACCTGACAACTCAGATAATCCTGCAAAATGCCACGCCATAATGCCATATTTAAAGAGAAATTTTCAGAGGATGTCCTTGATTTTCGCCGTTCCTATACATGTTTGATTCGGTGATACGTCGTAAATAGCGTTACTAAATTTGAAAATTCACTACTGATGGATAACAAATATTTAAAATTTCAATTTTTCACAGATTGAGTATTCATTAATCATCACCTGATATGACATTGAAATATCTCTGTTTTAAAATACAGGAGTGAAGACTACGTAGAAATCAACTGTTGAATCACTATGAGCAGTTGAATTTAAGGGGTCGCGAAGCTATAGCTCTCTGATACGTTGTTTCAACCTACATCACGCAGCTACAGCGTGCATCTCCGGTGTAAATGAAGCTGAAGAAAGATTGATGAAATATAACAGTAAATACTTGTCTTTTCCCAAATATTAATAAGTTATTTTAAAATATTACACTTCTACGTAAGGAAAACGTGTTCATGATGAATAATCCCTCAGTTTCATAGTAATATTAATCATTGGCATGCTTATATTCACAGCGTTATTAGTTTGATTGAATGGTAAATATGAAATTCTTGACGAGAATATCTTCCTAAAATACTCATGGGACACTGATCAAAAGATAAAGGCGACGAAAAAGAAATACGAAAGCACATGAATGAGATGAGAAAAGCGAGAAGAAGGATAACAGCCTAGCAGGGGTTGAATAGAAGGAAATGGCGGGAGAAAGTGGGCGGTTTGTCAGTCTGAAGAAGGAGACGGGGCGGAATGGCACTAGATGGCGCCAGCTGGGCTTTCTCTCTTTCCGGAAGACGTCAGGGGTTGCGTATTTGTGTGCGAGTTTCGGGAGAAGCACCTCGCGGAGTGTTGTAGAAGAGATTCCAGTCCACCCTCCTGCGTAGAGGTGGAATCCATGCGAGTTGGGATAGAATTTTTATTCATCTTATATCCCTTTTTCTACCCTTAGGGCGGCATCTGATGAAGGTTGCGTTGCAAAGCCAAAGAATGGCGAGAAAATCCGTCGGATCGAGCGCACTTCAAAAAGGCTTTTCCGGCTTCCTGTTGATGCATATTTTTTAACGCCAGCATTCCAAAGTTTAAGTTTTTTGTTTTTTTTCTAAATCGTTACACGAGAATATAGTTAATTTTTCGACTTCATCACGACGATTTGAATTTTTGCGATAGGAAGTTCATTTGGCGATGAATACACGGCATTCACCATTTCCATGAAATTCGAATCGAATTATGGGAGACAAGGTCTTCTAAACGCCTCTTAAAAATTACCCCAACAAGGAAAATATATCTGTCGTTAGCTTTAGGATGAAAAAGAGGCCATGGGGAAAATAAGTTGAAAAGTACGTTTAACACAATCGGATGAGTTCCCTTTTAACAAAATCATCACTTAACCGAAATAATTTTAAGTTGTTCCGTAACTCCTTCTCTTTCATTGGTTCAGATCTCTGAAATTTATAGTTAGGAAACTGATGGGCGTAACTAATAGTTGCTATGATAGTCCTTATATTTTTCTGCATTATATTTTATGTGTTTTCCTTTCTTGTGAAATTTGTATAATATATGCTGTATTGTCTTGTGTAATTGGTTTATCGCTCACAACGATTAAGTGAATTTATGTAATGATTCTATAATTGAAATCGTTTTTTGTCTTTGAGGAAATATGTCCAAGAGCAATAGATGCCTCCATAAATCTTAAGTCTTATTAAATATCTGAAATGGCCATAGTGGATTGAGGTCTAGACAGAACAACTTTACTTCCAATGCCTTAGCATAGGGCATTCTCGTGAAGTTGAAGGGTTATTGAAATTCACACATTGAGTTATGTAGTTATTTAACACAAATTCATGTTATAAGCTTCGGGCAATTCATAATGCAAAAATTTTGAAGCAGACCTGAAAATTATGATGGAAGATTTTTTTAAGATGACTTTTTTGCTTCATTTTTCAAACGAGTGCCATTTCTGTACAAGAAGTGCTAAAACATTGGTTTAATTTCACAAGAAGGTCTAAATTATGCGGTAAATAGACCTTTAAGAAAATGTGCACATGTCATTGGATGTTTAGTTTCGATAGTCTAGATTGATTAGTTTCAAAGTGCCCTTAAGACGTTTTTCACGCATTTAGCCGATTATTTCTCGCATTCTACATAATTTATTTTAAAGGAATTTCAGACAACTCGAATATGAACAGGACGCGAATACAAATGAAGTACATAGCATGAAGGTACTTAGTAACTTAAAAGTGACCCATCAACACGTTCACTCCACCATGCAATACTACAACTCTCATTAACGAATTCCGCCACAGGGAGAAATGCATTTTAAAGATGGATGGTGGAAGTATAGCAATCAAAATTTACCCTCTCATTTCTAATAACATCAAATTTTTAGCCACGAATGCAACTCTCCACATAAAAGAAAAATTAAATAACGCCAAGCAATTTTTGAAAACATCACTTCAGTCGAGCTCAAAAAAAATCCAATGATGCTCTGAAACCTATGCCCTACAGTCCATTCGTCCGTTCCTAGAAATATTCCAGAAAAACATTAAGTAGGCAGTAGAAATTTCGAATATCTTCAGCGAAGCTCATCAGTGCCTCTCATCTGACCTTCACAAATGAAGAGTACCAATTGACCTTGGTATTACGGGTCAATTACGAACGCTATTAGTTCCGCAAAATTAATTTAGCCATGCCCACGGTTGGTGAAGGTTTCCCGTTCGCAGAGAGAGGAAAAAAATCGCAATTCCTGCCATTAATTAAAAACGTAGTGCACACTCCCGATTCTGCCCGAAAATGAGAAGTCGGGGAAGAGGGGTGGGGTAGAGGGCGCGGTGGAAATTATAAAGGCGAATATTACGTGGAAATGAGGCTATCAAGTATTCCGGATGACTGCAAATGGAACATGGCTTAGTTACGGGCTCTCCTCTTCGCTGGGAGGAGAGGGTGGTCATTTTCACTTTCGGGGTGCCTGCAAGCCAGCCCGGGGCGCCCGCCTGGCTTGGGTGCGACGACAGGTCCTAATTGCAAGAATCTCTCCTCGCGTTCTCAACTGGACTTATTTCTACCCCAATTACCCACTGGCTACGCTAATCACACGGCCTCTCTTACCGCTGAGGATCGTGACCGCAACGGGACCATTTCCAACTATCGCGGGTCCACGTAAACAGCCACTCTTTCCGGAGATTCCCAGTAGGCATTAAGGAATTCGGGCCGTCTAAATAGAACCTCATTTACGATAATTATCTTGCCGTGATCGCCATTAAATTCAAGTAACACTAATCGAATGAATATTGTGAAAAAATGCACGGTAATTAGAGGAATATAGATAAAGGGAAGCCTAAAATTCCCGCCGCAAGTCAATTGAAATGTATCAACGGGTTATAGCAGGGAATTTTGCCAACAAATTCTGTGCTTAAAGAGAATTATTATAATTATTGCACCTCATTTTCTAAGGCGATTTCTCCCTCAACCTTGCCCAGTGGTACCCAAGGTATGCTAAATTGTAATGACTATAATCATACTAGCACTTGTCGTATAGTTCATAATGGTATCTCGTTATTTTGATAATAATTAAAAATTGAAAATAACTCTTTGGCATATGATTCAAAAATTAAGAATGCGACATCGTAAGTATATAACAAATTTTACATATAATAATCCCGATTGCAGTTGTAAATACTTTATAATGCCTAAATCAAATGGTAAGTATAGATTAAATTAATATTTATTAATTATCGAGATTAGGATGAATCTACTCAAAACTTTTGTATGGAGCATAATGTCTTATGGTGGTGAAACTTGGCCAATAGGAGCAGCGGAGAAAAAAGAATTGATGCTTTTGAACTATGGTGCTACCATAGAATGTTAAAAGTTTCATGGGTACACCGGGTTACGAATGAAGAAATACTGGACAGACTGGGAGTGAAAGTAGACCTGTGGAATATTTTAACTGCAAGGAGAAATAAATGGGTTGGTCATTTACAGAGACATGATGGATTGGTAAAGACAGTTTTAGAGGGCACCGTGGAGGGGAAGAGCGGCAGAGGAAGGCCGAGGTTGAGTTACATTACCCAAGTAATGAAGGACAGGGGCTGCAACAGCTACCTGGAGCTGAAGAGGCTGGCGGAGGACAGACGGAGATGGATGGCTGCTGCAAACCAACCCAAGGGTTGAATACTTAGAAGAAGAATTATCGAGATATATTTCATTCACTTAGAATTATTTATAAACTTATCTGACCACTTCCTCCTAAATTACCCGTTATATACTGCGAGAGCCTAGGATTTAGAAATCGGCACTGCGGTCACATTTCTAAATCAGCAAGCAAATACGTATTATTTCATAGCAATTATTTATAAATGGATATATTTGAACGTAATTGTAGCGCTAAGCCACACAAAATTCGAATAAACACTGATTATTCATTTCCAAGGCAGTCGAGGGAGAAATCTCATAGACCGAAAATTGACTTCTCCCTCAAGAGTCCACATCACACCCGTATAATGCTGGCGGACTTTATCTGCACAGCGAACTAATTCTCTCGAAGAGGTCAAGTAATACCAGCTCGGAGAAAGCGCGATACACATCCACACACCTAATACATACAAATGCGATTAAAAGCTCCTTAGCTTTGCTTCCTGCCGGTGTCCATTAGGGATTTTCAGAGCTAAACATTGGAAAGGAGGACTGAATCTCTCTCTTCGAAGGACTTAACATTTGATATCCCACCCTAGAAAGCAAGTCTATTACTTTCCAGGCGCAAAATCTCCAAGCATCTGACACTAAGTCACTCCCCGCTCCGTAGGGAGATGATAATGTTAAAAGCCTTCCGGTCATTTGGGGATTTCTCTATCTCCCTCAACAAAATACCTTCTCCATCGAATCTCACGTATTCGTTCGGTGGGAAACTCCGCAGGAGCATTGCTAGTGGGCGAGGGAGAATGTTCGTGAGGAGATGCCTTCGAATGGTCAGAAAGGGAGGCGAAAACGTCGAGTTAGTGAGTAAACAAAGCGGGTGGACGCCATGAGGTCTCAAAGGGAAGAGAGATTGCAGGGACTCCTCTCCCGTCTTTCTCTCTCTCTCTCTCTGCCTTCCTTCCCTTTCTTCGGCCCTTCTCCTCAAGCTGCTACTCCGACTCTCCACTTTCGGCATTCTCTCTCTGCCCCTTCCAATGTCATCATTCCTCCTCCTACCCCTCTATTCTGGAACTTCTGGCGACCAAATGACTCAGGACGTAAATCCGTAGTTGATAAACATAATATATTATCTTATTTTTTAAATATACATGTTGTTTTTATAATTTTAACCAATTCAGGCGTGATATTGTTGAAGTTCGACATATTGAAATGAAAGTAAGTTGAACTTAACCACAGTATTTAATGCATTCGTCGCATCCATATGTTGCTTTTAGACCGAGAAGTGTTAAACTCATATGAAAAATGCATTCTTGAGGCAAATATACCTATTGTTAACACACGCTTATTGGGCATGAAGATAATTATTTGCGGCTATTTTTTGTAAGGTTTGCACCTAACTCATCATTGAGTCACTTATTACTTGCACTAAAGAAATAAACTTTCTCCCTACAAATTATAGTGTAATTTATCTCCTATTTCTATAAAAAATAACTGTAGACTTTATTAAAATTTGTATAATCAATGCTGCTTTAATAATACTGGTGTATGCATGACAATTATTAGGCTCACTTAATAACGTTCAACCACCTTCAAATGCCCAAAACAGTAGATTTAATGTAAGATACGTTTCTATGCTTCCCAAGGGTACTCAAACCACCAATACGTACCCAATTTATCATTTTCAATTAACCAAATCAGTAGATCAAAAGGTGCGAATTACTCGCTTAACATTACTGGAACTTAATAATCTTGAATATGTATAAAGAAATCAATAATTTACACCACGCTTATCATTTTTCAAAATATACATTTAGTAAAAAACTTTAGCGTATGTTACAATTTATATTCCTATACTGAGCATAAAGACATCACTTTTCATCTTTACGTATAACTCCTCCTTCTGCTATCCTCTTCCGTTATCTAACTGCCGTACACAACTTAACATGGCCGACTACTAGGCTTCCCTCCAGTCTACCTCTTACTTCCCCAAACCATCAAACAGCCCTTCCACTTTCGCGAATGGAGCAATGTATGGAAAGGAGAGATATGGAAAGCCGAAAAAAAAACTTTCAGAGGATGGTGGCCCTTTAAAAGGCCGGGTTGGATGTTTCTTAAGATTGGTCGTCGAGGAGGCAGGGAATGAGGGTTTTCATATTGCGACCAAAAGGGTTGCCAGGGAAGGGTTGCTATGGAATGAGAAGTGACGAAAAAGCGAGAGAAGAAGATCACGACATAGATATCCACTCCAACGTTGAAGCCAAGAGTGAATTGAGCAAGAACGTATGAAACGGTGGTATTGGTCTGAAATTAAAAGTATGTCCATTTCAAGCATTTCATATTGAAGATGCCTGTCGTGTGCAATCAATGGCATGAAAACCGTAAGCACTTGTCTAAATAAAAGCATTCATCGAGGGCTAATTTAGGCTTTCACCGAAATAGCCATTCCGTATATCAATATGTCTCCAAGAATGTTCAATATCAATACTGATATACAAATCAAAACGCTTATTGAAGCAGGCACATAAAAGGTAGATCAGTATTTAAAGCCTGAAGTGGATGGATGGAGTTCATCATTTTGATTTCGCTAATTCATGATATTATTGGAAAACTGCTAGTGAATGACATTCGATAAGGATAATTCAACGGAGAAGAAAATGAAAGCCTTAATTCAAATCCTTGTCAAAAAATGCGATTACCCTTACCAAAAGAGCACTATATCCAAAATTTTCAATTATTTGAGATAAATTGCGCACTATTTGCCATTAAATAAACAAGGAAGAGTAAATGATCACACTACAATAATCATGTGAATGTAAAATTGAATGGAGAGGCATCAAATGACCACGACATAGCATTCCAGATTCTAAACCACCACCACCAAAGGTTTTTCGCGAAAACGAACTTAAAAATAAAGTTTTAGCCAAAATATGAAGGGTTTGTAGGAAAGGGGAAAATATCGTCCACCTTTTTCACCATGAAAAATTTGGACACACATTTTTTTCCCTAAAATAGGTTGTCTATCTTATGATATCATTATTTGCATTTTGTACCAGAATTCCAAGGAAATTCAAAGGAGTGCCAGTCAAACAATATAGATTTTGCTGAGTCGTTACATTTAATTTAATTTTTATAATTTAATATTTTTTCAAGATTAATTAAATTTTACCTTGAATACTGCGTGCAAATTAACAAAAAAAACCCACCCGACCGGTTCTGTTTCGACAGAGACCGTAAGTGCGTACAGGAGAGTAAGGAGAAGGGAAAAAGAATTGAAATCCCTGTGAAAGAACATCACCAAGGCAGGCAGGCTGGGAAATTGTTAGATCTCGCAGATGCGAGTAGTCAAGGGTGCATATGAAGCTTCCTTTCCAATTGCTCTCTCTGCGAATCAGAGAAATGAGCGTGATGAAGAAGGAATATTCCCTTCCTTCCGATTCGACGAAGAACGCCTTCGGGTCCCATGACCGAGGCTATGATTTCCACGTGGCGATTACAAACTTCGTCGCAGACCTTTTCTCAATGATGACAGCCGGTTAAAAGTGCATGACACCGATGGAGTAGGTCAAGGCTGTATGCATCCAGTGAGAGCTTATACGACGAGAAAATGATGTAACATTAAAAAAAATAATCTCGCTAAACGGACAGACAACTACGATATCAGCATACCATTTGTTAATTCCAGACTCGGAAACATATCTTGACGAGATGGAACGTTCTCCATTTCTATCAATCTAAGAGTTCCATTCGGAGGAAAACTAAAATTTATATGTTACCGAGGAGGGTAGAGGATACGAAAGTCAAGCTCGGATGCCCTCTAAGAGTCTAAATCCATACTTACAATTATTAAAATAGCATTCCACCAATATCATTACGTTAAATCAAATAGATTCCCGTAAGCTAATACAGTGAAATCTCATGTTTTAATCACAATGGGATTTTTTTTAATGTCATCTCCCCGTAAAAAATCTGTTTTCATTCACAACTTATCTCCCAAGTCACATTATGTAACTCACATTTTAGACATAAGAGACTGTGAACATGTCCATAGGTAAGACTAACATACGCATCCCTATAAACATCATGATACTATCGAACTAGATATTTGAGCAATTCGTCAGTGCTAGTTGTAACACAGCATAGTGAAATAAAGTCCTCGTTAACTCTTGTCGGGAATGATTTAACTGCCTCACATTTAAAATATACACAGAAACAACAGTGATTTAGTTTCAAATGAACTAAAAATTACCTCCATAACAAATTTCGCCAAACATACCAGAATAAAAAATACGAGAATTCCCAACACATTTCCTCAGAGAGCCGTCAGTCACAGGATTTCTGTGGGCACTCTCCCATGTATTAGAAAAATATAAAAAGAAAGAATAAGAGAAAAATATTGATCTCTGGCAAAAAATAATAAAAACAAAAGGTCTTTGATAACCTTCAATGGCGCGTCAAATAGCATGCTTTTATCGTAGAATGCAGGACACAGCCAATTTTCCGCACTCCGACGCTGCACTGCATACGTACGGCAGCTGCTCGTAAACCGAGCCTCTCGACCTGCCACCTAGACCCGACCCGTCGAACTACAAACTTCGAAACTCCCTCACCCCGTCGCGTTTCCCTGCCTCCCTCTGGCGGCCACCCGTCTCGCCGACTACCCCCCACTCTTCGAGCAATGCAGAGGCATCCAACCCCCCTCCCTACATTTATTGAAAGGTGTTCGAAGAGAAAGGGAGAGCAAGGAGCACTTCACGCAAATGCGTTCCTTCGACCAATTCCAATCCCAGATTCCCGATGATGCCAATATCAAAGTCGGGACTTCCATTACCATAATGACAGCTTTTTTCCCCTATCATCTCGCTTCAATGCGAAAATATTTCATATGACGTCCCGGGTGGACAGCTCCCACGTTCGGACATGCACTCAAAGTGGCACCAAAAGGTACTTACTCCGCCAACGTCGAGTCTATATGCGAGGATGCGAAAGCATAGGCATAAAGCCCTGTTACACACACCACACATTAAGAGTAACCAAGTCACGTCAAATACACGGGTCCTTACTTGTATTACTTAGACTCGGTATATACCTTGAATATCTATCCAGTGAAATATCCCAGTCTCATTAATACCTGGTATTTATTATACAAATCTCAATACTAACGTTTTACCCGTAATGGGCGTATCCTTTTAATTAATCTGCTAAAAGTAAAGTAATACATAGGATTACTCATACGTGCGAATCCATTTTACGAAAAGAAATTATTTTATTCACAGGCCAACGCCAATGAAGTAAAATTTCTTGTTAAAATTATGAATATATATTTGGAGCAGAAACACGTTGATGCTATTTGCATGAAAATGTGACTGCATCCATAACCAATGGCGAGCACTGCCACGCACTAGGGGCAAAAACTTGGCCGAAAATTTTTTATTAGAATAAATATAATGATCCCTCACGACTGCACTTTGTTCCTCACAACTTCATTGTGAAGGAAAAGCTGATCAAGTAGGGAAAATGGCAGGCATGTTTCATGAAGTAAGTTGTAGGTAAACATTGGAAATGAGGCAGTAGTAAGAGCAGGATTTCACCAGATAAAACAGCAAACCACATACTGTCAATATTACCTTGTCATCAAGTGCCCTCTAACGAAACGAAGCCTAAAGGAAATCGGAACGACGAAATACAAGTTAAACAAAAACGGAGAAAACAAAAAAAAATGGAAACAGCAGGCACATATGCCAAAAGGATTAAATCCGCACAAAACATCACCCTGATAGAGATATAAAACCAAATATGCCAATAGCTGGTAAGGCATACAACCAGTTTCACTACCAAAACGTGTCCTCATGCGAATTTCATGGGAGCCTGCCAAATAAGATGTTCGAGCATAAAGTCACCAACGCTTTGGACTGTTGTATATAGGGGCAGACTCAGGTGGAGAGGGTAAACTCACTCCGCTATGTGCAGTTCCAGGGAAAGCAGAAATATTAGTAAACTATAAGAGGACACACTACTCCTCATTAAGTCGTATATTGCCTTTTATAGGGACGTCTATCCTACTGAAATTTACGTTTTCAAATTGACATTATGAGGGTAAATGGGGAATACTTCGCTAATAATTGTCTTTGTCTCACACACAATAAGTTTATAACCGAGAAAATGTTGATTTGGTTTTACTTTTAATAGCCTGAAATATGACAGGACAATTTTTAAACTACCAAAATGTCTCGTTATACTGCCGCTCGATCGAGAGCGATGCTTCCTCTCAAAATCTGTTGTAATTCAAGTTCAAATTTGAACTTAAATTGCATCAAAACATCAAATTGAATCAAAACAAAATCGTTTTATTTCAATTTCCTTCCAAAGTGCGATCTTAATGGGAACCTATTGGCGACAAATTTTTTATTACCTCGATGCGTAAGGTAAAGTAGCAAATCACCAACTCCTTATCAAGCAACGGACGACCTTGACCTACCGCTGCCGGCACATATTACCTACCCGATGATATTCCGATAACCCGCAATCTCCGCTCTTACATTGGGATATGACCTTCTCCACCAATTTCCTACAGTCTGAGGACCTTTCCATTGGCGAGACTCCTGTGGAGGTCGGCCTTGGAAAGTGCTCAAACACGATGCGCCTCGATGCAAAGAAACACGATAATGCGTGACCTCCCGTGAGAGTCGCATTAAAGCCCCCCAGACATCGCCCCATTATTCCGACTTGGACGCCACGCCCCTCTTACACTCCCCGTAATTACTCGAGCTAGACTCGATGCAGCCAGCAGGGCCTGCTGTCTCCCTCTCTCCTCATTATCACGTCCGTTCCCTTCTGCTCTTCGCGCCTTCCCTTAATCACGACCAACCACCCACCCTCAAACACCCTCCTGTCGCCACCCTCCTCATCATCTCAATTACTACGGCCTCGATCATTCCCCTGCCCCCTCAAAAGTTTCCATCCCACTCTGCCACCACTGCCATCTCTCTTCTTCGACGACACTGACTGTCCTTCCTCTCGACTTACCTACACGTGCTGAAGCCATCCCCCGAGATCCACTCCTCCTCATCGCATTCCCGCTAATGCCCCAAGGATTCCTAGAGCAGACGTCTTGTTCCTTCACCAAATCTATCACAACATTTTCCACTTATTATATTCTGCATTTTTTTCTTGTGATTAATTATTATTTTTTAATTTATACAAGGTTAATGCAAAATAACACACTTTGTGATATTCCACAAACACTATAGGTATGTGGTTCCACCAATTGAAGCATGGATACTCGATGTATATTCGACTAGTCTATTTTCCTTTCGATTGGAATAAATATAAATATTTTAGAGGTAGTTATTTCAAGCTATACTTGATTATTCAACAGATCTCTGGATACATGAATATTTTAAAGCAAAAACACTTCGTTTCATAGAAGACCGAATAAGTGTCAAATGAGAAAAAGATACTACAAGGTTTCCCATAGTATGAATTGAGAGCAAAGGTACCGTATAGGATGAAAATTATGGGCTTAATTCAATGCCAAACCATGCAAAGACATTAAGTTGCCAATTCCAAGTCTATAGTTTTGTCCCCTCAAAAGTATACAGACCCAACTCCCATCATCCTTAACCATACCACGAGTTGGAGTCTATTTAAAGAATCCCTTCGCATTTTTGTTAATGCCTAGTGATATGATTCCTAGTGAATCCGTTTTATTCCTTCACTAAGTCCATCACAATGTTCTCTTTCTATTCCAATCATTTTTTTCCATTTGTTCCTGGAATTCACCATTTTTTTATTAAGACAACAGAATTTTCCTTTCGAGTAAAACAAATATACATAATTTAGAGGTGATTACTTCCTCAAGCCTTATTGGATTTTTCAACATATCTCTACATAAATGTATATATTAAAAAGCAAAAAAAAATCCATTTCATACATGACCGAATAAGTTTCAATTGAAAAAATATAGTACAACATGAGGATTTGAAAATTTCCCCATCGTACGAACTAATAGCAAAGATACCGTAATGGATGAAAAGCATGGGAATGATTCAATTCCAAACCCATAGGAAGACTAAAAAAAGTTCAATTTCAAGTCCACGGTTGCATCCCCTCCAAAGTATCCACACTCCACTTCCACCATAAAGGGCCTTACTTAGAGATGAAGTCTTTTTCTAGAACTCCTTTGTATTTGTTCTAATGCCCAGTGCTACGATACCCAGCGCAGCCGTCGTCTTTTTCCTTCACCAAGTCCATCACGATGTTCTCTTTCTCTAGGTACTACTCGTTCTGCTCTCTTTTTTTTGTAATTCTGAAAAAGGAATCATGATCTTCTCTAACTCTTGCTCTTTGTCTATGAGAATATCCCTGAAATTTTGTGATTTTACGATAAACAGACTCAATTTTAATCACGACCAAATAAAGTCATTTAAAATACAATTTTATGGCGTGATTAATAAAAAAAAACTTTTACCGGTCAATGGGTTGGAGACAAAACAACCGTAATTAATGGAAAGCATAAATGATTATAAATACAAATAACTCGTTTGAATAAAGCCAAACGAATACAGAGACATGGTAATTGCAAAACCACTGTTGCGTCCCATCTTAAGTCTCCATCGCCGCTGGTATCACCCTGCACCTCTCTCAATCTTCTTTCAATACTATGCCTATTTCTCCACTCGCATTACTTATTATTTTTAAAATTATACTATTACTTGCTAAAGTATTTTCCAAGATTTCAAGACCTACATTCCTATGGTACTATATTAATTGTTTATTTCAGTTTGCATCATCTTTTCCGTCTCTTATTGGCTAACTCACGCCTCATTTGGACTCGAACGATATTATAACTGAAAACCTAATACGGCCTTGAAAGGTAATTTATGCGTGCAGTAAAGCACGTCGAATAATTGGTTTATTGCCATTTTCCCGCAGCTGTGGGCAATAGTATGCTAAGTATTTTAGACCGAAAAAGATGTACTCTGATTTTAAATCTATCACCACGAAAGAGGGAAACACAGTTCTCAAACAAAAGCTCTGCAATAGAAGCTCTGCTCAGGAAAAAACTTAAGTCTTCTATAGCAAAACAACGCATAAAACTAAGAATATTATAGTATTAACATTTTTTTAAATCGGGCCGTATGCATAAGACTTGGATAAAATAAGGGTTAATTTAGAAATCTAGTTCCGAAACTGCGAAGCGAAAAACGAAATGCTCCATCCAGCTCGAGTACCAAACAAAACAACATCATATGCACTTTCGACGATCTGTTACTTCCTATAATCATTAAACAAAATAAAATAAAATAGGTCAACAGACGCAACGTTGAAATGGTTATATTGCGGACCAGAATCGCTTACCCAACAGTCCAAAAATCATTGAATTATTTTCGCTACTGCAAAAGGTGTAAAACTAAATTATGATCAAGAATACTTTTGGATTGTTCGATCTGTCGTAAATACAATGAAAATGACGTTTACTTAGAGGGCAGTAATAATCGAATTCCATTACGATACTGAGAAAATTGATGATCGTGACGTTACAGCCCTAAATAGAATTTGTTGTGCAATTGAAAGTAAATATTTCCTTCGGCAACCTTCGGTTAATGATGCTTGAGGCTTGAGAAAGTTTGGGCATCCCAAATTAAAGAATTAAAATATACATATATCGTGTGACAAAAAATTATGAAGATACATGTCAATTTTTACCTGAGTGGGCATCGTTTTCGGAATTTCTTTTCACTCTAACCTTCATCAAATGTACTTGGAAGTGTACCTTATCTCCACGTAATGCTACATGAAGGATTTTTAAGTGAGATGAGATTACAGAGATAGTGTATCTATGGTAACACACAATGACCACGAGATTGAAGTTGATCTAACTTTCTCCAGGTACTTAAGTGAGCAATGCGCCTTCAACTTATTACCCTACCTCTATAACTCAACTGAACCTGCGAGACAAACTTTGAATACTTTAATAAACCTCATATTTTAAAGGCACAAATGTGGAAATAAGGAAAAATGCAAATGAAATCCAGTGCGAGCGTTGGAATTATTCACCCCGAAAACTCCATCCCCAGCTGGCGTTTTGTAACAATCCTTCCCAGACACCATCGACCACTCCGCTCTCTCTAACACACGCTATCTCACTGAGAAGTTTCCGATTCTTTCAATACGATTATACTAGTATCCTTCTATCCGTACTGTAATCCTTCTCCGCATCCGATTTTTCTGATTTTTTCCGTCCAACTCTATTCCTCCTCCACTTAAAGAAAAATCCCCTCCCGTAAATACGATATTTTTCAAACCGCCTCAATCGCAGTGGAGGCTGAGTAAATTCCACGCTAACTACCCCAAACTGTTTGAAACACACAGAGAAAACATCGCTCACCTTGACCGGGATTCGAACCCGGATACCCCGATTTCCGGTCGAGTGCTTTTTTCAAAGAAGCTACCGAGTTGTTAATTCACTCTGTGAATATTTGTGAACAATACCGGACAAGATGTGCATTGCGAGTGACTCCGTAAAGATATCACCGTGGTTAGTCCCGGTATTCTTAGATTAGCGTGAATCCCGCCAGGGTGTGTTATTCGCCATTCAGGGCATTGTTTTGTGTGCATTTAAAAACTTTAAAAGCTAGTTTATTAGACTATATTACTTCACTTTATTATTATTATCATTAACACGGGTGGTGGGGATTTTCAGGACGGCAACCATTACCTTTATGATAATACAAACGAATTTAGATACGCACGGTGAGAGATCTGATTACCCTGGTTCGACCTTATTAAACTTGCATTGTTCTGCAAGTAAAACGCTTTCTTATTTCTATACGATAGGCGAAATATTTCTCCCATTTCAACGCTTCCGTCGTACTTGGAAATATAATGCGGTCCTAAGATGATATTCACCGAACAAAATGAAAAATACCAGTTTTAAAAAGAATTGTCACCTTATGAGAATAGAACTCCTGAAGTTACCGCAATAAATCTACCCCTGACACTGACAACTAATCTAACCTACGACGTAAAAAACACGTTCCTGATCCATCTGCGTCACTAGAACTTCGCTCCAGCATGTGCTAGCGCATTTGCGACCACACCACTGCTTTATATTAACCCGTGACATCCACTGGTAAATAAGTTTTGGACAGGATGCCTGCTTTTTCCCCGAATATAACATGAAAAATGTATTAAATACTTTTCATTCGCCTGATGAGCTGAACTCGACAACATTAATTCGTACGGTTGTTTTTATGCGGATAAAATAAAAAATAATGCTTTGGAACTGATTTACCGTATCCATTAGTGCCAATAATTCAAGGAAAACGGTTTGATTACTAAAATTTATGAAAACGATCAATAATAGTGGTTAGATATCCCGTTAAGGAGCCATCTAAACGGTAGAAGTACAAGGAAACCAAATCTTCTCTGCATTTGTTTTCAAGCCATTTGTGACTGAAATCACTTCAATTTTCATGGCATCTATGGTTGAGCGACACAGGAAATAACGGGAAAAAAACTACTGAGAAATCATTAACGTATCATAGCGATTAAATTCAATGTAAATATCACTTGACACTCTGTTTTATTCTCAATCCTATTTTACATCCACTTCAAGATGGCTCTCTCCTTAACAATTCATTATTTATCTTTTATCACCGTAGCATCGTCTCAAACAAAGAAATAAAAGAAATCAAAATAAAAACAAACATGCTCACAAAAAGAAAAACAAACAACAAATGAACTTGAAAACAGAAAATAAATTAAACATATACAAAAGTGATATTTATTTGGTCATAAAGACACATGCATCAACATTTAGGCTTCTAAACGGTTTATTCGCCTCAATTTTCATGGCATTTGTGGATCAACCATGAGCGACGCAGGAAATAACGGAAAAACTAACTACTGAGAAAAACATCTAAGCTTCTAAACGGTTTACTCTCTTCATTGACCTAGTCGCGAACATGACTAGGGACGAAATCAGTTGCTCTGCCGCAACAAAGCAATCCGCAAGGTCGTGTGACGTCAAAATTTAACTGCCGAGCGAATACACCGAGAATTTCAAATCCCCAGATGATAGAAGCTCTCTCCCTCAACCCTTTTGATTCGCCAACCCCCATCCCTCATTTACCCGCCATTGCTATTTCTCTCCTCACCCTCATTCACTTTCCCAATCTCGTCTCGTTACCGACACATTTCGTATTCTTCACGTGCCCCGTCGTTTTCCTCATCTCTCTCTCTCTCCCTACCTCGCTTCGGCGTCTTATAAATGACGGTCATTTTTATCGAAACCCACCAAACCACCCTCACCCCATATTCCACCCCTGTCTTTTCTCACCCATCCCTCCACTGCCACTGTCATAAGTTCTCACGCTCGCTCACACTCCCTCCTAACCCCCCACCCCCACCCCCAAAGCATCCCTCATAAAGGCTTTTGCCACCGCACGTCTCAGCCGCATCCATACCACCTCGCAGAGATCAGAAGCTCAATATTCTTCTAACTCGTCAGTTTTCGAGGGGCAGAGGCCCGCCCACCATATGTGGACACATGAGAGAAGGGGTGGGTAGAGGGAAAATTTCGGGAGTCGCTCATACTCCTCATTCCACTGACTATTATTCACCGGAGTCGATTTTGGGGTGCAAGGAAATGAAAGCCATTTCAGTATTTGCGTTATACCCATTACTTCAAAAGGCAACTTCATTCCTTTGGAGCTAAATTCGAATAAGTGGCTTCAAAATGAGTAGGTATATTAATAAAAATACCTTTTTCCTCCGTTGTATGCCTATATCACGTAAAGGCAGCTTTAGTTTTGCCTTTAAATCAGACCAAAAATTGCATTAGGGTAGAATATTCGCCGAGTAAACGAGTATTTAATGAAAAATTATGTACCGACCCAGCGCTCATTACATCATATACCCTCTTAGGTATTAACAGTGACTATGCATCACTCCTTCCTAACCCTTAAAGCATCCCTCATGAAAGCCTTTTGCCACCACACTTCTTGGCCGCATCCATACGGCCTCGCCAACATCAGAAGCTCAAAATTCTTCAACCCATCAGTTTTCGCGGCACAGGTCTCTTATATAGACTCATGTATGGACATATGTGAGGCGTAGTGGACCAAGAGATTTTCAGGAGTCGCTCATATTCCTCACTTCACTCACAATCATTCGCGGTAGTCGAATTTGTGAAGTTGAACCGTGAGAAATTATTGTCATTTCATTATTTAAATTAAGCCTCTTGACACATTACTTCAAAAGGCAACTTCATTCCCTTGGATCTAAAGTCTAGTAAGAGGCTCCTAAATGAATATATTAATGAAAATACTATTTTCATCCGTAAATTGCCTATATATCGTAAATACAGATCTATGTTTCTTTTTATCGGTCCAAAAATTGAATTAGGGTAGAATATTCGACAATAAACCACTATTTAACGAAAAACGATGAAATTGACGATCATTAAATAATACACACTCTTAGGTGTCAAAAATAACTATGCGTCAGGAATACCTCATGGATAAAGGCGATATTTTACCATGATTAAGGCAGATAAAAATAAACCAACCCAATGAGCCATCTTGTAGCTATTTACTGACGGGTGGAGAGGTACCGGTAATCTACAGAAAAAATACCATGAAACCGTTATAAAATTTCGTATTCTCGCGAAATAATTATGCTTCGGATTTCAAGGGCTGTTAAAGAAATAAGCTAAAAATGGCCTATAAAGAAACAATTTAACATACGGCCACGAAAAAGAAGAAGAAACTTAGGGAGAATTTCAAAAAGTATTTAAAGAACAGTCATAAAGATAATGCTAATAACATATATTATAATGATAAAAATAACAGGAGGAGGAGCTGAAATAAAAGAAGCAACGATTACTTAAAAAGTAACTTGATGAAATGAAAATGATTAAAGGTGATTTAAGAAAAACATCCGGAGAAAAAGTAATCAAGCATGATAAGAGGTGACAAATACCCTCCAAGAAAAAAAAATAATCACGGTGAAGACTACAATAATCTTTTCTTTGATATTATCTTTTCTTTGATATAGGTAATCTTTTCCAAGAATTCGTCAAAAAAACTGGAAAGAATGGAATTCGTTTTACGTTCTTTAAGGCTTAAGTTACCCAAATGATAATCTTATTCATAGTGTGGACTTCTGCGTCCATCAATTTAGACAAAGAAATTGCTATAGGACTATAATTTTGTTCTTTCCCTGAGTATATTACGAGAAAATTTCACCAAATTGGTAAAACTACCAACCTATTCATCTCATTATACATTAAATTAATTCAAGTATACTTCCTATTAACACATAAAAATAAAAAATCTATATCCTTTTTACCTTTTAAGAACGAAGAAGAAGATATCACGAAACTCTGCTGTGATTATCTGATTAAAATGAGATGAGAGAGAAGGCCAGACAGATTTGTGGTCGGCAACTCCTTTTTTTTCACATTAAACGAGGGACAGCAATTAATTCAGCTCGTCTCCCGCGCTCCCCGCGTTTCAACCGATCACACTCGAGAATCTATTACAATCGGAACTGGCAGAGTAAGCAGATACACAATTTGCGAGCAAACCACGCGTCCCAATCGGAATGCCTGGCACCAGCCGCCGCCGCCGCCTGACTGCGGTACTTTTCAATTAAAATCTCAAAGCCCTCCCGACACCTTTCCGGGAGAACGATTCGCATCTCCGTCATTCGTTATAGAACTCAGCTGAGCGGCGTTTATTGTGTATCTCGAGAGAGTGAAAGAGGGTGGGAAGAGTCGGTCTCCGCGTACAATGGCGCCACTACACAGAAGGCTTTTGCAGAGTGGGGGGGATAAGTATGAGTGGGGGAGAGAGAGAATTATATAGGGAGGGGCTTGTTTTCGGGGAAATAGAACGAAGAGATAGGGGGAGAGAGGAAAATTGGAGGAAATGGTACGGATGACGTAGGGACGTTGGAAAAGATTGAAAGAAGGCGCGCGAAGTAGCAGACGGAAGACCAGCCAAAGGCGGGAGGGAAATTGCACGGTGAAATGGCGAAAATTGCTCAAATTCCATTGGTTTTAAAGCAGGGAGAAATAAATTAACGACGGGGTGGTCGGAGGGATGGAGATGTGAGCTTTCGGGAGAGGAGGAGAGAGGTAAAAAGACGTGGATAGATTAAAATAGAGGCGAAAAGGGATAGGCGGAAATGAGAAAGAGGTTGAGGAAAAGATTGCTTTTTTTTCGATTATTTACCAAGTTCCCCTATCAAACTACACGGCTTTTTTCCATGTTTACATCCTAATGTTTGAAGAAATTAAATTACTGGCACTGATGTTTTTTTATTTTATTCCTTCGGCACAAATAAATGTAAAAAATACCTAATGTGGCTCCTGCATCGAAACTTTTCGAGACCTCTTATCAAGAAAAATAAATGTCTGCAGAAATATGATATTGTTCTTTCCCGGCTCGTAATACTGGTAAAATCTTCTCACGTTTTCCACCGGCGGATTCGGTAGTAGGCCGAAGTAGGTCGACCATGACCTTAACAGCTATCAATGCTTCGCACTTTATTAATGTACTATCATGCCCATTGCATACCCTTTCTTATTAAAAAAACCATCTTCTACATTTAGCGCTTTTTTAACATTGTTGATTGACAAAGTTATTACTTTTGCTATGCTATTACTGAGTTTTAACAGTACCGTTTTTGCACTGATACTATGACTTAGTTACTGACAATAAGTTCTGTTACGTTATTACTGAGTTGATTTATTTACTTGTCTATTGGTATGTTTCATTTTTGTGCTAGAAGAAAAGTCTTCTATTCTTTTTTTCCCATTGTTGAATGCTAATTCTGTTACCCATATGTCTATTGTTCACTATCCCTATGAAGGTTCCCTTGTTTGTTTCCCCGATTGCCTGATTGGATATTTCCAGTGTTGTATTGCACACTGTAAATAGATAGTGTGTTCCAAAGAAGTTTACACCTTAAATAATGAATGAATTTATTATTATTTTCTTGCAGATTGAAGATCCGGCAAAAATATTTCTGATTCTGGACACGATTTATGAAATGGGAAAATATTAGAAATGTTGGAAATATAGTATGACAAACATAGATGGGCATAAAAGGACTGGTATAGGAATAAGAATCTGAAGATGTGAAGTTACGTTTTCACGACTTTAATTAAGAGTCCCTTTTAAAGCCACCGTAATTGTTTGTCAATAACGAGATAAAAGTCTTATTGACTGTTATTATCAAGCAGTATGAAATATATTATATGTCTCACCGAATATTTCGACTCCAAAGATTTTAGATTCATGCATTAAATGTCCTAAAAATATTTGTCAAGGCTATGAGAAAATTTCCGTAAAAAGGATATAAGGAAACCGTGCATAAAGCAACTACAGAGTAAATCTCTTTCCATCGAGTTATCTCAACGATTTTCCCTGTCATAAAACGAAACATTACATTTGCGAATATCTTAACAGCAGTAATAGAAAAATACCTGCTCGTAAATAAAATCTCATATTTTTAATATTTCTGGCACCAAGAAATAATATAATTATCAAATTTCTGTTTTCGTGAGATTCGAAGCTCCCCTTATACGTAACTCCAAAGTGAATGTGTTACACGGAACATGACCTTGATAGCTATCAATGTTTCGCAGAATGAACTATCATACCCATTTCAAATATTTTCCCATTAAAAAATTAACTTCTACATTTAAACATTTCTATTTTCAAAAATAAAATTTATTATGTAATCTTTTCATCTAGAGATTCATTAGAACTCACAAAAGAAAATTCAACAGTTAATACTGAGACCCCCTCCTCGAATTAACTCCTTAAGTCTTTGGTTTATAAAAAACTTGGGAGTTTAGTGCTATTTATTAAAGTATGGAAAATATTAAGTCATGTTTTCGCAAGTACTTTCACCAATAGTTAGTCAAACCGAGCTTTTTTATTCTTTTTATTTTTATCCTTAAATGCTATCAGTAGCTGAAATAGGAGCTAAGATCTCATCTCAAAGATGGCCAGCAGTTTTAGTTGGATAGGCACGGAAAAAATATGATACAAATACTAAGAAAAAACTCATAATGAATTACTAAAAACATTTCAGTGTGCTTTCCAATATTAGGTGGGACCCAAACCTCTTACGCCTCATTCCTTCTGCACAGGGTCGTATCGCATCATTCAAAAGTACTCGAATAACCGTAAAATTCTGCTATGATTGTTGAGGCTTAGAAGTCAATCTGATAAATGTGACTCGCAAAAATGTTAGTCAAGGGATTCAAATCTCTTGCTGCAATTCAATGCCTTTCTATTCCACAATAAGACTAAAATATGTAGTTTGCACAGAAATTAAAAGGGAGGAAAAGCAATTGGCTATACCTGATGATGTAAGGAACGCAACCAGATGGTGACAGCCTCGTACGATGTGAATTCCTTATTAATCGCCTGTATCGAATTCTTTTGCAATTCATGACAATGAATAATAATTCCGCTTATAAAGATATTTTTTTGTAATTATTGTAATCATAGTAACATTTTGGTGATTATATGGATAACATAGCCCTTTTCGATACGCCCCGTCAGAAAATAAAGAAAAGGTTAATTTGTTAAGTTCAAATAAACTGAAGGAAGTTGTAAATTTTCTATAAATATTTAACTCAATGTTTCTTTTACGCGGCATTTGCCAAATGATCTTGTAGTCTTTCGATATTTTTCAAGTCTACTGCGACCACACTATTGTAAAATGTCAATTGATTTCCAAATTTTATTGATCTTTTGCTTATTTTATATATAACTCGAAGTTAATTTATTGATTCATACTCTTCAACAGCTTAAGAGGCAAGAGCAGAAAAAAATCTTATCTTGGGGCACCAATAAGACGAAAAGATTTTAATTTTCATCCGATGCACAAGACGCCTTTAGGTACGATGTTTCCGAAGACCACTTTTACGGCACCGAGGCGTGGGAAAGCGCGCCGGATTCCTAAAGACTCCGGCAGCTGTGCTAGCTCGTCAGACGATAAGCTAAGCGGGAGATAAAAGATCTTCTTCATTCCACCAACGGACGGAGCGAAACGATGAGAAGGTGGCAAAGGCGAGAATTTATTTTTTCTCCCGCCCAAGAATCCACACTTTGCTCCTAATCCCTGTTATTTCCCAGTTCAAGGTTTGGGAGGGGAAATATGGAATGAATTGAAATAGAAAAGAACATAACGCCATGTGGTAGGTCCTTAAATTTTTTATCATAGAAACTCAATTTGACAAAAGGCAGAACATTTAGAGGGCTGAAAGATATTTGAAATGGAAAACATGTTATAAGTGCTGAAGGAAATGATATTATCGATGGAACGGAGAATTATAAGCACTTATTTCACAAAAATAATATATAATAATTACGTTTCGCATGATAGTTATTTCTCCAAATTCCGATTGGGATATTAACGCCTATATTGAGTTGAGCAGTAGGTATTTTGTGGGTCAAAGAAAAAGTTACTCCACCAAGGCCAAAGGAATTATGACATTATCTTCATTTTCAGCATTTTTTCCAATCATAATGAAGAATATCAGTTATCAGAGTAGATATAAAAGGGAAACATTGAGCTCGCCATCGGAGTGAGATGTGGTTTTGCCGCGCACTGAATTAACACCCATGAACTGAGTTGAATTTTGAAAATATCGCATGGGAGAAAGAAAAACTAAGGGCATAAGCCGTCAATTTTAAAAATCATAGTTTGAGCATTGATTTCCATATCTATGACACAATTTATTTGTTAACATGGCCACCCCGTTGCTAAAACAGAATGGTTAATTATGTCGTTGTCGCTTAGTTTATCCTCTCTCGATTTTTCCACTGGTATGGCGTTAGTTCACGGGGATCCCCACCAGGAATGCTATCAATACTCCATAAAAGTAAATTATAAAGCCAGTAATAAAATTTTAATTTAGTTTTCACTAGAATTAAATCGCCTCGCGCCAAATTCTATTAATCGCGAGACTATCACTACAAAGGAATGTTTAAAGCCCCCGAGTTGTAAGTAAATCGGTTCTGAGAGCTAAGGTTCATTTGGAGACTTAATAGCATTCCGAAAAGTGAAAGGAAAATACTCTCGTTCATATCTTCAATAGATAAATATCAATAATCAAAAATTACAACCGATCTCTCATCATCAAATTCTTATTTTTTTAGGTGAAAGGTGTAAATGATGCTGATCCTGGTTTACTACTCCGTTTACTACTTCAAGGCGCTACATGAGAACAGTTCACTAAATAAATACATGGAATAGAGTTCCCTTTAAAGTTTATTTCCAAATTAGGAATAATTGAATTCAATACGCAATGCTACGGGCACCTGGGAAAATTGAAGACTGAACACAGCGCTAATTCAAGAAAAATTCTTTAACTACATGAGCGTCTTCTTTTGTAGGTTTCTGGAAAATTAATCTCTATACTAGGCATAATCGAACGTCACGAAGATAAGGCGTCCCGATTACTTTACAACCTACGAGCCGTTACAAATACCATGCTGAGCCACAAAATGTACTCCTTTTTATCTCCGGCTGTGCTTCTCCCACGTAAGGTATCACAAAATTCTAGGAAATTGTTTCGCGTTTTCTCTTAATATATTATCGCGAAGACCCATCCCCATTCCCTGGAGTGAGCCGCTAAAACAAAAGGACTTAGCAAAACTCCTCCACCGTTTAGATAATCCTCCGATGCTCTAAGTTATTTAATCGAAAATCAGCACACATTGCTACGGGCTCGAATCAATAATTGATGTTATTGTTCTCTTTAAACTTAATTTTAACCAACGTAAGAAGCTAAATTCATCATCACCATCATAAGCTAACAATCCGAAGAATTATTTTAGCCCTAGCCCTCCGGTTTACTCCCTTTTATCTGCTGCTCTTTCCATATTGATGCGAATTTCTCTTTCACAGTAGCTATATACTCTCTCAGTAAAGTAGTTTTTAATAATATTTTTAAGGGTATGAATAATCATGAAAGAAATAGCTTCGGTTGTAGTTTGTACCCTATCCTTTGTCTTATACCGTTTATACGGGTATAGAAAAATAAATCACGCTCTTACACTGAAATATTCATATTTTGCATCAAGACAATCCAGCCAAAAGTACAAATATATTAATACAAATACGAATTTATCCATAAGCTGTTTTCAATTTTTTAGCGGTATCTAACTGTGTCCTACATACCTATACTATTACACCAATAGCAATTTATTAACGATGCCTCATTCAACATAAAAAATAATATCACCATGGATATTATGGATTCCCCTTACACAAAACACTGTAGAGTGTACAGTGTTTTGTGCAGGGGGAATCCAGTGTGTACATCGTACTCTCTCGATCTCTCGATCGGTGAAAAATAATTGTTAGCTGAACATTCATTTTAGCATTATTAAACTATCAATCACGATTTTGGAATTAACAATGCACATACATGCATTCTGAAATCTGCCTGAATTGGATACAAAGTCATGCATCGCGAGTTTAAGACCTCCCTTGCAGCTATTCTTCCAATTCTTTCCATCGCCATCTTTAAGAGCTCTCCAGCACGCAACTCCAAGAGGACGACCTCCCGATGCAAATTCGTTTCCGATTAATTTCAAAAACTTCAAGAGAGGAGAGAACGGGGAAGGTGGAGCCACCTTTGGGACGTCCCTCGGTGGAATTGTAAAGCAGCGATTTCAATCTGATTTCTCGATGAGGACTGAATCATGATGAGTGGTAAGGAATGGCAAGCTATACTGGAGATCAGGGAAAGCGTTGAACGGGGAGAAGGTGATGATAAGGAATGAATGATTTAACACATTATCGCTATTTATTCTCACTTCAAAACGGTGAATGTTTAGCGCTTATACTGCTTGGCCTTGTGATTAGTTTCCATTAAACCAAATACTATGGATTTTAGCAGAATTGTGATCTGAATAGCTTTTAAACGAAAGATTTAGACATGGAGTGGAAGTTCTTGATTTTAACCAAGACACACCAGAAAAACCAGTTAAAGACAAGGGGATTAACTAAAAAATCGTTTTTCTTTTGTTTCTACAGATATTTACTCATTAGCAGTGAAAACTGTCGACCGGAAGTTCTTCATTGTAAAGATTATTTTTCTCTCCGGCGCTGCGCCCTATTCATAGGACGCTCAGCTTTTGTTAAAACATCCCTCAGAATTCGTAAAGGAATAAAATAAAATGCCTCCAATCATTTGATACAAACTAAGCTATTTTTTTCAACTTTCGATAGGTCTATGCGACTTTTACTAGTTTTTACAACCTTAATTTAAATGCTTACGAAGACTAATGAATTAATGCATGCAAGAAAAGTCTCAGAAAACGCTAACCTCTGATGATTTGCATACGGAATCACATTTTAAGAATACTCATCAATACTTTTTCCTGTTTTTTTTAATTTAATTTTAATTTTAATAGTTAAAGAAATGTTTCAGCGTCAAAACAGATGATACATTTCCCCATCCTCTAAATAGGATGTTCGGCATTTCTGCGATACGCGCTGATACAAAACCGGTGCGCATCTCCTATAGGGGCGCGTGTCAGTTCTTTTTTGCGGAGGTTCCATTCGGACAAAAGAGCTCATCACAAATGCGTTTTAGAATTTTGAGAGTTAAAGGCTTGCTCTCTAATATGACATCCATGGATATAAAGTAGCAAAATCAGGGTTGACAGAATGAGGACTATTAATGGCCTCTATATTGCGTTAACTAATATGCTTTTTCAAGCACCAAGACCCGAATGTAGTAGCATGTTCATGCAGCAGAAGTGTTCTCAAGTGAAGCCTTCGGATACCCAACATAAAAACCACCGAATTGCGTGATGATAAGAGGAAATGATTTTATTTGGCGACATTCGAAGGCTTCATCGAAGATATGAGGATTTGATTTGATTCCATCAGCGGCCAAGCGCTCTTCACACTAAGTTATCACACTCCCTCAGCTGCTGAACACGGGTTCCGGTGTCTAATCTAGAGGGTTGTCATTGGACAACCAAAAAATGGAAGTCCATAAGTGCATAGTAGAGCAGGAAAAGTAGCTGATCCCTCTACCCCGAGCATATACAGTTAACACGTCAGCGAATAACAAGTCTAGGATGAGGCCTACCCTTATCATTCCAAACCAGCCTTCGGATAGAATAACTAAGTTAGTGAACGTGATTTGAATTTAATCAAAGCATTAATAAAGAAAAACGGTGGTGTACCTCCGTTTTATTTTTTATGTGATTATCCATAACTTTTTACTAACGTGAAGGGGTAAGTGAGGCGGAGATGGGTGGGTAATACCAGGAAGATTGTGCGTGACTTCCAAGGATTAGGTAATACCGTGATCGTTAGGCCAAGTATTCCCAAATCTAGGTATTACTCAAAGAATTAAATATCAGGTTCTAGTAACCAAGATAATTATCTCTTAATTGCGAGTTGCTACCTAAGCCTATGAGAAATTTCTAATTTTCAAATCCAATTCCCAGAAAAATACAGCATAGATTCCCCAATCTTTTTTACCTTCAGTCAATACGGACAACAATTAGAATAGCAGAGTTCAGAACTGTCATGAAAACGACATCATTCTTAGTCCCTCAGTGAAACCTTCTTAACGGAGCGAAGCAAACTCTGCGTTTGAGGATGAAAGGGAATTCTTCCCTAGAGTTGAATTGATTTCGGAGTAGTAGTAAGAGGGTTCGTTCGAGGAATACTTGCATTTGCATACGTGGGAAAAGGGAAAGGTGCAAGGTGAGAAATAAAAAGTATTTCTGATTGTAGGAGGTAAAGGGATGTAAATGAAGGGGAGCTATAGGGTCTTTCTCGAGGACCTCCTCAGTTGAGCGGTTGAGGAGCAGTTGGGAGGAACAAGAACGGCAAGAACTAAACGCCCAGAATCCTCGTTTCGAAATGGTGCGGTCTGAAGCATTCATTTACTCGAAAGACAATCGAAACACGAGAAACTATAAGGACAAAACGAGGACGAAGGATAGAATTAATGATTGCAAGGAACAATACAGTGGCAAGTCATTTGCATTGAAGCTAAAAACTCTCAGCTTATGTGTTTTACTATGCTAATCCTTAATTTACTTAGTGGAGATATATCTTTTCTTGATCCAATACTCCGCTGAAATACATCTTATGTACTTAAATATTTCTCGAAGGCGCGAAGAACAAACTCTTCCAATAGCTTAAATATCCCGCCTAACCACGCAGGTCTTTGTGATTTAGCCTCAAGTGTGTTATACAAGGTGTCCATCCAGTCAAAGCAGAAAAATTCATGTATTATTCCCGGTTTTCCAAGGAAAGTTTAGAAAATTCCAGGTTAATCTTAAGTGATTACTGCGATGGATAAGAGTTTTAAAATACCCCAATTACTTCAACGCTATGAAATAATAGTCCCAATCCCAGTAAGCCGTATTTTTACCCTCTGATTTCTGACTTGTTCCATCTACCACAGCACCGTTGTCCTCGTCCTTTTTCTATTATATGTTCCTATCCCTTTCTTTCTTTACCTGTGAATTGATTTATATATTCGGGCTTAAGGCGTCGTGTGAATGAATGAAGTTCTGTTAAATAATATTATACTTATGCATTTATTACGACAGTGAATATGTAAGTTAACACACATTATATCTAATATTTAAATTTATTCAACGCGAGGCAAGAAGCTGATTCGACCTCATAGGTAGATGTTGACGTCACCTGGAATCCTATTCTTCGTGTTTTTTAATCACATTTCGATTCTGTTGCCTTATCTGACATTCCAAGTTTCAATGCTACTCTAAAAATTCTACTATTTGTTTTAAGCTACTGCACTTCCAATTGCGACCAACGCATTTTAGGCCAGAAAATTGTCGCTAATTTTGTAAAATGTTAGGTATGTGAAATTAATTTAAAATAAAAGATTTTAAATTCTGGGTTGGAGCCAATATTCATGGATAATTCATGCATGATTCCAGGGACTAAAAATTCGCGAACAATTCATGATTTTCCAGGTTTTCCCGGTCGCTGAACACCCTATATATTAAAAGCCCCTGAAATCTATTAACGGGGACGTATTTTGGAATGAATTTCAATTTGTTACAAAACGCACAAGTGCAACGAATTTTTAATAATCCCAAGAACGTGACGATCTACTTCAGTAATAACCTCCATAAGATAATTCTAGAGCGCATTATGCTTCGTTAATGATATCACGCTTTTCGTTGGCCTCCTTTAAAATAAGCAGAGCCGGAATAACTTTCACCCACTTCTAATATTGACTTAGCTGTGGGAGGACGTCTTTAAATTAAGGTCTTCTGAGAAGAAACTCATTATCCGCATCCACAGTCAAATGAAAATAATTCCTCGTTCCCCAATCTCGAGCGTGAGTTTCATGGGCGAAGTATTAAATAGAAGTTATTCTGAGCGGCATATTTCAAGCGCATAGAAACTGTTCAATAGGGTAGTTTCCTTCATCAAAGAAAACGAAAGGCATTGATTGCGATTCGTTACCCACCATTAGTGTATTCATAATACACAAATTATTTGGTTTTTGAAATACCGGTTTAGACGAATGGCAAGGGTCAAATTTTATCCTCATTTGAAAAAGGTCCTGACATCCATATTCAAAGCTATGATCCAAAAATAACCTACCAACAAGGTACATAAAAGTTCGTAGGAACCTTATAAATCATTAATTAATTATTCAAAGATAAGGATTGTACATGTGATGAAAGATTTCAGATTTTCAAAGCTGATAATATCGGTAATTTCTTCTTTGATTTTACAGTGCTATCACCCTGGCACCGTGTAAAGATTTTTTGCGCGGCTAAATACTCATAAAATTGCTTCTTCAACAGCAGCACACAGCATGCTACTTAGTGCATCTGTTGACGCCAATCAGACGCGTCACACTTGACTTGCGCGAGATGATGCTGCCCCGAAAAAAGCGGTTTAAAGCATCTCATGCGGAAAACGACTCGCGGTAATTTCTTCTAGGATTTTACGATGTTACGATGTTGTCAGTCTGAAATACTGTGTAAAGACGAAGAAGAATATACCTATGATCACACGAGATTGAGGAATAAAAATCTGGTCATCTGGTTCGAATACATTGCTTCTAAACTTAGGTCCTACAAGTTGGTGCACTTCAAGATCAATAAAATGTAATTACGTTAGTAATCGATTTGACACTCATAAGTAAGCACGGAATGAATCACTATGTTTCATATGGAAACATGAGCTTAATATTTGATTTCACCCCGATAAAGTCAAACCGTTCGTTCCTCTCTACTGCACAGTATTCGTCGTTGTCAACTACGAACTATGCCGCGCTCGTGTCATTCTCAAAATCAAGACAATGTTTTCTTTTGCGGGCAACTAAATGCTCGTGAAATGGCTTCTTCTACAACAGCGTACACAGCACAGAACTTACTGCATCTGCTGACGCCAGATGGGCGCGTCACCCTTGACATGCGCGAGATAATGCTGCCCCAAAAACAAGCGGTTTAAAACGTCTCGCGAGGAAAACGACCTTTTCAGTTGCAATTATATCGTCTCGCATCATAGAGAGGTGAGAGAGAGAAAAAAAGAAAGGTTCCTGGGAGCAATGGCTTTTTCCTTCCTTTGGGACGGTTTCTATGTGCGGTTGGATTTCCGCCGAGGCAGAACGCATTCATGGCGAGAGGGTTTTTTACCACTCGCGGTACCTACCTAGCAAGCGAGGCGCGACGCGCAATTCGCCTCAAGTGTTGCACTCCGTGTTTTCGGGGAAGGTCGTTCAACCACGTTCAGCCCCTTGGCCCCGATTGTCGAGAGCAGCGCGAAGATGTGCTTCGCCCTCACCCTGCTTTCATCTCCTCTACAACTCTTTCCGTCGGCTGAACACAACGGCGTATCTAACAGGTATATACGCGCGAGAGAGACCCCCTAGCGGCGGGTTTCAGCGAGCTGAGATCCACAGAGCACATAAAAACTACCTCGAGAGATAAGAAGCCAAAAGCTTAAGTTCGCCTTGTTTTTCTCGAGTATGAGCTTTAAGGTTTTTTGCATAGCATTGACGTTAGTTCATAAAGTACTTTTGATAAGGAATGCAGACAAAGTTAAACCATTGTCATTCAAATGTTACGACTTAACGCGAGAACAGCACGATAAAAGCCCTTTTCTTCTCCGTGGATGTCGTTATAGTTCCATAAAAATACGCCTCTAAATAAAATTTAAGAGTCTTCTCTGTGACATTTTTTTTTTTCAATTTAATGTCTACATTAACGCCGTTTACTTTAAAAACAGCAAGAACTCTGGAAAAACATCATTCCCTAAATGATGAAGGCTGAGATGTCTATTTTAATTGGTGAAAGGTCTTTATTTTTATCATTCAAATTTTCTTTTTTGCTTAACTCAATGGAAACAGCACTTGTTTCTTGGGGATCACTTGGCATGGAATTCTCAAATTAAATTTTCCTGCCGCATCGACACTTGTAAAATTACCTGCCGTCTAAAAAACGAAACGTAAATTTTTATAGAGTGGCGACAAATATGATAAATACGTCCAAACTCAACGAAATAGTTAGTATCTATCTTGCATTGGATGAAACTCCCTTTTCCCAAAATTGCTCCAATGGCTTCAGGAATGAAGACTACGAATCAACATTCAATTATCTTAAGAAACTTTTAAATAAAGTAGTACTTGGTAATAAAGCTTAGAAATTTACAAATTTGCTAACTGGACAATAAAAAACATATCATATAAAGATAGTATTTCCGAGTTGTAAAAAAAGCATATGAATCATTTTGAAAAAAAAACATAAAATCACCAAGGAACGGATGCCAAAATGGGTGCGATAAGAACAGTATCAACTACACTAACAAATTGCGTGTGGGAATGCGGTTAGGGCATACCGGTAAAGCGTGCTCTTTCAGCACGGTGAGGGGAGTTGAAAAGTGGAGCAAGTATCCTCCAAGAACGCCAAATTTTACTAAGTACGTATACAAATATGAAAATCCAACAAGCTAATTACACAGCTAGTAAGTATGGGATGCAATGTATAATTTTACGATGTAAAATAAATACACGATATTTATTATACGAAAAGTGAGAATGAAATGAATGAATGTCTAAGAAAAGGAGAAAATATACATTAATACAGTAAATTGAGAACGCATTCCAGCAAGAAATACTAATTTGAGAAAAATAAACTTTTAAAATACTTTGTTAGCAAGAAAACAATATTTTTTTCGGAAAATTTTCCGGAAAACTACTTCTACTTTGATGGCTGAAATACTGGCAATAATACATTTTAACCATCTGCAGTAATCTTTATTAGGGATGTGCGAGTAGAGCTTTTTGATCTCGAGTCGATTATCGAGTCGAGTTGAAAACTGCTCGCGAGTATCGAGTCAGGTCATTTCTGGATCTGACAATATAATAATATGTATATGCCACAACATATTCTCATTTCAAAATCCCACTGTGAATTTGATTTTCTGAATGCTTAGCTTATTGTAAAAAGCAAAAGATAAAGAGGAATGTTGATGGTAATTGTGTCAGTATAAAGAGATGAATGAAAATTAGTCTCTTGAAAAGTTCTATAAGCACTATTGAAATGAATTAACCTCTAGTAATATGTGGTCATTTTCATTCATATATACGTACCCAAACTGCCAGAAACAGCCCTGAGTAAAAGCATTTGCACCATTGTAATAATACTTCATGATAGCGCTTCCTGTCGGCAGATTTCTGAACTTACTGGTCTAAAAACTCTTTAACCGAAACTACTTGACTCGACATTCGTAATGCTACTCGAATCGACTCGAATATTCGAGTACTCGCACATACCTAACCTGTAGTCATCAGTCGTAAAGGATTTCGTATATTTTTAAGACGCTGACGATTAATAATTTAAGTTGAAAAGCTCTTTCATTCGGTTTCATTTGCTCTTCGGATGACATTAAATAATTTTGACTTTCAAATTACGGGACAAATTGTCGCATGTTTTACGTAATATCGTCAGTGCCAGAATTTTGCTCTTTTTCAAGATTGAATATATCTCATGAGTACTTTCACTGCAATAGTCAAACCATTTATGTCCTCGGTATTTTCGATCAAAGATCATTCGCCACATGCTTCCCATTCGTTAGAAATATTATATATAATATCGGCTAAAAAAGAAAATGGGCAGTTTGGCTCACTTCAATATCTACATAACGCTTTCTGGAGGATATTTTAGGCATGATTGTAACGCGCAAAATAATTCACTAACTGCGAATGGGCCCAAACGTATCCACTCTACAACGTGTCTTATGTAAAAGAATGTTAAAATGTTATTAGACACATTCAATCTGAATCATAAGGATATTTCATAGATTGAAAAAGCAAAGAGCGGCGGCATTTCCCCTCTTTTAAACGAAGTTTTATTTTTGCGATATAAGCCTGAATGAAAGAGATAAGTTTTGCATGTCCAGAGCTCGAGTTTCACGAGTAAGCAATCAATGAAATATAACCTTGACCTCGATCTTAAGAGTCCCACTGAGCTCTTTCCTACAACTAGCATTTTTTTCGAAAATGGCTTTAGCCTTCTACTGCTAAAATAAAAACGTATCCTGGCTTTCAACTTCTTTGCCTATCCTAAGGAATGGCAAGGAGATTGGTATCCGCGGTCACACGAGTTTAACGCTGGAAAGATAAAAAAATACACCATCAAAGTAGATCGAATCTCATTTTCTAGCCGTCCAACATTGAAACTAGTAGCCGACCAATACCGTGCCGTATCAATATAGACCAAGACCTTAAGTCCACCTCCGTAAAAAGAACTTCTCAATACCGTATTTAACTGTAACCTCAGAGACTATCCTTTACAGGCAGAGCAAAGGTCGCATTCCAATAGGGATTCTTGCAACCCTCTTATCAGTAAAAAAAACGCTAAAAATCTGCTGCTTGTTTAATCGAAGTTCGAGTAATTCCAGGGCATCACTTATTGAATTTAAACATTGGTATCACACATGGAGTTTAAATTAACCATAGAAACAAAGCCTCTTTACTTTACATTCGTAGAGAAATTACAGAAATTTTTCTCAAACATATATTTTCATACACTTTTTCAAGGTATGATGAAAAATATACTCGATTGAAAAACAAAATCCTGTCGCAAAAATGACATACCAAATAATGGTATATAAAGATATTTTATGATATTAATATTTTAACCCCTTCACACTTCAACATGGAGGGAAGGACACTCGAGTAAGTGAAAATCATACAAAAACACAAAGCTAAAATTTCCTCAAAACTACAGATACATTAAAAAAAAATATTTAAACCAAAATATCCCGCAACGGGGACCCGAACTCTATCCCATTCTTATTACGTTGTCCACTAGACCGCCGCAGTTATTTCGATAAATCGTCATATAATAAGTAAATTATTAACCAACATTGAAAATCATGGCAAGTACGAAGTAAATGCACTCAGAATAATCAATAAATCCGAGAGATATCGAAAAAGTGTGGTACATTTGCAAATAGAATACCTTCTCCCTCGGAGCTCATATATTATTACGCACAAACGAAATATTTGCGGTGTGAACCCAAAGATTGCCAATGGATTATGAGAAACTAAATTTTCTTGAGAATCAGAAGGGGCGCCACAAACTTTGTGCTTAAATTTTTGAAAGCCACTATACAATGCAGCAGCATCACTTAGTCTTTCGCAAAAACATTTTAATGGATTGGCAATACGTTACGAAAAATCCAAGAACATATTCGAAAAAATTTATTAAAAAATAAAACGCAGCTGATATATTCCTAGATACCCCCTTCCCACTCGTTAGCTCCGCTACTGTTTTTATCCCCGCCATATGATAGGGGAGTGCACATTCCACATGAATATTCGCTTCACATTGACATGAATGCCACATGAATATTTGCTTTGCGGTTCAGAATAAAATCTCTGCGGGAAATACAAATTTTATTATTCCATCACGAATTTAGTTAATTCGTCTTAATTCCATGTGGTTAATTGCCCACTATAACTATATTTTCATAATTTGGTCGTTCACTCAGACCCTAGAACACAACTCGTAAAATAATGCAGTAGATGGGAAGGACAGATAAGCTACAGCAAAAATGAAGTCTTCAACATCAAGCCATTCTTTTGTACGTTAGCATTATAAGAGACCGAAGGTTGAAGCTCACTTTTCATAAGTTGGTGACGTCATTAGAGATGTGGTTCATTTAATCGATTAGGAAGAACTACTAAAAGAGAAAAAGAATAGCTCACATGAGTCTGAACAACAAGACTCATATACAATACCGGAGAGTGCCCAAGACGCGGTGACACGCTCAGTATGAGTCCGTGACGTCATCAATTTATTTGCGAAATGGTTAAAATAAGGCCGTCGATTTTTGCGGCGAATAGCTCGAGATGTAGATTAATAATGAAGAAACCGGAAAAACACGTTATTTCTATTATTTTTAAAATTTAAATCTATCACCCCGAAAACAGCCAAACTCTGGCATTTTGTACACTAACAGAAAAATAATGAAGGAGGCCACGATTGGACTCCAGCGAGATTCTTATCATTTGAACGAAAAAAATCAGGACAAATCGTGACGGCACAATTTGGAGTCGCGGATTCTTTTGAAGGATACCGCAATAAACCCCTCAAAAAAACTACCGACCCCAGGGGAGCGCACCCTCAAAGCGGCGTTGAGGACAAGGCAAGACGGTGAATGTAAACGCTGTGTGTGTGAGGGAGATGGGGAAGGTGGAATAAAAAGCATGGAGGGAGTGCAGTGCAGTCCTTCGGGTCGATAGAGGAGAGTTCAAACAAAAGTGAATTGAGGAGAGTGTCTCACACTACCCGTACCCGCCCACCTCACCTCACCCCACCGCACGGCCCTTTTATAATACCCACTTCAACCTCCCGCCCCTTGCTTTGTCACCTTTCTTCTCATCGCAAATATCTTCTCTAACATTGCCCGACGCCTTTAACCTTCACTCTCATTCCGATCGTTGGTCTTTAGCAAACCCAAAGAAAGTGAAATGCTCAAGAAAATTACGGCGTGAATGCCAAATTTTAAGTTTTCACAATTATTCTTCTTGTAAAGAATAGGACAGGTACCTATTAAAATGTAACTGGGCAGGTAACTATTTGGGAGTGGAAACAGAAGTTATTTACCTACCCACCGGGAAGAGAAGAGATACACGGCGTTAGCACGACCGAAACTTCGATGTTCCTACTATGCGACTATATATCGGTTAGGTATGTTTTCGGAAGAGGACACAAGAAAACCTAAAGATGTCTTCCATCTAGCGAAATGAGTACCGACACGAAGGTCTGATGTAGTTATTAACTTTCCATTGGGTAGGCGATTTCCATGGTAATCATTTATCAATAAAACGAGAGAGAATAACTATTTGACCTTGCAAAATATTTTCACCCAACGCCAAATTTTTCAGTTATATTCCAAATACTTTCAATTCACGAAAAAGGAGGACATGCAGCGTGGCCACGCAGTTTGCAAGGGAGGAACCCATCAAATTTATGTGAAATTCCGGATCATAGAGGAGTGTTCACATTAAAAGCGTACTTCATAAAATTGCAAAAAAAGAAGAATGAATTACCTTTTAACCAAAAGAAAGCGAAGATTCACTTCACTTAAAAAGATGGTAACGGAATTTCCTCAGTAACTATTGTGAATCACTACGGTATTTTCGCGCACGGTTTTGCCACAGAGCGTTTACGAAATTGTAAATTAAAATTATCCAAGCCAAATGAACTAAAAAAAACCTTCGATTATTTTTTTAACAGTATACAAGCCACCATGGAATTCCAATTAACGTTTAATTTCCTCACTGCAGGAATTATAGAGATTTTTAATCGTCCTATCGCGTACCCTGTAACCTTAATTATTTATTACGCAAACACGGAAAATTCGTTCGAAATTTTTAAATGCCATAAAATACTTGCTATTTTTCTGCGATGAAAATATCGCGAACATGGATAAAAGAAACACCTCTTACATTTCCATAATTAAAAGGAGATAAGAAAAAGTGGCCGATTACACCTGTACTTCACACTATAAAGCAACCCCCAGAATTTCGCATCATGCAAAAGCGGTGAAACTTATGCAGAGCACGTTTCATGCCCTATAATTCCTAGTCCAACGTGAAGAATATTAGCGCGGTTCATCTCCTCTACCTACTTAATTTACATTGTAAATCCCTTCGATGACGTACGCTAAAATGATACGTGAGACAGCGTACAGTTTTTGTGTTCATAGTCAATTGACCCCAGCGAAGACATACCTCACAATAATTGTGACATCAGCAAGGTGGAGCGTGGCCAACTTGGGGAATAATATCCAGAGAGCTGCCCCCTAGTGCTCAGGAGAGCGGTCGCAGAACCTTCTCAACTGCCGGTCTACCATGTAACTTTGGGAGACATCGAAGACGTACACAAAATTACAAGCATATTTAACATCAATTCCCTTGTAATTTTAATTTTCTTCATTCAAACAAATTCAGTTTGAAACATAACAAGTTTCTAAGGTAGACCCTCAACTATATAATTCATAAGTCAAAACATCTGCATACAAATAGCCACATGTTGCGAGGAAACCTTTCTCCATACAGATCAAAATCATTTGTAAATGGCCTTATCTTTATTAATGGCACAGCTGATCAAACTTTTCGGATTTTAAGACAAAAATTATACTTTCTTCAACAATCTTACCCATAATTTGGATATTTTACCAATTTTTTCATTTTTCAAAAACGGAACATATATTTAAATAGCGCTACTATTGAAAATGCCATTTAATTTTTCACCCACTTGAAAAAAAAGACTGTAAAAAGCTCAAAATTCACTCGGTAAAAAAGTTGCGAAACGAGACATGATAGAATACAACCATAGCCCAGGGAAAACTATTCAGCTTGGAGTCCCCAAGTCGCCGGTCTACTATCATCAATTTCTAAATCCGAAGGTAATACAACATGCCCGGCCTTATTTAGAATGAAAGCACATTGAAAGACCACAAAAAGGCTAGGATAACTACGAAGAAGCCTCACAACTTGCCTATGAAATACCACTGCTTACAGAAGTAGCGAGGCTAAGCGATAATGTGGCAGATCCACGGCAAAATCTCTATCTTCTTCTTTTCTGTCGTCAAGCGAAGTATATATGTCGCATTGCTGACCATCCTCTGTCCTAGCATACCATAGCATGAGCTGTATGATCGATCAAAACTCGAAGTTTTATCTTTCCTTTTCTGGGTTTAATGGTGCAATTCGATTCACGGTGATTCGTAAAACCATTTCTTCAAAAAACACGCTATTAGTTAAAATACAGTCTTATTGTCACTAATTAAAAATATTATTCCGAGTAGTTAAGTTCTCAATATTCCCGCTAAATTACTTCATTGTGTCATTAATATTTAAAGGTGAAGTCTTTCCTTATCGTAAATCCGGAATCCAATTTTGAGAAAAACCGTGGAATAATTCGAGAGAATAGTGTATGCCTCTTCCTCTAACCTACTTACAAAAGTTTCAATAGTACATACATATCGTTGAAGGACAAGTGGAAGGCAAGAACGGAAGAGGCAGACCTCGAACAAAATATATGGAACAAGTAAAGAGAGATGTGAAAGAGAAGAAATACGTAGGTGTGAAAATATTAGCTGATAGGAGAATTGAGTGGAGAACTGCGTCAAACCAATCCTAGGATTGTTGACCAGTGATGATGATGAATACATTCCCTCTTCTTCTTCGTTGTCAAATTTAAGACCACACACTCAATTACGATAAAAATTGAATACAACACGAAAAATGTATTTTATTGTCATTACACTGCAATTACAAAGCTAAAACAAATGATTGCATTGACTATATTCTTCTAAGTGAATCGTAAGCCGCAAACCACTGGACAATAATGAATTTCAGGATGGAGGAAGGAGAAAAAAATCAAAACACTCCCAGAATTTTTCAAAGAAAAAAAGGTCATTTTCGACTTCTTGACTGGACTAAAGCTGGTTATTCTGAGAAATGTCCTTACCTGATCCCCCCCCCCCTACATCCATTGCTTCGCGGGGGGATCCCCAAGGTTTGCGAATTTATTTTCACATTCGTAAACGATTTCTTTCATTTTATTTGTTAAATATCCACACGTGAGCCATTCCTCTGCTTGCGGGGATAACATTCATAATTATGTCATATTGTAGTTGATTAGATGAGCAGTTTTTTTTGCGATCTCAATGCAATAGGTAGCTGAGCATAAGGATGTGTAGGAATCAAAAAGAAGCGAGGATGATCTTATACCGTCATATCACAACAATATATCAAGGCAATGATTTGCCGGGGATCTGATTGAAGTGGTGGCTAGAGTGCTGGCTTCCCACCCCGTGTCATCGGGTTCAAATCCCAGCAGCGGCAGAGATTTTTCAGAGACTGCCCGATTCCCGCTTGAATCTGGTGTGGAGGACATTTCAAGTGCAAACACCATCCGTTGGATGGGAAGTTAAGCAGTGGTCCCAATGGCGCCTTTCGTTGAGAGCTGGCTAACGCCGACGCCGGGTTTTTCTCTTCCCTTCCTTCCATTCCCTTCCTTCATGGCGCAAAAGACTTCAGCTGTCGGTCACCTCCTTCAAATACCATACCATTTAATTATTTGCCAAGGATCGTGATTTTTCTCACAATTCGCGAGTATCACAAAGTATAAGAATCCTTAGAAAATTTACATATACTCTGAATAGAATCTTTCGCCATAAATAGATAAAATAAGCCATTTCAATCCTTACCGCTACACTTTCGACAGTTTAAGGAGCAGATACACAGCCAATAAGAAAGACTGATTGGAAAAGGAGGGCAAGGACATGGAGAAATGGAGGGTTGTGGTATACCAACCCTAGCTGTAATATTCGAAGAGAAATAAAACCGCTCGATAGGGATGCAACGAAAGAAAGTTTACAGGATGTGAAGCCCAGGAAGGAGCCAATCTCGGAGCCCCGCGTAGCACGTCACATCAACTCCGTTCATCCAGCTCACAAAATACCCTCCACTGCCTTCTCCTCATTTAATAATCCCTTTTATTCTGGTCTCATCTTTTCACCATCTTTATTCCTTTGAAAAACTTTCCCTCCCGTCCAATAAATCTCTAACACATTTTTCCCTTCCATTCCACATCTCCTTCAATTCGTCGTTGAATCACTGGCTTCAACGATACTAAGAGAAAATACATGGAAAAAACAAGCCACCCTCCGCTTCTCTTCATCACACTTTCTCCGACGCTTATTCAAAGAGATATTTCGGAAATCCACATTCGATATCTTCGTCTAAGGCAAGCATCGGACGTTAGTCTGAGAAGTCTGCGACCGCCGTTGGTAAACGATATACATACAACAGCTTTCGATATTGAACAAAGTCGATATAAGTCGATGGCCGTCATTTTTTATGGCCAAAAATGCTACTTAACCAGTTGTTAATTTCGAATAATGGCTTTCGAACAGTAACAATGGTCATCCGTCGTAAATTTTTCAATCTTATTGTCCATCTTTGACTTTTTCCCAGTCTCAATCTCATCCGACTTACATATGTAGGGAAAATAAATTCCAACTTGCGTGAATTGCCATGTAATCAGGTGGAAGACGATTCTCGAGGTCATTCATGCAAAATTTATTTTCATCACTCAGGGAGGAAGTTTTCAAGTAGATACCATTTTATCGACTTAATTGGTTGGTTATTGGAAATCGGTAGACTATTCACTATATATACACAGCCGACAAGTTGACCATCAGCCATCAAAAATGTCGCCATGGGGACGAATCTATTGGCCCATGAAATAATAAAATTATATGAATAATATAATGGATTGAAGGGAATAACACCAGGGATAGGCATCGTATGAGGTACAAATGAAGAAATTAAAGTTAATATGTAAATTGGAAAAGTTTAGCTGGAGGGAGATTTCAATGGAGTTATGACAATGAAAATAATTGCTTTCCACAAATATATTTAAGAAACTTCACCTGTTTCGGCCTCGTCACGCCATTTTTAGAATAGTATACGTAGATTATGCTATAATGTCGCCACGCGTCTACCAATTAAACTCACTGAAGTTCGAGTCATTGCATGAACAGCTACGCCCCGATACCGTAGGATTGTAAAAACGATTCGTTAGATTTGTGACGTTTGCTAATGGTGCAGATATTTCGGAAAACAACTCGTTTTCATATCAAGGGAGTGCTCTTACTCCATGCTAGTATTCACACCCTAAATGTCAGGAGGAGTAAGTACTTAACCTTTCGAAACGTCGGGGTACTTAGAAAACATTGCCCGGAGTAAGAAACATGTTTGCATTCGATTCAACGGGAAAATCTTATCATGTATATCTCATACATGTAGCCAAGATAAATCTTACTTATCATTAGATATATTCCAATGCGCACGTGTCAAAGATTCTCCCAATCATGAAGAAACGGGCTTTAGGTATTATTTCACGCCGGAATATATCACGAAAAGTTTCAGCATAACATAAAATGATTGCTGACTGGTGATAATTAATTACTAAAGTAAAATTTCACTGAGACAGAGAGAAAATACGTGCCATTGCCCCATACTCTCATCAACTCTCACTTTAATTCTGTCCTCTTTCTCCTTCATTTAGCGATATAGTATAACCTCCTCACTTTCTTTCTTGCTTCGTTCTTTCTATCCGCATCCTTTTTTTCCAGAATCGCCTCCCACACGCAAACGTAACGCACATATCCCTCCAACTCCACCCCCTACACCCATGCCCTCCTCCGCAAAAAAAAACCGCCTCTCTCTCCCAAACTCCCTTCCAAAAACCGCACTCATTGGCCCTTGGAGAGTCTGTGCCTCGAATATTGATGAAGCAAGTTTTGCTGCCGAGGGGAAATGCTGCGAAGCGCTGGGAGGAGTGGGACGAGGTTTGAGCAGGAGGGGGTAGGGGGTTCTCCCGTGAATGTGTGAGTGCGTGCCAGCCGGAGGAAAAGATGCAGGGCATGGCAAAAGGGGTTTTCTGCAAAAGGAAGAGGAGGAAAAGAGATGGGGGTTCGGGGTGGGAGATTGCCCTGTGGGGAAAGGGAATGGAAGAAGACGAGGAAGAGGAGGAGGATTAAGAATTGGCGAGAAGCGTCGAGGGAGCGAAGACGGGGGAGGGAATGAGGCGGAAAAGTGAGAAATAAGGTTTGGAATGGTGGAGAAACGGGCGGAAGAAAGTTGGAAAAGGGAAATAATATCGCACGCTTGCAGTGAAATAGTTTCCAAGGATACGGTGGATGCCGTAAGTTACAGAATTCATAATTAGGAACCGTTTGGTCTTGTTTGTGTAATCTTGGCTATATCTGTACCGCTGATAAATATAGCATATTATAACATGGTTGGATAGAAATGTTTAATAATGGTTTTGCCTTTTTAGTATGATGTTAGCTATAGCTTTACCACTGATAAATTTAGCATATTATTATTAGGTTGGATGAAAATTATTTTTGACATGCCTCTACCTTTATACGAGATACATTTTATTTTCCAATGAGTCCATATATCTTCACCAGTGGCATTATTAAGGGCGTTGACAGGCTGTAAAAGCAATTTTTTTCGACCTCAACGTTTCTGAGTTTCATTAGTGTCTTTTTTATTTCTATTAGCATGCCGAAATGGTAGGATGAAAGCTTATTTCTGAGATGTCACAAACTTTGGACGAATTAAATACAAGTACTTTCTAATGATGCATGCATCTCAACCAGTTTTATCATGAAAGGAAGTTGACCGTCTGAAACATTTCGGTCTTTCAGACTGAGCCATTACCTGATGCTTTTCATTTTGGGAAGTATTTTCGCAAAATATGAAACATTTATGCCGCATTTTTTATATTTTATCTGATCATGATTATGATTCTCGTATTTTACTTACGTTTTCACAGTTTTATTGAGTGTTCAAAACTGACGATCAAAATGTAGTGGCACTGCAGCGGAATTACTAAAAAATTCAATGTAATGGAATGTTGTGCTCCAAGCAAGTGATCAGCTGAAGCCAGACTGGGGCCTAAGGAAATGCTTATTCCTACTTATACATATATTAAAAAAATGGCAAAAGTTCTGTTAAAATTCGAACACAATGCTGTGTTGTGAAGTACTTATACCATCGTATAGCGTATGAAGTCCCAGTATTTTATAAAACCAAATCACAATTCAATTTACGTGTGCGAACTGAGAAAAACTTCGAGTTTGCATGTTTTGTCGAGCATTTGATGCCCTAGCTCCTTCCTTCGATTGACTTGACTTCACTCAGGCAAAGGGTGCCCATATATTTCACTACATCGAGTTTAATGAGAGGATATAGAGAGTTGTTCTAGGCTTAATCTTCTGGAATTCAAACATATTATTAAATTAAAAGTTATAGGAAATGTTCCACAAATGCAGTAGTTCTATATTGTATTGGTGAAAAACTGCCAGTACTTGTACATTTATCAATCAGGTGAGAGGAATACCGTCGTGATACTGAATTCATAATAAGGAATACGTAATAATCACTACAAGGACTGGGTGAAACTAAGACAGCGAGAAACACAAAAATAACAATAAGGGTAGAACAGGGCAGCTAAAAAAATAAATAAATAAGGATTATTAGAAGAGCTGCAATGACTCGTTATAAGTGATTGTGAATGGTTCCATTCATAGACCATTTTAGGTCACTGTAAGCCGTATTAATAAGTTTGTTTACACATTAAATAGTCCATTAATTTTTTTCCGATTGAATAACATTTTGAAATATTGAAAGAGATTAGATGGAAACATTGACAAAGGCATGCCTGGAGGGGTTGAGCGATATAATACGGAGTGACCATAAATTCTGCATAAGATGTTGCTAAAAATTGATTGGAAAATTTCATGGCGAAAGAAAAAAACGAACACATAAAAAGAAAAATGAAGGAAGGAAAATTGTTAGAATGGCCATAAAAATGAGGCCAGTAAGTAAGAGATCGAAAAGTAGACCTCCAAGACGATGAAAGTGTTCCTTAAACGTTTAGAAAAAATAGAGAGAACCCTAGACACTGAGGAAAAATTGAATAATTCCAAATATTCACACACTATTTAGAACAACGAGGTCCGGGGAATAACGGGAATTTTTCAATTTCGCAGGTTCGCAGGTGTCCGTTTCCAATTTTTATATCATGTGGCACATATCCCCTTAAACTATTCATCTGTATTAATGTTTTACTTTTTGACATCCTCTAAGGTGTTTTTATGAGATCTGGGATTTTCTAATGTCATTATATTACTATTAGGATTATATTACTCTGGGATTCAGAGTAATCCTTGAGATATTCTCCTAAGGCCATACTGATCTTACACGAAACTATTTTATTACTCATCAAAGAAGGGTAGTCAGGGAGCCAGATGAAAAAGAAGGTGAAGAGAGTAGTAAATAAGATAATTGGTGATACGTTTCTTTGGGATGGTGAATGAGGAATAAAGAAAAAGGAGATTCATAAATAAAGTATAATTTCCATCAGGGTAAGACAGTTAGAGGAAATTAATAGCAATGAATACAATAGGAATCTTACTTTTAACTGTCAAGTGGACGAAGACGATGCAAATATTGGCGACGTAACGAAAGTACATAATATGAGGCTATTGCCACGATAAAACCTTGAGTGCCTGCTCGATATAATTTTATCAATGATATTATACAGTATAACATGCTCTATTCCGCCTCTTCTACTTCCAGCATAAATGGAAGGAGGAATAAACTAGAAATTAGCGACGACCTTTATCCCAACCAATACATCCTGTACCTATGCACCTGAAACATCAAGCGCGTTAGGCAGTCAAATTGAAATCACAACCAGTTACGGTTATATACCAACGATTCTATGAATAAAATTGTGTAAATGGAATAAATATGCCGCCGAGTGCGTATCAATCATACAATTATCATTCTAATGAGTCAAAGCTCATTGATTTTGTCGAATAAGAAAATGCTCCACCCTACAGCCAATGTTTCGTGAAACAGTAACAAATCATGCTGCTTGGACCAGTTGATCATAGATAAAAATTTTGGTAAGAACGTTAGATAATATCCGATAAAGGTGAGCTCCTCATTTATTTTCCTCCACAAAAATAACATGGAAAATTTAATATCAAGTTTAAAAGCATGATCCAATCTTACTTTACCGGTGAGCAAAGGTTATGCTAGGAGTTTTCGGGATTAGTTAAGGAGTTCTACCATTGACAACTAAACCGTGTATACATTTTCTCTTTTTTTATTTCGGTGGATATAACTAGTTTCGACGTTGTGGCGTCATCATCAAACGTCATCAGATACCTTAACATGACGCCATTAATGAAACTTATAAAACAAAAAAGTTAAAAAAAACATTGTGATAAATATTTTCATGTCCATTCTTATTTTTCCAATGGAAGACTTCTTTGATTGGTTTCGTTACAAAAAGCACGGATACATAGAATATATGAACATTTTAACCGAATTTTATCTGTTCAACGTTAACTAGCAGTGACCCTGGATAACTGGAATTATTCCGCGAAGGTGTGTGAATCATTCATGCGTTGAAGTAGCCGAAGGGCGACTGGCAGTCACAGGGAACTTGAGGAAATTTCTCTCTAGTCTCCCTAGCTGTGTATGAGTTTTTTCAGGTAATCCTTGTAGTGTAAGCTGAAGACGGCTCGCACACATTGCTTCCATCAAGTTAGGGGCGCCAGAAATTTCCCCGCTAAAGAGGATAAACTTCTATTTTCACCACCCCTCGGCCAGCATATTCTAAATTTTATAACCCCTCCTAAACTTTGGCAGACCAGAATTCCGCCTATACTGAGAAGATGCCCGAGGCGCTCCATGAGTGCTGCCCCCAAGGCGGTGCTATAGCATGCTCGATTCCTTCAACGGAACGGGCTCAGGCCATTGTAACCAGCTCTCGGGCCGATAACCTTCTAAACACGGCAATAGAGCAAACGCCACGATGCAAGGTGTTGGCAGTGATGCAGGCACTAAGAATTTGTGGTCGAAGAACTTCGGAAAGGGCTTCAAAGTTGGGGAGAATGTCACCGAAACTTATATAAACTAGAGAAAAAGTGAGATTAGTTATATAAAAATGAATTTAAGGTACAATATGAGCACACAGTAGGTGTAATTAAATTAAAGAAGTGTTTAAAAAGGGAAGTTTTAATGTAACTCTCAAATAGAGAAAAATGACACAAATAAAAAACACAAATGAAACGTGGGCAATAGGATATTAAAGAGACGTTTCCAAAACAATCAGTATTCTATGGAAGTAAAGGATTGCACAGGTTAGAAATTTTTCAACGCGAGTAATTTTAGGGGTAAACTATACGGCGCAAAAGCAGCCTACGTACTTCAAATCTTGATATAGCATAACGGCGTGTAGCAAGTATTGTACCGCATTTTGTTTTTTCATTTATTACACAAGTAGTGAAGAAGGAGATGATCAAGAGATACGTATTTGGAGACTACCGGAAGGAGCGTAAAAATGGACAGGCATATAATGTTAAGGAATTTTGAGGAAACATAAGAAATATTTAAGGGTAGAGGAGAAGTAATTAGATGCGGCGTTCCTTTGAGGGAATAGGCAGGTGTAATTTATAATGATGCCGGGAATATAAAGTTTTAATTTTATGGTTAATTTCCTGAATTTGGATTTTTTCCTTCCCTTTCTTTCACCCTGGTCGATTACCTTGGAAATAGTCTTTTTTTCTATTTAAGTTGAGGATCCTTTTGTATCAGAAATGTAACAGTAATGTTTGACCGTGTAATATATCGTTCCAGAGCAAAGAAAAAGCATAAGAGAAATCTAAGATAGAGTAATGTGATTTTTCCCCTCACACAATCATTTTATTTAAACTGTTTTTTACTATTTTCAAATGGATATTTAAATAAAAAATAATTCTCACCATGGGCGAAGTTTATAGTTTCATGTTGGGGGTTCCAGCAAGCCTGCCGGGGGTTTAGGGGCAATGGAAAATCCCCCAGTGAAATGAGAGATATTGAATGGCCCGTAGGTGCTCATTGAATTTCTTTTTAATTAGCCACTGAAAATGGCATTTCAAGTACTATTCCAGACTAAAATTTATTTCAATTCTTGCGGCTTTTGTTTTTATCGTTCTTTAATGTATAGGTTTCACACTTTTAGCGAACAAATTACCATTTAAGTGGGCCCAGTCTCCCCCTGTCCACCCCCAGAATTCGCCCATGATACTTACATTTTGTCATCCAAAAACTTCACTCACCAATCAGTCATAATTACCCAAAAAAATATCGATATTATTTAGGAATACATAAAATTTATAACTAATTACTTCAGGATTTACTTTGTGAAACCTCTCCATATTGGAAGTAAAGAAATAAAACTTTGTAAGGTTCACTGTTATTTAATTATGGGCACGACCCGGGTTTCGTAACTTGGTTACATCGTCCTGTATACCTGACGATGTAACCAAGTTACGAAACCCGGGTCGTGCCCATAATTAAATAACAGTGAACCTTACAAAGTTTTATTTCCTTACTTCCAATAAAAGTATACCTAGGAAAGCTGGCATTCTCCGGGAATTATCAAATTCCCATCTTTAGGCGACCTTGTCCTATTACCGAAGTACATTCATTAGTATATGTTGCCTTTCTCGCGACCCCTTTTTTCTATCTTCCACACCGTCATCCTCGTGGCTTTGCGTTTCCCTTCCCCCTCCCCCTTTATCCTGTCGTCATTACTGGCTTCTTTTTCGCTCCTCGCTCCTGTAGTATGGGATTCGCGAGGGGGCTTGCAGGGAGTTCGGTGCGTGAATTTTTGACGGGACCGTAGGCGGGTTTGAGAGGCGTGTTTAGTGGAGGGCGATATTTGCTGGAAAGCTGCCACAGCACTTTCACTTTGGCTCGCTCGCTCTTCACTCACACGCACGCTTCCTGGCGTAGCGAATCTGCTACGCTGTTTCGACGCGTGACGTAGCACTATTTCCAACCCCCCTATACCACCCGTCCCTCGTGCCAGCATCGATGCCATAATGGTCTGAGACATTTTTCAGTGGTAGGTACCTGAGTGTTCTGTATACCGCTATAAAAAGCAAGGTACGTCGCCCATATTAGGTGAAAAATTACGTTCTAACTGTATATTCATTCTTAATGCTGTTGTGGTGAATAAATAAAACGGTAACTAAATTTAGATGATTAAAAAATGCAGAAAGAAATAATTTTTGTCGATAGATATGGATCGCGATCCAATCAATTAATTTCCTGATATTTGGTTGCCAAGGAATCACCGTAAAAAAAAATATTTTCATCAGTGATAGATGTAGTGAATGTAGAGATAATGTTTGAATATTTGCTATATATAATCAGCCCTTGGGTAGGACAAGAAGAATCGAATTACTTTTAATTCTCCTCCAAATACGAGAGATATAGTAAGACATTTTTTTCGTACATTGTAAGGCCTTGCGGTGTTTTACCTTTAATTTAATACATGCCAAACTTATTTAAGGCTGTGCCACATATATTGCGATATTAATAGCGATGAGCGGTTATTTAAATTAGAACTGAAGCTCCTAATTATGTGTTTTGATGGATATTTAGTCTCGTCTCCTCCCTCCGGCAACAATAATATGACTAAATGGAATATGGGTTGGGTCGTTCACTCATTCACTCGAAATAAAATGATATTTTCATTAATTTTTCATTAGAATCTTTATTTATGCTTGCGCTAAATGATTAGTATCAGAAGGGGCATTCTTAAATCTTTCGATTATATTGCGGTCGTTCACTCATTCACTCGTTGCAAGGATAACCTTTCATGGAATGAGGGAACGCTTACAATAGCGTCAACAAAAATGAACCACGCGAGAACGAAGCGCGATGGTGAGGAAAGGCCGAGATGAGGCACACGCTCGGCTTTAGTTCGTAATACGTCATCAACGAAAGGGCTGAGACCGTTGATTTTATATCGATAACAGCGCGAGAAATATGTCAAGGATATAAAAGCTGGTCTCTTTATTTTCAAACTCAATCGCAATCGACAGTGAAATTAAAAAAAGTCCATCCCGATATAAACACAAGGACTCACCCTATAGAAACTATTTTGAGCGTTCAGGATAAACCCGTGCCGGAATCAATCTAGTTTGATTGAAGAATACGTCCATGGGCGTTAATCTCTGAAATTTTGTAACTGAGTTAAGCAACGTGCGTCAGCTATCCAGGAGAACACAATACATTATCTTAGCGATAGTTGCTATTCTCTGCTATTTTTAGATAGCGACCGCTAATAATAACTTGAATAAATGGCCGGGTCATGTTTCTTCTGGATTTACCGAATTTTGAAAATACTTTGGTGTTAAAAAATATCGATCTGAGAGTTTTTAAATTACAAGCACATTTTCTTAATCACTACAATTAATTTTTACTTTTACGTACGCTTTTTCCGCTTCTAACCTCATTTTCTGAAAAGAAACTCTTGAAAGGCGCTTAATTATCATGATGAAGTTCTTCTTTTTGGCCCAGAGTTAACTTTTTCTTTCCACCTAGTGGACAGTGTGAGCCTATGGGGTTCATAGATCTTGAGCAGGAGAAAAGTTTTGAAGGGTTCCCGCATACACCTGTAATGGAGTTCACCACTGGGGACCTTAATGGTCCAAACTGTTTGAGGAGGACAAAAATATATACCTATACCTCGAAGGGTTCTAAGTCGAACTAGAGGTGAGAAAAGTGAGTGGGAAGAGGTCGCGAAAACGCCTGGGATCCATAGTGACCCGTAAATACTCCCAAAAGTACTGTGTTAATGGTACTGAACTCTCATGTTCAAAATACTGCAAAGGTTTTAGTAATTTTTCTTTACAGCCCGGTGTGGAGATATCATAACGTGTTGTGCTCAGATACGTTTTAGGAAAATTTTATGGTGATGTCGGCCGATACTATGAAATTTTAGATTTCAACGAGAAAGGAAGGAATAAGAGGCGTGCTATAATTCGATAACACTAATTCCATAGATTCGATCTCTACATCCTATAAGACACTTGCTTTATTAAATAAATACAGACATTTTTAACATGTAATCTCTTCTGAAATTGCGCTGACAGATATTTTATTACCTATTTTTAATGGGAGGTGTTTTTAAGTACGAAATTTACTTTCCGAATTTTTACGCATTTATAATGGTACTGAATTTGCAGAAGTGAGGTACGTAATGGGGATGAGTAGCTATTTGTGAAATTATCATGCAAGGAATGATTTTAGAAGAGTGTGGTAAAATAGGCCACTAAAGATACGGAATATAATGTGTTACTTTGCTCAACGTGAGAGCTGTATCGTGGCATTGAAACTGTCTTACCAATGCTAATATGGGTAAAATATAGGTGTTTATTTGTATCGTCCTTATCGAAATGTCATAAACTAAGAATCGGTATCGGATTATCCTGGATTATCCGCACTCTTTACTATTCACTCCACCTTTATTATTCCGTTAGAGCTTTTCACCCATAGCAGTGGATCTCGGGAGCAAAATTGTGCCCCATCGAAAAACCCAGTCGTGTCCGCTGGAAATAAAAACGTCCACTTTTCCAATAATGTATCAACATGCAGTAGCATACATATCTCACACTGGAGGTTTGTAGGACAGCATCTCATATTCCTTTTTACTCCCGTCTCTCTTTTTCGTGAGCTGACCTCACCCTCTCTCCTTTACCCTTTTATCTCCCTCTGGCTTCCAGAAACATGTCCATCTTTTCTCAGGTCTCTCTCTTTCAAATACTCTGCGCACGCGAGTCGCTCCTTCAAAATAACTCTCCGGGAATTTCACCTTCGCGTATTCTCTTTGCTTCCAATTTTCACGTTCCCTTTTTCATCCTTATCTTTATTATAGTACCTCCGTGAGTGCCTTGTTTTCTTTAAATTACCTTCATTTTTGCCACTGCTTTCTTCCATTCGTTGTACTCTTTGGATAAACAGTGTACTCTGTATTTTTAGACCACCTGTCTCTCACGCTAGGTTTTCTTCCTCATATGAATTTCTTAAGATTTCAATACTGATTCAAGACCAGGTAAAAGCAAAATATATCCATAGCTCGTATTAAATTACTTGGTATTATTTTTGGTTCAGGCACTGCCTTCCCGTTGTTGTGGGGTCCACACCTTTGAGGTGACTAGTAATTTCTTCTCGAAGACATGGCATAGCTCATAGTAGAACCGCCCCAGTATTACGGTGACAAGGACAGAACATTTACCGAAAAATCCGGTAGGTCAACTGTAAACTCATTAGAAAGCCATCGAAATCTTTGGGCCAATATATTAGAGTAACCACACGATAGGCTCGCAAACGCTGCGAACTTAAGAGATTAGAAAACGATATGGACCACTGAAACCTTCCCGGATAAAACACAGTGGAGTGTAATGCTAGGCTCGGACATACAATGGGCGTACCACTTACGTTAACATGAGCAATGTGTGGGAATCAGATGCCAGCTTTGAATTCCTTAAAGGCATCTTATTCCTCTTGTTTCTGCCAATGATAGGCCGCGAAGGTACACCAAATCTCGTTTCCGGAAGATGCCGAAGTTTCCACCGAGCACAAGTAATGCAAGTTCCATTACGGTAAATTCTGGCCTGAGAGAAAGGCAGGGACAACACATCTATTGCTACATTCAACGGGAAAAACGTACATACTTAATATCGAGAATAAAGAATTATTTTAATTCGCGCCTTTCCATGCAGAAGTGATTATTTTGCCAGACTTGTCTCCCACGTCCAACAACACATAATTCATCCTTCCTTTCGATCGAGACATATGAGATCGAGCCATCACTCATGAAGTATTTATTGTCAACACTGTTCTTTTGGGAATCGTCATCATTTCCAAAACCATAAATAGGAAATACGTAACATGTATCCGTCATTTTTGTTCTGATTGGAAAAAAAACCTAATGCATCCCATACCTTCAGCCTCAGGCCATAACAACTGCCTTTAAAAATTGAATGGAGGAATGTAAAATTCACGCGATCAAAAGCGTCATCAAGTGCCGTTTGACGTCATTGTAAGCCATTGCCTCACTTCTTTTCACACATTTCACCACCAAGGATCAAATTTTAGCCTAGTGAAGGAAAGGTGAATATTTATTGCTTACTGATAATAAAATCAACCAGACCCTTGCGCATCTTTTTTTTTCAAATTCATGACAGCTATTAATCATTCTTAAATGAAATTAGCATGTAACTTCGGCGCTTCTTCACGTATGAAATCAAATATTACCAGATGGCGATTTGATTTCGAGGATTAAAAAAAAAATCCTTTATCGTACTTATCCTCTCACAGCACCAAAACTTCGACTTCCTATAAAGCCTTTTCTCGACGGCAAGCCTAAATTTTAATGCAGCGAAGAGCGGTGTGAGAAAAGAACGAAAGATAAGTGTCTGCGTTCTATCAAACACAACATGTGGAGTTAATTCTGCCATAGCTGCAGGGAAACACAAAAAATAGTATCAGGCACTTAAAAGAGCAATCATCTTTCTTTCGAGGTAATACACAGTAAAAATGTTTTCACAGCAAATTAAAGGATTATGTGATTTTTTTCTGAATGATTGATGCCCAGCTGATTTACTTACTGAGAGTATGGATGCGTGAGAGGTACTTCTTTTCCTTTACATAATTTTTCTAAAAATAATTGGTGAGAAAAATTCAGACCTTTTTCCAACTACGAAGAAACAATGACGAATAATTATTACACAATAATAAAATACTTTGATTTCTCGATATGTACGTGGAAAAAATCGAGCTCATCAGTTTAATTGCTCATCAAGACATCAGATTTAACGAATCAGAGAATGAGTTTAAGCCATGTTTCGGGTAGGATGGTTAGCTGTATGACGCTTACAATTACCAAGAACAAAAAATAAAGAAATCTCCTATTTCAATGACTTTAAAATTCTCTACGTAGTAAGTGTACTTCATTATTTTCGCTTTGATGCCATCGGACAGTTAAGTTATTAGGAGCATGATGCTTCTTAACATAATGGAACAGGCAGGCTTTTAAAAGTAGAATGCTAAGCCAAATGCGTAGTTTTAATGCTGAGAACGTCACCATAACAGATGCCCAAATTCTTCTAAAAAGTATATTTTTACATTATCAGATTAAATTTCATATCAGTCCTATTCACATAGCTAATCCATTACAAAAGCACCCTTTTTGACTGAATATATTGCAAAAAAATCTTACGTAGAAATATCTTAAAGTAAATTTTCTTATTTAACATTTTTATGAATAGTTTTTAACTAAATCAAATGTGCCTCTCTGGAGTGCGATTCGTTCACCGTATATACCTAATTAAATCCAGCAAGAGTCGAAATAATGCATGAAAACTTAACGCAGAGAATTAATATATCAGCAAAACCAGACTACCTTAAGGCCTTCCTCGATAATTTTCCACGGTTCAACAGGTCGAAATAACAGTATGTCATGAGGACAGTCTTATGACGAAAACTTAAATTTTCAAATCAAGAGATGTCATAACTGAACTCAATCACGCGTTATTCTTGGGTATCTTTCTATTGCAAGAGTGCTTTTCATGCACAATTGGTACAAGGTGAAATAGCCAATTCAAATTATAAAATTTAAAATAACTCTAAATATATTGATTGCAATAAAATAATAACACTTCTTTATTTAATTTATGACTAATGGTGATAGGCACGCCATTTTTTCCAGGAATCACCATACGTTCTTTAAAGATCTTCAGAAGCTTGAGTGAAGAATTTAGAGACTTTTGAGAGTGTTTCAAAATTTCGTTAGTATGAACGAAGACATTATAAGTGATATACATTTGTGCCGAGATACCCTAGATATGCATTTTTACTCATTTTTTAGAGACTAACATATTTTTCAATGAATAACTTTCAAAAAAAAGTTTAGAGATATTGGTCAAGCACATTAATGCTCCCACTAATAAGAATAACTTGATGACTGCGAAGTGTAACATATTATCACTATAAAATCCCATATTTGCAACCAAGCAGTAATGAAATTTCTTTTTAAATTTCTATACAGATAAGTGTTTTCTATTTATATTTCAATAGATTCTGTATTTCCACGGATATTACTAGAATATATATAGTAGAGAAGTCATGACATACCTCTCTTCCATGTCACGACATGGTTGCATAGGTATAATGCAACCTAGGCGTAACCTGAACTAATAGAAGTAAAAAATAGAAAACCACAAATCAATATCTTCGAATTGTAGGATGGTGACAGAAGTATACAGAAAATTACCACTACTACATTTAAATAATGACAATATTCAACTAAGACAATTGAGCTGAATTAATTCATAATTAATTACATATGCAAAATGTGGTAATCTATTGATGGATGGAATTCAATGAAGAAGACATCTAAATATGGAATTTTTCCAAAAAACTCATATAGAATGAAAATAATAGTAAAAGTATTATATGATAACACCAAATAATAGAATACCATACATCAATATCTTCGAATGGTAGGATAGTAACAGAAGTATGTACATAAAATTACCACCACTACATTTAAATTATGACAATATTCATTTAAGACAATTGATCTGAATTACTTCATAATTAATTACATATGGAGGACGTGGTAATCTATTGATGGACGGAATCCAATGATGAAGAAATATAAATATGGATTTTTCCAAAAACTCAATATAGAATGAAAATAATAGTAAAAGTTTTATGTGATAACCCCATACTCGGCCCCACACAAAGATTCCTAAAATACACATCATAAATGCACCCAACTGCAGCCACGACCACTGGATGAGAGAGATGAAAACAAAATATATTCCACGGCAGCAGAATGCATGCGTGATAAAATGTTGCAATTCATAAGCAGGACGTGAGATGCCTAGGAAGGGAAACGGACATCTCTTCATGGGTCGACGACCTGGATGCATACGCTTGCGGGCAAAACCCGACGCTCAGCATCTTTGACCAGAACGCAGTCGTCCCTGTCGTAAAACTATTACGCCCCAAAAAGCCGTCCTGGAATCTCATCTGACTCGCTTGCAACAACTATGGCCTACTCCACCAGGAAACTTTACCATGATGTCCGTTTCCCGAGCGGAATCTATCCCCAGGGCCCATTAAATGTTTCCACGGGAATGCAATTTCAGGCACATTGCCTTAGAGGCAACATAGCCCATGAGATTAAGCACCAAATTCTTTTCACATGCAATCATTGAAATTTAAATAAAAAAATAGCTGTAGTGACTTCTTTATGATCGTGAAAAATGTACTTCTACTGTGCGGGAACAATAACTTTTTCAATATCCGGTACATCATTTGTATAAGATACAATTTTTATGACATATTTTAGAGAAATCTAAAAATCAAATGATTAGCGAACAAGTAAAATAAGCCCTAAGTACTCCACCTCGCAATAAGGTTAGGAAAGGAGTTCCGAAAAATCAAACCTATTTAACAATAAAAACCTTCAAACTTCAAACTCAACCTTCAAACATTGGCGTCTGCCTTATAGCAGAAGTTCCGTAACAGTGAATTTAAAATTAGTACGGAAAAAAAACATGAAATAAACCTTCACATGAAATATGTAAACAAAATTCACATGAAAAACCCATAAAGTCACCTCCAAAATATGCAGACTATGTGCCAGATACTGATATTATAATCTAAGGTTATATATTATGAGAATAAGAAGGAGTCACTGTAACATTAGCTCAACCGTGGGTCAAAATTAAAAAAAAATCAATTTAAGACAAATCAACTCGTCCATTTCAACTCACCAGGGCAAAAAAGACAATTTTTACGGTAAAAATATTCATTACATCAACCATAATAATAATCGAAGACTTTAGAGAGATCTTTTCAGTAGGCGTAACTGTCCATCATTGTTTGTCTCCATCCGGGTCCTCTAATCCTCGTATGTTAACTTGCAACTTGCCGTGGCGTCGTAGTCCAGATGATACCACTATAAACGGTTCAATAAAACGGGACAATCTAATTCCAACCATGAAATCCCTAATTAGTGGTAGTTCGCAATACATTTATTAAAATAAATAGCTCACTCCTGTAACTATATGTTATGGATACCATTTTTTCTCCAAAAATTTCAAATTAGCGACGATATATGGAATAATCAAGTAGAACTTGTAAGCACCATTTGACACGATAACACATTTTTAAAAACAATTTTTAAATATATTTGAATGGAATCCCCAACTTATAACTTTAGCTTCACCCTCCAATCCCAATCATCGATTTTGAACAGTTCATGCAGTAAAATTTCAGTTGACATGGGGAATTCTTTCAGATGAGAGCTATACAATGTATACCTTATACCTATGTCCCAGCTCTCTTTCACGTCCATTACATCCAATTTCGTGCGACCGTAAATTTGATAAAGGCCACTCTAAAGGCACTGCCGCAACACTACACCTTTAGCCCATTCGAGAGCATTCAATATCGGATCTATCTAGTACAGCAGTTCTTTAATGGCTTCTTTAACGATGCTCGTAGCCTGAAGCGCCGTCCACATAAAATGTTATCACTTTCGGAAAGCCAAAAGGCACTCTAACCCGATGATAGGAAAACATATGTTTTCATTGCCTAACCTGCCAATAATTAAACGATTGACAAAAAAATCACACCACGGCTATTTATTAAAGCATTTTTCTGATTATGCAGCTAGCTAAACACTCATGTGTTCAGTCATTGCTATTGTAATATGAATACACACTATAACATTTACAGGAAGAGATTTTGGTAAATTTTGAAAGCTGTGAATTTGATCAATCGAAATCTGACTTCTATCCAAATTTTCTAGATGAATGAGAATTTTATAAATTTATTTCTTCTCGACAGGTAGAGTTTAACATGACTATTAAACTTTTTTCAGGGGAAAGCATTTTATTGCAATTTCGCATTTTGAAATTAGTGCTGAAATTGAGAAATTCCTCACGGTAGCGATGTCATTTCTAAACTTAGCAGGATAATTAATTATTTCTCGTGCACTGTCACTTACTTCTTGTCAATTTATAATTTCTAACAGCTTACAACAACAGTATAATTGCGTTGCTCCAATGGTGGCTGCCTGGAATTCGATAATTATTTGCAAATCGCAGAAACTAATTATAAAAAATTCATTAGTAATGCTTCCTTATAACAGTATACTTCATGGGAAACCGTGGTTTCTACGGGGTACGGGAGTCTAAAATGTGTGACAGGTTATACGAGAAAAGGAGTGATCACAAGGTTAAAACTGAAAACATATATTACTTGCAATTTTCAATATCTGGTACGTAAGACGACATGAAGTCACTCTTGCAGCAGTTTATTTGATAGGTATGCTTAATTTTCGAATGGTCTATGCTGGTACGCATTTTCGTGAGAATAAAAGATGAATAAAGCTTGTTATTTAAATTAAAGCCATATCTAAAGGCGTAAATACATTTGCAACACGGTATCTCAATTAACATGGTATAACACTGTCCTTAGAAAAGTGTGAGACTCAATTAATAACCTGCAGCCGAAAATCAGTTCTCCGGAAGCTGCCTTATTTTAATAGAAAAAGTAAACTGATAAAACTTTTCAGCTAGCCCATTATTGAAGCATGAATTACGATTAAAATCCACAGAAAGCCTATGAATTAAAATACTAACGTAGATATCAAAGTCGTAAGGTAAATATAAGGAACGAAAATATTAACGATGTTGAATTTATTAATGTGCAATTTTGCTTCTCGCACCAATAATAAATACTTGCACCGTTAGCAACTCCAATAATGGATAAATATAAAAAAATGTGAGTTCCATTTTTTTCTATGCTTTTTTTACCCAATAAAAGCGCCTTACCTTTCCCAAATCTATCCTAGGTGACAGCGGGTTTGTGTTCTCATTGATCTAACCAAGAGTATACAACTCAAACCTAACTGAATACAGTTGCATTCAATCAGACCATCAAAAAGTGATGTTAATAAAATCTAGAACAAATTATTACATTTGGCAGCAGCTACTCCATATGTATGAATCACTATTTACCCTCCAGGCTTGAGGACGTCTTTTGTGAAAGTTCAACTCCGCAAAAGAACAAAAGTGGATACGGGAAAATTAATTCTAGGCAAGGTGTTACGATTTCATTGAAACACCTAAAAATTAGTCAGCGGGAAATGCTCGTTAATTAATGATTACAAGTGGTCGTCACACTACCGCACCAGTAATTAATTATAAACAAATCTAAAGAGTGAATCAAGAATATTTATGGGTTCTCGAAAGCGAATTTCTTATAATTTTCTCTTTATTTCATGATTTTTTATACATAATCTGCACTTTTTTAATGACTTGAATAAAGAAGTCAACAATTCATGTTAGTTGAACTTAAAAAAAATAAAACAAAAAAGCATTCCTAAAAGAAAAAGAATAAGACGGCCACAAACTTTCGTCGAGTAGTAGATACTCGACCAAATTAATCATGTGAGCAATTCAGAACCGTGGAGAGGCAGCAAGAGACTGAAGGAACGAGTTGGTGGGGGAATAAAAGGGATAAGCACGGCCTTAAAATATTTCTGAAAGGGATTCCTAAGAGCACAGAGGGGGAAGTTGGTGAGACGAGGAGGAACCGATGGGGAAATGAGTCTGAGACGGGGGGGGGAAGTGGAAAGCCAGGAGTTTCATTACTTCCCGGCAAATTAATTGCCACTAAAACTGTTGAATGGCCACTCTCGGAAGAAGAGTGCAAGACGGGGAGAAGATGGGGAAATTGGAAGGAGACTGGGGATAAAGGATGGAGCGTAACTACTGTATCCACGAATAAGGATTGACATACACATAAGCAAAATCTGGCACGCGTTGCCATGCCGATGTAACATGTTTATTTTAGTTTTAAGGTTTTCGTAGCGATTAGATGCACTATTATAATCCATTTTCAGGTGTACGTCTGAGTGCTTAATATTTGTCTCAACGTTTCATTCCACTTACTGGGAACGTCGTCAGGAGAATGAAAACGACCCAAAACTTTCTCCAATAAATCTGCAAACTTCCATGGTGGTCGGTGACCCGCTCTTAAAGTTGTAACGTGATGCCTTGTCGAACTCAACTCTTATTTATTTTATTTAACTTTATTTATTTGATTTAATTCGCTATTGGGATTTTCGCTATTGGGATTTTCTAAACGACCTATGAATTTTAACAGGGATGATGGATATAATTTAAGCCATGTGTGGAAGAGATATATTTCGAAAATTTAATAACAATATTCCACTTTTCATCTTCCTTTTTGATAGTAGATGTTTTAAAGAAGTTGGCTTTTATTTTATTTTTATTTATTTTTTTAAATACCTTGACAACAATAGACCAGTTTTTCCAACGGTACGATAGATGTTTATATTTTCATTCTCCTGACTACGTTCCCAGTAGGTAAGTGGAATGACACGTTGAGACAAATATTAAGCACGCAGACGTACACCCGAAAATGGATTATAATAGTGTAACATGTTTATTATTTAACATCTGTAAATGAATGAAAATAACTAAATCACAAAGGAATAGCCACTAATATAAACTTCCAGTACAGTAAAACTGTACGTACGAATGCAAATTATATAACATTTTAAGCTCACACGCCAATTACCAGTCGTAGTCTATACCACTACTTACATATTAATTATTATTCGCCGGTATCGGTGGCGGGGAGGTGAAGTCCTTGTCTGCCACGTAAGAGGTCGTGGGTTTCTAGTCCCGCCAGGGAAGGTTGCCCCTAATCAGGGTATGGATGTACGTTTAATTGTTTACTTAAAAACTCCGTTGTAGATGCTGTTTTCGGTGGTGCAGGAAAAAATAAATAAATTAATTAAATAAAAATATTAAGTGTAGTCCAAAAATTATGCTATACTCGAATCCTAAGAATAATGCGACATTTTTCCGAAAAAAATACGATTTTCAGATAAATGAGAAGCATAAAATAATATTGACCCAAAACGTGGAAGCTATATTTACTTAACTGCCTGATTAAAAAAGAAAAGCTCTTAATCTTAAGTGAAAGTCTTTTAAAAAGCAAAAGACGATACCGCTGCATGGAACTCTATCCTTAGAGCGAAAGAACTATCAGAAATTTATAAGGACTTTGCAGGGTCCCTGGAGTTGATTTAAAAGAAGTAAATAGTTAAAAAAAAAAATTCTCCAATAAATCGGCAAACTTCCATGGTGGTCGGTGACCCGCTCTTAAAGTTGTAACGTAATGCCTTGTCGAAATCAACTCTTATTTATTTTATTTAAATTTATTTATTTGATTTAATTCGCTATTGGGATTTTCGATAGTATTAATTTATATGTTAACGTATGTTTTGCTGTTCTGGTATTATAGATTGCTAATTGCTAGTTTAAAAGAAATTGCTCTGTGTTGTTGACCAAAAGAAGGGGATTGTTAAAAAGAAAGTTTGCGAGAGAAGACGTGTAAGAAAAGGAGCAATACCAAATAGAGATTTCAAAAAAATTAAAATTATTTGATGGGTCCCAGCATCATAAGTCTGCTGACCACTGATGTATACAAACACCTCCTTTAATATATTCAGATAGATAAGCTATTTCACTGGAGGAAAGAGCTTGTATTAGGGTGATGGTGGAAAGACGGCAGGAAGAGGGCTTAGAAAGTGAGCAATGAGCGGAAAGAGGAGACGGATCTAAGATTGAGAAGCGGGGATGATTTTTTTTGCTTGAAAGGCTTTCCCGCATTCAATTTGCTTGAGGGTCTCACGAGGACGCTGGGGAGGAGCTCCACGGGATTATAAAAAGGTTGACTGCGCCGAGAATGAGTAGGATAAAGCGCGAGAGCTTTAATCACCCATGAAAATAGGAAGAAAGCGGTGGTAAAAGAGAAATTAAAAGGGATTAAATAGCGATGGCATACTGTAACAGCCCCAAGGAGATCCCATTCTGACTCATAGTCAGGACGAGAATGGAGGAATAACAGTTAAAAGAGCAAAATGGATCAAGCTGTTGAGGTGGCAGAAAGAACCGGTCTCCCACTACGATGGCACTAACCGTATGCAAGAATGGCAAGAACTTCTTTAAGATTTCGGATGAACTCGGGCCCTTGATGGATCACCAATTTATTTCCAAGCAGCCAGTGGATTTCTGGGGAAGTATCGTGGCACCTCCTCTGCGCGATCAGAGTAGGCGATGGGTCTTAGCTTCAGCTGTCCTACATATGTACGACCAAGATAATGCTAAACTCTATAATTGCAAGGAACTATAATAGTATAACTATGTACATACTGTTTACTGTAACAGTAGTATGAATGAGAATTCACCAAAAAAATATCTAAGAACCGAAATACAATAAATTCAAAAATACCTCAAAAACCGAAAAAAAGAAAAAATAAAAAAATCGTCATAAATAAACATGAAAAAATTTGCAAAAAAAAACAACACACGCAACATATCTATTACACGTGCATCATGTCATCACCTGTTTATATGCACACAATTTCCTCGTATTACATGTGCATCATATCATGTTAAAGCAAATATTTCTAATAGGAAGTGCGTGCGATTGAGCGACAGGGGAGCCACCTATACGAAAATAATATTCCTACCGTAACTGAGCGATCAAAAATATGGCCAAGCTTTAAAAATAATTCGGGAGAAACATATTTATATATGCAGTTCTCTGGTGGTTGGTAAAACTATATTTTCAGCCACTATACAGGCAATGTATTGATATCAGAGTGAATAGGCACGGCTAGATAGCGTATTTGGTGCATTTCAATATTTTTTTCATCCACTTTTTGTTTTTTTTTTCTACAATATTTCAGAAAGTCATCATTCCTTGGAATACCGTTTAATACGGGCATCGCTATCCCAGCTTGAATGTTGGTTCATTCGTTTAAGAAAATAAAATCAGAACCAAGGTAAAATAAGAACCATTGGGTAAGCTGCAGACATTCCATTTAAACGACAACAAACTATGGGCAACAAATCAAATAATTATGTAGTCATTATAAAAGGAAAAATATCTATGCCAGGTAAATAATGGATGAAGAAATTGCATGGAAATAGAAAATGACGATCAATTTAATAAACTAAATTTTTTATGGCTTAACCACCTATCTTTCACTAATCAAAACAAAATTTAAGCTGAAACACACGACGTTATCCATTAAAAAAAACATGGAAGCACTAAATCCTCAGCCATTAATGGCAGTGATAGGGCCAATAAAACTCATAGGCTACTTCTTTATTCATTTTCAAAAGTGTCTGCCAAAAGAGAAAATAATTATCTTTTATATTCAATGAAATCTCGTTATCCTTTTTTTAGTGGGACGCAAACTAGCATCCCGATTGAGGGCAAAAAATATTGATATTCAGGAGATAAAATAGGGGATCGTCCCCTCAATTCTTTCTGATTACAAGGTTTAATAGTTTTAATCACGGAATAAAATCTCCAAGGGTAATTCAGGGTCCATTAACTCCAGTCTCTCTGGGTGGTATGGAAATAATTTCAGTAAATCGATATGACCATGACGCTTTAAGAGCTCCACGTTGCTTTCTGAACCGCGAGAGCGCTATTCGAACAATCAGAGATTTACGAGTGGGAGTTTACGCCCCAGTAGCGAACGTATAATCCTACGTGTTGATTATATCTGATTCAGGATTAGTTTTCTCGTTGATAGTCATTGGTACTCTCGTTAAATCAACGCAAGTCGGTAATTACGCCAGCCTCCATAAAATAGCTGAGCGAGCAAAAAATTGACATCCACCATAGGTTAAAAACTATCAGGAATAACATCAGCACTCACGACTTTTCAAACGTAAACTGATAAAAAACGTGATAAAATTCTCATGCTTGAAATAAGGAGTTATAGATATAATAGATACTTCTATTCTTGCCTTCTAATAGCCATAGTGTATCGCAATGCTTGCTCTTCCTGCGCCATTTCGCTGCACTAGGGCACTTTGTCTATAGAAACTTTCCGGCTGACTGTGAATGCATTATTTATCGTTTCTCAGAGTATATTTAATAAAATTTGCTGAATTTATAAATTGGTATCCATAACATATCACATAGTTAAGCTTATATTTAATTCATTTAGTCAAATATAAACGTTGAATCCACCTAAGACAGGAGAATAGGAGCAAAACTGCAATTCTGCGCCAATCACATTCCTAGTGGTAGATAAAGGCTTGGATAAACTGTCGTTACTAGTGCTAATAGAGCATTACAATAGGCACTTTAATTCGGATTCAACGAGTGAACCCACTCATAGGCACCTACAAATATATAAATTCTATTCACTTAAATAAGACCTGGTTAGGTTTTATGCCTTTAAAATAAGTTTGCTTAGCATGGAAAATTTTCATTCGAAATCTAAATCGTGTGCTGGTGAAAGCCATAGGCTTGAGGAGATTTGTAGGCGATAATGGGAAAATGATAAGATGAAGATGGGAAATTATATGGGTAAAAGGTGAAGAGAAAAATGGAGTTTTGAAAATAAAAGAGGATGTTGAGGAGGAGAAGAATGATGTAAGTTACAAGACGACGCCGCTATCAGATGGGAATGAATTGAGTATAGACCGACCTTCAAAGGAAATCTAAAAGAAGCTACTCATATTAAAGAACATGAATCCATGAAAGGGAAATGAAAGGCGAGTACAATGAAAATTGAGCAAAAAAAAAACAACACAGCGAATTTCGCCCCTCAACCGCACCGTTTTTTTTTATTCCTCCTTCTTACACCCCCACTCGTCGCCATCACTCGACAGCCCTTGCTATCTATGCCCTTCGTTCTTAAGGAGATAAGGACGAATGTTCTCCTCCTCCCTTTGAAGCTTTACATTGCGCTTGTATTAATTTTTACACAAAATGAGCCTCTTGATTCCGGGTTTTTCACGGCCTCATTTGTTCGTTTTTCGGTTTTTTAATAAAAGGTTCAATTTTATCAAATGAAAATTTGCTTTTTTTAACTTCGAAAAAAATTAATTTGGTTGAGAATATTAGCTTTTCTGTTTCAAATATAATTAAAACTAAATTTGGTAGAAGGCAACTCTCCATCCATTTACTAGCGAGTTAAAATATCTGAAAAATGTATATTATCATTCGTCAAACGTGTAACTATATTCGCACCGCACCACTGTTTCTAAGAGTAGATAAAAAAGAATTGGTACATAAAATCATCAAAGCACCCACAAAACAAAGCATTGTTGGACAAGGAAAGAAAGATGTCCCCGGAGGCATTTAATGTTGGGGCAATCGTGATGGAGTAGAGGATTAATTCAGCTGGATAAAATAAAAGCAAGCGTGACGAATAACTCGCAATTTTTGCCTTCAAAACCTATTACAAAGGTATCAAAAGGGAGTACCACAAATACAGATATTTCCAATGCATCAAAAATGTAGTACATATTTTCATGTATTTCTAATACCGATAGGGATGATTTTTGTGGATAAAAATAGAAATGCAAGAAAAATTAATGATACACAAACTAATTTAAGTTTCAGAACTTCATCATCTAACCTTCTTATATCTTGCGGAAATGTTTTGATATGCATGCATTCTAAAGAAAAAATTTCTCCCTGCCATAACTTGTCTCAAAATCTCAGCAACATAATTGCATTTTTGATTCCTCATTCAAGTGATTTAAACACAAGTGCTACCGGTGGAGCAAATGTCCAATGTGTAGTGAGAAATGGGCGTTGACAGCATCAAGGAACTTACGAGTGGAAGTATTCCCAAATCTGGTTCTACTGACGAATAATGAAGATATAATATATCGACCCAGTAAGTAATGAGGTAGTGCTAAGAGGAATGGGAGAAATGACAACACCTCTACTAAAAAACCGAAGGACAAATGACACTGACATCATTTGATTGACACCGAAATGCGGGAACGATAATTCAAAACCGAAGTGTTTCCTGGTATTCTTTAGTTCATTTCCATAAATTCTATTTACTGATAGCTTTGAATTTCCTAAGAGTGAAGTGTTTGTACCACTTGCAAGGTAAGCACATGGCCATCGAGGTATGGTTGCATGCTGTCTAGGAATCAAAAAATGTTTTACAACACGAAATAATATTTTAATCAGATCATGAAAAAAAAAAACAGGCAAAATGAGTCGTTCGAGTATTTTTATGAAGTGAGGCAAAACATTAGGCTTCTCCTCGAGAAAGGCTAGCAATAATCTCATAAACCTTTCCTTCCAATTCCTCATATTCTGAGCAAAGTAGTTTGGATAATTTGGCTACCCAGAGATTTTTAGTAAAAGTGATATTTTTCCTAAACAGAGTAAAGTACGGAAAAAATTAGATAAAGAAAACAAACGAGATCAACTAGATATTTAGTAGTGAAATTCATTTTCCACTCGATGTCAGCACAAAATAGAAACTCACTCGCATCCCTAGGCCACCAAGTTTTTACATACTTCTTCCATCAATTTCTGTTCCTAACTCTGTTTAGAAAAAAAATTTACTTGCAGCCCTTGGGTTCTCAGCCCCTCAAATACTGAAGAGGGGAAGACCACAAGGCCTGGTTGTTCTTAGGTGGTGAAGGGAAATCGAAGAGTTCGGTTTTGCCGGCGATTTGAAGCTTAAAAAAAAGGAATATTGAATCACTTGAAGGGAGGGGAGAGAATGGTCGACTGGTTCGTGAAACCACGGGACCGACGTCGGAAGATTAGTTGTCGGAAACTGGGAGCACTTCCCTTGGGTGGAAGGAGTTTTTGAGTTTTTGAGACGTGGTTCTGAGGCGGCGAGACAGGAATGTCGGTTTGGTGTAAGCTCGTGTATGGAAAGATTCATCTGCTGGCTAGAATGGAGTAGTACAGGAGGAGACGAGAGCAGGTTCGGGTCAGTGCTCTGACCGTCAGCGAATGAATAGATGCAGTTCGACCACCCTCGGGTTATAGATCCGGTAGTGCTGCCTGGAACCAAACTTTGAGCAACCGAAATTAAACTTTGACGTCATGAGCAGTTTCGAAGCGTCAAACTAAAGTAATTAGCCTTTCCCACGGGAATTTTGAGCGATATAAAACGTTACCGCCAAATAATAGCTCACTGAATTCACAAATGTGAATTTACTCCCTTCGCGAAAATGTGCGGATTCTTATAAAGATATGCTTACGCACGCAATAGGCACTAACCGTCGCTTGGTGTAAATACGTAATGGGATTTAACAACAAGCTTACAGTAATTTATTGATCCATTTTGTTCATCAAATAAGCAATCAATTTGCCAAACATCCCTTTCTTGTATTAAAATATTGCTACAATTTAAAATTAGTGACAAGGATAAAACTACTTATGAAGTAACAAAGTTACAAATTAATATTTTTCCATACGTTAAAAACCAAGCTGAACTACTGATGCATGAAAAGCACAATCTGACTTTAATTCTAGCAGGTGGTTATAAATACGTATTTTATCGATAATAGTAATTTAAAAGCAGCAGATATGTTTTCAAACGTCATTTTTTTCAATTAATATCAAATTTGGAGATTCATTCCATCATACTAGTGACAAAATAATTTTCAGTATATGGCTCTGTTTCGAAAATTGTATTATGACCACTGCGTGATACATAATACAGTTGCTTCCATGATAACGGTGTTTTTACAGCCACGGTACTGAAATATATAAGTAGATGTGTCGTATTACAAGGATGATGATCAATTACCAGTGAATGATCAGTTTATCTCGACCATTTATGGAAGCGTATTCTACTTTTAGGGCAAAACTCTTATACAATTTCGGATATATTTCTGGAAAATAACAAAAATTCTCTTTTTATTTTCTTCAGATATCTGATACCTACGGTTACGGAGGCTTAATCTCAATACCAAATTTAGCACTAGTATTGATGCCTTTTTCTGGTTCTCCTACGCCTAGGATAAGTAAATGAGATCTTAGAATCGAAATTTCACCGTTAGTTTTGAGATATGGCTTTTTTCCATTCCAATCCACAAGACATGGCATGATATTATCCACAATACGCTAAAAATGACTCTCATTTCGTCACTTTTCCATTCTGAGATTACATTCCAATCCATGCAATCAAAATAATGCCATCTAAATTTATGCAAAGGTGCGCACACACATTCGTTACTACCTCCTTTTGCACAATCACAGATTAAAGCCCATGCAATTTCTTATCAAAATACAATAAACGAAACGCGATTATGTGATTCATTTGCTACCGCAACATCCGTAGGAATATTAACAGTTACTCAAAATATATATAATATGCATATTTCAAGCGCTCAGGATGATAACGCTTTTACCGTATAGGTATTTAGCTATTAAGACGGGAATATATTTTTAGATGTGTGAATGTGCGACTTCTTTTAATTAAAAATCCAATGAAAATAATGATGTGCAATAAAATATGCAAGCGAAAACAACGTTACATCAATATAAAACGAAACAGCGTTTTATAGGGACAATACCATTGCACTTCATCATTCATAATGCGTGAAAATAGTAGAGGGAGCACGTTTGTGTAATAGCTCCCACCTGGTCACGTGGAATTATACGAATAAAACCCATTAACCCTGCAAATGATGACAGACTACGGCTTTGAAACGTCGCATTGGCACCAATCAGACCGGTGAGAAACCCATAAGTTCTTCCTGCAGCCAATTCTCTGGGGAATACCTGACACCATTCTTAAGGAGATGAAAATTACCTGTTTTCAGACACATTATTTAATGTAAGACACGGTCTCAGGCGTTATTTTGTGGAATTGCTTCATTTTGTGGAAGAGCACGACCTGGGTTTCAATATCTAGTGTGAAACCCGGTGATAACACTAGATGTTGAAACCCGGGTCGTGCTATTTAAAATAAAGTGTGAAATAAAACCAAGTTATTTTATTTTATTCAATAACCTTATTAAATGCCCTAAGCACTGCCAGATTTTGTTAATAAATAGCAAGAAAGCTTAATCAGTTGGCTCTAAACCCACAAAATTGCACGTTCGTTAGCTAGATCTGAATGGCGTTCAATAAACGTTATTCACGCGAAACGCCTAACGTAGATTGGGATAACGCTTGTGAAGGGAAATGACAAGTTCGAAGTGGCTATTCAAGGCGTGTTCGGTGATGGAAGGATTAGGGGTTTTACGACTTCAGATGGTGACATGGATAGCGATATTTTTACTGGGCGGGCGGGAGGTGTGGAAGGTCATTACCTGGTGAATAGGAAGTGAGATAGGGAAGGAAGTTGTGAAGAGGGATTTATACGGAGAAAGGGAGAGGACTGACGAGAAGATGAGTAGCGCTCTTTCGAAAATGACTCAGGTCAGCCACGATGGGGAGCTAGGGAGAGGGATGGGCCCTTAGATAAAAAGCGGAAAAGTCTAGTGTTCAATGGGCTACGGGTTCGGAAAGAGATCGGCAAAAAGTAGAGGCATCGATATTTCTTTCAACAACCGAGGGGAGGTATGGCTCTCATTTGTTTTGGTAAATATTACTTGCTGAAAACTTTAGCTGTCGTCATGTAATTTTTAAAATTATTGAGGAGACCCTTGCAAAAATTTGACTGAGTCACGAGAGGTGTATAATATTTATACTTAAGATACTGACAAATATTGACAAAGGTATACGCCCTCAATTACAAACCGTCAATATTTCAAGATGATACCTTTTTTGAAGCTTATGAATTTTTAATTGGTGATTCTGAAATAACGGGTACAACGCCCGCAACGCAGCGTATGGAGTCATTTATACGAGGTAAAAATAGAAAAATCGCAATATCGCAAAAATGTATGTGCTTTGGGGGAAGGCAAGCCATAAGTACACCACATGCAGGCTCCTCATCTCGTTTAAAAACAAATATGTACCAGCGGGTAACAACTTCGTATTTCTCTCTACCCTTTGTTATCATCATTCCCTCTCGACTGGAATTTTTTTTGAAGCTTATTAATAATTTTAAACAGTGTACCATCATCTCGAAATTTTCAAGTATTGTGATGTAGAGGATTGATCTCCGTGGTTCACGTAAGACGTCTGTGTAAAAGCTAAGGAAGGTAGTATCACACATCCTCATATCACATGTATATTATGGATATATCTGGATAAGAGGAGAGCCAAATTCGACAGCTTTGAAGTTGATTGGCGGCAGAATCATGGAGCGAGGAGTGTTACAGGAGGCGGGATACTGCTCAAAATTAACGACTGAGCCTAGTAACGGCATCGTGCCAAAGCAAGGGTCGCCATCGCATAAGCATAGTCTATACTCCCTCATGCGATAAAGGTTGGAGTAAGGTGTATGAGGAGAAGTAAAGAGATGGGCCAGTAAGAATCTTACTCGCCCATCTATTTACCTCTTTAGGGATCTTCAGTGAAATAAATCATTTATCGACGTTGAAAATGAGATAATACTTTTTTGGGCTAACAGGAAAAGAGACGATAGGTCCTGTTGCGCAAATTGGTATGTTTGAAGAGCTAGTACTTTTTTTTAATCTATTTTCAGCATAAATTCATCAAATGAACACAAAACTATATAATATATAACAAAAACTGCATCAAGTAAAGCAAAAAAGGAAATAGGGGGAAGGTGGCCATATGAGGTTAAAGTTTTCCTAAGTACATAGCATTTAAATTCATCATGGATGCTTATATTGTATGCATACGAACTGAAATATAGGCAGCGTGAGGCAGTTAAATTTAGATTAGGTATAGCATACGTAATATCTCATATTTCAACCTTTTCACTATCCCACCAATTCTGCAAGAAAATTAATGTGCATAAAAGTTTGGAGAAAAGGTAAGTTGGCCGTAGGCTTCGCACATAAAATTGAACTTCACACCTAGAAGCATGCACATTCCATATCTTAACGACACCGCGACTGCTATTACAAGACGAAACGAAGGAATTGCTAATTCATCAAGCTAAATTACGCCATTTTCTTCTATAAAATTGCTTACTTTTTCTCTTCTTCCTCCCATTTAGAGGGGATGAATATTTTTTTCAGTACTGCGAGACGCAGTCTGGTTAAAATGGATTCCACGACCAATAAGTATTTTTAGTACCGTTCCCTCGAAATTGAAGGAGCGCCATTCGTATTTAGACATGAGTTCTGGACGTGGACAACAGGTGGCATAGCAGTAAGGAGGAAGGAGAGAGGCAGCGGGAAGAAAATAAGAATCGTAAAAGAATACGGGGGAGGGCGGGATGGAGATAAGGACGGACTTAGTGGCTGGACCCACCGGTGGTGGTGGTGTACATTGGGGTAGCACGGAAAGGGGTATGAGGGAGGGTTGGAACGGGAAGGGGTGGTGGACCAGTGGTCTGGAAGGATGTAAGAGAGAGCGGTGAAGATGTGCATTTGCGGAGAGCAGTTCCAGAAAGGGGGGTTGGGGAATGGGCATCTTTTTGCTTACTAGGCACGGGGCCGGAGACACAGGGCACGAAAGGCCCTGCGGCAATTGGAAATAATAAAATAAAAAAAGGAAAGAGCTCGAAATTTAAGAAAGATGAGTCCATTAAAAACGTTCAGTGGTTCCTGCGCAAGAAACAATAGAAAAGAGAAAGAGATAGGGGGTGGGGGAGAGAGAAAACTCGGCTTTCCAAAAAGAATCAAGTTGAAATATATCTTCTTGGAGTGTATTTTTTTTATCGCGAGGCACAGAGTGGCAACATGTAAAGTGCTTCGCGGCCAAAGTGGCCCTTTTTTTAAAAGGGTTCCCCATCCTTGAAAATAAAAAAATTATTCGTCCCCGGCTTATTTTAAGAGGATCACCAACTCAAGTTTTAAAAAGCGATTCATTTCTTTCCTCCCCCTGTAAGATACAATGAGGAATGAGGCTTCTTTTACCACCGAGATTTCCGTACCCTTTTCTTCTTCTTTCTTTAAAAATATAATGGAATAAGTGCCCCAGCACCATTATACTCCCACATTTCTTCGTACATTAAATTATCTTCCTTGGTTTGGTCATTAGCCACTTGAAGACTTTTTTTTCAATTTGAGCCCTTCTAAATCTTTACGCATCTCGTTAAAGACAAGTCCCTTTCATGGTAGCTTCACTTACAGATAAGAGGGGCCTACGCAGAGCTTCACTTAAATTTGTCATTAATACGGGAGTGGCTATTTCAGAAAATTGAATATCTTTTAAAATATCAGGATTTCTAGATATTATAAGGAGCAGAATGAAAAGTTTTATTCGGCCTTCAAATATTTCAACGGAAATTTATTCTAAGAACTATAAACTTTCTTGACTGCTAATGCACTTGTTACACTCTCTTATGTACCTTAGATTAATATTTCTGATAATATGCTGCGATCTCAAATTCATCTATTTTTTTTTTAATTTATTACACTCAACCTCCAGTTGTGAATAATGGTATCTAATTTTACATTATTTAAACCTATTTCGCGGACGCGATCCGCAATATGAAACGCATAGATGAATGTCATTGTATATACAGTTATGATATTCAATGTTCACAGAGGTAAAGAGCTTAAACCTCAAACCTATCGCGCGACAGATCACCACAGTCACGAGGAGTAACGGAGATGGCCTGGCGATACCTATTTCTCACGACATTATTGACGGCACGAGATTTTACTGGGTATATTAAAAAATCTAATAATAACTCGTAATAGAACACGTATGGATATGGTCGATAAAACCAGGCACAACGAACTTTCTCTGCAAGTGGAATAAGTATTGAAACTTCATCATTGGATCCTTGGTGAGATATAATAGTAACATGTATCAATATCAGGTAGATAATATATTTCCTAATGATATCGTAACTATAAAAAACATGATGAATCTATTTAAATTGCTAGCAACAGCTAAGTCCCTTGAGGTACCATTTCAAAGCATTGTTTTCATATTTTTTGGCGAATTTTCAATCATTACCAGACCCAAACAAATTTTTGAGGGAGAGGTTTTTCAATCAAAGCAATGGGTGCACACACGATTTTCATTCAAACTTCGCAAACACCCGAAAAAGACCGGAGTATGACGAATCCGACGGATATGTAATAAATGGATAAGAACTTTGGCACGACGAAGCAAAGTGAGTACTCTGAAACGTTATTTTGGAAGATGCAAAATTCCAAATGGAATATCCGGATAGAAGTGGTAGATAGGTATACTAAGAGGAAACTCTAATTGACACTTTTTTCCAAAGTTTATTTATTAACCTGCCTAAATGTGTAAATGAAAATGTGTGAAGAATATGTGGCTAGAGATATGGAATTGATGGCGTTATTTTATGGCCAAAATTGGTGTTATCTTAACGGCAATTGGGAGTTGGTTTCATTTTGAAGACATATCGGTGTTATTTTATTGACAACATGTTAATTTAGTGTCATCCTCACTCCAAGCCATATTGCCTCTGCGCTAAACATACCGTTGACGTGGTTACATTTGAGCAAATACCCTGCATTATAGACTGAATATATGCCGTATAGTTTTCAAGGAATATAGATAAACAAGAGGTACGTTAGCCCCTTAATTAAATTGAAGTATAACATTTGAAGGAGAATGAAACCTGCTGCGTTATACAAAGAAGTTGCAGCATTCATAAATTTTGCTCACTATTCATGGAAACCTATTGTGTTTGAATTCATTATGGAATAGCTCTGGAAATTTAACATACTTGAGAATTTGATTATACAAGAAAATAATTGAACAAATCATAGCGGTGTCACCCACATTTTCAAATAATTGCGAAAATTCTATAGAGAAAAAACAATTTGCCTTTACCGGAACTATGGAGTAGATCAGTTAAAAGATACGAATGGCTTTATAATAAGCAATGAGAAATTAGGAGCAGGCGGAACACTGTTCTCGGAATACATACATGAATATAAGTCACTTTCATTGCCAAAGTTGCCCAGTGAATGCATTAAAAAACATGTTTAACTACTAAAAAAAGGCCGCTATTTCATACAACATTTAATACCGCAATTGATCACAAAATGATTTTTTTTATTTTCTTGGGAACTCCAACAATCCTGGAAATTATAAGGGCCAAGTTTGATAGATAGATAGTTCTGTTGTACATGCACCACTCTCTCCTGTTACAGATTCTGATTCTCGCGGGCCCGGATTAACATAAGCTGCACATCATGAAATTCTTTACTTTATGTTCTTGCTTTCGTGAGCTCTGAAATATGCCATATGCTTATTGTGTTTCAAATAGTTAGATACTTACGGCAAAATATCGATACAAATCTGTCATAATGGTAAAAAATCATTACGGATCATTATGAAAACCGCGTTAATCTAAAAAAAATGCATTCGAATTACATTCATTAATTGAGATTAAATGTTGGGGAATTTCGTCTGTCTTAACTAACGGCTAAGAAAACCGGTCGCGTAATAGCGTTTCACTGAATTCGTGTCAGGCTTGAAGGTCACAGCTACATGCCGTGGCAATGAAAAATGACAGTGGCAGCTGAACCACAGAAATCAATGCAATGGAACGGAGATAGCCGTACATCGCGCACGTGATAGACTGAAGCCAGATTGGCCAAATAAGAAGGACCTCGGTCCACATGTTTTGGTGAATACCCAATTACACGTAACTCCCAATGCCCAATTGGTACATGCAATGCCTAAAACCTACATGTATGCTCATTGGCACACGAAATGCGCAATTGGAACATTTTACCCCGCCGGCATCGATGGCGGCGTGGTAAAGTCTTTGCCTGCTATAGCGAAGGTCGCGGGTTGGAGTCCCATCTGGGTACATGGCTCCTATCCAGGGTGTGTACGCTTGTTTGCTAAATGTTATAAAGCCCCGATGTGTGTGAAGGCGCTAGTAGTGCTATTTTCGGTGGGCTACAAATAAATAAATATGTAATAATACATAAGAGTAGGAAAAAATGAATGTGTCCAAGACGCATTCAGATAAAATTTTGCAGCTGTATTTTTTTCCGACAGGATTGATAATCTCAATACCAATTTAATCCCAAGTCTGAGATTTTTGGAAAACTCGACCGAAGACTCATCCATATCTCAAGGGATTAAACGCAGCACGTTGCTCGAACCACCTCCCCAAGATGGCATTGTCATGGTTGGGAGAAGCTGACATGAAACCAAGGTCTTTATGACAAATAAAAAGGCGTTAAAAATCATGAATTCTACTTGTTCGCTTCATAAAGTTATGTTCAGCTGGAGAAATAGTTACCCATTTTCGGCTCCACTACTCCCAATTTTCCATTGCCGCATTTAATTACGAGATTATGTATTTATAGTGGCATCACTGTTGAGAACTCAGCAGCACGATATAACCCTCACTCAATTTTTCTCACCATTCAACATCATGACAATGAATTATTGTCATTTCCTTGCATTAATTTCCGTTAGGAGTATGAGTCTAATAGGCGGCTCGATTCGATAGAAATTGCTACAAGCGGGAAGAGAATGTCACACAGCTTTGACATGAAATAGGCTGAGAGTTGTTTAGAAACTAAAGAGTTAGATTCGACGTGCCTAGCTTCGATAATTTGAGCAATTAAGAACAAATAACTGTGAGAGTGACAAGAAGAATATCCCAGAACCGCACTGTATTTCCAGGTCAGACACACAAGACTTGGTAAGAGATTTATTTTAACGAATTAACAGGTACAGGAATTCGTTTTTCCTCCCAAAATGAAGAATTTTATTGATTGTAAGGTCTAAATCGATTAAATGTTTTTGTACCCTAGTAGTACAAGTTAGCATCCACTAACACCTCCCGCCATTCGCCTATTGAGTCAGTTTGCGGGGAAAATGTAGATGAAGGGTAGACGTCGCCAACTCAATATCGAGAGATCGTCTCTTTCCAACCGATACAGCAACATGTTTCACATCTAGCATATTCTGGTTAGAATGATAACGATTGCATTGGGAGGAGGAGGAGTAGCCAGGGAAAAAAGAGGAGGAAAAAATAAAACTGGATTGGGTGGTAAGGGCGGTGCGGGCTGGCGGAAATTAAGGTCGGACGAAGCCTTCCTTGACGACGGAGAGCAGCTGTCAATATGACTTCCTTGCGCACCACGGAGTCAAAAGTCAATTTCGGAAAAATTATCCGTGAGGATGGCGCGGCGGTGAAAAGGGCAAGAGGAGGAAGTTTACGGGGTGAGGAGGACAGGAGTAGGGTAGGGGGGGCAAAGGGTAAGTGTGGGCAATATAAAAAGTTGTGAGTGAGCCTTGTGAGGGAGAGGGAAGATCGCCTGCGATCATTTCTTTTCGCGCGTTTTATTTTCCTCCACTCGAGTTTTCCGAAGGCATGGACGAAAAGGTGGAACCGATAGGTGATGATTCACTCCTTTTCTCATGGAAATTGCGCTCGAAGGGAGAGGAAAACTTTCTGAATGCCATTTTTCGCAATATTTTTTTTCATCCAATGGAGCCCTGCTTCTTATGAATAAACTCATCATTAAAAAGAGAGGGGGTTGCATAAATATTTTTCTTCCGATAGCATCTCAAATATCACTCCAAAGCCGTCAGCTTTGATCCATCAATTTTTTTTTTTTTTTGGAAGCCATAAAAAGTATTGAATAAACTTAAATTACTTCTCAAACTTCACAAGAGGATGAAATAAAAAATAAAGAACGGGACAGAAGGAATGGAAAGGGATGAGCTTAAGGAATCGATTTATCATCAAAATAAGAGGCCGCGTCTCAGGGAAAAATGTGCGGCAATAAGATTTCATTTTTATCATAAAAGACTGTAGTTCACTCCAAGTTGAAAAATTCGAGTTTGAGTTTCTGTACATGCACTCCAAGTGGCTATTTATGACGATAGTAGAAACATCTACTGAACTTTTCGGGTCGATTTTCGCAGCTCGCCGTACATCTGGTTTGAATTCCATTCAATAACTTAGGTTACTGGAATGCCGCCGTCAGCGAAGGTCAAGATTTACTAATATTCGGAAAATATAGATTAGTAAACCTAAATATAAGAGGTGTAACGCCACTTGAATTCTGCACCGAACACAAGCTTGTGTTAACCAACATATTATTTAAACATTCCGTGCGAAAAAGATACAAGTGGAGAAATCCCGGAGACCTTGGATGATAACAAATCGACTTCATTCCAGTGAAAAAAAGGTTGGTAAACCAAGTGAAGGACTGCAAAATCTACCGGAGATGATGACAGATAGTTACAATAATTTAGTTGTGATGATTTACCAACTAATTTTTAATAAAATAAAGAAAGCAGTGAAACATTTTCGGAAGGTTGAAAAATTGAAGGAGGCTCAGCATCAACTGGCATTCAAAGAAGGTACAGAAAACAAAATAAATAGGAGAGGATGTGACCAACAAATCAGAGGAAGAGAGCTGTAAAAACACTTTAAGTGGACTAAAGACAGCAGCTAAAGATGATCTTGGTCGTAATAATCATTGAAAACGAAGACAAAGTGTAGGGAACGAAAGAATATCTGTAACAGTTGTGCAACGAGAATAGCCTAAGAACGAAAGCTATTGAAAATGAAAGGTAAAGAAAGCATGGGATCCCCAATTCAAAGATCAGAATTTGATGTGGCAGTAAAAGGCACCCGGAAAAATTAGACAATTGGAATTGACGATGATCCAGCACAGCTAATTAAAAATGCACGAGACAAGGTATTTAAGACAAGGTAATAAGACAAGGTATAAAATTGACATATATTCAACAGGTGAGGTATCTCAGGACAAAATGAGGAACATTTAAATATACAATTTCTCATAGAAAAAGAGCAAGAAAGTGTGACCATATTAGGGCCATAAGCCTGAAAACACCTGCGTCAAATAAATTCACAAGGATCATCTATAGAAGTAGAACGAAGAGCGGAAGAATACTTGGATGAGGACCATTCAGACTGAGAAAAGGCAAAGTCACAGGGGAAACAATATCCAATTTTCCGTATTAATTTTTATTCTCTATAATAGCTCTAAAAGTAAGGAAATATGAAAAATATGAAGCAAACAGTGAACCATGAATACAAAAATATAACCCTCTATGTGACGAACACCGTGAACGTATGATTCAAAGTTACGTAGAAGCGCTGATGATACTTATGCACACAGCTATATTTTCAATGAAATATTCTTGGCCTCAATTTCATACCCGCATGGGGCTCGAAAGATCAAATTCATATATAATTACCCGTAGATGACGGATCAAGGCGTTCCAAGAATGCAAAAGATCCGGTAGGCGTCTCAAAATGCTGAGATCACGGTTTCACTTCTTTCTCCTTGGGTACTCGAACAGTTTAAACATTGAAGATGTGATCAAAAGGTTCTTAGCTATCGCTAAAATAAATAATATTAATGATTGCAAATTAATAATAAAAGCATCCGTGTCCATCGAAAATTTTTATTACCATATTCTAACTAAAGGTGTATTTTATTCTCCAACAAGGCATTGCACCATGAACAATGATGACTGTGTGAACTGCATCACTGTCGTATCTCTAGGATGATTGCAGAAAATCCGTTTTAATAAAAGTTTTAGTTCAAAATAATGTCATCAAACCCTAAATTTCGTCTGCTAAGTATAAAATACTACATCCAGCCTATGGAATAAGTTTGAAATACAACTCAGGGCGCCATCAGCTTATCGGAAGGTAAGCTTGGCGAAGTTACGTAAAATAGATAGAGGTATTACGACGCTCTGTGTCGGTTTACATGGAATATAATCCTAGAATGTTTTCTTCAATCGTTCCTATTCTTTTTCATCATTTTATATGTTCCATAAATTCTGCATAATGCCTAGTGACTTCACTTTACCCAAGAAAATAAATATTTTCTCTTCTCCTCCCGGTCGAGAGTTGAGTTACAATTAATCAGGAGATTCACTTGCCAGTTGATCAATCAACGACAACAATTCGACTGGATCACCGTCGAATAATTTTTCTGTTGGCTAATTACTTCTTGCTTAGTTGAATTTTCTTCACTTCTATTCCCTCCTTACTCATTCATTGCAAACAAAAAGACACCTGCTCTCCCGCTCCGCCACGGAAAATTCGAAAGACAGACTTGGGATTACCAACCAATAAGCTACCCGTCAATACACACTTCCTCCCAATTTTTCCATTCACTTTTTCTGTCCTTTATCGTTTTTCCATTTAAATTTCCTTCTTGTGAAGTTTATTCACGACACGTCATCCATAGAACATACAAAACCGACATTTTCATGGCATCCAATCATATTTTAACGGCCTTTCGCATAAGAGATTACATAACCAAGTTCAAACAAAAGGACAATTCGCATGAATAGGTGAACACACAACTAATTATGGTTTTCATAAATCTTTATCAGTGAAAAAAATTATTTCCGTACGATTTTCAGAGGTAATAAAGAAAGAAATAATTATCCCCAAAGCGCCTGAGTCAACATTAGTACTGTAAAATAATTATATATTTATCACTAACGGTAATCATAGAGGTCATTTACCGGTATAAGCACCGAAAATTCATAATATTCTGGACTTGTTAAGGGTTACATGATAACCATAAACCATATTTGACTGACGTAAAAAATACGGAAGTCAATTTCAACGTCGTGAGGGTTGCATGCAGTGTTCGTCTAGTAGGGGCTATTTTATTAATTAATTAATGCATTCATAATTAAAACGTATAATGGTAGAATGTCCATTCAGAGACAACCCATGGTCCATGTAGGAGCAGTATGCTTTCACAATTCCAAATAAACTAAAATAATTAGTAAGGCTAAATCTCTTACTGAGGTAGGGAGGCCAACACTACCGTAACTTAAAACGTCTTGCCCACAGGGTATTTATTCGGCCCAAATCACTCATCAACAGCAGATGAATGATTTGTAATTGTTGCATGGCATATTCTGACACTCGTATTAAGCATAGACATTTGCGCAACGATGAGTAGCAGAATCAATATGGCTCAACTCCATTAATAATGGTGAAATTACTCCCATAAAACACTTTATCCTCAAAATAACCAGGAGGCAGTTTAAAGAACTTATTTACTTTAGGTATTTCAGCGTTAAAATAAATTTGATTATCTCCTTGATTAATTTCCTGAGACTATAATATAATCTCCATTATATTGAAGTACTTACGCATTGAATTCTACGTCGGGTCTATTTCTCGGTCGTATGAACTTTATCCTCCATCTAAAATCATAATAATTCCCGGTGACAAATACACCGGGACTGACCCACGACCCTTTCTTGTCCTCTTAAATTAGTACTTAAAACTTTTAGACCCACACACGGACTTCTGAAGGAACGTCATTACATAAGCTTCCTCAATTTGGAGTAAGAAGGGGTAGTGAGCGAGAATGCCAAAGTGGAAAAGTTGGCGAAGACGGATGGAAATGAGCAAAGAGGAGGATTGGAGGCATACAGTAAGCATAGCGGGGTTCAGACATGAAGAAGTTGAATTATTCTGTTCCCAAAGAGGACGCTAAGGGTCTCATTACCTACTTAGTGTGGATACGACAGAGTGTCATAGACGAGGTCTCGACGCTGTTAGGCACATTAATAATTAGTCTGGCAATCCACAAACAACTAAACCGTGGGAGATTTTATTCACTTTGAAAACATGAGTTTCGTTATGCTACGATTCGGAATCCATTGCTAAAGATGTGTGATTTTGTTTGATAGGTCATTCCTTGATTTTTACATCATTGTAGTTACAAGGATACAAATAAGACGTAACTTGAATAATTTTAACAGTAATTTTGTGTATTCTGTACTTCTGCACACTACTTCCTCTGTACTTCTTCAGTCTATTGAAATTAAAGGTAGTTGAACTTTTTCACAAGATCAACCATGACTAAGGTCTTTGTGCGAGGTGATGGCCCGAGAGGTGAGCCGAAGTGCGTCCTGCGTATTAAATTTTCAACAACCTTTCATTTCAAGATCACGAACTTCCACTATATCACGCCTGAATCGGTTTAACTTACTCAAGACTATTTAAAATAGTTACCAAAATCCTAATTCTGTTATATTGATCCACCAATTATACGAAAATGATTGTAATTCATCAATTTTATGTACATTATAACAACAAATTAGCAACAAAAAGCCAGCCAACAGCCTTGCTTCCACTCAAATAACTAATCAGGAAGGTTTTAGGCAACTTTAAAGGCAAAGAATAAAAAAGCAGGGAGTCCAAAATATGACGTCAGTTGGTACTCATTTGTCCCCATATCCAGGCGTTATTAGCGGACAGAGAGGAAGAGAGAAGTTACCGTGAGAGACGGGGTTGGAGGGGCCGTCCTTACCTCTACGTGTGGCAGGAAGAGGTCGTAGTGTGTGGGTGGAGAAAGGGGGGAGCACGCATAGCCCCGAGGGAACGACAGGAGCGCTTAGGGTTCCGGAGAGAGAGGGGGGTCGGAGGGGGATGCGTAAAATGGAGAGCGGTGGCGAAAGGGTAAAGTGGTTTCCGGAGGGAGGGGTAAAGGGGTTAGGGTAAAGGAGTAGGGTAGCTCTTAGGGGAGGGGGTAAAGAGAATCACATAAGGGGGGATGAGGAGTATATGCTCCCCAAAAAGGTCAACGAAACATAGGAAGCGTTGAGGGAAGTCCACTACGTAGTATATAGGAAGACACTAGCTAACGCAAGTAAAAGGTATTTTCCGTAGCGCACATGGGCAGAGTTTTGGGGGGGGATTGGAGGTGCCTGGCCCCCCAACTTAAATGGTAAATTGTCTGAAAAAAATACAAAACCTATACATTCAAGTACAATGGAAACAAAAACAATGAAAGTTAGCCTTCGATATTATGAGGTGTGATGATTCCTAGAATTTTTGCATCAAAATTAATTTACCTAGCTACTTTCGCGTACTAACAAGACTTTATTGCAGTTGAAAGTCAAGTAATGATACGATAAGATTAAAACCTCGGACAAAGAAATCAGAACATTTTAAACTATGGCTATAGTTGCTAAGTTAATTGATTCTAATTGTAATGAATACAAAAATGGACCGTAATTTGATCAACATTGAAAAGAAAAATAATACGAAAAGAACTTTTCCAATCCAATTGAACTTAAAATTACATGCTACAAAATGTATATTTGGATGTTGCTGAGTTGGCACAATGTTTTGTAAGCATTTTCGAGTTTCCTCGTACTTAAATGTTGTTTTCAGAGGCTAATTTAAAGGCAAACTCGTGGCCAACGGGATCGCTTGGCTCAAAGATGGTGTAGTTAAAAATGATGCCTTTTCGACCTAAACGTCATTGGTAATTTTGGTTTCTACTGGCATCAGCTATCCAGGGTTAAAATTTCGTGACACAATTTGTCTCTACCCTGGAGAAATTGAAGTGCGCCAAGAGAATATCATTGAAGCGCATTTCTCGCGATTCGCATCGGCTGTCCAAACAAAAGTGGTGGAGGTAGGTTTCCTACATGTACATATCGGAGACAATATTCTCCGAGGTACACGAAAGAGAGCAAGGTGTGCGGGCGGGTAAAAAGGCGGGGGGTTACAAATTGAGTGGCCAAGTTCACAAGGGCCGCGCGTCGTCATCGCACAGAGCCACATGCAGCGAATACTAGGCAGACATATTGAAATATGCATGATTCCAATGTGGACTGCCGGTTACGTGGTGAACTTACATCTTTCGTCTCCCGCAAGAGAGCAATGTTACACTTGCAAACCAACTTTGTTATATGCGGTACTGAATTCAAAAGGGTCTGATCTCGTGGGAAACCCTGTCCCAAAATGAAAAGTTAAAATAGCTACGCCAAATTTTCCCAATTACTCAAACGGTTTAATGTCAAATGGTATCTTTCCGGAAAAGAAAACATCATCTGGCACGAAGAAGTAGCAAGCAGAAAAATACATACACCATATACGGTGAAATTATTTTGTGATGTCGTTCATGAGACATAACTGGTCGGAGTCACATCGCAGAGGAAGCTTATTATACGCTCTTATCCCAGTCTTTCACTTCCATGAAACCGGCAGCCAACAAAAAATGAATGAGAATTTGAATCATGAAGGAATCAAGATCAAATAGTAATTTGTCTACAGGCAAAAACCTATGCTATTGAAATAATTGGCAATGGCTACTCGTTCATTATTGACTTATCGGTCGGTTTCATCAAGTAGGTAAGTGATACATCAAAGAAAAGCAATATTATAAAATCCTACTTTTCCTGTATCCTGATGACGTACATAAACGTATTTTTGGTGTAGAAGGGCACCAGCAAATGAACTGTAAAACAAATACACTCAATTGACTATCTAAGAATTTTTACTCTTCAAAACAATGAAATAAATGCCATTAAGGAGTGCTTACAAAACTATGGTTTTCTACAGTGAACATGAAAATGGAATAGGTTGTCTAATGCCTATTAGGTAAATCTAATTTATGAAAATACTTATTTATCATGGGTTTACAGTACAATTTCATTGCACAACTTCGCATTGGCGGATAGTTAAGATTTCCCTACAGCGTTGCTCATCTGATTGATATCCCAAAAGAGCAGACTTTATGATCATCAGGCTTAGGTAAGCAATTAATCAAATAGTATTCCGTTGAAGTCAGCATAAAACCTAGCGGGTCATCAAATCCATGCGTAAATATAATATCCCAGCATAAGGCTTTTATACAAGTATTATGAACAAGGAAAAATTCATTATCTCTGTGATAGGTATTCAGCAAGAAACTGCACACAAAAATAAATTACCACGTGTAGCAGTCAGCATGATAGAGCGCAGACAGCACACCGCTGAGTCTAGTCAATGACACTAATTTAATTTCTGATCACCATTATTTCGGGAATAATTTAATTAATTTCTCCGGCAGCTCAATAAAAACAAATCATCAAGGCTCAACGGCATTTCTCGGGAAATCAACAAACTGTTTGATTTGAATCACACGGAGAGTAATGAATTTTTCGAAACGATGAAGCACCAACTTCCTGGAATTAAACAGCAATTCTCAAATAAACATGGCCCAATTCCTTGTCATTATGCTAATGAAAATGCAATTCCCGGGTCAGTAACCTCTTGTACTCCCGGTTAATTTCAACAATCACCATTTCTTTCCTTTTAAAGTGCTTAGGTACTACACTAGAATACTAAGCAGCCTACAATCAATTAATTTAACTAGAAACTTTCGCGTACTTACAGGATTTTTTTGCAGGTTAAAGTAATACAGATAGGATGAGATTAAAACATAGGACTAAGAAATTGAAAGATTTTAAAGTATGGCTGCAGTTTCTAAGTTAATTGATTCTAATTGCAATTAATAAAAAATCGGCCCCAATTCGATTAATATTGAAACGCAAAAGCATGCGAAACTAACTTTTCCAATACAATTGAAATGAAATTTATATGCCACAAAATGTACATTTGGATGCTGCTGAGTAGGTGCAATGATTTTTTATGCATCAAATAATCATCTATATGGTTTTCTTAAACCTAAGAGAAAATTCATTTGAAGAATTATTTTCCGATTGCATATTAACAAAGCAGGAAAAGCACACGGTAGAGAAAATCCTCAGATGAGATGCATAAAAAGGTGATGAAGGATAAAAAAAAACAAAAGAAACATTTTTAAGTGTTAAAAGGCTTGCTGATAGGAGGCCTTCGTCAGATCAAACTTTGGATTTATGACTGATGAGGACGCATTATTATTATGTATAGGGTGAGAATGTAATTATCACCCGTAATATCACCAGTTTCATGTCACTCACATAAATTGAAAACTAATATTCTCCATGAAACTTAGTAGTCAAAACTGAATAAAACTCAAAAAAAGTAACTTACTAAATACGGAAATTATGAACAAGAATATTGTCATTAAAACTTGAAAAGAAGCCAAGTACGAAATATACATGAGATATCTATTCCTTCCACCTGACAGGATGTAATTTTATCGTTAACTGAACGTCATGTATTGGTGAAACAGAAAATATCACGGGGAACTTAGGAAAATTACACCTGAATCCGATAATATCGCAGAAGGAATATTTTTGATAGCTCAAATTATTCGTTTATTGTGCAATTAGATTAGTTATAACAGCTCATCATATTTGAATATTATTTAAAGAAAATAGACGAAACAAAGTAACTCGAGGAGGCTGAATTATACATCCATTAGCAAAATAAATATCGCCATCAAGTCAAGCTGCACCTCTTATCAACATAACTTAAATAAACATTGTTGTTTAATGCAACTGCATCGAGGGAAGCTGAATCGAGATAAATTTAGGAGAATTATAATTTCTTATCCTCCAAATAATGTGCTTAAAATTATTTAAACTGAACATCTCCTTATCTTTCAGCTTATGCTTATTTTCACTGCATTTTCCGAGTATGCACAAACATCGAACCCCCACTACAAGACAAGGACGCCGAAAAAATGCACATAATTCCGAAAGAAAGCATCAAGGATAGGCAAACAAATGTCATCGGGAAATCTGTCGGTTTTTTCAGGTCAAGTGGCCCATAGTCGAAGATACAATTCCATTAAGTGCACGTAAGGAAGGGGGGAGAACGAAAAACCATGAGCAGAGTGGTGTCGCCTACAAGGAATATTTAAAAATAGAAACACAATACCATTGCCTCTGGAACCGCCATAGGGATAATATATTTCGCGGCGTCGTCAGTCGCCCCACCACTCCTCTTATACTACTACTACTGACGCTGTTAGGTACTTGCTCCCCCGTTCTGCTTTCCGAGACTCGTCGTGCATGTGCGTAGCTGCATATACTCAGTACATAAATTGGAAAGGACGTTTATCTTCCCGTGGGAGATGCATCGGTTCCCCTCACCCGAGTGAAGATAGGGTTTGCTCTTCTTCGGCCGAAGCGACGGAGGGATGGTCTCCTTCCTCGGGGGCAGCGCGCGGGGAATACCAACCTCCCTCCGTCCGGGAGGCGAAACTTTTCTGGAGACTTTGCGGATAAAATAAGTGTAGCACTTGGGGAAAACAGGGAGGAAATGGCACGAGAAGAGGTAAGGAAGGCAAGGGATAAAATCAACGAGGTCTTTCCCCGTGAGACCAGCTGGGGTTCCGCAAGGGGTTGTGGGATTTCATGGATCGGAGAATCGTATAGACAGCCATTTCCAAGGTTTATACGGCATGGAACGGAGGTGGACGGTCGCAAGAAAATAAGAAAGACAAACGAAAATCAGGGAGAATATTTGTAGGATAAAGGAACGCATGATGCTAAGCTGGGACGAGATGGCAGAAGTTAAATAAGCAAGTGGTAGTGGTGAGAGATATGTTTCGTTGCCCCTAAGCATTTATAACACAAAACTGCCACTGAAGGGGCATCCAACAATTACGTGAGGCGATTTTGGTTATTTTTCGACCCACCTTAGTGAGATATTGTGAAATTTGGAGCGATACCTTCCCTCTTATATCGAGTTAGTTTGTTCAAAATACGTATTTTCCGAGTAAATACGTTAATCTAAGCTTCATTGCGTTGGACAAAAAAAAACTCTTTTTATAAATTTTAATTTAAGATTAGCTTAGACTAGTATTTAAAATTACTAAGATCGCAATTTTGCGATTTTTTTGCGGAAAAAAATTGGGTGATACTTGCCAGGGCCCCCCTTTTCCCCGCGCGACATTGGGTGAGGATAGACTTGACCCCCTCCCCCAAAACACCTCATGTGCTTGATGCATGCCGTCTACATTGAAACTATAATATATTATGGTTCACATACCAAATACTGATCAGTATTTGGTGGCACTCAATAGGAAATAGAATGGATATTGCATGAAATGAGGTAATCAGTGGTGTCATGGTGTCGGAACGCCGTTCCGGCACTGGTTAACGAAACACACAATAGTCAAATAACACTTTTACCAATTTTATTGCATAAAATTTCTAATTTACACATTCCTAATCAAATAAAGGGAATTGAAATAAAATATAAATAGTAATTCGGAATAAAGAAACACACAGTAATATTTCACTTCTAAAAAAAAGTTAAGGAAAGTGCGTTCCGCCACTGCTAATTTTGCCATCACGTCACGCATTGTATATATTCAGGAGTCAACAATTGTAGTACGTACCTTGGACAAGAGAAATAATCATTATTTCACTAAATAACTCTCAATGTACATACACATATTCATGTTTCATGCATCCCTCTTTCCAAAATTTATGGCCAATTACGTGGTATATTAGCGTACATGTTCTTAGCTTTTCAACTTTACCTTTTTTCTATAATTTACAATAGCGCTTTAGAAAAGAAATTAAATGCATAAAATTAATTTATTAACATGGCATAAAAAGCAACAAGAGAAAGGATTAGGAGGAATAATTATGGGCCCCGAGAGATTATAAAAGACCAAATAAAGGGGGACCGCTAAGATATACGGGGTAGTTGGCAACACTAATTGTCCTCCCCTTCCCGGGCGAATAAACGGTCAGAATCGCCCCTGGAGTTTTCCAGTTTTGTCTCCCGGGAAACGAATTATTTCGTCGTATTTATGAGTGCAACTTGAAGTACCAAAATACACGAACAACATTGCACGTGTTTTTCCCACTTAAAACTTTAAGTTTTTTAGAGGCGTTCCGCGAAAATTAATTGCGGACTGGTGACACCAAGATGGATGAAACATTAACGAAGTGCACAGCTGGGTGAATATTACTCCCAGTTAATTCTTTCCTAGGGGAAGAATATTTTTTTTAATTCTCTAAATAATGCGTTTCCGTTATGATTTGGCTTCAACGCGCAATAAAGAAATCGAATAGAGGAATTAGATACCACTGTATTAATTAAGTATTAATCAATAGTCCAATTTTGACACGTAATGCAGTTACATGATCGTTATAAAAAGACTTCGGTTTGATTGTCAGATGGTATGTCATCAATTTTTCCATTCAAAATTCCTTCAAATGAAAGGTCAATGTATAAGGCTTTTCACAAAAATACAATTTTTCTTTAAAAAAAGATAGAAATATTAAAAATGTAAAACATATAATAAGGGCGTGGTTATTCTCACAATATAAGATAAAATCGAAATGCTTCAAAGTGTCCTCAAAATTATGTACTAATCAATGATTTATAAAGCTACCGAAAATGAAAATTAGCCAAATATAACAAAATTCAATTTTGTAACCGCCAGTCTTCATTTGTAATTTTCACAGAAAATAAGGATTCAAATGGTAAGGCTTTAACTACTTTTTGGCCTTCTAAAGCTATTTAAGCGTTTCGTATTCGATATAAATTATGATAAAATGGCCACGAGAATAAGAAGCTGAAGGTCATACAAATGTGATGCCTAAGGAAGTACATGCAATGTTTCTCACTCAAGAACTCGGAGCAAGCGCCTAAGTGAGGTTAACTCATAATTCAAGGAAGAGTGAACTTTTGCAAAATTTCATCAGCTGGTGTTTGGGCAATTTGCATTTTCACTTAACAGTTGCCATCAATAAATTATCGTACATTATATTAATGAAACTTCAATCTCCATCAAACGCCTTTCCGTAGAAGTGAAAGCACCACAAGGAAATTAGGAATCGAGTGATAATTTATCGAAATATAACTAACCGAAGACCGAAAGGTTTACGTACGATATCGAGTCGGAAATAACAAATGTGATGGATTACTTAATCCCACAGTGGTGATAAATATTCTGACACTCTCTTCAGCAATATAATATTATAAACTGTGAATAGATTGCAACGAAAAATGCGTTCCTCAATACAAAGTATGTATGCATAAAAATATTTTTCAGCACTTAAGTAGGTATAACCTTTAGGAACTAATCATATGGGAAATTATATTCAGAAACTAAGGTTGATATGGTGCAACTTTTCCGTTATCTACAGGTTATGAAGCCGCAATTTAATTCGCCTTTAATACACAGTTATGATAAATAACTATAAAATTGTGAAAAATATAAAATGTTGATCACTGAACTTCATAAAATTATATTAAGTTAGGAAATGCCTAAGCTGTTTTGATAATAATTTCTCAACGCAAAACTACTCCTCAACCATTCTCAATACGAAGGCTAAGCCAATCATCCCTAGAATTTACAATTTTCCCATCGAATGCCGGCTAAAAATGTACCACGACATATGCTTGATGTCACGTCTGAATCGTGCATTGCGAGTGACTGAATAAAGTTTTAAACGTGGCTAGTCCCTGTAGACTTAAATCACGTCTGAATGTGAGGGAAATATTTTTTAATCGGCAGGTTTATACTTGAAAAATCTTCACTTAACTTGGTTGCTTCACTGAACTATTCACATCAGTTATAAGTTGAATATCTCATGAGAACAGCATTTTCACTGGCAACAATGATACTGCGAAGCAATCATGCCACCGACTTCCTGCTGGCCCATTAAGAGTCGACACGGACAGGTAATCTTTCTTTACTTCTAGATATTGTTTCTTCCTTCTGAGCAAACATCACTGAATCACCTCGCATTCTCACACGACACAGAATGCGATGCTCTCTTACGCTCTACGTGAGCTTTCCTCTCCTTCCCGGAAGTCAACCGACGAAAAAATATGATATCTCAATCACCAACGGACCTGATGTATCAGCAGCCCTCACGGAGGGGGAGGGCAGAATATAGTAATGTTGACTGAGATTAGAGACAACAAATCTGCTAAATCGAGGGGAAGGAACTTTTTTCGAAATATTTCCGAAGAAGAGGATGAGGAGGAGAAAATGAGGAGATTGCACATATAGGAGGAGAAAAGACGACATACGAAAAGTGAACAAACATGGAGGAAGGAAGAGGAACACAAAAGTGGGCGGGGAAAGACAACACCGGAAATTAGGGCAAGGCAAGTGGTTTGATCGCTAAGGAGGAGAATGTGTGCATTTGCGGGGGGATTGGAGAGGGGGTTTGGAGGTTAAGATGTGAAGGTGTGGATGGGGGAAGAGAGTGATTAGCCTTGGGCTGAGAGGCACGTTAACACAAAGGATGGGGACAGGGAATTGGGGGGGGGGAGATTCCACGTATCAAAACACAACAAAGCAGGTGCGAGGATAGAGGGAGAGAGATCGTGCGAACAGGAGTTAAATGTGAGTCGGCTTTGAAATTCCCGCAAGGTAGTGGTTAGAAAATACCCCGCGGTAATATTCAAAAAGCCACCTCGGTAAGGGAGATTCGAAAGGTTTCAGCTAGGGGGAAATACGAAAATCATCCAGGTACACCGTTCGCCAATCTTTTCGACAAAGCGCACTGGCTACAGCCAGAAAGAACCACAATCAGGTACCTGAACTATCCTGACCATAGATATGAACCCCAATATACTGTGCGAGTCCAAGTTCAGGCATACAAGCCAAGTGTAAGATCAAATGCATTATTGTTACATTAAAGTTGAGCAGGAGCTAAGCAGGTAAATAGGGAAGTGGAGGGAAGCGAGAATTTAAGATGCGCAATTAGAATGAAAGGAAACAGGCCTTAGGGAGAACTGAAGAGGGAAGATCGATTTGGGGAAGTGAGACAGGCGCGGTGATTCGCAAAATACTCCAAGTAAACCTAGCCTAACCGGTGAAATACCTTTTAAAAAATTCGAATGCGACTATGACATGACATATGACATGAGTATAAGAATAAATCACAACAGAAAATTGACGTTCGGGAAAAAATTTCAAAAAAGATGTTCCCTAGGGCATTACAACTAAGTAACTACTCTTTCCAGCTGGTAGAGCATATAAGGTGAGCTCTAAGACCTCAATATTGAAACAGAAAAGTAGGTAGTCTCCAATGGCCGTAAGTTTTAACGGCCATTGGCCACTACTTTTCTGTTTCTTGATTATTACCAGGATTTGGAATCAATTAAACAAATTTAACTGTAAATTCAGGCAATGAAAAGGAATAACAGAAATAGATTTAATGCATGTGGAAAAATAATAGAATTCTCCGCTGTATTTTTTATAATGAAACTTCCTAGTAGGTACTCACTTCGACATTGCTTTAGAAAGATATCGCCAACCTGAGACAAAGGGGTAAGGTACAGACTTTTTAGAAGAAGCATTCATTTCCTTCTTCCTGGCAGTACCTACCTAAACACAGACATAATTTGAACTTGATAGGGTTCTTGACCTTCTAGTTATGTTTCTACCCATATGGCCACTCGGTGGCTTAATTACTAGTTGCATAATAAGTCATTCACTAGGTAGAAATAAAATCAGATTTCTTCAGGAAATAATCGTCTTTTACACGGTCATAGAAGACCGAAGACCTGAAATTGGCACTATTTTCAAAACTCTATAATGAGTTCTCTCTCAAACGGTTCATCTGGCATGAAAGATACATCATAATTATCTTCAGGCTTACATAATCATACTCTTCAGCTGATAAGGATTCCAAATACTTAGGTAGGTACCATTTCTTCAGGTCATTAGTAAAGCGCATCGGATATTATGAGAGGATAAAACTAAAACGCGATCTTTCTGAGGCTTTCGGAATTTTTCGCCAGTTTTAAATAAATAGTACAACGATGTAGTATAATATCACTTTTTCCACCAAGAGGTGGAAATAAGTTTTGGCTGACTAACTATTGGCGAATCAGGTTCTGTAAATACCTTGTGCGAATCTGATATGATGAAATTGTAGCACGGCTACTTGAATAAACCAAGGATCCCGGATGAATAAACCATAGGAAAACCAAGATCATTATCTCCTCATTGCCCTAAAACATATCCTGAGTATATCTATAGTGGTACATGTATAAGAGTACTCCTATACATGTTGAATATATCCTCAGAACTCCACGCATCGGTCGAGTAAAATATACATGGCTCAATTCCCAGACCAGGTTAATTTTTTAGCGTGTGAAATAGTGAAATATGGAATTGTCGGGTCAAAAAGACCACTCCTACTGACCCAAACTATGATTCATTAATTGATATGAAGTGTACGATGCTTAATGATATTTTGGTATCATTCTTGGAATACAACTTTGTTTAGCGTCACTTATCTCCTTCAAAAGGATAGGGGTGATTGATATTTAAATAGTGGATGATGAGACCTTAACGTGAATAGACTGCGTGAGAACCGAATTCACTCACTGAATGATTCCCCAACAGTCTCGTTAAATCACTGTCATGAAATCATGTAGATGGAGAAAGCCAATTAAACATTGGTTCCACATTCGCCCCAGCCTCCCTGACTCTAAAAACAAGACTTAATTACAAAAATAATCATGGCGGAAACATTCACTCCCTCTTCCTCAAAGTCTTCCAAAATGCGGGCGCTTCTCCGATTCTCCTCCGCAAGACAATTGGCCTTGTTCTGAACTTCCATCCCTCCTGCAAAACCGTCGCCAAACAACGGCCACGAGCTCCTACAAATGGGGACTGCCGAAAACTGAGTATCTTCAATCAGTAACCTATACACCACCACAATTGGCTGCACAACCATAAAATCAACATGGAACACCAGGAAATCCAAGGTTATGAACCCCATAAATGGCGTAGTTAACAAAACACCTAACGAGCGTGAAACATGATAGCTCAAGGTCGTCATTTCGCGACTGCGCGATTAAAAATCAATGGTTCATCGCATCAGGAAATAAGCGTTGTACACAACACCCGTGGAGGCTAAAACACATATAATTGGTACAAGAAGGCGGAAAATTCAATCCCTTAATTTTTAAGTTACCACTACTACCAAATATTTCTACCCACTACGCGGCAATTTTATCCAACAAATGTAATTTGACTTCATCGAAGTATTTACTTTCCTCAAAAGGAAGACTTAATAAATAAAATATCACTATTTTGCTATCTCCTGTTTTCCCTGAAATTCCACGACATTCTAGACTTAAACCTGACAGTCCAGATTTTCCGGAAGGGTGGCCTCTCTGTATACCAACAAGATAATTTCATTGTAAAATAGGCACCAAAAATCACGCAGAAGTCATTGCAATATGGTAGCAATAGACAGCTTACCACAAAGTACATCTCTTTAAAACTTCAGCTCCGAGACCATAGACGTATACCCGTTCGAAATACCCATTTTAAAACATTTCTATTCAGAGCAGAAGTTTCTTGTTTATCAAATGTAAATTGATTGTACGAAATAAATTTGGCTTTAATTTTCGTTTAATTTATTCGCTACATTCGAAATTGAGTTTCAAATCATGAATTTTGTTTGGTCAACAAAAGGATTCATTTCTTTGGTGGCCGTGGAAACAGAATTAGCTTTGGAAATTATTTTTGGCTCAGCAAATGATAGCGCTGCGCGGAAGTGATATCAATAAATTATCACGAGTATATTTTATATCTAATATCTAAATTTACTAATGTCATTCACACGACGAAATTCTCTTGTGTGCCTTAAATTAACAGTGGAATCACCCTCACCGTTGTCGCTCGTTTCAAATGATGGAAAACGCAGAGTAGAAAAATATGAGGCGCTGAACAAATGAATTGAGTACAAAGACCACTCTGAGATTTTTGAAAATACACAACGGAAAATTATAACCGAGACTGTCACTAATGAAAATAATACACTCTTCACATGGCTCTGACGGTCAAAAGGTTACGCCAATAGAATTTTAGAAAACTAAGTATGAAAATAAAACCATATGAGTAATGACGAAGTCCTAAGATGAATTAGACAAAAGAGGAGCTTTTTCAAAACCTTATAGAATTATAGGGAACAAATTCATCGGTTAAATCATTAGAAATAGTGGCCTAATAATGAAAACCTTTGAAGGCCAAGTGGACGGCAAAATCGAAAAAAACAAACCCTGTATGGAATACATGGAGCAGTTGGTGAAAGAGATAAAAAAGTGTTATTATAAAAGTCATGGTGGAAAGCTAAGTTAAATATACTTAATGTTTTAAAATGAATTTAAACAACAATGAATCGGTTTTAAAAAGCTTAGTTTTAATAGAAACTTTTACTTTGTTCCTCTTAATTCTTTCTCACCCAGAGCTGTTTCTGGGATAAATCAAATTTCAAGATAGCTCATTTTGAAAACTTGAAAATGTTGCACTACATCACAATTATCACGGCAGCTAAATATTTCGTCGTAAAAATTTACACCAACAAATAAAGCGGAGTTTAGGCATTTCCAAGAGCTGGTATATAGGGGTAGAGAGGAGAAGCCTAGGTAAAGAGAGCTGAAAATTTACATGGTGAAGAGTTCTCGGGATCGCCACCGGGTCAGGAATGGAGGTGTATGGAGGAGGATAGGCAGATATGGAGTTCCTGACCCGGTGGCGATCCCGAGAACTCTTCACCATGTAAATTTTCAGCTCTCTTTACCTAGGCTTCTCCTCTCTACCCCTATATACCAGCTCTTGGAAATGCCTTAACTCCGCTTTATTTGGTGATGTAAATTTTTACGTTTTATTTTTAAAATCTCTTCACCAAGTCCATTCGTCGGGAAAGCACGAAATCTTTCTTGAAAATGTACACATTGCTGAGGTTGCCTAGAAGTAAGATTTGGTTATCTTGGGTTAAAATTAATGGAATTATTGAAATAATTTACCGAAACCGTTACCGAGAGCAAGAGGCATATGGATTCACCCCTATTAGGATAGAGGAGAAAGATGAGGAGGAATATTGTTATTAAAGAAAACGATAGATAGAGGTATCTGACAACCAGCTACTTACGGTAAAGGTTTCGGGAACATTACTTCATGAATTACGTTTACATTTAAATGCAGTAGGTATAAGTAAAACGTCCAGTAATACATGGTACTGCATTTTTTTACACAAAAGATAAATAGTGAAAAAGTTTGCATTTACAAAATTCTATGGATTTTATGAAATGTTTTACCCAAAACTTGAGCGAGAGCATTAGGCATATGAATCCGCCCTTATTTGAATCGAGGACCCCTACGGACAGCCCAGTGCCTTGCCCAGCAGGCCATCATTTCTCCTGAAGCGAATAAGAGGAGATGGAATTTTGTCGCATGAAAGAAACGCGTAGGGCATGGAGGAGTAGGGGCATCTATCTGAATGGACGAAATATAGGGAGGACCGTTGCCACGGAAGAGGTGGCGTGAATCAGGGAACGCGAGCGATCAAAGGAGAGGAGGAGAATGAAAGGACGCGGAAGAAGATGAAAGGGGATGTGGGGAGGGAAGAGAAACGTTCCCGAAAGGGAGAGAAATAAGAGGAAAGACGAGACGCCTAAGAACCTGTGAAAAGAGGTGCCCGCCTACCACCGCCACCGCCCATAGCGAAGGAAGTTCGAGAGGGATAGGGAGAATATTAGTTGCTGGGTTTATTTAAGGACGCATGGGGAGGTCTAAGAGGGAGGGTTGCCGTGAGGAATTGACTTCAGAAAGTTGACGCTCCTATACCGAGAGCGATGCTTCCGAGATTCTTCGACGAAATCGAGCCATCAATCCCTTACATGCCTCGGAAGCTGATCTGACCTTCGATGCGAAAGCGAAATTCAGGTTGAGATGCGGGGACGAGTTGAACCAAAGATGGTATACAGAGTATAGTAGGTACTAGAGTCATTGAAGTTACGAAATAATCTAGCCCGATTTAAAAGCGGGGAGGGCGAATATTATGTGATCCCTCATGTCTCAGAGAGTGAAAACTTTCATAAATTTAAATTCCGCAAGGTGGTACTCTTTGCTTGGCAAAAAAAGGGGGCTATGATTTCTTTTTTCGTTTAGAGGGTGAAGTTTGGGAAGTAGGAAGGATGACAGTGGGGTGATACACAATAATTTTAACTGAAACACAATAAATTAGGAATCGCGCAAGCTCATTCACTCACCTAGCAGATTTGGCAAGGGAAACAAATTTCGCTTAGGTCTCAATCACACATCAAACTACAATTTCGAATTAAAATTTAAAACCGTTGAGTTTTTTTTAACCAATCGGGCTACTATCCGCATGTTATTACAACAACTAGCAAGCCGGAGCCGGAAAGTAAATACGGGAGAGCTCAAAAAGATGGTACATTATGGGATGTGGGTTCATTTGGAGGTTATACTTAAGACCGCTCCTCCTAAACATTTCTGGAGACCTTGAATGATATGTGGCATGATAAAGTGGAAGTTATTAATTATAATCAAATAAGACATTGCAATATTTCCACTGAATTTGTTTTAGCACCACGCGTTCGTATGTTGCAATAACATTCTCAAGTGCATTATGTACAAACAAGTTCTGATTTAAATATGTTCTGCTGCTAAAGGAGAGGTGGTAATAATAATAATTAATGATTAACTCATTTATTGCTCTAGTAGTTTTAACTCCTTTGGAACATAGAAATTGTTAAAGTGGTGAGCAGTACAATTAACATAGTAAACTGGAATTAACATAGTAAAACTGGAAAAGAATAATTTCTTTTTCTAACAGAAAAACGAACATAAAACATTCCAAAAAATAAATATCAAAACCTTAAAAAAGGGAAATTTAGCTTAACAAATAAAACAAGAACTAGAATACTACTTCTAACACAACAATAGGTATTAACCATATAAATGAGCTGATAAATGATTATTAAATTACATGATCAGTGTTCATGGGTAGCAAGAAAGTAGGTGGGTGACAATCCTTTTCTTAAATATTTGCTGTGATGCACTGTCTTTTACCTGTTTCGGCAAATCGTTCCACAGCTTTGGGACAACAACAGTAAATGATTTCTGGACTGTAGCTGTGCGGAACTGTGGGGCATACAAAAAACAGGGGTGTTGCCTTGTAACAATATTAGTTTGTTTACAACTGGGGAGAAGAAGATCCTTTAAATACAGAGGGCTACCATATTTAAAGAGATTGAATATAAAACAAGCCATGCTATATTTTCTCCCTGATTTAAGATGAAACCAGGACGGCTTTTTAAAAGTAGGTAATAAGAAGAATGGGGATTAGGAGTGGGAAAATAGGAATATTGAAGGTTGTGGGAGCGAGAATCGTCTTATATGGTCTGGTGTGAGGAAAGTTGGAGAAAGGTTCCAGTGTGAAGATACTTACCATGCTCGCCTTCACTGGTCGTCAGAAAGGAGTCCCCGTTCCGGATGATCGTCTTCTCCTGGGTGTTGACCCCAGTTGTGTCCGAGTGTTCTTCTATGGTGTGAGGAGGAAGCAGTGTTTGGGCAAGGTAGTAAATAAATTCGTGGAAATATTTCGATGTCCTCTTTACTAATTTCTGAAGGGGTTTTTACCCACTTATATCCCTCCCTCTAGCCTTAACATATACACCACGTATACCACACTTAAAAAATCAAGAATGACAATTTTAACCCAAAGATGCAATTTTAAATATAAATTTGGAGATCACGTATCAGAGATGGCCAAAGGTACTTTAAATGGTTCTTTAATGATGGAATACCATTTTCCTGCAGCAGGAAAGTGTAATTACACCTGCTTGTAGAGGAAGTGTTACTTCATTTGAAGGAAAATCACCGATAGAAACAGCAGAAATGGCTTACAAAGTATTGTATGTTTCGCTCCAATATATCTACTTTTAAGGAATCTAGCATAGAATTTTCGTCCACCGTAAATCCCTAAACCTTAGAGCAGTTGGGAAGACTAATCAAAAATAATCATGCCGTCGAAGAAAATTTAACCAGTGATTCATCTTTCTGAACTGTTGCTGTAAGCGAAAAATGACGGAATTCTCTGTCATTATCAACGGACACAAGAAGAAATAATGTCGAGATTCGCAGATTGTCCATTGAGGAAATTTTTTCTTCCCTTAAAGAAAGAATAGAAAAATTACGAACGGAGCTATTTCTTCCTCCAGCGAGGGATCAGCACACAAAAAAGGGACTCATTGAAAAAAAACTTTCTAGTCCACCCAAAGACGCTGAAAGTGAAAGGAGCTCAAGGTGGCACGAAAGTAACAGGTTAGACGACTTGAATAGGGAGAGAAAAAAATTTTGGGCAAAAGAAACGCGCACAGCTTGGCACGAGGGGAATGAGGAGAACATAACTATGCCTTGTAACTAGAAGAAATAAGAGTTTAAGCGAAGGGAAAGCGAATTTGGACGGATGCTAGGGACTAAAGCTGGAAGATAGAATGGAGGAGGTCAGGGGAGGTCTATTAGTAGGTGCTCATGTCCGAGGGGATGATAGAGAAGGGGTCCTATTTTCGGTAGAACTTCCCACGAGGCCAGTTGGAAACAGTTGGGATCGAGCTAGGGTGAAAGTAAAAGCTAGGGGGAATAGGGTACGGTCGAGTTAGGAACAACAATAGAGGATTAATTAGGGGGGATTGAAGGGACCTAGTCAGAAGCACATTCGTCTTACTTTCGGGACCATGTCTTTCCTTGCTACTTCCTCAAGTTTACCATACCAGCTTAATCTCCTACGATGACTCTTTATTTTATCTACTACCCTGATTTTATACAAGCATGATATTCGAAGCAAAATATTGGTCCTCATGCATTGTAGTAGAAATCATGAACATTTCTAAAACGAGACATTTCAATTAGACCGAGCCAGGAGATTTGAGACCAAGCAACATGATAAAATAATATTTAACCGACGTATTTTTCAAAGAAAAAAGTAATAAAAATGCTCTAAAAAATTTAAGTATCACATGAAAAATGTTGACAACTACAAACTACTACACGTAACCGTGATAAAATTAGATATAAACGGTACCCATAGCTATCTGATGATCCCTCTTCTATCTCAATAAACAGCCTCATATCAGATATGAAAATGCATGTGCCTAACATTTGCATCCTACCTCCATGAATGGATGAGTTTTATTAGGAATATAAGCATCTTTGCTTAACATATTTTGGTGAATTTTCATTCTGTTTCCGAAAAACGCCATGATAATTACGGTGGATGTATTAGCAACATAATGACTAAATGTCCAATATCAATCAGCTACATGAATTCAATACGTCTATTTGACATGCAATTTCACGAGATTACAATTTTAGCACTAGTAAAAGATAAACGAAAAAATATTTCATGAATTTAATCCAAGAGAAAATATATCCGGAATTGATTTAAAATCTTCCACACGCGCATTATTAGTTAACGTACACGAAGTGATGGGAGGAATAAATTACTTACACCAAAATTACAAAAAAAGTTGCAAAATGAAGTCGTATAACAATATTATATTTTCCCAGTAAATTGCCATATTACATTTACCAAAGACATCATTATAACGTCTACATTTCATCCTCACACAAAATATAAGCATATTAAGATCATGCAATGAGATGAGGCTAAATATTTTCTTAATGTTGAAATAAGTTTCGAGATTCAGACTATTTATTCAGACTTAACTGATATTAACTTTCTCTTATATTTGACAGACTATATATTCAGACTTAACTGCAAACCTAAGACATATATCTTCCTCAACGTCATTACAAGAGACACATTAAGTAATAACAGATACATTCCACCCACAAGGTAAGGAGCTTCATTAATTAGACGCATCAATAAAAAGTCAAATGGCATTTCATTAGCAATAACATTTCACTGAAGATCTTTTTCCAGCAATAATTTTCGCCCATTCCTTTGAAACAACCCATTCAAGACATAAAGCGGAACTCAGGAAACGCGCCAGGATTTACTGAATGCTTGGACAACCACGAAATTTTATGATACCATTCAGTGACGAGATAGCTCGGTCGTACACGAACAAATAAAAGGTTTTTCGAACGAATTTTAACATTCGCTCAACACGGCGAGGGAGACAGATAAAATCGTGGTTTTGTTCGTCAATTGCTTGAGCTTTAACGACTTTCTGCCTCTCTTCCCCGATTTTATTTTAAATGAAAAGACGAAATATACAAAAACTTCAGCAATGAAGACAAGTTGATTCAGGCAAATTTGATTTAAAAAAAAACCGTCTTTACGCCAAATGAAGCCCCGGTAAATCATGATTTAGATAAGTCTTTCTCTGGAATTTTTCCAACGCCCAGCCGGTCGATAAGGCAAAGCTGTTTAGTCCAACGCCCTAGAGCACCCGCTCTGATCTAATCGAGTGCCCATTAATTACTTCAGTTAATAAATACGCCCGTAATCAGCTGCAGCACGTAGCAATCAATGCGTCTAGGAGCAGAAAAAAACATACATAATCGCAACTTTAAAAACTTTAAATGTGAGATGAAAACTTTCGGACACCAATAGGCACTAGGAACAGATTCGAAAGGGGAGAGAAAACAAAGAGAGTTAAGAGAATAAGTGGGAATGGTTAAAAATAAAGAGAAAACAGATTCCGCACAGATGGATGAAGAAAGAGAAAATACCAGCCTAGGCTTGGACAATTTTGAATATTGAAGATTATATGGAAATATTAAGATTTTTAATATCGTTATTGGTGGTCATGATAGGTAATATCGCGATGGTAGCTATCGTTATATGGGGTCCGATAAAAATGGCTCGATATTTTATCACAACATATAGGATAGCATATCAATATGTCGAACATTTATTCGTGATGATTACTATATTATATCGTGAAATTTGTCGAGATACTTATATTAGGTGCGATGTTTTGACTTTTCAATACCAGGATTTCTATCGGTCACCCATGCATCGCCTTTGGCCAAAACCTAATATAGGATTCCTAATGTATTTAATATTGCATATTTTCCCATATTTCGGTATTTCGCCCATACTGTAACAATCAGTTGATAGGAACATACGATTAAATGTTTTTCATGCTATCAACCGAGCTCTAGTTCGATAGCTCGATCTCCTAGGGTAAGTAGAGAAGAATTTATGCACTTCACCTAACTTTCACTTCCGTATAAATTTATGCTCAAATCTTTCGTTACGACCAGGCTCATAACGTTTCTGTGATGTTCTCGTGAGAGTAAAATTGATGTCGCGACGCGAAACTCCAAATGGTCAATGCCGGACACTACCGAGCAAGAAGATGTCCAAGAGAGGGAAATGTTCTACATGGCAAGCGAGCGGCTGGACTGGGTTATAGGTGGATTTGTGGAAAATTGAGAACGGCTGGGGGGGGGGGGGGAACAAAAGGGAAAGGGATGAGAGGCCCTAGAAAGAGCGACCAGCAAAAAAAAAAAACTCACTGCGAGTCAGGGATCGCCCGCTGGTTATAGCGCCCTAGCCGACTTCTCGCAGCAGATAACAATTCCGCCCGGCAAGACAAGACAGTGAAAAGGAAAGGAAGTGAGCTGATATGGATCCCTCAAAATGAGAGGAGAAAAAGGATAGGAAGACGGCCTAAATGGAAAGGATAGGAGACCAAATAAATATAAAATGGAGAAACAATGAACTTTGGGTGAAAGTTTGAAAAGGCCTCGGCTATACAGTTCATTCAACAGCAGAAAAAAAAACAAACCACCTTCTTAACCAAATAAACTCTTCTCGGAGGTCATTAACAAGACTTCAGTCTTCAAATTTATTTACTAGTTGTAATTGATACATAGAGATATACTCATCCACGCATTACATAACCATACTCTCCCAAGCTCATTACCCATTGCAAGAAAATTTAAATCACATAAGGTACAAATGATCGTAGCACGTAGCCTGAATCGTTTTAACCACAAACTTATTCTATAGAGCATATACATGAGGTAACCTCTCTAATTAAATATCCCATTTAACATTTTAAGAAGCAATAACAGAGTATTTTTACCGATATTTTTTTAATAATATACATGTATCTATTAAGAAAATTCAAATTGTTTTTCCATACGTTTAACTGAATCATAATTCTAGAAAGTCTAGGGAATTCTCTAGGATCATTTAAGGAAAGAATCCCCGTTGTTTATAATCCTACCATGGAACCTGCAAAGCATCACCCAAACTGACGGGATTAAATTCAGGCCTTATTCTTCCGAACATTAATAAAAGTAACTCCCAAAATAAAAAAACCCCATTGTTTATAATTCTGCCACAAAACCAGCAAAGCATCACCTTAACTGACGAGATTAAATTATGAGCGTATTTTCACAAACAGTAATAAAGTGTGCCTTCCAAAAAGGAGTCATGCACCAGGATGGACATTTTTTTTCTTAGCAAATGATGAAAATTGTTAATATCCTTTTAGGTTTCTCTCCATTGCGCGAGAGAAAAATCTGCCCCCAACTGTGTATGAATGTTATGTTACACAGCCGGACAACTCCACCGCAGAGTACGGATTTCCCTGGCTAGCCAGAAGCTCTTTCATAAGTCGTTCCAGTTAATTAGTTTGTCCGGCGAAAAATCTCTTCGTTTGCAGAATTCGATGCGCGTACTACTCTCAAGGTGGCTGCCCTTTGGAGCTGGACTTTGTCTTTTTCATCGTATTTTTTTTATTCTCACATTCCCCTCGTCTGGCTCGAGGACGCGGCAGGCGGTCCCCATGAAAGACATCCCTCCCTACCTTCCACAGACGCGACACATTCCCTTTACGATCTTTTGAGTCCTCTCATCCCGTTGTCTTCTCCCTGTTGCATGCTCTAGCTGCACGTTACATAAGAATATAAACTTCAGAGCTCCCTCCTCGTGCCGTGAAAACAAAGGGAAAAATGAGACGGGTGACCTTCACCCGGTTCTTTGAAACTTATACTTTTTATCTTTTATGCCTCAGGCAGCATTCTTTAATTTAATACGATATTTTCCTAATGTCGCTCATTTCTCTTTATACCATATCCAATTGTTAGTTTATCCGTTATCCGTTAATTAACAATACCTAAATTTAGTTACAGTGCAGCGTATCTCATGAATTTAGATATGAGAAGACCAATAAATTACCGAACTAATAGACCACCAAAAATTTTATATCATCAACCATTTCCTCTGAACACTAGAATCAGATTTAATTGAATTCAATAAAATTGATGGAATATCATTTGACTACACAATCAAATCATCGAAGGTGCACAAATAATTAATCAAAGCACCGAAGTTTATAAATTAAAGAGCATCTTCCTCACTACACATACGATTTGGAAGGAAAATGTGGCAAAACGTTTCGATTTTGTATGAAATATTTTCCAATAAACTAAAACCTAGATGTAGTGTGTCTACTGGGAATCAAACTCCGGGCAAGGCGCTGATTTGGTAAAGAAGCAACTCAACTCAATTTCAATGCTTTGCGTACGGTAGATTGCTAATATTTTGATAGATGTATTCTGTTACGCGATAATTTAAGATCATAGGTATATTTTTGCACACCTATATCCTTGGTTTATTTATTTTATAAATCGCACGAAGCTATTACGCCAAGTTTTCGTTGAATGGATAATTTAATTTTGCACTAATTGTTTCTGCAAACGTGGCTCCAGGCTAATCGATAATTCAAACATAAATATTTACAATAGACATGGACCCTGACGCAACTGCATATGAAATGGGGAAGGCAAGGGGGTTTATTAAACCAACTGTAAGGATACAGAGAATACTAAAGAGATGGCTAAATTCAATATTATCAAAAGGAGAATTTTAGGTATACTTCGAAAAGAATGAGAAACAGGTATTCTGAAAGTCTTTAACGCGAGGTGGTAGGCACAAGGAACTCTCGCAAAACCGAGAAAAAAATCATGGAACTAGAAGAAGCGGCAGAAGACGTTCTTTTCAAAGAAAGTACGACGTTTAAGTGTGCATGTTCTCAGCAGAATACCAATTGCAAAAATCCCACGAGGCAATATACCAGGATTCAACAGCTGTATCAAATTTGTTACGTAAAATTTCTACAAATCATTTTTGTCCTCGCTGATAGTGATTCTATTCAAGTTATTAAAACTACAGACAACTCGTAATCCAATAGTAACAAAATTTAATAGTACTGCAAAAAATATATGAATATCGGAAATTATCAATGAGGGGGTGAGAAGCCAAGGGGTACAAGTGATTTTTTTTAACAGAGTTAGGCATAGGCGGATTTAGTGGGAGGGCACGTGCCCACTCCCCAGACGCTTGAAAATAGACAAGATTATTAATACGGTTATCATTACGTTCGTTTTATTTTTGTACTACGAAGCCTCAATTAAATAATTTCATGTTAATAACTTTCATATCAAAATAAAAACAAGATTTTTTATAGTAAGTGTTACATTTCGTTTTTAATCTCAAACATAAAAAGATCTACGAGACCCACGTGCTCCCCCCAAGAAAAAATTCCTAGATCTGCCCCTGGAGTTAGGTAAAGTTAATCGTTAGAAGAAATACACAAAACCTAGGTTGCCAAGGGATACAAGTGATTCTCAATTTTGTGCTGACGTCGAGTGGAAACTGTAATGTACTACTAAACATCTAATTTATCTCGTTTGTTATCTATACCTAATTTCTGTACCTAACTCTATTTAGATTTTTAAAAATCACCTGTACCCCTTGCCTTCTCATCCATTCATATGTCACTGAAAAACAAAAGAGTAGATTTTGGATCTATAAGATTTAAACTCTGTTTTTCCACAGAATTTTTATCAAAAAACGACCATGGATTCCACGCTTAACATATTCCTCTGGCCAGAGGTCTCGTATCTGAGGATGCCGTTTTCCATCGAAACCATGGTGGTGTTTTCATAATTCCGTGGAAAAGGTACAAATTTTATTCATCCAAATTACTCAGCAAATTCCACAATGTATCACCGGAAACCACCAACTTTAAAAAACCAACTTCAAAATGCTCTTTCAAAAAATAGAGAGGAATATTTGATTCAGGGGAAAATAATTAAGGGGAGGGTAAAGGACAGTGCCGAATATCTTCTTCGAACCAATACGAAAGAGAATGAGGCGTAAGAAGGGAGAGGAAAATTAAAGCAGTGCGAGCGATAATACCATACCGAGTTCAAGAGCCTCGCCATCTCGAATTTGGGCGAAGAGACCCCTATGGATAAAGAAGAGAGAAGCAGAGAAAGGGCCCCAAAGAAAAGAGAACAAGAAGAAGAAGGGAGAACGGCAGAGGGAGTAATACGAAAAGAAGTACGGTCAACCGTTTTTGTAACGCTTCACGTCCTCTTCCACTTCCACATTTTCGGATTGCGCTCCTTCCTTTCCTTTCACTTCATTTCCACCGAGGTCTGCTAGAAAGTTCAATTATAACCTTGGGCGCAATACAGGGAACACTTTTTTCCCCTTTTTACCCACGATTTTTCACACCAAACCGCATACAATCCGTTTGACGACGACAAAAAGTAGTCATGAGATAGTAAATTACTACGGTAGATTAGATTGAAAAGTTAAAATTACAATAACTAGCACTACTCTTGGTCCCTTGAAGCAGAGTAGCAATCGCCGCAGAGTATAAATCCAGTTGTGCTATCGGGGATTTTGCATTGCATATTAAGGCTGGCAGAAGTATGACGCAAAGCAAAAATTGTCTTTCGGGACTTGACGGGCTGACACATTCAAATAAACCTATGGACGGGTATATCGAAATGCCAGTTTCCACCTAGAACCGTAGTTCCACACATGTGTCAAAGATGTAAAATTAAAATTATAAAAATGTACTTCTACTGCAAAAACAGCATTACTATCTTATAATTTTGAAATCTAGCTCTTCTCACAGTTTGAATTAACTAATGCAATAACCACCTTCAATTCCTAGTAATCGTGTCAAAAAGTTAGAATAAAATGGCTGTAGGAGGTGACTATATGCTGAATATCCATGTGAAAACTAGGTGTTTACTCATATTTCTAGGGCAGTGTGATTAAAATTTTGTGATGCATTTGCCCACCCAGAGCTTGGAGTAATTCTCTGAGTTTGATTACTGATTTGATTACAATAAAACGGAATTAATTTTTAAAAATTTAATTTAGGACCGAAGCTAAATAGAAACTCATACATGTACTTAAATATTCCGACAAATATAGTAATAGTGGTTCTTTAAAAGACTACTTAGACAACAAAAGGCTTTATCGCAGATCAAAACGAATAAAATAAAACAACGATATCTATAACCAAGCTGGCGCTGAAGACAAGCCAGGTATATTAGAAAGGAACTCGGACCTTATAACAGGGTAAGTGTACTGCGGTCGCATATAATGAAACTGAAACTGACTGACTGATATATAAGGAAACCCTCGCTAAGGAATCTTTTACGGCAAAATCCTATATACCGTGGAATGATAACAGATCAACAGCCAATACTCCGTTTTTTGCATGAATTTATAATGCTCGCATACGTTATTTTAAATTGGAATATCCTAAATAAAACGTGTTTACCTGTATAATTCTCTTGCTTCACGACACGTAGGGTATATGGAAGATGCAACCAACAGCAAATTCCGGAGAGAAATCAGGTGTCCCCATCAGCCTGTCCATCACTGTAAGTGCAAAGGTGGGCATCGATTGACGTCCCATCCGACGGACGGAGAACTGCAGTTCTGTCGCAACTGACAGCATCCAATCTGAGGCTGAAAAAAATCTGATAAATCTCCTTCACCGCTGGGACATGAATTCAGGCCCATGGGATGGAAAGCTAAAACTAACGGCTCCATACCAATACGGCCCCCGTGAAAATTTACTAAATATTCCATAATGGGTGAGCACATATACTTGCTTTTAACTCAGGCATAAATATATAATAGTCTTTCTTCTGTGAATTACAAATATACGTTTATTAATATCTTTAGATGGCATTACGTCAGTTTATACCATCTCTCAACCTGTTCCAGCGATGCTGATTGAGCATAAATGTATCCACACAATTCCAAATAGATAAATTCCACAAAGATAAATTCCAACGAGGCCACCCAGCGTCAAAGCAGGATTCTTCCATTCTGTTTCATTCTCCGTTGATCTTGAATTAGTCATAAAAATGGGCAATGACAAAACATTTTGAAAAAAAATCTGATAGTGTTCGATAATGAAAGTCTCAGACCAAAAAAAAAAGAATGTCAAGATCCATCTCTGGTCCCATAAACGAAGTCGCAATGTGAAGAATGCGAACCAAGAACGAGCTTTGGAATTATAGATGGAATCAAATATAATGGCACAAATAACAAGAAAACTCGGGTGGGCAGGTCATGTGTGGAGAAGAGGAGTAAAAGCTACGATAATGGCTATGTTAAAAAGTCTACTCACATGAAAGCGACCTTTTGGACCACCACGCTATCATCAGAACATGGTCGAAAGGGATGGCGTGGAGTTGCTGTTGAAGCAGAAAACTTTCGGAGGTTTGAATGGCCTAATAGGTAGCTATTGCAATCGCTGGGATTTGACCCCTGACCCTCTAAATGTAAATCCTTCTGGCGTCACATTAGAGTTAGTGCATTAACCATTTCTATTCATCGAGTTCGGAGCTATTACATCAAGGCGGAATCGATCATATTCTAACCACCCGATAGACGATGCTTCTAGCTCTATCAAAGATTAACCCTGTATTTTCTCCCCTTCTGATTCTATCCCTCGCAGCATGGCCCTAACACCGTGCTACCTGACGATATACCGACACCTTGGGGAGATGCGGTCAGCAGTCCTACCATTTACACCACCCCCGTAAACCCTCCGGTTCTCTTTAATTAACCCGGGGACCCCTCTCACCACATTCTTTACCCCCATTCACACCGCTCTCATCTCCTGTTGCATCACTACATAGGGAGGGTGGAAGTGAGCAGGGATTTTTTTATGTTTACAAACAGTTTAATGCATATTTTTACTTTTGGGACATGCAAAACCAGGAAGAATGGGAACTGGGCGATAAAAATCGCGTGTACTATTTGGAATCCTCGCTCATCAACGCCACAGCTTCATCTACAAGCTGCGAGGGTTACCCAGTAAGTAATGCACCACATTTGTTTTCTCGGCCAACAGCAATGGTGCGAATTTGAAACGTTACGTATATATTGTGTGAAGTTTCATGAATGCGCATGAAAAGTTTCTGGCTATACCATCAGATAGCATAGCTGCAGGACCCTTCAAAATGGCATCTGTAAGTTATGTACGTAACAAGCAGCGTGCTGTCATTGAATTTCTCAATGCAGAAACGTAAACTGTGGGAAATATTCATAAACATTTGTGCTAAGTCCATGAAGCATATGCTGTCAACAGGACTACAGTTACTCACTGGGCTCAGAGGACAAGGACATCAGAAAGTGATTCGGCGGTGCTCCAAGATGTGCTACAGTCGTGGAGACCATCCGCGGCTGTCACACTTAATATGTTGCAGCGAGCTGATTTTGCCATTTGCGGAAAAATGCAGCGGCTACAGAAAGGGACGAAGATAACGTAAAAAAAGGGTGTGTAGCTGAAACATCATTCTTTTGTGTGTGTAATACTTAAAATGTGCAGTAAATAAATGACGAAGAAAATAAATATGATGCATTACGTTTTGGGCAACCCTCGCATATTTTCCTTAGCGGCACAGTCTAGTATTATTGCGTTGACAATTCACGGTAAATGTTAACTAAATTCACTTACTTCTATACGATACATTTCACGTACACAAAACATGACGTAACACGTACGAGATGACACTGGACTTCTAGCAGGTTTAGTTGCGACGCGACGCGACTGTGCTACTCAAGGTAATAATACCTTGCAGGAAATTACTATCATTTTTTAAATTTCGGTAATTAACAAGTATAAATTCTGATATTGCATTCATTTGGTGGCCTATAGTCTATATTTAATATCTTCTAGTCACTTAGCTCCCCATTTATAATCCCCAATCGTCTTTACTGCTATAGTGAACATACATGTGCCACTTTACCTGCACGCAAGTCTGTGTAAAAATTTTCTTTCATAATGCTGTGCTCAAAAGTTGGATTTTCAGGATGACCCTTAACTTGTTTAATGCTGCAACTGGCTTCTCCAGCGATATTGTGAAGTGAGACAGGCTGCTTGATAGTGGGATGTGATGTTATAGCACCACCAGTATACAAGAGCGGTCGTTTACACTCCAAAAATTGGCTTTTGATCGGCTGAGTGACAGTTTTATTTCTTGAATAATGAGCGTACAAAACCTCTTTTGCGAGATAGCACCTAAAAACAAGAGCGCAAGAGGTGTATAAGGCTGTTTAAATGCATATATCTGACCTGGCTGAACAATGAACATATCCCATCTGAAAATCATTTAATTTCCTTTGATGATAGTTTCCTTCGTGTGGGTATTAGTATCGTCTGATTAAAATCCCATTCAAATCAGGCTGAAGAAGAGCATCGTGAACCGAGACTGGATAACCTTAGCCAGGAGTGGAAACCGTTAACTTAACCATTAAATAACGGAAAAATTAGACAAAAATTCCCACCGAATAAGGCGGATATAAAACGCAGGATAGGTGCCCTTTTAATATTCCTGTTCTGATGACGGTGGTAGACAGTTCTGTCTAAACGCTAGGAACAAATAAATGAGCGTGGCTACAATCCCGGGAGTTATGTTAATATAATACTCCGATAAAAGACAAACTCTTATACTTTCATACATTCTGGTTAAACAAAAGGTCAGCCCCTGCCAAGCACCCCACCGGAAGATGCCAGCGACAAGTGTTCCATGTAGATCTATATGCGTGTGTACAGTGTACACCAAGAGTCACTTCTGAGGCCTTCCGCTCTCCCCTCCCAATGAACAGGAAGTAAGGCTCCCGAAGGGACTGAAGGGAACCGTGGTCGGCGAAGGTGGTGTTAACCTTCTTCCATCGAGTCCAGGGTATAGAGAGGAGGGAATAGAAGATGGCGGAAATACCCACTCAGTGGCTATGGTTAAACGAGAGCGTTCCAGATAACTTCCGCGGTAAGTGGGTATAGCGGCTGACAACGAGCACGGATGAATCGATTACATTTTTCTAGATTCCGACTCTTTCCATTCGATCTCCGACTTTTAACTCATCGATGTGCATGTCTCATGAGATATATTGATGCACCAAGAATTCATATATTGGTTGGAATAAAATAAGGAGGATAAATAAGTCGCTTACATTGAATATTATTTAAAAATTGAATATGAATCCTCAGCTTATTGAGATTGATCGTTAAATTTTAAAAGTAATCTGTCCCCTCGATCAATTATATCCGGCAGATATGCAAGATATAGCAGAGAATAATATTCTTAAATAAATGAAATATTTTGCAAGTCTGTTTAAAAAAATATTTCGATCACTTAAAGATACCGGTTTTGAAGATGAGTTCATGCGTCGAAGTTTACTGCAATAATAGGATTTCACAAACGACATCTCGCTACTTTCATCAACAAATCAGTGTCAGAGTGTCCATACGCTTAAAGTACTCAAGCGGGCGGTAGCAGTGGAAAAACGAAAGAAATTCCATAGAGGAAAGACAAATGATTTCAATTCCTCATCCTTGAATGAAATTATAATTAAATTTTGATTTAAAGTGCTCCGTCATAGGTGAAGAAATGAAGATAGTATCTTGAACTACATACTTTGCCTTTGCATTACATCAACGTTTCTGCTGGCGATACAAGCAACCCGCCTCCAACGTCTTTTGCCTCCAATCGCCTCCAACAATGCCCAAGGATGGACTGCGTAAATTTCACAAATAGATCGAATCAAGATCTACCACATCCTCGATCAATTCGTATTCCCTTCGATATGCTTGGTAATAAATGTCCAGTCGAAATAGTAGAGCGTAAGTTTTTGGTAGTCGACTGGTATAGCAGGAGCTCCAAAATGATATTTCGAGAAGACAGCACGCATTTTGGTGGCAGAGATACAAAAAACATAAAAAATACTAGCTAAGAAAGAGAAATTTTATCACCTCCTCTTCTTTGTAAGATATTTGATTAAAATATTGCTTTACCTTTGATTCCTCGTGAGCAATAAACCAAAAAAAACCAGCTGCAACCATATTATTTTCCCGGATACTAAAATTAACATTTGCCGCATCCACAGCCAATGATTCCTACTGTAAATATATCGATTCAAGATCGACCAAGTCCCAAATCGATTCATAACTTCTTCATAGCGCTTTGCAATCGCTGTACACACGTACGAGTCGTGCTTGGAACGGTGAGGAGCAATACTGAAACCAAGCTATTCACTCTCCCTGCAACCCCTAACAAGGATAATAGCAAAAGCACGTGTACTCTCCGAAGACCACTAGGCCGTGGACGCAGAAAGAGGCTCATCGAAATCTTGGGGAGACTTAAGGGACTATAGGAAACGGAGCTCCTCGGTTCCACGGCAGAGATGTTTTCTCTGAGGCTCTAGGGGGTAGCAAAGAAAATGCGCATTCCCAACTCGAAAAAGAGACTGCTTCTTTACGGCGCCAGGGAATTGGTAATCTTGAGGAGCTAAATCGCGGAACAGGGAGTAGTGAGTGGAAGAAATAAACGAAGACGCTCGGTAACAATGGTGTTGACCGAAGCAAAGACGGAATAGAAAACTACAACATAGTCTCAGAAAAATGGCCATAACTCAAGCATTTAATTCTGTTAAATTTATAATTCGATTCGCAATCAATGCAATGTAGGCCTCAATCTGCTTTCGAACCGAGGGATTAAGATGTTTATATGACTTTCAGGAGTGGTGAATAGTATTCAAAGAATGACCAGAAGATAAAATTGGGCCAGTAGGTAACTTTCACTGGTTTTGCGATACAATAGAATAGTTTCTATCCAACTTTACCCCTGTCCAACTTTGCCCACTTATATTGAAAATCGAGTTAAATCGAAAAAACTGGTATGCAAAGTATTTCCTACGCAAATAAAAACAGTTGATCCATCCTGAATGTCAGTAGCCCTCTAAATTTAAATTCAATGTCATTGTGCACACGTTCTTAAAGCCTATTAAAAAATTATTTTATCTACTCAACATAAGAAAATAGTAATGGCAGATCCTGGTCTTACTCTGCGTATGCGTATCCTTAAATTAATAGCATAATTGAGACAGAATTCAAGGAAATTAATTAATACTTACAAAGCGTTTACAAAGAGTGGACCAATTTATCAACAACAATTTACACAGTATATTAAGAAGACAGTCCCTCCCATCAAGTAATGAGCCAATTTATGATAGGGTGTGAGATAGTATCAATTTAAAATTAAATAAACAAAAATCGCGGGCAAGAGTAAGAGATTATTTTGACCGATAGTTGTTAATACATTTTTTAAACAAAAATAAAGACACTCTAATTTCAATTCCTTTCACTATAAGAAAATTCAGGGCTAAAAAAATCGCATATATTGAATAAAATTTACAGAAATTAAGAAGCTGTTCCCTTACATAATAAGGCTAAAAACCGACGCTAAAATGAACAACGCCTCATAATATCTGCATAAATTTAAGTATACAACTGAAACATCAAATGCTCAGTAATTAAGAAGTTCATTCCTAAAATTATATCCCTTTCTTTCCAACTCACCTACATTAAGTTTTTCTAAATACTTATAAAGGTATTGACGGCCGTCATACTGTACCAATGTGACTCGAAATACCCTAAAGGCACATGTATTTTAAATTGGCGTATCCCACCGTGAAAGCGGAGAATGTGAATTAGTCTGTTTGAACTCTTTGAAAGGGCACAGAAACTCTTTGACACGAGCACCTGCCTTGTCAAGAACGAAACAGTTTACGATAAATAAATGAAAAAACTTAACACCGGGAAAGAGGGTGTGTGTACGACCCGTTAAAAACCGCATCTTTCAGTCTCGACGAACTAACGACACGGAATCGGCGGACCAAACGTGCGAGAAAACACTGAAAAGCCTCTCTCCCCTCGCCCCCTATTTTCGCCCGGCCCACCACCCCTCCCCCCTCTCTCCTCTGGGCAGTGAAACTAGTCCATCAAAGGGGTGAATGCCCACCTCCCCTCATCTCCCCGCACTCCAATCTAGAGCGAATAAGAGAAGAAGTGACCACCCTTTCCTCCCTCCCACGACAGAATGACCGAGGTGGACACTTTCCACCAGAGCGAAGCGGGTGAGGTACGACACGGGACAGAGAAGAGAAAAGGGGTAGAGTGGGGGGAGGAGAGAGGGAAAATTGGAGAAAGGGGAGATCACGAAACAAGAGCCGGCGGAAATTGAGAGAGCGGAAAAGAAAAGGTTTTGAGTGAGTGAGTGAGTGGTTTGAACGGAGGAGGGAACATGGGTGAGAGCGAAAGCTCCAAGCTGTTCGGGAGGGAAGGAGCTAAAGGTAAAAATGGCGCTGGTGTTGGTGGGAGAAATGGAAAAAATAAAACTCGAGATAGAGAGAGACAAACTGAAAAAAAAGAAAAACGAAATTCGGAGAAAGGTAAAATGAGGAAAAGGGAATGACTGGGGAGGAGGTGGGAACAAAATTGGCGGGAAGTGGGCTGAAAAGAGGTACCGATTCCTGTGTGTTGTACGAGCTTCAAGAGCTGTAAAAATAAGTGGAGGTGGATTCGGAGAAGAGAAAAAGAGAGAGGGAGAGATATCAGTTGAGTTGGGAGGTGAATATATAGCGGGAAAAGAAAAGAATGAGGAGAATAAAGTGCGAATGTGGTGCAAAATGGGAACTGGTCGTGATTGAGGGGAAATACGAGGAAGGCTTAAGGTGGCAACCTACATCGGCGGAAAGCATAACGCTCAAAAAGTAATAGCAGTGACTGTTCCTCTTATTATTGCATGCTCTTTCCAACACTGCATCTACAATAAGAGTACATCATTAAGATCATATTAACCCATATTTTGAGTTTTGCAGAAAAATACGAGAAAAAATTAGATAAAAATCTCGTTATGTCACCTACATCGACGGAAATCATATCGTTAGAAAAGTGATAGCAGCGACGGTTACTCTTCATTTTGTATTGAAAAACTGACCAAACCTGCATTTATATCAACAGTGCATCATTAAGATCATAATTTCCCATATTTACAGTATTGTCGAAAACGCCGTGAAAACATGAGAGAAAAGATTCCAAGCATCGCAAGAATTTCAGATTAAGAAGCTTTTTTCATAAGTGAAACGATGAATGCTGTTTTCAGTCTACGAACAAGTAGAAATATTTGCATCTTTTACGGAATATCTTTATTTTTGGGACGAAATTGGCCAAATACAGTTATCAAAAATAGGAAAAATGTTATGCACATTTTAAGCTATTTTTTTAATTTACAGTGTTCTCAGAAGACACTTTTCCATCAAATAATTTGTCACCTTAAAGTAGAGCAAGAGATAGTATCAATTTAACATTAAAGTAAGACAACATCGTGGGCTATACCACTACATTTCCTGTTATTTGATTCCCATTAATACATTTTTCAAACAAAAAATAAATATGCATTACTAGGCACATACTAACTCCTATTTACAATTAGAAAATTTAGCACTTAAAATTTGCATTAATTTAATCAAATTTGCACAAATGAATAATCTGATACAAAACTTCATGACAATAAAAATCGACGCTAACTTTATTAAAGTCTAGTAACCACTACAAACTCATCCTTGGATTATAACATGCGACTGAAACAATGACCTACACCATAGAAAAGGTTAAAGTAACTAAATGGGAAATCATAATGGTCCGCAGTAACGGTTTTTGACAAGATAGTGAGCCCCCTTAAGAGATTTCCTGGTGATGGAAGGGGCAGGAGGAAAGAGGGAGGAGAATAATGTCCCAAAGGAGGAAGGTAGGAAGGGAAGATAGGGAGGTGAGGAAAGGAGAAAAGGAAAGACGGGTGGGCGGACGAAAAAGGCCCTTTTGGAAGGCATGGACTGGAAATGAGACGTCACTCAAGCGGAGGAAGTGAACACGAAAATGAAATCCTGTGAAACCGCGGTGATATAATGGCCGAGCACGGTTAAGATGAGAGGCGTATGTATAAAACGGACGGTTTGTGGGTGGGCTGGAAGGATGGGGGTGGAAGAATGGGGTGGCGGTGGAGGGGAGGAGAGAATAAAGAAGAAGAGAAGGTGTATATGGGGTTAAAAATGATGGAAAGGTGAGAGCAAAGGGAGTAAAGGAAATGAGAATATGACGGCGGTTGGATGCGCGCTGAAATTTTTCCGTTAATCCCCACGTCGTGGTGCCTTATTTATTTTTTTGCGGTAATTTCATATTTAAAAGCGAAATAGAGAAAATTTGAATATTTAATTTCGTGGATCGAAGATGTGTGCGTAATTTTGAGAAACCGACCGATGATTAACGCTCTCGAACAGAGTCGTGCTAAAATATTTTTCGCCATTAAATAAGAAAAAAATGGCACATGTAATGATAATACTGAATACCTTCAAAAATCTATTTTTCCAGAGGTACTCTTATTCTGATTTTATGTACAATTTAAAGCAATTCTAGCTTAGTATAATGAAAATAAAACTTACATAAACTCAGCCCCCCAAATATCCGAAAAAAGACATAACGTTCATTAAAATAAAAAGTGACAAACGACAACATAGGCCAAAACAGAGTAGGATAAAAATTTTAATTTATTTATTTTTAAGGTAAAAAAATGGAACTAGGACTTTTGACCACGAGTTGATTCCAAAATATCCTAAACTTAAAATACTCTTTCGGCTTTCATGAGGGTAACTCGAGCTATTCATCAAAAGAGTTTAAAAGATACGGTGTCCGGCGTGATGCGGTGGAAATCTTTGATATTCAGCTATTTAAAACAACTTGTCTGTTTCCACACTATTTTATTTTCACCGACCATGGTTCGGCAACTTGTGCCATTGTCAAGGGGCACTTGTGCCTTGACAATGGCGCAAATTGCCGAAACCATGGTCGGTTAAAGTAAAATAGTTTGGAAACAGACAAGTTGTTTTAATAAGCTGAATACAAAAGAGTTTCCTTAATAGTCCACCGAACAATAAACAATAGAGATTAATGTTGATGGAAAAATTCAATATGGACTAACGAAAACTGTGGCTCAAATATTCAACTTTAAGGAACCGGGAGTAGTCCGAAAAGTAGTCATCACTGCGCTCAGGAGAGGTGGAAGAAATTTTGAAATGTAGTATTTCTTTTCGTATGTATCTCTTAGTTAGTATTGAAGTAGTTAAATACACAAGAAAGAGCTATTCTATCCAACAGAAGTGATACCTATTTTTTGAGTAAATGAGATAAATGGCATTTAACCCATTCGAAAAAGAAAATTACTGCTTAGCAAGGAATAGTAGTAACATGAACCAGTAGCGTAGCGGGGAAGTCCGAGGGGTCCGGACAAGCCCTCCACCCCCAAATTTTAAAGGACCCTCACAAAAGAAAACCAAACATTGAAAAATCATGAATTTACAAAATATTTCTTGGAGAAATTACATTTTTCTAGATTATGAAAAGTGTTATATTAGTTCAAAACCCTCAACTTTGTACCCTGTTTTTCAAAACTTTTCCCCCTGGTTTTTTATATAAATAATATATCCAGATAATATTTATCCATATCTAACAAGACATAGAGAGTAATCTTTCATAACTGATTACGGTTAACAATAACGTTTTTATTCATTACTAACTCGCTCAACCCGAAGGTTGGTTCAGCAATGTAACGTTAGAGCTCAACCAACACACTAATGCACAAGTCGACGAGTGGAATGAATGGAGAAACCATAAAGGTTGTAGTGTCATGTAACTCATAATCAGAGAACTTACACAAAACTTGTGGCTATCACTTTCTAAGAATTAGAATGCAAGTCTTTATTCCCAATAAATAACTCAAGAACATTATAATCAAGGTATGACTTATGAAAAAGTGCATAGGATTACTAAGAAAGGGTATTCGAACTTATACTTTATGGTTTGGTATTGCTTTATGCCAAACCTTGACTAAGTTACACTCACACTCAGCTGAAAGACCAATTGCGTTATTTTTTAGGACAACCTAAGTTGGCGGCACGCCATCTATTCGTTAAAGTGAAGAACCTTATGTGTACCAACTCCGCATCGAACCATCATCATTCCTGAAGTGAGCGACACACCGGTGGATTTTCGGAAAAGAGTAGTCGAAGAAAAAAAAATAAACATTTCCTTTCCATCTCTAAAACTCTCTCTCCCTTCGAGACTTAGTTAGAGAGAGAAAGAAAGATTCACTCACTCTCAGGGCATCCAGCTAATTAATTTGCGCGCCGCGATGAAAAATGATTCGCCCAGGAATCGTCAAGGACGTCGCCGCGAACGTACGTTCGTTCGCCGGTGCAGTATCCACCCCTTCCGCTTCTTATCTCAACTGAAAAATTTCCTCCACTCCCCCAAACTTCGCTTCAATTCGTCCTCAAATTGGGATATGAGTACACTCTTCCGGTAGTTTTTTTTTCACCCTTCTCCCTGTACACTTGCCCGAGCACACATTCACGTGGCTATCCAATGTATGAGAAGTGGTTGGGAATTCCATAAGAGTGCGTTCCTGAGTACCCACCCTACCAACCATCATTTCGCGGAAATGAAGTTCAAAAGAGTTAATGAAAAAAATTGAATAAACCGCGTCTTCTCTTTCTCTCGGGAGGACACGGTATCTCGGTAGAAAAAAAAACGATATAGCACGTCCTTCTCGGTTAATAATATTGAAATAATTTTTAAAAATTGGTCCCAACTGCGCCATCCTTTTTAACCTTTGTCGGCAAGGAACCCTCTCGGCGTTTCTCGAGATCCTTAAAGGAAAAAGGGTGTAATTCAGAGGACTGGATTCATGTGAGAGTTTTTAATTAATTAGTTTATTAATTGGCGCAAAGGCACTGGTGACAATGACTACACGGTCGACTTTTAATTGAAGATTTTAAGAGGGTAGGTGTGGGAGGAGTAGGTGACCCCTCTAAACTTGTCGAACAGGAGGATGAATAAGTGGACCACCTGTTTCGGCACCACTCGAATGGTGTGAAATCTCCTCTAGAGGACTGAAGGCACAACTAGGTCGCACTACCGCACTTGATGATGAGTCTCCAATGTTAATGCATGCCCACTTTTCGTGGCTTATTCGAGAGAAAATTGGAAGCTGTGAATATGTATCATATTCGTGTTTTTACTATTAAAAAAACTCTCTATTCAACGCATCGTCGACACGGAGTAGATAAAAAAAAGTGTAAACAACCAAACCACTACCGACGATTTTACACTTCTATAGCATAATTCTTGAGTACATGGCTCCAAATTGCAACTTTGGGTTGAACCACCAGTGAATATGCTAAAATTCTTCATGAAGGAATGAAAATTAAAGTCTATATAACTTCAGTAGACATTTCTTACTTTTTAAGACAGATTCATTATAATATCCAATGAGAAGGTGGGGTGTCACAAATATCTTTCTTTTCTTATATTTATGGTAATGCACTCCCAAGAACAGAGGCGACAAATTGTATTTAGTTTTTATTTGAGTTTACAGTAACTAAATATTTACCTAAGATTACCTAAGATAATATTACCTAAGACCATCACCTCTATTATTCAATGAATGGTTGGATCAACGTGTATTGACTCGTTCTAAATTCCAATGACATAATGTAATATAATTATGGACCATGGATATGATTCGGCGACCGCCCATACACATGAACGTTCGTATAGTTTCCTTCGGTCTCAACAATGTCTCCAGCGACGTAACTATGGAGGGGATAGATTCCCCCCTAAAAACTCAGAAAATTTCATATTATACTAATTTTTCCCTCCTGTGAGGATTTCCCGCATAATTACGAGTGAAACCCTTTTTTGAGAGCCAAAATGGTGTAAAATTTATTTCCAGGTATGTCAGTTTTCAAAAATGTTACCCTTGCCTGGGAGGGGGTGGGGTCAACCCCCAGACCCCTTTGCTCCCCCCCAAAGCAAATTCCTAGTTACGCCACTGAATGGCTCTCTCAAATAATGGATACCCAAAGAAGTGAAAACGATGTACTTCGTGATTAACATTTCCAAAAAAATTTCCTCCACCCCCATAAGCACTTGAAGAATAAAATCACTCGCTAAAATTGATTGAGTTCAGCCTCAGAGCTGCACTCATCACCAAGGAATATGGAAAAGGTTACTGGTTTCAAAATATGATCAACTTTGGCCATGACTGTGACATGGACGAATTTATAAAAAAAAGTTACTGAGCGATTTCCCAAGTGAAACGGTATGTTTTCGCGTCAAGAGAAATCACCTTAAATTTTTCAACTACGAAAGAGCTTTCGACTTTAGAAGTAAATAAGCGATACTATCGCGCTAATCCGCATGGTACTTCTTTTGGTTAGAGAGAAATGAATTGCCATCGGGTATTTAAGTGTAGGGGAGCCAAACTGGGAAGTATCTACTTGAAATTCAATTTTTCTTCTCCCGATTTCAGTCATGAATAATTCAGGCCGCAGCCAAAAATTCATTACGTACTTGGTGCATTGGTATCATGGCACACTCATGGGGTTCCTCTGCTTCGCAGATCACATCATCATAATGAAAATGTCTAGTTTAAAGAGGAAACAAAATTCAAAAAGGCTTTTAGGGCGTCATGTACACATATGAAATCGAGAGTGTGATTACGTTTGTTTTTAAAGTGTAAGTCACGAATTTATTGCGAAAATAGATAGGATTAAATCGCTGACCTCGGATTGAATAACTTACAACGGAAAAATGAATGAAATAGGACCCTAAATATGAGCATTTAAATACAAATAGCGGGTGTGTAATATAAATATTCAGATTAAGTTCAATGAGAAACATTGACCTGGATAAGTAAGGGATACACGACCCTCGAGGTAGGAGCCGTTAAACGTACCACAATTTGCGTTGCGCCATACGACTAAGGTGTGAAGACAATATGACGATGCCTCGCTCCGTACTCCCGCATAATAATTTCATTGAACTCAAGTATATAAGACAAAAAATTTCAACACAGAATTTCAGGGATAGTTGTTTTTTTCTCTTTTCAATTTATGCGAATCATTGCCCTGATGGATATAATTTGATGACACAAATTTATTTGGTAACTCACATACGCGACTGGTTATTAATGCTTACGTATTCGATACGAAATGAGTCTATAATAAGTTTAGAATTTTTTATAAATCTCATCCCCACAGTATATTAAGTGCAATTTCGAGGTAAGTAGTTTATAATCACAGCTGTGCGATCCCGAATTACAATGCTCTATGCAACGAAATCTTCGTATAGAGCTTTCAAACTAAATTTCAGAAACATAGACAACTTTAGAAATTGACATCCCAATAGTCGGTTAATATTAGAAACAGATACACAATTAGATACAAGGAGAGTAGAATTTTCACGATGCATAAATCTCCACCGATAACCTTATTCATTCGCGGTGTGGGGCATAAGAGGATGTGGGTACACGCGCCCGCTACGGATTCAGGGAGAGAGAAATTGCGTAAGTCTCTCGAGAGCCATTCTGCCAAACCACACAACCCAAAAAATTCCCACGGGTTTTCCACTTACTCTAGCTCACTATTTTTAGGTAAATAATGCATCGAAACCACAGCGTTGATATGAAATATAGAAAGGGAGAGAGGAAAAGCCTATTTTCAAAAGAATACATCGAATGGGGAAATATTTTACTTTATTACGGAGTGCACACTCTTTGGAGCTAGAGAAGCAATGCATTCCGGATTTGAAAAAAGGATGACAAACGGAGGGATCGGAGATAAACCATCCCCCGTCAGAGAGGAGGCCAGAGTGCATTTTTGGAATGAAAGACAGTTTGAATATAGCAACCAGATGGATATATATCCATTTTAGCTCTCTTCCCTCGAATAGAAAATTTGTGGATGATCTCAGAATTCGTATCGATTCTTTTCCACCATTAATTTTGGAAATAAGCTTCTTGGATTGCCGAGATTCTTCCAGCCGATTCACCAGATATATATCTTGATTGATGCAGATGCATTTTACGGATTAATATAACTACATACGCATGAATTGATATGATTTCTGTTTAATTTCACTTTTTAAACTGGTATCTCCAAGATTTGTGCGAAGAAAAATCATTAATATGAATAATGAAATCAAATTACAAATGAAGTCTCTTCGATATTATTTCCTCTTATCTGATACTTTGAGTACTTGAGTACTGGATAGAGTAGAAAGAATATACTTTAGCATATTCCTACTTGAACCAATAACATAACTTAGTCAAAAAGTACATATGGGGATCCGATGTAAATTAATCGAGTCATTTAGTTTATATAGCAAAATTATATCAGGAATGTACAATAAAAGTAGCCGAAGTTTAAGAAAAGTTTGAAATAATAGGGTAAACATATTGCTTCGTCATTTATACAAAGAATGAGGTCTAAACACTAAAGAAAACATACAACTCTAGCTCGATAAGCCATTTTTCATAACGCATTACTTTTTTCAAGGAATGTAACGTTAACATTTGTCAACATTTGTTTGCAGTTTGAAGATAAAAACTTCTTCTCATAAGTAGAATATTTTCTTGTGATCTAAAGGAACATATCGGCATGGGTTGACTCCACATAAACTGAATTTTTTCAGATGGTATCGTTAAGTTTTCTACCAGCAACATGTCCCAAAAAGGGAAAAGACCTGGTGCGTCCACTTCAATGCTAATGAAAGTCACTGACACTCAATTGAACCGTATTGAAATATCAACTAACAACTCAAGGAACGAATGTGAACGTTCAAGAAATAAATGCAAATTTCGAATTCGAGTTCTATAGCAACTTATCACCATGATCTTCCTATCTTTGTCTTTTGTTTCCTTGTCGCCTACATTATTTTTATTTTTCCACTGCGATTCAATCATTAAGTTACTTTACAATCAAGCCTATGGCCTAATAAATCCTAATTCCTCATTAAAAATAAAGGCTATATAAAATTATTATTTAACAGATGAACGTTATTTAATGCTTTTATCCATAAATGGTCCCACAGTAAGGATATACTATGTTGTATTGGGAATTCCGACAAGCGGCCATCTTGAAAATAAATTAAATGTGCACCAAAGTGGAAATACCTAACTATAAATCGTCACGGCCACAATTGCCTCTCGGAGTTGCGTGCAGTAGTCTGCTAGAAAGCTGAAGGATCTTCCTCCAGCGAGAAAGAATCAACCACCCCACGAAAATCACGGAATGCGGAAGTCTGATCCTAAATTAGACACTTTTCCAACAAAGAAAAAAACAGCTAAAGAGTATCAAACAATTGAAAAGACTTCCTCCACGTGGCAAGCAGTGATATCAAGGACTGTCAAGGCCCACAACAGAACGTTCACTGCATAATGACCGAGGTGGTTCCCACGGAGATTAATAATTCAAAGCCGGAACTGCTAACTAATTCAGTCTCTCTTTGAAGGTGCGGAAAAATGTTAAAGGGAAGGTTCAGGAAAAGTTTGGGGAGTAATCGATGATGATGAATCGATCGACAGAGCAGCTCAACACACGCTATCTCGGTGTGCACGCAACAATGCGCTCGATGCTTCCCATAAACAAGGCGAGTTTCCTGAGTCGTTTGAGTCTCGACAAAAGATGAAATAGTAGGGGAAATAGACTGAACAGAACATTGATTCACGAGGTAAAAGTAGACCGATCACGCCCGAAACATCATCACCTTGCACAAAAAACACACCAAAACCCTCATCCAACTCTGCAGAATGTACCTAGGCATTGCTAATAGGAGGAGATGACCAATTGTAATTTGGGCCATTGTGAAAGGGTAATCGCTCTAGTTTTACAACACAGTGGTAATGGAATAAATGGTGGTGGAGAAATGATTTGTAAAAAAATGACTCAGTGGTATTGATTAATAAAAAAATAATATTTACTGAAGTTATCGATTACTTTAAATATAAACGAAGAAATATTAAAATAAATAAAAATATACCTTCGACCAATACCCGTATTTGGATGGTCTTTCTAGGTAGCCGTGTAACCCCGGTCCTTCCAATGTTAATTTACGTTAGTTTCACTCAAATCGATGATTCGATCTTAAGTTTAGTTTGGACAAATGATGGAGTAACTCATAGACAAGCCCAAAGCCAAAATTTCCATACATTCGTTCGTATCATTTTGCCACCTTATTGGGTGTATCGAATGGACCGGTAATGTCGGGACAGATCATTAGCCATCAGTTTATTTTTCCTAACAAGAACTTTGGCCTGTCTTAAATCATTGAGTGAAAGTTTAGTCACTTTACCTTTCTCACCAGCGGAGTTCTAAGCATTTTAGTTTACTGAAATCAGGAGTATCATTAGGCATGAATTAATTATTTCTGTACTCATACCGCACTGTCGGGTAATGTTGAATGCGAAAGGTGGCTTTAAAATCATGCAAACTCCGCAGGGCAACCATGTTTCCTATAAGTGATTTCCTTGTAGCAGTATTTTCAACGAACTTATGAAAATTTCAAAAATCGTTCCTAAAATTTATCAAAAATGCTCGTGTTTCCCTAAGACCTGATAATTTTATTTTAGAAAAAAACTTCTCATCGCCAAAGGACAACGGAAAATATAAGAAATCAAAAAAAGGGACCAATTTATGAGAAAATATCGGTACTACTTGTCATCTGTGAGCCTGAACTGCTCACACTGTGCATCTACCTCTCTACCTGACGACTGAGTGCTGATAACGATGAACGACAAGGACAGCGAGAACCAGCAAATAAAATGACCTCACAAAATCGAACTGACTGTCGATTAGAATAGGTGAGGAAAGAGTTGATTAACCAATTAAACACACTTCCCTACCGGCTAGTAGACTACAACTCTTCCATGTAAATACAAAAGAAAATAACCCGTGTACACGCCGCAGACGAAAGAATATCCAACCTTACGGTAGGCGGGCAAATTACTTTCCCTGAGACAAATCGCGCAACGAGATTTTAAAGCGCTTCACCCGGGATTTGAACACAGGACGCTTGGTTTAACAATCAAACAGACAAGCTACCAACTAACAGACTACCACGCTTCCTTATGAGTCACCGAGATAATAACCACCACTGAAAAACGTTGTATTAATTTACGTTAGTTTCACTCGTGTAAATGATTCAACCCGAAGGTTGGTTTGGATAACTGATGGTAGAGCTCTCCACTGACTAGCCCAAAGGCGAATAAATTTTACACATTCAGTGCAGGGGCCAATTTGTGCCACTATGCCACCTCGTACTTCGAGGATTTTTAGTGGGGCTGTCGAACGGCTTCACCCGCAATAACCACCCTTGACCCTCTGACCAGCGATCAAGCGCTCGACGAAGTATGCCAACACGATACCGATACCGCCGTTATGTCAATGCCCTGATATTTTCCTTCGACCTATTATCCTCAACAGGGTTATTTCTTCATGCATAGTTTTAGTGATTCATTAGTTTCTTCACGGTTCAAAACTTTTTATTATATCAACTATTGTTACAACCCCTACTACAAAATTCTATTTCTCATTCATTTAATTAATACATCACTGAAGTTTTGCTAGACTAAAGGTCTGTTTACACCATATATTAGGTCGTACGAGCTACATGAACGCAAGAAAGAACGCGAAAATGCATCGTGTAACCACCCAACTTAGGCGAATGCATGAACAGAAAATAGAACCTGTTCTAATTCCATTCATACATTCGTACATATATCCGTTCACCAAAATCGTTCATGCAATCAGACATTAACTCCTACGTGTTAATGTATCCTGTAAACAGGCCCCAACGCTATACCTATTCATTTAAAGAGGCTAATCACGTCCAATGAAAGAAACTTTATTGTGAGCCGGCTGTTATAATTTCCTTTAGTATCCTATGGAATTCGCTATAAAGTAACGAAATATCACAGATAAATGTATAAATGTAATTAATTTATAAGAGATGAGGTTAAATCCGAAATTAACGAGTAGTTAGGATCGACCCCAATATAGAAAATGGACCTGAACGGATTCGCACGGAAGCTGGGATGAATAATGAAACGGGAGACGATGGGGAGTGGAACAGGGGATGATGACAATGATGATGGGAGCGCTTAAAACGATCACGCGATAACCCGCGACGACGCCGGCGAACACGAAGCGGTGTGCGCGCGTATAAATAGGCCCGAGTTTAGCCGCGCTGACCACGAGTCGCTAACAGCACGCGAGAGAGAGAGAGGGAGAGGAGTGGATAGGAGATAATAGCCAAAGGTTACAACCGCCGAATTTAAGCTTAGCCCTGTGACCACCAAGGCCTCATTTTGACCCGTAGATAATGACCGGGGACCGAGAAAGTATCCACAATGTGAACCGTGGGTTGACCAGTACTTTAGTCAAAACTTCAGGTTTGGTTTTCTAATAACATTTTAATTTTAATATTTGAATTCTTAAAAATATACAGATTTTGAAAGAAAATTAGAAGGACAAATCCCCATCCTTGGTAGTTATAACTTTGCCACTGAAAAGATAGTAATGCCTACACATGAAATACAAAACGACTTTGTTTTCTTCCACCGATTTATTCTTTTGGTACAACATGTTTCAACCTCAAGAGGTCATTTTCAAGTACGCAGTTGAAAAGGATCTCTTGAGGTTGAAACATGTTGTACCAGAAAAAAATTAAAGCTGTGGAAGAGAACGAAGTCGTTTTGTCATTTGTGAACTACAACTTCCACAAAATTGAGCCGGAAACCATTGAACGTATGAACACACACTCTGAACATATCGATTATCACCTAGAGTAAGATTCAAGATCACTCATGAAATGTACATGATACAGAATTTCGATACTCGCATTCGTGGCTTCGGCCAATACGAGTAGGAATCAACAGGATTGTCTTTCCCCTTCACTTAATAATTTGGATTGCTTAAATTAGAAAAGCATTCAAACGGGTTTTTCAGAAGAAAATATAGAAAACACAGAAACAGGCGTAAAAGACACAGGATCATTTTGATCCCTTGACGGTGTGATACTTAGTGGTGCATTAAACGAGAAATTATGCACAAAAGAATCTTTCTTTCAAATGCATACGATTGCTTCTTTATATACTAATCTAGATAAATGTCATAGGTTAAAACCTACGCTTCTACATTACATCCTATTTTAAAGGGTAAAATTGCAGTGACTCTAAAATCATCACGAATATTATCAGTAGTTTTACAAATTTGCTGTTCATCTAATACTATACTGACACACTTCCTTCCAAAAGCAAATAATTTATTTTTGATCACTCTTAACATCTTAATCAGAATATATCTTATTCCGTTAATGGCGAAAATCTTTCTTCCACAAAATCCATAACAACGGTGCTAAAGTTGAAAATGGCTCAAGTGGGCACTTGCACCAGAGCGCAGTGACCTTTGACCCAGCCACACCACTTGTCTTTTAATTTCACCCAAACCTCTCCCACAACAACCCCCTGCCACTCACCCTGCATTTCCAAAACCTCTCTCTCCCTGCCTCCAAGCGAGGGCGAGGTGAAGAGACAAAAGATTTCGTTGCGGTCGGTTGTCGCTGGAGCGACCGGCGACGGTTCCCTGCACTGCCGATGCCGTGGATTGATGGGCGCATGGGGCCAATGGATTGATGGATTGGCGATCAGAGGGAAAGGAGAACTCAGAGAGGGAAAGGAGTGGTGGTGGTAGTAGGTGGCGCTGTGGGACGGGGATATGTCAAGTGCAGCGACGGTGTCAAGGCAAGGGGAACGGATTTGATGTTGAGATTAAAAAGAGTGCCCGGTGAAAATTGAATGCTACCACCTCCTTCCTCCACCCCTCAAAGCCACCCCTTAAATTTGAAGTAGCCAGGCCGTGACGTGCACCTAGGAGTACGAGGAAGAGAAGAGTGGTCAGTCCCGCAAAAAAAAATATCGCGCGGACACGAAACTTGATCAAAAAAGCTTTATGCATGCACACTAGGCTCATTCTGAAATTTTAATGCACAGTAGCTATACACCAGCCATTATTCGACGCATGCGGGCAAAGACTAAAAAAAGAGAAGACCACGGATGGAGAAGAAAAAAATCGGAACGGAAAGGGAAATACGTGCAGCGTTGCATTACCCCATGGAATAAACAGAATATATATTTCCCGATTCTGCGTTCGAATGGCGAAATATTATGCATGAGCATATGGTTTTGAAATTAATTTCGGCTCAAATAAATTATTAGAGGTCCGATTAAAAATACACAGTTACTATATGAAATGAACAGGTTGAAACTTGAACGTGACAGCTTCTGATATATATACTCGAATTATTACTAAAATAGGTCTCTGCCTGTGCTGTAACAAACAATCTATAAGCATAAAGCAGCACGTGGAGGCGAAAATTTTTGGATTTTCAAAATGTACAGCAACTACTAGGCAGCAGACAACCATCGTACTAACCTCAAATCAATCGTCTTGATGACCAGACCCCAGAAAAAATGACGTACGTTCATTTCAGTAAGGCCCAAGGTCCAAAACGCCAATCGCATAATAATAAAAATAATTTCGTCCTTAGACTTCAAGCGAATTTAGGACAACATTGTTCTCTCTTACAATTAACTTGATTGACAATCACAAATATCCATGCCCCGGATGGTGGTCCATCCACCTAGACGGGATTCGAACCCGCGACCTCTAGGTTAGCAGGCGGGGACATTAACCCGGCGCCACCGAGGCCGGCGTAAGTCATTACCATACCATAAGGCATTAGGACCGATGCAAAGTCTTCTTTAATCGCTCATTAAAAGGTATGAATGTGATAATGAGATATCGGATAGTAAATTTAACCGTTTTAAGGATAAAAGAACAAAGTATATCATTTTTCTTAGATTATCGTCCGCAATAATATTGACCAGTGGCGTAACTATGGGAGGATGAGGGGATAGATTCCCCCCAAAGCCTCTGAGAAATAAAAAAATTATCATAGGGTTGCATTCTCACCGGTAAAACTATGGTTCTTCCCAAGATATGATTTCCAACAAGGCTTTTATAATGGTAGCGTCAATAGTTCTATATCCGTTTAAAAAGACCATATAAAATGAATGGTTAACTTTTAAAATTTTGACTATGCGTGATGAGAGAAAACGGTGTTATTCTAGTATTAGAAAATTTGTGGTTTTCTCACGTGATTACTGCGCCTGTCAAAATAATCACATTTTTTTAATACTCTAACATAACATGCTTTCCGTGGGTTTCAAAATTTAACTTCCATTATTTGACGATGACATCACTCAGTAACGTTTACATTTCTGCGCCTGAATGGGGAATGCTCGCGTCAGAGACAACATTATGGATGATAAATTATTGACGAAACTCGCAGCGGTACACTAGCCTAGGGAATAATAACTGTTTCAACTTCTTTCCGCGAGAAAAAATCAGAGATAGGCAGCACTATCATAACATAAACATTTTAAAGCGTGAATTATTCCAAGTAATAAAAAGACAAAAATGTCTCATAAATGCTAGTGGAATACTTTAAAAAGAAGTGAGAAAAGCGGAGTGGAGAGTCAATGCAGATTTAAAAATAATTGGAAATGGGAAGAAGTCACGTTCCTGTTATCATTCTAACCGAAAACATCTACACTAGGTATGTATTGTATTTCCCTTAGTATATTTATGATAAAACTTTATTTAATGATATATTACACGAAATTTTATGGAGCGAGGGATTATGAAATCAAAAAAGATACTGTTGCAGTTTCCTCTCAGAAATCACGATAGAATTTTATAAAGACAGAATCGAGAGCTCATCTCACCATTCACAGCTAATTTTATTCGAAGTCAAGGCATCTAAAATGTCAAATCATCGACCGGTGGTCTAAATTTTTGCCCTTTGGGCGTAATAGTGGAGGATATAAGCTCACTTTGTCCTTTCTTAAATACCTGGCGTAGACGGAGACGTATTCCTGCCGGCATTCCCAATAGTCGGGAAAGGAATTCCTCGAAATTGAATGAGAAAGTCTTCCTCATTGTGACCGAGTAAGCGAGCGAAAGGAAGTAATGAGGCAAGTCATAATCATAAAGGGAAAACTACCGACAAATGGCGACGAAATAAAATGTTTCCCGGTCCTGGATGCTAAAAGATGCGTGGGATCACCAGAGACGTAGTTAAAATTCAGGCACGACGGTCGTAATGCGATATGATTGGCCAGGGTCCGAATATAACGGTGATGGTATTATGAAAACGGAATAGGGCCCTTATGAACTTGACGGTTGTCCGCAAATCGTGTGGAAATAGTATAATTTTTTCAGCAAACACGCTTATCGTCATACGCGTCTCATTAAACAAAAACTACAGCCTCATACAGAAGTCAAATATGACATCGGAAGCCGTAACGGTAAAATTTATACTTCTAACGGTTTCAGGATTAAAGATATTTTTGATTTGGACGGGTTAAATAATTTTTGAAACATAAAAATAGAGGTTAACCGTGAAGCGAATTCCAAAATCCCATCCATCCGCCCATCCGAACTCCCATAACCAACACACCCGAAAGTTCCGAGTACTCAGTTCGACACAAAACATAAAAAGTCCATTGACATCAAGGGCGAAGGTACAATTTAATATTCACCAAATGGCAACCGAAAAATTTATGCAGGAAAACGGAGAGATATGGAGGAAGAGATTGAAAAAAGGTTAGAAAAGATAGGAGATCTTACAATACAGTACACCCTGTCTTGAAATTGATAATCAGTTCCCAAGATTCCATCGTAAAGCGAATTCCATCGCATGCTAAATCGACATCATTTCAGTGGAAGGAATTATTTCAAATGCCATCATTGCATGTAAGAGTTGCTTTGTTCAAAAAATGTGTTTTGTAAACAAATAAGGCGAGTAATTATGAAATTGGTGTCATTGAGCGAGTGGAAACAAAGTCGGCGAAATTATAAATTAAAGAAAGCAAGAAACATAAACTCAGATCGAATCGATCCATCCAAGTCGAACACATTGTAGAGAGGGGATCAACTGTACTGCAAGGGAGTGAACAACTTTAACCTGGATTCACATTGAGATGGAATCGACGAAACGGTAAGGAAAGTATAATCACATCCCGTTCATGGCCGACACTGCCGATTTCTTCTGCCGTTGGTCGGCTAGACGCCTTCACGCCAGCTCCGTCGATCCCGCCTTCATGTGAATACACCTAAATCGGTCACAAGAGGTACGAGGGCCAGATGAATACAATGGTCGAGCTAAAATTGGATGCTGTGAACGGCAAAGGAAAGACTCCGATGAAAAACATGGGATGAAGGATGAGAAGGACTACGCTTATGTGAATAGATTAGCTAAAAGCAGAGTTGAGTGTAGAGCTGCGTCAAACCAAGCCTAAGGGTTTTGACCGGAAATTTTAAAATGTGACCACGCCTGAACGGGATGTAAATTACGAGGTAAATAAATGCAATGTCACTAATTGCTCGGCACCCAATTTTCCTCTGCTGGGCGTCACCACTCTTTCGGGCTGTAGCGCAGTTCCTTAATCTATAGTTAGAGGATGACTTTAGCTAAATCGTTCGCGTGGTACTCTTCCAAGAAATCCTCAGGGTATAATATCATTTTTGGAAATAAAGACGCATGCTACCTATTTCCAAAAACAAGGCCAAAGGCCGAACGCGCACAAATTATAAATCAATGGCAAGTAATCAAAATTAAAAAGGCGGGACAAATAAATATTAAAATACCACACGGCCAGGAAAGTTTGAGAGCAATGAGTATATCTATTAAATGGGTTGAGACTTTTAGTTTTCTGGCAAGGGTGGGGAAAATTTCCCCCTTTGCCAACTCCCTGAATTCATCCCATCGCATTTCATCCACCTCAGACAACACGACAAGGAAATAGATATTCTCAGGCAATAGCTTATACAGACATCACTCACAAATACGTGCTCATTCGCAAATAAAGGGAAATATTGTATTCATGGAAATGTGGCGCTCCAACATGATTCCAGAGTAAATATTAACAAAAGCTATTTTCGGCTTCTGCGATCGCAACCATGAAGGAAATGGCGAAACCCCAGACGAAGTCATTCCTGATGAGAGCGATTGGCTCATTCCAGCTGTAGCGTTTATTTACATGGTACTAAATGATATAAGAAGTTTAATTTTTATCAAAATCAACAATCACCAAGATAGATATTTTTAATCGCAAATATACAGTTTGCTAATGTTTTCAATTCCTCATTATAATGCCAAAGGAGAGAGTTAAAGAGCTAGCCTTGGCTATAGGTCACTGCATAGCCACCATGAGAGCTCATGTGTTTATATTAAGTTAAAGGATAACATACACAGGGCATTTTCACCAAGCGAAGGGGTAGAAACGAGAACTAGATGAGATCAGAGAAAGCAAACTTCAACGCTTTAATGCAGGATTTGGGAAACCAAAAATACAGGAAATTAGGGGGAAGGAATGTACAACGGCTTGACTATTCCGAAACGAAAGGATTTCCTCGGAAGGAGGAGACTATAGAGAGGAAATATGGATGACTGAAATACAATGGATGTACGCGGAAGAGATTTGAAGAGTAAAATTGTCACTCGAAAACAGAGAGTCGACTGATGGGTAAACATACGAAATGGGATCACCGTGTTTCATGTAACGCCGTCGTTCTAGTGTGGCGTGGGTGGATGACTGTTGATACCATTTAAAAGTTATGGAAAAGATGACTTACGAGAAAGCCAAAATATTTTACGGTATAGAAAATATCGGTATAGATCAACCCACACAAAATGTAAGTGAACACGTCCGTATCCACGCATATATCAAGTAAACAGCAAAAACATCTTTTGGAGCGTTCTCCCTCCTTAACATACAAATAGTAAATTTATTATTAATGAATGAACATTTAATATCCATTAAAGATTATTTTATGAGTTACTTTTTGCGTGACGGGCATGTATAACGTCCCTAGAAGTTCATCGGTAATTTTTTCATACGCATTCTCAGTATGAAAGGGCTATAGAAGATGAGAAAGATTCAAAACCATTAATGGGTTGGAAGTGTTACGAAGCGAAATAAAATGCATCAAAAATATCTTCAGAAAAAATAATTTATAATCAAATTACTAACTATTACAAGGTGACGAAGATCGTCAAAGCGAATTGCTTTACAGCTATTAGCCCCGAAAATATATAGATACCTTTTGAGCTCTCCTTCCCACATTCAAACCAAAGTCCGGAACATTACACTCAGCGCACAAATTTCAGTGGACGTCGATTTTTATGGAGGAAATCGGCAGAATATACCTCGTAGATTAGCATACAAAACAGGGTTAGAGAACTGAGAATTAAACATCGGAAAATCTCCTGACGACTCGCTGAGATAGATTACAAGATCGAAATTCGTGACGGAAAGACTGTTATGAAAACTCTTCTTCTAGAGTAGCATTAATTGACTGAAAGGGTCTCAGCGAAGGATATTTTCTTCACACTGCAGTTCAGCCAGAAAACCCAAAGTTGCCATGTACTTTCACACTACTGTTATATCCATTGGACAAACAACAGTTCCGGAAAGTCTTCGCTTTGCATGGCAATAACAAAGACACGCAAAAACTCGGAGGTTGGAAGTCAATATTTTTTGTAAACATAGTAGAATGTAGATTCCGTACTTGGATCTCACTGGCGGATTTAAGGCCGGCACTTCCATTGAGATTATACCCAAGAAATGTTCGAGGATCGTATTGAGTATCGAGTTGTGTAGGATGGAAGATGGAGTTACAGACGCAAATCAGTTAAGGAAGTTGGACAAAAAAAAGAAAAACTATATGCCATTACATGAAAGTTTCAAAATATGCTCCTTAAATTGTACCTCATTGACGGACAGCCTCAAATATTAGGCTTTCCTAGGTATATTTTCTTGAAATTTTATTATTAAATCTCAATAGGTAGTAACGGTGATAAAAAAAATCTAATATATTATGCCTTATGCCTTGACAATCACGACAAATATAAAACCTTGGCTGTTACCGGTTTAATTTCTGAATTATTAGAAAATGAATGTTGTAGTGGTAGTCAGATTACGTCATTTACATGAAAATAGAGTTACGGTCGGCACAAACTGCTGGAGTTAGCGTAAACTATGTCAAATGTGATTACTAAACCATTCACCATCTCTCTATTCACATTCGAAATTTTATCCTCTATGGCCGCCGCCTACGGTGGCAAAACATTTTTCAAAAGCATGTGCTAAAAGTAAATATTAGTTTTCAATCGCTTCGTCACGAAACCTACCTGTTGGAGGAAATATTCTGGAATGTAAATTTCAGACGACATAATAAAGCCCAAGGCATACAATTACGTACAAAGTATGGGACTCGAATTCCGCATAGTGCCAAGATTTTTATTCCCAGTGACAGGTCTTCGTGCCGGCAGAAAAAAGCTCAAGTTCTTTTTTTCTACAAGGACAATTATTTTCCACATATTAATATATCATTATTTCTTTTCTTTATATCCTGGAAAAAGGTGTATAGCATGTTTATGCTCGATGCTTCTTTAGCCACTTTTTTTCGCGCAGCAGTGTGGTTGATACTGTATACTGTTGGTACGCTGCTGATAGAAGTTGTTACTTTACAGCCAGGGAGCAAAATAAAATGTGCTGGGCTTCTAGAGGGTTAAAGCAGTTTCTCTGCCACCCAGTGAAAATTCCTTGAAATATGCCCTGTAAAAATCAGATATATGAATGCTCTCCTTGAGAACGATGTTTACGGCGTTATATCCATTATGCATTTGGACACAATACATCAAGATCTGTCTATGCGTAAAAATATGAGAAGTATGGAAATTCGTCGCAGAAGATATTGAGCCACCTACGCGCGCAGTTAAATTCTCGAGGGGTCGAAGGAACTTGTCCTGCACAGGCAGTACTTTGACCATCGCTCCGGCTGGATTCAGCATGGGAAGAGGAGGATGAATGTCCGGAAAACGGGGCGAGGAATAGCAGAATGGGGTGTTCGAATGGTGAGGAGGGAGACCACTCCGGAGTAAATGGAAGAAAACGCACGAAAACGCTGGTCGGCTGCGGCGGCGGGGAGAAAAATGGAGTGGCACTTCGAGATTGACAGAGATAAAGGAGTAGTCAGTCGAGAGGAGTGGAGGGAGTAAAGAGGTCCAGAGGGGAGAATCTGGGTCAAAGGGAAGGGGTTGTCCACGACGAGCAGTAGGAAACGAGGATGGGACTTGGTTTTTCATCAGCAGAGAGGAAGATACCCATCGGTCACCGATGAAACGATCATGAGTGGTCCTGTGAAGCAAACTAATGGTAATTCTTCCCATACATGAAACCCTGCCAGTTGTTAGAAGACAAGTAGCTCATAGCTTCAAGTAATTGGTGAAATATCATTGGCGAATTTTAGAAATGCGATGAGAAGATGAGGATGCGATAAAAAATACGATTGTTTTTTTACAACATATCCCGAATTGGTCCTTATTTATGCGTAAATTTTCAAAACGACATTACTTAAATTTAAATATTCTATCCTCTTCATAAAAATAAATAACATTTAGTTTGAAAATTACTCCAAACCTTAGGTGTATGACCTTGTGATACATGGCAATGTATCAATCAGATTTTAGCCAAAAAAGTGATATATTTACTGTAAGTAAGGATTTCAAGAAAATTAAATTTGCGTCCTAATAATGAGAAGCAAAGCAGTGGAGAATACAAGCGACTAGACTTCTACAGTGAATTTCAGAGAAAATCTACAGAACAGGGCCGAAACAGAGTATTCCATTTACCCTCATTATTTCCTCTTCCCATTTTCAAGGAGGACATGACTGTAATCCTTACTGACCCACAGAGACATTATAAATTTATAGTTAACATCCAGAGATAATATTCAGGTACTTTATGTAATTTAAAGGTAATAATTTCACCCTTTCAATATACCATTTTTCCCATTTTAAAAAGCTCACGCATCCTCAAAAAATAAAATAAGCCAAAATGATGAAGTATTTTGTTGTGTTCCGTAACAAAATCCTGTTGCTCTAAGGTTGTTGAACCAAATACAATAGACACTCATAGAAGAGGTAAAAAATTCATATTTTAATCGTAAATGGTACACACTTAACAGGTTGAGGGGACCTAATGAATAAGGTCGACCCTCATAGCTTAGAGAGTGCTGAGCGCTACTTTCGGCAACCAATCCGACAGATTGCTACTCAGGAACAGTCTGGGCCACCTTGGCAGGGATGTGATCCGACACGAAAAAATCTCTATAAAATACCAAATTCAAAAGTTTCGAACCGCATTCACCTTGAGGTACGAATCCGAAAAAAATACGAATCTGAAAGGCTACGAAATGGGAGGGTAAGGAAATACTTAAATCCGAGGTACTTTAAAGAAAAAAACCGCGGATCCAAAAAGTTACACAATGAAGTGGATACAGTTTCAAATCTTACATTCAATCGTCCATGTGTGTATAGGCTGTTTTATTAATCTGGTGACGAAATCAAATAATTTATACTAAACTTTAGTTCTTCTAAAGTCAGTTAGATGTTATAATAAACAAAATAAATTAGTCATTCACTACAGGAGTTAGGGATTTAAAAATCGATTTACTACAAAAATTAGGGAACAAAAAATTAGGACCGCTATCAGGTAAACTGAAGCCTTGAGCTTTTTCAACCCACAAGAACAGACCTAAGGGCAATGCTACTTTGAATAATATATTTTATGTGGCCCTTACAACTAATATATAGCTCTAAGTTACTTTCATGTTTTACATATACAATGATATTGCCTTCTAAGAGGAGATACTTATCACTTAATTGGCGTTTTCAATAAATTTATAAAATATCTAAAGAAAAATTTATTTGTGAACATACACGGTCATGCCAATTAGAAAAGGCTTTCAGGAATCAAAAGTTTACCAAGAGCCCCGCATCCAAAGCAATGAAAGCTCAACATATACATAGATAGCCATTAAACAGAATAGATGACATAATTATAATGTTTAGGAATTATCTCAAATGTTATCAGACAGCAACTTGAAGCAGTCAAGATAATAATAAGGGAAATAAGGTAAGGAGAGAACTAGGTCTTCGAATTAGATAAGGGAAGGCTTATGTTTAAAACAAGCAAAAGAACTATATGCAATCAGGATTGGAATTAAGATTCTGCTGTAACAAAGGTCTAACGCTGGCCGATCTGCTTCCAAGTCAAGTCATCCCAAAACGTAGACTTCCTAAAAAATAATTCCATTCAAAATGTTCCTTCCTCTTATGATATAAATGCGTATTTTTTTCATTACCGATTTCACTTGATAACGTTCTATACACAGGCTTAACAGGTAGAATACCCAAAAATATATTGTTTTTGCCGACGAGCAATAATTTCTCAACTCAAACATCACTTCAAGAGAGGAACAAGTTAGAAGTTCCCTTCTTTCAATTACAAAATTATTACAGCTGGTACTATGACGCAAAAATATGATGGATCATCAAAAACACCTTTTTCTCCTACGTACACTTTTTCTACAATATTACTTGAATAGCAATGAAGGCAGTCGGGCAATGTGCCGATCTCCCTGAAGGAAATCGGTGCTAAGACTGTGCATGCTAAATAGTATTTTAATCTCCCCCTTCTGCATCCAACAGAGAGCCAGTGGAAGTTTGCAGCGTTTTTAGAGACCGATGAAAGACTGACCTATCTGCTTCCCAGTCAAATTATTCCAAAACGTACATTTCCCAAAAAATAATTCGATTCCAAATTTTACTCCCTCATCACTCTAAATTCGTATTTTTATTTTTCACTATCCTTTTCAGCTGATAATGTCGTAAACTCAACTCTAATGCTAAAATATAAATATACATTTTTTACTGCAATGCCAAGGATTTTTTATACTTCAATTCAAACTTCAATTCAAGAGAGAGAAAAAAGTTTTAAGTTCGCATTTTTCAGTTACAAAATAATTGCAACAAGTACTATGAAGCTAGAATACATTGGATCATCAAAAACACCTTTTTCTCGTGCGCAAAAGTTACCTACAATAGTACTTGAACAACAATGAAGGCAGTTGGGCAATGTACCGATCTCCCTCAAGAGAATTGACGCTACGACTGTACGTGTCCTATGGTATCTTCCTCACTCCTTGCATCCAAGAGGGAGCAGAGGAAGTTCGCACCGTTTTCAGAGACCAATGGAGTAGAGAGAAAGAGAAGAAGCGAGATCCATTTCGGAGAAATGATCGCGTCCCTGCAGAGTGTGCGATCACCCAGAGGGGAAGAGAAGTGGGTAGGTATCTACTACTACGGGGCGTGAAGCGTCCTCCGTGGTGTCGGTGACAGCCGAGCGCGGTAAGGGTGCGGTTGCGAGGGGAGGGCGGGTGAAGTGCATGGCTGACCCATTGACTGATTGATCGCCTTCTATTTCGCCAACGTAGTGCTTGATAGTCCCGCGGGATCGTCATCCCTGCCTCTGATAGCCCATCCACCCTCTAATCCCCCACCCTCCCCTATTCCTTTTTTCTCGTCTTCCGTTTCAGCTGTTTATCCCATAATTCTTCGAATCTCCGTTAATACCCAAGCAGTTCGTCCCATTTTTTTCCAGCTTCCCCGAAGTTTATAAAAAAATGTTCATATTTTTCACACGAAAAGATTTGATCCAAGGGATGATAATGTGAAATCAGGCGTAACTAGGTGGAAACGATAGGTTTCTAAGAAATTTGATGATAAAATATGTTGCAGAAGTGAAAATAAGGGTCTGATAAAAGGGTCTCTTTCTTTAAGAAATAACCGTGGCTTATCCATTGCTTCATATATCGACTGTATTAATTACCTGCTTGAAGAATAACAGGGTGCTTTAATAAATTACGAATTGATTTCATCAAGAGCACATTTTATACAGCCAAAAGGCATTAACTTCGCTCGTTTAAAAATGTTAAGGCTATGGTCAAAATTATTGCTTCAAATTCCGCAATTTTGGCCACAATTTACGATATACTAGTTAATCCTCATAGTATTTCCAATCATAAGTATTCAATTTGCAAAATAAAGAAGGAATCATTACATGAGGGCAATTAGCTAGAGTTAACATTTGTAAATTGATTCAGACTACGAAAACACTACCATTTTATTATGTTGAGAGGTTGATTTTTAAAAAGGTTTTCTCCCAAACAATGAAACCAGTTTTTTTACAGTAAAAACGCGCACATATTAAATATATGAGATCAGACCGTGATTTAGCAAGTATCATCAACATTCATACAAACAACATCACACTATTTTAACAACAACACCAAGTTTTTGAACTTCATCATCATTGACCGTGAGTTTCACGAAATCCTTTATAAATAAATAGTAAACACCTCCATAAATTGCGTGATGGTATATTATAGACGAAACATAAGAATATATTTAGAGTTCTACTGAACTGCCAATTTCGTTAACGTTTAGTTCCGCTACCTCCATTTTTACAGCATAACACCGTTTCGTTATGATTAATCATATTTATATCTCCGTGATACAAATAAGAATAAAAGAAAAATAATTGTAGAAATACGTACCTATCATTTAAAACAAACAATAATTAAATTTAATAATAATATTTCAATTTAACTTTAATAAAATGAATGAGGACAAGACCACCGGAGTACCAAAAAGGAAGACAGTTTTCCCACTTAGCCGTTTTAAAATCTTGTATAATACTCCAAAATATTCTTTCGCAATTAATGGCTTTTCTGTGCACCGTGAAAATGGATTATTTAATTTTGATCTATGGTTACGCAGCCATAAAAGTGACATTTTCGCCGATTTCTGGCCGCGTGCAACAGTGCGAATTAGTGACCACACGCGCCCAGCCAGCTGAAATAGATACCACCCTTCCAGCCTCCCACTAATCCACTGCCGAAAGTCGCTGAGCGCAATCGACCTCAGCCGAACGAGCAACGAATGCTCCAGATTGAGTCAACTTGGGATAGCCTAGCGATAGGATATCGTTTTGGGTATAATCAAAAACTAAATTCATCTGAATATATCCATAAATTAAAAAATAAACCTCATAACATCACTAAATTAAGAGAAAAGAAGTCGTACTTCTGAATGAATAATCTCACGGACAAACTGTGCGGTTGAAGTAAATAATGAGACTGGGGGTCTATGAGTAAATACTAGTGATATAAGGTCTTAAGTATAACCTCTCAACCAAGGATAAAACTTTCGTGATACTTTATGCGGGTACAGTTAGTCTCATTTATCCACTTTCATGGCTCGAATCCCTCTCAATAGAGAGAACAGGCCAACAAATCTTCCCATAGAGGGTCGTTTTGTCCCGACTGTCAATGGCGAATGCTTTTACGCTAATAAAAATCCAGGGTGGTAGTTGACAGAATCCAAAACGGAAATAGAGGCAATAATACGAACTGAGTTTTTACATCTCGCACTATCAATTTTTGAAAATTTACCGCCTAATGCTATTTACACACTGTACCCGTTTAACGAAACGGCTAATTGAACAGCTGTGAAATGTGCGTTATGAACATGCTTATACTATTTGTGGACCTAGATAAGTCTAGGGTCATAAATCTCCTCTCGAGACTCCCTATTCCGCCATACTCACTCCCCTTTGAACTCCCACATCTCTTAACCCCCTCCTACAGGAAAGGAGGGCGCGGTAGAGTTTTCTCCCTTTCTCTTACGACTCCTTGGTCCTTCCAAGCCCCCCCAAAAGGACGTCGTAGCTTCCAGCCACCTATAGGCTCCATGAAAGTGTTCATCCGATAATGAACCCACAGATAGAAAGTCTGCGACAAAGAGGATGTACCTCACGAAGCGGCATCTAATCAAAAACTAAGATAACACCTTTCTCAATTAACCGCCTTATTCCTCTCTTCCTGCACAGTCAGCACAAGATATGGCTACAAGACTCAACACAATTAATCAGTTCGAATAACACCAGTTTATCCCAACTACAGTTAGTCACTCACCTTTCAGGAACGTCCTGATGAGAGTAGCTGGTCCAGATTCCACTAGGTTTCAGCACACACTCATAATTGCCTCCTAACGGTCTTTTATGATGGAATTCTTACCACTTCACCGGAGAAGCAAACATTTCAGGCGCCTCCAGGAATTCCCGTGCACAATCGTGGCTACCCCGCGTGAGGTTTCTCTGTAGGAGAGCGGCACATGGTTAGGCGACATTAGCTGTAATGCCTTCGAACCGAAATATTTCTCGATAGACGAATTTTCGTCCTGATTAAAAATATCTTGATGCACGCCTGTTGGATGCATACAGGAATAACTTCGTATCCCTATTAGCACTCAAACTGTGCACGCACGAACCACATTTGCGGAAAGGGGATACATTTTTCGCGAAGATAATATTTATCACGCAATAAAAATTGCAATCATTGAGGTACCCATGTAGAAACCGAAAAACGCAAACACTTCACTAACACAGAAAAAAATACAGAAAACCCGCTTCACCCATGCTTACCTCGCGAAATTCTCACCAACTGCTGGTGAACTGACGATGAGACTCCTCGAAGGAGGCTGCTCCCCTAACATGACGAGAGAAACTCGCTCTTGAAAAATAAGCGCGAGTCAAATGGCACATAAAGCGCAGTGGAGTAAGCATGCGACTTTGTAATGAAAGTGGCCGTCGAGCCTATCCGTCATTAGATTGGACCATAGGAACTGCACCCTCGCTCGTTTTGGAGGCCAGTTTGAAACGAAGGGAGGGGATAGCGAAACTCTCGTCGCTCGGGCAGTTGTCGGGGTCGGTGCTGTCAAGTTATACGAAAACAAGGCGTACACGTGCCGAGCAACTACCAACACCTCTCGCAGGAGCGGCTCTCCCCGTGGGACAAGGTCGCACGTAGAGGCGGCGCAAGTGATGTTAGCGCGTTATGCGGGTTGCGTTTTTATACGTGCTGATCGCTAATATCTAAACTCGTAGGACCCGAGAGCAAGTGAAATTTCACTGCATTATTTGTACCACTGTAATCTACGAACCTTGCCCGTTTCATTGAAATCGGGGAGTCACAATTTGTAATGCTCTATGTCAATTCCACGCGAGAAGGCTGCTGTTGGAACATGCGAAGACCTTTACATCATCAAGATACTTCAGAATAAAATATACTGCAACTGCCAACTTCTCTACCAGTAACAGTTGGTAAATTACAGCTAAAATGGACATTCACTCGCATATCTAAGTGCCACTTAGCAATCATACGGCCAAGAATCTTTTCTGGTCCGTTTCGAAATTAAGTGGAATCCAGGTTGGACAATCCTATCTCAGTAAAAATTAATTTCTTGAAGACAAAAAAATGCGTCAACGGCAAGTTTTTTTTATTTTACAATTAATACTTTTGGTCAACTTTCTGTCTCAATCTTAGCTGTTTTTGTGATAAGATTGAAAAAATGTTTTCCTATTTAACTTGTCGGCGAAAGCTTAGATGAGTTGCAGCTTTTGTCGTCACGTTTGGAACACCAAACGTTTTCATAAATAGTATCTATAGCTTTTTCATGTTATATCTGATATCATTTATAGCTGTAAAAATAAAAAAATAGTTATCATAGACATGATTTTCAAATGCAAGTTTTCCACTAGGATGTAGCGTGAGCTAATGCGTTCTACAGGTCTTTTTCCGTCTCAATTAAATTTTCTACGGATATTTTCCGACACATATCGACGATAGGTGTTTCAAAGTTGAATACCCTTCGGGCGACAAGAAAATACATTTCAAATCGCCTGTGTTATTCTAATGTAAAAATATCCATAATAATTATCGCACGCCATTTTCCTTTCTGATTGATACCTTACCATTATTTATCTTCAAAGATGTTAAATATTTTTGATAACGATAATTGCAAATTTAGGGGAAACAATTGATCCCCTCGCATGTCTCGTGATCAATAAAAAATTGGGTTCGGAAATCGAAGAACGACGCCGAAAAGTGAGAACAAAAATGACCTAGAAATGCTGGCATACCATTGTTTCAGGTCGTTGGGAATTTCAGCACTAAGGAGACCAAGTCGCTCGGAGACCGACTTGGCAAATCAATTTTCCATCATCTTTTGTGAGATAAATTGACTTCCTTTCTCCCCTCCCCCTCCCTCGTCCTCTCCTCCCCTTCCGCCACCGAACCGACAGCCTTTATAGCTTGAACTGCCTTCAGTAATTAGGTAAATCCGGCACCGATTACATGTTTATGTGAGAGAAAACAAGACCAGGTAAACAATCTTTTCCGAGTGATGATAATATTATATTTAAGAGAAGTGGCCTCCCTAGGGATGGTGTACTGACATGGTGACATCAACTTCGGAATTGACGGGCCAGTAAAGTCATCATACCCTGAGATTTCTTGAAACAAAGAAGGGAGTGGAATAGCCGAGTCTAGGTAATCTAAGGTCGGGTGGTAAAATTGGGTTCAGGTATCGTAGAAGGGAAGACCCAATCAAAACAGTAGGCAATATGTGGATAAAAAGAAAAAAATCTCGTAACACTTCAGTGACATTGCAGAGAAGACTAGTACAGAACTATTTAAACTCCAGTGAAAGTAATCAATTACAAGGAGACTAGACTTATTATTCTAGATTCTTACTCATTCCTGCTTAGAGTTATTTGAAATATTTCTCTGTCTCATTGGATTCCCTAGAGAATTGAAGCTATCACAATAACATTGGTACGCTCGCGGATAATCTTGTCTCGGTTGATATCCCCAACTCAATTTGAACAATATCCCATCGATGAAGTGGGAATGGACTGCAAGGTTATTTTGAGAAAAATCCTGATTAAATTTCATAAATATGTGAATTCCGGAGATGAAATTATCTCCCACTCGGATCTACTTTGAAGAGGAATTACACCATTCAAATGCATGATAGGGGCACGCGAATAGTTCAGAGATGAAAACTCATTTCTTCCGGGCGACACTTCGAGCTAGTGAATGTCGTGCGAGCTGAAGTTCATGTCATTGCATTGATACTGACCCTATCTTTCTTTTGATTTCCTCGGATTTTAAAGCATTAATTCCAAGAGAAATTACTAGACACCCAATTAATCTGGGCGTATGATGTCTCCATTAAAACCATTTCCGTATTTATCACTTTAGAAGGCCAGACGTTTTGTGAACAATTTCAAGGGAGAAATGTTCAAACGTGAACAACAAATAATACCCAATAACTAGAGAAAAATTCACTGGATTGAATTGAATTCAAACCAACTTCTCCATCGGGTCATCTTTGATTGACTTTTTCCCGATTTGTGGTCTCAAATGAGGCAGCTAAGTGCTTTCATTCATGATTATTCATTGCAGGAACGGGTATTTGGTAGTAATTAGCCGCAATTAAACAAGTATACAACTACTGCTACTTCCATTGCTCATCTCCCCTCGATGAATGGATTTAATGAGAAATAATTTTGCTATCGTGGATAGTGTGGTCGTTTTAATTAATTTAACCGTTTTAAAATTTCAGCATTATCTTTTTTTGTGTCAACTGTATCGATTGTGTGGATGCTAAGAATGCAGCTTTCACAAAATGACAAAGTGTCATTACTTCGGATTCGAACCGTCCCATAACTTCACTGCAACTATCTGGCCGGGAATTAATGCTCACGGCTATGAAGACACTTCTTCATGAAACATAAACGGTGAGTTCAAATCTGAATTTCAAGTATCCCGAAAAAAAAACACTCCGTCACGACGGCCCAACCTGTGAGTGGACGTGAGTTTTCTCAGTGCATTCCATCTGCAAGGGTTTTTGCTCATGGAATTTAACTTCCGTTTCGTTAGCCGCTTAGAATCCCCGTCCGTCCTTGTCTGCTCTTGGTGACGTAAAAGCGAAGGATGCAGCTGGTCTCATGTGCCAGCGTTCCTAGTTTTCATCAACCCGGACCCATCAGTAAAACGGGGCACGTGGGTGTCTACATTTTATTAAAAACGATAGTACGGCTATGAATGGTACGATTGAATCCCTTGATTATTTAAAAACTAGCAGGCCACCCGGCGATTCTCAGAGAGGATAGTACACAGAGAAGGGGGGAACTTGGAATTCATGGTCGCATGGCAAAATTTTTAAATAACGGAGCAAAGCAGGCATGATAGTATCTTGATACATATGTGATAGTGAACAATCGAAAAAACAATTTCCGTGTACCGCGAACGGTATCAGCTCATACCCCGCTCCACAACATTGATCATTATGCGTGTCCGTTCGTGCGTAGACTAAAAACGTCGTGTGCACGAATTTCCCAGCAAAAATATTTGCACCAAGAGGATTAATAGTTAAGAGTAAAATCCTTTGAATATTTATTTCCCTTTGACCCTTTCAAGACCTTTGCCTACCCGGCAGAATTTCTAACCACAGAATTTGTATGACGTGACTTATCAAACGACGCAGAGGACGCGTCGGACGCAACCGAAATTAGCACTACGGGGTTCGGAAGTATGAGGTACACATAAGTACTAAGTTTGGTCGCAATCCAAGTAGCCGTATGGAAATGCATAGTGGATTTAAAAGCAGACATCCTCTTTTATATGCATGGATATATCTCTGAATATTAACGTTCTGGAATTGATAAGTATCCGCATTACAAATGTGTGAAGCAGTAATGTACGATCGTTACCTCACATCATCGAAGATCGGTCTCTTTCTTGAAAGAATTTTTTAAATTTGACATTTCATTCGATGGGCAGCGATGAGTATCTCCTTGTATTTTTTTGCTTTTGAATTGAGCGAACCGCTGCCATTAAAATTTTATAACGCGAACACCTATATTTTCTTTTTCAATGTTAACGTTTACGTGGTTTACGCTTTGATAAAAAATATGCCCTTATTTCTACTATTCAGATCATTTCCCATCAAGTTGATGAATTTCAAGTCTAATATGAATCATTGGAATGAGTCGCTCGACTCCCTTAGTTACCATAGGTGGAAAAAAGGAATCAGTTAAACCAAAAGAAGAAGCGGTAAAATCGAATTAAAAAATATTTTGAACACCATCCATATTGATCACCTTGAGCAGAATCGGTATGCTTATGGGAATAGATTCCACCAGAAAACAATATGCTGCTTGTTTCTGAAGTACTGGGCTGATTTACCTATGCATACCAGCCTTACTTTTTAGCTGTTTAGTTTATGTGGACGTTTATTTACCGAAAATGCGAGAGGGAAAGTAAAGTGAGCGTCGCAAATATAACCTGTTCGATTTCTATAAATCTTGGAAACTCCAAGTTAAGCAATAATACAAGATAAACCCTGAAAATAGTGTTGGAAAACATCATAATCTTATGCATAAAAGGATGAAATGGAAAAAAATTGATTCGATAACTTCCCGTAGCGTTTGTCTGCGAAGTCTAGGACATAGAAGACTGTGGAAGGTCGTTTCGGATAAAATAAAAAAATCATCTCGATAGAATGAAACGTGAAGCAGGCATATTGTAGGAAAAAAAATAGCAGATGCAGAAAAGCTGGGGAATAAAGAACTTCTTTCCATGTTGTATCCCAGTCGGGGTCACCATTTTCCTCCAGACGATAATGCTCAAAGTTTCGCTTTTGTTTGCAAAGGTTGAGGAGATCGGAGAGAGAGGCTTTTTGAAAGCTTATCCCTGTTGCATTCGCTGAAACTCTCCCAACGCAAATGCAGCTTTTTGAACTTTCACTTCCCCACCCACTTGAGGCTCACGGCTTGATCCCTTCGTGTAAATCCATGTGCATTTCATATCCTCTTCCCGACATTCCTCGTCGCGTCTTATCCATCCCACCGCCCTCCGGAATCCCTATAAAGCCTCTTCTCCTCCATGCCCCCATTATATATATGTACATCCCTGCAAGCTGCTCTCATTCCACCGCCTTCACTGCACCATCGTATCTTAAGCGATTCGATAAGGATGCTACCATTCTTCTACCGAACATTTTTCCGAAGGCTCATAAATAAAAAGCCTTAAAGTGCGCCCTAATTTCACATTTTATTTTTAATTCATTTAGCGCTACCGAAGAATGATGAAGATTAAATGGATCAACCTTGTAAGTAACGAAGAACTGCTAAGAAAAGTGGGAGAAAGGAGAAGTCTTCTAAAAACCTTATGCAGAAGACGGGACAACTTAGTTGACCGCATTATTAGATACTCGTATGATGGCCTGTGAAAACAATCGTAGAAGGACGGGAAGAGAAGGAAGGAAGGGAAGAAGGGCAAGGGACGGGCCCGATAGGATAGGTTATAAAGGATGTAAAAGAGAAAAAGGACGTCGCTGTGAATAGGCTGGCGGATAGGAGAGAAGAATGGAGAGTTGCGTCAAACCAATATTAAGGCCTCTTTACACGGTACATTAATACGTACGGGTTGATGTCTAAATGTATGAACGCGAGAATGAACGCCAAAATGCTCCGCGTAACCACCCAACTTGTGCGAATGCATGCACAGAAAATACAACCTGTTCTAATTTGGTTCATGCATTCGTACATTTTCCGTTCCGGTCCACAAAAATCATTCATGCAAACAGACATTAACTGGTACGTGTTAATTTATCGTGTAAACAGGCCTTTAGGATTGTTGACTGATGAATATAATGATTTTTAGCGAGTTGCCCGCACACAGTATACTTGCTTGGCTTTAAAAATGAACGGGTCAATGTGGTCTGAAAGAGAGTTCATGTGGCAAGAGAGGCGGAAGAGGATGGAACGTTTGGTCAGTGACAATCTGGGAATGGGTATATGGAGGAGCAAATGCGTGGGAGTGGATTTACATGGACCTTTAAAGTTTAAATTGGAGATGAGTTCAGGGCAGTCAATGTCAGAGTTTAGAATGCTGTGTATGAGTTTAAAGTCGGATTTGAGAATTAAATTTGGGATATTAGGTATGTAAAATTTAGGCAAAGCTTTTCCCGTGTTTCCGCGCAGGTAAGGATTCTGAAGTATAAGTTCAATGATGTTTCAGCCAAAGTATTATTATTATAATTGTTCTTTACTTTCCATCGATTCTCATGACCTGGAAACACATGCATTGTCAGTTGCATTTTGGTCCCTTGCCGAATACCCATGAGGTAGTTTGGCTGTCTTAAATTTTCTTACCTGCACAGAGACCCGAGAAAAGTTCACTCAGTCTATTCGCCGGGAAAGTGTGAAATTGAAGATACCTCCTTCGTAAATTTTTTAAATGTTTTGGGTTTAGTTTTAAATAAGGTCTAACAATATTTTAATATGCTTGTACTCCATTTCTGGGGGGTAATTTTTTTGTTTGATACTACTCCTTCATGGTAAAACTTTTAGTTTTCGGCTTGAGTCTATCTGTGGTGTAGTCCTGATTTGTATATTTGGTGAAGCCCACACCGCTGGCAAGCACGTGTGGCTGACGTGTTGCAAACGTATGCATTTTCGGCTGTATTTTTGTGAATACACATCCCTTGTCAAATACCCTTGATGTAGCTTAAAGGACGTGGCGAGGATATAGACGTAATAATACCGGGCCATTATGAATTTAATAGATTCGGCTTTTACTTTGTGAAAATCCATGTTGAAATGAAAATACACAACCTTGGTAGCTTTTCACTGGAAAATTATTTATTGGTACGACGCGTTTCGACGCTGAGGCGTCATTCTCAAGTACCTTATACTTGTAGTACATTCTGGGCCATTATTTTCACACATTACTTAATCTTATAAAATATATGCTTAAGGTACCTCAAGAGTACTTCAGCCGCCGTATCTATTACGCTTGTTTTACATCAGAAAGCTGCCGTTTTCTATGAGGTATTTAGGCCCCATAGAATTGTAATTTTAATATCAAAGATCACATCTGTACAAATTATTCAAATGGACTCCGCTATAATTTGAATAAATTATGTACCAGATAGATTATTGCCCACTATTTTTTTTAACTTTAGGGATATGAATCCGAGGACGACACTCTTACATTAGAATGCGTTTTTTCAAAAGTTTAAAGTGGCTTTAATGTAAAAGAGAGATGGCAATTTTCTACAAATTCATTTGAAATTTTGATAAATAAATTTGTGGACAATTTTCATTTGTATATACTTAAACTTTAGCCCTGAATACCGAATATAGAGGGCCGTACTAAGTAAATTTGTAGAAAATTGCCATCTCTCTTTTTCATTAAATCAGGATGTCACTCTCCTACATTTTGCCTGCCTCAGATACCTACTTTGAAGTGGATAGTGCAATATCTGATTCATCAATTTTTACGTTTTACCATTCGTGGTATTCTTTAAGCACGCCATCTGGAAGGTATTTAATTTATAATGCTTGAGATGGATTTAGCTTGAGGTGGTAAAAATAGCTTCCATTCAATTCCACTCCAGAAATTCTGGCTCCCTTTACATCAGTCCTGGCATGCACTCCAGCCGTAGAGGAGAGCGCAGAGGCACGCAGGTTTCAAAGCGCGGTGACTGAGAGGACGGGGCCTGCAGCCTGTAATATGCAGTTCCTACCATATCGAGGACATCATGAGGAGCTAAGTGCATCCCCACGGGCGTGACTGCGGTCGAATTCATCGTCACAGAGAAAATTCTCTCCCCACCATCACCGTGCACTTCTACTGCACCAAATCTCCGAATCGGCACTGCCTAAAAAGAGCTTATCGCTCTTGCGTTCCAGGCCTGAGGTCTCTTCTCTTCACCCTTCTTCGCATCCTTCCTCTCGTCGTCTTGGCTTGCCTACCTCTATATTTCCCCTGATATTCCGCAGAGAGAATGAAGATTTCACGGGGGTAGTGCGCGGGAGGGGGGAGGGACAATCACGGCCCTCTATATGCGGTATTTAGGGCTAGTAATGTGTAAGTACTAGGAATGAGTGGATTTCACTTTTTTCTATTCCGATTCTTTAAAATCGATTCCCGATCCTCGATTCCGATTTCATCGATTGCTATTTATGCCAAAGGATGATATATTAATTTGTCAGTAGCATTGTTGTTATTAAAATTGATAAAATTAAAAAAAGTCATTAAAAGAATTGAATAGAATAAAATAACAGAGACAATTAAGTGGCCCATTAAGAATATGTTTATTTAAATATCGAATAATTATTATAGTGAAATATCCTCAACTTAAATAAAATGATAAATTCTTTAAATGTTTTGGACACAATTTGTTAATTTAATAATTTATAGTGCATAAAGTCTTAGGCTTGTGGTAGTCTATATGCCCCAAGCTTATAGTCTGTTTTCAAAATATTTATTTTCCTGGAATCTGTGGGAACGGAATCGACTTTAGGCGATCGATTCTCCATTCCAATTCCGTGCCCGAGAATCGGTGGAGTTGACAATCGAAATTTGAAATCGACTCATACGTAGGAAGTACGTAAGAAGGTGATGACTTATTTGCAACCGAAGAATGATGGTGATAAAGATCAATAGAAATGGTTAGACAAGGAAATCTGAAGAAGAGAATCCTATTGAAAATTCGTCGAAGAAGACGGTTCATTCTAATCGGGAACATCATGAGACATGACGTTCTGATGAAAACATTCTTTGGAGAGCAATGAATTGGATGGAATGGAGGGCAAAGGAGAGTCTCGCAAAAAATATGCTAACATTAATTGATATAACTGGCTTAGGGAAAAGAATATGTTTAGATGAAAATATTAGCAGATTAAAGTTCATCGCAGATCTGGGTCAAACCAATCCTAGGATTGTTAACCAACGATTTATAATTAGTTTTAAAACACTTGGTCTTTATCTGAATAAATTCAAAGATATCAGACAGGATGTTAAGAGATGAAAAATATGAAAATTTATGTAAATTCACCAACTTGCATGGATTGGATATTCTTTCCTCAAACTGCTGAATAATATAAAGACTCAATTTCTTTCTTTATTTTTTGTTATTTCGAGCGGTTATGCTCATAGTGATAAATTTAATGCAAACTCTTGTTCATTATACATTCAGTACAGGTAACAATGTAGGTAAACCCCACCATCATCAGTAGTCTTTGGAATTCGTGTATGGCGACATATGGTGCAACAGCATGCCGAATAAAATGATAAAACTTATTATTCTGTCCGCCGGTTTGTTAATAATAACAAGGCATTTCGATGCTTTGCATCATCATCAGGTCAAATACAAATAAAAAGCCACTTACTTGACATCAGGTCAAATAGAAATAACAAGTCGCTTGACTTGTTATTTCTATATCTGGTCATTTAACCTGATGATGACGCGAATCGTTGAAACTCATTGTTATTATTAAAAAACCAGTGGTCGGGAAAATAAATTTTATCATTTTATTAAGCACATTCTACTTCAAAATGCCTTTTTCGAATGATTAAATTATGTAGATAAGTACCTACTGGTACTGTCAGGGAAAATCCTGTGGAAAATCAAGTAATGGCCTACGTTCTGTCGAGTTTCTCTTCCTCGACGATCGCCTAACCAGATTTTCTTTCCTTTTCCCATTCCTTATCCTCCTTCGCTTTCTTCCCTCCCATCGTCCCAGCTCGATTCGGCACCGGCCGCGTCCGTGGCACCCGAAAAAATAAATAAACGAGGATCCCTTCTCTTATTTTTCTCCTGGAAAGCCCTTGGAACACGCTCTACTCCACCCGCATCTTTTTTAAAAGCCTTTTAGACACCTTTTCCCTCCGGGCCTGTATCCTCGCTCCGTAAGGAGACGAGCTCGCGGTGCTATATGGGAAGGAAAGGGAATGGATGAGAGGAAAGGCTAAAGTGAGTGAATGGTAGTGGAGGAGAAGTGGAATTGGCCGGATACTGTCTGAGTGGACTGGGGAGGGTGGGACAATTGGCGAATTGGACGAGACGAATATATTTTTCTGAGAAATGGCGGATCTTTGACTTTATTTAGGATGTAGCCGACGCAAAAAAGGTCTCAACAGAATCAAAATGACGCTAAAACTATGCGAGCATTAATATGCGAGTGGGTGAATAGCCAAGGGGTACAAGTGATTTCTTTATTTTATATAGAGTTATGAGCAGAAATTACGTAAAGAAAACAAATTAGTTGAATTAAATATTTAGTAGTGCATTTGATTTTCCACTCGATATCAGCACAGAACTGAGACTTACTCGTATCCCTTGGCAACCAAGTTTTTGTGTATTTCTTCTGACAATTAACTTTACCAAACTCTGTGGAGAAAAAAATCACTTTCACCCCTTAGGTTCCCCCCCCCCCATATATTCTGCCACACTCGTGGCAACAGTTAATGCCTCTATTAAGATAGTAAAATTCATTATGGGAAGTTTATTTATATTCATTGTTATTTATTCTTGTACCACCAAAAACAGGATTTTTAACTTAACAATTAAACGCACACGAACATTCATGCCCTGGATAGGACCAGCCTACTCAGTCGGGACTCGAACACACGACCTCTCGTGTGACAGGCATGGACTTTCCCCGCTGCCACCGAGGCCGACAAAACCAATGTTAGACTAACTCCAGCATCATAATATGACGAGATGATAGCATGACGAACTAAAATGTTCATTGTATCGATGTTCTCTGGGTAAAAAAAGTAACCCGGCAAATTTTGTGCCGTCACTATCAGTGTTAGAATAAATAGGTAACCTTTCTGACGGCATGTCATCCTCAGACCATATTTCGACGAGGGAAAATTCAAAACTCATCGCATTGTATTCCTCTTATTACTGTACAAGTCAAAGACGGGATACCATCAGCTCGAAGTAGCAGCCGCAGGTGAACTTTGAGTGAAGCTTTGGACCTTGCTTCAGTGCAAGGGAATATGCTTTGTATTGAAAAAGAGGGGATAGGAATACACGAGAAATAATTGGTAAGAGAGAAAATAGAATGTGTCAAAGGCATTGAATGAGTATAGCTTAATATGAATAAGTTAATTTATTTCTTTTTCCTCGAAGTTCTCGCGGGTCATTACAGGTGTTGGTGATTTTTTTTGCGTGCCTCGCTTACTACTATCGCCGCAAAAAAAGATAGAACGCTTAACTTTAAGCATTTGTATGAAATCCCGCCGAAGCTCCTCAGGGTTGTGTCATATATCATTTTACTCATTGTTTATTCGGTTGAAACGATAAACCGTTGAAAATTGTTTAAACGTAAACGTTTAGCTTCTACGGTCGAAATAGTAAAAAGGTATGGTGGTGGTATGGTATTTGGAGGAGGCGACCGACAGCAGAGGTCATTTGCGCCATGAGGGAAGGCTGTGGAAGGAAGGGTGGAGCGAAACCCGGCGTCGGCGTTAGCCTGCTCTTAACGAAAGGCGCCAAGGGGACCACGGCTTAACGTCCCATCCGACGGACGGAGTGTTGCGCTTGAAATGTTCTCCACACAGCATTCAAGCAGGGATCGGGCAGTCTCTGAAAATTCTCTGCCACTGCCGGGATTTGAACCCGAGCCCCCCGGGTGGGAAGCCAACACTCTAGCCACCACACCAACCCGATCCCTTCGAAATAGTAAAAAAAACACGCAAAAAACTATCCATGAAATCGGCGAAACGGTCATCTTCTTCATCTCGTCACGGGCAAACTATTTGATTGGTGCATTTCATTGTATTTTTTACAGAGAGAAACTCGTATTTTCGCATTACAAATGGGTTTTTGAAATTAAATTGTACCCATTCCTTTTATTTTTTGAATGGCCGAAAGGCAGATTTCAATTTCCGAGGTGTAGAAAAGTAAATGAATATTGAAGTTATATGCTATATGGAGAAAAACATTTCCAAACTCTTCTTGTTAGGAAATGTTTTCTCCTCCTCCGACTTTTACGGTAGAGGAAGACGATGTGATGAGTTTGAATTTTCCTCTCGGAGAATCAGATATATATTAAACATTACATCGAAAAAAATCGATTTTTTAGCAGATAGTGGTGATGCAAACTTTGTCGGATTACTTTATCCTCCAGTGGAAGATGCAAAGTACACGCTAAATAATCTGCACAGTAAATTCTAGTCAATGGCTACTTTTAAAAATTAACAATACAATAGTGGTTTAGACTTTAAGTACTTAAGACAAAAATATGACTTTAAGCAAAGCATGGTTTTTTATATCTACTATGACATCTATCGATATTTCTCAGTTTAACTCGCATTTTGCGGCCGTGTGAATAATAGGTTGAGAGCGGGATTAATATATCCTTTGTAACGATAAATATAGCTGATAGCGATAGCGTTTTTTCCGTGTTGTTTATATTTTTATTGAAATTTTATCTCGTGTGAATTTGTAGCGAAGAGGAAAAATACAAGGATTTAAAGGAAATCTTTAAATTGGCATTTACTTTCCTAACTGTTTCCATTCCCCATTATAGTAAGGGTAATTGGGTGAGGGTGGAACCATAGATGTACACAAAAATACGTCGAGCTCCCCTTCCTTTCTCTTGTACAAGATTTACCAATATCTCGACCCCTTTCCGCTGGCATCCGAGCAACCCACGCCACACATTCTTGCGGAGGGTACCTTGGTGGTGAGTGGATTGCATCCCCTGACCCCACATTCGAAATATTTGCGGCTCAATCTCTCCCATCGGTTTAATGGATATTTTATGTTGATGGGCAAATGCCGTGGGCGTCACAATTTCACTGGAAATATACCTCACTCTTCATACGCCCACCCGTTGCGTTATCGCTAACTGTATCCTGCCTTTGCTTAACTTGACGAAAGGCGATGGTATAAATTAAACTTGCTTAAATGACTTACAATAATGCGGATCATGAAAATTGGTTGCCACAACTTTCACAACACGAGCTGTCTTCCTCAAATTACAAAAAAGCTAAGAATTACTTTCAGATTGAACTTCCATTGCACAAACGTATGTTTGCACGTACACTCTAATATTTAGGGTAGCAAATAAAAAGGTAAGCCACAGTAGAAAATAATTTAAACTCATCACAAAATGGGAAAACATCCGACGCTGAGGTATTGCAGAAAAAATTTCCACATAGAAAAATAAAATGTTCAGTGAAAATCATGGAAATAATGATGAACAGAAGGCTTTTGTAAAATAAAAAGTAGAAGAATTCATGAAAAACAGGACGAAATGCGAGAAGCGAACCTAGGATTTCTGGATAGGAGTCGAATACTGTAACCACCGGGCTACCGCAAAGAAGTTTAATTGAAAACTGAGACCCGGTTTTCGGACCCCCCTTGTTAGTGTCATGTTTTTTTTATGGCAAGTAATCTAACTGATGGTCTCATGCTTGAAACATCCTAATCATCCCGAAAAATTAACTTTTTAAAATACTGCAAATATAACAAAATATTTCTGATAAAACTCATAATTGAGGGGTGAGAAGCAAAGGGGTACAAGTGATTTTGTTTTATAAACAGAGTTCGGTACAATAATTAAGTCAAGAAAACAAACGAGAACAACTAGATATTGAGTAGTGCATTTGATTTACCACTCAATGTCAGCACAGAAGAAAGAATAACTTCTGTCCCTTGGCTACCAAGTTCTTAACCACCCCCTTCACTGAGATATTTCGAAAATGCCGATCACTTGGTAAAAGAGAATTCTCAAGATAACCTTCCGCATTTGATAAACATTGGCTGAAATAATTTCATTTCCTATAAATGTTGATTATTATTCACTCTTCTTTCCGTGAACCTCTTGATGCATAAATCCATTTAAAGTAGGCAGTAAGCTATAGGCCAGTTCAGGTGATCAAAATATCATCTTTGGCCAACGCTTCGGATTGATGTATTCCATCTAAGAATTAGAATTTTTATAATAATCCTTAAGGGTACTTCATCATCACCAATAAATATCTTACAAATATTGTAACGCTTACTGACTTCTTAAACGATCGAAAAGCATGATATTCTGATCAATGTGTGTTAGCATTGAGGAAGTATTCTTCGATAAAAATTGTAAGCACTGATGTTGGAATTTATTTAATTCAAAAGCTTTGAAAAAGGTTGTGTTTTTGTTACCTGAGCTGGCTTATATTCACTATTTTTTAACTAATCATATCCATTTATTCCGTTTAGAATACATATTCCCTTAACTCTAATGGCTAGTCACAGGGTTCCACATATATATTTACATACCATGCAGCAAATTACAGAATGATGTACAAAACACTTAACAACACATAATATTTATAAAACTAGGGAACATTAAATATAGAGAATACATTTAGCCATTCCGCCTTTTGAAGACACAAGCATTTATAACAAAAATATATTGATCATAACTAGTTATTTTTTATTCCTCCATTAACCATACATATACCTCTTTCTTTACTTCTGCTATTCCTTCCAGATCTCTGAGATGCTTGGGAACGGATTATTTTTATAACAACGAACCGAATCAGGCTTCCGACTTCCTTTCGCGTCGCATTATACGAACGATAATTCACCAGCGTCGTCGGCAGCAGAAGGAAATCGTCGCCGAGATGAAGAGAGAGAGAGAATGAGAGTAGGAGATCACATCCTATATATCGAGAATGAAGAAAACGAGAATGGGCGGTTTCGGTGGTTTAGGGTTTTAACATTTGTCCAACTTGGAAGAATTGCCCCCAGCCTCCTAAAAAACAGACCTTTTTTACTCGGCAGGAGAAGAACATAAACGTCTCCCCTGACATCGTCTAGTGAATCTGGTGCCTTTCCAACCCCTACCTCTCTCTCTCCAGGGTGAGGAGGCGGAGGCAGTATGTGTGGGAGTGAGGGAATGGAGGGATATATGGAGGGAGAAAGGAAGGGTTCGAGGCAAGCGAGGCACTCGGGAGAGACGCAACAGCCTAATAAAGAAGTGGGAAGCATGGGACTTCTCTATTTTTTCCCTCTCAGATGGGATGGCTTTGGAGGTTTTTAAGAGGAATCTGCCAGGAAGCGGAATGTCCTCCCTTGCAGACTTGGCAACGGAAAAAGGGAGGTACCGGGGGGGGGGAGGGGGAAATGAAATAGAGGGGTGGAGGTTCCCCTCCTCCCCCCGAGAAAAATTGGGGAAGGGAATTTGGTGAGTGGGTGGAATAAGAGATAATCCGATATGGATAAAGGAATAATAATAATAATAATACGAAAGGCTTTTTTTGCGAGAAAAAGAGGCAAAGGAAAGGCACACGCAGCCAGAGTTTTGTGGTCGGGAAAAAATTCGGAAGGAGGAAAGGAAATGAGGTAAGGGGAGAGAGAAAAAAATCACGGAAGTCGGAAAGAGTAACTCTCCCTTTGATTCACTACGACCGCCATGCCAGGAGTTTTGTTTCTTTTTTCAAATAAACGACTATATAGTGAGGAGAGAGGTGGTATGCTGGGGAGGGAAAAGGAAATTTTATATTCCGCCAAAAATATAGCAAAAAAATCCTCGAAACGCAATCATGAGTCGTTATATCAGGTTTTTCATTTTAGGATACCTAGAATTCCGACGAATAACGATGGTGTCTACCTGCAATCGAAATGAGGGCTTATTATTTATACGAAAATTTAATCAAATATGATAATGGTTTCCTCGCAGAAAATCGGGCTGCGTGCCGGGATAGAAGTAGAGGGAGTATGACATCATTTTCGTTTCTACCTGTTCTTGTTTGATCTGTCATGAGGTCTAATTTATTTTTAGATTCAACCCCAAAATATTAAATCCCATAGAATATATGGCTAAGTTTATTTTTTGGCACAGCAATTAAAAATTTCGCCGAGGTAGACTTTTTGAAATGAAATAATTATATTTTATGTAAGAAATATTTTTTTTAATTAATATCTAATTTTTTGGGGACTTCTTATATGATTTTGCACAAGAAATATATATTATCATAAGAAAATAAAGTAATGAATTATTACTGCGATAACATTTATAATGATGCAGTTATTGTTTGTAAAAAGTGCAGTGCTTTCAGAAATGATTTCGAAATTCTTGGGCTTCAATTCCCATGAATTAACTTACTTTTCCCTCAGCACCTATCGACACGACTCATACTTGGTAATGTGAAGATAAATGAATAAATCAATTGTGGGAGTGGTAGTAATGCCACAAATATATTAGCTTGACATTATAAAAATAAAATAATTTACTGAATGGTTATGCCGCTCATTTGTGCATTTTGGACTCCATTTTGTAAAGCCTTTATTCTCTTAAATGAAATGGGACATATCATAATCTATAGTCAACAAACTGACCTTAATTAATATTATAAAAAATAATACAAGAGTGTGTCAGCGTTATTCTTAAGATCCTTCCCACTGATCATAGTGCCTTCGAATAAGAGGTGACAATGGCAGATGAACCGACATGTGGAAAAGAGACAGAGAAATTATCAAATATCCAATAGTATTTCAACCCTCATTGAGGACCAATAAAGATAAAAACTGAGTAACTTAGAAGCCAATAGGGATGAGTGCATTTGTTTTAGATAATTGCAGATAATGGTTGGTGGTGTACACAATACTGTTGTAACAAGGAGATACATGAAAATCACTGAATATAAATATTTACTTATCAGTGATCTACTTGCGTCCCTTTGCCACAACAGTATTGTGTACTCCACCAAACATCCTCTGTACTCATCTCCAAAATAAAAAATTGCACTTATCCCCCTTGGCTTCTAGGATCCTCAATTTATCATCAAAAAGCGTTTTGATGACTCAAGAGTTAGTATTATTCAGTGAATCAGGTTTGCGTTTTTCAGAACAGTTACCTTCAGCAGCTGTTGAGCCCTGTAGTTGGTTCCTTAGCATAATATGCATTCCTGCGTTGTTGGCGCTGCTCAGGGAATGAAATGGGAGGGGCGGGACCGACGTATGAAGCTGTTCGAACTCGGCGGGGGGTGGGGAGGCGGTGGGGGCGGGAAGCGTCGCGCTGGAAAATGGCGGCTGAATTGATTGCCTCCTTTGTCGTCCTCCGCCGCGGAATCTTATTCATTTGTTTTTATTCTCCTGGAGGAGGAAGGCAGGGAAGAGATGCCACTCGAGATATTTTGTTCTTGGAAAAGAGGGAGTGTGTGGGAAGGAGAATAAGGGTTAAGGAGGAGTTGGATGGCGGGAGGATAGAGTTATCTGTGCAGGCGTTCATGAGAAAAATCTATTTCCTTATCATTGACAGTGAAGACCGTAGCGAGCGAGGCAAGGAAGCTCATGGGGTTCAATTCAAACCAATCCTCTTGTTATTTTTGTGAGAAACGGTCTTCAGTGTATACCTAACTCTTGACATAACTGTCAACCCCTAAAAATTCACCCCTTCTCCAAATTATCCCTCCTCCCGAAAGTTTTTTCTAGTTACGGCCTTGTTGACAGTGTTAGACTTATGCTTGAGACACGAAGCTTGATAAAAATGAAGCGATGTAATAGTGCTAATAATATGTTAAACATGTCTATTTAGTATGGGGATTAAGTAAAAGAGAATTTTACCTAGTTGAAGGTAAATGGAAAAAACATTTAAGAAATGGACTGCGAAAGGCCGCAAAAGAAGTTCTTGCGAGAACAAAAGCTGTCAAGAAAATTCCATGAACCACAGACGAAGTCTTAGAACTGGAAAGAAGCCAGTACAGGAATGCGAAAACAGAATAAGAACAATTTAATTGCAATAAAATAGGAATGAAATATAATCTCATACATATTACTGAAAAAAGAGGCTGTGACAACCTGAAACTAGGAAATCATTAACTTGTGGAGGTGAAGGCGTTCTGCTGCTTAGGTAGCCGAATGACCATCGATGGTCAAGGAAGGAGGAAAAATTCTCTTCTTCTTTTGAGGAATGCCAAAGTGAATATGGCACTCCTCAAAAGGAGGCATTTCTTAGAAGCTGGAAATATAAGCTTTGAAGTAAGGAAGCAATTCACTAGGGCTTAACTTTGGAGCATGCTCATTTTTAAGCCATGAAAAGGAAGGCTTCTTTATAAGGTCAGTAGTAAGGCATGGACGATGGCAGCAGTGGAGAAATCAAGACCGAAAGCGATGGAAATCCCGTGCTTTAGAATAATGAAGATCAAATGGACTAATCGAGTGAGTTATAAGTTTGAAGTAAGATTTAAGAAGAGATGTAGAGGAGAGAAGAATTTTGAAAACCATATTTTGAGTAGATGACGAGACTGCATAACCGGCCACGTCATGACTAAAGCTGGTTTGAGGAAAATTATTGTTGAACAGTAGTTGGAAGGCCTCGACTGAGATACATAGCGCAGGCGATGAAGGATATAAAACAGAATAATTATGTAAATGTTAAAATACTACCTAATTGGAGGATTGAGTAAAGAGCAACGTTAAATCAATCTTCGGATTGATGACTGATGATATGCATGTTTTTCTGTATTGACCTTGAATGGAAGTTGAAAATGTTATTGATAAAGAGACAACTCGTTATAGATAAATAGATTGAATACTAATTATAGATAAATAGACTGATGATGTTCATATTTGTCTTCGTTGATCTTGAATGGAAGTTGAAAATATTATTGGTTAATAGACAACTAAAATTCGATATCTTCTTTGTTTCTGGTAGTGCGAGTTTCATTGCATCTAGGCCGTGTTCATCTCGCATTTGAATTAGTTTTGATGAAAACAAGGAAAACTAACTGTCAAAAATCTCTTTTTCTTTGCTAAGTTTTGCATTCTTATTTACTTGTTTTCCCTCCACTGGAGAAGGAAAACATGGCAGATGCCGCTCTTGGTATTTTACCGGGGAAAAACGGATCGTATGGGGAAAAGAATGAGGGGTAGAGAAGTTAGTCGTTTGGAGGCGTCAGGCGACCCTGTTGCCCGCCACCCCCCTAGGATTCATTCGGAGGCTGCTCTTGACTGTATCGGCGGAGGCGGCTTACCGTGCCATATTTATTGCCTCAAAATTCCCGAATAAAAAAATTAAAAAACCGCGAGGAGGAACAACTTCCCGCCTTCCTTAAATCCAGGGGAAATCACAATTTCACGGCCTCGGGCTCTGGGCCGCTACACGCGCGTGAGAGGAGGTGCGAGCACTAGTTCGCACGCGGTCCCACACTGGAAAACACACGCACGCCGCCCAAAAAAAAAAATAGACAGCCGAGCGAGAAGAAGCGTATTATGCGGGCTTTTCTTCGGCGTCGTAAAAGTTCTCCATCGTATTTGTTTTTTTATTTTTTGATAAAAAAATAGCAAATCAAGTTCACGTATAAGTTGTTTGTGTTTTTGTCGTATTTTTATTTTTCAAGAAGAATATTACGACACGGTTACCCGCCTCTCGCCTAGCTGGGGAAAACTTTTCTGATGACTTATTTACATATCTCCTAGCAAATATATGGAAGAATAAAATATTAAATGTTTATCTTTCTTTGGAGCACCCTTCTCAAACGTTTGAGCTCTCGCGATATGTTTATGAATAGATAGGACGAATGATATTTCCTTAAAGGAGTAACAATTATAAAAGATGCTGGCCCTTATAAATCTCTAATGCAGAACATGTATAATGAAAGATGAAGGCAAGTATAAGATGTTCGCATGCAATTCTGATATCCATTTGTGCTTCTGAGAAAATATTGACATCAATGTAGTTCGGGAAAAACCGACGTGATTGAAATTGCTGCTTGGTAACCCGATGGAACCTTGCCTTTTTCGGATTTATTGCGAGCTTATATGCATAATGGAGGTTGGAAATACGTAAAAATAGCATAGAAGCTATTTGCAAAAGCTACAAAATTCTCTAATTGTTCATTCACATCATTAAATAAAATCATTTTCAAGATTAATTCTATCATTGAAACGCAGAGTGAATACTTGCCTTCTAGATTTAACCAATTGGTTCATCCGGTCGTCATTATCAGGGCTATGAAACATATCCAAGTACCTATCATTAAAATTCAAAAATTATCTACCGTTTAAGTTTCAAAGGTATAAAATATCCACATTGCACTATCTTCAAGTATACTCTCAAGAAATTATTAAAATTATCCGGTAGGTATATATTTATGTCACTATAGTCATAATTTTAGAGTAAGTCAAATAAAGAAATACATCAAATGATGAGTAATTTAACTGAATCTAAATAATTTTATTTAATGAATTTGCAGGAAATTTGAATTATTCACATTAGTGAATAGCGAAAATTACCACCGAAAGTATTTAATCAATGTGGTACTATTATTTCCAACTTAAAGTAATCATTGATTAATACCACCATTTTTTAAACATTGTTCACCGCTTTCATAGAAATATGAATTGGATTCATTGAACATTATGCAAAAGAGAATAATTCCACAGTTAAACGAAATACGATTTTTTTAAAAGTCGAATCACACACTGTGCTGATTCCTAAATTTTTAAGCAAATGTTTGCGAAGTTTCGTTGGACGGCCAACAAATGGCATCATCTGTTGCATACACGAGGAGGAAATGCTTTACAAGCTTAGAAGTACGGGTTTTCCTTTCAAAATAATACCGTCTGTTCAAACTGAATGAAGTTCATAAGCCGTTATATTACTGCCTGGTATTGAATAGCTCTGCTAAATATTTTATGCATGTTTTTGCACGCTTGGTGCCTCTTAGGATACACATTATCATTTGATTTGATGCTGCATGACTAATTAAAATGTTCCAAGCCTATAAGACAAAATATTGAATAATTTAATCGATGCAAATTTATTCGGCAGCATTCACATTTATAATGAAAAAGGCACATTGAACATAAATATACTTTATTCAGCTAGTTAGCTCTTAAATACTTCAAGTAACACATATTTTATTGCTCAAATGAATAATGTGTTCGATTTTACGATGCAAAACTCCTGCTGAGAGACCTACTACTTTATTCAACTACTTTTTTTATTCCCAACTCGAATTCAATGGCTGACTGTATAATATGCGCATTTAATCTGCATTGCATGCACGCTGCTCCAGGAATATTTTTCCAGTCCTAATCACAATTGCGCAATTTATAGTGACCCAAATATTACAATAACGTTCACCAGATGAAACCAAATCATTCGTTTGCGCATTCCTACTACGACTACGAAATTAAAGTTCATGTTTATGGATGAAAAGAATAACATGCTCAAATGAGATTGGGAAATATTGTTCTCTTACCTCCAAGGATGAATTTTGAAGTTTGTTATTTACGTCAATAATACTTGTGATGAGCAGTTATTCCATAAATTATCTCTTAATTTGGATAAAATACTCTCTAGTTTTCCCGGTGCAATCTATTGATTGATTGGACAATTGAATGGACTAAATATTTGATAACTGAATGGTAATTTATGTGAGCATCTTCTCCAAGATTTTACACCCAAATGTACGCATAAGTTTGATTTATGATGCATAGAATAACTAATCATTCCAAGTACAACAAACTTGGCAATTTCTGTCCTCTGTATTAATATTTTACTGCCCTTAAACACATAATCAAAAAAAATTTAAATTGCTATTTCATATTTTCCCTAAATTAACGTAGTCAGTGCTTGAGGCGATTGGAATCGTGTTTTTTGTCATCTAATGACATCTCTATTTTTTTTATAATCGCGAGCTTGAAAATTGAATTTCTTTGCCATTTTAATGGGAATTAAATTGGACAGCGCTCGACATCTGTATTTAAGGTCATAGTACACTACTTCAGCATAACGTTATCATTTATTCACTCATTGATTAGACCCGATGGTTGGTTTGAATTGGTGAGGGTAAGGATCATCCCGTACTAAGCCACGGGCGTGTGAACACCAGACGGGGTTTTGGGGCAAGTACCTTTCCCCGAACATACTCGCTCTTTTTATTCGTAGATTTTTACTCAGGGGTATCCGAAGGCCTCACCCGGGATGGATTAAAAAGAAAACTTTGTTGTATTTCACACTGCATTTATAAAAAAAACTCAACCGTTTTGGTCCATTTCAGGTCATTATCAAGAGGTGAACAATGTGATAGGTTCACTTGATAATAAATTGAAAAGGTCGAAACCAGTTGAGTTTTTAATAAATAATGTGTGAAATGCAACAGTTTACATTGTAATCTATCATGCCACCAATCCACAAAGTGAACAATATTTAATATCAATCATTGATTTCACCATAGAATTGAACCCGGGACACTTTGATCAATAGTTCATTCTCCTAACCGCTAGACATCCACGTTCCCTCCACAGCATCTTATGATTCCCTTAAACAAAGTATTTTTGAATGCGATTAATAATAATGAATTGAAAAACAATGTACAGTGTTATTTATCAACTCCTCAAATGGATGGTGAAATAAGCTCACACACTATCATGGAGGAAGAAATATGTAGGTCTTATCAATGAAAAAATAAATTACACACGGAATTGGATGGGGAAACGTCACTAGAAGTTTGCTCATTCCATCTCCGAATCTCCTTTCTTCTCCGGCCCAAGACCCACCCACCAACATCACGGGAGGAGAGTCGGCTCTTTCACGGCTGGCGCGTTCAAAAAGTCGTCAGCGCCTCAGCCCTTCAATGTAATGGCACCCAAAAGGCGAGCGAATGAAGAGCACAGTGCTTCATCTCCTTCCTTCCACTCCCTCCGCCTTGCCCATACGCTCCCTCGCTTATCTCCCGGGGAGAGATACGCCCCCCTCCCTCACCACCGCCTCTTTAAATCACAGACTCCTGTAACCCACCTACCCCCTCTACATCCTCTCCCATATCACCCTCATCCTCCTCCTTAGAGCCGAATAGCAGCATCCTTTCCCTATCTCCGGCAATTCCCAGCGTCTGACAATCTCTTCCGAAAACCGCCGCGCCGTGCTCCAGCGGTGGTGGAGGGATGAAACTTTCCTCCTCGGTTTGAAATGGATTACGTTAACTATTCCGGAATTCACTGAAAAGATTGCTGTGCATAATTGGGAGATTAGGGGGAAGGGTTTTCTTCTTTTTATTCCCTGCCGTCGCGGCGTTCGGAATCATGAAGGCACCGTGGGAAGCAGAGAAAGAAAGGTGGGGGTAGATAATGCCTCAAACGAGGTTGATATTTCACCAAATTTTGGAGGTTTTTGAAGGCCCTACCTTTTTCTTCGGGCTTAATCTCGTAGGGATACGAATTATGTAATAAATTATCTGAGAAAATCGTCGTTGTCACGTTGTCGCGTTCAATCTCCAATCTCTATGATTTTTTCGTCACTCTAAAGATAGGATCATGGTAATCGCTGCAGATTAGCTTTTATTAGATAAGTTTCAGCATTTAATTATGTAATTAACGATGTTAAAGGAATTAAAATCTCTAACGACGGCGTCGTGAACGTTCTAAATTGGTTCTAATGTCGTAAAATATAAAATGTTGTTTACCCCTTTCTTTCCTTCACGATTCTCAGAAATTTTTCACTATTCTTGGGAAATACAATTACCTCCGCATGATGCATACCATGCTGTTAATTCCTCACATTCCATCCCTTACGAGTCGATTTATTTTTGACATCAATATATAATTGACCTCAATATAGTTCAGAAATCAATCAAGGAAACGATTCCCAGATTGCAACTAGAAGTTTTCAAATTCAGATTTTCCTTATCGGTGATCGTTTGCAGAACTATTATAGCTGTGGTGCACCTCAGACTCTTCATTTGCATTTAATATTGTCAGTTTTTCCCAAAAATGGCTCCCGAGCCTATCTTATCCCCTGTGTACAAAAATGGATCTTTTCATTTTCCAAAAGGGAGTAGTCACTTTGACGTGTCTGTTTTACAGAAAAGATTTTGGCTTTAATAGGTTCCCATAAACTAAAGCATTTATGAGTACTGACGGAAGTTAAATAGGTGACCATACCTTCAATTTCATACATGTTTTTCACCTGTTTCATTTTTCTGGCAGAGTAAATTTTGGATTGCTTATATTAAAGTAATATGATCTCAGTACCTTGGCTTCCACAAAGAGCTCCCAGCCAAATAACACACCTTCGACGCAGAAAATTATCATGCAAAGAGGGAAAAATACTTTTGGTGACGGTAAGCTATCGAGCTCATGCATTTATTAATTTTTTATGGATTACTTCACCAGTCTTCATTTGTATGCAATATCTTATGCATGGATATTAAATACTTAAGAAGCTCTTAGACGCTCGTGATCGATTCACCTACGATCTCTCTGAGGATTCATCGATATTGCAATGAATGCTATCACAAGCGTATATGATGGGGGATCACTCACCCCCTAATATTAAGAAAACAATTAGGTACCGAAGTCTCAATCAGTTTAATGAATCATTTCCGAGGGAATGACAGCGACATGCAGTAATACTCCCGTCACATATATTATCATCCTTGTATATTCACACTAGCAGGCCACGCGGTGTTGCTCGGGAAGGATAGTACCCAGAGAAGTGGGAAACTTGGAATACATGGGCAAATAGCAGGATTTTTACGTTTTCCCTTCGGGCATATCAAGAGCAGAAATGGCAAAATAAACTAAACGAAAGTCTAAGCCAGTAAAATTTCTGTATTTTCAAAATGTAGAAACAAAACGAAATGGATTCAAAACCGGGGAGCTAAATTCAGGGTTTAAACAAAATCGGAGTCAAAACTACTTAGAGTCGAAACTAAACTAAAACTCTGGGACGAAACGAAACGTAGATAATGTTCCGCACCGAAGGAACCAAGTGGTTCACCTTTGAACATTTTAGTTTCGACCCGCACACAAGTACAAAGCACGGTTGAATAAATTAGAGGATCGGCCTACCGCTATTAGATGCATGGGGCACTCATATTTTTACCACAAACAGTAAAACGGTGAACGCAGGCTGGCCATTCGATTTTTAAGCTCCATATTTTAACCTCTCTACACGCATATCAACCGTAATGGGTCGAAACTATCCCCTTTTATCCCCCTCCACTCAGCTTCTGGGATCGAAACTTAACTATTAGCAGCGGAGTTTCGATTAATTTAGTTTCATTATTGGGGGTAAAGTTCCGTCCCAGGTCGAAACTAAACTCCATGGTGATTTTAATTTCGTGCGGGAATGAAACTAAACCAAGGCCTCGTATTTTCACAATATTTATACATAAATATTGTGGAAAAGTGCAACCAACTTTTACGTAAATATGTCGAACTTCCACCATACAACGCCTGCATCTGTTGAATTTACTCGTATTTTCGTTTCATTTCAATTGCCATCCCTGGTCAAGAGGTGTTGCTATCCGGCAGGATGTCCAGCCGCAGAAGTTTTATGACATGACGTAACAAACGGGAATGAGAAAACGACGCAAAGGAAGCGTCGTATGAAACCAAAAGCAGCACTATGGGGTTTGATAGCATGAGATGCACTTATGTACTAACTTTGGTTATAATCTGTGCAGATGTATGGAAACGCATTGCGAACAGACAAACGGAAATCCTCTTTTATATATACATATGCATAGAGATTTTATGCACCGTAGGGTGTCATATTTTAAAATGAGATAACTTTATCTTTCATTTCTATTAGCCACCCAACTTATCGATCCATCATCTTTAGTTATTCCTTATCATTATGAGACCAGTGGCGGATACAGATGGAGGGCAAGGGGGCGCGCGCCCCTCCCTTGTGGTCCACCCGTATTGCCAAACATTGCAGAACCACAATTGTGACTTTTTATATCATATGATGGCATTGTCTTATATACGCGTATTACTTTAATTAAAATTTTCTTTTACTCTGCCTATGACTTGATTATTTTTATTGCGGTAAAAGTAATGGCAACTCAAGATATCTTTTGCGCCGCCCCCCCCTTGAGTGTTTTCTGTATCCGCTACTGTTTGAGACTGAGTCCAGGCCAAGGAGCCAAAATCAAAGGGCCGAAATCGCCTAATTGAATTTGACAGATGTTCCCTAAGTGTACTATTCGTCTCTTGTCACCGAGATCACGCTCGGCAGTGGGGTCTGGACAAATGCGAGTTGCTAACGGTAGTCAACTTAGGGACGTAAAATTATGGACGAAGCCGGAGCCCGTATTGGAGATCCTTGTACGCCACTGGAAGGGATGCTCAAATATTCAGCTGATGAAAATAAAAATTTTCCCATTGGATATTTTTCAACACTTGAGCGAACAACTGGCAGGATTTATCCATCCTATAACTGCCCCTCTTGTCCAATCATTCGCAAGATCGCTCATGATCATGAGAGCGGAGGAGAATACACTCACTCGGGGACCAAATTGCTCACTAATATGTGTCACTCACTCTCACCTCTCTCGCGTCGGGTGATAACGCTAAAGGGTCACTCGCCTGGTGGGAAAACTCGAAACGATTACAGGAAGCGGAAGTAGGAGGAGGAGGAAGGGGAGTGGGAGGAGAAGAAAGGGTTTTCCCCTATAGGAGGAAAGGATGTGGAGACAAAGTGGCAAAAGGGTCTCAGTCGGTGGAAGGGGTCCTCTGGGGGCCGCAAAGGAGAAACGAGAGAGAGAGGGGCGTCGAATGTAGCGCTCGCTTGTGTGTGTGTGTGTGCGCGCGCGTCTTTTGGGACCTCAGAATGGGACAATCAAGTGGGACACAACAAATTACGTCATCCGGGTGAGGTAGGACCTGGGGAGCCGTCCTCTTCCCCACGCACACTGGAAGGAGGAACTGCGCTACTCTGCTGAAGAGGGAAGTTAATGGCTCGACCGAAGGGAGGAGATCCAAGAGGAGGATAGGGGGTGGTCGGGGGATGAGGAAAGGATTAAAAGAAGCCAAGAGAGAGAGGGAAGAATGATTCCGAGCGTGAGGCTGAGGAGAGGGAGTTGTGGAGGAGAGAAAAAGTGGCCTCACCGGGAAGTGCCTAGTGGGTGTCGCAGGGGGGGGGGGAGAATGATGGATAGGGCTATGGAGAAAACAGGAGAAGACTCCGGGAATGTGATACAGAACGCCTTAAAGTATATTGATGGGCTGAGCTTTAGGCCACTCTTGGCGTTCGTTGATAGAGGTAAATTACTTAATTGCAAAAATTAGTGCAAAAAAGGTCGTTCACTGTCAGGCCCGGAACTGGGGCGGGGCATGGGGGCACATGCCCCGGGTGGCATATTTAAAGGGGCGGCAAAATTTGAAATGTTAATTATAAAGTTATTTAATATTTATAATTATATTAATAAATAATAAATTAATATAACTTCTTCTTTTCAAACATTCGGTATATAATTTCAACATAATCTAAAATTAAAGCTTACGAAGGTATTTTATTTTAGTAGTAGGGTAGAGGGTGGGAGGGGGCGTCAAACTGATTTTTGACCCCACCTGATAATTTTCCCAGTTCCGGCCCTGTTCACTCTACATATACTTGAAATCGAATTTCATTTAAAGCATTTGGTAGTTGGAAGGGAAAGATGAGGTAAAAATGAAAAAAAGATCTTCATCCTTCAGTCATCCTCTCAGAAATTGAATATAATAAGTTGCAGCCCACTTTTCATGCATTGTTTCCGCAGAGATATAAGTTATGGTTCATTTACTCGATGAGGAAGAACATTTCATTGATGGGTGGCATCTCTAGTAACAGTGTTAACATAACAATAATAAACCACACGAATACCGCCCTAAAGACCGAGGAGTAGATGAGACTCTGAGAAGTGTGAATTTTTCTCCGTGAATTATTGTGTAAAAGTCAAAAATTACGTTTTGAATAAAGTACGATTTAACTGCTCAATGATATGTCTTTCCTGTAATTTTACATGTGGATACATGCCGTAACTTAGCAATAATTCCACTCAAAGTGTAGTGAATGATTAACTTCAAATGATTGTTTTCTATTGAAATCTTGTAATTTTATTTGATATTTTATGGCAAATTATGTCCTAACATTAGCAAGTAGCAGCCAACTATAGCACTTCGCCACGTTATGAAATCCTCTGATGCTTCCGAGTATTTGATGAGATGGGGAAGGAGTCTCCATATTTTCAGCAGGGGTGAAGCCTGACCCACATGGGTTAACTTTCGCAAAGGGCGGTGAGCGGAGGGATGTTCCAGCTTGGCGGCAAAGAGGCGAAGGCCGCGGCGTCTGAGAGGAGTGCTCTCCGGTCACGCACGGGAGACCACGGAGCCTCCTTAGAAACTACCCACACGCAACGGGAGGTGTAGGGTGGGATGATTTTGAAATTGACTGGCCGAAATCCTATCTATTTGAAAATTTTCAAACAGTTTAATGGAGAGCATGATTCATATTGCTTAGCTTCTATGTGCATCATATACCTCATAACCTAGATATTGCTTGAGTAATTAAGAACAGATATCCGTATGAGAAACACGGAGAACATCACATTATTTACTATTCCCCACTACATTTCCAGGTCGGGCAGAAGCGATAAATTAGGAGATATTTTTCCGGACGGATAGATATGGGAATTCTTTTTTCCCCCGAACCATTGGGACTTAAATATATGCTTGTCGTTAGGCAATGCAAATGGAATAGTGTAGAACAAAATGCAAAGAAATGGTGACTTTATTTTCATCCTCTTGAATACCGAGTATTTCATAGTCTTGCACGTAATATGTTTTTGAAATTCCAGTGTCTTTGAGACCGTATTTTGCGGCACCCTGAGCAAACGGGAATGATAAGAGGGAAGTAAAGATAGTCGCCAACGGGAAGCTCGTCAAACCAGATGAAAGAGAGGAGTAAAGAGAGTGAGTTTCAAAAGGGCAAGAAATTGAGGGTTTTTGAAGGGGTGCGGTGGGGTGCATGGGAAAGGAGCCAGGGTAACCTTATAGCGGGTTCACTGTGATGAGGAGGCGGTCTACGGGAGTAGGAACGCAATGAGGGCGGCGTATCGAGGTTGGCAGAGGAGAGACAAGTCGAGGGAGGGAGTGTGGCGCGGTGGCTTGTGGGTAGGGACACAGGACATAGGTGAGGGAGTGGAGGGGGTTTTTAGAAGTCAGATACGGGCACGCACACCCACACTTCCCCACCCTTTTCTTCCTCACACACTATGCACCCCTCTTATACTTCCTCCCCCCCCTCCAACCCCCGTCGCCCGCCTTCCCAAAGAGATGGTAACCGCGCGTCGAAGGATACGGCAGGACACTTGATATGGCACCCTTCCTGCGGGGAGACATCTCCCCTCCCCAACGGTGCGCGCGGAGTTAATTACTGTGGCCGTATATATCCGCATCCATTGCCTAAACTTAACCGGATAGGCGGAGCATGAGGAAGAGGTAGGGCAAGAGAGAGAGAGAGAGTATTAAGAGAGGCAGAGTTGAGAGAGCGAGACAGATAGGGAGAACACTTTGAGGGAGATGTGGGCGGATTTTATGACATGAGGGGTGGGGAGGTGAAGGTTTTTAGGGTGGTGGGGGGCCAAAAGGGGGTTGGGATGCGGTGCGTATGTGTATGTTGAACCGCACCCCTTTCGGTGAGGTGGAGGAACAGAGGGTGGTGGTGGTAATCAGAGGATGAGATGAGTACCTACGTTCAAAGACTCGGGAGGGACTCACACAGGGAAGGAAGAAGTACTCGGAGGGGGGGAAGGAGGCTCGTTAAGGAACTCCGGGGGGTGCAATATCGCTCTCGCATGGGTATCAAGCAGGAGCAATGAAATACGTACGACGTCGCTCGCGGAAGTTCGCGAACTGGAAAAGAGGGCGTGTGCAATTGCGTTTACCTTTCCTTCTTCTTCCACCTTGGAGGTGCCTTCCTTCCAGAGGGCTCACCTCTCGCAGATTGCGAGGCCATTAATGTCGACCCGAGGATTAATAATGATTGCAACAATCATCCGGAGTGCACAGCGAAGGGGTATGATAAGGGGGTAGAGGGTTGAAACGGTCGCGAATCATCCGAAACTTTCTCTTTTATCAGTGGCCCGCTCCTCATCCGGGCTCCTCCTCATTATCTCAGTATAGTTGGTCGCGAGAGCGCCATGGTAGTTTTCCCTCCATCTTCATCAGCGACGAACGACCAGCGCCGTCTTTCTTGCATGAGCGCGTTAAACCGCTTTCGGCTGAAAGGTGATATCATCCGGACCAATTGGCTGTCAGAACGAGGGGGTTGCGTTTTTAATGAATTGAAACATCCTCGTTTCGAACTTTATGAAAGGAATACATTGATGTTTCCAAGTTTCCTTGAGCTCACTGCTTTACGTTTCACTCAATAAGGTTGCCAGAAGAAGTTCTGATTCACGGAAATATATCGTGAGAAAATGGTGGAAATAATCATTCAACATGATTTCTGGCTAAAGGAAAACTTTTTTCATGCGCTCGTTTCTTCACTACATGAGCGCTTGACTCTCCTACTGCCACTGTCATTTAAATTACATCATTCCAAAAAAATCACAAATCGCAAGTGCAAGCGTTAGAATAACTTTGAATTCGCTCATGCATTAAATGTTTCACTTGAAGGAAAATGTAAAAGAGACAGAAATTTTAGAAGTTACAGAAATTTTCAAACTTATAACTCGGAAAACTTATATCCTTTGCTATTATGAATATCATGTGTACCTACTACTTTGGAGACATTTATACGGCAACTTCTCTGAAACCTCCTAGTGGTAACTTTATCCTTACTTCTAGCGAAATATACTTAAATATTCAAAATCCGTCCTTGTCCTTCCAATAATCTAGAATTTGATTATATAATTTTTCAACTCTTCAAAAAATAAGTTTTTCGCAAGGAATTTTTAGATATCGCCTATTTTTTTCCTCGCCTGCCAAACCGTAGGTCGTGGGTTCGAATCCCGCTTGGGTAGGTGATCCCTATCCAGGGCATGGATGTTTGTGTTGTACTTTGTTAATATTGGAAACCCTCGTTGTAAAAGGCCGTTATTTGCTGTTTACGGGGGATGTGATAAATAAATAAAATAAATATATTCCAAATGCTAAGTGGAATCATTAAAAATTCATCAAATTTTATTGGTGTTTTTTTTCAGAGAATATATGGCTATTATATGGGAGTCTTACAAGAAAATTAGGCAAAAATTAGAAAAATAACTTAGTTAAAACTTTTGATTTCCCTTGGTCCGGAGTAAAGAGCTGAAAATCAATATACGCACCAGTACTGCTTGTTGACAAATTTATTCCTTCTCTTGCGGAAGGGAAAGAATTCTCGGATTGAATTCCGCAGATATAAACGGAAGGAACAGCAAACGTCGCTATGCAAACTAAGGCGTAATTACTCTAGTTGCGATTAGATGGAGCTGGGAAATTGAAGGGTGGCTGCCTCCGCTGCTGTGGCTGCGACGAGATCGGATCTCGGAGACTGGGTGCTGCGGGTATAGGAGCAGTTGCACTCGCCGCTATTACCGCAAGCGGGCAAGTGACACGTGAAGGGCATGCATATTGATGAGAGTGGATTTCGCGCGGTTAGACGGAACGGCGAGCGAAAGAGTCATGACCGTTGCCGGTGCATCCGGACTGAAATGTGTAAGGCCATGAATTCCCAGGGCCCAGAGTGCCATTGCGGCGGTTTTGCCTATAAGGGAACCCAGAACCTACCCTTATGAGAAGGCATTTCATCCCTCTCGCCGGCTGAAGATGCATCCCCAAAACGTTTGGACGCAAAAGCGATAATTTTGGATTTTGATTTTGAGACGCATATTAATTAAACCGAATGATGGTTGAGTGATAAACAAAGATAACGTACTGCCCACTAATTTTATTTAGCAGCTCATTACACGTGTTTCGATTGCCGAAAAATTATCATCACTACCTGATAACAGATTATAGCATTTAAAAACCCTCTTTACGCGGAACCCATTAGGGTAACTTTCAGTCTTCCAAATCTTCGTCACCACCAGCACTTCGCAACCCGTATCCCCGAGGTGCGACGTCAATACGCAAGCCACTAAATGTACCCTATCTCCATAGTTAAACATTAAATTATGAAATTAAGGGTAATACACAATTTATAGCTAAAATCGTTTCGATATTTGCTATTCGTAACGCAACTTCTATTACCTCGTCGGGTTTTCTCTTTATCCTACCCCCTTCGTCAATACCTCTTCATCCTTAATTTGTCTGTGGCATACTTATAATATAGTGCTACTTCTTCACTTCTCGCTACGCATTTCTTGAAAATGTCCAAAATTTGAAACTTTTACGTGAAGAATCACCTAATTTTTTAGAACCAGAAATACAGAATTTTCAGGTTATGTCACAACTCAAGTATTTTTCTAAGGAAGTAAAATTTCAGTGTTTTATTTTTCGCAGAGGAACTCAAGAAATAAATTACATATCTTCATCTTTGACTCTAAATTGTGCAGATGAGTTGAATGTGTATTGATTTGCGAATGAATTTTATTTATCTCAGGAATGTAAAAATCGAGAGTTAGTTAAAGTCACAATATTTTTTGGAAATACTATACTTTTATCGAAATAATTATTTGGGATACATCTTGTTAAAACGTAAGGCGTTCTCATCGAAACTTATTAGTGTATTTTCCAGAACTATCGAGTCCACTGTCAAGTACCTACTCATTGAAATCACTCAAATGTAGTGAATAATTTTATAATACTTAAATATAATCCTGTATCTTATCATCGTCCATTATAAAGGATAAATTTTATAGCCTAACATACAGGCTTTTCCGTCCAATATTTTAAAAACTTAATTCGTGCATCTATGTCATCAAAGTTCTTGCAATATTAATTGCTACCCTCTTAGGAGGCATGAGGAAAGACCAGTGTACTTCGCCGCAGCGAATTAGGGCCACACGATTCCCTCGTAAACTTCAGCCTTGAGGTCGCCTCATGTGCATATCAAATTTGGCAGTCATCCCCCGACAGGATATTTCCTCCGGGGTATTCACAAGTAAGCCTTCACTGTGCTTAGCCAAATCTCACAGCATAAATTAGAAATTGATGATTCATGTATGTGATTTTTAATTGAATAGCGTTTTTTATATGTAAATCTGAATTGAAGAGATTAGAGTAGTAATTAGAAAAATATTCCAAAAGCTATCATAATTTTCATAGAATTCAGAAAGATATGATGATTGATATATAATCAAAAGGCGATCCTGGAATAAAAATAATTGCATTGCATTTGATTTAAAGGATAAATTAGCTGTTTTCTTGACTACGAAAGTATTTTTTCCGGGCTCTAATATAAGATTCTTATTCAAGGTTTAGGAAACAAAGGGTATTAATTTTTTCGCAAAGAATAAAAATAAATAAATGCTTAAGAATGAGAATTTACTATGAAGTACTCTGCCAAAGGATAACGACATTGGATTTTTGTCGCCACCCCGTTGGTGAAAACTAAATATTGAACTCATATTGGTCCTGTAAACCATTATATTCTACCTCTGACTACAAGTAACTAACTACAGAACCATCAACTTACCTTCCTCTCGTCACCAACGACTTTTTTATCTCGTGTACGTGCTAAATTAGGTTTGGTTTTCGGAATGATTGGAGGGATAGGAGACCTTTAGAGTCGCCCACATCGGCCATAAGATTTGAGACCCGCCCGATTGCATGCAACGTTCTCATCCAACGAAAATTCAATAAATTGAAAGAAAATGACCCGTTTTCGTTTTTTCGAATCGTCACTGAGTTACCTCCGAGATTTCCTGAGTGTATGGAGAGGAAGCCGGAACACGGAAGTGTCAAAACGTATCACAAAATTCGTAACGCAACCGGATAATTAAACTGGACGCTCCCCGCTCACAATGAAAGACGTCAGTCAACAGCAGAGATCAAAGCGATAAAAACTGAACGGCGTATTAACACGACAGCTAACCTTTTCCTGAGGGATCCGACGCTCTCTCACAAAATATGAAGGTGACGGCGACATGCTAACTCACAAATTTTCCATTCAAAATAGTTATGTTTATTCTGTAATTGAATGCCATTAAATTTTCATTTAAATTTAATAATTAGTGATTAATTACGATTCAAGTCAATTGTTACATGCTCACCCTCATCGCTGCCAATTTAATACTATTTTTTCGTATTAATTAAGGACATGTTTACACATTATCTGAAATTTCTCTCCGAAAGTACTTGACTTTTGGTAAGTGTGTATCATTTTACCCAAATGTAGAGTGATAATATAAAAAAATGAAAGCATTTTATTTGTGCTTAGAGGCCAGATTCAGTTAATCAACGTTACAGGGTTAAAATCCATCTAAAACCAAATGGCGTGGCGCGTTTTGGCCATATTTACTATTCCATGCGCACTCAGGAAAGCGCAATGTACATTATCTTTCGCAGACCTGGGTGGTCGGGTGTCTAATGTGTTGGCTTTCCACTGCCGAGGCTTGGTTGTTCAATCGCCCCCTGTATATATCAAACAATTAAATTCTACAAGTCAAAATTCGCTCACGTTCTTCAATCGTGAGCTATTTTAAATCGTGAAGGGTGGATATGAATAATAGCTCAATAGTATTAGCGAATATGGACGCAAATAACGTTTACATTAGATATTTGGAATTTATGCAGAAAACTTCTCTATTTGTTGAGAAAGAGTTCTCATCTTAATTTTCCTGCTTCATTTAAACTTAACTTTCCTAAATATATTCCTCGAAATCGGTTTCTTTAGTGAAAAGTGGACGAGAAAAAATCTATTTAACTTTCTTCCGGCATGATTGGAGCCTAACTTCATGGAAAAATTTAAGTATGCAGAGCATTAAGTTAAATTTTGCAAATTAATCTTTATAAATTTAAAATTATCTTCTGAAATATCTTCGATCAACGTTCCACTCTAGTCCATAATAAAAAAGTGCAGTATTTTGTTCTACGATACACGATAGTATGCTTTATGCATTCCAACCCCTTTCTATCCTGGTAGCCATACATTTTCTCAGCACACTTGTCCAGTTGCTCGCGATGTGAAACCCTATTGGAGGTCAAATGAGAATATAGACTCTTAAGAACTCTCCAATACGCTCACCATCATTTCAAAACCCACCAAATTCGACCGCAAGCCTTGATCAAAATGCTGACTTTACGTCTTCGCTTCAATTCTCCATCTTCAAATCAGAGTGATCCTTGTCTGACGCGACCCACGAGCTAGGGGACGTAGTGAACCAAGCCTCTCCTGACCTCTCCAAAATCCACACTGCTTGGATAAGGTTAAAGCCACGGTCTTTTCGAAATGATCTTTTTCTGACCCTCAGACGAATGGTCTGTCATGTTTTTTTACACTGCTGAAAGACGCAAAGACCTTTTACAGCCAAGGTCGTCAGTTTCATCTCATAGAATTTACCCACGTATTTACCCAAGTATCGTCCACTTTCAATATGCAGTTTTATTTAATGTAGTACAGAATAAAAATCAGGCCCTATGCGAGGAGTAATGAGATGTCGGTTCTTGGAGAGTAATGGAAGCTGGATAGAGCGACCGGTGGCATCTTCTTGGGCTCATGTCATAACTTTTTCTCCGAGAAAACTTCTCGGGAGATGAAAACCTCGTCGAGGACTCGGAGCAATGTAGAAACGAGATTCCCCCGTAGTTTTACTTTTCTTTTTTTTTATTCCTCCAGCCGTCTGCTCCTTATTGCGCCAAATAAGACGAGACGACTTCAAGAATAAAATATGAAAAAAACGTATAAATACGAAGGGAAGCATCCGTGCCCGGAGGCCATGCGGAGTTTAAGAAGCCATCCAGCTTCTCCGGTGCGTAGACTCCGGCAGGAGAATGATTTTTTCTTCTCTCTCTATCGACTTTTAGCGGGTCCTTCACTTCCTCTCTCCTCCTGCCTTTGCACGCGATGCATTTACATAAATGCCTCCTCAGACTTTGGCGTCTTAAGTTCATCCGAGAGGCGAGACTAAGAAGTAGTGGCGGCCTCTCGTAGCCAGGCTTGAGGAGTTCACACCAGCAGGGAAGAGGGAACTTCTTTGGTGTGGAGTACATGCTGTGGGACGACTGGGAGTCAGTAGAGAGGGACAGAGAATGTAATAAAAGAAGATCACCCACTTCCACATCACCTCCTTCACGGGCGAAGACAAACGGTAAAAAAAAGGCGGATTGTCAGCGTGGTGATAGTAAAGTGGAGTACTACCGGTCCAACATTAACACCTCCCTCTGCGTTTATCATCATCTCTTCATCACCAGAACATGGAAGGCTGATATCGCGCTTGCGGCGCGACGTGCTCGCTCTATACAGAGTTACATCGTTGTGGTATAAAATAGGCGCTGAGAGTTTATAGGAGATAAAAGTGTTTTAGGAAAGGTAGGGAAACCAGGAGTGTAAACTCACTTAACCATCCGCGCTAGCCTCCACATAAAGTAGAAAAACTGTGATAAAATGACGAATTATGTCTGTAGCCTGGTTACACGAAGGACCGAAATAATGATCGCTCGACCCAATATTCACTGAATCGCATAGCCATTCCACCTTCCCTTTATCCATTGCTTCTTTCGCCGATTTCCGAATCATCTATTGACATTCCATTAAAAACCAAACGTGGCGTCAAATCACTATTTGCGACCGTGCGCTCTGCTTGGCTGAAAGATGGCGCCATCGCTATTGCCGAAAATGATCTTGTGAAACGGTCATTTTTCCGCCATAATTGGAGCGATCGCTAGAGCTATCACTCGTAAGGGACGGAAAAATTGATACTGTGATTCAGGCTCTAGATGCCATGATGATGAAAGAAGACGCTACACCTCCAAGATGTGAATGGGAGATAGGAATTTCCACTCTCTGGTATTTTCCCACTTAAAAAATCGAAATAACCTGGTTTAATTTCTGTGTTTCCTCCCCAGCTATTGTCAATGCTATGCCGGGATAAGATCTGCCGCTCACTGCTCAGTACAGCAGGTACGGAAATCCGTCAATCAAATGACTAAGCTGAGTAACTAAGTGGTATTCCCAAATTTAAAACGATATCCAATCATAGCACCGTCGCTGTCGTCCTTTCTCCATTGTATTTTCCTATCCCTCTCTTTCCTTGCTCATTAATTTATTTATATTATATTTATAATGATATAGCGACTTCGTTATGATTCCAGTATTCCTTGCTTACAAGAGTTGCGCAATCGTGTTGGTCATAAACTCACATGGATATAATTGATGGATTTTAACGAAATTTTGACTATGGCTCACGGGATATAAACTGTATGCTTCTTTGACTCCTTTCAAGCGACTAAGATGAATTAACTTTGTATGTAGCCGTCTAAATTATGGCCTCCCTCAGAATAATAGTTATATTACTAGTAACGTCTTCTTCGGGATATTTTTCTGATTTCGTTACTTTTCCATGTATGTAAGCCTACTTGCAAAAATCTAAAACCTCCTGTGTGGCGAATTCAGATGTAATGGGAATTTTTCCTCGAATCCAAGTGAAATATTTCTTGGTGAGGCCAATTATAGAACACTTCGAAACAAATTTCTATCAGCCAAGTATACATACTCAATTAAGTCAAAAGTACCAGACAATAAAAATAAGAATCCTGTCACCCATTAGGCATTAAAATCTTTTAAGACCAAATTATGTGGAATTGTATTTATAACAGCAATTTTTGTGCAAGTTGCCTTCACCAAGAAAGTTTTGACGTGAATTCAGCCAGATGCTCATTTTTCGTGAAGTCATTTCATGCATAAGGCTCACTGGACGCTCCCCCGTCTCGCAAACAAATTGTCCGGATTGGTCCCTGAACCCTTTCCCCGCTCAAAACTTGGGATGGCAACGTAAAATATTTTGCACAATAGAGGCAGGGGGGCATCCCTGTGCCACCCCGCTTATCCAGGGAAAGGAATTAAGGGATGCCAGGGAAAGGAACTTAGAGGTGTCCGATGGTTTCACCCGCCGATTAGTTTCCCAAAGCTCTACCACGCTTCCACACTGACCTCTTCCTCCTACGCCACGGCCATCGCTTACATTACCAGTGGCAGATTAAGTGGGTGCATAGAGGGCAGCCACCCCACCACCCGCAATTTCTGGAAAATTTGAAAATATTTGCTCAGGTTTGCCGAATTTTTCATTATTCATCAATGAAATAGTATGCTTTTATTTGAAGAGAGAGAAATAAATATTTTATTTATAATTTTGTTAAAGTTTGTTTACTAATCCTCTATTTTGTTTTTAAGATTTACTTTTCTTGCGAGTTTTCCTTAAGATTTCTTTAAATGGCTAAAATAAATATTTTTGTATCTTTAAGGCGGCCCTCCGATGGAAGTTTTAGTTTAACAGCTTCACAAACAGTACTAAAATATTTCACTGGGGAACAATTTTTAACATTTTCTATTGAATTCAAATTTTCAGCTGCTTTAGGGTAACGTAGGCATGCTGATTTCAAAATTGTAGTTAGTTTTCTGAGACGCAGGCACGAAGTCCAAAGTTTGCTTTGTGGGGAGCTTCAGTTTTGAGCGGGCTGCATACATTTCTATTTCGTTGTCAATTCACACCCATCGGTTATCATTGAGTATGGGCAGTATACAAGGTTAAATTTCCATTTCAATTTTGTCATATGCAAATTTTGTATGATATATGATACAAAAAGATGGCATCCTGTTTAAACTCAGTGGAAATATTGCAATGCCTAATTTTACTAGTACTAAGAACTTCCACTGTATCGTGCCAAACATCATACATGGTTTTCTATTGCTTAAAGAGTGGACGTGGTAGATAAAAACTAAGGTTATTTTCTTATCCGGAGGCCAAAAGTTAGCCAAAAACAAGTCTCAGATCTAAGACACCAAAATGGTTGTTCTGCAGCGTTATTGATGAATATTTAAAAGCCAGTTGGTTGCGCATTTGAGACCTCAAACGCATTATCACTAAGAGGTTTCGTATACCATCGAGGTTCATCGGAAAAAAATGAAATTTTCCCTATAAGAACGACCTTAATCCGTCCCTGGACTTCACCGACACCACACACGTACATAAAGGGCTGGGGGTCAAAATCGATCGCAAACAAGTAGGGAACGCATCGCTCTCTCTCTCTCCTGTTTTGCTCAGGTTTGCCGAATTTTTCATTATTCATCAATGAAATAGTATGCTTTTATTTGAAGAGAGAGAAATAAATATTTTATTTATAATTTTGTTAAAGTTTGTTTACTAATCCTCTATTTTGTTTTTAAGATTTGCTTTTCTTGCGAGTTTTCCTTAAGATTTCTTTAAATGGCTAAAATAAATATTTTTGTATTGTTGACGTCGAATGTTTTTATCTTCATCGCTAATACAAAAATACTATATTCAAATTTGTTTGACGAAGCTCGGCACTCAATTCTCCCATCAGCTAATTTTTTCACATCGACGTATTTCTTTTCTTTCACATCCTTCCTTACCTGATCCATATATTTCATTCGAGGCCTACCTTTTTCGTTATTGTCATCTACTTGCCCCTCGACGATTGTCTTCATCAGGTCACCATGTCTCAAGATATGGCCTATAAAGGTTGTTCCGTCTTTTGGTCAAGGTTTTCATGAGGCTTCTCTTCTCTCCTACTCTTGTTAGGACTTCCTCATTTCTTACACGGTCGATCCATTTGATCCTCATTATTCCTCTGTGGCGCCATATTTCGAAGACCTGAACCTTGGATTTCTCCGTGGTTGTCATTATCCGTGCCTCAATTCGGTAGGGAAGCATATTCCAAATGTAAGTTATATGATATTTAATTTTTTTAGAATAATGTGATTGGGTAATTTATTTATTTTTTGCTCCATTTGAGTATCCTAAAGAATTAAATAAATATATATTCAGTTCACAGCATCAGGAGGAAGAGAGAAAGAAAGAGAGACATGCATAAAATAGGGCGAGTGTTATGGCACGGTAAGAGAAATAAAAGAATGAAAGAAAAGAAGGAGCCACTTTGCTTTGACGCTGAAAGGCCCGAGCACGCAAATCGCTCCGATGATGTCGTTCCGTGGGAAGGAGACGCAAAAAGCCCCCGTCGTTTCATTCCATTGGACGAATGCCGGCGAAGCGATTAGGCAGTTGTTTGCGATGGAAGAAATTGATTTTTTTCATTCTTCTTTCACCTTTAAATCAGTGTCGTTGTGGCCCATATATTTGATAACACCTAATTTGATGTAAAAAATATTTTAAAATGTCTTTGAGCGAAGTATTTGGCAGTCTGCTACGAGATACTGTTTTCTTTTTATTGAGTTTACAATTAATGTAGAGCCATTTTTTAACGAAAACATGTTTATCCTATGCATGACTATGTCATTAGGATTGGTTTAGATAGGTGAGGATAGGGCTCATCCCAGACTAAGCCGCAGCTTGTAGTATCACACATTCAGAGTAAAGTGGCACAGGGTTGAGGGGAATGGGGCAACCTTGGGCCATATCATAGAAACCTTGGGGGTACCAATGTAAGGGAGTTCAGGGTGTCCGAAGGCTTCACCCTCCAATCAGCATCCAAACGTTCAACCACGCTCAAAACTCAATGTATATATGCTTACCAGCTTCAGTGGTGACCCAGGTATGCCCCAAATACAATGCGAGAAATATTTTGAAATATCTACTGACTTCACTTGACTGTTTACGAGGAATCGATCAACTTGGACCAATCTCGTATTTCAGCTGATTTTTTTAATTAAAAATAAATGTGATCCTTTCGTCAACACGAGCATAATAGGAAGTACAAAAACTAAAAGTTTTAAATTGGCCTTAGCTGAATAGATTCAGAACTCGGGATGGATGTGCGTGTTTTTTTCATGCATCGGTTCCAATACTAAGTTTTCCCGTCTTCTCTTGACGGCTTTTTTAAAGGCCTCTCTTTTCACCCACTCTTCTTAGTACTTCACCACTACTTTCTCGGTCGATGCATTTTATTTTCATCATTCTTTGGTGACACTACATTTAGAATGCTTCCACTCTAGACTCCTCCGCACCTGTCAAAGTCCAAGCTCGCTTCCTTAGTGAAACATGTAGCACCTGATGAATTGTCTCCTTACTTCTATGCTTCTACTCTCAGCTTTAAGGAGATTCTTCTTTTTTGTATTCTTAACCTGCACTATTCTACTGACTATTTCTTTCATGCTTCATCCGTCGCTGGTAATTCAGCTTCCTATACTTCATAACTCATACTAATCTTTTTAGCCTTATTGTAGCTGATTTTCAGCTGATATATGGCCATTTTCCTTTCCATATTTGTCAAAGCCTTCTTCAAATCATTCTCTGCTCCGGCTATGACTGCTATGTTGTCAGAAAATCGCTACATGTTTATTCTTTCTCCGTGGATACTAACATGAAAAGCCTTCTCTTAGATTTCATTAATGGCTTTCTCGATGTAAGCATTAAAGATTACGAGAGACAGTGCACACCCTTGTCTCGCTCCATTTCCTATTCTTGCTTCTGCACCGCTGAGTTCACATTTTATCGCAGCTACTAGTTTCAACACAAACTGTGCACAATTCTACGATTATTGTAAAGAACTCCAATATATTTCAGAATTCTAAGCATTGTATTCCATTCCACGTTATCAAAGGCCTGCTCCAAGTCGACAAAAGTCGCTTTGATCTTCTTTTCTATGAGTAGCCTAAGGGCCGAAATTGCTTCTCTTGTGCCTTTACTTTTCACAAATCTGAACATGTCCTCATCCAGGAATTCTATGCACTTCGCTTCATTCTCCTGTAAATGATTCTCGTCAGTTTATTCGATGCATGTGTCTTCAGGATTATGGTTCAAAAATCTTTACACTTTCCTGCTCCTTTCTTTTAGGGAATGGGAATGATGATGTTCTTCTCGAAGTCACTGGGGATATTTCCTGTTGAGTACATATTGCTGGTGGCTTTGTACAGTTGAGTTAAAGTATTCTCCCCAGCACATTTTACAGGCTCTGCTGAAATATCACAATTTTTTCGCAGGTCTCTTATTGCAGCGCCAAATTCCGATCTTAAGATGATGGCTCCCATCTCCTCCTTTTCTACTCCACTTTCCTCATCGATAATGTTTGTGCTGAGTTTTCTTTCGAATAACTCCTCCCGGTATTCTTTCCATTTCTGCACTTTGCCTTCGTTTTCAGCCAAAAAAAATTCGTAACTGTCCCTTATTTTATTCCTTCTTGTACTCCGTTCCTTGAAATGGTTCCTGAATATTCTATAAGCCGCTTCCATTTTTCATTGGGCATGGCTCTTTTGCACACCCTTGTATCAGTTCATCATCCAGCTTTCCTCGCCGTTTAGAAACCCTTTGTGTATAATCCTATACTTACACTCTAAAACTCACTCTCTTCAAGCCACTTCATTTTACTGATTCGTCGCACGTCGAGGTTCAAACTTTTCATTTCTACCTTCAGGTTTTCTAGCCTACCAAAGGTCCTAAGTGGTCTTATTGTCCATGTTGCTATCCGCCTCCAATCCCCATTTCGTTAATGGGGACCCAACGGTTCCTAATAAAACATAGTTTCACCCCCATACATTATTTTACTAACCAAGATATAAAAATACTATATGACTAAATACAGCCTACTATTAAACTAAAATTTTCAGTGGATTAGGAATTTCATTATCATGGATACTAAAAGACAGGTATTCATATCTTATTTTCAACATCAAGCAACGTGAGCCCAGGTATACTGAGATATTATCGATGTAGTAGAATATTTTGATTTGGTTAATCACTTCAGAAAAAATTAGTTGAAAATGATGATCCAAGCAATAGAGGTTTATTACTGACAAACACCATAACTAAATCGGATTCATCGAGGTAGAGAACTTTTGTCCTTCACATCGTCAGAGCTGTAATATTGTTTACTCAACCTACAGATGAGAATATCCTATTTTGTTCATTTTTATTTGAATTTAGAAACATCGGAAGGAAGGATATGAGGGGATAACGGAATTATATACTATTGGCGAAGACAACTCTATAAAATTCTCCCACCATTCCGTTCTTATCTATTTATGAGGGAAACAATGCACTCGGATAAGCGCGGCTGGCTTTTACACCCGGGCGCAGATAACTCACCGTCGCTCGACACCCTAGTCACCCGGGAAACAGTAAAACATCCCCCTCCAACCAACCGTCGCGCTGTCTCACTTTAATGGCACTCTCCGCACAAACGCTCTTCCTCCTCCCCCATGGCCCCCCGCGCCTTCACTGAGAGTGCTCTCCCCCGCAACCCCCCTCATGCACCCCCAAAAATAAGTTACAGCGCCACCTTTTCCGGTACAAGTGGCGATAGGGCTCATGCTACGGGTTGCGAATTGCATAGAGTCACGAGTTACGTCGTATGGACTTTCGGTCTGAATTCTCTGCGGAGGTAATCAAGCGTGTCGTTTGGCTATTCTTTTTCGCTTTTTTAAATTTTATGAATTTTCACCATCATAACAGATGAAATACAGCCGATTTTTAAAGTGACAAGCGGTGATTAGTGGAAACTTGTGACTATCAGTATCACAGAACAACTTTATTTCTACTACGGTTTTATTGGTCCGAAACAGGTGTTAGAAAAGCATTGTCATTGCCAAGGTGACGACGATGATGATAACGGAAATGATTAAGTGTAGCCGAGGTTAGTTCTGTAAAATTTTTGTGTAAACTTACTATGCTGCGTCTCTTATGGCTCTAAAACAATACTTTCAACTGTTTCGTTACGATTATGTTTCTGATATGCTCCTAATAGTTGTAAGCGAACATTAGTGAAGATCTCTAATGAGATATTTAGACCAGGAATGAAGAAATTAGAAGGAAAATTTATGACGAAATTTGGGAACAAATGTGTAAATTATCGTCATCTCTTTATTTCTTAGTGTTAATAAGGAAACTAAAAACCTGCGCAGTTGCGCAATATCCATATATACAATCAAAATAAAAACCTTGAAAGTACCTATGCTCCTATATCACGCGCATTCGAGGCGCATTTGGAAATATCACCAATATCTTGTAAATAAATCATTATATTAGCGCAAGATCCATCGTTTAAAAACCACACAAGAAAAGGAAGGAAAGAAAAATCATTGTGTATTGATAAAATATTATCGTAAATGGAAAAATATTGAAATGGGAAACGAGTAACACCAGCTTACCGAACTGCACTCTCCTCATATCCTGCCTCTGTGGAATCTGCGATCTTAGGCATTAGAAGAGCCGAATTATATTTTATTTTCTCCCACCTTTTATTTGAAATGTCAAAAATATGACGACGTCCGAAATAAGAAACACTTGATCTTTAGCGGCAATGATAGAAAGGGCAAACCAAGCCTGAAAATAAGGGGAAAATATTGCATTAAATTATGGAGGCAATATGATACTTGAGGATACCTAACCCTGCGTAAGGCGCGGTCTGGGATTCTCAAAATCGGGGCGCGTTGAGCCTGACAGGCATATGACGGAAAAAATCCCTAGAACGCCGCATTTAGTTAAACCAAAATTGACCAATCATCTTCAGGACCAATCATCATGAGCATTTATTTATGTAAAAAAACATAGCAAGTCAAAATGTAAAAGTCGCCCAGAAAAACTGATTCCTGTGCACGTCGCGCCCTACAATGCAAGGGTTAATATCAAGTTCCAGGTACTAGGTATTATGCTTGATCAAACTAAGTGTGGTATGGCTAGAGTTGGCGAGCGGTGAGGATGGTAACACGCTAGGCTTTAAACTCGCATCACATTTACTTAAGCATAGGGGCGCAGCTAGGGTTTAAGGCTAGGGGGGGTTTCAGGTGCAACTAATACTGGGGTGTCTGGGGTATGGCGTACCTGCCAGGGTAAGCGGGAGGTGCGGGGACCCTCCGCCGGAAAATATTTAAGATAAATGGCTAAAAATGCTGAGTTTTACGGACTTCTGAGGGATATTTTATTAATCCTTACACTATTCTATAAGTAATATTAATCTAAATAAATAAAATAGATTAAACTTCAAAAATTGTCTGAGCTCTGGGGGGGGGGGGGTAATTATCCCCCAAAACCTCCCCTCGCTGCGCCACTGCTTTAGCATACCGGGACTAGCCACGGTGATACTTTACGGTAACTTTACGGAGTTGCAAATTGTGTGAAAAATCCACAGAGAAAAAAATCTTTCGCCTTGATTGGGATTCGAACCCGCAGTTACCGAGACGTCATTTTTCGAGGACTTTACCGGACAAGATGGTTTGGACGGCTGAACATATGATGCGACAAGCAGTCCAAATCGTGTCCACAGGGAAGGATGTCGCCTCGGTAGTTTAACTGGCTAAAGTACTCGACCGGAAATCGGAGAATTCGTGTTCGAATCTCGGTCATGGCGAAAGATTTTTCGCACAACTTGTGCATTGCGGGTGACTCTGTAAAGTTAGTCGTGGCTAGTCTTGGTGCGCTTAAATAAGTGTGATACGAGTTTAAAGCCTAGCGTGTTACCATTTCCAGTTTCCGCCAACTCTAGCCCTCCCGACTGAGGCGAACCCCATCATTTTACCGTCATCACTTAAGCCACCCTATACAGCACGCCCACCTCGTACCCCCTTCGTTCTCTCCCCGTCTCTCTCACACACAATTCCTTCGACTCAGCCTTGCTTTCTCTCTCCCTTTTGACACAACACCCACATTCGCAACCAGGATTCCTTTGTGTGACGTTCCTCCTGTTCTCTCTCTACCTCCATGTCCCTTTATACCAACTCCCCCCACCCTTCCTCCTACGAGAGAGAATCTCCCATGGCAAGGACCCACCCCGCTTCATAATGAGGCCTGCAAAGCAGGACACGTTAATTTGTATTATCGTCGTTGGCCACGCTTGAGCTGTCTCAAAATCAGGGCCCGTGCGAGGTGGGGTGTGTGGGGGTGGGGTAAGGGGTATGGGGATCCGAGACAATGGAGGAGGGGTAAAGGAGGGGAGAGATTTCTGGAGATTAGATAATGGGGGAATAGGTTGAAGGTGGTGCTCGCGAAGGATTGCGAGATAAGGAATAGAGAGGAAGGCGATAGGGTTGCAATGGTTCCTACGCAGCGCGGAGTCTGAATAGGCGATGAAAGTTACTTCTGCCTAAATAACGAAATCTGGAGGTATCACCACAGATGCATCCCCAGAATTCCTTACTGGAGATAAGACTGTGGAGTAGGGACAGTGATCAAACAACATTTTTGAAAATTCAAAGTTCGACATACGTCAAAATGTTGCCCGAGATACCAAATGAACAGAAAAAAAATGTTGTCCCTGTAGGTTGACATCCTGCAGTGGCGCCAGGGCAATTTATGTTGAGCTGAGGAGAGGAGGACCAAGCCCATGTTATCAGAGCGTATGCGTTTTTGACGTAGTAGTTCTGGAGCTGTGGCTCAGATGGCTCTAAGGCTCACAGCTCCAATCGCGCGGGCTATTTGACTCTCGTCGTATAGAGCGCTCCACATTCAGTTGACAGAATGGGATCTTATGGCGATTCGTTTCCTATGTTATTCTCCATAAGGCCGGGAGCGCTGCTCCAAGCCGTCAATTACAGCATGAAAATTAATACTGCGCCCTGCATTAGTTATAAAATGCATTCTAATGTAGAATGAGACGCTGCATTCATTGGTACCAATAGTTTTTCGATAAAAATTATAACAAATCTCTGGTTGAGCGTAAGCAACCCGCAATATATATCCTCTTTTTCTATTTCGGAGATAAATGTCGTGATTTCAAAAGTTAATTTTAGCCGATTCTGTACCAGTCATGTCTGGAATTGTCGAGATAAGCCACATAGATCGAATACTCACGTTTTTTATGCAATAACCGGTATAAAAATTCAAATAAACGTAAAAAAAAAAACCTTGAAAATTTCTTAACTAATGGCATATTTGGTAACCAATGGCGTGATTTCAATTTGCTGAACTCTTATGGGCATGATCGCACTAATATGACCCTTCCACTTATATAGAACAACATCTTTCCCCTCTCCAATCCTAAAGTAAGGATATCCTCATCTCCCTATGGCCCGCCTATGAACTACTGTTAACGCACTGCTCAGGCTACATCGTCTACGAAAATGTCTCAGTGTTCCAAATTTTGCTGCTCGTCGCCCACCATGAGAACAGGTGCCACTCCGGCTCTCAGGGTGATCCAGAACTCACCACGTGGAGGTGGCTCTAGCACTATTTATATGGTGCAGCCATGCTAGAGTCTCTATTTATATGCTAGGTAAGATTGAAAAGCTCCAAATAATCGTAGCCAAGCTCCACAATTGGCTTAAGTGTGAATAATATCATCCAGAGAAATCTGAGATGTTGGTTAAACATACAGTGTGGAATAAAGTCATGGGAAACATACCTACCACCAGTCATGGAGATGTGAACTTTATCGCCATAATAAATGAGCCATTACGCATTGGCTAGCTACCTTCATCACTGAAGATAATTTATGTAACCTACCTTACCTCTAGGAATGTTAATTACTGGAGTAACTTTATGTTATACAGAAATTGATCGAAAAAAAATCTTAAAAATTCACATTTTATTTACGTTTTCATAATTAAGCGTAAATTGGCATATAATCTCGAGGACAATAGTCTGGAGAACAGTCATGACGTCACAATGGATGCTTATTGGAATGATTGATGCCTTAAGGTGTGACCAAGATACCGCGATGCGTCGTGATCCAATCATAACGAAGAGATACATTTCCAAGAGATGAATGAAGGTAAGTTAAATTTATCAATATTTAACATCATATTCATGTCTCTTATTTAATGAAAAAAGTCAGGCTCACAAAACCGTAAAATACCGTGTAACCAAAAACCTCAAGATATATGAACTCGGCACGAGCCGATGCTGGAAGGAAAACTGATTCCACAAAATTGCACGAAATATCCAAGTCCTCGTGTTCGTCGTTAGCCTTTTAATTCCTGGGTGAGTTTTTTGCCAGCAAAAACCGGAAACAACAAATTCCATGGCTCGTAATTGATAAATACGCAGACCAAATGCAACATATAGGGAATGAGAATCTAGTACGGAAATTGTTTTATAACGTTTTATGAAATATATACAGTAAATTAATTTCCGATTTAAATAAATTAGTAATGCTCTTGCGTTTACGGTATTTCTGGGTTAGTCATTAATTTTGAAATTCTGTAAATGCGAAATTAAATCCAGAAAAAATATACAATTACTCTTCATTACATGATGAAATTCGCCCTTAACTTTATTCGAGTCATTCCAGGAAGTGTTATTCGAGCATAGTGGAGTCAATTTACTGCTGTAGCACCCATATATATATATACCCTTATCAGGCGAAATTTCAATTTCTTTTGCTGTAAGAAAATGCAACATTTCTCCTGCGACAAATTTCATGTATTTTACTGGCAAAAATTTGTAAAAAATTGGTTTAGGATGGAGCACTATGCATAATGATTTCACAAGCGCTGGACGTAAATCTCAGCCTCTTCCTCAGGTATATATACATAAATCAACGAACGAAAATGTTGTTCCGTTCATATTCTCTACAATCTGCAGAAACGGCAGTTGTCCGGCAGTTGGCGCCGTCGCGGTAGGAGCCCGACGACTAGGCTAGGCTAGGGTTGGAAGGGAAAAGGAATCCCGCACCATCACAGAGGCGGACGGGTCCTACTACTAGTGAAACCATAATTTAATGTTTCTACATAAAGGAAAAAATTCCCTATGAGGAAGGAAATTTCTAAGATTTTCCATAGATAGCCTAGTAGTTGCAGTTTATCATATAATAATAATAATAATAATAATAATAATAATAATTTTTATTCACCGAACTGGCAATATACATTGCATGGTTTCGTCACAAAAATCACTATGATACAAATTACATAAATAATAATACAAATTACATAGAATCATTTAAATAATCGCTAATATCATAATAGGCTTTACCTGCTAAAAAATTACATAATTTAACTTTGAATAGGGAAGGGGGACAGCTTTTCAGTTCAGATGGAAGTTTATTAAAAATGATGGATGGAGTGTGATGAGGTCCCTTGAGAGCTAGAGATAGATGGTGACTTTTGAGGTGAACGTCACATTTTGAGCGAGTGTGGTAGTCATGCCATTCATGATTCCTAGGAAAATGCTCAGGATGCATTTTAACAAAAGTGGCACAATTCAAGATAAAAATGGAGGGAAGTGTTAATATTTTTAGGTCCAAAAAGATCGGTTTACCAGGAGTCCTCTTAGGCACTCGAACCATAGCTTTCAATGCTTGCTTCTGAAGAGAAAATAATTTTTTTGCATGGTGTGAAATTCCCCAGAACATAATTCCATAAGATATATGAGCATGAACATTAGCATGGTAGATAAGTTTGAGGGTAGAAAGAGATAGAAATGGGGCCAGCCTTCTAAGCATAAAAATACCAGTGCTAACTCGATTCATAATGGCTTCAATGTGTGGTGTCCATTTTAGGTCGTCTGAAACCAGAAGACCTAAGAATTTAACACAGTTACTTTGGGTAATGGGCTCATTCATCAGATTAAATTGGTGATTATTTATAGGTGTGACACTCTTAGGGTAATATGCTTATCACCACGCTCACATACGGGAAGAAGACATCGATAACTCCCAATCTTATAAAATCTTTAAAATACGAGGTGATCCAGGAAAAGGCCCTGCCCCCCCATTCTGAATGTGTATTATTCGTATACTAAACCCTTTTCATAATCAAATGTAAAAACTTTGTAATTCATTATGGTAAGTCGATCCCATGAAGTCACGTCATTCGCAGCCCTAAAAACTAACAATTCGGACTGCGGAGTGGTGACGTAATCTTGTTTATATGCAAACAGCGTGATTTTTAGGATTTTCAGAGCCTCTAAGCACCTAATCGACCTCACACCCTCACCCTTTCTAGTTGTTGATGGTTTAAGCCAGATCATTTTCTCCCACGGCAATCAAATTATCAAGAAAAAATACTCTTGGAAATCACTTATCTCGATTACGGCACCAGTTACAAAGCTCCAATTTTCCCGTTTCGTATAGGCGTCAATAAGAGCGCCGCGTGAATAGAAGACCAATGAGCGCCGTTCATAACGCCTCGTCATATAGCGAGCAATTCCGACGCCTCAGTGCATTCAATGCACAGCATTTGACCGTGTTCCGAATCAAATGACACTCGAAGTCAACTGTTTCAAAATTCTTTTTTAGTTCAATGAATGAATGGAAGAGTAAACCAGTTTGAAGGAGTCTTGCTAATTGATGTCATTGAAACTCTCGCCTTATTTCGTCAGTTTAAAATTACAAATGACCATTACTTCGTGCTCTTAAAGCCCTATAAGTCAGGGGCGTAGCTAGGAATTAAGGCTGGGGGGGTTTAGGTGCAACTAATACCGGGGTGTGTGGGGTATGGAATACCCACCAGGATAAGCGGTAGGTGCGAGATTAATAACAACTTGCGGAATTTTAAGATAAATTGTTCAAAATGGTGAGTTTTACGGCTGTGCGAGGGATATTTTATTAATCCTTACACTATTCTATCAGTAATATTAATCCAATTAAGTAAAATGGATGAAACTTAAAATTTTCTCTGAGCTCTGGGGGGGGGGTTTATCCCCCCCCCCCCCCCCCAGAGCTCAGAGACCTCGCTGTGCTACTGCAATGAGTATCCCCGCTTAAAATTCTCGTTACGTTTGAAAACGGACAGAATACCATCTTAGTCCTGAGATAACATAAAAAAATCTTCATAGCAAGAGTTACATTAAAACTTTGAGGAACTTCGATCAATGAGGTGTAAGTATTCAGTCATTTACTGGTGAATACAATTGAAATTGAACACTTTTTTTAAACCAATTATCGAGACGGCCGGTTTTGACACACTGTCATTTTCCAGCATTATCTCAAAGTTTGCCGGTCTCGATAAATTTAGTTTAGGAAAGTTAAAAATTGGAATCTCTTCCACCAGTAGGTATGTGCATTAAAAAGTTTGGAGGGATTTTCCGTTGAGAAAATCAGCCTAGGAGAAACCTGGCGTTGATAACAGATATTGCATTTTGCAAAACACCAATCTTATCTGAAAAATGAAAATTTGAAGCACATCTTATTTCAAAGTTCAAATGAGGAGGGCAATGACTTCTCAAAATCACTGTACAGCTTAAATCCTCTCTATCGGAAGCGGATAAGTTATGGCTTCTAATAACAGAAGTTGGTATTGCCTCACCGCTGTAGTGAGTAGTAGCTAAAGCAGAAAACATTCCGTCTTTCTCCCTTTATTCAATTCTGATATTGCCTCATTCAAATCAGATATTTTTCGCTCGTCATTCTGCCACAAAATCTTTTTTCAAAATCAAAAAATTTTACATGTAGGTACAAGTTTTATTTGTAGTAATTATGATGAGTATGCATAATATGTCCTTAAATACACCAACGAATGAAGTTCGCCATGAAAATATATTTGACTTAGCCGGGATATTTTTTCATGGCTAACTTCATCCGTTGGTGTATTTAACTTTGCACCCGTGCACGTGACTGCATACAAAGTCACTTGTTCGTGCAGTGCTTTTTCATAATGCGTCCTATATATGATTTTGAAAAACGTCATTATCACAGTTTTATGACCTCATCCGATGGCTGTTCTTCCCAATGTCGTAAATCATGAAATTTTCTGTGACCTCAGAGTTTCTTTTCTCTTGCGCAATGTTAGGCCATTAAAGGAAATTGCAATATTTTGTATTTATGATGCGACCCATTATCTCAGTTTCAGTGAAATATGATGGGAATCGGTTGACAAGGAGAGTAGGAGATCACTAACTTCCCGTGTTAATTGAGATCCTTGCCGGCTTAACTCTGTGGAAGTGAAATAGGTCATAGTGGCTTACCATTTAAACGAGTATGAGTATGTACGTAATGAGGAAATCTGTATGAAGCCACGCACAATCTCCCAGGAGCAGAAAATTAGTACTAAAATACTGAAGAACTAGAAAAAATGCAAAATTACATTTCTAATTATCAGTGCTGGATTTAGAACCTTGAGGCCCAAAGCAAAACAGGCAAAGAGGCCCCACAAACAAACCTTTGGCCCCTTTATCCCGCCAAACTTCTCCTTCCCCCCCCCCCCCCTCCAACCCATCTTCCTGTGTTCCCAGATTACTTAATGTGAAAATTTAAAATCTGGCCTGTAAAACTTAAATATAACACTGTGTTATTTTTTTTAAGTTTTAAAAGTAAATGTGTTTAAAAAATTCCAATAAGAACATAAACAAACAATTTGTCTTTTTATTAGCCTGCGATTCCTCTTTTGAGGCCGAGGCCCTAGAACCAAGGCTTTCCACGCCTAGTGCTAAATCCGACACAGCTAAAAATCAAAGATAATATACTCGTATATAGGTAAAAGCTATCATTTCAAAAGAATAAAACTTGCGATGTTTAACTTGGAAATAATTTTCTCCATTTCTGAAAGCAATTTGAATGGCAAAAAAATAACAGGAAATTTTTTATTCAAAAAATTCTTTTTAATTTATATAACTCAAACACACAGGCGTACCTAGCAAGGGGCAGGAAGGAGCAGATGACCCCCATAGAAGCAAAACTCGCAAATGCCTTGAAGGAAAAGGAAAGGAAAATGATTTTTCAAGCAAATAATTTTAAAAACTAATAAAGAGCTGTTACAGTTTCCATTAAATGTTGATTTCATTCACCTTTTCCAAGCTTAAATCTTACCAACAACTTGAACAACCATGGCTTGCCCCATCCCCCCCCCCCACTTTTCATCCTGGGTACACCCTTGTTCAGTCACATGCTAAAAATCATTCATATATGAGATTGAATTAACAGAGGGGAAGGCGCTCATAAGCAATCACGGAAATCACTATAAAGAAACATAAACATGTCTGTGTGTGAATGGATGTGCTTCACCAGCAAAATGGATAAGTTCCATGTGTATATACTGTTACTGCAAGTGGAGTAGGGTGTGATATTAGTGCCTGATAATCTATTCCCTCCAATAAAGTACTCCCTTGTCATAAATCCTCTTTGTCTAAATCTTCTATTTCTGCATTTTTATGCACATTGCTAAGTTTGATTTTTTTCCTCAGTTTTCATATCATCTTATCCCTTTGCCACAACTCTCACATTTTGAATTGCGTGAGCCGATTGTCACCTTCACTCCCATTTACACACATTTCCATCAGCTATAACTCTCTCTCAAACAATACTTCAACTCTAAGATTAGTCTTGATGGTTTAGGGTAGAGCTCACATTAGACTAAGCCGTATGGGCGAGAATATCACTCACTCAAGATATGGAGAATCCAAGTCCTATGCTAGTTTATCTCCTTGATCCATTTGACACAATGAAGATTTTGGTATATTTTCCAAGGCTTTTTGAGTACTTGAACAAGTTAAGGTGACTGGTATGCAGGCGAAAAATCACATCAGATAAATTTAGGATGAGATATTGGATTATTCCATTCAGACCCGTAACAACGACGGGACAGGGGGGCACATGCCCAGGGCGGTAAAATTTGAAAACTGAATTTCAAATTTTGTGTCATTGCAATTTAGTTACAATACAAACAAATTATTTTAATTAGTCATGTTACAAATAAATGTATTTTAGCATCTTAAAATAAGAATATTTCAATGCAGGTGTAATGTATGAATTAATATAAGTGTTAATAAAAAGTGTTTTTCATTAATAAAACTACTTGATAGCATACATTAGGTGTGTAACTTCAACTTCCAAGCCTTAAAAAATAGATAACAGAGGTATTATGATATAGTGGTTCGATAGGTACGATGGGGCTCAGGGGAAGGGGGCTGCAAACTCATCTTTGGTCTCACTCTTCCCCCCCTCCCTCACTGACCAAACTCCTAGTTGGCCATGATTCCATGTATGCAATGGAATCATGGCAAGTTCTGGCCATGATTCCAATGCATACATGGCATTTGGCACCCATTTTCATTATGCTTTCAAGTTCTGAGACAACAGTTTCATCATCAAGTAATTTCCTCCACTCCATATCTTTCTTTGATACTTGATTACTTTGACTTCTAAGACATCGACTGGACAAACTACTTTCATGGGGTCATTCATTCCAAGAATAGAGGAAAAGGCTCAATGTGTTACAGGTTGCCCACTATTCACCATGATTATCTCAGGGGACGCCTTAGATTAGTGGATCCCAGCATGTCTGTGCAGTGGCGCAGCGAGGGGGGTTTTTGGGGGATAACCCCCCCAGAGCTCAGAGAAATTTTTAAGTTTAATCCATTTTACTTAATTGGATTGATATTACTAACAGAATAGTGCAAGGATTAATAAAATATGTATCCCTCATAAAGCCGTAAAACTCACCATTTTGAACCATTTACCTTAAAATTTTGCAATTTATAAATCTCGCACCTACCGCTTATCCTGGTAGATATTCCATATTTCCATGTACCCCACCCTGGTATTAGTTGCACCTAAACCCTCCCCAGCCTTAATTCCTAGCTGCGCCCCTGTGTCTGTGGACCAGCTGGATCGAGATCCTGTGGGGATACACTCCTGAGGCAGGGTCTACAAGTTGATTCCTTTTTTACCCCTCACCTCAGTAGGGGAGAGGAAGGGTAGGAAATAAGGAGGAGCAATCTTTATGAAGAACATTACAATGGCAATGGGGTTGGGATTGGAAAGGAAGGGATAGGTTGGTAAAATGTCATACCATCATTTAGGCGACCATTGGTGAAACCAAATTTACTCTTCCAAGAGAAATGGAATATCATCCTGAGAGAATGGTCCAGGGATTTTTCACTAGATCACCTGTGGACCACTCAGCCTGTAATTAAGTCAAACATTGGGCCACCCCACTCATCCACCTATCTCTCTCCTATCAGTTGTAACCCTTCCTCATGGCCTTTGCCTAACCTAATTTGAAGGTAATTAAGTGAAATAGTATTTTAGAACAAATAAAATATTTCAGAATTCTTTATAGCCCCATCTCATTTAAGATCCCCACAAAACTTTGGAAATACTCATCTAGTATTTGAAAATGCATTTAGATTAGTTAGTCTATCTAGAACATACTTGGGGGAGGAAAATTTGTATTTCTGACCAGTAAATACATGGATCTCATGTGAAAGAAAGGTTTTACTCAAACCCTTTTGCAAGATAATGGTGACAAGAGTCATAGAAGGATATTGGTTTGTGGATAAATATGTTAAATTTAGGGATAGAAACTGCTCTTCTTTCAAGAACTCCCTGTTAACAGTGTGAGAATGATAAAGAAAAGAAAGAAAAAGAGTAATTGTCACAGTGGTTTAATACATTGCTCAGATTAAAGGAAAATAAACAGCTGGCATTAAGAGATGGTTTCCACTTTTTTCACACTCCTTTTATTTGGGCTACCTTGGATTGCACTATCAATTACCTACTTTGGACCATCACATTTAACATGAGAGGTACTGCAGGGGTCAAAATGACCCCTTTTTTCACCCATAAATATTTGTCAATCAGCGAGTTGGCATTTTTTGAATTTCCATGATATGGGTCTCTTTCTATTCAAACGAAGTTTTATCCTCGTTTGGTTGCTGCTTCTTTTTTTGTGTGACAATACAACATCTGCAGTTGAAGGTTGAAGGTCATTTGAATTGAACTACCTAAATTTCTACTGTGGGTAATGACTCACAGTACCAAAGCTACCTAATTTGAACAGGATTGAAATAATGTCTATATCAATGCTCTTGTCCATTATATTTATGACCAGGTGACAATTGATCCATTTGGGAGATCTGTGGCTTTCTGGTTTACAACCTTACAACTAATTTTTTTTTAATTTCTTCAGGTATGTGGGTAACACACTCATCATTTGTTATCATGATCTATAGGCCTGAACACATTTTTTCAATGTTTGAAAGTTTCACATCTTGTTATTTGTAATCTTATAATTGTAATATCTACGCAAAGACACCAAGTGTTATGAAGGTGAACTATCTTCCTTTTTGTATGTTTTTTGTTTTACTTGTTTTTCTGGTTTGTTGTTGTTCATCCGTGATCGCGAATAGATGTGTGAAATTAATATCCGTCTTATTTATTTCCAATCCTGATCCGTTCCTACAGGTTATGGGCCCAGCAAGCTTGAAGTTGGGCATGTCAAGCCGGCGTGTCCAAAGAGGGTTAACGCCAGTGAAAAATCAACACCCGGGTCATCGAAATCTGGCTGGAAAACTAAGGACAAAGCACTGTTCTTTGCTCTTGGGGTCAGTACAAAGTCGGATGAATGGTATGTTGATTCTGGTGCCACCGCGCACATGACTGCACGAAAAGATTGGCTGTGTAATTTTAAAGGGGATGTTAATGCGCAAGTGACTGTAGCTAATGATGATAAAGTATCTGCCAATGGTATTGGTGATGTGGAAGTGAAACTACATGGTAATGATCATTTTACAACAATTTCCGATGTTATGTATGTCCCTGATTTGAGTATTAATATGTTGTCTGTAAGCAAATTAGTTTCTAAAGGGTACATTGTGATTTTTGATCGTGAAGGTTGCAAAATATTAGATGATGATTGTAAAATTGATGGTAATGTTGTTGTAACGGCATCAAAATTTGGTGGGATATATCGCCTCAATGTAGTAGAGGAAAGGGCTAATGTCACTGTTAAAAGTGAATCTCAATCCTTGTGGCATAAAAGACTGGGTCACTTAAATAGGATTAGTATGGATTTGTTGCAAAATGGAATGGCTACTGGTATCTCCTTTGTTGACGATGTGAAAGCTCAATGTATTCCATGTGTTCAAGGTAAAATGTGCAAAAAGCCCTTCAGGCCATCAAAGCATAAGAGGGCCAGGGAAAAACTGGAATTGTTGCACTCAGATCTATGTGGGCCAATGGATGTACCATCATGGAATGGAGCAAAATACATGCTCACATTTGTAGATGATTACACCCGAAAAATTTTTGCTTTTTTCTTGCATTCTAAAGGTTTGGTCAGAAAAACCTTTGAGGAGTTCAAATTGCAAGTGGAGAATGAGACTGGCCTGAGAATTAAATGTGTCCGTTCTGACAATGGGGGGGAGTATGTAAATGGTGATTTTCAAAACTTCCTTCGAATGAGCGGTATCAAGCATCAGCTGACTATTCCCTACAATCCGCAACAAAATGGGTTGGCTGAAAGGGTCAATAGGACAGTGATGGAAAAGGTGAGGTGCATGATTTTTGAGTCGAAGTGTGACAAGAGAATGTGGGCAGAAGCTGCTAACACGGCTGTTTATTTAAAGAACAGATCCCCCCACAAGGTTATCACTGATATGACACCGGAAGAGAAATGGAGTGGGGTGAAAGTTGACTTGTCTCACTTGAGAGTATTAGGGTGTATTGCGTTTGCGCATGTACCACGTGAAAAGCGTCAAAAACTTGATCCAAAGGCAAAAAGGTATATTTTTGTGGGATATTGTGATGAGAGCAAGGGTTATAGATTATTTGACACTGAAAATCCTGGAAAAATATGTAGAGCCAGAGATGTGGTATTTATTGAGGACTCGTATCATGATACTGATTTTTGTAAAGACACTGGCTGCTCATTCAACAAGAGATGCAAAGTTGAATTGGGGGGAGGAAATGATTGCGTGTTCTTTTGGAAGAGATGTTTTCACCCAGTACAGGAGAGTTGGTTCCAGAAGATGTGAATGGACTCCCTGAGGAGACCCAGCCATCAGATGTTGCCATCCCAGAGGTCCAGTTTCAGGCAAACCCAGAGGTCCAGGAAATGGGTGAGGGTGAATCCAGGTATCCACAGAGGGACCCTATTGGAAAATTCTCATAAGAAAATTTCCTATCAGAAATTGGGCATTTTTCTTATAAGAAAATTTCTTATAAGAATTTTTCTGTAAGAAAATTTCTTATCAGAAATTGGACGTTTTTCTTAAAAGAATTTTTCTGTAAGAATTTTTCTCATAAGAAAATTTCTTATAAGTATCAATTACAAAATGTTATTTATAAGAAATTTTCTCATGGAAATATTTATTATTAATATCATATCATCATGCTTAAAACACTTGCACAAACTTCTATAAAAAGCTACATGAGATTTACATCCCTCCTAAGAGTACAAAGTTAGCATTATGCCTAATTTTTTCCAAATGTAGGTGCCTATATCTGGTACACAGCAAACCTAATGATTTCCCATGTACCAAATGTAGATGTCTATCATTAGTGTGCATCAAGCAAGGACATTCAAGTTCTGTAAAGTTCACCTGACTGGCCAGACAATGCGAGATACCATAGAGGTCCTTCAGGTCATGGGTTCTGCAAAGGGTTAACGTCCCCACATGCTAAAAGAAACTAAAAGCAATGAAACCAACGATATCCTAGAATGATGGACTGATAAAAGAATATGACTTTGGCAATCACTACGCAATGAAATATAAAGGAATTGCAGTATGGAATATGATTTAACCTGGAAAATTGAAGAAGCAAGTGAAATAAAATTCAAGTTCGACTTGGGATACTTCAAGAAATTATATGGGAATGAAAAGGAAAAATTGATAAATCAAATACATACGAGCAATGTTTATTTAAGATACCAGAGAGAATGACCTCCTCATGCAGATTTGGATAGATAATGAAAGAAATAGGCAAAGTGAAATGGAATTTGATGCCATTTGGAGAAAAGGATATGTAGAATATGGCTAACAATAAGTGCAAGATTTAGGGAAATTAATTGGAATCCCAGAAACACTGATTGAGAATAATATTTTATGTATTTTCCATAAAATAATAATTGTGCAGATGTTATTTAGGTTTACTGATACAAATTCATTCTCATTCTCTTCAGAGACGACTAAATCACTCACTTTGTCCATTGAAACACTGTTTTCATTAAAACTTCCACTTATATTAGATATGCCAAAATCTGAAAAATATACGTGTCTATCTAAATTAATGATGAAAAGTTGAAAATTCCACGAAACTGTCTGTTTAAGGTAACATGATTTTAGGAATGCCAGTTTTGTAAGACTTACCAAATGAGGTAAATGCCTTATTTTTGTTAGAAGCACACGACTTATTTTATTCAACTGCTATCACAAAAACATGGTGAATGATCAACATATAAAAGCAATGCCTAGCAACCTAACAACCAAACAAGGTTTCCATGGGAACCGTATCCTGCAACGTATGCAACCGTAGTATACATCGTGCTTATTCATGGCCCATATCGAACTTCCATCGGTTAAGTAATCTATAGACTCGAAACAGACAGATTTTATGAGTCTACAATTTTTCGTGTGCTCTCAGGTATATATTAACAAGTCTCATAAAAAGAAGCCTCCACTTCTTGGAACCATTTATGTCAAATACCATGCTGAAAACGCCAATAATTTAGCAGAACATTACTTAACAAAGAGTTGTACATAATTTCCAAAAAAATCTTATAAGAATTTCTTGAATAATTATCAATTGCCAACATAAGTTATGGTGACTTAAATGCCTGCCGGATAAAAACCTGAAAGTTATGCGACCTGTGCAACATTCTTATAGAATTCTGTAAGAAATGCAAAGTTCTTATAAGAATTTCTGTAAGACTTATAGAATCCTATAAGAATTTCTGTAAGACTTATAGAATCCTATAAGAATTCTGTAAGACTTATAGAATCCTATCAGAATTCTGTAAGACATATAGAAATTTATAAGTCTTACAGAATTCTTATAAGAATTTCTGTAAGACTTATAAGAAATTTCCAATAGGGGAGCGGCAGAGGAAAGACTTCCCAGATTATGTCCTGTACTACACCTCTGAGGAATCACATGAGCCTGTAACTGTGAGTCAAGCTCTGTCAGGTAAGGACAGTGCCAAGTGGAAATGTGCAATGGAGGAAGAAATAAAATCATTTCTTGAAAATAATGCTTGGACCCTAGTGGACAAGCCTCTAGACAAAAATATTGTGAAATCCGGATGGGTTTTTAAGGTAAAAAGAGACTCTGATGGCAATGTCTCGAGGTGGAAGGCCAGGTTGGTTGCAAAAGGTTACTCGCAAAGGCAAGGGGTTGACTTCACGGAAACCTTCTCACCAGTGGTCAGGCATGCCACCATCAGACTGCTGTTTGCCATGGCAGCTGAGTTGAAACTTGAAGTGCATCACTTAGATTTAGTAACTGCATTTCTGAATGGGGACCTTAATGAAGAAGTATACATGCACCAACCAGAGGGTTTTGTTGCTAGAGGTAATGAGAACAAAGTTTGCCTTCTGAAAAGGGCAGTGTATGGGCTGAAACAATCCTCAAGGAACTGGAACGATAAAGTTCACATTTCACTAATTGAAATGGCATACAGTAAATCTGGTTACGAGTCTTGCATGTATTTCACAATTACTGGTGAAAAAATTGTAATTATTGCGGTGTATGTTGATGATTTTTTTGTATTTTTCAACGACTCGACTGAGGTGACACACCTTAAAGAGAAGTTGATGATGAAATTTAAAATGAAGGACTTGGGGGAAGTAAGTCATTTCCTGGGCATGAGGGTTACCAGGGATAGATGCAAAAACACCATAAAAATTGACCAGAGGCAGTACATTGTAGAGCTACTGAAAAGGTTTGGTATGGAAGATGCAAAGGCTGCTTCGACCCCTATTGAACCCAATTTGAAATTAGAGGCTTCCTCAAATGACATGACTAATTTCCCTTATCAGAACCTCATTGGTTCACTCTTGTATATATCTGTGTGCTCAAGGCCCGACATAATATGTTTGCTGTGAATTACTTGAGCAGATTCATGGTAAAGAACACTGGGAGTACGCCAAGAGAGTGTTGCGCTACTTAAAAGGGACTATTGATTTTGGACTTGTGTACAGACAAAACAGAAGTGACATAAGTGGGTATGTTGATGCAGACTGGGCAGGTGATGTGAGTGACAGAAAATCTTATACCGGGTATGTGTTTATGTACGCTGGTGCTGCTGTGTCGTGGGAGTGTAGGAAGCAGCGGACTGTTGCTCTCTCGAGCACCGAGGCTGAGTATATGGCCATATCAGATGCTGCAAAAGAAGCAGTGTACTTAAAGGGATTGGTTGGAGAACTGCTAGGGAACTGTGGGGTCATAAATGTATATAATGACAACCAAAGTGCCCAAAAGATTGCCTCAAATCCTGTGTTCCACAATAGAACAAAGCATATAGATGTGAGGCATCATTTTGTGAGGGAGGTGGTATCAAGTGAAGTGATAAATTTACTGTTTCTTCCCACGAATGAGATGATAGCTGATGTTATGACAAAGGGACTTCACAGTCCAAAACACATTTTTTGTGTTGAAGGTCTTGGTTTGAATTAATCAATATTGTTGTGCTTGGACAAATTGAACATACTCTTGGTTGTAGTACAATTAAGCTGGTACAATTATTAGATTATAGGGGTGTGTTATTTGTAATCTTATAATTGTAATATCTACGCAGAGACACCAAGTGTTATGAAGGTGAACTATCTTCCTTTTTGTATGTTTTTTGTTTTACTTGTTTTTCCGGTTTGTCGTTGTTCATCCGTGATCGCGAATAGACGTGTGAAATTAATATCCGTCTTATTTATTTCCAATCCTGATCCGTTCCTACACATCTGAGATTCTGTTTCATTATGGAAATGGATATATGCAAACAGACATCTCTCATTTCTGGATATTCATATCTTCAGGAAAGAATGTGGGAGACTGGTGAATAGCATCCATTGCAAAGCAATACACACTGGTCTTTTCCTCAATTGACTCATATATCCAAAATTTGCCCTCTGTATCCAGTGTTCTTATCCTCGCCCTCATCATGAAACTGCCCCTGGGGTCCACACCCTTGCATTACCACTCAAAAATTCACCCACATTCTCATCGCCCTAGTGCATTCTGATTCCTTGTCTGTGCTCAACATCCCAAAACTGCACCCTCACCCTTGACATACATCTGCACCAATGGCAGATCCAGGGGGGGTCACAGGAGTAATTTTTAATTTTTACTAGTTTAATAGTTTTTGTACCATTAAATCTCTAAAATTGTTCAATTTCAACTATTTTTAAGAATAAAACAAATTTTTAAGCTCGAAAATGCATAAAAAATTGGTATTTTAAAAATTTTATATGGGAGTATATGCCCCTCTCTTCATTGGGGTTTTTCATACTACCCAGACCCAGGTCATGAACTCCCCCAAAATTTGATGCTGAATCCCTGTCTGCACCTGGGTTTCACATCTATGCTGCACTTTCCCAAACTGCATCCACATCATCAACACCAAACTGCACTTGCATTCCACACTCACAGCTCACAACCCAAAACTGTACCCAGATCCTCACTAAAGCTGCACGCCCTTCCACACTCAAGCTCCACATCCCCCAGTTTCACAATCATTATTTTCATCCTCCTGAACCTGCATTCTGAACCCATGCATCACATTTTCATATCGTACCCACATCACCATCTGTACCAGAGTTCCACAGCCTCATCTCACTTCCTCATAATAATGCCATAACATGCTACTCATCTCAACCCAGGCTCCAAATCCAAGCTCTTCATAGTCACTCTGCTTCCTCACATTTTCTTCTAATAATAATTCTTTTAAGTCTGAAGCTCTATTCTGCTTATTGATCTGAAATTATTCAACCTTTTTGGATTGCCAGTTTTTGGATATATGGAGTGCCTTTTAGGAGTAGACATTTTATCTTACCAATCCATTTCATTACAACCATCACTCTTGAATACCTTTCTACACACAGAATGAATGTACTTTATCAGAGACAAGGGAGGTATCCACCTCTTCACCCCAAAGCCCATTCCAAGGAGTAAACCACACAGGATATGGTTGCCAAAGGATGTCTGCTACGCAACCGGCACGTCCACTATCTGCGGATCTTCAGTACTGTCAAAGGACGACCAACTGCCATCCGTGCTATCCGTCTCCACAGTGGTTGATCTCATTCGTACAGCAGACAACCAATCAGTGTCTCATCTGTATGAAGGTCTTCAGCACACTTGAAGTCGCTAGGACTAACATTAATATGGACAGCTTCTCAAAAACATTTTCTTTATGTCGCACATGTAGATGCAGAAGAGTGAAACTTGTGAAATGAAAGAGTAATCCAAATATTTATAGGGTACTAGGAAAGATTACCAAGTGTGAGAAGCATCAGATATAAGGTTTACTTCTATGTACTACTACTGTATTGGCCACCTCAAGCAGGGGTGCAGTAGGAATTAAGGGTAGGGGGGATTTTAGGCAGAACTAATACTGGGGGGTCTGAGGGTGTGGAATACCCACCAGGGTAAGCGGGAGGTGCGTGTGCCCTCCCCTAGAAAATTTTTAAGATTAATGGTTCCATATGGTGAGTTTTACGGATTACTGAGTGATATTTCATCAATCCTTACACTATTTTATTAGTAATATTAATCCAATTAAGTGAAATGGATTAAAGTTAAAAATTTCTCTGAGCTCTGAGGGGGGGCTTTTATCTCTCAAAATCCCCCCTCGCTGCGTCACTGACCTCAAGAGGTGTGTATGGCAGGGATTGTGTTCTCACCAAAATGTACCACGCTGCCTGCACATAGCACACAGTTTCCAAAGGATATCAGCAGCCTGCCCTTTCACTACAAAATAGTTTAATGGCATTTCAAAGCAGTTGGAGGATGTCTGGCTGCTGCCCTCAGTATCTTTCTAATATCATTCATTGGTGAATGTTCAATTACCATCTCAACTGTCTAAATTTCATGTACATACATTTGTTTGATAGTTACCTACATAGAAAATGTGTATGACATTATCTTTTGCATTTTGAAAAAATAACTTCATTGAATTGAGTCTGGAAGCAGAGCCGACAGTTTATGGTAGTTCATGGGCTAAGAATGGAATTGTTTTTTATTTCCTCTGTAACCTGATCATTAATTTTGAAAAAGATCAACTAAATATATTTTCAGAAATATATGCATGATAGTTACCATTTTAAACATAATAAAATATGTAGATAGAGGGGGCCATGGTCATAGTCATGCCAACTGATACACAGATTCACATCAGATGTCCAAGATAGCAGCAGAGGAAGTCCCTTGCACATCCAGTGTTTGCTTGATTACTGAAAGAACTAGTTTTATTCCAGTTTAACCCCTCAAGCATTACTTTAAATTCCCATAGTCCTTCTCGCAGCGTGAGCGATGCAACGTCTGCGTATTCTGTATGCCATGCCTCAAGAGTGTGCGACACATGATAGGCATCTGAATGTTTCATTTGCTATCCCTATCTCTTAAGATTTCAAATACGTACTTTTAGTGAGTATATATGTGAGACATCTGCCTGCTTTTGCTCTGTGCCTCTTCATTGCCTTTGTTTGTGTGCTCGTATTCTTTTAGAATATTTTTTCCAGCTGATGCCAGGATGCTTCCTCAAGGAGTGGCATCTGGTGGACGCTCATGGAAGATAGTCTTCCACTCACACTCCGACTTATGTGCTTTCTTAGCGATTGTGTGTTCTGTGAGGGGGGCACTGAATGCCTTCCTCTGTGGTTCATTATCTTCTGCTTTTCTGCCTCATCATTTCCTTTCTCTTTCATAGTGGCAATGATAGTGAAGGCTTGGGCCGTCCAGGCATTGTCACTCATTAGTTCTCGGAACCTCAAAGACCTGCCAGCATCTGGTATCTAATTTACCACGCTTGAAGCTGAGCGTTGGGTTTTTATCACACCTACGTTTGCTTTGGTGGTTTTATTTTTTCGGCCTTGGGTCCCATTCGTATCTGAACCCCTCCTTAGTTGACCAAGCCTTCTAGCTCTTGTGAGTTATACGATGAGCCTGTGCTTGACTCTCTTGAAGAAAAGAGTGCAGAATGTTCTGATATCACTTCAGAAGTTTCAATTGGATACTCCCTTGACTCCAGGCACAAATATTTATACCATCTCATTTTTCTGTGCAAGAAAAAAATTGGGAAGAGATGGGCTGTGAAGATGCACCTCTAACTTTTGCATGTGATTTAGATGGAAAAAATATTGCCCATTCCATGTAAAGAGGACCCCTTGGCAATGGAGTTAAATTTTGATGATGAAATAATTACAATTTTAGTAACTGAGACAAACTGCTACATAGCACAGTTTCTTGAAAATTCATGAAGAAATTTATGAAGCAAAAAATATCGCCCTTTCAAATGTGGGTTCCCACAACTCTGGTGGATATAAGAGTACATATGTATTTCTAGGTTTGCCCATATCAATGTGAATAAATAATAAACCATGCGTCAAAATGTACTTAATCGGAAAACATGTAGTCGAAACAGTTTTTCTCGATGTAATGAGAAAGGAAAGGTTTTTAATTCTACCCAATTTTTTTCTCCTTCTTATAAATAAAAAGAGGAAAAATGTTGTAAAAAATATCCATACCACAATAACATTTCGCCCTCTAGTGAATACATATTTGAATTTTTGATGCATTTTGGAAGCATAATTGAAGAATGGCAGTGGTCAATTTTAACCACATTTGAAAAAGGCCAGATTGGCACCCATGTGATGCCACTCCACGTGGTGTCACTGGGACCTAGATGCTATTAAATGCTATACGAATAGTCAGGAGTTTTACATCGTCAAAGATTACCAATGCATGCATGGGGCACAGAGCTCAGGAAACATTTCTAAATAATCACCTATTAATATTGCCTAAGGTCGGAAAGTTTCCTTCGTTTGATAAGGTATTAATAATCCTTACTTAAGCCACGCGCTACCTGCTAGCTGGGTACTCTGCTACCTGCTAGCACCCTGCATCAGCAGCCTGCACCTAGTGGCGCACATGTTCTCGCCCCAAGGTCACCTCACTTTGCAGCAGTGGGAACCAGAATGATGTCACACGGGCTTTTCCCGGCATTCATACTTAGCCGTTACGTTTTCGTGCACTTGAAAATTTTCACTTTTCATTTAATTGCGAAAAATATATATCGTCATTGAAAAATCTAAAAGCGTTAAATACGTACACCAGGAGTAATAATCTTTCGAATTAGGCAATAAAAAAATAAAAGGAAACAACCCTATTATGATGTTCAAACAATTTTTAAGAAAAAGTAATGTTTTGAAATTTTTTTCAGTGAGCAATTACGACGCAAAAAATATTTTACTTAATGTCTGCACAAGAGCTTCAGTGCCTCCAAATTAAAGCACCCTGGGTGATTTAAATACCTACGATCAGAGGCGTAGCCAGGAATTTCGTTCAGGGGGAGTCCAAAACCAGAAGTGAACATTTTTGAAAAACACGGGGTATTAAGTAATGCGTTTTAAACTAATTTAATACTTTACATAATCGAAAAAACTTCATTGTCAAAGAAATATTTTTAATTCATGTTTTTTTAACATTTTGTTTTCTTTTACAAAGGAAAATAATTGTATTTTTATATTTCAGGGGAGGTCCAGACCTGCTACGCCACTGCCTACGATGAAAGCACTGTATAGGAACAGAATAGCAGTGATGCATATGCTTGCACACACTTGAGAGGTTAAGTCGACCTCCTTGAGTGGCTGGTGCTATTTCCCTGGCCCTAGTCGATACCTCCACTGCAAAAACGCTCAAAAATCGCCTACCAATTCAAATCCACTCATCTAGGAGCCCAACAGTACGCATCCGCTCAGCTGGCAGTGTCCCGGAGCACTCATCTCCTATTCTCCAAGCTTGGAGGTGAGTGTTTATGCTCCAGACACTGCCAGGTGAGTGGATTCATATTGTTGGGCTACTATAGATGAGCGGATTTGATTCGGTGTGCGATTGTTGAGCACTTTTACAGTTGAGGTATCATGGTGTCTTCAACTACAATGATCATGAACAACATTGTATAATTATTGCATTTTATTGTAGCATCAGTGGCGTAACTATGGTGGGGATAAGGAGATAGATCCCCCCAAAGCCTCAGGGAAATAAAAAAATATTTAAAACTACTGTCTAGTTTTGGCAAATAATAACTGCATCTGCTGAAAGTTAAATTTAAATGCCAAAATTTTGTAAAATGTATTTCCAGGCATGTCATTTTTCAAAAATTTTCGCATACTGGGGTCGAACCATTGGACCCTCGACCACCCCCTCCAAAGCAAATTCTTTCCATGCTTTTTCTGCTCCATGTTTTCAAGGAAAAACTAATTTATAGGCTTTTCTTCTTTAAATAATTTTTTTTCGGTGATAACATTACGTGGACAACCTTTCATCAGGGTCCTAAGTTATAAGTATGTGACTATCTTCTGAGATCACATGAAAAACATACCTATACACAGCAGTGATTCCATATTTTTGGGAGATGAGCAATAGAAGTCTTTTATGAAGTGAATTTATATGGAGAAATGAATAATTTGTTAGGTTCTTATTGCCTTTTTGTCCATTTAAATCTTAGAATTTTCTGACGAAATGTTTTCGCATTCAATCTTCCCGCGAAGAAAAGAGGTTATCGATATTTATATATCGAAAGTCAACAGACAATCGATCGTAATATCGTTTTCAGAGGTATCGATGGGTCGGACAGGAAAACAACATGAAAGGAGGGAGAAGATACAAATTCGTGTAAACAATAGCTTGTGACTCTTGAGAGTTTGCGTTATTTTCAACCATGTCTCTTTTCCCTGCATTTGCCGACGCGTCTGTTAGTGCGAAACCCGAAATCGAGAGTAGATCTAATGGACAGAGTCAAGGTTTGATTTTTACATGGAACATGTGTTTTTGCTATTCTGTTACGTCTACCCTTCTACATATATTTTGAATTTATTTACAGCTTGGCTTTCGAACACTAGCTTTACTCCTGTTAATAAATCTCCTGAAGTAATAGAGATTGATTCACCTCCTGTTGTGGACATTAGCGATGACAGTGAACCAGAAGTCCAATTTATAAAATCTCCATCACCCAAGTCATCACATCAGCATCGGCATAAGAAGAAAAAGAAAAAATCTAAAAGCAGTAAACATCTGAAACACCGATTGAAAGAAATGTGCGTTTCTATTACTGAAGGTCATTGATGTATTATCTGTAAGCGATAACTTATTATAATGTCACATTGTTTTTTACAGGGGGCATGATATTGGTTTTCTGGACGATGTGAATGCAAAGTACTACGAGGATAAGACTAGACAAGGTGGAAATTTGAGTGTGAATACCTTACATCGTCCGGCAATTCCGGTGTACGTATTACTCAGATTTATATGTTAACAATTGATGTTTTGTTATATATTTTATCTTTCATTCCGTATATGCTTGGTTTTGTTCTTCTATGTATCACATACCTATTAGATGTTTTCATAAAATAAAAGGTCTGTATTTTATTTAGAATGAGATGACAAGCTTCGGTGAACATAACAAACTCATTTTCTCTTCACGTTTTGCAAAAAATAGATGTTTACTTTCGCAAGGAAATTTTTGATTGATTAGTAATCATGAGGTACCGTGTTATTGAAATAAATAATCATATTCATGTGTAAATACTGTTCATTCATTCAAGGTATCGTTATTTTTGTTAGGAAGTTGATTTATAGGCTGGTTCATCGGAGAAAAGCGTCAGTTTGTTAGCTATCTTTATTGTGTCACTCAATAGGAAGGAATTATATGTAAGATTCGTATATACTTTGAGTCAATATCCCTTTAAAATTGCATGCAGAGCATTTGCCTGATTTTCTTAGGCATTAATAGTTGAATAACACTTTTTGTGTAGCAAAATAATAAATGATTACATGATTATGTGAATTATGGAGTTATTTCCTTCCATTTTTTTATGCTCATAATATTATTTTTATTATTATTGTGACGTAATTGCCACTTAATACTCTTGTAATAATTAAGCATTTCGTTGTTTTTGCTTTTCCTTTTATAGTGCATGTACATAATTAGTTCCACATTTAAATGTGATGACGCATATTAGCAATTTTACAAAAAATCATTGCAATAATTTTCACCCTTGTGGTAGTCAAATAATTATAATTTCCCCCTTATTCATCTTCTTAAGCAAATTCTTACAATAATATTGTTTGGTCTGGTGGTTCATTCTCATTGTGAATATCTTTCTAAACCTTTATCTCATTGAGTGGTGCATAGGTATGTAAAAAATTCATAAGGATGCTTAAGGCCATAGCAGAGTCTATAGATGTGCCCTTGTTGGTTTCAGTGTAAGAAGGTGTAACAATTTTGCCTATCAACTACAACTATTTGGATATGTATGACCGTGGTGGAGTATTGGGGTTGTCAGCAGCTAGATGTGTCAGCAGTTGAAAATACTTAGGAAGGGTTTAAGCCTGTAAGTCCTGGGGGATAGACCAGGGTATTTTGTATGATCTATGCTAACCTATGTTAACCAGTAAAACCTATAATAAGGCTGAATCACAATGGTACAGTATATGATGATGTTTCTCATGTTTTATGAACAAAAGCCCAGACAGTGGTGAATTAAGGGCAGGGTTACTATCCTCTCCACCTTCTCCATCCTTCACTCTTTGAGGCAATTTTGAGCTACTGTTAACTTTCTTTCGAAACAAATTACTTACTTTGCATTACCACTTGTGCTAGGCTTTTTAGGTAAGGTTAGCTTCCAAGTCAGCTGTATAGAGATCAGATAGTTGAATTTGCATTCTACTTTAGGTTGAATATTATTTTGAAGTAGTGCAATTGGTAAATAAAATACTTTTTAAAAATCTTTTTGTGCTATACTGCAATTTATTCTGTCTCTGAGCATTGTGCCTAAGAAAATAATAAATTTCATGTGTATTTTTATTGGTTTCACATTCCTTGAACTATGAAAAGTATCACTGGCTGGATGTCATAGTTCTTACATTCTATGTATAGTATTTATACTAAAAATTTTGAATTATAGCAGCACACAAAGACTGATGGCACTGCCAGCATCATACATAATGGCTAATCTGGACATTGAAAGAGAGAGGGTCAGGTAGAAAAGTGCTCGTTTGCTGAGAGGAGACCACATATTTGAGGTGGCAGTAGAATGCAGTGACACTTTCGTTTTCCTGCTCAGCTACCTAAATTATCATTGATAATAAGTAAAATTCAGATTATTTTTTTCTGTATGTACACAATAAAATTTATTCATTTATGCAATTATTTTTTTGCAGGTTTGTCCGCAAGTACTTTGTTCCAATGGGTATCCCTTATTCTTCCTTATGCAATTCATGTAAACTCACTGGTAAATTTAGACGGTATTATCAAGCAAGTGTAACAGATGGCAAGGTGAAAATACTTGAGGGTAATGCAGAAGAAGAGGAAAAGGAAGGGGTGGAAAGTGTGGAAGCAAATGAAATTGAGATCCCAGGGGAAACTTTTAAGGGTATTTGGAGGACTTCAAGACTGGAGTTGGAAGTTCAATATGCTACAGGTTCATTTAACCGGAAGCTGGTGGAAAATCCACATAATATTAGGGCTTGGTTAGAATTCCTGAGGTTCCAAGATCGTGCATCTGAGCTTCAGTTTCGTGGAGGATGTTCCAGGAGAGCTATGGCACAAAGGAAACTGGATATCCTAACAAAAGCTTTGCAAGAGAATCCTCGGTAATTACTGTTTGCTACCTATTTTACTCTCTTTAATCATTTGATTTGATTTCATGTTTGTTGCTGATCTTCATCATTTTTTATCCATACTGATAACATCTTTCTGTTCTACTACCTTCCAATACCATGGCATGCACCCAGAGTTTTGCAATCATTTCATTTGAATATCGATGTTTCATGATACCGTAGTGATATGATTGTAAAATATATACTATTGACAATAGTGTGGATTCCTAATATTTTTTTATTGTCTAAATCAAAAGATTATGACTCCTGGAGTACGTATTTCACGCTTTTTTATTTTTATCTATTTTTGGCGATTAAATGAAAAGTGAAAAATTTCAAGAGTGCGAAAACTTGACGGCTAAGTATAAATGCTAGGAAAAGCCCATGTGATGTCATTCTGGTTCCGGCCGTGTGAGGCCACCTTGGTGCGAGGCTATGAGCACTGCTACGATGCAGGCTGCTAGCAGGTAGCGCTTGGCTTAAGTAAGGATTATAAATACCTTATCAAACGAAGGAAACTTTACGACCTTAGGCAATATTAATAGGTGATTATTTAGAAATGTTTCCCTGAGCTATGTGCCTCATGCATGCATTGGTAATCTCAGACTATGTAAAACTCCTGACTATTTGTATAGCATTTAATAGCATCTAGGTCCCAGTGACACCACATGGAGTGGCATCGCATGGGTGCCAATCTGTCTGTTTTCAAATAAGGTAAAAATTGACCATTAACATTCGTCTAAACTGGGATCTATAGAACCAAATAATTTGTATATTATGAATACACTAATGTTGGGTAACGAATTGCAATCAATGCCTTTTGTTTTCTTTGATGAAGGAAACTACCCTATCGGTTAAAATTAAGAAAAGGATAAGTTGTCGGTTTCTGTCGGCTGAGGACTTGGTGATACGTTTTCCATTGTCTTGTTGTTTCTCTGGGTTGAGTTACATTGTCTTCCCATTTATGCATTGCCTTTGTCTCACAATCAAAGTAGAGTAATCAATTCCGTATCAAATGTATATCAGTAGATCTTTATTGCTTGCATGACATGCCAAAATTAGGGCCATTCTTATTGCTTATTATACAGGGTCTGTTTTAATATTTTGCTGCTTTTATGAGGGAATCCTTATATGATCTGAGTGATTCAATTTTCATGAATGACTCCCCTCCCTCTCCATTGTCTTCTGAGACCTCACTCTGTTCATGGAAAATGAAAATGAATAAAAATGAACTTGGTGTTATTTCCAGGATTTTTAGCGCCTCCATTTTTAATAGTTGACATTGCCAGAAAAGGAAGGCGACTTTATTTTGACTCAAATTTATCATTTTGTGGATATATTATTCAATAGGAAGGCATATTTGTTTTATCTTGTCTGCCACTACTATTTTTACATAATATGCTACCACATTGTCATATTTGTGACAAGAAGAGCATTTTCAAAATTTCTTTCAACTTTTTAATTTGCATGCACTGACTGCCTCTAAGGTCATTATTAATTAATGAAACGAGTGAACTAATTTTCTTTTGATTAAAATTTTTCATCATTTGCTAGTATTTCTTTTTAAGAACAAGCAAATGGAAGCCAGGTAAAAAATCTATACCATTGGTGACGGATAGTAGATGGTGAATACTTGCTGACAAAACACCTCTAATCACTCACAATCTTGATCTGGATCTCGTGAAATCCTGTGGTAGATTGCTGTTTTTCCACCATGTGTTAGTGCAAATTTGAAAATAAAACTGTCTAGATCCTTATTAAATGGAAAAACATGGCTTCCATATGCTTCAATTTAACTTTGGTAGTAACAACATCAATGTAAGGATGAAAGATTATGAAATTTGCAGTACATATTGCATTTGCAAAGTTTTCATGTCCTTACTAATGGGTCATTTGGACCACATGGTGATCAGCGAAGTTATATCTAAAAATTGTGTTATTAATTAAAATTTAGTAGCAATCAAATATATATGCTAATTCGAGGTTCTCAAATCTTGGTGGTTCTAATATCAATCTTGGAGTGTGTTCTGCTAATTAAATGTTACACTCTGGTTAAAAACCTATGTATCAATTTAATAATACTAAAATAATAAAATTTAAATGCTGTTAAGTAGCAAAATTGTTGTCGCGAGAGACTTTTATAACCCTGCATGTGTTATATGTATAATCTGTATCTTGTGTTGTAATATGTGGCATTATATTGAATTTTTCTGTTTCATCTAGTTCATGGTTGCTGATGAGAGAAAAAGCCGACTTGGAGCAAATCTTGTTTCCACCAGACGAACTTGAGCAGAAAATGGCAAAAGAAGTGGAGGAAGCAACTAGTATAGGCCCATGGCTTGCTTTTTTAAAAATCCTTCAGTCTAGAGCCAGCACTACTGAAGTTAGCATCAACTACGGGAAGGCGATGGAAACTGCTCGTAAGGAGGGAAGAGCTTTTCGAAGGAGAACAGGAAAGGCGCCCATCATTTATGATGAGCAGATCATCGGTAAGAGACCCATATTTTTATTCTGAATGACTATTCCTCTAGAGAACCTTTAAAGGCTGGGAAAGTGGTTGTATTCCCTTGTGTCTGGAAAGCCTTGGCAATAATAAAATTACCTGGAAAAGTTGTATTTGCTGTAAAGTCAGCTGGTGATTTTTTCTTACCCTGTTAGGTATACTCATACCTTTGATATTCGATAATCCTACTCCTAAGGTGTCATTCAGTTGGTAGTCCGCAGCTGTTTCCATTTAATTTTACATGGTGTTTTAACTTAATTTGCTTTGATGTCATTTTGCTGGTGCTTAATCTCATTTTATCTCCCTTAAATATGTATACTCTGTTAAATGCTCACCTATTATGAAATTCAATACAAATTCATTATATCAGGAAAAAAATATTTTATTGGGGTACCTACATGGAAGAATGGAATTTCTAAAACTGTTTTATTTTAAATGATGATGAAGTAAAAAACTATTTCAAATATGTAATTAACATTCAATTACATAATTTTTTTAGATCTCTTGTTTAGTGCTGGACTCTACATGCGACAAGCAGGACTTTGGGAAAGGCTATGGACCCTGTTAAAAATGTACCTAGAACTGAATGTTAAAACTGTGGGATCATCTGAAGAACTGAAGGATGAAATACTTTTTGATATTGGAGTCCAGCCTACTGATAAAGAATTGGGTAAGTGATACTATTTTTCGTCCTTTATCTGAAATACGTACCTATGTGGAATTAGGGCATTCAAGAACATGCATATGTGTTTTCATATTCAAATGTTGTAAAAATAGCAGTGATCAGATGAATGAATTTTCACTAAAGTAGAAAAAAGCGTAGGTAACAGCTGTCCTATCTAGTTTCATGAAAGTGATAGCTAGGGGCAAGAATTTGGGGTGAATAAAACTCTCGAATTTCGTCATTAAAAATGACCCATTTCGGGATAAAAAATGGGAAATGGCTCTAAATTTCGGTGTTTAAAAAATATTGACTCATCCAAGATTTCTCAGCCGCCATTTGGTGATACCTTGCATTCACTATATTTATGGCTGTTCTGGAGAAAATTTATTTGCATTTTAATGTATTTACAACAGTTAATAATAATATATTTATTTTACTCTTGGAATGTACATGCATGGTTTTGTCTATAACATACAGAAATGGTTACATAGGTATAACGTAGACATAGGGTTACAATGATTGAGGTACATGCACAAAAATACAGTATTTATTTATTCATCTGAATATTTTGCAGTACAATTAATCTCCAAATGTCAAAGATAACATAAGTTCAACATTTTCTGGTGTCAAAGTTGTTCTACGGTCACTTACAATATTTGTATACGCTGAAAATCCACGTTCACTGTCCACATTAGACACTGGTACCGACAGTGATTTAACACTTGCATGTACAAACTCAGCATGACCTTTTTTTAAGTTGAGTAATTCTGACATGAGGTCAAATTCAGATCCATTAGAGAGTGCTTTCGTGAGTGCACTTTTAACAGCAGCATGACCCTCAAGAACCACTTGTGAAGATAGTGCTGCCATTAATGGTAGATGCTTTGAGGCCCTGATAATATCATTATTTGTAGTGGATCTCATGAATCTTTCATCAAAAAGTTGGCCAATAGAATGAAGAAATCCCTTGGCAGTATCTCCATGCTGTAACTGTGAAAGCTTGATTTTTGCCTGTTTAAAGCTTGATTAGCTGTATTAGTTAATGCTGCTGTCAGCACAGGTGCAAGTTTTTTTGGGAGATTTTTTATTAGACCAGATGTGTCATTCCCAAAACTACCATCACTTACAATTTTTCGACTATTTCCTATGTCTATTAATTGGCTTTGTAGTTTGTATGAATAAGGATATGCACCCTCAAGGCATTCTAGCAGCTTCACAATCGGTTGACAATGTTCAACAACAAATGCTGCTTGGCACTGTATAATAGCAACCTCTTCTTCGGTCAGGCTACTTAACCTATGTACAGCACTTCCTCCCTCCCCCACCAATGAGAAAAATTCTCGGATATCAGATAGATACTCATTAACATAAATGACAGCCTTGTGCCAAGAATTCCAGCGAGTAGCTACAGGAGATGGAAAAAGCTTAGCTTTCTTTTCACCCTCTGAATACTTCTGCTGTAAGAAAGCAAGGTATGCATGTTTTCTTTTTCTCGTATTCAGAAATGCACTTTTCACCTGCAGTTTACACTCATTTAACTCTTTTAAATTAATCTGAAAAATATTACTCACTAAATTAAGTTTGTGTGCCCAGCATTGTATGTGCACCAGGGACTCACCAAACAGGACTTTCAGGCTGTCAACACACTTTTTCATATATGCAGCAGAATCAGTAACGATACAAGAAACATTTGTTAAAGAAATTTCCAACTTGTTAACAACATCAATTATTGCCCGACCACATTCAGTAGCATTAGCATTGGATAAAATCTTTGCCCCCCCGACATACAATTTGGAGCTGTTACTACATTCTAGGATGTTAATTAAAACTAGAAAAACACACTGCCCTTTTCTATCTGTTGTTTCATCACAGAGAATTGAAACTTGTTGGTCTTTTACTTTTTGTCTCATAAATGCCTCCTCTTCTTCTCGGACTTGAGGGATGTAAGTCTTCCGCATCATATCAGCTGAAGGCAAATCTCCAGCACCTGAAAAAAATACGAAATATTAAATGCAACACAAAATTTCCATGTTATCTGGCCCAGCCCAGTAGTATCTTTTGAATAGAGAAACACCATATTGTCAGAGTTACAGATAGTATACATAATTTTAAGTATAGCAAGGTTAAGTTTAGAAGTTAAAGCAAGCCATATCCAAAGGCTATATGGAAAAAGATCAATATAACTAGCTAAAAAATATAGAGAAAAATTAAATAGTTGCTCACCTGGGATGTATTCACTCATCCACGATCGCAGACTGAGGTTATCTAGTTTTTCTATTGGAATATTGGCTTCCAAAAATGCTTTACAGGTGGCCATAACGAAATAATTTTTTTCTACTCTTGCCATTTTAGAACTTTGGTAGGTTTCTTGGAGTGAAGCTTGCCGTTTCACTGATTGACCCTTCTCCTTCGCTTCTTCTTTGAATTTCTTATGTCCTGCACCCTCACAGTGCTTAGCACAGGTATCTTTACGTGCCCATTCAATTCGGCAGTTGCAGTATTTGCACATTAATATTTTCTTCTGTTTATCAAAAACATAGAAACCTTCACTGCGAAACTGATTTTCGCGGTCAAACACAGTTACTGCTTTCGGCATTTTCCTTAGGTCAATTTACGCAATGTAGGGATGTCTCAAGCCGAGTTCACATGGGAGTGGAATATACGGAACAGACTGCTAGTGGAAAAGCATCTAGCCAATCACAATCCATTCCTTCTATTCCACTCCCGGCTTCCGCGGGGACTACAATGTAATGAACTGACTACAATGTAATCACTAATGTGACATTCGTGCCGGGACAAAGTTAGAAATCGCGCTGCGACAACGAGAAAAAAACAAACGAATATCGCTTGGCGACTGCAGCTCAGACGTTGGCGATATTTTGGTGCTCAGACGTTGAGACGTGCAACTCGGAAATTACAGCGGTAATTTTCGTAAATTACCGCTGCCCCTGAAAATCATGGCAATTTTGACCACTACCTCAATTGAAAATTACGGAATTTACCCATCTATACTCGGACGAATAAAGATGAGAATACAAGACGGATTATGATTAACATAACTTATTGGATGGTTTGATTCCCAATTAAAGGTCTCTAAGATGTGTAAAATCGTTGGATTTGTACATGTAGAACGCGTCCGATGATTAGTATTGTACGGGTATTTGAATGAATTCAATTGGAAATTTTCCGTCAGCGCTTAAAATGATAGATTTTAATAGTCGGAAGTAGTAATATTTCCTGCAGAAATGAGATAGCAAGTGGGAGCAAGAACAAAACTTATCACGGAATATTTCATTCGGTGGAGATAGTTTCGCGGTCTCGGGGTCTCACTCTTAATAGTATACAAGATAGTATATAAGTGCGGAGGTTTGTCGAAAATAATGGGGTTCGATACAAAGATGTTTCCCTCTGTTACATGCTTGAATTTTGGCCGTCTATGAGGATTTTACGATGAAAAGATGTTCTATAGGTAGAGGTTTTGCTACATAAGCAACATTTTTGCAAAATATCCAGTAAAAATTCTTTAAAAATCGCATTATTTTCGCTTAGGATAATATATTTCGCGTTATCCCAAATAATCTTGATATTTCGCGTCATTCCGCGAAAAATCGTTTCGCGAAAAATTCGTGCCTCTAGTGATAGCCATAATCGTCAAGAAATAGAATGTAAGTGTGTACACCCATGTCTCGTATAGCGCAAGGGATGCGTTCCTTGGGGTCTTTGCGCTATACGAATTTGCGTTATACGAGAGCGTTTTAACATTGGGAAGATAGGGATGCGTTCCTGGTAGCATAGGTCTTGGGTATTGAATTTCCTCTAAAACATATATATTCCCATAAATAGCCTTAGAAAACATTATTTATATAATATTTATAGTTTAAAACATCTTTAAAGATAGTATGCACGCATTTGAAGACTTTTATTCACGTTAAAAAAAATTCTTACGGGCTTTTGAAATTCCCTCCTGTCGTGCGGGTGGGCTAACATCTGCTATCTCAGGGGTTCGTAATGCACTGCCGGCAGTAAACGATTTTTATAAACCAGTCTGAAAACAACTATTGTGTCACCCAGGCCCTTTTGTCGCTCATCGAAATGACAGGCAAATGCTACTTTGGATGCCATTTCATAGCTAGCGGAGTTTATGAATGATAAATCATTTTAATTTGAAGTCCTCCGAGTCAAAAGCAGCTACATGAAACAGTCTTTAAATGCCTTGAAACCTGACCCAGGTTTTCCTTCCCTGAAAATGAATGAACAAGAATGCATTCTTTTCCAAAATAATATCATCTCGTCAACACTAAAAACTAGTTGAGGGGGAAAGGAGCCACTTTCAATCACAGCTTGGAGTTCATCAGAAAATGTTTTGGTGACTGCGCTATCAACACTTGCAGATTCACCTGATATCACCGCACTGAAAATACCTGCTTGCCGTTTAAATTCTGGAACCAATCGGAGCTTTCACTAAATGTCTCGGAGCGATTACCACTCTCGTCTTTTTGTACTGATTCACTATGAACTTTCCGTATGTGTAGACCGCTTGGTTGAAGTTGGAGCAGCTGAGGTCACTGGTGTTTTAACTTCGTCTTTATTCAGAATAAGGCATCGTGCGTTTAAACTTTCGCACAATATCGCTTTGACGTTCTCCATTTTCAAAGCAATTGACCTTTATCAATTTCTCTTCTAGGTTTATGGTTTTTCTTGATAAATTCTTGATTTTTCTACCCGCATTCCTATGTTTTGCCATTTTCTCTTGGTTTTTACTCTGCATGGCTCTATCGAAATCACCTTCTACTGCTGAACTGTATTCTTGAGACGCAGAGGGCCTACGACTGCGGGGAGGGAACGAAGCTATTGTGTTTGAGACTCTATAGCGGACCCTCTTATATGTTGACGCTATTCATGCACAACTCGGCCACCGCTCCATTTCTCCCCCGTGAATACCGATGACCTTGAAGGTTTTAGCGTAGACCCTCTACCTGGAAGTCAATCGCCCGATAACCTATGACGGCAAAAATTACGTCTCAACCAGTATTGCTTAAAAAAAACTCATTTCCACTAGCCCCACGCTTAATTAATGATCTAAATTAACTCATTCTGTTGAGGAGACGAGATAAATTACTTCGGTAGGCTGGCTATCTGGACCCAATGACGAGTAATACTTTTGGCCATTGCACAGCAATGGATTTCGATTAATGCATAAACATAAAAGATTTGAGGCAAGCAATAATATTAATATGCGTAAAATGATGGAAATTTCGTGTGTACTTAGCGCAAGTTCACGTTTTATCACGAGAGCGTTTAAGATATTTGATTAGGCTACACTGCGTTGCAATGTTTCCCCGAGGAACGAATTTGCGCTATATCGAAATTGCGCTATACGAGACATGGGTGTATTACAATTCAAGTGGGCCATTTTTTCTGTGTTCTTTTTCGTGTAATGCATAAGTATTTTACACAATTCTATTAAATATTATTTTGATTACATATTAAAGGCAATTCCCGATCATTGAATAGAATCGGAATTAAGTCTGAAGCTTTAGGGCCGTATTCTTAGTCGTCCCTACATAACAAAAGGCCCCTACATGCGTTTCTGAGTCGACCCTACATAAGTGGTGGGGGGTGTTTCCGTCGAGAAGTTCTCCGAGATTACGTAGATGATGGCGCAGCGCCAATTTTCCATTCTGGTGGCGTAATGGGAACTAACTATTAAACTAAGAAAAGACATCCAATAATTTTCGGGGGTATTGTTAGGGCAACGACTCAAGGTAAATCAATCTTAATGCCCATAATTTTCTCATTAGATGTGAATTCATAAATATAGATCTTATTTAATGGGTTCCTGTGCGTTGGTAGGTTGCAGTAGAGAGTTTAGAATAAATGTGTATCTATTGGTTTATCTATTTTTTTCAGAGGAACTGGAAACAGAAGTATTCAAATCAGGCCTTCCTTTGTCTGAAATCTGGGTGAGGATAGAAGGTTTGAGGCAAACTGTTAGATGGCTGCCACTAATACCTTCTGGCAAAGATGAATCAGAAGGTGACCTACAGCGATTTGTTTTCCCTGAGGATGTTTCTGAATTGGTCCAGCCTTTGGCCACAGTTGGCCTGGCAGCAAGTGGTATTTTTGCTCGCTTAGCCTCTGTGGCCCTACTTTTGCTAAAGGTTCCATTACTGCCATGCAGGGACACTGCTTTGAGACGCTGTGGTTTTCCATCTTGGTGTTGTGACACCCCAGAAATTTTGCTGACTGCTATATATTCTGGAGGTGAGTGCATAATTTTGCTTAAGTAACATACACATTTTGCCTGTAAATGTCAGATGCCTTCTTGGATGCATCTGATTTATTTATTCTTCTTTTATTTCATGGTTGTAGTGTTGTGTTAGATATGTATCACCATTAAAAAGCCTTTATAAGTGGTATTAGAGAGGGCATATTTTCTAATATTATAGGGATATCCTATGAAATTTGAATTACTTTACCATAACAAAGGATATTCTTGTTTTATTTTGAACCATCCACTGCTTAAATGCTCAACAATTGCCCACTGAATCAAATCTGGGGCCGTATTCTGTATTTCGTCGGTGCCGCACCGGTCGGTTTCCCTTTCAAGCCCACCGACTGGACATCAAACCGTACCGACAACGGATTCCGCACCGACGACGACACTTTCAGCGATTCTGTAAGGTCGTCGGTTTCAAACCAGTCGGTACGGTTCCCCTTCCTTCCCAAACAGGGAAAATCCGAATATATCCGAAGTTTCACGTGTCTCCACCAATGAAAGAAGGGTAAAAACAAGTGAAGACTCATTGGCACAGTTTGTTGTCGTCATTCTCAATCTTTTTATTTGCGGAAATTACGACTTATTGCTAGATTAAGATAAACGATATTGGATAAGTTGTTAACAATGCTTATATAATGTGTGGTAGTATTGCTGTACCTACAGAATCGAAGGAAACAATATTACAACATCACAATAAAGTTTGTATGTGATGGAGATTGTTGTTGCTGGAATGAATTATTGAAACTATCCTTGAGATCGTAGTTTCTTTTTTTAAATATTGGTTCCGTATAATGCTATTTATTCATGATTTGGTAATATAGTTGTCATTAAGTAAGTTCCGTATAAATGTTATCAACGGAAGGTAATGCCATCGGCACCGTAGCAGACGAAAATAGCATACCATGGAACGTGAACGTAGGATTCAAATGCAAATGTAATATTAGAGGAACAAGTTAGGAAATTGTTATAAAAATATGGAGCTGGGTGCAATTAAAAGAAGTGTAATGACGAGGAAGTAAATAAATTGTGATTGGGTGAAATACATATGTATAAGTTGCGCATTCCAAGTGAGAGAAAATGATAATATTGCGGTAAACCTCATACTTATTAACAAATATCTTCTTTTATCGTCAAGGGAATCAATGGCTGACGATGAAATGAAATATAGTTGCCCGTTAAAAATGAAAGAAACTGATACCGTTGTGGCAAACTTCATACTTAAATAAAAAGATCTTATTTCTATGCCGAGAGAAACGCCAAATTGATGATTGAGTGACATAACAGTCGCCTATTCAGAGTGATATAAAGTGATAACATTGCGGCAAAACTCATATTTAATCAAAAATATCTTTTTTATGTCAAAGGAGCAAGTAAATGATGATAGAGAGAAATAAAGCCTATTACAAGCGAGTGAAAGTGCGGTAACATAAATGAGAGAAAGTCATTATATGTTAGCAAACCTCATTTTTATTAACCATTATCTTATATTTCTGTCAAGGTAATTAATATAGATGATGACACAGTGAATTATAGAGGCGTATTCGAAGGGGCAGAAAAAGATAACATTGGAGAAAACCTCATTATTTACTCGGTGATGAGGTAAAAACAAAATAAAACGTACAATGCGCACCGGGGAATTCATGAAACCCACTAGTCGGTGGCCGTACCGACACCTCTTCGCTGTCGGTACGGCTACCGACGATCTCCCGTCCTCTCGTCGGTGCCGCACCGACCGGGTTCGTACAGAATCGCACGACTTCTTACCGGGAGTCGGTGTGACGTCGCACCCGACGAATCGGTGCCGCACCGATCGGTTTGGAGTTACAGAATACGGCCCCTGCTCATCTGGGCGGCCAACAATAGGAAGGCGCTCAGCTGGCAGTAGCCGGAGCACATACGCACACCTCCGAAGCTTGGATAATTCGAGGTGAGCGTTTATGCTGCGGCTACTGCCTGCTGAGTGCATTCATATAGTTGGGCTCGAAGATGAGTGGTATTGATTCGGTGTGCGATTTTTCAGCGTTTGTGCAGTAGAGTTATCCATTTGATTCCAGAAAAGGAATTTTGCTGTGGCTGTAATCCCTTTGCAAGAGTTCCTTAACCCGGTAACACCTGAATTAAAAAGTTTGTGCGATTTTCATGGTAATCATGTACAGTGAGTCCTCGTTCTACGTCACCCCGTTTAACGTCATTTCGCGATAACGTCACCAAAATTTTAAGACCGTTATTCGTTTATCGCCCCTTCGCTTTGCGATAACGTCACGTATTTTAAATTTCGCGGGAGAAAAAAGGCGAAGCGGCAGGCGTTGCAGGTTGCTTGTTTCGTTGGCGGTAATACGGTAAGTCTATTCAAAGTGTAAAACGGTGTGTATGTTGTTAATTGCGATTACGGTTTTGGCAAATTTTAGCATCAGAGACCTTTCCACGAAAATGTCCTAGAGAACAATGTTCGCAACAATTTTGGTTCCTGTTACTGCGACGATGTTTCAGCAATGATGATGCCCAGGCGACGCCCACCCGCCTCAATTCGCAATTAAAACCATCTTTTCGATTTCATAATCCCAGTTTGCCCGCCCTCGCGCATTTCCGCCATTTTGATTTCGCTCCTGACCGGTCCAAAAAGAAATTATCGTAGCGAACATAGGGCCCATAAATACTCCACACTAAGAGTAATATAAACTCCATGGTAGGGCCTATGGACCGGTGCTCTGGATACCCGGTCTTTAGCGTCTGGTAGCATTCATTGGGCCCACTCCATAGCGAAGCTGAAAAGCAAATACGGGAAGATAAAAAAATGGAGAAGGATTTACGTCACTGCTGCTATTGTCGTCGATGAAGACAGGAACCCGTATTTATGCCATAGTTCGGCATTCCCATCGTAAAAAATGCCCCAGATATGATACGCCAAATTTTTTTCGCATAGGAATTGTGAGGTCTAGGAACCGATATTCAATTTTTACATTGTTGTTATGGGAAATTATGCTTCGATTAACGTCATTTCGTTTATCGTCACATTTTTCAGGAACGGTAGGTGACGTTAAACGAGGACTCACTGTATCTAAATGTCAATGAAATTCTGAGTCATTAGGTGCAAAATTTATTATTTTACCAGTACATATTAGTAACGCCTAGAGGTACCATATGGTACCACGAAATATTTTTTTGTATCATTACATCCCAAATTCTAGGCTCACCTCAAAAAAATATACTTTATCTGAGATATACATGTTATAACAATCATAATTACATAATAAGACTTTTGTATTAACAGTACATGAGGCATAAGCAAAGAAAATCGAAATGCTTGCTCTAAAAATTCAGTTTTTTTTTTGGGCTAATTGATAATTCCCAATTTTCAAACGGCTCTAAATACTTTAATTACAGCGTTAAAATTACAAACTTTTCAGAAAAATGTCATTGACAATATTTTAATTAATTTAAAACTCTCAAAACCCCTAATAAATTACAATAAATGGCAAAAAAGTTACGTTTGGCACTGCACTACCAGCTGGTACTATTTGGTACCATTAGGCATTAACGGGTTAAAGTACTAATGTAGCTTTTGAAATAGTTTTGCTGTGAGGAAGCTTATAGGTTGTATGTAAAAATGATATGATACAATAGGAGATTGATAATAGTGGAAATGTATGACCATGGTTATTCTGGAATTTCAACATTTATGATCACTTCCCTGGAAGTAGGCAATACTGCATCACAGTCCGTAATTTCACTGAAAGGGTGACAGCCACCCATTAGTTTTGAATGAGGGCTAGGAAAATCAAAATAATATAAATATCTTTTTGATAAAATATTTGATTTAGTTTGACAAAGGAAAATGTCTCTTAATTTTACCATCGAAGTAGAAAATCAATAGTTTGTCTACCTTCAGTTTTGAATAAATTCAATGTTGTTTTCAATTGTTTCAAGTTCAATATCTTAAGTCAATGTTTTTTTCACAATTGTTTGAGCAAACACATGTGTAGCAGGCTTTGATAATTAACTGTCCCACTTCAAATATATTAGTATGAATTACAATATGTGTCATTTTAGTTCTTAAAGTTTAATGAAAACAGACGCAGTGGATGAATGGGAAAAAATGTGGGTGTAGTGGAAAAGCTACTTACTGTATAAGCGCGTGTCAGAGGCGCACCTTTTTTCCCAGAAATTGCAGCCGAAAATGGGGATGCGCCTCTTACACAAACTTCTTATCTTCCCCCCTCCCCTTCACCGGTCGCAAGTCCAAGGGGAACTGAGTGGCCTTGGTTTTCAGCGTGATTCAGTCATCTGAAACCCTCGGTCAAAAACAAGCAGCAGGGAGGGGAGTTTCTCCCTTAGTGACATATTTTTAAAGTGCTCCTGTTTGATTTTCTTGTAAGCATCGCCTCCCCCTCCCCCCCCCCCGTCACGCAGGTACCCCAGAGGAAAAGATCGCGTGGGATTTTTCCCTCCGGAGGGCGCGCTAAATTTACTGCCTCGAGTGGGCATCCTGCGGCATTTACACTGCAAATAGTAATCGCTTATCAAACATAGGGAAACGCATGGTTTTGAAGGACGTACCTGGTTAATAGTCAACATCTGTCTTGCCGAGCATTTCCATTACGCTGAGGACCTGATTTTTCAAAAATCATCTTCAGACGCTAATACGAGGATTTTTGCAACAGAAAATGATATTGGTGTCAAAACCTGCGGTTTAAAAAATTCGAATGAGAGTGTTCATTGTTGGACTAAATGGTGAATAGAAGAAATCACAAATTCTTATAAGTGAAGAGCGCTGAGGAGAGGCCGAGGGGAAGGAGCACGTTCCCTCCCCTCCGTATTTCAAGCCTTGTTTTAACTCTAAATCTTTGTGTAAATCAATTAGAGCTTAAAAAACTTAAATGCTGTCAGATATAGGTCGCGTTAGGTGTCATTCTTTTTGGAACCTCGTGCATGCCATACAATTGCTGAAAGATATCGAGATATCTTCGAGCTCAGTAGGTGACTCACCTAGCATTCGGCCTCCAGAAACCGGAGGAATTGAACCTGGTAGACCGTAAAAGGTCAGTTGGTGAGATGGGGTAGGGATAAAACACGTTTCCATTGTTCCCCTGTAACTTGATATTTTTCCTATTTTCCTGTGGGGTCTCGGAAAGGAAAAAAATGGCAGAGGCATTGGCTGATGGAGGGCGAGTGTGGTTCCATTAAATCTACGACGTGGTTATTATCCTACGGCGCTGAGATTGCCCCGATTGTGGTCAATTCTCTTGGGAAGATTCATACTATGTGCCTTTCGTGTTTTGCCTTAAAATTTTCCACGGCTGCAATTCTATTTCAATACCCCTGTGAGAGCTTTTAAGCAAAATTGTTCGTGAGTAGGACTAGCATCGTAGAGCAACGGCATGTGCAAAAATAGGATCGGAACCCTTACTACTCCCTCTTATGCCGCTGTTACCGCCGCAGTTATCAAAATTTCCTCTTTCAATTCGTATTGAAAGAAGAAATTTCGATAATTGTCGAAATTCCAGGCATACGTCTGCAACACCGCACGATAGGATAAAAAAATGCCACATAGCTTCGATGCTCAAAATAGGGGTGCGCCTCTTACACAGGCTTATACGGTAGTATGAACTCAATTAATATTTATGAGCTCCTAATTATTTAAATAAACTACAATTTTTTTGTCAGAGGGAACAACCTCATTCCTACATCTCTGCTTTGCTAATTGGTTTTATTTTTCTTTCGCTTTCATGTCATTCCTTCAGGACCTTGGAATTGGGGAAAGAAGGCCTTGCCGGTTGATCTTTTGAGTGAAATGATTGCGGGAGGAGGAGGACCACAGTATTTATTACCTCGCCCAGGAAGAGATCTTTATTTACTCTCTATCAGGAAGCTATTTAAAATCCTAGCCAACGTTGTGAATTCACCCTTAGAAAAGTGAGTGATTTATTTAAACTTTTAATTTCTTTCTAATTTTCTAATAAATGTTGCTTGTAGCTCTAAGATCTCAGATTACTTGAAGAGGGGCATTTTGGTACTCCCCATCAATCTTAGGGAAAATTGTTGTGAGGATATTGTTGCCACATCGGCATCACCCGACCCACAATGCTGTCTGAGGGCGGCTTAGGATAAAATGTTGTGGGGACATACACTGTTGCGAGGGACATACTATGTTGCATCGGCAATGGCCGACCCACCATCTGGAGGGGTGACTGGCACTGACTATCAGGGTATATAAACTCCGCGAGTCCCTCGCTCAGCCCCCACTCAATCAGGGCCTTAGAGTCAACCGGATCGGTTCGCCTGTGTCACCACTGCCCAGCGCAGACCGACGACCGACTGGTAAGGTAAGTATCCTTCAGGATAAGGTTGAATGGTGGATGTTATGTGATAGCAAGTCGAGCCAAATGTTATTAACTTCAGAGTCTAAAATACAGTAATTACAAGACATACGAGCAAGATGCATTCCGAGATTGCCGTAAGTGGGAAAACCTGAGTAAGGCAGTGAAAAGTGTAGTTATCCTGCACAATGCAACACTGCATTACAATTTTGCATTAACTCACAATGGTGAGACACTGATATTGCTGTGTGTGTGACGTGGCTGGAGGCAGCAAATATTTGCTGCCCACTGGAAGGCAAAATGCTGAACAGCTCCTGACTTCACGGCGGCTTAGTTGGTACTTCATTCAGATTATGCCTAAAGACAAGTTCCACAACGTCACACCACATTGTGTTGGGCAACCTCAAAGGTGCCAAATTTGTAATTTCAGGCACGCTTCAATTTTTTAAATATTTGTATCTCTGAAAGTTCATAGATAGAGAACTTACTGTTGCATAGTAATGTGTGTGGTCCATGTTTGGTTGGGTAAAATGGAATACATCCATGTCTCGTGTAGCGCAATGGATGCGTTCCTTGGGGTCTTTGCGCTATACGAATTTGCGTTATACGAGAGTGTTTTAACATTGGGAAGATAGGGATGCGTTCCTGGTAGCATAGGTCTTGGGTATTGAATTTCCTCTAAAACATATATATTCCCATAAATAGCCTTAGAAAACATTATTTATATAAATGTTTTTTAGTTTAAAATATCTTTAAAGATAGTATGCACGCATTTGAAGACTTTTATTCCCGTTAAAAAAAATTCTTACATGCTTTTGAAATTCCCTCCTGTCGTGCGGGTGGGCTACCATCTGCTATCTCAGGGGTCCGTAATGCATTGCCGGCAGTTGACGATTTTTCCAACCAGTCTAAAAACAACTATTGTGTCACCCAGGCCCTTTTGTCGCTCATCGAAGTGACGGGCAAATGCTACTTTGAATGCCTTTTCATAGCTAGCGGAGTTTATGAATGATAAATTATTTTAATTTGAAGTCCTCCGAGTCATTAGCTAACTAAAAACTAGTTGAGGGGGAAAGGAGCCACTTTCAATCACAGCTTGGAGTTCATCAGAAAATGTTGTGGTGACTGCGCTATCAACACTTGCAGATTCACCTGATATCGCCGCACTGAAAATAGCTGCTTGCTGTTTAAATTCTGGAACCAACCGGAGCTTTCACTAACTGTCTCGGAGCGATTACCACTCCCGTCTTTTTGTACTGATTCACTATGAACTTTCCGTATGTGTAGACCGCTTGGTTGAAGTTGGAGCAGCTGAGGTCACTGGTGTTTTAACTTCGTCTTTATTCAGAATAAGGCATCGTGCGTTTATACTTCCGTGCAATATCGCTTTGACGTTCTCCATTTACAAAGCAATTGACCTATATCAATTTCTCTTCTAGGTTTATGGTTTTTCTTGATAAATTCTTGATTTTTCTACCCGCATTCCTATTTTTTGCCATTTTCTCTTGGTTTTTACTCTGCATGGCTCTATCGAAATCACCTTCTACTGCTGAACTATTCTTGAGACGCAGAGGGCCAACGACAGCGGGGAGGGAACGAAGCCATTGTGTTTGAGACCCTCTTATATGTTGATGCTATTCATGCGCAACTCGGCCACCGCTCCATTTCTCCCCCGTGAATACCGATGACCTTGAAGGCTTTAGTGTAGACCCTCTACCTGGAAGTCAATCGCCCGATAACCTATGACGGCAAAAATTACGTCTCAACCAGTATTGCTTAAAAAAAATTCATTTCCACTAGCCCCACGCTTAATTAATGATCTAAATTAACTCATTCTGTTAAGGAGACGAGATAAATTACTTCGGTAGGCTGGCTATCTGGACCCAATGACGAGTAATACTTTTGGCCATTGCACAGCAATGGATTTCGATTAATACATAAACAGAAAAGAAGATTTGAGGCAAGCAATAATATTAATATGCGTAAAATGATAGAAATTTCGTGTGTACTTAGCAGAAGTTCACGTTTTATCACTAGAGCGTTTAAGATATTTGATTAGGCTACACTGCGTTGCAATGTTTCCCCGAGGAACGAATTTGCGCTATATCGAAATTGCGCTATACGAGACATGGGTGTATGTAAATGGATGGGATAAAGCTCAAATAACTTAATGGAATGGCTAATCCAGTTAATGTGGTGTGTACTTCAAAAAAACTTTGACCAAGTCTATACGAGCCATGGCAAAGTTGACCTAAATGTTGACATGCTCCGCTATTTAAACTTTCAGGGGCAATTAACCATTTGCAATATTCAGGCTCATTAATGCATAGTGAGTTTGTGGAAGACAGAAATCCTCGCACAATTAAAAAAAAATACAGTCTTTATGTTTTCATGTCAAATAGCAATTTCAACCTACTTTAAAAGCATAAAATGTCCTTTAGACTCACAGCTTAAGCCAATCAGTTCATTGGTTTAGCTCAGAGAAAGACAACTCGGTGGGTAATGTGAAATAAGGCTAACCCATGGGAATAAATAAATATTCTTCAAATGTATTTGCTTGTGTAACATAGGGTAATACTGATGCCTGCTTGATGCTTAGTGTGTTTAGATAAGTACATTCCTGTGTAAATGTAAATGAAATTGTGTTTGGTTAGCAAATGATATGAACTATTTTTGATGGAACACTGAACTGCATTTGCTGCAAATTGAATTTATACCTATACATTTTTTCATTGATACTTTGAAGTTTCTATATATATAATGAAAGAAACTTCAAACTCCAATGCCTCTAAAGAAGCAACCAGCAGGGGTCACAGAATTTGATCTGACCTGAAAAAGTTTATTTTTTTTAAATTTTACCTAAGCAATCATGTTTTGTGTGTTACTTAAATTCAATTTTATCATCTGACAAAAATGAATTGATTAGATATTGATAATTCTTTCTTTTTCCACGGTCTTTTGCAGGCAATGCTTTGGAGTTTGGTGGCTAAGATTTGAGCGATGGCTTCTGATGCTTGAAGGTTATTCATCACCCGGTGCTAATTTCTCAATCCCCCAGAAGAAGAAAAAGAGCTTGAAATCTACCCTAAAGGAATTTCTTTCTCAAGAAGAAAATCGCAGCTCACTTGCTCTATATAGGTATGTTGAAACAGGTTTTACTGAATGTACATAATTACGCAATTTAACTGTTAACAGGTCCACATGGCATGGTCAAAAATGCGGTACGTTGGTACATTTTTTTGCTTTTATGCCTCTTCTTTGCTAAGAGCAAAATTTTTTTATCCTAAAAGCTTTTAAATGCTTAACCTGGTGGTACAATGGGGAATTTTATTCATAAGATTCTCTTAAAGCTTATATCTTTTATCTCTGTTTTGCTATACCAGCCTAATCAACATTATTTAGCCTATGGAAGTGTATTGACATATTGCATGCTGCTTTCCTTATGATAATGTATTGACCATTGAGCTAGATTATTGTTTTGATAATTAGATCACCTTAAAGGTTAATAAGAAATTGTCCTTAAGTTATGATGCGTCAACCGCATGATCAGTCCCCCTGATGGTGTCATATAAAAAACACTGTTGGAATGTGAGTGGGAGACTCTGCCAGCTATCTCGTCATTAAGACACATGCATCAAAATGACAGCATTGTACATAAGGACATCAAATGGTGCGACAATAATAGGGGCAGGTAGGCTAGAAAATTTCAAAAGGAAATGGAGAAAGAGAGAATAGATATCTTAAGACTACGCAAAGTGAGGTGGAAGGATAATGGGGATTACTGGAGTGATGGCTTCCGGTTTATGTTTAGTGGTGGGCAGAAAAGTCGACTAGGGGTAGTTTTGGTGTTAAATGGGCAGCCGGGTAAGATGGTAGGTATGGAAGAATTAAGTGATAGGGTTCTGGTGTTAGACAGGGAGGTGTGATCCACCAACCTTGTGATGGTTCAAGTTTACCTGCCCATTATAGGTCTGTGCGAGTCTTGACTTTTTGAGATTTGAGTGAGAAAAAATTACTGCTTGAATCCCACTCAATTTTGGGAGTCTTTTGCTGAGATTCCTGTCCTAGAGGACATAAATTTTCTTAGCTTTGTGAAATTCCGTGACGTTGTGAAGTGATATTAATTCCCTTACAGCTGTGTGACAAATTCATGATGTCATACCACCAAATATAGAGAAATCTATTAGTTCTAGGCCAAGGAAATTTACTAACTCATTTTTAACTATGTGGTATGCCACTTTAAGTTTTCTTGGATGAATATCTATTACTTGTACCGCTTCTTTTTTTAAAGAAAGCATCCCAGGTCTTGATGAATAATCATTGTCATCAGGTGTAAATTACATGTTAGGTATTTGTTATATTATTGTAACCTTAGTTACATATTACATTGCGTATGCTGCGCATATATAAAGTGGGAAACTAATTGATTGATTGTGTGATTGACACAAATTAGTAGCCCAAACTGTGATAGGTGTGGGTATGTGGAATATTGGACGTAAAAGTAAAAAAAAATTCATCGGGAGGAAAAATCTGAAAAGTTGAAAAAGTCGATTAGTTTTCGAGATATATCGACTTGAATTAACATGGGAGCCTTATGGGACTACAACTTTATCGCTTTTATTTTGTACTTTTAAACGCCCGAGGAACATGATATTCAATGGACATGGACTAGATTTTTCGGTCGATTTTTTGGTGTGGTTGTCATAGCGACGAATTGATATTTAGTATTTTTTATTACTGTTTGAATGCTCTCAATGCTTTTCTTATGGGAAAACTTTAGGAATTTTTTTGACCAACTTGCAATAATCGCACGACAAATTCCTTTGCCAAAAGGTTAGATAATTCTTTGGTTAATTTTTTGGCTATCTTAAAATTTTCGTACGTCGAAACAATTCCGAGGAATAAACGATTTCGATTTAACATTGTCGTGATGGGCGAATTTTCAAACTCGGATTTCAGCCTTGAGACATGTGCCATATGAAAATTTGGAATCTCCAAGAAAAACCGTTAGAGGGTTCTCCGAACCCTCACGTTTGAGCTTACTTTCGCCGTAACCCTCTTGGTTAATTCATAATTAAATTCCGAAAAATGTCCTGCACGCGAAAAATCATTGTCGCCATTTTTTTGTGGAGCATGCAATCTTGAATATCTTAGCAACCGTTTAAGCTAGAGAAATGAAATTTTCAGAGTAATACTTTTATCACAATGGTCAACTTTTGCAATGATGACCATTTCGCTCGATCGATTCGTGTGCGAGTTATATCGATACCAATCTCCTTGGTTACGCTTAAATCGCTAATAACTTTTTTCTAAATCAAGGCATGAATGTGAAAGTCATATATAATACTACTGTTAATGTCTTTTCTTCGACAAAAGTTAAATCAAGCGAATCGAGCGATTACAGTCGAAGTTATGATCGATAAAAGGTTGCATTCGATTGAGCCATTTTTCAGACCTATTTACATAGTTACGGGGATAAAAACTATAAAAATATGTAAGGGAAGAAATGAATTATGCGTACACATTAATTATTTAGATGAGTATTGTTTCCTAACGAAAATATATCAATATGAATTTATATCTTTTTCTATTATGTCCCCGTAAGAAATACACGCATCGCCCTATATACGTCACCAATATAAAAACATAGGCGAAATTTTGAAAGCGGGGATAGTAGAGAAGAGAGGGATAAGGATATGGCCATAGAATGGAGGGGTTATCAATAGGATGCGAAATTTTCAATACAGGTGGCAGTATAGTCGAATGTACGATTCGATTTTTATAGCAAATACGCAAATTGGCATAAAATGATAAGTGTATACGTTGGACCAATGAAATTTAGTGAATTGGTACATCATGGTATTCCTCACAATGCGCAATGTAAACATGTTTTGTATATAGTCTCACGCTCGATGTATATCGAATCTACTTTTTCTTAAAATATATCGAATTGCTATAGCATATAGGATTTTACATCTAAGGACATAGTAGAACAGGAAATATATAGTAGATACCCATAGACCAGAAATTAAACCAAAAACATTGCGAATTTTAAAGTACAGATGTCAGTATGATCGAAAAATCGATTCGATTATTATAGCAAATACGTTAATTGGCATAACTTCAATTCTGTTTCCGTTGGACCAATGAAATTTGGTGAATGGGTACATCTTTGTATTCCTCACAATGCCCAATGGAAATTTTTTTTGTATGTAGTCTCATGTTCGATATATATCGAATATAATTTTTATTAAAATATATCGAATTGCTATAACACATAGGATTTTACATCCAAGGACATAGTTGACCAGGAATTATATAGTACATACCCATAGACTGTAAGTTAAACCAAAAGCAATGCGGATTTTAAAGTACAGATGTCAGTATGATCGAAGAATCGATTCGATTATTCTAGCAAATACGTTAAATGGCATAACTTCAATAGTGTTTCCGTTTGACCAATGAAATTTGGTGAATGGGTACATCTTTTTATTCCTCACAATGCCCAATGAAAATATGTTTTGCATGTAGTCTCACATTCGATATATATCGAATCTGCTTTTTCACAATTTATATCGAATAGCTATAACATATAGGATTTTACACCCACGGGCATTGTTGACCAGGAATTATATAGTAGATGACCATAGACTGGATATAAAAAAAATATCATTGCGGATTTTACATTACAGATGTCAGTATAATCGAAAGATCGAATCGACTATTGTAGCAAATACGCAAATTGGCATAACTGGATTAGTATATACGTTGGACCAATGAAAATTGGTGAATGGGTACATCTTGGTATTCCTCACATTGCCCAATGGAAATATGTTTTGCATGTAGTCTCACATTCGATACATATCGAATCTGCTTTTTCACAAATTATATCGAATAGCTATAACATATAGGATTTTACACCCACGGGCATTGTTGACCAGCAATTATATAGAAGATGACCATAGCGTGGATATAAAATCAATATAGTTGCGGATTTTACAGTACAGATGTCAGTATAATCGAAAGATCGATTCGATAGTTACAACAAATGCTGAAATTAGCATATTTTGATTAGTATATACGTTGCACCAATGAAATTTTGTGAATGGGTACATCTTGGGATTCCTCACAATGCCCAATTGAAATATGTTTGTGTTTAGTCTCACGTTCGATATATATCGAATCTACTTTTTCTTAAAATATATCGAATGGCTATAACACATAGGATTTTACATCCAAGGACATAGTTGACCAGGAAATATAGAGAAGATTATTATTTACTGGAATTAAAATCCACGGCATTACGGATATTACAGTGCAGATTGCAGTTTTATCGAAAGATCATTTCGATAATTGTAGCAAATACGCGAATTGGCATAACATGATTAGTATTTACGTTGGACCAATGACACATGGTAAATGGGTACATCTTGGTATTCCTCACAATGCCCAATTGAAATATTTTTTTATAGTCTCACGTTGGATATAAATCGAATTTACTCTTTCTTAAAATATATCGAATTACTATTACATATAGGATTTTACATCCAAGGACATAGTTGACCAAAAATTATGTAGTAGATACCCATAGACTGGAAGTTAAACTAATAGCATTGCGGATATAACAGTACAGATGTCAGTATAATTGGAAAATCGATTTGATTATTTTAGCAAATATTTAAATTGGCATAACTTGATTATTGTATCCGTTTGACCAATGAAATTTGGTGAATGGGTACATCTTGGTCTTCCTCACAATGCCCAATGGAAATATGCTTTGCGTGTAGTCTCACGATCTATATATATTGAATATGCTTTTTCTTAAAATATATCGAATCGTTATTACATACAGGATTTTCTATCCACGTACATAGTTGACCAGGAATTTTAGGGTTGATGATCGAAGACTGGAACAGGATTGCGAATTTTCAAAACACGTGTCAGTATATTTGATAATTCGATACGATAATGATAGCAAATATGCCAAAGCTATTTTTTTCAAATTGGAATATCTTGAGAATAACTATTTTTTAGTACCATAGAAATTTGGGGAATCGTTACAATTTAGTATTTTACACACTGCATTATGGACATATGTTTTGCGAGTGGTATATCTTTATATATTTATCTGAGGAATCTGCGTTTCATTTTCAAGTTTCGCTTATCACAACGCTTTTGGACTTTAAGAGTTGAAAAATATCCACAAAATCATCTCTTCAAAAACCTTATTCCAATTATGTCTCAGTGCTAAACTTAGCCTATTCAAATAATGAACTATCCGTCAAATGAAATCATATTGAAAATAACAAATAATTTTAAAAGTAAACAATTAAGTTCCTTACCATTTCAAAAACCGGCAGGCAAATTTTTGAATATTTTTAACACTTATGGACACAATGCTCGACAACACGTGACACAACAATGTTCCCACCCTCCTAATTACCCGCTTGAAGAATTCAAGCACCCAATCGACTCGTTAGCATATATAAAGTGGGAAACTAATTAATTGATTGTGTGATTGACACAAATTAGTAGCCCAAACTGTGATAGGTGTGGGTATATGGAATATTGGACGTAAAAGTAAAAAAAAATTCATCGGGAGGAAAAATCTGAAAAGTTGAAAAAGTCGATTAGTTTTCGAGATATATCGACTTGAATTAACATGGGAGCCTTATGGGACTACAACTTTTTCGCTTTAATTTTGTACTTTTAAACGTCCGAGGAACATGATATTCAATGGACATGGACTAGATTTTTTGGTCGATTTTTTGGTGTGGTTGCCATAGCGACGAATTGATATTTAGTATTTTTTATTACTGTTTGAATGCTCTCAATGCTTTTCTTATGGGAAAACTTTAGGAATTTTTTTGACCAACTTCCAATAATCGTACGACAAATTCCTTTGCCAAAAAGTTAGATAATTCTTTGGTTAATTTTTTGGCTATCTTAAAATTTTCGTACGTCGAAACAATTCCGAGGAATAAACGATTTCGATTTAACATTGTCGTGATGGGCGAATTTTCAAACTCGGATTTCAGCCTTGAGACATGTGCCATATGAAAATTTGGACTCTTTAGGAAAAACCGTTAGAGGGTTCTCCGAACCCTCACGTTTGAGCTCACTTTCTCCGTATCCCTCTTGGGTTATTCATAATTAAATTCCGAAAAATGTCCTGCACGCGAAAAATCATTGTCGCCATTTTTTTGTGGAGCATGCAATCTTGAATATCATAGCAACCGTTTAAGCTAGAGAAATGAAATTTTCAGAGTAATACTTTTATCAAAATGGTCAACTTTTGCAATGATGACCATTTCGCTCGATCGATTCATGTGCGAGTTATATCAATACCAATCTCCTTGGTTACGCTTAAATCGCTAATAACTTTTTTCTAAATCAAGGCATGAATGTGAAAGTCATAAATAATACTACTGTTAATGTCATTTCTTTGACAAAAGTTAAATCAAGCGAATCGAGCGATTACAGTCGAAGTTATGATCGATAAAAAGTTGCATTCGATTGAGCCATTTTTCAGACCTATTTACATAGTTACGGGGATAAAAATTATAAAAATATGTAAGGGAAGAATTGAATTATGCGTACACATAAATTATTTAGATGAGTATTGTTTCCTAACGAAGATATATCAATATGAATTTATATCTTTTTGTATTAGGTCCCCGTAAGAAATACACGCATCGCCCTATATACGTCACCAATATAAGAACATAGGCGAAATTTTGAAAGCGGGGATAGTAGAGAAGAGAGGGATAAGGGTATGGCCATCGCATGGAGGGGTTATCAATAGGATGCGAATTTTTCAATACAGGTGGCAGTATAGTCGAATGTACGATTCGATTTTTATAGCAAATACGGAAATTGGCATAAAATGATAAGTGTATACGTTGGACCAATGAAATTTAGTGAATTGGTACATCATGGTATTCCTCACAATGCGCAATGGAAACATGTTTTGTATATAGTCTCACGCTCGATATATATCGAATCTACTTTTTCTTAAAATATATCAAATTGCTATAGCATATAGGATTTTACATCTAAGGACATAGTAGACAAGGAAATAAATAGTAGTTACCCATATCCCCGAAATTAAACCAAAAACATTGCGAATTTCAAAGTACAGATGTCAGTATGATCGAAAAGTCGATTCGATTATTATAGCAAATACGTTAATTGGCATAACTTCAATTGTGTTTCCGTTGGACCAATGAAATTTGGTGAATGGGTACATCTTTGTATTCCTCACCATGCCCAATGGAAATTTGTTTTGTATGTAGTCTCACGCTCGATATATATCGAATATAATTTTTATTAAGATATATCGAATTGCTATAACATATAGGATTTTACATCCAAGGACATATTTGACCAGGAATTATATAGTAGATACCCATAGACTGTAACTTAAACCAAAAGCAATGCGGATTTTAAAGTACAGATGTCAGTATGATCGAAGAATCGATTCGATTATTCTAGCAAATACGTTAATTGGCATAACTTCAATAGTGTTTCCGTTTGACCAATGAAATATGTTGAATGGGTACATCTTTTTATTCCTCACAATGTCCAATGAAAATATGTTTTGCATGTAGTCTCACATTCGATATATATCGATTCTGCTTTTTCACAATTTATATCGAATAGCTATAACATATAGGATTTTACACCCATGGGCATTCTTGACCAGGAATTATATAGTAGATGACCATAGACTGGATATTAAAAAAATGTCATTGCGGATTTTACATTACAGATGTCAGTATAATCGAAAGATCGAATCGATTATTGTAGCAAATACGCAAATTGGCATAACTGGATTAGTATATACGTTGGACCAATGAAAATTGGTGAATGGGTACATCTTGGTATTCCTCACATTGCCCAATGGAAATATATTTTGCATGTAGTCTCACATTCGATACATATCGAATCTGCTTTTTCACAAATTATATCGAATAGCTATGACATATAGGATTTTACACCGATGGGCATTCTTGACCAGGAATTATATAGTAGATGACCATAGACTGGATATAAAAAAATTTCATTGCGGATTTTACATTACAGATGTCAGTATAATCGAAAGATCGAATCGATTATTGTAGCAAATACGCAAATTGGCATAACTGGATTAGTATATACGTTGGACCAATGAAAATTGGTGAATGGGTACATCTTGGTATTCCTCACATTGCCCAATGGAAATATGTTTTGCATGTAGTCTCACATTCGATACATATCGAATCTGCTTTTTCACAAATTATATCGAATAGCTATAACATTTAGGATTTTACACCCACGGGCATTGTTGACCAGCAATTATATAGAAGATGACCATAGCGTGGAAATAAAATCAATATCGTTGCGGATTTTACAGTGCAGATGTCAGTATAATCGATAGATCGATTCGATAGTTATAGCAAATGCTGAAATTAGCATATTTTGATTAGTATATACGTTGCACCAATGACATTTTGTGAATGGGTACATCTTGGGATTCCTCACAATGCCCAATTGAAATATTGTTTGCGTTTAGTCTCACGTTCGATATATATCGAATCTACTTTTTCTTAAAATATGTCGAATTTCTATAACATATAGGATTTTACATCCAAGGACATAGTTGACCAGGAAATATAGAGAAGATTTCTATTAACTGGAATTAAAATCTACGGCATTGCGGATATTACAGTGCAGATAGCAGTTTTATCGATAGATCGATTCGATAATTGTAGCAAATACGCGAATTGGCATAACATGATTAGTATTTACGTTGGACCAATGACACTTGGTAAATGGGTACATCTTGGTATTCCTCACAATGCCCAATTGAAATATTTTTTGTGTATAGTTTCTCATTCGATATATATCGAATCTGCTTTTTCTTAAAATATATGGAATTGTTATTACATACAGGATTTTCTATCCACGTACATAGTTGACCAGGAATTTTAGGGTTTATGATCGAAGACTGGAACAGGATTGCGAATTTTAAATACATGTGTCAGTATACTTGATAATTCGATACGATAAAGATAGCAAATATGCCAAAGCTATTTTTTTCAAATTGGAATATCTTGAGAATAACTATTTTTTAGTACCAAAGAAATTTGGGGAATCGTTACAATTTAGTATTTTACACACTGCATTATGGACATATGTTTTGCGAGTGGTACATCTTTATATATTTATCTAAGGAATCTGCGTTTCATTTTCAAGTTTCGCTTATCACAACGCTTTTGGACTTTAAGAGTTGAAAAATAACCACAAAATCATCACTGTCCTGAAATTTTAAAAACCTTATTCCAATTATGTCTCAGTGCTAAACTTAGCCGATTCAAATAATGAACTATCCGTCAAATGAAATCACATTGAAAATAACAAATAATTTTAAAAGTAAACAATTAAGTTCCTTACCCTTTCAAAAACCGGCAGGGAAATTTTTGAATATTTTTAACACTTATGGACACAATGCTCGACAACACGTGACACAACAATGTTCCCACCCTCCTTATTACCCGCTTGAAGAATTCAAGCACCCAATCGACTCGTTGGATAATATAAAGCTGCGATGTCATTGATCACTTATTGATTGACACAAATTCACAGCCTTAACTACCGGGCCGATCGAGGTGAAATTTTCGGTGGTAAAACTAAAAAAATATTCATCGGGAGGAAAAATCTCAAAATTCCAAAAAGTGCGATACTTTTCGATATATATCGAGTTGAATTAACATGGCAGCCTTATGGGACTAAAACTATTTCCTTAATAACGACTTAACTAGGCGTCTTAGGGTAATCGCCTCCCACTGACGTAAACTAGATTTTTTGGTCGATTTTTCGATACCTTAGATTTTCGTCGATCTCTTTCGATCATTGTCGAAATAATTTTTAAAAATCGACAATGCTTTTCTTATGGACCAACTTTGGAATTTTTTTTGACCATATTGCAAAAGTAGTTGGACGTTCGCCGCCTAATACATTGTTTCTAATTTTTAGCCTGATTTTTTGGCTATCTCGGAATTTTCGTTTGTCGAATAGTTTCCGAGTTATTAGCATTATCGAAATAACATTGTCGAGATAGGACGATCGATAAATATTGATTTGAGAGCTGGCGCTTCAAAATTAGGCTATTCAGCTCAAAAAAGCATGCCTACAAACGTACCTTCGGTACGTCCAGGTTTTCATTTTTATCTAGATTTCGTAATATTTAACGAGTTATTTCATTCCGAAATTTTCCCAAATTATTTTCTTGAGCCCGCGGCAATCGCCGCCATTCCTCCCCGCCAAGCGGGCGGTGGTCGGTCTCCGGAAGAAATACACGCATTTCCCTATCTCATACGTGCATGTATACGGATGAAATTTGGAGAGGGCTAACATGGTTATGATCCCAGTAAAGCCTCACCGCCTAACTTTTTTGAGTATTGATTTTTTCATTACGTATTCGGTATCGCATATGCAACAGTCATTTGTTATATATAGGGATTTCCCATTGACATTGGCCATAGGCTTAGAAGGTGAATTTACTGCAATGGTGTAATGGAAAAGAGCATAACTTCCAAAGTATTTCACCTAGGCCTATGAAATTTGGCAGATAGGTACATCATTGTATTGTTATTATGACCGTATAAAATTAAGTCCAATAATGGCCATCACTTTCGATATATATCGAACCTACGTTTTCTTTAATTCTATCTAATGTTAATAACTTATTGGAATACTCATCTACGAAGGAAATTAGTGCCGGCATTACATGTAAAAACGACCAACCAATTGAAAAAAAACAGATGAAATGGATATATCAGAGTACCGGTGTCAGTAATATCGAATTTTAGATTCGATTATTATAACTAAAATGAATATTGAGATAACTTTTTAAGTATTTGCGATAGATGAATGAAATTTAGTAAATTGGTACATATTGGTATTGCTCATAATTCAATGGGGAAATTTGTTTTGTATGTAGTCCCATATTCGATATATATCGAATCTGCGTTTTCTTAAAATATATCGAATTCCTATAACACATACGATTCGGCATCCACGGGCATATGTGCGATGGTAATAGATAGTGGATGACCATAGAAGGATTTTCGAATCAATAGCTATGAGCATTTTGCCGTAGAGATTTCAGTGTTATCGAACGTTCGATTCGATTATAATAAGAAATAGGAATATTGACATAACTTGGGAAGTATTTGAGGTAGATGAATGAAATTTGGTAAATGGGTAGATATTGGAATTTGGCATCATGCACAGGTGATATACGTTTTGCATTTTGTCTCGCATTCGATATATATCGAATCTGCGTTTTCTTAAAATATATCGAATTGCTATAACATATACGATTTGGCATCCACGGGCATATGCGCGATGGTAATAGATAATGGATGACCATAGATTGAATTTCGAATCAATAGCTTTGAGCATTTTCCCGCACATATGTCAGTGTAATCGAACGTTCGATTCGATTATAATAAGAAATAGGAATATTGACATAACTTGAGAAATGTTTGAGGTAGATGAATGAAATTTGGTAAATGGGTACATATTGGTATTTGGCATAATGAACAGGGGATATACGTTTTATATGTCGTCTCACAATCGATATATATCGAACCTTCGTTTTCTTCAAATGTATCGAATTGCTATACTACGTAAAAATTAAGCATCCACGGGCATAGTTGTGATTGAAATAGATAGTGGATCACCATAGAATGAAATTCGAAGAAATAAATATGAGAATTTTACCATACAGATGTCATTATAATCGAAGTTCGATTCGATTATTATATGAAATAGGAATATTGACATAACTTGAGAATTATTTGAGATACATGAATGAAATTTGGTGAATGGGTACATATCGGTATTCCTCATAACGCACAGGGGAAATACGTTTTGTATGTCGTCTCACATTCGATATATATCGAATCCGCTTTTCATTAAAATATATCGAATTGCTATATCACATAGTATTTAGCATCCACGGGCATAGTTGTGATGGTAATACATATTTGATGACCATAGAACGCAACTTTATTCAATTGCAATGAGTATTTCACCATACTGATGTCAGTATAATCGTAAGTTCGATTCGATTAATATCGCAAATACGAATATTGATATAACTTGATAAGTATTTCAGGTAGATCAAAGAAATTTGGTAAATGGGTACATATTGGTATTTCTCATTATGCCAAGGGGAAATACGTTTTGTATGTAGCCTCATATTCGATATATATCGAATCTTCGTTTCCTTAAAATGTATCGATTTGCTATACCACGTAGGTTTTGGCATCCACGGGCATAGTTGAGAAGGTGAGAGATAGTGGATGACCATAGAATGAATATTATTCAAAATCTCTGAGCATTTTACTTTATGTATGTAAGTTAATTCGAAATATCGATTCGATTATTATAACAAATACGAATATTGACATAACTTGAAAAGTATTTGAGGTAGATGAATGAAATTTGGTAAATGAGTAAATATTGGTATTCTTCAAAATGCACATAGGACATATGTTTTGTATTTAGTCTCTCATTCGATATATATCGAAAATGCGATTACTTAAGTTGTATCACATTGCTTTACAACATAATATTTTGTATCCACGGGCATATTCGAGAAGGTTTATAGATAATGGATTAATAGAATGAATTTGTATGGATATTTTGATGAAAGTATGAATAGATTTGTGTATTTTTCAATACAGATGTCACTTTATTCATAAGTTCGATTCGATTATTGTAGCAAATATGCAAATTGACATATCTTCATAACTATTTCAGTTAGAGGTATGAAATTTCGTGTGTGAGTACATATTAGTATTCCACTTGCTGTCAAATAGAAATTAATGAAGACTATGGGCTAAGTTCCAATTAATATCAAATATGAGTTTTCATAAAATTAATCGACTGGCTTTACCTTTGACATGGTGAATTTCTCCAACTTTTCAACAACTTATGGACCCAGGACCAGGCCACCATTCACACCACCATATCTCCTTACCCACCACGACACGCTTGAAGAATTCAAGCATTATATACTCGTTAGATATATAAAGTGGGAAACTGACTCATTGATTGTGTGATTGATACAAATTCGCAGCCCAAACTACCGGGCCGATCGGGCTGAGATTTTTTGTGGTAAAACTAAAAAAATATTCATCGGGAGAATAAATCTGAAAATGACAAAAAGTTCGATACTTTTCGAGATATATCGATCTACTTTAACATTGGCTCTTATGGAAAAAAAATTAATTCGCGATATGACCCACTTAATATCGCCGCACGCGGACGAGATTCAAATGGGAAACATTAGTTTTTTGGCCGATTTTTTTGGCATTGGTAAAAAGCGTATAGGTCGAACCGTTTTCGAGATATCGATTTACACGCGTTCTTATGTGATTTCGATTTGAGAGCTGGCGAACGAAACTTAAGCTATGTAGCTCACGAAGTTGTTGGCACAAGCCTAACTATTCGTTAGACTTTGGGTTTTCTTTTTTAATTAGGTATCGTAATAGTTAATGAATTATTTCATTTTGAAATTTTCCGAAATTATTTTTTTGGCTTCCCGGCGATCGCCGCCATTCCTCCCCGCCAAACGGCAAGTGGTCGGACTCGGTAAGAAAAACTCGCATCGCCTTATAGGAGGGAGCATGGCAGTAGACATTGGGAACTTGCATTGGGTATGTATACGGAGATTCTTAACCAAAGACCACGGTCCATTTTTCGAAATGCGTTTTTCTATTGTTTCCAAATTAATATCTGCTATCTCATGAATATGGATATGCATATGAATACAGGATGGGTAGGACCATTGGCTCTTAGGGTCCCCTATACCGCCATTGAAAAAAGCAAATGAACATAACTCTGTTGGTGTTTAGGATAGACCAATGAAAGTTGGCAAATGGGTACATCTTGGTATTCTCCATGCAGCAATGTTAAAAGGACTACTGTTTGAGGACTCACTTTCGATATATATCGAATCTACGTTTTCTTGAATATTATCTAATGCTAATAACTATTTGGAATATCCATCACTGGAGATAGTTGTGTTAGCATAACCTGTTTAATGACAAACTAATGGAATAAACACCAATATGATTGCGTATTTCAGAGTACCGGTGTCAGTGTAATTGAAAGTTCGATTCGATTATTTTACCAAAGACGAAAATTGACATAACTTGGTAAGTATATTTGATAGGCCAACGAAATTTGGTGAACTGATACATCATGGTATTACTCAAAATCTGGTGTATAAATATGTTTGCTATGTAGTCACACAATCGATATATATCGAATATTCGTTTTCTTAAAATATATCGAATTGCTGTAATACATAGCATTTAACTTACACGGGCAAAGTTGAGGAGGAATATTATAGTGTAAGACCACAGAAGATAATTTGAAACAGTAGCATTGCGCATTTTACTGTACAAGTGTCAGTATAATCGAAAGGTCGATTCGATTATTATAGCAAATACGAATATTGGTATAACTTAAAAAGTATTAATGTTAGACAAATGAAATTTGGGGAATTGATACATCTTGGTATTACACATAATGAATTGTGCTAATATGTTTACTATGTAGTCTCATATTCGATATATATCGAATCTGCGTTTTCTTAAAATATATCGAATTGCTATAATACAAGGGATTTAACATCTACGGGCAAAGTTGAGGGGGAATATTATAAAGTAAGACCACAGAAGGTAATTTTAATCAGTATCATTGCGCATTTTACTGTACAGGTTTCAGTATAATCGAAAGTTCGATTCGATTATTACAGCAAATACGAATATTGGTATAACTTAATAAGTATTACTGTAAGATAGATGAAATTTAATGAATTGATACATCTTGGTATTACACATAATGTTATGTGTAAATATGTTTACTATGTAGTCTCATATTCGATATATATCGAATCTGCGTTTTCTTAAAATATATCGAATTGCTATAATACAAGGGATTTAACATCCACGGGCAAAGTTGAGGAGGAATATTATAGTGTATGACCACAGAAGATAATTTGAATCAGTAGCATTGCCCATCTTACTGTACAGGTGTCAGTATAATCGAAAGTTCGATTCGATTATTAAAGCAAATACGAATATTGGTATAACTTAATAAATATTACTGTAAGATCAATGAAATTTAAAGAATTGATACATCTTGGTATTACACATAATGTTATGTGTAAATATGTTTACTATGTAGTCTCACATTCGATATATATCGAAAATTCTTTTTCTAAAAATATATCGAATTGCTATAATACAAGGGATTTAACATCCACGGGCAAAATTGAGGGGGAATATTATAAAGTAAGACCACAGAAGGTAATTTGAATCAGTATCATTGCGCATTTTACTGTACAGGTGTCAGTATAATCGAAAGTTTAACTCGATTTTTATAGCAAATACGAATATTGGTATAATTTTATAAGTATGACTGTTAGACCAATGAAATTTGGTGAATTGATACATCATGGTATTGAACATAATTTTTTGTGTAAATATGTTTACTATGTAGCCTCACATTCGATATATATCGAATCTGCATTATCTTAAAATATATCGAATTGCTATCATGCATGGGATTTAACATCCACGGGCAAAGTTGAGGAGGAATATTATAGTGTAAGACCAAAGAATGAAATTTAAATCAATAGCGTTGCGCATTTTACTGTAATTGCGTCAGTACAATCGATAGTTCGATTCGATTATTATAGCAAATGCGAATCTTGACATAACTTGATGAATATTCAAGGTAGATGAATGAAATTTGGTAAATGGGTACATATTGGTATTCGTCATAATGCACAGGGGTGTTATGTTTTGTTTGTAGTATCACATTCGATATATATCGAATCTGTGTTTCCTTAAAATATATCGAATTGCTATACCACTTAGAATTTAGCATCCACGGGCAAAATTGATTTTCTTTTATAATTCGGTTTCGTAATAGTAAATGAATTTTTTCATTTTGAAATTTTCCTAAATTATTTTATTGGGTCCCCGGCATTCGTCACCATTCCTCCCCGCCAAATCGGCGGTGGTCGGTCCCCGGAAGAAATACACGCATTTCCCTATCTCATTCATGCATGACGGCGGGTGAAATTTGCGGAGGGCTAACATAGGACTATACCCAGTAAAGCCTCAGGGCATTACTTTTTAAAGTATTGATTTTTTCATTACGAAATCCGTATCGCATAGGAGACACTCATTTGTTATGTATACGGATTTTGCATTGACATGGGCCCATGTCTTAGAACGTGACTTTACTGCTATGGTGAAACGGAAATGAGCATAACTTCCAAGGTATTTCACCTAGGCCTATGAAATTTGGCCAGTAGGTACATCATTGTATTTTAAATATTACTATATAAAATTTAGTCCGAAGATGGCCATCAATTTCGATATATATCGAAACTACATTTTCCTGAATTTACACGAATGCTAATAACTTTTTGGAATACTTATCACGGGGGAAAGTTGTGCCAGCATAACATGTGAAACGACCAACATATGGAAAATAAACCAATTGACTTGCGTATTTAAGAGTACCAGTGTATGTATAATCGAAAGTTCGCTTCGATTAATTTAACTAAGACAAATATTGACATAACTTGAGGAGTATTTGAGGTAGATGAATGGAAATTGGTGAATGGATATCTATTGGCATTCCCTATAATTCCCAATGCAAATATGTTTTGCGTGTGGTCCCACATTCGATACATATAGAATCTGCGTTTTCTTAAAATATATCGAATTGCTATAACACATCGGATTTAGCATTCACGGGAAAGTTTGCGATGGTAATAGATAGTGGATGACCATGGAATGAAATTCGAATCAATACCTATGAGATTGGTACCGTACAGATGTCAGTATAATCGAAATGTCGATTCGATTATTATAAGAAATATGAATATTGACATAACTTGAGAATTATTTGAGGTATATGAATGAAATTTGGTAAATGGGTACATATTCGTATTCCACATAACGCACAGTGGAAATATGTTTTGTATGTCGTGTCACATTCGATATATATCGAATTCACTTTTCCCTAAAATATATCGAATAGCAATATCACATAGAATTTAGCATCCACCGGCATAGTTGTGATGGTAATAGATAGTGGATGACCATAGAATGAAATTCGAATCAATAGCTATGAGATTTTTACCGTACAGATGTCAGTATAATCGAAATTTCGATTCGATTATTACACGAAATACGAATATTGACATAACTTGAGAATTATTTGAGGTATGTGAATGAAATTTTGTAAATGGGTATATATTGGTATTCCACATAACGCACAGGGGAAATGCGTTTTGTTTTTTGTCTCACATTCGATATATATCGAATCAGCATTTTCTTAAAAATGTATCGAAATGCTATAATACATAGGATTAAGCGTCCACGGGTTTAGTTTTGATGGTGATGGATAGTGGATGACCAGTGGAAGAAGCTCTATTACATTGCTATGAGCATTGTACTGTACAGATGTCAGTATAATCGAAAGTTCGATTCGATTATTATAACAAAAACGAATATTGGCATAACTTGATAAGTATTTGAGGCAGATGAATGAAATTTGGTAAATAGGTACATATTGGTATTCCTCATAATGCACATGGAAAATACGTTTTGTACGTAGACTCACATTCGATATATATCGAATCTGGGTTTCCTTAAAATGTATCGAATTGCTATACGCCGTAGAATTTTGCATCCACGGGCATGATTGAGAAGGGTATAGATATAAGATGAAAACAATTATGAGAAATGGGTAACATAATTAAAATGCGAATAGATATTCGTATTTTTCAAAACAGATGTTACTTTATTTATAAGTTCTACTCGGTTATTGTAGGAAATATTCAAAATCACATATCTACATGACTTTTTCAGTTAAAGCAATGAAATTTGGAGTGTGTTCATATTAGTGGTCCACTTACTTTTAATCATAAATGATTAAGATAATGCGCGGACTCTCGATTCACATCGAAAATAAGTTTTCATAAAATTTGCCCAATTGCTTGAACTTGACGCGGTGGAATTTTCTAACTTTTTACCAACTTATGGACCCAGGACTAGGCTACAATTGACACAACCATATCTTCTACCCTTTACACACCTGCTTGATATATTCAAGCATCATCGACTCGTTGCATATAATAAAGCTGCAATTTGACTGAACACTGACTCATTGATACAAATTCACAGCCCAAACTGACGAATCGATCGAGATGAAATTTTCGGTGGTAAAATTAAAAAAAAATTCATCGGGAGGAAAAATCTCAAAATTCCGAAAAGTGCGATACTTTTCGATATATATCGAGTTGAATTAACATGGCAGCCTTATGGGACTAAAACTGTTTCCTTAATTACGACATAACTAGGCATCTCAGGGTAATCGTCTCCCATTGACGTAAACAAGATTTTTTGGTCGATTTTTTGGTACCTTCGTTTTTCGTCGAACTCTTTCGATTACTGTCGAAATAATTTTTGAAAATCGACAATGCTTTTCTTATGGACCAACTATGGAATTTTTTTTGACCCACTTGCAAAAGTCGTAGGACCGTCGCCGCCTAATACAATTTATCTAATTTTGTACTTGATTTTTTGGCTTTCTCGGAATTTTCGTATGTCGAATAGATTCCGAGTTATTAGCATTATCGAAATAACATTGTCGAGATAGGACGATCGATAAATATCGATTTGAGAGCTGGCGCTTCAAAATTAGGCTATTCAGCTCAAAAAAGCATGCCTACAAACGTACCTCCGGTACGTCCAGGTTTTCATTTTTATTTAGATTTCGTAATATTTAACGAGTTATTTCATTCCGAAATTTTCCCAAATTATTTTCTTGAGCCCGCGGCAATCGCCGCCATTCCTCTCCGCCAAACGGGCGGTGGTCGGTCTCCGGAAGAAATACACGCATTTCCCTATCCCATTCATGTATTTAGGCGGGTGAAATTTGCGGAGGGCTGACAGGACTATACCCAGTAAAGCCTCACGGCATAACTTTTTAAAGTATTGATTTTTTCATTACGAAACCAGTATCGCATAGGCGACACTCATTTGTTATGTATACGGATTTTGCATTGGCATGGGCCCATGCTTTAGAAGGTGACTTTGCTGCTATGGTGAAACGGAAATGCGCATAACTTCCAAAGTATTTCACCTAAGCCTATGAAATTTGGCGAAACGGTACATCATTGTATTGTGCATTTGACCATATAAAATGTAGTCCAATAATGTCCATCACTTTCGATATATATCGAATCTACGTTTTCTTTAATTCTATCGAATGTTAATAACTATTTGAAATACATATCTTGAGAGTTACTTATGCCGGCATAACGTTTGAAACGACCAACCAATGGAAAAAAAAACAAATGACATGCGTATTTCCGAGAACCTATGTCAGTATAATCGAATTTTCGATTCGATTATTATAACTAAAATGAATATTGAGATAACTTTTTAAGTATTTGCGAAAGATGAATGAAATTTGGTAAATTGGTACATATTGGTATTGCTCATAATTCAATGGGGAAATTTGTTTTGTATGTAGTCCCATATTCGATATATATCGAATCTGCGTTTTCTTAAAATATATCGAATTGCTATAACACATACGATTCGGCATCCACGGGCATATGTGCGATGGTAATAGATAGTGGATGACCATAGAATGATTTTCGAATCAATAGCTATGAGCATTTTGTCGCACAGATGTCAGTGTAATCGAACGTTCGATTCGATTATAATAAGAAATAGGAATATTGACATAACTTGGGAAGTATTTGAGGTAGATGAATGAAATTTGGTAAATTGGTACATTATGGTATTCTACTAAATGCAATGGGGATATATGTTTTGCATGTAGTCCCATATTCGATATATATCGAATCTGCGTTTTATTAAAATGTATCGAATTGCTATAACTAATACAATAACGGCATCCACGGGCATATGTGCGATGGTATAAGATAGTGGATGACCATAGAATGGATTTCGAATCAATAGCTATGAGCATTTTGACTACAAATGTCAGCGTAATCGAACGTTCGATTCGATTATAATAAGAAATAGCAAAATTGACATAACTTGAGTAGTATTTCAGGTAGATGAATGAAATTTGGTAAATGGGTACATATTGGTATTTGGCATAATGCACTGGGGAAATATGTTTTGCATGTAGTCCCATATTCGATATATATTGAATCTGCGTTTTCTTAAAATATATCGAATTGCTATAAAACATACGATTCGGAATCCACGGGCATATGTGCGATGGTAATAAATAGTGGATGACCATAGAATGAATTTCGAATCAATAGCTATGAGCATTTTGCCGTACAGATAACAGTGTAATCGAACGTTCGATTCGATTATAATAAGAAATAGGAATGTTGACATAACTTTAGAAGTATTTCAGGTAGATGGATGAAATTTGGTAAATAAGTACAGATTGGTATTTGGCATAATGCATAGGGGATACACGTTTTGTATGTCAACTCACATTCGATATATATCGAATCTGCGTTTTCTTCAAATGTATCGAATTGCTATAATACGTAAAAATTAATCATCCGAGGGCATAATGGTGATGGTAATAGATAGTGGATCATCATAGAATAAAATTCGAAGAAATAAATATGAGAATTTTACCATACAGGTGTCAGTATAATCGAAGTTCAATTCGATTATTATATGAAATACGAATATTGACATAACTTGAGAATTATTTGAGGTAGAGGAATGAAATTTGGTGAATAGGTACATGATGGTATTTGGCATAATGTACAGGGGATATACGTGTTGTATGTCGTCTCACATTCGATATATATCGAATCCCTTTTTCCTTAAAATATATCGAATTGCTTTATCACATAAATATTACCATCCACGGGCATAATGTTGATGGTAATAGATATTTCATGACCATAGAACAAAACTCTAATCAATAGCGATGAGTATTTTACTGTAGAGATGTCAGGATAATCGTAAATTCGATTCGATTAATACAGCAAATACGAATATTGATATAACTTGATACGTCTGTTAGGTAGATCAAAGAAATTTGGTACATGGGTACATATTTGTATTTCTCATAAGGAAAAGGGGAAGTACGTTTAGTATGTAGTCTAACATTCGATATATATCGAATCTGCGTTTCCCTTAAATGTATCAAATTTCTATACCACATAATAATTAGTATCCACGGGCATAGTTGAGAAGGTTTATAGATAGTAAATGAATAGAATAAATCGCTATGGATATGTTGATGAAAGTATGACTAGATTTGCGTATTTTTCAATACAGCTGTCACTTTTTTCATAATATCGTTTCGGTTATTGTAGCAAATATTCAAATTGACATATCTTCATAACTATTTAAGATAGACCAATGAAATTTGGAATGTGAGTACTTATTATTATTCCACTTGCTGCTAAATAGAAAAATAATGAAGCTAATGGGCTAACTTTCGATTAAAATTGAGTATCCGTTTTGATAAAATATATCAAAGATCTTTAACTTGACGTGGTGGATCTTTCGAACTTTTCAACAACTTATGGACCCAAGACACAACTACTTATGACACTACTCTAACTATATACCCTTCACTAACACGCTTGAAGAATTCAAGCATTATATACTCGTTGGATATAATAAAGCTGCAAAGTGATTGATGACTGACTGATTGATACAAATTCACAGCCCAAACTGCCGAATCGATCGAGATGAAATTTTCGGTGGTGAAACTAAAAAAATATTCATCGGGAGAATAAATCTGAAAATTCAAAAAAGTTCGATACATTTCGATATATATCGAGTTGAATTAACATGGCAGCCTTATGGGACTAAAACCTTTTCCTTAATATCGTCATAACTAAGCATCTCAGGGCAATCGCCTCCCCCTGACGTAAACTAGAAATATTGGTCGATTTTTAAGCACCTTCGTTTTTCGTCGATCTCTTTCGATCATTGTCGAAATAATTTTTAAAAATCGACAATGCTTTTCTTATGGACCAACTTTGGAATTTTTTTTGACCCACTTGCAAAAATAGTACGTCATTCGCCGCCTAATACGTTGATTCTTATTTTTTACCTGATTTTTTGGCTTTGTCGGAACTAACGTATGTCGAATAGATTCCGAGTTATTAGCATTATCGAATTAACATTGTCGAGATAGGACGATCGATAAATATCGATTTGAGAGCTGGCGCTTCAAAATTAGGCTATTCAGCTCAAAAAAGCATGCCTACAAACGTACCTTCGGTACGTCCAGGTTTTCATTTTTATTTAGGTTTCGTAATATTTAACGAGTTATTTCATTCCGAAATTTTCCCAAATTATTTTCTTGAGCCCCCGGCAATCGCCGCCATTCCTCTCCGCCAAAAAGAATTTTTTGAGATACACGAATGAAATTTTGTGAATGGGTACATATTGGTATTCCTCATAACGCACAGGGGAAAAACGTTTTGTATGTCGTCTCAAATTCGATATATATCGAATCCGCTTTTCATTAAAATATATCGAATTGCTATATCACATAGTATTTAGCATCCACGGGCATAGTTGTGATGGTAATAGATATTTGATGACCATAGATCGCAACTTTAATCAATAGCAATGAGTATTTCACTGTACCGATGTCAGTTTAATCGTAAGTTCGATTCGATTAATATCGCAAATACGAATATTGATATAACTTGATAAGTATTTCAGGTAGATCAAAGAAATTTGGTAAATGGGTACATATATGTATTTCTCATTATGCCAAGGGGAAATACGTTTTGTATGTAGCCTAACATTCGATATATATCGAATCTTCGTTTCCTTAAAATGTATCGATTTGCTATACCACGTAGGTTTTGGCATCCACGGGCATAGTTGAGAAGGTGAGAGATAGTGGATGATCATAGAATGAATATTAATCGATATCTTTGAGAATTTTACTTTATGTATGTAAGTATATTCGAAATATCGATTCGATTATTATAACAAATACGAATATTATCATAACTTGAAAAGTATTTGAGGTAGATGAATGAAATTTGGTAAATGAGTAAATATTGGTATTCTTCGAAATGCACATAGGACATATGTTTTGTATTTAATCTCTCATTCGATATATATCGAAAATGCGATTACTTAAGGTGTATCACATTGCTTTACAACATAATATTTTGTATCCACGGGCATATTCGAGAAGGTTTATAGATAATTGATGAATAGAATGAATTTGTATGGATATTTTGATGAAAGTATGAATAGATTTGTGTATTTTACAATACAGATGTCACTTTATTCATAAGTTCGATTCGATTATTGTAGCAAAAATGCAAATTGACATATCTTAATAACTATTTCAGTTAGAGGTATGAAATTTCGTGTGTGAGTACATATTAGTATTCCACTTGCTGTCAAATAGAAATAAATGAAGACAGTGGCCTAAGTTCTTATAATTATCAAATATGAGTTTTCATAAAATTAATCAAATGGCTTTACCTTTGACATGGCGAATATTCGAACTTTTCAACACCTTATGGACCCAAGACACAACTACTTATGACACTACTCTAACTATATACCCTTCACTAACACGCTTGAAGAATTCAAGCATTATATACTCGTTGGATATAATAAAGCTGCAGATTGGTTGATCACTTATTGATTGATACAAATTCACAGCCCAAACTGCCGGGTCGATCGAGGTGAAATTTTCGGTGGTAATAGTAAAAAAATATTCATCGGGAGAATAAATCTGAAAATTCAAAAAAGTTCGATACTTTTCGATATATATCGAGTTGAATTAACATGGCAGCCTTATGGGACTAAAACTATTTCCTTAATTACGACTAAACTAGGCGTCTTAGGGTAATCGCCACCCACTGACGTAAACTAGATTTTTTGGTCCATTTTTCGATACCTTAGATTTTCGTCGATCTCTTTCGATCATTGTCGAAATAATTTTTAAAAATCGACAATGCTTTTCTTATGGACCAACTTTTGAATTTTTTTTGACCAACTTGCAAAAGTAGTTGGACGTTCGCCGCCTAATACATTGTTTCTAATTTTTAGCCTGATTTTTTGGCTATCTCGGAATTTTCGTTTGTCGAATAGATTCCGAGTTATTAGCATTATCGAAATAACATTGTCGAGATAGGACGATCGATAAATATCGATTTGAGAGCTGGCGCTTCAAATTTAGGCTATTCAGCTCAAAAAAGCATGCCTACAAACGTACCTCCGGTACGTCCAGGTTTTCATTTTTATTTAGATTTCGTAATATTTAACGAGTTATTTCATTCCGAATTTTTCCCAAATTATTTTCTTGAGCCCGCGGCAATCGCCGCCATTCCTCTCCGCCAAACGGGCGGTGGTCGGTGCCCGTAAGATATACACGCATTTCCCTATCCCATACGTGCATGTATACGGATGAACTTTGGAGAGGGCTAACATGGTTATGATCCCAGTAAAGCCTCACCGCCTAACTTTTTTGAGTATTGATTTTTTCATTACGTATTCGGTATCGCATATGCAACAGTCATTTGTTAAATATAGGGATTTCCCATTGACATTGGCCATAGGCGTAGAAGGTGAATTTACTGCAATGGTGTAACGGAAAAGAGCATTACTTCCAAAGTATTTCACCTAGGCCAATTAAATTTGAAGAATAGGTACATCATTGTATTATTATTATGACCATATAAAATTTAGTCCATTAATGTCCATCACTTTCGATATATATCGAACCTACGTTTTCTTTAATTCTATCGAATGTTAATAACTTATTGGAATACTCATCTACGAAGGAAATTAGTGCCGGCATTACATGTAAAAACGACCTATCAATTGAAAAAAAACAGATGACATGGATATTTCAGAGTACCGGTGTCAGTAATATCGAATTTTCGATTCGATTATTATAACTAAAATGAATATTGAGATAACTTTTTAAGTATTGGCGATAGATTAATGAAATTTGGTAAATTGGTACATATTGGTATTGCTCATAATTCAATGGGGAAATTTGTTTTGTATGTAGTCCCATATTCGATATATATCGAATCTGCGTTTTCTTAAAATATATCGAATTGCTATAACACATACGATTCGGCATCCACGGGCATATGTGCGATGGTAATAGATAGTGGATGACCATAGAATGATTTTCGAATCAATAGCTATGAGCATTTTGCCGTACAGATTTCAGTGTTATCGAACGTTCGATTCGATTATAATAAGAAATAGGAATATTGACATAACTTGGGAAATAATATAGGTAGATGAATGAAATTTGGTAAATGGGTAGATATTGGAATTTGGCATCATGCACAGGGGATATACGTTTTGCATTTTGTCTCGCATTCGATATATATCGAATCTGCGTTTTCTTAAAATATATCGAATTCCTATAACACATACGATTTGGCATCCACGGGCATATGCGCAATGGTAATAGATAATGGATGACCATAGATTGAATTTCGATTCGATAGCTTTGAGCATTTTGCCGCACATATGTCAGTGTAATCGAACGTTCGATTCGATTATAATAAGAAATAGGAATATTGACATAACTTGAGAAGTGTTTGAGGTAGATGAATGAAATTTGGTAAATGGGTACATATTGGTATTTGGCATAATGAACAGGGGATATACATTTTGTATGTCGTCTCACAATCGATATATATCGAACCTGCGTTTTCTTCAAATGTATCGAATTGCTATACTACGTAAAAATTAAGCATCCACGGGCATAGTTGTGATGGAAATAGATAGTGGATCACCATAGAATGAAATTCGAAGAAATAAATATGAGAATTTTACCATACAGATGTCATTATAATCGAAGTTCGATTCGATTATTGTATGAAATACGAATATTGACATAACTTGAGAATTATTTGAGATACATGAATGAAATTTGGTGAATGGGTACATATTGGTATTCCTCATAACGCACAGGGGAAATACGTTTTGTATGTCGTCTCACGTTCGATATATATTGAATCCGCTTTTCATTAAAATATATCGAATTGCTATATCACATAGTATTTAGCATCCACGGGCATAGTTGTGATGGTAATAGATATTTGATGACCATAGAACGCAACTTTAATCAATAGCAATGAGTATTTCACTGTACCGATGTCAGTATAATCGTAAGTTCGATTCGATTAATATCGCAAATACGAATATTGATATAACTTGATAAGTATTTCAGGTAGATCAAAGAAATTTGGTAAATGGGTACATATTGGTATTTCTCATTATGCCAAGGGGAAAAATGTTTTGTATGTAGCCTCACATTCGATATATATCGAATCTTCGTTTCCTTAAAATGTATCGATTTGCTATACCACGTAGGTTTTGGCATCCACGGGCATAGTTGAGAAGGTGAGAGATAGTGGATGACCATAGAATGAATATTAATCAATATCTCTGAACATTTTATTTTATGTATGTAAGTATATTCGAAATATCGATTCGATTATTATAACAAATACGAATATTGACATAACTTGAAAAGTCTTTGAGGTAGATGTATGAAATTTGGTAAATGAGTAAATATTGGTATTCTTCAAAATGCACATAGGACATATGTTTTGTATTTAGTCTCTCATTCGATATATATCGAAAATGCGATTACTTAAGGTGTATCACATTGCTTTACAACATAATATTTTGTATCCACGGGCATATTCGAGAAGGTTTATAGATAATGTATGAATAGAATGAATCGGTATGGATATTATGATGAAAGTATGGATAGATTTGTGTATTTTACAATACAGATGTCACTTTATTCATAAGTTCGATTCGATTATTGTAGCAAAAATGCAAATTGACATATCTTAATAACTATTTCAGTTAGAGGTATGAAATTTCGTGTGTGAGTACATATTAGTATTCCACTTGCTGTCAAATAGAAATAAATGAAGACAGTGGCCTAAGTTCTTATAATTATCAAATATGAGTTTTCATAAAATTAATCAAATGGCTTTACCTTTGACATGGCGAATATTCGAACTTTTCAACACCTTATGGACCCAAGACACAACTACTTATGACACTACTCTAACTATATACCCTTCACTAACACGCTTGAAGAATTCAAGCATTATATACTCGTTGGATAATATAAAGCTGCAAAACGATTGATGACTTATTGATTGATACAAATTCACAGCCCAAACTACCGGGCCGATCGAGTTGAAATTTTCGGTGGTTAAATTAAAAAAAAATTCATCGGAGGGAAAAATCTCAAAATTCCAAAAAGTGCGATACTTTTCGATATATATCGAGTTGAATTAACATGGCAGCCTTATGGGACTAAAACTGTTTCCTTAATTACGACATAACTAGGCGTCTCAGGGTATACGTCTCCCATTGACGTAAACTAGATTTTTTGGTCGATTTTTCGATAACTTAGATTTTCGTCGGTCTCTTTCGATCATTGTCGAAATAATTTTTTAAAATCGACAATGCTTTTCTTATGGACCAACTTTGGAATTTTTTTTGACCCACTTGCAAAAATAGTACGTCGTTCGCCGCCTAATACGTTGATTCTTATTTTTTACCTGATTTTTTGGCCTTATCGGAACTAACGTATGTCGAATAGATTCCGAGTTATTAGCATTATCGAAATAACATTGTCGAGATAGGACGATTGATAAATATCGATTTGAGAGCTGGCGCTTCAAAATTAGGCTATTCAGCTCAAAAAAGCATGCCTACAAACGTACCTTCGGTACGTCCAGGTTTTCATTTTTATTTAGATTTCGTAATATTTAACGAGTTATTTCATTCCGAATTTTTCCCAAATTATTTTCTTGAGCCCGCGGCAATCGCCGCCATTCCTCTCCGCCAAACGGGCGGTGGTCGATGCCCGTAAGATATACACGCATTTCCCTATCTCATACGTGCATGTATACGGATGAAATTTGGAGAGGGCTAACATGGTTATGATCCCAGTAAAGCCTCACCGCCTAACTTTTTTGAGTATTGATTTTTTCATTACGTATTCGGTATCGCATATGCAACAGTCATTTGTTATATATGGGGATTTCCCATTGACATTGGCCATAGGCTTAGAAGGTGAATTTACTGCAATGGTGTAATGGAAAAGAGCATAACTTCCAAAGTATTTCACCTAGGCCTATGAAATTTGGCATATAGGTACATCATTGTATTGTTATTATGACCATGTAAAATTTAGTCCAATAATCGCCATCACTTTCGATATATATCGAACCTACGTTTTCTTTAATTCTATCGAATGTTAATAACTTCTTGGAATACTCATCTCCGGGGGAAAGTTGTGCCGGCATTACATGTAAAAACGACCAACTAATTGAAAAAAAACAGATGACATGGATATTACAGAGAACCGGTGTCAGCATAATCGATTTTCGATTCGATTATAATAACTAAAATGAATATTGAGATAACTTTATAAGTATTTGCGGTAGATGAATGAAATTTGGTAAATTGGTACATATTGGTATTGCTCATAATTTAATGGGGAAATTTGTTTTGTATGTAGTCCCTTATTCGATATATATCGAATCTGCGTTTTCTTAAAATATATCGAATTGCTTTAACACGTACGATTCGGCATCCACGGGCATATTTGCGATGGTAATAGATAGTGGATGACCATAGAATGATTTTCGAATCAATAGCTATGAGCATTTTGCCGTGCGGATTTCAGTGTTATCGAACGTTCGATTCGATTATAATAAGAAATAGGAATATTGACATAATTTGGGAAGTATTTGAGGTAGATGAATGAAATTTGGTAAATGGGTAGATATTGGTATTTGGCATCATGCACAGGGGATATACGTTTTGTATTTTGTCTCACATTCGATATATATCGAATCTGCGTTTTCTTAAAATATATCGAATTGCTATAACACATACGATTTGGCATCCACGGGCATATGCGCGATGGTAATAGATAATGGAAAACCATAGAATGAATTTCGAATCAATAGCTTTGAGCATTTTGCTACACATATGTCAGTATAATCGAACGTTCGATTCGATTATAACAAGAAATAGTAATATTGACATAACTTGAGAAGTGTTTGAGGTAGATGAATGAAATTTGGTGAATGGGTACATATTGGTATTTGGCATAATGCACAGGGGATATACGTTTTGTATGTCGTCTCACATTCGATATATATCGAATCTGCGTTTTCTGCAAATGTATCGAATTGCTATACTACGTAAAAATTAAGCATCCACGGGCATAGTTGTGATTGAAATAGATAGTGGATCACCATAGAATGAAATTCGAAGAAATAAATATGAGAATTTTACCATACAGATGTCATGATAATCGAAGTTCGATTCGATTATTATATGAAATACGAATATTGATATAACTTGAGAATTTTTTGAGATACATGAATGAAATTTGGTGAATGGGTAAATATTGGTATTCCTCATAACGCACAGGGGAAATACGTTTTGTATGTCGTCTCAAATTCGATATATATCGAATCCGCTTTTTATTAAAATATATCTAATTGCTATATCACATAGTATTTAGCATCCACGGGCAAAGTTTTGATGGTAATAGATATTTGATGACCATAGAACGCAACTTTAATCAATAGCAATGAGTATTTCACTGTACCGATGTCAGTATAATCGTAAGTTCGATTCGATTAATATCGCAAATACGAATATTGATATAACTTGATAAGTATTTCAGGTAGATCAAAGAAATTTGGTAAATGGGTACATATTGGTATTTTTTATTATGCCAAGGGGAAATACGTTTTGTATGTAGCCTCACATTCGATATATATCGAATCTTCGTTTCCTTACAATGTATCGATTTGCTATACCACGTAGGTTTTGGCATCCACGGGCATAGTTGAGAAGGTGAGAGATAGTGGATGACCATAGAATGAATATTAATCAATATCTCTGAGCATTTTACTTTTAGTATGCAAGTATATTCGAAATATCGATTCGATTATTATAAAAAATACGAATATTGACATAACTTGAAAAGTATTTGAGGTAGATGAATGAAATTTGGTAAATGAGTAAATATATGTATTCTTCAAAATGCACATAGGACATATGTTTTGTATTTAGTCTCTCATTCGATATATATCGAAAATGCGATTACTTAAGGTTTATCACATTGCTTTACAACATAATATTTTTTATCCACGGGCATATTCGAGAATTTTTATAGATAATGGATGAATAGAATGAATTTGTATGGATATTTTGATGAAAGTATGAATAGATTTATGTACTTTTCAATACAGATGTCACTTTATTCATAAGTTCGATTCGATTATTGTAGCAAATATGCAAATTGACATATCTTCATAACTCTTTCAGTTAGAGGTATGAAATTTCGTGTGTGAGTACATGTTAGTATTCCACTTACTGTCAAATAGAAATAAATGAAGACAATGGGCCAAGTTCCAATTAATATCAGATATGAGTTTTCATAAAATGAATCGAATGGCTTTACCTTTGACATGATGAATTTTTCGAACTTTTCAACAACTTATGGACCTAACACCAAACTACTTATGACACCACCATATCTCCTTACCCACCACGACACGCTTGAAGAATTCAAGCATTATATACTCGTTGGATAATATAAAGCTGCATTCGGATTGATCACTTATTCATTGATACAAATTCACAGCCCAAACTACCGGGTCGATCGAGTTGAAATTTTCGGTGGTAAAACTAAAAAAAAATTCATCGGGAGGAAAAATCTCAAAATCCCGAAAAGTGCGATACTTTTCGATATATATCGAGTTGAATTAACATGGCAGCCTTATGGGACTATAACTATTTCCATAATTACGACTAAACTTGGCGTCTCAGGGTAATCGTCTCCCATTGACGTATAATAGATTTTTTGGTCGATTTTTTGGTAACTTCGTTATTCGTCGAACTCTTTCGATCACTGTCGAAATAATTTTTGAAAATCGACAATGCTTTTCTTATGGACCAACTTTGGAATTTTTTTTGACCCACTTGCAAAAGTAGTAGGACCGTCGCCGCCTAATACAATTTATCTAATTTTTTACCTGATTTTTTGGCTGTCTCGGAATTTTCGTATGTCGAATAGATTCCGAGTTATTATCATTATCGAAATAACATTGTCGAGATAGGACGATCGATAAATATCGATTTGAGAGCTGGCGCTTCAAAATTAGGCTATTCAGCTCAAAAAAGCATGCCTACAAACGTACCTCCGGTACGTCCAGGTTTTCATTTTTAATTAGGTTTCGTAATATTTAATGAATTATTTCGTTCCGAAATTTTCCCAAATTATTTTCTTGAGCCCGCGGCAATCGCCGCCATTCCTCGCCGCCAAACGGGCGGTGGTCGGTCTCCGGAAGAATTACACGTATTTCCCTATCCCATTAATGTATTTAGGCGGGTGAAATTTGCGGAGGGCTAACATAGGTCTATACCCAGTAAAGCCTCACGGCATAACTTTTTTAAGTATTGATTTTTTCATTACGTATTCGGTATCGCATGTACAACAGTCATTTGTTATATATACGGATTTCCCATTGACATTGGCCATAGGCTTAGAAGGTGAATTTACTGCAATGGTGTAATGGAAAAGAGCATAACTTCCAAAGCATTTCACCTAGGCCTATGAAATTTGGCAGATAGGTACATCATTGTATTGTTATTATGACCATATAAAATTTAGTCCAGTAATGGCCATCACTTTCGATATATATCGAACCTACGTTTTCTTTAATTCTATCGAATGTTAATAACTTATTGGAATACTCATCTCCGGGGAAAATTGTGCCGGCATTACATGTTAAATCGACCAACCAATTGAAAAAAAAACAGATGACATGGATATTTTAGAGAACCGGTGTCAGTATAATCGAATTTTCGATTCGATTATTATAACTAAAATGAATATTGAGATAACTTTATAAGTATTTGCGGTAGATGAATGAAATTTGGTAAATTGGTACATATTGGTATTGCTCATAATTCAATGAGGAAATTTGTTTTGTATGTAGTGCCATATTCGATATATATCGAATCTGCGTTTTCTTAAAATATATCGAATTGCTATAGCACATACGATTCGGCATCCACGGGCATATGTGCGATGGTAATAGATAGTGGATGACCATAGAATGATTTTCGAATCAATAGCTATGAGCATTTTGCCTTACAGATTTCAGTGTTATCGAACGTTCGATTCGATTATAATAAGAAATAGGAATATTGACATAACTTGGGAAGTATTTGAGGTAGATGAATGAAATTTGGTAAATGGGTAGATATTGGAATTTGGCATCATGCACAGGGGATATACGTTTTGCATTTTGTCTCGCATTCGATATATATCGAATCTGCGTTTTCTTAAAATATATCGAATTGCTATAACACATACGATTTGGCATCCACGGGCATATGCGCGATGGTAATAGATAATGGATGACCATAGATTGAATTTCGAATCAATAGCTTTGAGCATTTTGCCGCACATATGTCAGTGTAATCGAACGTTCGATTCGATTATAATAAGAAATAGGAATATTGACATAACTTGAGATGTGTTTGAGGTAGATGAATGAAATTTGGTAAATGGGTAGATAATGGTATTTGGCATCATGCACAGGGGATATACGTTTTGTATTTTGTCTCACATTCGATATATATCGAATCTGCGTTTTCTTAAAATATATCGAATTGCTATAACACATACGATTTGGCATCCACGGGCATATGCGCGATGGTAATAGATAATGGATGACCATAGAATGAATTTCGAATCAATAGCTTTGAGCATTTTGCCACACATATGTCAGTATAATCGAACGTTCGATTCGATTATAACAAGAAATAGTAATATTGACATAACTTGAGAAGTGTTTGAGGTAGATAAATGAAATTTGGTAAATGGGTACATATTGGTATTTGGCATAATGAACAGGGGATATACGTTTTGTATGTCGTCTCACATTCGATATATATCGAACCTGCGTTTTCTGTAAATGTATCGAATTGCTTTACTACGTAAAAATTAAGCATCCACGGGCATAGTTGTGATTGAAATAGATAGTGGATCACCATAGAATGAAATTCGAAGAAATTAATATGAGAATTTTACCATGCAGATGTCATTAAAATCGAAGTTCGATTCGATTATTATATAAAATACGAATATTGACATAACTTGAGAATTTTTTGAGATACATGAATGAAATTTGGTGAATGGGTACATATTGGTATTCCTCATAACGCACAGGGGAAAAACGTTTTGTATGTCGTCTCAAATGCGATATATATCGAATCCGCTTTTCATTAAAATATATCGAATTGCTATATCACATAGTATTTAGTATCCACGGGCAAAGTTTTGATGGTAATAGATATTTGATGACCATAGAACGCAAATTTAATCAATAGCAATGAGAATTTCACTGTATCGATGTCAGTATAATCGTAAGTTCGATTCGATTAATATCGCAAATACAAATATTGATATAACTTGATAAGTATTTCAGGTAGATCAAAGAAATTTGGAAAATGGGTACATATTGGTATTTCTCATTATGCCAAGGGGAAATACGTTTTGTATGTAGCCTCACATTCGATATATCGAATCTTCGTTTCCTTAAAATGTATCGATTTGCTATACCACGTAGGTTTTGGCATCCACGGGCATAGTTGAGAAGGTGAGAGATAGTGGATGGCCATATAATGAATATTAATCAATATCTCTGAGCATTTTACTTTTAGTATGCAAGTATATTCGAAATATCGATTCGATTATTATAAAAAATACGAATATTGACATAACTTGAAAAGTATTTGAGGTAGATGAATGAAATTTGGTAAATGAGTAAATATTGGTATTCATCAAAATGCACATAGGACATATGTTTTGTATTTAGTCTCTCATTCGATATATATCGAAAATTCGATTACTTAAGGTGCATCACATTGCTTTACAACATAATATTTTGTATCCACGGGCATATTCGAGAATGTTTATAGAAAATGGATGAATAGAATGAATTTGTATGGATATATTAATGAAAGTATGAATACATTTGTGTATTTTTCAATACAGATGTCACTTTATTCATAAGTTCGATTCGATTATTGTAGCAAATATGCAAATTGACATATCTTCATAACTATTTCAGTTAGAGGTATGAAATTTCGTGTGTGAGTACATATTAGTATTCCACTTGCTGTCAAATAGAAATTAATGAATACTATGGGCTAAGTTACAATTAATATCAAATATGAGTTTTCATAAAATTAATCGACTGGCTTTACCTTTGACATGGTGAAATTTTCGAACTTTTCAACAACTTATGGACCCAAGACACAACTACTTATGACACCACCATATCTCCTTACCCACCACGACACGCTTGAAGAATTCAAGCATTATATACTCGTTACATATATAAAGTGGGAAACTAATTCACTGATTGTGTGATTGATACAAATTCGCAGCCCAAACTGCCGGGCCGATCGAGGTGAGAATTTTTGGGGTAAAACTAAAAAAATATTCATCGGGAGAATAAATCTGAAAATGACAAAAAGTTCGATACTTTTCGAGATATATCGATCTACTTTAACATGGGCTCTTATGGAAAAAAAATAAATTCGCGATATGGCCCACTTAATATCGCCGCACGCGGACGAGATCCAAATGGGAACCATTAGTTTTTTGGCCGATTTTTTTGGCATTGGTAAGAAGCGTATAGGTCGAACCGTTTTCGAGATATCGATTTACACGCGTTCTTATGTGATTTCGATTTGAGAGCTGGCGAACGAAACTTAAGCTATGTAGCTCGCGAAGTTGTTGGCACAAGCCTAACTATTCGTTAGACTTTGGGTTTTCTTTTTTAATTAGGTATCGTAATAGTTAATGAATTATTTCATTTTGAAATTTTCCCAAATTATTTTTTTGGCTTCCCGGCGATCGCCGCCATTCCTCCCCGCCAAACGGCAAGTGGTCGGACTCGGTAAGAAAAACTCGCATCGCCTTATAGGAGGGAGCATGGCAGTAGACATTGGGAACTTGCATTGGGTATGTATACGGCCCATGATTCTTAACCAAAGACCACGGTCCATTTTTCGAAATGCGTTTTTCTATTGTTTCCAAATTAATATCTGCTATCTCATGAATATGGATATGCATATGAATACAGGATGGGTAGGACCATTGGCTCTTAGGGTCCCCTATGCCGCCATTGAAAAAAGCAAATGAACATAACTCTGTTGGTGTTTAGGATAGACCAATGAAAGTTGGCAAATGGGTACATCTTGGTATTCTCCATGCAGCAATGTTAAAAGGACTACTGTTTGAGGACTCACTTTCGATATATATCGAATCTACGTTTTCTTGAATATTATCTAATGGTAATAACTATTTGGAATATCCATCGCTGGAGATAGTTGTGCCAGCATAACATGAAGAATGACCAACTAATGGAATATAAACCAATAGAATTGCGTATTTCAGAGTACCGGTGTCAGTGTAATCGAAAGTTCGATTCGATTATTTTACCAAATACGTAAATTGGCATAACTTGGTAAGTATATTTGTTAGGCCAACGAAATTTAGTGAACTGATACATCTTGGTATTACTAACAATCTGTTGTGTAAATATACTTACTATGCAGTCACACGATCGATATATATCGAATCTCTGTTTTCTTAAATTATATCGAACTGCTATAATTTGTAGGTATTAACATCCACGGACAAAGTTGATATATAAATATGTAGTGAATAACCATAGAATGAAATTTGAATGAAGAGCATTGCGCATTTTACTGTACAGGTGTCGATACAATCGAAATTTCGATTCGATTATTATACCAAATAAGTAAATTGGCATAACTTGACAAGTATTTTCGTTACCTCAACCAAATTTGGTAAATAAGTACATCTTGGTATTCCTCATGATGTTCATAGAGAATACCTACTGTATGTAGTCTCACATTCGATATATATCGAATCTGAGTTTTCTTAAAATATATCGAATTGCTATACCACATAGGATTTAACACCCACGGGGAAAGTTGAGTAAGAAATATGTAGTGGATGAGCAGAGAATCGAATTTGAACCAATAGTAATGTACATTTCACTTTACAGGTGTCAGTTTAATTGAAAGTTCGATTCGATTATTTTACCAAATACGTAAATTGGCATAACTTGGTAAGTATATTTGTTAGGCCAACGAAATTTGGTGAACAGATACATCTTGGTATTACTAACAATCTGTTGTGTAAATATACTTACTATGCAGTCACACGATCGATATATATCGAATCTCTGTTTTCTTAAATTATATCGAACTGCTATAATTTGTAGGTATTAACATCCACGGACAAAGTTGATATATAAATATATAGTGAATAACCATAGAATGAAATTTGAATGAAGAGCATTGCGCATTTTACTGTACAGGTGTCGATACAATCGAAATTTCGATTCGATTATTATACCAAATAAGTAAATTGGCATAACTTGACAAGTATTTTCGTTACCTCAACCAAATTTGGTAAATAAGTACATCTTGGTATTCCTCATGATGTTCATAGAGAATACCTACTGTATGTAGTCTCACATTCGATATATATCGAATCTGAGTTTTCTTAAAATATATCGAATTGCTATACCACATAGGATTCAACGTGCACGGGGAAAGTTGAGTAGGAAATATGTAGTGGATAACCATAGAATGAAATTTGAATGAAGAGCATTGCGAATTTTACTGTACAGGTGTCGGCATTATCGAAATTTCGATTCGATTACTATACCAAATAAGTAAATTGGCATAACTTGACAAGTATTTATGTTACACCCACAAAATTTGGTATATAAGTACATCCTGGTATTCCTCATGATGTACATTGAGAATACGTACTGTATGTAGTCTCACATTCGATATATATCGAATCTGCGTTTTCTTTAAATATATCGAATTGCTATATCACATAGGATTTAACACCCACGGGGAGAGTTGAGTAGGAAATATGAAGTGGATGAGCAGAAATTGAATTTGAACCAATAGCAATGCACATTTCACTTTACAGGTGTCAGTTTAATCGAAAGTTCGATTCGATTATTATACCAAATAAGTATATTGGCATAACTTGATAAGTATTTTCGTTACACCTACGAAATTTGGTAAATGAGTACATCTTGGCATTCCTCATGATGTACATTGATAATACCTACTGTATGTAGTCTCATATTCGATATATATCGAATCTGCGTTTACTTAAAATATATCGAATTGCTATACGACGTAGGATTGAACATCCACGGGAAAGTTGAGTAGGAAATATGAAATGGATGACCAGAGAATCAAATTTGAATCAATAGCATTGTGCATTTCATTGTACAGGTGTCAGTTGAATCGAAAGTTCGATTCGATTATTATACCAAATAAGTATATTGGCATAACTTGATAAGTATTTTCGTTACACCAACGAAATTTGGTAAATTAGTACATCTTGGTATTCCTCATGATGTACAGTGGGAATACGTACTGTATGTAGTCTTACATTCGATATATGTCGAATCTGCGTTTTCTTAAAATATATCGAATTGCTATACCACGTAGGATTCAAACACCACGGGGAAAGTTGAGTAGGAAATATGAAGTGGATGACCAGAGAATCAAATTTGAATCAATAGCATTGCGCATTTCATTGTACAGGTGTCAGTTTAATCGAAAGTTCGATTCGATTATTATACCAAATAAGTGAATTGGTATAACCTGATAAGTATTTTTGTTACACCAACGAAATTTGGTAAATGAGTACATCTTGGTATTCCTCATGATGTACACTGGAAATACGTACTGTATATCGTCTCACATTCGATATATATCGAATCTGCGTTTTCTTAAAATATATCGAATTGCTATACCACCTAGGATTATACATCCACGGGGAAGGTTGAGTAGGGAATAAATAGTGGATGACCAGAGAATAAAATTTGAATCAATAGGAATGCGCATTTCACTGGACAGGTGTGAGTGTAATCGAAAGTTCGATTAGATTATTATTCCAAATAAGTAAATTGACATAACTTGATAAGTATTTGAGGTAGATGAATGGAATTTTGTTAATAGGTACATATTGGTATTTCACATAATGCACAGGGAAAATAGGTTTTCTATGTAGTCTAAAATTCGATATTTATCGAATCTGCGTTTCCTAAAAAAATATCGAATACGAACACCACGTAGAATTTAGCATCCAAGGGCAGAGTTGAGAAGGAAATAGATAGTGGATGACCATAATATTAAACTTTTATCGAAAGCTATGAGGTTTTTTACCCTGCAGATGATAGTATAGTCGAAAGTTCAATTCGATTATTATAACAAAAACGAATATTGACATAACTTGAGAAATATTTGTGGTAGATGAATGAAATTCGGTAAATGGGCACATATTGGTATTCCACATAATGCACAGGGGAAATGAATGCTTTTTCCATTTGGTTTCACATTCGATATATATCGAATCAGCGTTCCCTTGATGTATATCGAATTTTTATACCATCTAAAATTTAGCATCCACGGGTGTAGTTGAGAAGGTAATAGATAGCGGATGACATTAGAATGAAATTCTAATCGAAAGCTATGAGCATTTTTCTGCACAGATGTCAGTATAATCGAATTTTGCTTCGTTTATTGTAACAAATACGAATATTGACATAACATGATAGGTATTTTAGGCAGATGAATGAAATTTGGTAAATATCAACATAATGGTATTCCACATAATGCAAAGGGGGAATACGTATTGTATGTAGTCTCACATTCGATATATATCGAATCTGCGTTTCCTTAAAATGTATCGAATTCCTATACCACGTAGAATTTAGTATCAATGAGCATAGTTTTGAAGGTTATAGATAGTGGATGGATAGATTGAATACAAGTGGATAGCATAAGGAGAATATGAAATGATTTGCGTATTTCTATATACAGATGTAACTTAACTCATAAGTTCGATTCCATTATTTTAGCAAATATTCAAAATGACATATCTTCATAACTATTTCAGTTTGACCAATGATATTTGGAGTGTGTGTACGTATTAGTATTCCACTTACTTCCCAATAGAATACAATGAAAATAATGGGTTAACAATCGATTTATTTCGAATATGCGTTTTCATAAAACATATCGAATTACTTTTACTTGACGTGGTGGAATTTTGGAACTTTTTACCAACTTATGGACCCAGGACTAGGCTACAATTGACAACACCATATCTTCTACCCTTTACACACCTGCTTGATATATTCAAGCATCATCGACTCGTTCATTATATATGTATATTCAAAGATATGAATTTTGAAACAGATTTCAGAATAGGAGAAAAAGATGATTAAATTTATTAGAGTATGAGATTGTTGTCCTGGTTATTAAATTTTTTTTAAATTTCTAACTGCTCTCTGGAATCTAATTCATGGTGGTCATTGCATAATTTTAATATATTAATTTTAAAATCGTTTTTATGGCAGTTACACACTAAGGGCTTAGAAAAATAACTTCCGTTGGGCACAATGGATCTGATAGGCACAGCGCGATTGTTTTTTCATTTCTCCATGCCACTAGGCGGCATAGACCCTTGATGTTCATAGTAGGTAATTGTTTTTACATGCTCTATGCAGCCTTTTGCTTTCTGCATTTATGCCGACAGATCAGTGGCAGATTATATAGCATCAAATAAAATAATGCAAAATAAAAGCCTTTTTCAAGGCAGTTTCAATTTCTTGTAAACTAATTCCTCTCCGGGTTGACTTCATTGTTAAAATTTTTCCCTGTTTCATTGGTATTGCCACCATTTAGTAATTGAAGTAATCTCTCATATTTTAAGTATAGCATATAAATCGTTAGTTTATTAAAATTATCTGGCAGATAAATTTGTTAATGGTCTTATGTAATTTATAACCTATTTATCAGTTTCCAAGAAGTCGTACCCAAAGTGAAATTGATTATCGCTTTCATCTTTCAGGGAATATGCTCTTATTGATGCTGCTCTTGGTAAAACTGAATCTGCAATCAGTACACTACTCACTGCTGCCTCGCTTGGTGGGTACCCTGTTGCTGGGGTAAAGGACAGAGCTGAACTCTGTTCCATTTACCGGACATTAGCAGAAATCATTCTGAAAGATGATGTGGACAAGTTATCCGAAGACTGTGAAAAACAAAATAAGACTTCCGAAAATATTCCCGGTCCTTCATCTGGTACATGTGCTCCTGTGTCTTCCTCTTCTGTCCTTATTCAAGATGCAGAAAGAGTTTCAGGAACTTCCAGTGAAAGTGGAAATCATTTCAATGGTGAGGATAGAGTGACAGTAGATAGGACTATGTCAGAGGAAAAAAATAAAGGTATCGATCTCCCAGACCCAAGTTGTTCTCCAGATAACTCTCCAGAAGAGATTGACTACACCAAGGGCTTGGTATTTGGTACAGAAACCACGGAAGTGATTAATTTGAGTGTTATGAATGTTGGTATAGATGAGAATGTGATAAAAAGATCTCGTTGGGATATGAGAGAAGCACCTGTGGGAGCTGGAGGGCGTAGGCCTCGTTGGACTGCGGCCAATGTATTTTTGGGATCTGTTTTTTCCGCAGATACTTGTGAAAGTAGTGGCAATGAGGGTGAAGATAAGCAAGGAAGTAAAAATGCAGCCAAAGTGTTTTTGGACTCTGTTTTTTCCGCAGATGCTTGTGAAAGTAGTGCTAATGAGGGTGAAGATAGGGAAGGAAGTAAAAATGGAAAATTTTCCCTCAGGCCCGTGAAAGTCCGAAAAAATGCGATAATAGCGAAGGCAATGCCTCATAAGAGAACACTAAAGGAGACTGATCCTGATGTTGCTAGACCAAAGAAAATTAGTGCCACCACATGTGAGCAGAAAGTCATTGCTCTCTTGACTTGCCTTGGACTTGGAAAGCCTGTGGAATCTTTGGAAAAAGTCGTCAGCAGGTCAGATATTGAATCTTCTCTCAAGAGGTATAAGACTGTGGCAGAGGACGTTGTCAAGGAAACTTGTGGTTTATGTCAGTACCCTGAAGCACATGAAGTGGGATGTAAATGCTTGGACTTGAACAGTAGAGGAGGAGGGGGATTAGAATGCTTTCAGTCTTATTTTGTTGTTGAATGGGTAAGTTGTCGAGGTTGGCTGTTAGCATTGACTGAGTCTGTTTGGGCTGCTGGGGCAGCATTTGAGGAAGCACTCAAGAACCTAGTCAAAGTCACTGTAGAGGAAATGGAGGAAGTTGAGGAAAAAGAAGATGAGGAGGAAGTGGATCATGCTGACTTAACTGGACCTCGTCGATTGCGTGGTGGCAGATATAATCCTGTGCTTGTAAGGTATGTGGAGATAAACTATCGTTGATATAGGTTTCATCGTTTCACACCAGTTTGGCCAAGCTATGACTCCCGCTATCACATGCTTTGGCTTTTAGATTTTGATTACAGAACTTATATTTGATCATTATAGTAATAATAAGCCAATTTTTAGATTTTATTTTGCTATCTCACCTTGTTTTTTTTAGAACAGCCATTGCCATTTTAAGTTTGGGGAAAAGGAATTTTTCATTTGTGAGGCCTCATTAGGCAATTGTAACTATGGAGGAAACAAATATCAATCATATTTATCTCTCCAGTTATATCTCATATGTATACGTGGAGAAAGCACAACATAGAACAGAAGTGAAACTTGAAAATGAAGTGGCCACAAATGGGTTATATCTAGAGATGTGCGAATAGTATCCGCGAATACTCGAATACCTCGAATAATAGAAAGTATTCGATATTCGAGATCTCGAATAGTTATGCTAAAGGTACCGTCTCGAATACCTCGAATACTTTGAATTTCGCGTCATACACTGTCGCTCGCACGTCGTTGGTAGTTCACTCGGAAAAATGAGAACTCTAGTCGTCTAGTGCATGCAGCGCCGTTTTAGCCAAGCTGACGAAATACATCAAATTCACGTGTTCGAGCGGTGAAAAGAGTTCGACGTGGGGAACCGAAATTGATCGGATGAAAAAAATCCGAAAATCCCAGGTGTCCCCTATCAGGAGAACCTCAGTTCCGTGGGATAGCAACATTGGCGCATTTCCCACGATCCGCTATCCCCATCCATTCAGCGTTCGCCCCACCCCCTCAGACGATTTCCTCTTCCCCGAAAACAAAAAAAGGTCCCGGCTCGTGCAGGGATCGTATTACGAAGACCTCAGCTTTGAAAAAAATATCAAGTTACCGGAAAATAATAGAATCGTGTTTCACCCTTCCCTCTTTCTCCCCACTGACCATTTTCCCGCATCCATCTTTTGATAAAATGAGAGGAGGTGTTTGCCGTGTGTCCTTTGTGGCTAATAATGACAGGCACTTATTTTGAATCTTCCCCAGGAGATGAAACTACCATAGGGAGGAACTCAGTGCCGTGGGATAGTGACATTGGCGCATTTCCCACGATCTGCTATCCCCCTCCATTCAGCATTCGCCTCACCCACTCTTGAAGATTTCCTCTTCTCCGAAATCAAACAAAAGATCCCAGCTCGCGCAGGGATTGTATTACAAAAACTTTAGCTTCAAAAAATATCAAGTTACGCGAGAAAAATAAAAACGTGTCTCGCACCCACCCCCTTTTCTCACCCACTGACCTTTTTCTACCTACCTGCTTCGAATTTCCCCCTTTCTCGAGGTCAACTGCTGCATGAGTCATCTACTAGCCCGAAAGGTGTCTAACAATGACTTTCGGCAATTGTTATTACACCTTTATTGGATTGAAATATTAGTAATGTGCGCGTAATTTAAAAAAGAATAAGACCAAACACGACATATTTCTGACTTTATTTAAGCATTTTGCGCAGGAAAATAAATACCGGGAAGAAGAAGAAATACGACGGAGGCGTAATGCTCAAATAGGGTGGTTTCCTATTATTTTTTATTGCCTAAATCGAAATATTAATACTCCTGAAGTACGTATTTAACGCTTTTAGAGTTTTATAAGACGATATCTATTTTTCGCGATTAAATTAAAAGTGAAAATTTTCAAGCGCGCGAAAACGCGACGGGTAAGTATGAATGCCGGGAAAAACTCCGCGTGACGTCGTTCTGGTTCCCGCTGCCGCAAGTGCGGTGACCTTGGGGCGAGGCTCTGAGCGCTATTACGACGCAGGATGCTAGCAGGTAGCCGAGTACCATGCTAGCTGGTAGCGCTTGGCTTAAATAAGGATTATTAATACCTTATCAAGCAGACTGTGTGATTATTAAGACATGTTTCCCTGAGCTCTGTGCCTCATGCATGCATTGGTAACCTCAGACGATGTAAAACTCCGATCCTCTCGTGTAGAAACTAGGTCCCTGTGATGTCACGTGGAGTGGCATCGCATAGGCGCCAATCTGGCCTTTTTCAAATGAGGTAAAATTGAACATTGTCATTAGTCTAAACCGGTATTTCTAGAACGAAATAATTTGTATATTATGAATACACTAATGGTGGGTAACGAATCACAATCAATACCTATCGTTTTATTTAATGAAGGAAACTACCCTATTGTTGACATAAAATTAAAATATTCCATTAATCAGCTAAATTCCTGTTTGAATCCTTTAAAGGCAATCACAATTATGTACTCGCCAAAATCTTGGGTTTCCTGCTGCATAGGCGACCTAGTCAAGCATTTTCACATTCATCGTTTAGTATTCGAGGTATTCGAAATTCGAGGTATTCGAATATTCGAGCAATGATTTAATATTCGAATTCGATATTCGAATTCGAGAAATTTACTATTCGACCCATCCCTAGTTATATCCCACTTTCCATAATATGTTTGGGCTTCCCTATTCATTGAGATGGATCATCAAAGATTCTTATTATTATATACATATTAAGGAAAATACATTGTTGTGTATTTGTGTCTGTTTCACAAATTTTTTCTTCTCAGATTAAGAAACATAAGAGAGGCCATGTATGAAGGGTACATAACAATGCTGCTTTCTAGACGTTGGTCTGATGAGGCAAGATCTGGTCTGCACCCAATTTTAGGAGATGTTATCAGAAGAGCTCTTAGTGAGTTTCCTGAGAATGTGTACTTTGCCTCAGCTGTTGCTGTGACTGAGGTAAGCTCCATTCTAGTCCTATCTCTAAGAGTCCAATTTAAAAGATTGAAAGAAAGTTTTTTATGCCTGCCCTAACTAGCATGTAATATATGATCTTCTGGACAAATAAAATTATTATTATTATTATTATTATTGAAAGCTCTATCGTTAACTTCTTGCAGGAGTCAAAGCTTGCAACTCAATTATAACCAACTTTCTGATTAGCTATCAAGCTGAAAATCTCAGAATAATTCAGAACCAGATGACATTGTAATATTCTAGCACTAATATTACGATTTCACTGTACATATTTCGATTTTTATTCATAATTTGAAGTTAAATAGAGAGTTTAGTTAAAAAATGGCCACCAAACACTACCATGGAATTAATTACCATTAATTAAAGTGAGCATATTTAACTTTGGAGTTGTGTGACTGGTGCTATTATCTTTTTGGAACAGCATAAAACTCATTGTTAACCATGCTTCCACTTTGCATATGACTGCCATCACTCTATTGCAGATTGATGTACTTTCATTGTTTTTATAGTGCAAAAGTTAAAATGCTGCTGTTTTTCATGATCAATTACTACTCAGTTAAGATAGGTATTTTATGTTTTCATAGTAAAGCATTAAAGAGTGTTTCAAATGTGACATTTCAATTAATTTATCACTCTTGAAGCAAGTTGCATGATGGAACCAATCAAAGGCTGCACATTTGGCCTCAATGAGACACTTAGACTTGGGCAAAAATGAGATAGATTTCAGGTGTATCAGTGTGGCCCATGGAATTGTACTGTATTTAAAATTCAAAACTTAAAGATATGAGCTAATAAATAAAACAAAATAAATATTGCCAAACTTGAAAATATCCTTTGTAAGTATGCATTATCTTGGTGTTATCAAGTTCTTAGGAGATTTTTTCATAATACTGCTTTTTGTTTTGCCCATTTTAGAGTGATGTTGGCTTTGGAGGCAGTCCATGGTGGTCAGTGACGTCATATTTTGATGGTGGCCTGGGCAGAGCTGGCGGTGGATGTCCGTCACTTTTAGGAAAGGTTTTCATTATTTTGCTGGCTGAGCAGAGAAGAAAGAGAACTGAGGAGGGAAGAAGAAAGGGTCATGCAGTACTCAACTTAGGTAAGCTGGTTGACTTCCATTAGAAATTTATGAATAAGAACAGAGATGGATTTGGATAGTGTAGTCATATGCAGCATACTCCCAATTATCCGGTTGCAGCTTATCTGTGTTGCAGATTATCATGCATGAGTTCATACTCCTTCCATGTTTTCCACAATATTTGTAAAAGAGAATAAAATCGTACACAAAACCAGCAGAATATTTGCATTTTAATGCATGGCTATACCGGGCCTTTTATTTCCATTAGAATTCCCATCGTAAAATGGAAGTATTTTATTTGCTGACAAGGAATGTTTCATATTTACTTGGACTTCTGATCTAGCATTGCAGACGATGATCAGAGGTGAAAAACAAACTAGAGTAATTTTCGAAGATTCTTAACCCTTTTACGGCCACCTGCTGCCACTGCCCTCGCTGGTTGTGTAAAAACTGCCACAGACCGATTTATCAGCCCGACTTATTTGACTTTTTTTGTGATTGTGGCCTTTTCAATGGCTGTAATTTAAGTAAACCCCCATTATCTATGTTTCTAAGATATAAATATATCTTTAGTATTGGGAAAAAATAGATGTATTAAATGAAATTAACTAGCTGAAATAATTTAAAATCTGAAATCTTGCAAATTCCGAAAAACAGCCCTGGCAGTCTTCGCACATCCCACCGGAAATGGGCTGGCAGTAAAAGGGTTAATGGTAAATGAATCTTAAATGAAGAAAAATGTCATCTTGGGCCATTATATGTATACATATTTCATATTGCAAACGCGTAATTATCGCCCTGGACTCACATATGGTTGAATACTGGCCAAGGGAACCGGAGATTTAGTCGCACTTGGGCATGTTTATGCCGTGAGTAGTCAAGGTCAAACTGGAGAGGAAGGGAATAGTAGAAGTGAAGGAAACGAGGAAGTGGAAGTAGAGGCAGCATGAGTCATAGCCAGGCGCTTGCTTGCGTTGTCAGTTTTCCTTAATCCCAAGTTTCCTATAATCACTGCTGGGTGATGGGGTGATCGCACGCCAGTTGCCATCACGAGAGCACTGTTTTCCTGTATTCCAAGAATTGCGGTGCGCGATCGCACTTGGTGATCACGGATCTGCATCCCGGGCAACTTTTGCGAGAAGCAAATATGGACTGTGGTGCGTGACAGTGTTTCGCACGTCGTGCAGTGATGTTAAGCATTCGTGCAAGCCACATTTCTGAATCCATTATCTTGCCGCCACAGATGCACAGTTTTCAGAAACTAAGTATTATACAGAGCAGGAAGAATATGAGTACAATCACGTTATCGCTGCAAAAAAGATTGCAGCCAGAAATATAAAGCTGCCAATGATTCCGGGAAGCAATCTAAAAATAACATAAAATATGTGGAGATATTACTACTTCACTTCAGGGATAATGATGATATAGAGTAAGGGAAACCAGTAGTGATTGCATTTTACAACACAACTCAAGGTGGCGTAGATACTTGAGACAAAATGTACTGTAGATAATAGAGATGTGCGAATAGTATCTGTGAATACTCGAATACTAGAAAGTATTCGATATTCGAGGTCTCGAATAGTTACGCGAAAAGTACTGCCTCGAATACTTAGAATTTCGCGTCGTACACTGTCGCACGCACGTCGTTTGTAGTTGACTCGGAAAAATGTAGAGAACTCTAGTCTTTTAGTGCATGCAGCGCCGTTTTAGGCAAGTTGACGAACTACATCAAATTCACGGGTTAGAGCGGTGAAGAGAGTTTGATGTGGGGAACCTAAATTGATCCGGGTGAAAAAATCCGAAAATCCCCGGTTTCCCCCACCAGGAAAACCTTGGTGTCGTGGGATAGTAACTACGTAGCACAATTCCCAAAATCCGCTTCCCCCTCCATCCATCAGCCCTCAGCCCCTCCTCCGACGCTTTCCTCCTCTTCGAAATCAAACAAAAGGCCCCAGCTCGTGCAGCTCGCGTTTCCTATAAATGAGACGAAGTGTTTACCATGTGTCATTTATGGCTAATAAGGACAGGCACTTAGTTTGAATCTTTTCCAGGAGATGAAACTACCATAGGGAGAAGCTCAGTGCCGTGGGATAGTAACATTGGCGCATTTCCCACGATCTGCTATCTCCCTCCATTCAGCACTCGCCTCACCCACTCTGACGCTTTCCTCTTCTCCAAAATCAAACAAAAGGTCCACGCTCGCGCAGGGATCTTATTACGAAGACCTTAGCTTCGAAAAAAATATCAAGTTACACGAGAACAAAAGAAATGTGTTTTGCTCCCCACGCCCCCTTCTCTCACCCACTGACCTTTTTCAGCCTACCTGCTTCTAAGTTTCCAGTTTCTGGAGGTCAACTGCTGCATGAATCACCTATTAGCCCAAAAGGTGTCTAACAATGACTTTCGGCAATTGATATTACACCTTTGTTGGATTGAAATATTAGTTATGTGCGCGTAATTTCAAAAAGAACAAGACAAAACGCGACGCATTTCTGACTTTATTTAAGCATTTTACGCGAGGAAATAAATGTCAAAATAGGACGGAGACTTGGCATTCTGGCGAGACTCAATATGAGCAGCAGAGCTTCTCAGAAGTTGATGCGGTATTTTTTTCCGAAAACATATATCAAGTTACAATTTATGAGTGGTGCTATAAATCTTTATTGTTACAGTCCCAGACGTAGGGATATTTTCTCTGGATATTCGGTTTCTCCCTGATAGCAATTCCAATTCATCTTCTTATCTCGTGAGAACTCCCAAAGATGGACTGAAAATAATTGAAGAAAATCCGGTGGAGAACAGCTTGTATTTTACAAAATGCCTCAGATTGTCAGCAAGCACTTGTCAGCAGGAGTGGGGGTAAAGCGATGTTAGTTGAATTAATTATATTCCCAATTTTTTCCATAAAAGTAAAATATGCCATTAATCAGCTAAATTCCTGTTAGAATCCTTGAAAGGAAATCAAAATTACTTCCCAAAATCTTGTGTTGCCTGCTGCATAGGCAACCGAGTCAAACATTCCAGCGTTCATCGTTTAGTATTCGAGGTATTCGAATATTCGAGCAATGATATAATATTTGAATTCGATATTCGAGTTCGAGAAATCTGCTATTCGACCCATCTCTAGTAGATACAAATCTGGGAGATTTCCAATGGCAGTACCGTATTTCTCCGAATATAGTCCCCCCGCCCCTAATTTTGAGGCTTCAGTTTCGGGAAAAGTTAAAAAAATGCATTTGAATTATGTCCCCCCCCTTTACTTTTACCATGGGCATTTTTGGAAAAAAAGGGGGGACTAAATGCGGTATAGACATATACGGTATTTTTCAGAATATGAAATATTTCCTTTGTCAACTCTTTTGAGCTTTAGCAGTCTGAGAATTATTTCAAATATTCAAAGAGTATTAAATCAATGGTGGAGATCTCGTTAGACTCCATATGGGAAGGATAATGTCAAATGTAAGGGTCCCAAGACAGGTAGGATAAATTACTGCTCAAATTCTCCATCTACCGTAGGAAGAGGCTGAAGAAGTTGAAAGGTTTGAGATGCGGACAATATGGAGACTTATCCCACCATACAAAAACACGGAAAACCTCTTTCTTATTTTTCCAATGCAAAAAGCCTGTTTGTGCTTTAGTGAAAAATTGCAATTTTGGTCACCTGCAGAATTCCTCAAGAAAAGGAATAAGTGGGATAAATTTCATGGCTACTTACTACTTAGCCTTCCAACTTTAGCATTTAAGGCCTTTTTTTTAAATCTGGCAAAATTTTGATGCATAAATATTAAATATAATAATTATAACTCAAGTGTTTTTGTCATCAGTTGTTTGATCCTGTTTCAAATAACAAATTTTACTGACAAATTGGTTCATATTGGGAATGCAAAAATTTTAATATAAGTTTTAGAATGATGAAGCATTTAAAGAAAAATTAAACAAAACAATAAAAGTGGTGTTGCAACATTTTATGAATTTTTGATTTAATGCGGTCTCCCAGACCACACGTCACTGGTAGTGTAACAAGAATGGCACGTTACTGGTTAAGGGTTAAGTATGTGCTTCAAATTTGGGATGAAATTGTTGATTGAAAATATTAATTTGAAACATTCCCTACCTTATGAATAATAAGTTATAAATAAAGACAAAAAACTTAATATACCGGTACATATACATAGAATTACTCTATACATATACATATATGTATAGAGTAATTCTGGATAAGGTATTGAGCATCTGTCATAATTTTTTTTCCAATATAGGTGGACCATTGGTTCACGATTCCTTTGGTGCAAATAGGCTGCGAAATGTTTTTCGTCGTTTAGTTGCTGATTCAGGAACTAAAAGCTGTCCACTGCTTTGGAGATTGTATTTGCGTTTTGTGGGAGGCGTGGAAGGACCAAGTACCTGCAAGGGAGTTGTTTACAGAGGTCTTCAAGAATGCCCTTGGGTGAAGGTAATTAATAACTTTAGATTTCTCTAAAATTGCAAAATGTAAACTATTTTTGGCCCAAGTATATTGATGTACCTCCTTTTAAAATTTCTACCCTTACGATGTTGTTTATGTTCAATGCAGTGGAACCTCGTTAAAGCAAGTACGGGATATAGCGACACCCCCGCTATTACGAGAGATAGCCGATGCACCGTCAATTGACCCTATAATAAGCGTGTTAAAAAATTCGTTTTTACGAGACCCTTTCGGTGTTGGCTCTCGCCATAGCGAGGGTCTCACCGCTGGAAGACTTTCATCAAGACTCCTTAACCTCTGTAATTGCTAGCGATCTGTTAGAAATGAAGTTAATGGAGTGCTCAGTCTCAAATTTATGTGGTAAACTGTCGTTCGATAAATATAATGATTGATGAAACAAAGCTTTGCATAATTTTTATTCAGTGCGGCGCTTATAAATTGTTTGAATAGTTAGTCGTTATTTGAGTAAGGAAATTTAGTGATCCAAAAAAACATCGCCTTTCGTCTGGATTTATGCTTACGTTTATCGGATAGATGTTTATCTGTCGCCGCACCACTCCTGTTCCTGTAAATCTGTTTGCAACAGGTATATTGGCTATTATTTGCTCCACCTCCGGTAAAGCGTTAATTCGCTATAGCGAGTGTTTATTAGTGCACCGTGGGGTGTCGTTATATCGAGGTTGCACTGTATTTTATGTAATTATTTTAAAAGTAAGTATTGAAATATTGGTGTATTCAGTTCTGGATCAGTAGAAAAGCATAGATTATTCAAATATTCTACTTATTTTGTAATACAGTATACTTCCGATTATCCAGCTGCAGTTTATCCGTGTTGTGGAGTTTCCGTGCATGAGTTTCTCACACAATTGATGTTTTCCGTGATCTTTACAGAAAATAAAATCAGGCGGAGAAGTACAAGGATTATTGTATTTTAATGCAAGGCTACAACGAGCGTATTATTTCATCGGAATTCCCTTTGTAAAACGGAATTATTTTATTTGCTTGCTGATAACGAATGTTTTAAGATTACTTGGACGTCTGCTCTAGAATTGCAGAAGACGATGCGATGAGCGGTGGGAAAAAAACTCTTCATTGATTGTTAAAAAAGATTCTTCTGGAAAGCTAATCAATGGTAAATGAAGAAAAATTTTATATTTAAATGTATTATTTATACCACAAATGCACAATTATTGCCACGGCCTTGCATGCAGTTGAATAGAGCGCAAGAGAATTGAAGATATTGTTGCACTCGGGCATCTTTATGCCATGACCAGTCAAGGTCAAACCAGAGAGGAAGGGAATAGTAGAAGTGAAGGTAGTGCGGGAAGTGGAAGCAGAGATGATGGAGATAGAGATTGTACGAGTCATAGTCAGGCATTTGCCTGAGTAGAGTTTGCCGCAAGCCCTGGTATCCTAGAACTGCTGATACGTGATAGAGTTATGACATGCCAGTTGCATTCGTGGGAGCACCGTGTCTACCAAGCATCGTGGTGAGCATTTGCGCTTGGTGACCACAGATCCCGTAGCAGTTTCCTCCCGGTCAACATAGGTGAGATGCGACACGGTGGCGTGGTGCCTGACAGTGTAGACCAACATTGGGCAGTAGTTTTGAAGCACTTTTCTGAATCTATGACCTGACAGGCATGGATGCATGGTTCTTGGGGACCTAATCCTAAATGGAGCAGTAGGAATATGAGTACAGTCACATCAATGCCGCTAAAAAGATCACGGTTGAGTGAATTAAGCTCTCAATGAATCTGGGAAGCAACTTATAATAACAGAATATGTGCATAAATAATAAAACATTATTTGATTTACGTAAATTGTGAACATTACAAAAAATTAAAGTGAAAGTTTGGTTTATCCGTGTTTTCTGATTATTTGTGCAGCCTCTCCCCATCATTATCCTGGATAATCAGGAGTTTGCTGTATTGGAAAAAATAAGTGATATTCGATATACATCATTTTGATGAATGATTTTCAAGGAATCTTCAGAATTTGCTATAAAGACTTTCACTGCAATATACAAATTAATCAGCTGTCAAATGGTGTCTGTGAATGAAGATGTATTTCTAGTGAGAGGCTGAATCCCAGGGCACGTTGTGGCTGTTAGGTAAATCTCTGCAATCTGATGGAGGCAATAACTCATAGTTGCTGAATTGGGCCCTGAGCTATACATAAATCTGTTGACGTCTTAGACTTATCAAGAGGGTAGCAGCTTTTGCAGTTTTTTGTCTTTAAATTTGAGATGGTGCTGTTATTTGAATCTTCATTGATGATTGTGTGAAGTAATGTTCTGAGGTTAATTTTAGAATTTATCTTGTGTCAAAATAAGGATTCGTAAACAAAATTCCTGTGATATGTCTGAAAAAATACTGAAATCTCCTATTAGCTTTGGAAAGTTCATGACTCTTGAAAATGTTTCATAAGGGAAATGCTAATGGTCTGCTAATGTCTGATCCTGGGGATTATAAAGTAAACTTTATCACAAAGTTCGACTGATAAGCAACAGTGTTTGTACACTAACTAACGGCATTTTATAACACACTACGTAATGGTGTTTTTGAAGGTGGATATACACGTCATAAACATTGCACTATGTTTAAGTTCTCCTACTTTGTGCCCAAGAGCGTCAATTATAGGTGCTTCTTGCTTCAGTAGGAGATACTGGGGTTTCCACGAAACATCATATAATAAGCTTCATTCCTATGGAATCATGGTGACCCACTCATTACTGCTCGTAAATTGTGATCGTTATGTCTTCTTCTTACAAACATTCCATTTACCAACTTTCAGAGATACGAACATTAGAAAAATTCAAGCGTGCCCAAAATTTCGAATTTGGCACCTTTGTATGTAGTTGGCCGATGCGACGCAGTGTGATATAAAGGAACTCGCACTGTGGGCACATTCTGAGCAGTGTCAATTAAATCCTTTGTTAAGTAAGTAACTGCTCAGCATTTAACCCGATCTTCCTTCCCGCAGACAGGTCATTTTATTCGGCTCCATCCGCGTCGCTCGCGAAGCTAGATTAGTTCATCACAATCTTAAGCTAATGCAAAATTGTAATGCAGAGTTGCATTCAGCAGGATAACCACACACTTTTATGACCTCAAGGACCGAATTTTGATTGTTTTGGCTTATGCTTTTGTATTTGTGAAATAATGTGTGCCAAAATCAGATCTACCCCTCAGAATACAACCGTGCTCCGTCTAGGTATGACCCACACATCTTACTTCCCGTTCTACAACAGGGTGTCCAGTGACTGGGAAAATCTGGAATTGTGGGTGAATTTTTAGTCCCTAAACTAAAAATTCACGCACTAGAATTATTCTTGAAGTTTAGTTCCAACCTGGAATTGCTAAATCTTTGATTTCAATTTCATTTCACATAAATTTTTGCCAGTTCAACACCCATTTTCTTGTCTAAAATGTGTTTGTCGTAAATTTAAGTGCTGTAGCTTAGTAGAATTTTTACAGCCGTATTGAAACGTGGAATGTCAGACATCATCTGGAATATAAAATTAATCTGGAATTTTGTTAAATTTCCCTGCAAAACTGGGAATAGGGTAGTTTCCTTCATCAAAGAAAACGATAGGCATTGATTGCGATTCGTTACCCACCATTAGTGTATTCATAATACACAAATTATTTGGTTTTTGAAATACCGGTTTAGACGAATGGCAAGGGTCAAATTTTATCCTCATTTGAAAAAGGCCAGATTGGCGCCCATGCGATTCCACTCCGCGTGACGTCACAGGGACCTAGTTTCTACACGAGAGGATAGGAGTTATACATCGTCTGAGGTTACCAATGCATGCATGAGGCACAGAGCTCAGGGAAACATGTCTTAATAATCACCTATTAAAACTGGCTAAGGTCGGAAAGTTTTCTTCGATTGATAAGGTATTAATAAACCTTTTTTAAGCCAAGCGCTACCATTCAGCAAGGTACTCAGCTATCCGCTAGCATCCTGCGTCCTATCAGCGCTCAGAGCCTCAATCAAGGTCACTTCACAAGGAGAGAGGGGGAACCAGAAATGCGTCGCACGGACTTTCCTACTTACGCGTCGCGTTTTTGCGCGCTTGAAATTTTTCACTTTTCATTTAATCGCGAAAAATAGATATCGTCATTTAAAAATCTAAAAGCGCGAAATACGTACTCCAGGAGTAATAATCTTTCGATTTAGGCAATAAAAAAATAATAGGAAACCACCCTATTATACATGATTTTTTTTGCTGTGATTGGCTGGACACCTTGGACAAACTTCTCTTTCACCATTGGAAATGCATTTGGGTATTTGAAAATTTAATTTTCCTTGTGGAAGAGGTTTTATTTAACGATTTTTATGCTTGGCTTTTACTGCAAACAGAATCTTTATACCGGCTTTTTATATGTACTGATTTTTGTCCCTTATTTATTCCGTGTGGTGAAGATTTTATTTACCACAATCTAAGAGCCCCAATTATCATGCAGATACATAACATTTTGTGGTTCCATTTTAGTTACCTTTTTGCAGCTTTTCTCTATGAAATTGTACTTCTTACTGTGCAATTACCTTGGGGATGCGTGAACCTACTCCCTTTTCTCTCTTTCATTGTGTTGTATTTTCATGTAAACTAGTTTAATATGCATGTAAACCATATTAATAAATTTTTTCAGACCTATTGACTCTCATCCCAATGTGTATCATCCTGAAACATAAATATCTGCATTGTTATTGCTATTTAGTTTTCAAGAAAAGAGAGGATGCTCAATAATTTCACCATCTTCATTGTCACAATCTTCTTTTTCCATTCTAATGAACAGCAATGGTTCTAGAAAAGAAATGTTTGCAGAATCATGCAGCCAGCAGAGCAAGAAAAGGGAATTCACAGAACTGCCTTCATACATTTGCTGTTATTCATTTTAACACCACCATCTTGAAAGCCTCAGTGATTCTGTCATGGGTGATTCTACCCACCTTTTGTTTGTCTGTACATCTGCGCAAGAACAATCAGGCATGAAATTTATCTTCAGGTTTTCAATCAACCCATTCAGTTCAAAGTGACCTGCTGTTAAGTGCCTCCCTTGTTTATTTGCTTGGAATGTCTACTGGTAGATAGCATGAAGGCAGACGTAGCTGTCATATCAAAACTGCCTCAGTTACTTAAAATATCATTGATTTACTCACAGGTTACTGTTGAATTTGAATTTGATATAGTTTTATAATCAATGATTATTTGTGCTCAAGGTTTGTATAATTCTTTGTTTTTCTTTCTCTACATAGGCATTTTATTTAGATGCTGCTCGTCTTTTACCTGAAGAAAATACTCAAATTCAAGACTTGATAACTGAAAGAGAAATTCGGCTTCATGTGTCACCAGAAGAGTTAGAAATTCTGAGAGAATAGTAAAGTAAAATGAAGTCAGTTTTTTATTTCATTGAAAGAATTTCAGTGCATAGTAAAGAGAACAACATTTTATGAAATTTTAATGCACAGTTATTCACATCAGTTGTTTCAATGAAAGAAAATGTTGTTCTAAATGTTATTTATTGTTGAGAAATGTTAATATCAATGTATATAACCTGTGCTGTAATGTGATCAGTTTCAGTCCTCAGGATGCATTGTAAATATTTTTGTATGTTATCATAAATTTGTACTAATTCAATAAATGTGTACTGATGGAATATCCAAGTTCAATGATTCATAATTTTCTTAAACCTAAACCCAACCCTCTGCATTGATGAGATGGCTTAATTGCTCTGAATAACCATGCACTTAAACTTGGGAAAGGTATTAAAAGTGAATGTTTCAGGGTTTAAGATTATCATTTATCCAGTCAATATACTTTGAAACATATGTAAAAACTTCTGGGAATCCAGGCTCTGCACACTTGTAAGTCCAAGAGGATATTCCAATGACTTTTCCTTTGATGAATAATGGACTTCCTGTGTCAAACTGAAAGATGAGAATATCTTAATTATTGCTTGAGCAATATTTGTGACCATCATGTTATGCTATAAAATTTTAATGTTCCTTGATGGTTAATTATACTAGGGATGAGTCGATTCCAAATGTCGATTCTCGATTCCACCGATTCTCGGGCACGGAATTGAGAATCGGTCGCCTAAAGTTGATTCCGATTCCATTGATTCCATGTTTTAAGCATAGACTATAAGATTGGGGCATGAAGGTTGCCACACACCTAAGCAGCCACGGTGTCAGCTTTGCCCACGCAGAGGATACGCCCAGCACGAGGGTGCTGCGACGAACATACCTAAGCGGCCTTGGAAAACATGAAAATGTTGGCAAGAGCGACAAACCGAGGAACCCTGAAATGGCATGTGTTCATGAGCAACTCTCAGAGAAAAAAATTGGAAACCACGGGATCGGGAAGCAATGCACCTGTTTTTCGTTCTTTTATTAACCGCTGGTCGCGGTAAATCAAATTATTGCGATTATGAATCACCATTGGAGAATTCATCTGGACCACCAATTTTAAGGTATGATAGATCGAAATATATATTTTTTATTTTCGAATGATATTTGAAGTTTGATGATATGTAATGAAAACGTGCACAGAGCGAGTTTTCCTGTGAAAAAAAAGTTTCTTATAAATTCACGAAGAGAGCAGGTTTTTTTATGTAACTTTTTTTCATAGACTAACACGCGTCTGTGTCAATGATAAAAATTTAGACACATTCGCGTTTTTACATCCCAGTTTCATCAATGCAACCCTTGATGAAAGTTGACGGCCTCCGGGCGGACTCGACAGGTTGCGTTTTGCCGCCACCACGCACCCGCCAGGCTGCTCTGGTATGTATGGATGCAATGAACGCTACATTATTGTTTAGCCACCTCTGCCAAACGACTGTAGCCACCATGGCTATTGTTATTTTATTCCATTCAATTCTTAAATTTTAATGACAGCAAGGCAACAGATAAATCAATATCCCACCTATTAGAAGGAATAAGAATCGGGAATCGATTTGAAGGAATCGGAATCGAAAAAAAGTGGAATCGACTCATCCCTAAATTATACATATCTTTACCGATAGTCCTTGGTATTCAAGGTAGTTGATCAAATCTTTTGGTATTGAAGCATTCATATTCACAGAATGTGGTACTATGGAACCACATCTGATTTGAATTGTGTGATATGTTTTTAATGCTTCTCAATAGTTAATTAGATGTACTTTGACTGATAATATTTTGCTTTATATATTTTTAAGCAATATAAAGAATGGGTCTCTAGAGTTAAGCTGGTTAGTAGTTCTAAGGTAACAAAAATATTGTGATATTATGATCTTAAATACCGTATATGTCTGAATATATTCCCCCCTTTTTTTCCAAAAATGCCTGTGGTAAAAGTAAAGGGGGGGACAATATTCAAACGTATTTTTTTAATTTTTCCCGAAACTGAAGCCTCAAAATTAGGAGGGGGGGGACTATATTCAGATGGGGACTATATTTGGAGAAATACGGTATATGTTTTAATAGAAAAGTCCAAATCTCCACTGTGGATAGCCTTGAGTTTTCTATTGATAATCATAATCAATTTTAGAGCTTGATTAAATTGAAAGAATATAAAATAAGGTTGTAGTAACCAAGTTTGATGGAGACTTTACTTTAGTGGTCAGCTTATATATATGTACATACATGTATTTTGGCTGAATGATGTTATCAATAGAAATGTTTGGGAAAATGTTAAATTATCCAAAGGTTAATTAAAAACTATGCATGTATCTTCTTTGTGTATACTGACCAACTATCCTCCCGTTCAATTCGTAAATCTCCAATGCAAACCAGCTATTGCAGGCAAATTAAAATTCTCAAGGTATGATCTTTATAGGCACTGAATGCATATTACTCATGTTCCCTCGATGATTAAAGAGTCATGGACTGTGATACAGTTGTCAAAACTGTGATTGCCAGTCTCTTTTGACATAAAATAGGAGCAGATCTTTGAATTGACATTGATGATAGCCATCTGCATGTTGTCGAATGGGCTCCGGGATATCTAAATACGATGTAATATGATGTTCTTCCACTGAGAAAGAATACTCTCACCCACCATCATGTCAGGGAAAACACTTCCTTGGTTCTTTTATGATTCATCCATAGAAACTGACCTTGGAATGGATTATAGAAAAAATCTTTGGGTGAACTGCGCAAATAATATAGGGCCTTCTCTTTTGAAGGGAAAGTAGTGGACTGGATAAATATTGAAATAACAATGGACTTCCCATAGAGAGTAGAGTTGAAAGTTGAAAGGTGCATAAGCTATCAATGAAAAACATTCCCAGAAAACCATCATAGTAGGGGCCCTCGGAGAATAACTCGTGTCATCAGTAATCATCGAAGTCAGGTTCAAGAAGTGAAAGATAAGGTTTTTACTGGTTATTAAGGGATGACTGAACTCCATTAGATCAAATATGATATAAAAAGTGTTTGAATAAGAAGGGGAACGAAAAATTACGTGAAGACAAATAACTTTGCTTGCAAGTTGAAGGTGCCAGCGCTACATGCGCAGAAGAATGCTGATGAAGAATCATACCCTTGGTTCAATCCATTAGTGCTAAAATTTCATGAGAATTATTTTGTTGCTGACCAGAAATTCAAAGATTTTGTTAATCATTTTAACCAACCATAATAAAAAAACATTAAATCGGGCAAAATAATATCGAACAGCAAAACTTTTATGACCTCAGTTATGAAATGAAAACCCTAAAAATAGATTCTAAATGCGGAAAAACATTCAATGTGAAAACGTTTAATCCGGACCCAACTGTACACATCAATGGCTGACTTCTAACGGCACATATCTCAAAATTTGGCCGGTTTGAGACAGGTATCTTAAACAAAGTGTAATGACATTTAAAAAATAAAATTCAAGCAAAACACAACTCTTTGTTTGCAAATGTATGCTTCTTTTTCAGTTTTATGAATTTTTGGTTTTTTATTTCAGTGGACAATTAAAAAAATAAATTGTTTCTTTTGCTCTCCTGAAAAGTTGCTATTTTTGAGATACGTGTAGAACTTAACCATTGATATATTTTTTGAATCCCCCAAAAACTTTTGCTTCGCCTCCATTTGTCTTAGTAGCTCATCTTGCACTAAGCATCTTCATTATGTGTGGCTCTGTTGACAACATTTCATTTGGAGAATAATTGCATTTGAACTTAAAATATTAATAATTGCTAGAACATATTTACTGTTTTTCTCTACTGGAGTGAGACAAATTGCTCTTACCCCACAGAATCCGCGTCCTTCCATGCCAGCACAGAGTTGTGTGTCATGGACATTCAGGCCAAAATTGGAATTGTATATGGTGTTGCACTGGTCATGGTTGCTGACTGCTATGTTTGCTTTCTCTAAAACATTGGTCGGAAGCCCTTCATACTGTAAGTGAAAGTACGTACACGTATATATTGTCTGGGAATGAATGATACTGTAATTTACTGCATTCTTTTCATTTATCTGCTAGGTGTAACCTCTTTTCACCTAGAATTGGAACCATTTTGTTGGCCAGGGACCAAGCTTCCAATCCTGGTGGTTTGCATTTCGGTTCAAGTAATTTGAATTTTTCATGCATGCTTGTGACAAGCCTAATGAAATGAGGTGAGTTTTTTTAATCAACTTGAGATTATTATTTATATGCATCCAATTGGGTGAATAAGCTTAAGCTTACCAATGTAGAGATTAAATTTTACCAATACTTTTAAAATAGAAATACATACATATATCAGATAGTTGATTAGTTAGTTGTGGAAAAATCTATTTCTGTGGTTTAATTAGCTTGCAGTTTTTGAAATTCCAATGTTGATGCTGCCTGTGGGCATTGGTTGTGGTAGTGACAATTAGGAGTTAAAAGTTGTGAAGGCAAAACTTCTGGAAAAAAATTCAGAGGATCTTGTTTGGGATTCAGGTGTACCTACTAATATTTCTGAAAAGTGTGATGAAAGTGGGAAACTAAGGAAGTTACCTGGAGTGTAAAAATCAATCACCCCCTTATTCAACCCTATTTACCACCTCTGGTAATTTATGCACATACATAGTATGTACATATTCAAAATTACAAAATTAGTACTAGAAAGAGCAAAATCCTCAGGAAAACTGTTACTACTGTAAGGGATTGGCTTTAATTCATGAATTCCAATTAGAGAATTCCAAGTATCCATCAAGTGAAAATGATGAAGTGGACTTGATACACATATTCTCATACTCTTTGTCTTCATTTGAATTAATTGTATTAGTGGGCATTATTACCAAAATACTAATTTTTGTAATACATTTATGTTTACTTTCACCAATTTTTGCTTTGTCAGTCAAATAGTTCCCTCTTTAATCCTTCTTTATATGATAATTCTTCATCTTATTTAGTTTTTCAATCATATTGTCTCCCTTCTATGAAAACAAGTGTACAACCTCTTCCTGTATTCAACAGCTTGCGTTACTAGTAAGAAGTAGCTGCAGCAAACAATTAAAGCTACTTTAATTGTATTGTCCTCTAAGCCACTTTAGTCATAATGACACGAAGAGCATCATTTGGGAACCTCATGATATTTCTAGGTCCGACAGAAGTGGCAAATTAAAAGAGATCTTTTGCCTAATGGATACGTGCAAGAATTCATTTTTCCCCCAAGCAATGAAGGGCTTAAATAAATGCTATATGGAACTCAGTGTGTGCATTTATTTTTCCTTTTTTTTGTTAGGGACTTGCGTCACATGCCCAGCAAAGTGGCTTGCTGGGTTGGACACAAACCTATATATGTACTTATATATACGTAATACCAGAGAGGAGTACTAATGAGGTTGTACTAATATGTAGGTACTTCTTCATGTCCCAGATCTTTCTTGATTTTCAGCCAGCATAAGAGAATAGTTTTGATAAATGAGCGCTTCATACCTTATTTGAACCATATCCAATCACTGTTGCCATATCCCCCTCATTTATTCCTTCACTAGGGTCTGCCAATTTTCCAGCCTGATTTATGCTTCCAAGTTTAATTGGTGGTGTTACCTTCATTAAGAAGATACATATAAATTAATATTTAAGTACTTTAAAAAATTATAAATTAAAGCAGGTGCATTCCAGGTAGCAGTTTCCTTAGTATCTCATTTGTATCTGTATACCATCCAGTAACAAACTACTTCTTACTACTCTTGGTATATTTTGTATCTAGATACCATTTAAGTAAAAAGCATGTATAAATGAGATAAATATATATTGGGCAAATGACAGCCAGGATATAAAAGAAGCAATTCAGAAATTGCCTCCAAGTAAGTTTCATGATGCATTATGTCAGATACATATATAGAATGTGATTTGGTATCTTGTTGTATTGTTTAAAAAGTGGATATTATGCAGCATTGTGAGAATTATTTATTTGTACTTTAATGAAATATGAATGCTGTACGTAAAGCTATTTACTTAATTGCCTGGATAAATTAAAATTTCCAGCACATACATATTTCTAATTACCTGCTGAAATTTATTTGAAAAATTTAGTACTTAACTTCTCTAGCCCATGCTTTAGTACAATATTAATACATTTTGTATCTAGGTAGGACAATGGATGTGCCATCTGGGATACTAATTCTCTCTGCACGTTTGTATATAATTGAGAGAAGATGCATAAAATTCATCCAATAAAAAGTGCATTGCTCTTAATTGAGTTTTTCAAGCCATCAAAAGTATTACCGAAACAAGAGCTATGTCATTCCTCCAAGAATCCTCTTTGCTGTAGTTCTGATGAATTATTATTTTATTTACAGAGTGTCTTGTCCCTTGATCTTTGTCTAAGTTGTCAGATCCTGCAACTACAGCGTAGTCATGCATATCATAGCTAGAAAGGAGAAAAAGGTATTTATACTTTTTTATTTGCTAATGTGTATGCTGTTGCAAACATGCTAACCACACATTGTATGTTATCCTTGATTGGTGATTAGAAAAGTATCAACAAGGTTATGGTGATTGGGAGTCATTTAGGAAAGTGTATTCCGAATCCATGAAAGTTTTTTTAGTGAAAATAAGTTGTAGGAAAGAAAGTATATATGTAGGGGAATGCGAGGTGGAACAGGGTGGCGGGGTGTAATGGGGTAAGCAATTTTTAAGTGTGAAAAAAAAGTGGCAATAACCATTAACTATATCTAGTCCAGATTGGTGTTGCTTAACTTATAAGCAACACCAATCTGGACTAGATATAGTTATTGCCGCTTGCACAACACCTTTTTTCGCACTCAAAAAAATCACTTACCCTGTTTTTCGCCCCACCTCCTCGTTCTGCCTCGGGTACCCCTATAGAAACTATTTATGCCTGAAAAGAACATAAATGATGTTACATATATCTTTCATACAAACCCTCAAATAATCTAAATAGTGTTATTAAAGGGCCACTCTTAATGTATTTTTTGTCATAAATTTCAATTCAAGATGGTGCTGTTGCTGCCATATGTGGTGACATCTTGTAATAAAGTTTTAGCAGAGAAGTTGATGCACATAAAATATGTGGTTCTAAAACTATTACATGTATTGATGCTATTCTTTATGGATACTACGGTAATTATGTATAATGGAGTTATTTCTTTATCAAAGTTTCTGGTAAAGATAACAATTTGCTAATGCATATACTTACACCATGCAGTGGGCAATTGTCATGATCCAGCCTTCTGATAATATGGTCCCTCCACATCTTGGCATGCCATCAATTTGAATAGAAACCTACCATCGAAAAAATTCTTGTATAAATATTACAGCTATTTGTCAAAACTACGCAGCAATGACAGAAGATGCATTTGATATATGTATTTGTCCATTTGACAAAATGATTTATGGACTTGAAAATATGATGTATGTACTTGAAAAACAAATTCTCATAGTTATAATACTTTTTAGTTGGCATGAATGGGTAAGTACTTGGGTGAAAAGAAGATGATGAGTCAATGATTTGTTATTTTCCAAAAAAATAATTGAAATTACACTTCAGTGAGATAACTGGGGTTACCTATGAGTACACTGGGGAACAATTTTTATCTTATTTCTGCTGACTTCAATTTTTAAGCTGTTTTAAGTTAAAATAAGCATTCTGATTTCAAAACTGTAGTTAGATTTCTTCAACTCGTCTAGTTTTACTACTATTCCTTGTGTGTGACCACACTCAACTTGATTGAGGGTTGGTCATGGGCAGCATCATTGCCCTCCAATTGGCTGGCATTAGCCTTATGTGACTGTTGCCAGGTGGCTGATGCCATAGGAGGCCAGTGACAGGTGCGTAGTTTTGTAGTTATGCAGGAGATATTTCATTGAGACACAGGCACGTAGTCCGAATTTTGCTCTATTGGGCGCTTCAATGCTTAGCAGTTTGCATGCACTGATATTTTGTAATCAATTCATATGCATCGGTAAACCATGCCTTTGAATAGGTCACCTATAAATTTTGTTGGAATATTGCAGAAAATTAAATTCAGTGTTGGTTATTGGGAGGCATTAAGAAATGTAACTATGTATATAAAAAAGTTGAGGGTCAGAGCATAGGTGCTCCTGGGGTAGGTTCTGATGTGTTTTGATGTGTATTCTTTTTATATTGTTAGCAGTGTTTAGTTTTCATTCATGTGAACTGAAAAATTTCCTGTCTTGAATTTTTTAAAATTTCAATATGCAAAAATTCCTCTCCGTCACGCTTGGATCTTCGAGTTACCTGTCTCCCTGCGTTCGTCAGTGTCAAAAGACATATAGCAATACACCCGTTAGGCAGTCCCTTCAAAAGTGTACAGTATAGATATTCTTGTTTTATATCCAAGTTTAGAAATCTCACAACTGTTGTAAATTACAGGCCTTCAGTGCAGCATTGCATGGAGTGCCTAATTTACTATTCAAGCGAGAGAGATGAAAAGTCAGTTTGGTACTTTACCCACCTTCCCCAAAGATCCAAAACGAGTATTCAATCTGTCTTATTAAATTGAGTTTTGGTAGAGGAAAAATTGAGGTTTTCATGAAATGTAATGAAATTAGTAATTTTATAACCAAAGATATTACATAATTTAAATTTTAAAATGCTCCGGTTGCTTTTATTATTTGCTTTGTGGAAGAAAAGTAATCATGTTTGAATAATGCTTTCAAACTCCCCAAGAATTAAACTAATTGGTGGGGTGCTCAAACATCAGACTCCCGATTATTCGGCTGTGGTATATCCGGGTTGCGGATTATCCGTGCATGATTTTCACTGCCGCTCAATTTTTTCCGCGATCTTAATAATAAAAAATAAAAAATTGGACGCAAAATCACCGAAATTACGGCGTTAATGCTAGAATATACCGGGCTTATTATTTCTGCTAGAATACCCTTTGTGAAATGGAAGCGATCACACACTAGCTGCATTCATGGGAGCACCGTGTTCCTGTTTTCCAAGCCTCGCTGTGCACGACCGCACTCCGTGATCACAGATACACGTCCTGCAGCAGTTGCAACCCGGGCAACTTGTGAGAGACGCGACTACGTGACGTCGTGCCTGAAAGTGTAGTTTCCAACGTTGAGCAGTGGTTTAAAAGCATTGGTGCAAACCACTTTTCTGTATCGGTGATCACACAGCCACTGATGTTTGGTTTTCAAAACCAGGCCTTACATGGAGCATTAATAATAAGAGTACAACCGTGTTATCGCCACTAAAAAGATTGCGAACTGGCAAAGAAAGCTCTCACAGAGTCTGGGAAGCACTCTAAAATAACAAAATACCTCCATAAATAATAATATATAATTTATTTTAGGTAAATTATGAACATTACAAGACATTTAAGCGAAAGTATGGGTTATCTGTGTTTTCCGATTATTCGTGCCATCTCTCCCCATCATTAGCCTGGATAATCGGGAGTGTATGTACTGTACATAATTCCCTCCATATTAGCCCTACATATTGTGGCAAGAGAGTGGAGGCTGAATTCTTGACTAGAGAATATACGGAAACGCAAAGAATAATGAAAAAGATAGGGATGATATCATCATTTTTCATCTTAAGGACTTGTCTTTAATGTGACTCCATAGGGTGGTTTCCTAATATTTTTTTATTGCCTAAATCGAAAGATTATTACTCCTGGAGTATGTATTTCATGATCTTAGATTTTCGAATGAAGATATCTATTTTTCGCGATTAAACGAAAGTGAAGATTTTCAAGCGTGCGAAAATACGACGGCTAAGTAGGAATGATGGGAAAAGTCGGTGTGACATATTTCTGGTTCCCGCTGCCGCCCTGTGAGGTGACCTCGAGGCGAGGCTTGAGCGCTGATACGACGCAGGCTGCTAGCAGGTAGCAGAGTACCCTGCTAGCAGGTAGCGCTTGGCTTATATATGGATTATTAATACCTTGTCAAACGAAGGAAACTTTCCGGCCTTAGACAGTTTTAATAAGTGATTATTAAGAGATGTTTCCCTGAGCTCTGTGACTCATGCATGCATTGGTAATATCAGACGATGTAAAACTCCTATCTACTCGTATAGAAACTAGGTCCCTGTGACGTCACATGGAGTGGAATCGCATGGGTGCCAATCTGGCCTTTTTCAAATGAGGATAAAATTGACCATTGCCATTCGTTTAAACTGGGATTTCTAAAACCAAATAATTTGTATATTATGAAAACCCTAATGGTGGCTAACGAATAGCAATAAATGCACTTCGTTTTCTTTGATGAAGGAAACTACCCTATTGTGCATTCAAATTCATTATAAGGTACCTTTCCTATTCAGTTAATGAGTCACACCTTTCATTTTAAAAACATTCCAACTGGGATCAACTCATAGCCTGAGGATAGAATGGGCTAGGATCAAAGGACATACTCATTTGAAAGGTTTTGCAAACAATAATTCTCTTTTAAAGGTTTTAAAGCTGAATAATTAGCTTTAAAAACTTTCAATTAATCTATTCTTTGGATATATGTACAAATATACTTGAAATTTTTAATTTTTTTGAATCATTTGAATATTTTTCCTTTTACTCTAAGGGCTTGCTCTTTTCTGTATGAATGGAAATATTAATCATGGCTATTGCTCCTGGCTGATACTCTCTTAAGTGTGTTTGGATGTGGGTTCTCCATTGGGCTAATATAGTGCTACCACAATAACAACTTACTAATAGTATAGTATTGCCACTAATAGTACAATACATTCTTGACATATTTAGATGATATTCAGGGCTCAAATTTTATGACTGGAGAATCAGCATCACTAACTTAGAAGATATCTATGCTCAGGTAGAATCCAGTCTTCAGAGTATCTTAATTATTTATGGTGATGCATGCTGCTTGAATGGGCATTGGAATATTTGTTGTCAATGATGATTGGGTGATCTTACCATTTCTGGAAACTCTCTGGGCTCCACAGGAACACCTCCAATGATGTATGGTTCATTATTAGGTCTCCCTGGGGGAAAAAAATATGTGAAAAGTAATGAAAAAAAAACGATTTATGAGTTATTGTACCCACTTAGGGTGGTAATGTATAGATGCAATTATCACTCTGTTGGGTTGATCCACTTTTGTGCATTGCAGCGTTTTGTATAAAAAATAATTTTTTGCATTGAATTATGCTGTATTTTTAACCATTCAGCCATCTGAAGACAGATACCGTATATGTCTGAATATAGTCCCCCCTTTTTTTAAAAAAATGCCTGTGGCAAAAGTAAAGGGGGGGACTATATTCAAACGCATTTTAAATAACTTTTTCCGAAACTGAAGCCTCAAAATTAGGGGGCGGGACTATATTCAGAGGGGGACTATATTCGGAGAAATACAGTATTTCCTGTGGAGCTTAATGTACTTGTGTATCTATAGGCAGTCCAAGCATTGGGGAGTGAAGGGATGACATTTACTTCACTTAAGTGTATTTTTATATTTAATGGCAATTTAATTCCCCTTAATGAAATTAGTTCATACAATTGTTGTGCTCGACATAATTGTCATCAATGGCGGATCTATGGGGGGAGGGCGGCTAATGAGTCCCTTCCATTTGGGTCGAATCCCTTTCTAGATAAAATCGAAAATATTTGTACAAAAGTATTTAGATATATTTTCCTATATATTAACCTACTTTAAGAAATGAAATACAAATTAGCTCTAAAATGAGGGCCTATTTTACACGCTTTTGATATGTCACAATCCAGTGGCAATTCCAGAGAGGGGCTAAGGGAGCTAAAGATAGTATATTTGTAGTACATACTTGGTATAGATTTATGGATAGTATATATGTACTTGGGTATTTTCACTAGATAGAATGGAAATTTGATTTGGACTCCCAGCATCCCAACGCTGCTGGGAAATTACCCCCAACTTAGTCCCCCCCTTGTCCCTATCCTAGATCCACCCCTGGCTGTCATGGAAGTGAGGCATGGACATGACAGCAGCAGAAAAATCAAGGTTAGATGCCTTCAAAATGTGGTGCTACAGAATAATGATGGGAATCAAGTGGATTGACCAAGTTAGTAATGAGGAAGTCTTAAGAAGAGGAGGAGAGAAGAGGAGCCTCATGAAAACCATGACAAGAAGACAGAAAAACCTTATACTTATGAAAATAAGGTTGGCAGCCTCCCAGCCAATCACATTAGACTGTACAACCAATTGAAGACTATATAAGCTGGTAAACTTCATCCACTCACCATTAACCCTGAGAATGGAACCCGACTCGTGTTCTGAAACATCGGCAGAATGGAGGGAGACCACCCGGCTGGAAGCCCGAATAGCCTTTTTCAAAATCTTAGGAATGTTTACCAGTTATGATGATAATGATGATGAATTGATGTGCTGATAGATAATTAAAATTTATTGATACCATAGTAAGGTGAGAAAAAACTCGAGCAACGCCAAAATAATAAACGATTTTAATTACTCCTGGTGAATACTATTGATGAATTCTTCTCGCATTCTCAGCCAGGTTAATTCTGTCATCCAAGCCAACGTTTCAAGAGATGACTTGTCTCCCATCTTCAAGGCCGTGTTACTGTTTGAAAGTTCAATTTCACCCTAAAATTATATGACAGAATTAACCTGGCTGAGAACCCGAGAAGAATTCATGAAAGCCAAAATAACCTAGCCCCACTACTTTGGGGCCTATTGGCATCTTTGCTTTTTAGGTAGTCTGCCTCCAATCGCATGATTAAGTGCTAGGAGCCCTAATTTTTGTCGAGGGCTGATTGGTTACTCATGAAGTGAACCACTGACTGCACTGATACCATTTTCACCATTGAATAGTGTAAAGTTATGTGGTAGTGATCAGATTACTTGGTGTAAGGAGATAGGACCTGATAGGTTAGAGAGGAAGCTATAATGAAATGCAAGATCGAAATAATGAAATAATAAAATAAAATAACTGTAATATCTTGCCTTAATTATGAGAATTTTTTGAAAAGGCATAAAATATTTAACTTTAATGAGTTGTATAACTTGACAAGCTCTCAACATAGTATCCAAGAAATCATATAAAACTTATATATAACATATAAAAATTCTGGCATATATAAATCAGTTTTCCAGAACCAGTGTGCAAATTTTGACGAAAACAAGCAGTAATATGGGTCATGTCTGAAATTCAATGTATTTTACGAAGAGCTAAATGCAAGAAATATATCTAATAACAGATGTGATTCAGATTACTTCTCACTTTACTTGAGAAGTAATAACAAGACCTTACAAGCATCACCATATATGGTGATGCTTGTATTGATGTATAAATGTGGAATTCTGGGTTCATTCTGAAAGTACTAAGTGATCCCATGACAATATTGGGACTGGTATGAGGTCTTTGGGTCTTACAGGTGACTATGTGTGCTGCGTTCATCTCGTCTCTAAATGTGGGTTAAAAACTAAATTAATTGTTACCTTGAATAGAGAGAGCCAAGCCTAAGAAAAGAATAGCTACTATGTGCTTCATCCTTGGAATCCGGTTCGCCTCCCTTGCAACTTTAGCTAATCGGTGAATGTATGTTATTCCTCCACTTACGAACTCTTAAAAGAAATCTCTCGGAAGAATTGTTAAATATGATGCGCAAAAACTTGAGTATCATCGGCATTTATATATATGCGTTTCCACCCAAAAATTTTCCCAGATTATTTAATCTAAATAAAGTCGCGTCGGTTGAAATAATGAACTTCCAGGCGCAACTGGGGAATTTGCTGATATCATCACACGGGTGTGTTTTTCAATCAGAATTTTTTTTAACAGAATTTCCCGTGACTCGAAGGTGCTACAAAGAGTTTATCTCATCAGCTGGATGCGTTAATCCTACGTAAACATTCTGCAACATTCGTTCTATCTCAATGTTGGTGATTGGTGTGTCGATTCAACATGAGTGGTAGTAGTGTCGTGATCTTGCTTTGCTTCTTTATTACATCACGTAAATTGTTTTTATTTTGCAAAATCGCCACCTATTCGTGTTATCTTGTTAATGGTAGCGTAAAAGAAAGCATATTTTCCTGGCATGAAGGGTATCTGTCACGTTTTTTCCATCTTATAGTTGCCTTTTCGCAGATATTGGCGGCTCAATTATGAAAAAATTAAGTCAGTTTGCGCTGAAAAAATAAGCTAGGTATGGTTAAAAATTAAGTTCTTAAGACAAAAATGTGAACATAAAATCGAGAAGAGAGACTTTATGGCGAAAAATATTGGATTACGAAAGAAATCTGGATTTTAATCGCATTAAAACTATCGAATCCGTAGATTGATGTAATGAAATAAAAAAATAAAATAACTGTAAATAATTAATGTATAATCAAGCGTACTTCGCATGAAAGAACTGTTTCCTTTTCGCCGTAATGTTGTCAGGTGTACACGGAAATTAGTACCTTCCTACAGTGGCGGATCCAGGATAGGGACAATGGAGGGGGGGTTAAAATTCCAGCAGTAGCGGGGGTCGGAAAAAGTACCATTATATCTAGTGCAAATTGGGTACCCAAGTGGGGGGGCTATAGGCCCTTTAGCCTCCCCCACCTTAGATCCACCACTGCCTTCCTATAAAGTAAAAAAATCTTTCGCTGGGACCTGACGTTCTGCCAACCATCGCCTGACTGTTGTTACTCGGACAACGAACTGGGAACTAACAGCCTAATTAAGAGGCAGCGAACTGACGACGCACAATCCACCACCTGTTCAATGACTGTGGTCCAACAAGTAAAGAACAGAGAATGCCGTTTCCCACAAAAGGGAGAGAAGAGACAAATGACCCTCTTCTAACAGTCGTGAAACAGACGACAAGTTCTAATTTACATTCCGCCAGCAGTCGCCTGACTTTAGTCTCTCGGACAAGGAACAGGTAGCCAACGGCCTACTGAACAGGCAATGAATAGGAATTATTGTTACATAAATCGACAAGGTGGTCGTCCAGTTGGTCGATCTCTGGCGCTTTCCAGTTCAAGCCCAAGCTAGGTGGATCCAGGTACGGGCTCAGCCGAGCAACGTTCGCGATCGAGAAGTGACGGGGTTTTCCGCCCGCTTGTAGGCCTCTGACCAACGTTAATGACATCCAAAAACAATTTTAGTTTGATTATGCTAGAAATTGTATTGTGTAGGGAAATCGGTTTAAACATTACCGATCTGTGGGAGTATGATTTGACTGATTTGGGAATCGTTTTCAAAATAAAAATATGAGCAATTTGTGATCTTGTTAGGTTTAGCAGCTCAACCACTCAACACTAATAGGTAAGCAAATGGCAGAATGCGTGTAAAAATTGTCAATATCCTGAAGAGTAGGCAACTACATAGTTTAATTGTAACGGGGATTGCATAGCATGCGTACGAGTTAGACTATGATCGCTTCTTATTCCCATATCTTCGTTATCAATGGATCGTGTTTATCAACCTATTCCTTATTTTATTAAGTCTCCCCGTTCCTCGCTTATCTGCCATCCTCAGGTCCATTGTGGCCGTGAGGTTTACTTTTTTAATCCCTCGCATTGATGTTTACTCTCCGAGTCCGTCGTATGCGTTTTTCCCCACATGCACATGTCACACTCTACCTTATCCTTGTGATATATTATCGGTTTGTAGGTTTCCTCAAGGAAAAACCGAATTCTGTATCAACTTCAGCACCTTAATTGTCTTACGCTTCTCCTATTATGTTGAACATAAGTTTCCAAGCGTTTCTGAAGTAAAGCCTAGCGTCTGGATTCAGCTTCCTCTTCTCCACGCTTATCATTTATCACAATTTATCTTATTCCATGTATGTTTGGACCAAGTAGTCGTTGGCTGTGTAAAGAATTTTTTCCCAATAGACTTTCTGACCATGAAGAAGGCTGTGCTGAGTCTCTGCGGACTTGTCATCTTGGTTGAGCGGAATTCTCAGTTCACGCTATTTCCACGACGGTCATTTCAAATTCACGTGCATCAGTATCTCCAATTTCATACTGGATCACGTATTGTTTTCGCGTAATATTCATACTCAAGGTATCTTTCGCCTTTACCCGTAGGTTTCTCAATTTGACGTTTCTTCCTAAAGGAGAATGAGTATTATGTTTCTGAGTCACTTTTTGTGAAGTGCAATAATGTTCCTGCGGGCGCACGCTTTTTACTTGTATATTAATCATCAATGCGTCATTTTATTTCTACGAAAATGTCTCTCTGTCGCTTACTATTCTAATTTGGGGATTTTTTGTATTATTTAAAATCTCAACTTGGTTTTTGATAAATATTCTTTAAACATTTCTGATTAAGCATACCTCATTTGCATTTCCTATTAAAAAAAAATCATCTCGCAATTTAAAAAATGTTCACATATCAACATTGCTGATATAAAGAATGGAAGAGCGTTGCGTAAAATCGCTAAAAATTATTATGCGTTATCCAAAAATGTCTTCTCTTACTTGTCGTTCATTAAAGATGAGTAAATTAAGGAAATATGCTTACTTAAGATATCTCTCATTTGGTTATGCTAGCGTAAGTTCAAGTTTGAAAGCGAGGTCTAGTTGAAAATTTCTAATGCGTTGGTAATTAACTATTTTAATAGGAGGCATGCTCTAGCACATGCTTTTCTGCGATAAATATTTTCTCGAGAAAACATGGCATCGTCGATAGCTTATGGGATGAGTTATCATGAGTGATAACTTATCTCTTCTTTCAGGAGATAAAGATGATCGGATTTAGTGCATTGACTTGAGATATAGATTAGCTGATTGGTCCAAGGTCAACTGATAATGAGCGAATAACACCTGAGCAATCACTTTCACGGTCACGCCATTGAAAGCAATCAAGAAATCATACCTAATACATATTTTGTATAAAAAAATTCTAGTATTATTATTTTTATATGTTCTTACCGTGTTAAAGAAATTTTAAAAATTTTCCTTTTCAATAACTTATTTCAACACTAGATTTCCAATGCCTTATTGTTTTGTTGCTATGCCCTATTTTCCCTACACACGAATTGCACGTTCACTTACCTGTGCTACTGTTTTCTGCAATCTGATTGTTTTCTCTATACAATCGTTCCCTAGACCGTCATTGAGGTGAATTCTCCTTTACTTTATAATTAAGATAGCTTTGTATTATATTTGTATGTGTTACTTTTTAATCTCCAACCAATCCAATGCAATCTCTTATGGCAACTTTTGATGCTTTGTCGATGATGCAGAATGGACAGTGGTATTTTTATTTACTTTTTTTCATTTCTTCATAATTTCCATGACATTAGTTAAATTAGTCCTTTCTATCATTTCACTTCCATTTTCTGATTATCTGAATCCATTCCCTGGGTGGTGAAAACGGAACCGTAGGTGAGGTTAGAGCTCGTGATCTCTGAGGTAGAATGCGTGGGCTTTACCCCTCTGTATTGAAACCTATCCAGGATGTTACATAAACGAGATGTTTTAAGAAAAAGGCTCCTGACAATGATACGAAATTCATTGAAATCAGTCGCGTGAGCATGAACGTTAGCGGAAAATTGACGTAAAGATTAAATGCATAATATGTTTGAATGCCACCGGATCAAACCTAAATAAACGCTCGATAGTCTTCTTCAATATAATTTTCGGTTGAAAGGCCGAATTCTTGCTTATTTATCCATAAAATTCAGATTGCTCATCCGTTCAGCGAGAGCACGGCATTTGAAGCCCGGATGGAGCCTGTTCGGAACGTGGGTTTTACATGGGAATTAACGTATAGTTCGATTGAATAGGTAGTGAATATTGAGGTGCAAATACTGTGGTATGGAACGCCGGTGATTTATAGTCGAATATGCAATTTCATCCTAAATATACAAGCTGAGAAAATAATTTTAAGTTGCGTGCAGACCTACCAAGGTACTTGTGCTTTCACTGTTTTTAGTTTATATTTTTCCTTACATATATAGGCCGGCATAAAGCTGAACTGCAATTAATTTACTGACGCCCATTGTAAAAATGTCTTTATTTTCTTCCTAATTAATTATGATTTCTGAAATTTTAATGGAAGCTCCTAGTTTAAACGTACTTTGTTGAAGAATTACTCTTCTTTCATCTTCTCAGACGGAGAAACTTGAATCTAAGGGGAATGCAAATAGGAGGCTTAATTTTATCCCTTAGAAAGCTGATTTCTGTTGCCACTTCGGTCGCATTATAATCGGTTTTCAAAAATGTCCGCGGCGCGGTGATGAGTACAGGAAGGGAATACAGAGGAAGAAATTTATTTTTCTTCGGTAAAAATTCGAAGCCATGCAGTTCATATCCTGAATTCGAGTTGGGATCATAAAAGAAAATAATCAGATGAAGAAAAGACCATCTTATCAACGGATTAATTTTATCCCAGAAAAGATTAGTAATCTGGCTGTTGGCATATGATATTGATGATAGGTTTCTTTGAATTACTCGTTGCGGTGTATAAAAATGCCTTTGGATCTTTGGAAATAAGTTCAGACATTTAGAAAGGACGAAACATATGTTAATTGGTGTAGCAGGATGTCGAAAGATCTGTCAATGACTTATTTCATCGATATTTTTACAAATTTTATTTTAATTAAAACTCTGGGTTCCTCGTCGAATTTTATGAATTTAACCTTGAAATTGGGCCGGGAAAGTATTTTAAGGTTATGAGGTTCCTACAGTCGGTGATGGTTTATCAATTCCTCCAGACCTATGAAGTGAGCTCGTATGGTAAGTAAAATTGATGCAATAATTGAAATATTTTAACTGCCTCTGGTAGGGAAAATATTAAGCAAGAAAACACATAAGTTAAATTCACATACATCATCATATGATTCGTTTAACCCTTAGGCTGCGGGAACGTTTTTAAACGTTCTGCATGGTGAGTGCGGGAAAAACGTTTTTCTACGTTTGACCAGATTTTCTTACCACTGGCAGACTTTCCTTAAAATTACAAATTTTCTATTCACCAGTAATTCCTATTTCTATCCTTCTCATTAATATACTATTTGTTCTTGCTGTAAATACTAATTATAGCTCGAAAGTGTTAAAAAAAATCGGAAGCGGGAATGTTTAGATTAATTTCTTGTGGGGATATTTCAAATTTGTAATTTATTGTCCATCGCATTCGAGGCGTTTTATTTTGCTCTAATGCTGATCCTTTAGCTGATTTCAACCTGTCAAACTTAACAGACGATATTTTTAGGTCTCAGAGTACTCTGTATAGATTATACGTATAGATATTCCTTTTTTAGCATATTGTTTACCTTAGTGCTATCATAATTTTTCATTGGAGACATAACTGTGGTTTTCATGTAGAAGTTACTATTGAAGTCCCCAACTTATTAGAGATTTTAAATTTTCTGTTCATCGCTAAGGCACATTTATTAAATTATTATGCAAAAATAAATGCCATTATCAAATTTGAAGCTGCCCGATTCCCGGATAATTTTACACACTTATTTAAGGTGATATTTTTTTGGGAAACGAAGTAGTCGGCGCAGGTTACAAGAGGATTGAGGGCTATGTAAAATATAAATAGGGTATAATACTTAAAAAAGGAGTTGGATTACGGAGAACGTAGGAAAACGAATCTTATACTTCTCTTGACGATAACCTTATAGACATTAAAGTTTTAGAGATTTTAAGCGCTCCAGCATATTTTTTATTGCTTTCTTTTTTCCAAGTCTACTAAGTACTAGTAGTATTAATACGCAAGAATATCCTTTGAATATAATAAAACAGTCACTCCTAGGCATGTGAAGAGGATGATTTAGGCTAGCATGTGCTTCAGTGTTCGATAACTGTTAGAGTTGAAATATTTTAGAGTTTTTTTACCTTATTCTTTACGCGTAAAGGAGTAAATGTAAGGAATGAAAATGTTAATGTAATTATTTAAAGTCAGTAATTCCCAAAAGTAGAGGATAAGAGCTTTACTTATGGTTTTGTAAATGGATTTTCAGAATAGATTGTGGGTTTTTTATTAGCGTTTTTTCTCTTTAAACTAAACTTCTTTTGTGAACACTTGGCACCTATAATATCCATTTATATTTTAATAATACCACAGTTTAAAACCAGTGAAGAAAAAATCAATGCCCAGAGTGTAGTTAAAGCTATTTAATTCAGTCAAGATCAGCTTTATTTTATAATAATTTCATTTGATGGAAAGACACGGAATGAATAAGAAAACACCGCATTCCTTCTAATATTTTAATAATTTTTTTGGTCGTCACAATTTATGTAGATGGTCATGATGATTTTTGAATGAATGTCCGTAGGATCACCAATGAAAGTTTATGAACAACTTAACAATGGATGCTAAAAATATATATATCGGCTAACGATGTGATTAACTAGTATGCTGTTTTATCCAGTCGATATAGTGTGATACTGAAGTATAGACTGTTGGAAATCCTTTGACGACGCATTGCCTGGACCAGGAGACAATACCGATTTCCTGATTGTTAACATATAGGGGTCCTCCGGAGTCACCCTGTGGAAAGAAAACATTTTTTTAATCCCCTTTTTAAAATCCTCATTTTGGTGCGTGAGTGTCTCGTTATAAATTAAATAATGAGTTAACGGTATAAATCATTTGCGTTTTTCAAGTAAATGGTTTTTTTCTTTAAATATTGAATTTTGAATTATACTTTATTTTATTTCATAGCTTGTTAGGAACTGTATACTTTTGCCTTTTTGAGCTACCGATGTTTTTCTCATTAACGACAAGGAAAGCCCCCCAATAGTCATCACCAGATCTCGTTCAAAATTTGCAAGGTGATAGGGAATGAATACCCACGAGGTTTAGTTTTTGTTTCAACCGCAAATACTGAATAATTTTCGAGCTATTAGCGATGGAAAGTACTAGGTGAACTCCTAAATGTATGCAAAACACATTACAGCAAAACATCGTCAGTGCTCTTCGTCCTGGCACCGGAGTATGGGCCTATTTCTGCGCTGCGGGTTGCATAAATTCGTGTTTTCATTGTTCTTTCCGTCGCGAATATTTAGAAAATTACTGAGCGTTGGCTGAACCAAAAACTGCATATCATTGATTGAATTAAGAAGGTTGCTGTTACCCAAGGGCCATCAGGGAGGTTGTTGAAATCGCCAAAACACCCAAGAACTTCGACCGTGAAGACGGCTACACTCTCTCCAGCGCGTGGAAACGGGAGTTCCAAGATATGGACCAATCAGGGTACGCCTTCACAAAATAGGAGCCAAACAGGGGTTTGTATACAAAGAGGAAAAAAATCCTGCATCAACACTTTAGTGAACCTGAGGAAGCCAACTGGCACGTTGGCGAAATATTGTACAGCAAAATGGATAAACGCGGAAGGAAACCCGGAAGAATCGCTGCCTACCTTATTGATATTCATTTCCTATCACCAAGCTAAATTTGTTCGAGGTCCGGTGGTGACACTCCAGGGACCTCCCTTGTTAGTAGATTTCAATCATAAATGCTTCTGATTCTGAGCTTGAAGGGACGAAATAAACCATGAAGTACTTATAAATTCTGATTCTTTTTTCTTTTGTGTAACGTTTTCCCCGGGTTTTACCTGGCAAGATCCTTTCCCACCCTCCGGGGTATCCGCACAGAGCTGCTCTGGATATATTTTGTGGTAGTCCACGGAATACGTCTTATTGCACTCAATGCGATCCGAAATAAATATATCTGCCTTAAGAAGGACTTTGGAGAGGAGCCCAGCGTACTGAAAGAAAAAGAAATTGGCTTCACAGTCTAGAATACAGATTATATTTCCGCGTGATTTCGTAAATTGTCATAATTTTTAATTGAGTTGAAATATCTGCTCGATAACTATAAGAAGAATTTTTTTGCTATTGTTATTTAGATTCAAAATAGGGTTTCCCAGGAAGTAGTGCACCGTAATTTTTTCCTCAACTGACAACAATGGTGACAATGCGAAAAGTATTTCTGTATAATTCGTATTATATTTGTGTAACTACGAGCAGTTGAGATTTTTTTGAGAGTCCTTGAGAGTCTGCTTTCCTTTTTTACTTCTTGTTTATTGTTTAGATTTTTCTTTTAATAGCCTTATCTGAAGTTTCATTGGTGCGCAAGCAAAATTTCTGGCTTTTCCGTCGGATAGCTTAGCCGTAGGACCGTTTCAAAATGGCATCTGCAAGAGATGTAGGTACGCTATAAAGCAGCGTGCCGTCATCGTATTTCGCACTGCAGAGAAGGAAACTGTAAGGAACATTCAAAAACTTTGGTGCAAAGTCTATGAAGCATCTCCTGTATACAGGGGATCTAACGATTTGATCGTTGGATCCTCCTTCCTCATAGAATGATCCTCCAAGATTGTTAGAACATTAATGGCTTTGCCTGGTTTCACTGATGGTGGGACCCGCCCGCCTTTGTGACGGTGCGGGATTACTCGTCCCTTCCCTTCCTTCCCTTTCCTTCCTCTGGAGGTGCCGTCGGGCTCTCATCGCGGCAATGCCTCCCATCCTTTTTCCTTCCTCTGTCCTTCCCCTCTCGAGTTGGCGCGGGTGTATAAGTCTCGGACTTGGTTCCCGGCCCTCGAGAGAGTATCCCATGCGGGCCCGCCCTGGGTTCCCCGAATCCACTGTCTACAGGGGTACATTTAGCCTCTGGGCTCAAAGTTAGAGAACATCAGAAGGCGATCCAGCGGTGCTCCAGGATTTGCAACGGTCTGCGACTTGATCAAGCATTGGTACCAACTGGGCAAACATGCCTTTGTGTCTCCCTCGATGAGGGCCATAGAACGGTACAGACATTATGTGGAAAAATACGGTGTATATTTGAAAAAAAAAATTCTTTCGTGTGCTTAGTTCTCATTTTGTGCAATAAAAGGAAAATAAATTCGGTGCTTTACTTTCTGGGAAACCCTCGTAAGTACATAGAATACGCGTAAGCGATGCTTGAATTAGTTTGAAATTGTAATTCAAGTATAGATGGTTTTTTATATACCTTGCAATCTCGTAGTGATAAATTGCTGTTTCTTCTACTTTATTGAGGTTTTGAATGAATATAAATGATGTTTTTTCTGTTTGTTCCTGAAAGGTGTATTGTAGCTCTTACATTTTAATTATAGCAATAGCAGAATTAACTTAAGTTAACAAAATAAGATGTTCAACTTTTCAATTCCCTAATTCGTATTATATTTGTTTAACTACGATCAGTTTAGATTTTTTATGTCATCTCCTGGTAATTGTTGCAAGGTAAATTCTGCTATGATAAGACTGAATTACATTAAAATCAAGCTTCCGGGTTATTCTACATTGGTCAACACCATTTTTAGCTTAAAAATGCATGAAAAATATAGAATAACCTAGAATCAGGACTTGGGATTTGTTAAGTGGGAAAAGTTTCAAGGTTGCAGTACCTTTACTGTTCCCCACCCAACAACTGTGGCTTTGGTTCCCACGGCTTCTTCCTGACCAGACGCGGGTAGGCTTACTGCTTTAGTTCCCTCATCAAAGACGAATGGTGGCTCAACCTGCAAAAGAGTACTTTAATTTCTGAGTTCTGAATGTCTTATTTAATGAGAAAAATGATACTTGTACGGATATACAAGGTGTTTCAGGAGTAATCTGCAATACCTGAAGTATTGCAGATACCTCCTGAAACATCCTGTTTATAAGTTATTTTTTAAAAGGCGGAAAATGAACTGTAGCGCCAATTAATGTCACTTTCTAGAGTCCCAAAGATTCTACCTACTAGTTATAGTATTTCATGCAGTTATCATCTTCAGACATTTTTAATACAGTGAAATAGTGTCATTGAGGAGTCGTACTGTCGAACCACATGCACTCAAGTATACATACACCTTTAAAATACAAACTATTGAATGTAGGTAGCATATTGTTGAACTCAGGCCTCGGAATGAACATTTAAAATTTAATTACTTAAGCTTGCTGAAAAGGAACGGGTAATAGTAGTAAAATTTTACAGCATTGTAGTTTAGGTTGCTGAAATGTATTTTGTGTCTGGAAGAGTATGGGCAGTGTAAGGCAGAGGACTGTTATAAGTACCTAATTTTGATTTTTCTACTCAGAACTTGGATTAGAATTCATTAGCACATCATTAAGTATTTCCTTCTGTTTTGGTTAAAATATTCTTTATTGATTCATTGTGATATATAAAGTGATATTTTGGATTACTTAGTTAAAGAGAGCAATGATATTTAATTCTCTTTGTCGTTGTAAAATTTCGTCGTCCATTTCGCCATAATCAAGAAAAATGGGTGGAGAAATAAGTCACTGGTATCATAAAATTGCTAATCTCATCTGGTAAAGACTGAGAAATAGCTGCAAAAAATGGTCAGCAATCGAAATAAAATGAGTTGCTTCTGTTAATTTAAAAATCATTTGTGGTAGGTAACGAATGAAGCGTTATGCTCTAGAAGCTGCTGGGAACTCAAGATTACCCTACGTTCTACTCACCAGATAACTGTTTTATGATTAAATAAGGACTAGTCAGAAGTTTCTCACGTTAAGACTTCTTTGTTTTGTATGAAACCGATCTAAGGAAAAAGCTCCAGTACTTGATAGTGGCCATGTTAGAGTTTATAATAACAGAGAAGCATGCTATGAATTTTTAGGCAGGAGGAAATGCTGTAGGTACATGAGACTATATATTGTGCGAATACCTTCATCACTGCAATATCATTGTGCCAAGAATCATACTCGTTGTAATCTTTGTGTTGGTATATCTCCGTAACCTGGTGTACAGTTCCTCCGCTGGTTCTATTATTAGTGCCAGCCAGGACAGTCATATCCTCAGGAGAATGGCTGTAAAAATATTGGGATCAAATTGATTAATATTAGAAAATGTTCTTAAAATTTTACGTTTAGATCAATCCAAATTATTAATGCATTTTTATGCACAATGTGAATGTGTATCTAACTTATTCTGCAGGTAAAGACAATTAGATATGCGTGAGGTGATATTTAATGTTTAGAGGAAATAAAATATTTAATGCCTGCACTGCTATCAGCATAGCAATATTACCTTACCAATATTTCTCCTTCATCTCCGACCGATTATTCAATATGATATTAGTTTTTATGAAAGTAAAAATCATTTATAAACAAAATTTGGTCATGCAAATTGAGTTACATAGCCACAAATTGATACTTTCCTTTTATCTTAGAGGGTTGCAATTCAGCATAAGATTTAGCAACTTACTGTGAACAGTGTGCGGCAGTGAGAATGTAATTCTCATTCACGATGGTACCACCGCATGTGTGACTTCCATAAACGCGTATGGAAATCTGGAAAGAAGTTAAGAGGTGAATTCTAATCGTTTACTGCAAGGCGATTTGCGACCAAAGTGGATTTTTTTGTCATCCAGTCGGACTGAGAGAGAATCATGTTTAAATGAAGTGATTTTTATATGTATTTTTACGACTACATTGCTCGCAGTATTCTTTCTTACAAGGAATTAATCCAGATGTTGAGCTTTTATTTGTATAATTAGCATTAAAATCCTACATTGATTTTAATTTCCATGAAATAGAAATTCAATTCCTGAAAGACTACGCATAATTTTCCTTATGACCGTGGTACATATTATCTTCAATTCTATGAAAACAGTTCACCTAGTCTCTGTATTCACTACAGGAATTTGGCGTATAACATAGCGCCTAGTCAACACTAGAAGATATCTCTACACTTTTACGGAGCGACGTAAAATTTCAATCAATAGTCAACTTTTAATGGTAATTACTTAGTCTTTAGCATACGACTTTTCCATTTTTAAGGCTACTAGGAAACATTTTCAGTGTTAAAATGGGTTTTGTAATATTCATTTTTATTTCTCTTACTCTTTTTGGGTATTTCGAAAGGTATAAAGGTTTTTTTCCCAGAAGTCGTAAAAATTACTGAAGATAAGCATCTTTTATTTCTACATATTTGAATCTCCATTAAACAAAAGCTTCGTATCCAGTGACTGAACGACGGATCTATTTGTTTTTCATGATTTATTGTTGTGATTTTCTTTGTCTCGTTGGCGCAGTTGTATATGAAAGGGAACATGTAACTTCCATAGTAAGTTCTTTCTCAGTTAAGAAACTAAGTGCACTTACCACTGAAGGGAATTCTCTTCCGTTGACAACGTCACCTCCAACAATATATTTATCAATACCAATGGGCTTAGATGAATGAATTTTGAAGCATTCACCTGTAAAATTGAGTAGTGATAATTATTTTGAGTTATATTAACAAGGTAATTAGATTTAATGACAAAACTACTAGATTGTTATAAGAGTAATCTAGGAATGAATTGTATAATGATTTGAAGATGGTTAAAGTAAAGAATGGCGTGACCGGGAGTTTTAGTGGACTCGTAAAATAAATTTTAGTTTTTTTTTCCCGGCGTATAGTTTGAAAGAATAATTCTCGGATTACACCTCGGGTGTGGTTATGGGTAATTGATCCCAAATTTTTCGAAGGCTGAGGCTGTTATCGTCTTCAGGGGTAGAATGTGGAGCCAAATTATTATCTATATTTAAGGGTACAAATAAATAAATAATCAAAATACTGACATCGATTTGTCTCCAAATTCTACCCCTGAAGACGATGGTGGACTCAGCTTTCGAGACGTTGGGACCAATAGGGTAGTTTCCTTCATCAAAGAAAGCGAAAGGCATTGATTGCGATTCGTTACCCACCATTAGTGTATTCATAATATACAAATTATTTGGTTTTAGAAATACCGGTTTAGACGAATGGCAAGGGTCAATTTTATCCTCATTTGAAAAAGGCCAGATTGGCGCCCATGCGATGCCCTTCCACGTGACGTCACAGGGACCTAGTTTCTACACGAGAGGATAGGAGTTTTACATCGTCTGAGGTTACCAATGCATGCATGAGGCACAGAGCTCAGGGAAACATGTCTTAATAATCATCTATTAAAACTGCATAAGTTCGGAAAGTTTCCTTCGTTTGATAGGGTAATAATAATCCTTATTTAAGCCAAGCGCTACCTGCTAGCAGGGTACTCTGCTACCTGCTAGCAGCCTGCGGTGTATCAGCGCTCAAGCCTCGCCCCAAGGTCACCCCACACGCCGACAGCTGGAACCAGAAATACGTCACACGGACTTTTCCCAGCATTCCTACTAGGCCGTCGTGTTTTCGCGTGCTTGAAAATTTTCAGTTTTCATTTAACCGGAAAAATAGATATCGTCATTTGAAAATCCAAGAGCGTGAAATGGGTATTCCAGGAGTAATAATCTTTCGATTTAGGCAATAAAAAAATTATAGGAAACCACCCTATTACCCAAAACCACCCCCATTAGAAAACTTGAGAATATCCTTCGTCAAATAAATAACGTCGTATTTGCACTATAATGTGTCATAATGTTTCCTTTTTAATCAATTTTGATATTTTTTTATTTCGCCAGTATTATCTTCAGCATCGATTCGAGTCAGATATAAGACAGATATAAGCAAATATACCGAATATTTTTTTCCCTCAATTGCTCAATGGAGTACTTGTAATTCATAAGGATTTTAGGGCTATTTAAATTATTTTAGTTGACATGTGAAATAGGATATTTAAACAAAGCCCATCGGCAATTAAAATGGTTGATGTGCACATTTACAATATAGTTTACCAGCCGGATGGTTTAGGGACTAACTCAAGTGTAAAACTCTGGATGGCAAGCATATGCCATGGCATCTCTAATATGGAGTAGTCTTAGTTATTTCGAGTAATATTTGCAAAGAAATTAGATTAAATGGCAAAATTAATCGATTAATGTAAGAGCAATCTGGATAATAATTATAAAATGGTATAAAAATGGTAAAAAAGTATAATGGCTCATCTACCCTTATGAATTACAAGTCTTATAAGTCTTCTATTATTAAGAATACATTAAAATGCTCATGTTCCAGTGTTAAAATATATAGTCCATTCCTATTTGATGTTCTCTGGCATTAATGATTATCTATATAACATTTTGCGAGTGTGTATCTGTACTCGTAAGTCGGTGATGACGTGAATCCCTGATACTGGATTATTTGTCCTCTTGTAGGCGGATTAATTGGTTCTATTCAAGGGCGGATCCAGGATATTTTCTGGGAAGGGGGCACAAGGGTTTGGTAGGCAAACGCTCTTCTCATGTTTGGGATTAAAAGCAACGTACAAAAATTAATGTAAAAAATACATTACTCTTTAATAATATATAAAGGTATTAATAAGAAAATATTAATAAGTTACATTTATAATAATTACTGTTCTCTTATGTTTCCTACTGAAGATATCGAGTACTTCATTAGTGTTTATTTTTGATACAATTTTTTGATGGATATGCATTAAAGCCAGTCCATTCAAACGATATTTTGTCAATGAGTCTGAAGGTATGTTTTTAATCGGCGTAAGGTGGAGAAAGGTCGTAGAACTCAGATTTTAACTGTTTGCACGTATGTATTTCCTTAGGTGCACACGCACGGAAGGAAAGGAAAGAACCTGTGACGAATAGAATGTCACCGCGTTGCGTCCGCTCTCGCAGGCATTAAAGCCCTTCCTTCCCCCCTTCGAGCGCTGACCAATGACCGGCAAATCTGTCTTCTTGACTCGGGCTCAAGGCTCAAGTAATTGTGGATCCGTAATACACAAAACGAAAAGAAACATAATTATTACGGGGTCGTATTAACCTTTCGTCAGGCGCAATAATGGAATTGCTGATTCAGGCGCAACGTGCCTATCAGGAACAGATGTGAAAAAGCATTATAACTCTTAGTATGGCTTAGTGGTACACCTTTAAAGTTTATAGCACTATTATTAGTGTGGTCGAACACTTTCATGATGTCTTTCGTGCTATGCATAAACCCCTTCACATGCCGTCATACGGCCCCAGACTGATCAAGCAAGTTGCAATTTAACGTGCCCTCTAGGCTATTAAGTATCATTAAATGTAAATATATTTTAGCATGTGCACAGGGGTGCCGACTTATAAAAAATATTGGGGGGGGGGGCAATCCGGGGGCCTTTCCCGGGAAAATTTATCAAGAGTGATTTTTAAAGTTTTTTGAAGCATTTTAGATTCCATCTGATCAACATTAGAAACCTGGAAACTCGATTCTCGATAACTTGACACTCCGGGGATAATCGAAAAGCCTTACACATTTTTGCTTCACCCCCATAACGAATTTTTGGGGGGCTCGGGCCCCCTCAAGCCCTATGGAGTCGGCGCCACTGCATGTGCATTCTATAAGATCAGTGTTTTTTTTCTTTCGCTATCTTATATTTCGCTTATATATTAATGGTTTTATTTTGCTTTATTATGACATTATATCGCTTAATTATGCTGAATAATTCGCCACTGATCTGTCGGCATTAATGCGAAAAATGAAAGGCTGCATAGAGCGTGTGAAAACAAACAGCTATTATATGCGCCAAGGATCTATACCGCCTAGTGGCATGGAGAAATGAAAAAACAATCGCGCTGTGCCTATCAGATCCATTGCGCGACGGAAGGTTAAATATCTTGTCTATTTTTTAAACGCCTTGGGGGGGGGGGGGGCGTGCCCCCGCTACCCCCTCCTTTATCCGCCTATGGTTCTATTCTTGGGTCTTCACGAATGAGTGGAGAGCGATATCTTCGTGGACTTGATGATGGGTTCATCCACCGAAGCCTACGACCTAGTGGTATCGATAACTACTCATTGTCTCGCTTGTCATCAAAAGTAAGAGTCATAGTTTGCTTCTAGTAAACTATTGTTCGGGTGTACGCTGCTAGGAGATGGCTAATAAAATATCTCCTCAGCTGGATGCATGATCAAAATAGATTGATTATGCATTAAGTATTAAGCATAGAATAAGGCAATTGAATCTTCTTACTTTCTACCTCTCTCTCTATTATTCATATTTATTGGTAGGTATTATTTTATAAATAATAGGTATTATTTTGTAAATAATACCTACTAATTCCATGCTGTGCAAATTTTCTACCGCGAGGCATCTAATTGATGACGATACTAGATGTGGCTTTCCATTCCGAGAGCCATGGGTGAAGTCCTGGCAATGATGGACACTATCAAGAGGAATCTTGCTTCCCACTTGGGCGCCGCATGGAGTATTCTTAAAGTGGAGGTATTCTTAGGTTGAATGGGTTATAGAGCGGAGATCTACTTGGCTTCTTTTCATAACTGCAGACTCTAGCGGACTTGGAGTTTCTCTACAACATTCCTGCTCGTTTCACAGTGATACAAACTACTTTTGAAAACTAAACTGAAGTTTCAAGCGATGTTCATTACCGTAAAATGGCTTTTTTAAATCAAACTATCATTATTTAATCGCTTTAGATGTCCATTATCTGAAGCCTTGTTCACTCTATGTAACTGTTTGCACGTTCCATTTTTATTTTCATTCCAGTTGCCTGACGATGACTTAAGAATCAGGCTTAGCCAGCTTTTGCTTTCCATTCAGAAACAAAATTGAAAGCAATCCTATTTCTATCCATTTTGCTTCATATCCTAATTTTCTACGCATGCGCATAACGTGTCATGGGAGTGGAATGGAAAGAAAAGAAGGAACGAGTGTAAGCGAACTAATGACGGAAAATCCATGATTGCGAAATCGAAAAAAATGCCTTCTGTATCTAAAAACGATTTTTGGTTTAAAAAGTATTAACATTGTACTCACCTGCGCCCACACACGCCAGCAGGAATAAAATACGGATCGAGCCTGAATTCATTTCCACTCCCTGTGTTACAGCCCGGCAGTAATGTGTGACAATTCATTACTGAATAATCTTTGCCAAAAATTTGCTGAGATAAGATTAACTGGCTTCCTTCGGAATTTCATAATGAAATAATACCAAGTCAATATCTGATTGCGAAACGTATTATTCATCCGTAAATTAAGCTCTTTTGATTTAGGGAATCCCTTAGGGCTTATGGCTGAATGACATGGTTTCATTAGATAGCGAAGCAAAACGATCAGAAATACCAATGATAGGAGAATCGTGGAAGGTAGAATTGATTAATTTTTATTGTAATACATTAAATATGTGGTAAAAACTTTATATTCGAAAGCTCTTGCTTCATCATATAGATGCGATTCTTAATTTTACGGAAATATTCCTATTCAAGGCAATGAGGGCATTCTGCCGTCTTGATTACTTTATGATTACTGAAAGTTTAATAATTCTAGATCCAATGACATCAACAAACTACATTAGGCTTGATCAGGAATCAAGTAATGCTTTAAAATAGAACTCAAAATGTACCTATAGATATTGGAAGGCACATATTTTTAGTTTATTTTATGAGGCCAAGTGTGAATAGGTTATATTCAGATTACAGCGCGAGATGACCAATTTTATTATTCACTCTTCAATTAGTGGCTTATTGTATGTCATTTTTGGTGCGAATTTTAAGGCATATTTGTCAAGTAAGTTCAGATCATTTAATCTTCGAGTTTATCTAGGCTCGATAGGGAGAATATCTTGTTAAATAGAAAGACTTTGTAGGTTTCACATGACTTAAGTTAGTTTCAATAAATAAATAAAAATTTTCCCTTAGACAAATTCAATAGCATTTTATTACAAAAAATCATTAAGAAACTCAATCAAACAGTTGTCTAAAATAATCTTGTTTACACAAAGGGCATCCTCTTTCACTTCTGGCCCAGGAGATCAGACCTACCTTTTCGTTATCCACCATAAAAAATCCAATAGCGTTGCGTCTCCCTGTTAAAATTGGTAGTTTTCGCTGTGTCCCTATTCCGAATCCGAATTCCGGTGGTCGCTGAGAATTTTCAGATACCGAATGATTCATGGATGTCATATCAAGTACATCAATCCCTACGTCAGATGGTACGTCAAACTGTGGTCTCTTTAGTGACTTTTGTTCTGAGCAGACTAATGCAGACACCGGGTTTCTCTCCACCGTTCTTTCTCTACCCGTCTCTATGGCGCAAATGGCTTTATCTGTTATGCTTGCCTCTTCAAAATACATGCCTTTATGTTATGCTACTTGTGTGATGGGCTACGTATGATGTCTATTAAAAGAAAAAAGTTATTTGGATGGAAACGAAATAAAAAAGCGATAAAAATTAGGTTAAGTGACACAATCTTATTATTCTTGCCTCTTTTAGAATTGGATTATTTACGGGTAACTTCAACGGTTCAGTATCTCTACATAGCTTTAAACTCTGTTCATCTACTTTTGGGTATTTTTGTCTTTTGGACAGCGCACTAGTTTTTTCATTCTATTTAAGTTTCCCATTTTATCCTGCTTTTCTTTTTTCTTAGCTGCTAACGAGCATAATTTTATTACCCAGTTCCCGATAAACTTCCCTTTTTCTGAAATTCTTGTTAAGTTTTATGCACATGCTGTCCGGATGTGATCTGAGATTCTGTGTCCTCTATTCGTGTGCTTGAGGGATAATAGCCATTCCTCCATGGAAACAATCGTCTCCTTAGTTGGAAAACCCAGAATTTGATAACACTTTTATCTGTTTAGTTTGGTGTGACATCATTCCGCCGCCTTTATCCCTCTTTCCTCGAGAATTTACTGTGTGCAACATCCTTTTGCGACCTTTAAATTTCTACGAAATTAATTTTTCCCTTAAGTGGATCCCACCTTTTCTACTTCGAATCTGCTGTATTGGCTGCACTGACTGGCTAAACTTCTTATGTATCTACAAGAGTTCTGCGATCTATGTATAGACTCTTTTTCTTGTATTAAGTATTCTCTTTGACTTGAAATCGTGTATCTGATGACGTTAAAAGTAAATGTTCCAATACTCACTGGAATTTGGTGAGTAATCAAAAGTAATAGTTTCTATGGAGAAAATTTTGATTTTTCGTAGAACGGCTACTCTCATAATATTAAGTTTTCAGTTTATAAATCTTCAAAACAGCTCCTTTTCCAACTTCAATACTGAAAACAAGTTTTGTAGCAGTATCATGATAGAGTTTTGTGCTTAGAATCAGTTTAATAAAACTATTGCAAAGCAGTTGCAATAAAAGCACTGTTATTTCAGGCTTATCCAATGTAATCATTATTATTCCCCCACCTTTGAGTGAAGGTCACCCACAAAGATTTTAAATGTGATAGGAAAAGTAGCAGACGGGAGAGAGAAATGGAGAGATGTGTCAAACCAATCTTAGGGTTTTTATTTGTGATGATGATGATGAAAAGGTAAAGTAAAAGTAAACAACCTTATTAGTGATATAATTATTTATTATCTCTATTAGTGATATAATTATTTATTAGTCCTAAATGAAACAAAATGCAGATGTTTTCACTTCTTCAGTTATGAATGCAATCAATTTTTAATGCCCTCAACCATTATATTCATCATTCATCAGGATTAGCCATTTGGTCAATCCAGCTACGATACGAAGAGACTCGTGTATACACCGTGGGGTAACCCTTCTCATCACAACCCCTTGCCCAAGACACCAATCCTACCACTTGGTTGTTTACGAAGAGTGGTCCACCAGAGTCCCCCTGAAACCATAAAAAAATGCATTATGCACTGAATTTTACCGTGGAGTTTACAGTGATGTAACATAAGAATGAGACTCGGCGAGTACTTGAATGAATGCTTTTTTATCCGTCAATCGTTGCCTCTATTTGACTTAAAAATTACAAAAGCAAGTATGATATGATAATGCAGACAGTGATGCGGCGATATGGAGACGTATATGAGTTACGCTATCACAAACAGGCACCAAAGGTGAAAAAGCAGTGTAATGAGTGGTCCTCCAGAGTCCCCCTGAAACCACAAGAAATGTTTTATGTACTTAATTTTACCATGGAGTTTACAGTGATGTGACATAAGAATGAGGATCGGCGAGTTCTTGAATGAATGCTATTTGATCCGTCAATCATTGCCTCTATTTGACTTTAAAATTACAAAAGTAAATATGATATGATAATGCAGACAGTGACGCGGCACTATAAAGACGTCTATGAGTTACGCTATTAAAACCAGGCACTTTAGTGTGTTTATCATGGAATGAGTGAGGTTTATACGAATAAATGAGGTTGCCACTTGTGTATTTTTTCCTTGATAATGATTAATTTTGTGTAGAAACCTGGACTGAGTGATAAATATGCTTTGAGAATAAAAGTGTACATATGTGACTATTTTTATTGTGATAAGGCTCCGTAAAATATCGTAGTTAAGTGGAAGACTGTGAGATTTGGTGGATATCACACAATATGATATTAGGCGGAAGAAAGCTAGACATTTAAAGACTAAGAGAATGAGTTTCTTCGTTAATGGAAGAATGGCACGTTTTGTTGAGTTTCACTCCCAGGGAACATACTCACTTTTCCATTTGAAAAAGTAATTGTTAATGCATTAATTGCTCTTTACCGACTTCTCGATGTTAAAATATCGACTTAATTTTATAGGGTAACGACTCCACTCCCCATATCATATATTAAGGAGTTGAAATCGAGCGTCAGAAAGAATATATGAAAATAAGCCACATCCCAGGGACCATTTGAATCGTTGCTTGCGCAACATTCTCCACGAAAGAGCGTTGAGTCGTAAGGATACCAGTGAAGCAAGAAATCAGGATTAAAATGTTCTGTTATATTACGTTAATTTTAAGTTTTGGGCTTCCTAAGCCATTCGCTGGCTATGGGAGCATTCAATTCAAAAACTGATCAAAAATGCATCATTTTAATTAAGCCATAAAAAAACTATTAGTCCCGATTTATTGCGTGGATTTTTCTCTTCAGGGATGTGGTAGAAATATACCTTGTGCGTTGAATGGAGGGTTTGAAATAAATTTTCAACGTATGGTGAAAAGGTATGGTAATGAGTTGAGAGTTGAAAGAATATTCATGCCAAATTTTATGCAGAAAAAAATAAAGGCTATTTGAAGTCATTCATAAGAATTCGCTTGAAAGAGGGCCTAGTAATGGTAGAATTGTACGAAGCAGGGTGACTCTAAGGTAAACAGCCGGTATGATTCAGAGGATGAAAAAATAAATATTATCTACCAGAAGACGAGGGGTGTGACGTTAGGAAGTTAAGACATGTGAGTTAATTGTTAAAATCGATCAAATTTCAGATGAAATGCAATTGTGGAACTTTTTGCTTAGTGGAGAATGAGAATTCAATGGAACAATGAGACCGTGTTTCATTTGGGTTTTATTGGATGAATTGAAGGCTGAATAAATTTATCAGGAAAGTGAACGTATCTACAATTTTGATATGGTAGTAAATAAATTAGTAACAAAAGTACATAAATCCGCAATGCAGCACGTTATTACTTAAGTAAACTCAGAATCTTGTTAAAAATTTTAATGCGTACGTCTCTTACGGCAGAATATATTGGAATGTCTTGTTATACGATCGGAAATTGTATTAATGCATTCTCATTAGAAGATAAAAACCTGGAAAAATTCTTCAAATAGCAGTCAGATTTCCATAGTAAATGGCATAACTTCAGACGAAAAAACAGAAATTCCTCATTTTGAGGCATTCATCTTGATTTGCTCATACTTACGCTGCACGATCCTTTGCTTCCCTCAGCCGTATTTGCACAGATCTGCTCGGGGTAAACGTGTTTATGATCCGGCTCGTAGGCTGCATTACACTCGTCATGGTCCCAAATTTGGATTGTCACCTCGTACAAATCGTCGGGAAAGTCTCCCCCTTCCTAAATATGAAATGAAAATACATCAATCAAAATTGTAAAAAGTCGTCTTTATATATCAATCGAAGTAAATCGTAACGTTAAATATCACCTTTAAGGCGTCATTGAATCGATCGATTTTATGCAAGAGGCCGATAAAGCAAATTATTGCGGAAACGTCAAAGTTTAAAATTTACTAGTACTATTACATGAAGAAACATTATTTTCTTATTTTCAAACGTGATTAAAATTCCATATTATTAAGAATAAGGGAGAAGTAAGAAAGAAATTATCAGCAGAATAGCTCATGCGAAGAGAGCATCCCACCAAAAGGGAGACCTGCTTACAGTGGGAAACTTAAATATGGAAGTAAAGAAACAATTTATAAGAACCTACATTTGGAGTATGCTCCCTACGGGAGTGAGGCATGGACAATGACCTCAGCGGAGAAAGCAAGGATAGAGGCCTTCGAAATGTGGTGCTACAGAAGAATGATGAAGATCAAATGGATCGACCGAGTTAGTTACGAGGAAGTCCTAAGAATAGTAGGAGAGAAGAGAAGCCTCATGAAAACCTTAACAAGAAGACGGAACAACCGTATAGGCCACATCTTGAGACATGATGGCTTGATGAAGACAATCGTCTAGGGACAAGTGGAAGGCAAGAACGGAAAAGGAAGACCTCGAACAAAATATATGGAAGAAGTAAAGAAAGATGTGAAAGAGATGAAATACGTAGGCGTGAAAAGATTAGCTGATAGGAGAACTGAATGGAGAGCTGCGTCAAACCAATCCTAGGATTGTTGACCAGTGGTGATGATGATAATTAAGAATAAAACTCCATTACCTAGATGATATTATTAAATTGAATCTATCGCTAATCATTTAAATAAAATGTCTCTTTATCTCACAAATTAATTTTAATAAAATTGCTTAGTTTTAAAATAACTTTTTCTTTGAAGTGAGGTGATTATGATGTAAGCATGATCACAAAGGGTGAAATTGGTAATGAAAATAACATTTAACATAGCTGGGATTCCGAATCCGGTGTAGCCTAATGCTTAGGTATGCTGCTTGTTACACCACAAAAAAAATTGGCACAACTGTCGTCCTTTACGGCTAATTTCAGACTTGATCTTTCGAACAACCTTTTATCGTTTCAATTCCGTGGCATATTGTGGCAAAGCTACAGAGGTCTTGCTTGCTTAGCGGCTGTCTGAGAGAGAATAAACAAGGCAAAAAATGTTTTCATGGTGAATTTTCCTCCAGCATATGTATGAAACTTTGCAATCGCGCGCGTGACAGCGTACGAAGTTACTTGTTTCATGCTCTTATATTTTGGAAAAAATTCCTAATCCACTTCACTCGAGACGCGACCTGGTTATGCTACTTCCCAAAGATTTGACTAACCAACGGTAGCTTGTGTGTAGTTTAAGCGTGAGGTAATATTTTCATAGGGGCAGTATGTCTCCAAAGTCTCCAATGGCCATAAAATTTGGCACCACTCGTTATAAACTAAAAAATTAAAATCCAGAAAATTTTCCAATGGTAGTTCGCGCGAATATTACTTCCTCGCTAGGGACACCACATCCTCATACACCCCAACTGACTAGAAACCTTTGCAACATTAAGGCCTTACTAAGGTAACCTTGGGTTGCAACATTGAACGGCTGAACGGACCCCACTAAGAATACGCCTCGCGAAGGGACGCCACTGAGATAAAGCCTCGCGAAGAATACCATCTGGGTGGCGTGCGAGGTCTGCGGTGGTCCCTGGCGGAGAAGTAACATTCCCGTAAACAGGTGCAGAAGTGTGATTGTGGTAATATCCTGACATCATTAGTGGGGTAGGAAAGACGAAGGAAACAGGATAGGAGGCGCCGCACATTGGGCGGAAATCGAAAAAAGCTGGCCAAAACTCCGTATAGCCTTAATTATAGCTATATTAATGAGAATTTGCATATTCTGTACCTTAAAGATGCAAATAAACTTATTTATAATGATTTAACCCAACAAATTGTTTAGTAGTGAAATGAAAATATAAAAAAAACAAGCTAAGTGATGCGGGGAGCATACTAGCTAGGGACAAGTCGACATCTTTGATACGATAATATCAACGGATAGATAGAACATCTTCCGCTGAAAAAAACGTTAAAGCCATCAAATAGCTGCGCAAAGGGTAAATAACGATTAAAAATTTCTAATGCATGTTTAAACTTGTGATTTTGGTAATTGAAGCGAAATAATATATATACCACAAAGAAATTGTTGATTCCTCAAAAAAAAAAATGGCTAGAACTTCTATTCTGAGACTGAGGATGGAGACTACTTATCTTTTAAAATATTTTCTTTTATCGCCAGAAGACGTCGAGCACGACGACGTTTCCAGGGAGAGGATAGGGAAACCAGCGCATTAATGGGGCGATGTGGGCCACTACTAGCGAAACCATAATTTTATTTTTCTACAGAAAGGAAAGATTTCCCTATTAGGAAGAGAAATCCTACGATTTTCCATGTCTACTTTCGAACAGGTGAAACGTGGTCCCTTGGCGGGTTCGGGGGGTTAATCTCCCGAGGGCAGGGTCTATAAGGCTTCGCTTTTCACCACTACACCTCGGGATCTGCTTACGGACAATCGTCCCCACCCGATGACCGTTGCGTTGACCCCGATTGGTGTATCTTGGTCCTGCACTGGTAAATTAACTGGAGCGGTGACACCACCAGCCGCAAACTCAAAGGGTGGGTCCACCTGGAAAAAAAAGATCAAGGCATTAGATGTGGTGCGATATGCAGAGAAAAATCATCGTCATCATTTCGGTCCAGCAATGCTAAGATAACGTTATTGATTTTATCTAGTCCACTGATATTCGTGATACCTTCGTGTTTTCTTGGAGGTTGGCTATTAACATTAGTTTTCTTTAGTATATAATTAAGTATAATTTATTTTAACCAATATTTTAGTTTTTACTACTAACATATTTAGGTCTATGAGATCACCGGTCTCTATAGAGATTAATTACCCTCATTAAATCATTTTTATAATAACACGATATGCATAAAACTAAATGAGCACATTTATATGTAATGATATGCTTTTTTATATATTTGCAGTAAAGAAATATTTTTTGAAATATGTCTATTTTAGAATTTTTTCTCTCCTCCTACCAATAATATCCCTTGATAGTGATGAAAAAAGTTAATCCAGGAGTATTTTTAATAGTCGAAGGGAGGTAATAAAAATTTTGATACTTACTTATAAAATATGTATAAAGGTATCCATTATATTTTATATATATTATTTTATTATTGAATTGATCGTTGGGGGTATTAATATCTAATGAGTCTGGTGCTCACATTAAAGCTCTGAAGATGGTTGTAATAATAACTATGGCTTAACAAATTATCGACCAACCTGTGAGAAAAATCAAGATATAATCAATTCCTAAGAATGGCTCGACGTATCTCCTCACTTAGTTTTCTTATGAGCTTACCCTTGTACACTTTCGTCGCATATTGCTGTATTATCTCTAACATCTAACTTTAGTTGCTCAGCAGATGACGATATTCAAGTTACACGTATTTTATATTGAAAAAAATTGATTTTGAAGATCAAAGCACTGAAGGAACAAGTGACTTTGTACGCAGTCACGCGCACGGGTGCAAAGTTAAATACACCAAAGGATGAAGTTCGCCATGAAAAAATATTTGACTTAGCCGGGATTCGAACCCGGATCTCCCGATTGCCGGTCAGGCGTGCTACCAGTTACACCACCAAGCCATCTTCTCAGAGCGAACTTCGGGATGCGTTTTACCGAACAAGATGTTGACGTCACAAGTCCACACTGTGGCACATGTGGCGAGGGTCGTGCTTACTAAGCCACTGTCGGGGAGAAAAACCCTTATTTTCCGCTGGTCTACGGCGACGATTTTCAAAGCACTGAAGGAACAAGTGACTTTGTACGCAGTCACGCGCACGGGTGCAAAGTTAAATACACCAAAGGATGAAGTTCGCCATGAAAAAATATTTGACTTAGCCGGGATTCGAACCCGGATCTCCCGATTGCCGGTCAGGCGTGCTACCAGTTACACCACCAAGCCATCTTCTCAGAGCGAACTTCGGGATGCGTTTTACTAAACAAGATGTTGACGTCACAAGTCCACCGGCAATCGGGAGATCCGGGTTCGAATCCCGGCTAAGTCAAATATTTTTTCATGGCGAACTTCATCCTTTGATTTTGAAGATGGCTAACAAAGCTATCGTCGCCGATTTGTATTCCATATCGGGTGAATATGCTGAACGTATGAAATAAATCCGTCTCCCATTGTATACAACCATTGAATTTAGATAAAAATTGAAAGAGAGACAACAGAGAACGTGATTCTTTATATGATTTACAACATTATTGACGATTTTACTACACGAAAAATTGTAACGATTTATCTAAGTTCTTTGCCAGTGATTGAGAAATGTAAATACTGCAAAATTGTCTTTTTATGATTATCATGAGAAGTTAAGAATGGTTGCTATATTATCTTTCAACAATGGTTGAATGGCCAACAGAATAGGCAGTTGGAGGAAGGTGGACCATGGTTAGCTGAGTGCCATTTTGGAGGAAGAGTAGGTGAGTAAACAAGGAAAAAGAAAAACTTTTTATCGGCAGGGTCCAAGATAGACGAAGGATACCAAAGAGTGGAGGAATTTCGTGATTGGAAAAAAGAGTCCGTATTCATAGTGGTCAACTTTTCAATCTAATAGTCAAACCTCGAAAAACAGGAACTGGATAAGTGACGAACCTCTATATGAGAGACTCATTGTCAGGTCCCATCAGTTTTACTCTTGTAAAGGCCGTTTTACCCGTGGCACGTTCTTGCACAATCTGACGTGTGTAAGAAGGCGCAGTCAAAATTGCTTCGTGTAAAGCGGTGAATTGCTAGGACACATTCGAGAATACGTGGACGTGAGATGGCAAAATAGCCCCTGTTCTAATTTCGTTCACGCATTCGCGCAATTCCACGCCATTTTAGAAATTGATGCAGTTCTAACCTGCGCAATTCCATGCCCCGTGTAAAACGGCCCCAAACCTCTATAAGTGAGAGATTTTTCTCTGAATTCAGGTGGGGAAATGTGTACACGCTGTCCCACTCAATATGGAATGACGGGAAGCCTATGCCGCGCTCAAAATTTAAATTTGTATATATTATCGTTAAATTTTACTTGAAGGGAACACATTCTTAGTGTCTCAATCAATTCCTAGCACAAACTTTGACGGAATTAAGAGAGAAGGACAGGGATATTTTTTCGCCAGTTATTTCAGAAGTTTACATCGTTGCATCTTCGAATCCAATGGATTAAGACATGCTTTTGTAGACATGTTTCTTAAAGGTAACAATCCAATTCTGGTAAGAGAAATGATATCAAAAAACATTATTAATAGCACAGAGGAATCTGAAAAGGCACTGATTTCTTATAATAAAAATTGTAGATAATTAATAATTTTACAAAATCCTTAATACATAATAAATATATAATGGTGGATTTCCTTCACTCACCTCCCCTCACCTCTTTATTTGTACCTCTATAAGTGAGAGAGGTCATTTCGGAAGCTTGTAAGTGAGAAATTGTGTAAGTCAGAAACCTCTACAAGCCATAAAAAAATGCCGGTTCATTGGACTCTCACTTAATCGAAATTTGACGGAATCAGGGAGGATGGAATATACTAGAGGTGCTGTTTCCGAGTTTTAAGCGAGGTCAATGTTCCGCCATCATAGTTTGACAATTATTGGACTTAGTCCCCTACTGATCTTTTGAGGTGGTTAAGTTTTGTTTTGAAAATGCACTACTATAAGTGAAAAATGCTACCATGATCACCCGTATTAGCCGGTGATTGTCATCGGAGTTTTTCGGTCATTTGCGATACTTCTATTAATGTAGAAACTCTGTCTCCTGTTAGCCACTTTACTAATGGAGATATCCTTCAAAATATACTTTTGTACTTTAATTGTTGGATTTCAAATGCCTATAATAAATTAAATGCCAACTTATGTGCAGGGAAATTACTATTTTACACTCGTAAAATTTTTTTTTTCTGAGGTGGTTGTTGAACGTAACCGCAGTGATTGAAAGTAATTTTTCCCAGGAAAAAGATGCTTGAGGCATAGCTTATAGTGAAGCCTACCATTGAAGTAAGATAAAAATGTTCATAGTTTGCGTTCCATAATTTATTTTAATACATTAACGAGTTATGACCAAAACTTTCACCTCATAGTAAGTATTGACCCTTACGGAATTGTCAATGTTTTGGTCAAAATAGGCGTGTCTAATCCTACCCATGCACCCCCATTCCTGCCACACGCTCGGAACTAGTGGTGCCCCACTTTAGTACATTAAATCCTCCTTGGACAGTATCATTGACTGAAATACCTCAGGAAGGAATAAAAAGCTTACCTTTAACACTGAAACGTCATTATGCCAAGAGTCCGCTCTATAGTAATCCTCGTGAACACGGATCAGCTCTACATTGTGCAGAGTGCCTCCATTTTTTAGATTGTTTGTTCCCGACAAGACGGCAAGTTGTCTAACGGAATACCTAGAACGAGAATGATACCATAATGATGTAAGGTTAAAAAGAAAATCAGGGTCTCTACTTGCCTTTGAACCTACATAGTGATAGCTAAAACTATCGTTTAGTGTTTTCAATCCACGCTCTCAAAAATTATTTTCAGTTATATTTTCTCCATGCAGCTTGAAGGTAAGCATATTTTACCGCCAAATACTCGTAATTGGGTAATTTTAAAGCATAACTTTGAATTATGTTGCCGATGAGATAGTTTATCCTTCTTGATTATCGCTGCATTAGAAGTAACTGGATTGGAGTGCGAAAGATTTTTTTGGGGTTTTCCCATCTAATATACATGTTTAATGCTCTTTCCCTGTTTCCATATATTTATTGACGGCATATCATTCGTTTGAAAACATTTTACTTGTACGATAGTTCCTGTAAAAGTTATGAGGATAAGTGTTTGTAGTCACTCTAAGAATGGGCATGGTATCCATACTAATGTGTTATCGGATTGGCTTGTTTTACTTTAAAACTATTGTGTTAATCATAAAAGCGATGGGAATTTACAGCCATTAATGTGGTTGCTAGAAGTGAATCAGATAAATGTTGTTATTCGCGAAAAAAAAGAATATGCATATGTTGCACTTAAGCCCTTATTTCTCTCAACAGCGTGTATAAAACTTTCGGAATAAAACTTTCATTGCTATAAAATTATTTCTACTGTCAAAAGTTAATAAATATTATGTTTTTAAATCATGAATTAAACCATATTTAGTAGTTGATTGCAAATTTAATCATTAAATACATGCACTCAATACAATTTTTTTTAATATTTAAACAATAGGCACACTGGGTTTGCGAAGTTTGCATAACTTTTTAAAAATTATTACTTTGTTGAAAATCTCAGACTATTATTTCAGCGCTGTTTCCACAAAATATTGTTTTGCACTGAATGCATAATTGGACGATTTATTCATCTACATCTAAATATACATATTACCCCGCAAGCGGCCTAAAAGACGTGTGTCAGGGGGCGTTAGGACGCCAGACACATGAAAAGGAACTTGGTAAATGGAAAGGAAATTGGTGTAATCCGGTGATATTTTTGGCACCTTTTTCTTTTTTGTGCCCGTGGAGATAAGGCTGTTGGATTTGGAGACGTGTAAATAAATTTATACATGCTATCCATCATATCAACTCCCGCTTGTTTTTATTGTGAAATAGGATGGTCTCTGTTATTCTTTTATTCGTTTCGGAAATAGTGCCGTCTGAGACCATGTTCCTTAGTAAAAGTGCATTATTGTTCTAGTTTGCCTGATTCTACGTAAGTGGCCTAAGGTATTTTTGAACACTCGCGTTGAATAGATTGCAAGGATATTTTAGGGGTCATGAATATTCGTGCGTCACGTCTGTTTTTACAGATCGTCCCTGCAAGAGAAGTTTTCCATTTTTTCTAATTTTCTGCTGGCTGGATGGATGGAAAATAATTGTTAGAAGTTACATTTATTCATGAATTCTTGTTTGTTACGGTCACTTTAGTAACTATTTATTTCCCCAACTCTTGATTTCATGGGCAAGGGTATTTTCATTACACATCTGTCAAAACTCAGTACTCGATTCCAAATTTGTCTGATTTATTTGGAATATACCTCATAAAAGGGCAGCTGCATTTCATTGGATGGAGCTCTTCATTTGCTGTTACGCCAAAGTCGCCATCGGGTTCACTATCTTTGACTTCGTCGCTTCCATCACACGCAGATGATGATGGATTGGTCAGAATGTCCTTGAACTGATGTTTCCGATTCACTTTCAGACTGATCTTCTGTATTCCCTTCAGCTATTTGAATGGCGTCGGTTCTCTTCTCTTGATATATTTCTCGACTTCTTACGTTCTTCCTCAACTCGCTACTGATATGCATGCAATATGGTAGAATATTCTCCATTTGCATTGGAGGTATAATGAGCTGGAGAGCCTTAGAAATTCATACAAAAGGACAAAAATTTCAGAAGTAACGGCAATTGCCGTTTGAAAGGCAGGGACTCAACCGCCAACCGTATCCTGATTCGTATCTTCCAAGAACTTGCAGTAATGCTTCTTCTCCGTCCTACGTGCGGATTCCAAGGGTAGGATATACAGTAGAATTTTACAGTCCACCCAATTCCTCCGCTCTCTCAAAAGGGGACAGGATTTTTCCCTAGGGCGCAGCGTGCAGTCCACCCTCCCCAAACTCCGACGGGGCAGGCGGCACTAAGGCTGGACACACAGCAAAGGGGCAAGGCCGAGTGACAGTGCCATCAGGTCAGAAAAATGAAACATTTATTCGTAACCCTGATGAGGCGATGATGAAAATTAATGCCTCTAAGAGCGCTGAATATTGGCTGACGGAAAACAGTCATGGAATACGTGATGATTTTCCGGTGTGGGTAATACAATAATCATTGAACAATTAAAGAAATACAAAGTAAAAATATCATAATTGCATGAATTTCTCGCAAATCAAGGATTGAGAACGTTTTATTTACCTTTGCTGCCCATAAAATATCGAAAGATTGAGCACAACAAGTCACTATGCCTAGGATTTGGAATACAAGTAGGAGCCCTTGGGACGAAACTGGCATTGAACCGGGTACTTTCTGGTTCAAAATGAAGCAAATCATCTACCACACTAGCCTTTCGCTGATTATAAGCTATACATAGCACAAAAGAGCCCACGGGCAAGGAAAAAAGTAGAAAATAACGCGAAAACAAGTTGTGGGTCAAATGACCCCCAGCCGTCCTTCTAGATATATCATGTCGTAAAAATTTAAAACAAAACATTATAGCTCAATTTTCACTAATTTATCAAAATATAGACCAAAATGTATAAAGTGAAAAAGTTTCAAAATTAAAAAAAAAAATTTTAATAAGAGAAAAATAAATTTGAATTCTGAAAATGGGTCAAACGACCCCTGCCGTCCTTCTAGTGTTAATAAGCCCTGCAAAATGTACTTCATGATGATAAGTGATTGGAATTTCGTAGCTATATTGCATGAAAATTTTTGTTAAAAATTAGAAATATCACTTTGGTTGTAATGGAATTGATGTTCTAAGCATTGGGAAAAATTTATCAACACTGGAATGCCAATCTTAAAATCTATTTTCAAATAAGTAGCGTGATTTGACTGAAACATAACCCTGTGGTCGGCTTCTAAAGCTAGTGGATGCATTAGTTTCTGTACATCATCGTTGCATTTTTGAAAATCTGTAGACCCTTATTTTGATTTTGACATCTGCGGAGACATGCTTGGAAGAAGAAGCTTTGAAATAAATAGATGTTTTGAATAATAACTTAAAATTTGTTTTTCCACAAAATTTTAGATTCCAGAATGACTTTAATTTTAAATTAAAAGTGTGTCAAGAAACGAAGTTTAAGTTATTCACTCAGAATCTCCACAAATTCCACAAAGTATAGCCGGGAGATACCAATTAAAAAAAAAGATGCAAAAAATATCTGCTTTGAGCAGTTCAGTCGGAATTTTACCTAGTTGTAGGTATTTTCTGCCTATATTGAGAGAGCACTCTCTACCACTTCGCTTGGTAGAGAGAGCTTGGGCGTGGTGCGAAATCGTGAATGCATACGAAGGTGGTGGGACATAATATGCCGGGAATCTGTGAATACTATTGCAGTAGTCAAGGGAGGGTGTGCGGTTGTCAAGAGGTTCAATTATTCCCCTACAAAAAGTATGGCTATAAACCCGCTACCAATGTACCACCTAGAAATATCACTGATTTATATCACTGCAATCCTAAGATTGGCACACTGCAGACCTCCATTTCTCATTTTCGCAAACAAGTACCTTCATTTCTTTGATTTCCTTCTTCTCTTGATGGTTAACTTAGTACTTATCTCTTGCCCTTACTTGGGGGACGTTTTCTTCTATTTCTCCCTCCATTTAACCCGACAACGCCCGACGTCATCTACAGGTGACACAGTTTTGCGAACAAATTTATATCAACAATGTAAACTTAGTGATAAGGTATATTTTATAAATTTCTTAGTCTCTCTCTGAGTCACATAATGGGATATCATGTTGATTTGGCGTCAGAAAGATCTTCAGTACACCTGTGAATAGAAGAGAGTGAGTTAGCGTGCATGGGACTGTGAATCGGAACTTGTTATGTCCTATCACATGACATAATCACAGGGTCCTTCTATATGGCGTACTGTACTTCACAGTTCTAATTTTATTATTATTTTTTGGTATACCTCCTCGCTTATCTCCCTTGCCGTCTGCTTCATCTTCAACACCCACCTACTGCTGGCATCTGCCCTAAAACTTTTCAAGTTTAAAGATTTTATCCCTAAAAGTAATTCTGGCCGGAGCCTTGGTCTTCACTTCAACTACCTGTGTATTAAAACTTATGCCACATATCGTGGCTGCTTGTTATCATTGTTAAAATGGAGATAATATTAATATTCTTTGATACATTTGGTGAACAAAAATGTAAATATTCGGTTATTGTATGAAAAGAGTAAAAACGTACCCATAGGAGCAATGCGCCGCGGTTAGGACATAATCCTGGTTCAAAATGGACCCTCCGCAGTTGTGTTTGCCATTTAATCGTATGGAAACCTGCGGAGTGAAGAAAATTGAATTAATAAAGAGTGAATGTCGTTCTTATGGAGGTTTCAACGCCACTGTACATTTCAAAACCAGCACTTTCCGTATTATTGGCAAGCAAAATGTTAGCTGTCATTGATGGCTTTTTAATGCTTAAAATCATATATGTGTACGGTATTTTTCTATATTCCACATTTTTTGCTGGTAAATTCAATTGGGAAGAATGAATATCTAGCTAATATCTTTGTCTGTTGTTTTTTCATTTTTCATATTTCATAGCCTGCTCAGCTTTCTGAGAATTGGGATTCAATATCTCTGATTTCTGCCTCTGGTGTTTACGGTTCGTTCTGGGGGCGGCCGTAGTTGGTTTGGGTCTGGTTTGCAGTGATGTGAAGCTCGCCGAAGGTGATAGTTTTGATCGCCCTTCCGTTTGTCCTGAATGGTGGAATAAGGCAAAGACGTAGACGAGCAGACTGTCTGACGCGCCGAAGGCGCAAGAAAAATTGTCCCGGTAGCTATTTGCCACCACTACCAATGTTGTCAAAAATAATTAAAATAAAAATTACGGAGGTTTGCGTGACTTGTGTAGTGTAATGTTTGTGAGAAGAGGAAACTTATAATCTAAAGTAACTGTTGATAGAACTGGAGAACTAAAACTAAAAATAATTAAAAACAAAGTTGATGAGAAAAGAAAGAAAAAAAAATGAACATAGCTTTCGCAACAATATTTTTGTATTTTCGGTACCTAAATGGTATATTTTTTATTATTTTTTTGGTTTTAGATTAGAGTCCTTTTCATTTTTGAATATATTATATTTTTTTTTGAGGATTTTTCGAAGTATTTTTTAGATTTTCTATTAAGTTTTTTAACGTATCTTATAATTTTTTTTTATAACGATTTTATGTGAATTTTATTAAAAAAGAACGCAACGTAAGGAGAAAAGACATACGAAAGACTCATAGACGAGTGATATGCTTAGGCAGTGTATGTGTAGTAGGCAGATTTTCGTTGTAATTCCAGATATTAATTAAAAGCGGATTTTGTGTAGCTGTAAGACGAGCGCCCATGCGATTTGCTTGTTGACTGATAAATTCCTGAACGGTGGTTAGGTTGTGAGCTCTGAGGACATGGGAAATTTTGGTTCTCTGCGGAAAATGCAAGATGAAACGGAGGGACTTATTCTGAAATGTATTTAATTTATTTTGAATTGGGAGGGAATTTGCAAAAATCTCTGCGCCGAAGAGCAGGATGGGACGAATTATTCCTTTGTACAGCCGTATTTTATTGTCTTTAGTCAGTGGCGATTTTTTACATAAAAGTCCGTTTTAATGCGTATTGTGCCTGCCGGGCTTTGGCTATTGCTGCAGTGGAATGGGATTTGTAGGAGGACGTTGATCGAGGATGACGCCAAGAAAGCGGTGGTTATCGACCCCTTGGAACGCGTGTGTTTTGGATGAGTATTGAATTTCTAGGTTCGTGTTTTCGGGTTCTCTCGAAGTGTAAATGACTGCTTTTGGAGGCGTTTATCTGAATTTTCCATTTTTCGGTCCAATTATGAATTTTGCTAAGATGTCTGTTGAGTTTTCTGATGTTAGTGTCGGTGTATTTGGATTGTGCTGAAATGGCTGTGTCGTCTGCATACATGTGGAGTGTAGTGTCATCGTCTGTGGGAATGTCGTTTACGAAAATGTTGAATAATAACGGACTCAACAGCGAGCCCTGAGGAACACCAGCTCGCGCTGGTCTTTCCGACGACAAGATATTGAAGTCGGAGATTTTAAACGAGCGGCCTCGGAGGTAACTTCTGACGAGCGCGATCAGAGACATCGGGAACTGATTAAGATACATTTTGTAGATGAGCGCGTCATGCCAAACGCGATCAAAGGCTCTGGCAACGTCCAGAAAAAACCGCATCTGTAGGGCGTCGAAGGTTAAATCCGCGTGTAACTTGTTCAACGAGGCGAAGGATTTGGTGAGTGCAAGAGTGGCGTTTCCTGAAACCAAATTGCTCAGGGCGTAATGTGTTATTTTGTTGAATGTGTAATTCTAATTTCGATAGTATGATGCTTTCAAAAATTTTGGAAATGTTGGAAAGTAATGTGATTGGTCGTGAATTTCCTGGGATGGTGGGATTTTTTCCGGGTTTTGGAATAAGAATTACTTTGCCTACTTTCCAGGCAGCCGGAAAATGGGAGGATTTGAAGCAATTATTAAATAGATCAGCAAGGAGAAGACTGAAGCGGGGAACTTTACAACTGTTTTTCAATAAAAGATTGGTGATGCCATCTAAACCGGGGGCTTTGTGTTTGGGGAATTTATTGATAATAGATTCGATTTCAAAAGAAGAGGTAATATCAAAATTTGGCTTTGGGAGAGAAAAAGTACTTAGAACCAAGGCAATTTGTCTATCAAGGGGAGAACGAGAAGGATCTAGTGCCATGGTTTGTTGCAAATGGTCCGCCTGGATTTCGGTTTTGTGTTGCGGGTCGTAAATGTATTTGTTATCATGTTTAATTGGGGGAGAAATTACTTTAACTGTGCGTCTGAGGGACTTTGATGTTTTCCAAAGGGTGTTGTCTTCGAATGAGAGTGTAGATACATGTGTGTTCCAACGCTCGGAAGAATGTTTTGAGATTTCCCTTCTGACGCCTGCGCAGAGATGTTGATAGCGCAGCTTGTCATACGGATCTCTGGAGCGTTGCCATCGCCTACGCGCGGCATTACGACGCTTAATCAGTTCTACGATAGATTGATCGAAGTGACTGGGCGCGCTCGCGGAGACGGGAATGGATCGCGTGACGGAATCTTTAACCCGGGTTAAAGTGGAACTGATGAGTGAAGCTCTCTGATCAAGATCGTGCGTGGAGGGGGAATCAAGGAGAGGAATAGAATCGAGATTGATGGTAAGGGAATTAACGAAACGAGACCAATTAGTGAAAATTTTGGCAGGAGGAATTATTTTACGCGGCTGGATGGGAATGTGAAAAAGTATTGGAAAGTGGTCGGAAGTGAATGAATGAATTACATCAGGAGTTGAAGTAATGGGAAGGTTATTGCAAACGGCAAAATCAAGAATATCGGCAGAATATCTGTGGGAAGAGCAATAATGAGTAGGTGAAGTTGGAGCAAGAACGGAGAATGGTTTGCCGGTAATGAATTTAAGCAGAGTTTTGCCGTTTTTATTCGTAGCGTACGAATTAAATGAAGGGGATTTTGAATTCCAGTCGCCTATGAAAAGGCCGCTCGAATACATGGAAAAAAGTTCCTCAAGGTCGTCGCTGCTGAGCTTTTTGGTGGCAGGTTGATATATTGAAAAGATGTTAAGTTTACCGTGTTGGGTGTCAAGTGCGATTCCAAGGGCCTCAAGGGAATTTAGGACGGGGACGTTGAGAATGGAATAATTAAGCGATTTATGAACTAAGACAGCTACCCCCCCACCCCGCGTGTCCCTGTCAAGGCGGTGTATGTTATAATGGGCGTTAGATAGTGTATTATGTGGTTTCAAGTGTGTTTCCTGCAATAAAATTACGTGTATCATGTTATCAAATGCATATTGCAGGAGTTCGTTTTTCTTGTTCGTGATGCCTTGACAGTTCCACGAGAGTAACTTGAGTGTAGGTATGCAGTGTGTCGTATTGTTCATGGTGTAGCGGTGAGGGTAAGTAGCTGCTCAAGAATGAAAATCTTCTTTTCCTGCACGGAATTGCAGTGGCGGAGCTGTGAGAATATTCCCCGGCACCAACGGAGCAGTTCCGCGGTGTCGGGGTCGGCTGAGGGTATTCCTGAATGATTATTCAATGCTTGTTGGGGTAGCTCCATTGCTTATTTACTGATTATTCTCCTCTGCTTGGTCACGGCTTGTGCTCTTGGACGCGGCACGCCGCCAACGAGGGAGCATCAGCGAGGGACAACGTCGAGGGAGCCGCGTCAACCGGCGCCGAGTCGCTCGGGCCGCCGAGACCGCGCCCGGCGGCTTCCAGTCATCGGCCGACACCATCTGCGCGTCGTCTTCCCATCGCCGGCGTCCGTCATCACCGTAGGAGGCGGCAAGAGGAAAGGCCGTAGGACCTAAAGAGGGCCATTTTCGCACTTCAATCAAAATCATCGGAGAACTCTTCAGTCCCTTCCCGTTGCCATAAGGGATCAACCGGGGGGCCGCGGCTGGCCGAGTTTGTACCTAATTTCGAGCTCGGCCACTGCGGTTCTCACCCTCGGGTGTCGCCCCCTCTGCACGGCAACCATCCCCGGTCGCTCTCGGCCGCTACCCCGGACACCCTTCTGAGCCGTTAGCATCGCTCATTGCACAGTCCGGGGGAAACGGCCGGGTCCCCTCGTTAGGGAATTAGGCCCCTCCCCTGCCCTCCCCCGCCAAAGAGGCCGCAATGGCGGCCAAAACCGACGTCGCCGACTCCCCCACGGAATCGGCGGCGCCGGAAGACGATGATACAGCGGCAATCCTCGCCGAAATCACGCGCCTAACAGCCAGACTAGGGCAAAAGTCATCGAAAGCGGCCGCGGTCCTAAAGAGGACCATTCCTGAACTCCGCCTGGCAGTATCCTCCGCGGGACCAGAAGCCGCTCCACAGCGCGTCTCTTCCAAGACGCCAGCGCCATGCCCGGTTATAACAGAGAAAAACTCCAATAAGTTTAGCCCCAGAACTACACGGCATAAAACAAAAGTAAAATCTACTCTTCAGCCTGCTGCCTCACAACCCGGCCCCTCAGGCCCATCAAAAGCCGTCAAGCAGTCTCCTGCTCTCGAGCAAACAGAAAGCCGTGCTACTCCTGCCAGCCAGTTCAGTCATGCGCACTCCCAATGTAAGAGCCTGGACGAAAATATCTCTACCAGACGTAAAGTCACTTCAGTTACTCCTATCATTGCTGTCAGCAATAAGTATTCCATTCTGGCAACGACTTGCGAAACGGAAACTGATCAGATAATCCAGCCTGCACTCAATAGTACCGAACCTAATGAAAATACTGTTATTCCATCTGCACCTTCAACCAATTCCATTCCCACTGCCATCCCGTCAACCTCTACTCCATCTGTAAACATCCCCTCTCCTCCTACCAAAGCCAAAATTCCTCCAATCATTATCTCTGATACCACTAATTGGTCCGCCCTTCACGCAAAATTGCTTAAATTCTGTAAATCTCCACCAATATCTCATGCTACCTCAAAATCTGCTGCCGTCATTAAATGCAGCTCTGTCCCTGATTTTAATGAAGCCAAGAGGATTCTAAAAGAAATGAACATTCCATACAATACCTACTGCCTGCCAGAGAACAGACGCCGAGAATTCGCTCTGCGCGGTACCCTCACCTCCGTGGCGGACGAGCAAATCAAATCAGATCTTTTGAACCTAGGCTTCCCCATAATATCCTGCAAACGCATCTATTCAACCCGGCCCTCTGCCACACAGCGCGGCAGGGGAGTGCCGTCAGTCCCGAAATACCCTACACAAGTAGTCCACGTAATCACAGACTCCTCCATCGACGCTGCCAAATTCATTCAAACCAGATATGTAGCCGGACTGAAAATCAGCATTGATAATTTTAAAAAGGCAATTGAACCTGTGCAATGCCATCGATGCCAGGCCCTCGGCCATACAAAAAACTTCTGCAATCAGCCGCCCAAATGCGTACGATGCGCCCAAGGACACTTCTCCTACGAATGTCCAAAGACAGACACACAAACTCCGGCTACTTGTGCTCTCTGTGGCAGTGATCACACCGCCAGCTACCGCGGCTGTGAAAAATTTCGTGCGGCAAAAGCAGCCATGGCTGCCCGCCGCAAAAACTTAGAAACTGCTCCGCAACCCGCTCCACTAACCCGCTCGTTCGCTGCTGTCACCAATCCAAATGAATTCCCTTCACTATCATCCACCGACCAACCCGAAACCAATGACCTATTCTCATGGTTCAACAGCATCAATTCCCACCTGTCTTCTCTCCAAACTATTGAGGAGAGAAAAACCTACATTCTCTCCCAAATGCTTCTCCTCCAGCCCTCGCCATGAACCAACACCATACCACCAAACACTCTTTACAGGTCATCTCTTGGAACTGCAACGGCGTACTGACTAGAAAACACGAACTCCTTCAGTACGCCGTAGACAACAACATAGATATCATACTCTTGCAGGAAACACACCTAAACCCGACTCGTTCTTTCTTCTCTCCACACTTTAACATATACAGACTGGACCGCAACACACGCCGAGGCGGAGGAGTTGCAATCCTAATCAGAAGTAACATTCCCCATTCCCTCCTGAACTCCCCCACTCCAGAAGTGTTCGAAGCTCTTGGTGTATCGGTACACACTCAAGCCGGTCCCTTAAACATTTACACAGTATATCACATGCCAAATAAACTTATCACCAAAGACCACCTTGATAACCTGTTCTCCGCTTCAAACGGAATATACTTCGGCGATTGGAATGCCAAACATCCGTACTGGAACAGCAATAGAATCGACAAAAATGGAAAAATCCTGTACTCTTACGTCAAAAACAGAAACCTCCTTCCTCTCTCTCCACTCCAACCCACACACTATGCTCCCCGTTCCAGCGATGTAATCGATTTCGGCTTCTCCTCCAATCTTCCCATCCAATTCACTCCCTATCTAATCTATTCTTTCACTTCCGATCATCTACCTCTTTCATTTTCCATTCCCTTAACGAATACTACGCTACTGCCCTCCGAATTTACTGTCACAGACTGGGACAAATTTGTAACGTTTCTAAATGACTCTCTCTCTACTCTCCCCCCAATATCCAATCCCACGCCGGAATTGATAGAAAAACAAACAGAAGCCATCACGACTGCACTTCATTCGGCCAAAACTTCCGCCTCCCGTACATTTGTTCCCCGCGCCAAAAGGCCAGACAGATTTCCACAGTACTTAGTCAACCTCATCAAACGCCGTAACACCGCTCGTCGTGTATGGCAGCAGTTCAGGATCCCTTCCGACAAAACCATCTATAATAACCTCGCAAACTCTGTTAAAAAAGAAATTAAAAAATATAGCATAAGACTCTGGGAGAACCACATCTCAACACTTACCCTAGAAAATCCGACTGATCCCCAAAAGAAACCAATCTGGAATACCATCCGCGCTCTCAAACGCACGGACAAACAGTTATTCCATCCAATCTCCTCCAACTCAACCTTGATATTCGATCCCGCCCAGAAGGTCGAAATCCAAGCTGATCATCTTCAACAAACAACATCCCTTGATTCCTCACTTTCTCCAATAGAACCCCAAATAAACTCATTCTACAATAACCTTCCCCCCTCCTCCACTTTCACTACCATCGCCAATCCCTCTCAAGTCCGCAATATTCTTAACACTCTTCCTGTCAAGAAAGCTCCCGGGCTGGATAACATTTCCAACTCCCAGTTGAAATATGCCAGCCGTTCCCCAAATTTTCTCTCTGCAATCACTGATCTTTTTAACCACTGTTACTCTGCCCCATATATTCCCGCTGCTTGGAAACAAGCCAAAGTCATCCTCATCCCAAAGCCAGGCAAAGATCCAAAAATCCCCGGAAACTCTCGTCCCATTTCCTTACTCTCTAATCTTTCAAAAATTCTCGAAATTCTTATTCTGTCCCGCCTCGAATCTTTCTCTTCCGCAAACAGCCTCATCCGACCTGATCAGCTTGGTTTTCGGCGCAAAATGTCTGCGCCCCACCAAATCCTCAGACTAGTGGAAAAAATCAGCCACGGTTTCAACCGCCGCTACACAACTGACGCGGTCTTCCTCGACGTTGCAAGAGCGTTTGACAGAGTTTGGCATAAAGGCCTCCTGTACAAACTTCACCTCCTGAAATTCCCTCCCTCAGATATTCTTTTCATCAATTCCTATCTGCACAACCGTCAATTCCGAGTCGCCGAAGCCAAAACGTTATCATCTCTGCGACCCATGGAAGCTGGAGTACCTCAAGGCTCCATCCTCAGCCCGTTCCTTTTTACAATTTATGTAAACGACATGCCCTCCACACGCAAAACATCGCTCCACATGTACGCCGATGATACAGCAATTGCCGCTACATCATGGAAGGGAGATACAAACATAGGCAAACTCAACACTCACCTTAGACTAATCCATAAATGGACGAATCTCTGGAAGATTCGCATCAACGCCTCCAAAAGCACACACATACACTTTTCACGCAGAAAAAAATTCGGCCCACAAACACAACCACACATCAACAAAATCCGTATACCAAGAGCCCGATCACACAAATTCCTCGGCGTCTATCTGGACAGCAAACTCACCTTCCTACCCCACTTAAAATACAGTACTGCTAAAGCCATCAAGGCACGGCAAGCGGTTTATTCCCTTTGCTCCTCATCCTCCCCGCTACCGCATTCTTCTAGAATCCGGCTTTATACTGCAATAGTCCGTCCTTCATTACTCTACGGCTGCGAGATTTTCGCTAACAATAAATCCATCAGAGATAAACTGGAATCCTTCCAAAATAAATCCCTCCGCCTTCTACTTAACCTCTCCCGACTCACAAGGACCAAAGATATCCGCTGCGCTCACGGTGTTCCGTCCATTGGAGAATTTATCAACAAACTAGTAAAAAACTTTAAGTCCAGGCTCAGGGAAACAAACAACACTCTCCTTACAGACATCTGGAATTACGATCCTACAATCCCAACAACATACAGACTGCCTCAACAAGCTACTCTTCTATGAGTCTATCCTATATCTTTCCTTCTTCTAGATATTAGTATTGCTAGGTTAGCATTGTTTTGTGTGTCCACAGTAAAAAAAAGAAAGAAAAAAACATATATATAAAAAAGAACAAAAAGAAAAAAATAAAATAAATAATAATAATAACAAAGCAACAAAACCAATATGAAAAAAAAAAATTAACTAAAAAGAAAAAAAAAGGGGCCAATAAAAAAAAATATATATAAAAACTATTAAAAACAATGAAAAAATAAAACGTATTCAACAGAGGAGGAAAAAAAAAAAAAAAAAAAAATCAAAAGAGCCCATTACAAATGTGGACGTTCTTTCCAACTCCGTTTTAATTACCTTGTACTCATCATTCTTCTGTAAAAGAAATTGCAAGATGTATGTAGCTTAGTGTATTTTGATGTTTAATATGTAAGTTTCTGCTAACACAAACAACACACTACCCCGACAACATATACAACTGCGCCCAAAATTATTGTATTGTAAACTGGCTGGTAGGGGTAAACATCGCTTTACCGGAACGGCTTTAAACGCGCCTTCGGCGCGCAATCTAGTGAAAAGAAAGAATTTTGAGGGTATTCGGGGTATCGTACCATTTCGGAGTGACTTGGGTCTTCGGGGCTTGTGATTGGCTGAGGTGAATTAGCGACTGCGGAGGCAAAGCTGCGGGAATTATGAATTGAGTTTGAACGTTGGGTAGGAAAATCGGGCCTAGAGGGGAATTTTGCAGCAATTAGTGCTTTCCTGGCGTCTTTATGAATGGGGCAGCCACGGTAGCTAGCGGTGTGGCCGCCTTGGCAGAGGTAACAAGTGGGATCGGCTCCTTGGGGCTTTGTACACTGTCCGGTAATGTGGTCAGCACCGCATCTGACACAGTTTGGAGGGAGCTGGCAGTGGTTTTTTGTGTGCCCAAGGCGTTGGCACCTATGGCATTGAACAGGTTGAAGGGGTTTACGGAAGGGAAAAATTCGGACGCTTAGTCCGGCAATTAGGTGAAGGGAAGTGAATTTTTGAAGGTCGGCATGAGGGGCCAATGAGACCCGGCAGGTTCTGGTCGGGTATTTTGGTACGGCATTATGTCCGAGCTGTCGCTCGTAGTTACTGGGTCGAGTAGAAAATATTCGTTCGACGTGAACGACAGGGAAGCCTAAATTTTCCAGTTCAGTCATAACGTCTTCTGTCGTGACTGATTGGAGTATGCCGGTGACGGCATATTCCTTTCGTTTTTCGTCTGATATTGCGTAGGTTACGTAAGGAATGTTTAATTCCTTCAGGATTCGGTCAGTTGCACGGAAGTCGTCAGGGGTGGAACACTTAATAATGGCTGAATTAAAGACAAGGATACCAAGAGCCACATCTCACAAGTTTCTCGGCGTCGTTCTTGACGGCAAATTGACGTATAAGCCCCATCTAAAGTACTGCCTCGGGAAAGGCATTGCGACACGAAAAGCTGTCTCGTGTCTGTCAACATCCTCCAGTCCTCTCTCCCATTCCGCTAGAATTCGTCTGTACAAGACTATTATCCGTCCGGTGGTGCTATACGCAAGCGAGATCTTTGCCAAAGATAGGTCTATCAGGAACAAATTAAACCAGTTTGAAAATAAAACCATCCGTTCGCTTCTGAACATAGGCCAATTAACTAACATCAATCATGTCCGTGCAGCGCACAATCTCCCGTCGATTAATAACTTCATTAACCATCTCGTTCATAACTTTAAGTCCAGGCTGAAGGGCACAGGTAACACACTAATTAAAGACATTTGGGACTACGATCCAAGTATCCCCACCACATACACACTGCCTCTACAAATCACTCGTCTATGAGTCTTTTCTATATCTTTCCTTCTTCCATAGGTTTTAGATCATACCGTTTTTCAGTTTTATTAAATTATCTTGTTTCAATATCAACTAATTAAATGTGGTTATTGTGTAATTCAAATGAGGAAAAAAAAAAAAATATATATATATATTTATATATGAAAATAAAAATAAAAAGATAGCAAAAAATAAAAAAATTCATAGATAAAAAAAAAATGATACAAAACAGAAAAAAAATACCCTAAAAAAATGGCAAAAAATAAGCAACAAAATAATACATAAAAAAAAAGAAATAAAAATAAGATATAATCCAAAAATATCTTAGACAAAAAAAATATATATAGACTATAATAGTTATTTAATAAAAAAAAATATGTGTGTTTAAATATTTCAACTCAATTATCATGCATTAATTTAAATATATTTAGTGTCAATTTTCAATGCCATGTCCATAGTAGTTAAGTTTCTTATTCACACAAACAACATAGCACACAACAACAGAACTATACACACGTCATGATATTATTGTAATTTCTGTCTGACTGGTTGTGGTGAGGCTGACTCACCGGTACAGTTTAATCAGACGCGCCTTCGGCGCGGACATTCCATGTGCCGGTCCTGTTGAATGGGCGGCCGGGGGGAAGGTGCAAGCATTTTTTATGCGGCTATACAAAGTTGGCCAGTTTTCGGTGCTGGCGAGCCTGAAGGGCGGAAGACGAACTCGGCGGGAGGGCGCGGAAGTTTCCATGTCCTCGGGAGTTTGAGAAGGCTGATTGGCTACGGGGGCAGAAGCTGGAGTGGAAATTAGAGTGAATCGATTGCTAATTTTGATCGGAGGTGGGGAGGAAAGACTACCATTGGCCATATGGCGACGGCGTTTATTCTGTACGACTTCAAATTCCCTATCGTGCATGGGCGCAACGTTAGAGGCGGTAGTGGCGGCGTGTGAGCACACGGAAGCAGAGCTTTGGGCCACAGGAACGGGCTGAGCAGGCTGATTGGCGGTTGATGGAGTAGGAGCAGTGTTGACGGACATCAGGGAGGGAATGGAGTCATGTTGACTCGAATTGACGGCGGCTGGAGCTGGAGAAGGTGCATTTGATGATGATGAGGTCCTTAAGGGGGCCGGAACCGGACTTTGGCTGCTGGTGGAAGGCGCTGGAGATTGTTGTGTGCTTCTGGCGGTGGTCGGTGGTGGGACGGCCCTGAAGAGGGCCGATGGAACTTCTAGCGGCGTCGCTGGAGTCTTCATGTTGACCGTTGGGGAGGGATTTTTAATCGGTTGCCTCTGCTTCCGTGAGTGCATGTCTGGGTGTGGTGCGGGGGATCGGGAGGGCATGGGAACCTAGCGAGGGGACCCACCCAAGTCCCCCAGACGTGCAATGGGCGTGCTTGCGCTACCCGTGCCTGAGGTATTGGGCGAGACTTCCCAGGGAAAGACGCAAACAGACACCACCCGAAGGGAGGGAATGAGCGTCCAGTATTGCTCGCCTCCCCCCGGGGCTCTGTCACGTCGCCGCTGAGGGACGTGTAATTGTTTGGGAGTGCAAGTAATGTTATTCACGTAAGACTATAAAATAAAGAGAGCTACCGGGACGGTAGTTTTGCTGATTTTTTCAGATTCTTCGGGTGAAGGATTAGGTCTTCGGGTGAAGAATGGAAGGAGTCTTCGGGTGAAGGCTTCAGGTGAAGGTAGAGAAAAAAAAAGGAAAATAAAGGGTTCTTTCTATGGGGTTTGATAGTAGTTATGCTGTCTTGTGTGTTTATTTCAATTCATCAATTCTTCAACATCCATTTCATTGCGGAGAGCGCAGAAGATCAACTAACTAACTCAACTGAACTCAACTCAACCAACTAACTAAGACGTAGACGTTTCGGGTAACTCATTTTATTAGAGAAAAATAGTGGAATAAGTATTTTAGCTTTCGTCGTCATGGGATTTGAGAATATGGAGGTAAGGAAACGTGCCTTCGAACATATATGACGTATAATTGATCACTGTACAGTTGCAAAAACATATGCGTATAATCCTTTGCAAAAGTCGTAAATAAAACAGCAGCAATCGTACTTATCCACTTTAACGACAAACGCGCTCATCGTTTTGTTTTAACTGTTATGGATTCGCCCCGCTGATTAGCTGACCCGGCCTGCGCGTGTCGCGACGACATCTATCAGCGATTTTTGGAAAAACCGTATATTCTTCTTACGCGCACAATGCTTCTTGCCCTGGCTTCCCCTATTTATGCATCAGTCAATTGATTTTTAAATGGGAAATCAGTTTTTTTTTCATTTCGGTTAATTCGAATGATTTTTTCATCGGGTGTTACATGTGTTAGTCTTTAGGTACCTCACGGTTCATTTTCGATAGTACTGAAAGGTTTACCTGTCCAGGATATTTCCTCCCCTCCACGATATTTCCTCCAAGGATGAATGGATCAGGATGTCCAGGCAAATTCTTTGCAGCCCCCACACCTCTCGGCTTTCTTGGGACAGCGCCTGTTAGTGAAATCAATAACTTCATCATTAGAATAATATTATCTTACCGTAGTCCAGTAATAAAACAATGCATAAATAAGTGAATTTGCAAGTGAATATTTCAAATGGCTAGTTTATTTATTTTACTTATTTATTTCCAACTTCCCCTTAAGCAGCACATGGAGGCCTTTATAATGCAGGAATTTACAAAGCACGACACAAACATATATGCCTTGGATAGGGATCACCTATGCAGGCGGGATTTGAACCCGCGACCTATGGTTTGGCCGGCGAGGACTTAATCGCACCGCCACTGAGGCCTTTTCTTGAGGTTTCTCTCATTCTTGTTAATATTTGTCAGGCGCTTAGACAATTATCCTTGAAACGTGCGTGGGAGGTATTCCGACTGATATTTTGTTCTCAATTCACACGTTTCGTAAAGCCATACACTTTATGAAGTCAGCAGTATGTTTCTTTTGCATAATACTGTAAGTTAATGTTACCGTTACTAATTGTGAGCCATTATGAATTGTTACAATGTCGAAAACTGGAATGTCAGAGGATAAATGCCCCTGGGATATTTTTCTCCTCAGCTGGTGTATCACGGGTTGACGTCACAATGGTGAAGTTTCGGAGGAGGGGGTTAGGGTAAAGTCTCCCAAGGCTACGGGCCTCGTGTTAGTGAAAGTATTTTTCGAGGAAACTCACCCAATGCCGTTCCGATGACGAAGAAAACAATAAGTGTTGCTAACTTGGCCATATCGTTCTGCGATGTCCAGCAAAATCTCATGAGTGTTCTCTTTTATAGTTCGGGACTCAGAGTGGAATAAGTATTATTTCCTATCGCTTGCCTGAGTCAGTTCCACGTGAGGTTCACAACACATGTACAAGGACTGATTTAATCTCGACACATGAAGTTAGGTGATAATGCCGTCGTTGCCAATATGGCAAATTCCAACTAGAGACACGATAAGTCATTTACCGGTGGTGTTACCAAAGTGTTAACCCTTATTGCAGCCTAATCTATATCGTTTTTCTATTGGATTTTTGGATTGGAGTTTGAAAATGGGGATGAAATCACCCATAGTTACCATGATTCGATATTTGAAATGGTCCATAATAAGAAGGCGGCTCACGTAATTCTACGCGGCTAAAGGGGATATCGGCCAATATCTCCTTTATCTTATGGTAGAAAATTTGATTTTTATTCAGGAAAAAGTCCCTGATATTGCATTATAAGTAAATTTACTGCAATTTTTATAAATTTAACCATTATTGCATGTGAAAAAATTTTGAAATATACCTATATTTTTTGACATTTCTCGATTAAATATTTGCTTTGAAGAATGAACCTATTATGCTTGCGAGAAATTATGTGTTACAATTGCTCGTCATCCTTCATTTTCTGGAAGGAAATTATATACTCTGCGAAAGAAATTAATGGAAATTCTTGTTATGTGAGTTCTTATTAGTTTTTGAAAAAAAGTTATTAATTGCAAATTATTATGAATTATATATTACTACAAATAAGTAGTGTGAGCTCAATAAAATTTATGTAGCTGCGTATGACATTGCTTGCGACGTGTAATAGAATATTTGGTGCACTTATGAATTGTATACTTTTCTCAAGGATATTTCCGATGGAGGAAATAAATAAAAATCGTTATTTTTTCCTGAAACTCATTTGTCTTTTTCTTTGGAAATATTGGATGAATTTATTCTGATTGGTTGTTTTATCGACTCACTTTTATTGCTACTTAAAACAAGCGGAAGTTATTGTAAAATCGGTTAGCCGACTTCTTTGCAAATCTACAGTTACTGGTACTTTGCTCGTATAAATAAAATTAATTGAAAAATATCAAGGAAATAATCGTATTCAACACCTCGGTATCCCTGTAATGGCGGATCGAGTTCAGATAATTTTCAGAAATGAACGAAGCGCAGTCAGGAAACCCATTTCACGTCGTAATTTTGGAAACAGTGATTAAGTTTGGGTCTATTGGGTAGAGAGTGTCACTTAGAGGAAGCAAAAAGAAATGTGTTTCTTCTAGAGCTCCTACATATCACATCATATTTCCTTCCCCCTTGCTGCTGAATGTGTGTTTGAGTCACGAATTACTAGACGTAATATTATTATTACTTCAACTTAAATTTCGCGAGCTGTTATTTTCTAGTTGATAATAAGTGACGCATAATGGGATATTAATTGGTATTTCTGAGGAGCGCGTGAGGTGAAAAGTAACGATGAGTAGATACTTGGATAGTTTCTTGGTGCATCATGGATGTATTTATTATCGCGAAGATAATTCTTGTTGCTTCAATTTAGTTCCGTTGAAATTGAAAGCGTCGGGACTTAATGGGTAGAGCATGGTTACAGTACAGTGCTGGCGCTGATGATCAAAAAGAGTCTACGTGCTGATCAATTCTCTCTAACGCCCCAAACTAAAATTCGCTGAGTAAAAAGTAGCCTATTAATAGGATCTTATCGTCTAACCCTTAAGTTTTGAAAATATTCATGTTATTATCATTCTGTAGTGAGCTTCATCATTACCTATTCTAGTAGAAGTTTGGGTTGAAGTCCTGGTTAATAACGTCAGAATAGGAAAACTTTAACTTGCATTTGTGATAGAATATGGTAAACACTCTATTCCCAGCAAGCATACATATTTAGAGTTTCTATTTATTTACAAACTTACTGACCACCCGGCGTTGCTCGGGAAGGATTGCACCCACAGAATGATCATGTAGTATTTTTACGTTTTCTTTTTTGATCATGTCAAGAGGCTTGCATACCCAGCAGGATGTCAACCCGCAGAAGTTGTATGACGTGACGTAATTAACAGTAAGGAGAAAAAAACGCAAAGTACGCATCGGACGCAACCGAAAGGTTTGAGAGTATGAGATGCACATATGTAGGGGAGACCGGGGTATTACCGTACGGCGGGGCACTACCGTGCACCATAATTTTATATCCACTGGAGTATGTAGTGAGCACTGGGAAGTACTAGGTACTGCATAACGGAAGGAAAGCGAAACCGATTAAAACAATCTGGGAGCTTCTGCCCTTACGCGCGTGTATGTGAAGAATTATTTTTCCGTTTTGTAAACTTTTCTTATAGTTTATAGACTAACTTGAACAGAGGTAAGACAAACATGTTATTATTGACTATATTCAAACTAGTGGCTTTGAATAGCCCATGTCATAGGCTATTTTTTAATACCAAACACAAGTCCTATATTGTTCTAATTTTCGGTAGAATTCCAACTCTTATAATATTTAGTTAAGTATAACTTGTGAAACCTTATTTTTCAACTTTTTTACTGAAAACATGTTTTGTAGCAGTCTCATGATACAGTTTTGCGCTTAGAATCAGTTTAATAAAAATATTGCAAAGCATTTGCAATAAAAGCACTGTTATTTGAGGCTTATCCAATGTAATCATTATTATTCCCCCTACTTTGAGTGAAGGTCACCCACAAAGATTTTAAATGTGATAGGAAAAGTAGCAGACGGGAGAGAGAAATGGAGAGATGTGTCAAACCAATCTTAGGGTTTTTGACTTATGATGATGATGATGATGAAAAGGAAAAAAATTAACAACCTTCTTTATGATATAATTATTTATTATCTCATAGTCCTTAACCCTCATATGGATTTACAAAATTAGTTACGTCGTTGGATTCTCGGCGCCGCAGCGGCGCCGCGTCATTTTTTGCTATTATCTTTCAAAGTTAGCCAGAATTTACAAGTTTTCCGATTGATAATGGTAAATACATCTATTATCTTTATTTCTTACCTCGTTTTGCTAGATTTAAACCCTTATTGTTGAAGTTATAACAACAAATCTTGAACGCTGCATTCTTTCCCATTTCTTGCCGTAATGCTCTTTATTTCAGTTCCCTTTGTTTGTTATTTTTGAATGAAAGTTTTAATTTTATGTGTTATTGTTGTTTGAAATATTTTTCTGATATGCAGAGCTCGACAAACTCCGCTTTTTAATGTTTATATTGTTTATAATTTTATGTATCTAAATACTAAAAATGATGACCGAATAAAATTCGTTTATGCCCATATGACATAATTTTGCTTCACTACGTCCACCCATTTGTTATATCTTTGCAGTGTATATAGAAGGAAAAGTTATTAAACGTTAATAATGGAACAGCTGTAGGTTAAGTGAGAAGAGACGAGTGTTACTTTCGTGATTTTTACAAGATTCTGGCGATCAAGACAAATCTTACGAATATTCTGGGAGCTTATGTCCTGCATTAAAAAAATCAAGTCTTATGGGTTTTGAAATATAAAAATATGGGATGACAAGCGACGTGTCAAAGAACCCTACGCTTCTTTGGAGTTGAAGCTAGAAGAGTCGGTACTCTTTTCCTACCACGGAGCCCTCTTCCCCCACTGGGGACGTGTAGCCCAAGGAAAAGGTTTCCTTAGATATGGACGGGTAAATGTTTTGCGTGGGAGTGCATCAGATTAGGTTTTACTCCTGGATTGGTGGGAAATCCAAAAAAAATAAATTCTTAGAAGTATGTGTTATTGGTGGTAGGGGAGAAGGAGCAGCTGCCTTTTTTTCGTCCAGCTCTGCGTGAGAAACCAATGAAAGAATGCTCTGGGGTGACAAAAATACCCTCACTTTGGAAGGACTTCCCTTACATTTTCTTTCCGTTTTCTTTCTTAGCGTTTCACTGACCCAAACATTGAGATGTCCATACCTTCCCACTAAGCTCCCTTATTCGTCATTCACCACCTTCTTCCCCCCTCCCACAAAACTTGATTCAACTTCTCTCCACCCTAATGACCCACCCGAGCTAGACCTTCTCGGAATGAAGGGAGGGCCACCGCGGGGCGTTTTGACAAGGCTTTTGTTCCCTGTCCCTCGTGCAGCGATGGAAGGAAGAAGAAAAAGCATGCTTTTGTATCTAATTGCCTCCTTGCACTCCCAACCTTTTCCGCGATAAGGATTTTCTACTCCTACCTGTCCTAACGATCTGGGTATTCCCCGATCCTTGGCAGTCGACACACTACCACCACTTCACCTCAAAACAACCTCTTGGCATTCCTTCTCCTTTCTCCTCCTCACTCACCCCTTTACGTTAGTAACACCCCCAATGCATAAAACATCTGTGCATTTCAGTACACAAAGAAACGAGAAATATGTTCACAAATTTTCACCTCACGGTAAATTGTCTATTCACCTATTCATAATGAAACGATTTTTACCATGTAAAGTCTAAACTCATCGTCAGGAAAGAGAAATTATTTTCTATCACACAATTAGTTGGGTAGTTATCTGGATTTCACCCCAATGGTAAACTGTCACGTCATCAGTAACTGTATAAACGCTTGCAATTTTGTATAGACTATCTTAGACGCAAAGGGATTTTTTTCGAATGAAAGGTACAAGACATATAACAATAACTGTGCGATGTGTTCTTCACGGTAGTCGGTGAAATTTCTGAATCTCCTGGCAAGTTACAGTTACTCATTCAGCGAGAAATATTCACACAACGGTGAGGAAGCATTATTCTACGAATTCGGATAATGCATTGTGTTAAATTTTTCTTAGAATTGCGGCTTGGAGTAATTCTAAACAGAGTCACCCTAGGATGTACCCAAAGGTGACTATCACCACGGCAGGTACGTGGGCGCGGTGCGGAGAAGGTGCCCAAGCAAAAGTCGGAAGCCACGGAAAAAACAAGGAAAACTTGGCTAGCCATGAGTTTCTATGAATAATTCTTGCGAAAAGATGAAGTTTTGTCAATGAACATTTCAACGAAGCAAACATAATGATTCTTAGCTAAAAGAGGAAGCACAATTGGTATTGTAATATTTTCCTTTTGTTAAACAATTTCACTTGGTTTATAAGTTAAAAAAAAATAAATAATAGGATTATAAATGTATTATTGCATTTCATATGAAACATAATTGCTTTGACATTAGCGTTGAGAGTGCAGACCCTGACGTAGCGACGAGGAAATTCTCGGCCCAAGCAAAACTAAGTCGGAGGCCCATGAAAAAACAACTTTGACTAGCCATGAGTTTTTATGAATAATTCTCGTAAAAAGATGAAGTTTTGTCAATGAACATCATAACGAGGCAAATAGATTGATTCTTAGCTAAAATAGAAAGCAAAATTGGTATGGTAATATTTTCCTTTTGTTTAACAATTTTATTTTGTTTATAATGTTTAGAAATATAAATAATATGATTATAAATATATTATAGCATTTCATACGAAACATAATTGCTTTGACATTAACATTGAGAGTGCAGTCAACGACGTAGCGACGAGGAAATACTGAGCGCCGCAGCGGCGCCGACAATCCAACGACGTAACTTTTTCCATTAGAGGCCAATAAAATGTAAACTATAAACACTACGCTAACAAAATTTTATATTTAGACGCACAAAGCAGAAAAAATAGACTACTGAAAATTTCAAAATGATTCATTGGAATGGAAAATTTTTACACCACTTTTAAAACCACGAGCGCCGCTAAGGCGCAGCGAATCCATATGAGGGTTAATGAAACAAAATGCAGATGTTTTCACTTATCAGTTGCGAATTCAATCAATTTTTAATGCCCTCAATCATCTCATATAATATATTTAGATTAAGGATTAGCCATATGGTCAATCCAGCTACGATACGAAGAGACTCGTGTGTACACCGTGGGGTAACCCTTCTCATCACAACCTCTTGCCCAAGACACCAATCCTACCACTTGGTTGTTTACGAAGAGTGGTCCACCAGAGTCCCCCTGAAACCATAGAAAAATTCATTATGCACTGAATTTTACCGTGGAGTTTACAGTGATGTAACATAAGAATGAGACTCAGCGAGTACTTGAATGAATGCTATTTTATCCGTCAATCATTGCCTCTACTTGACTTTAAAATTACAAAAGCAAGTACGATATGATAAAGCAGACAGTGATGCGGCGATATGGAGACGTATATGAGTTACGCTATCACAACCAGGCACCAAAGGTGAAAAGGCAGTGTAATGAGTGGAGAGTTGAAAGAATATTCATACCAAATTTTATACAGAAAAAATATAGGCTATTTGAAGTCATTCGTAAGAATTCGCTTGAAAGAGGGCCTGGTAATGGTAGAATTGGACGAATCAGGGTGACACTAAGGTGAACAGCCGGTATGATTCAGAGGTGGGTGAAAATATATTTTTTACCAAAAGAGGAGGGGTGTTGCGCTAAGAAGTTAAGAGTTGTGGGTTTATTGTTAAAATAGATAAAATTTCAGATAAAATCCAACAATGGGACCTTTTTGCATAGTGGAGAGTAAGAATTCAATAGCACGACGAAACCGTGATTCATTTGGGTTTCATTGGATGAATCGAATACTGAATAAATTTATCAGGAAAGCGAACGTATCATTATGTAGCAATTTTAAATCCACGATACAGCGCGTTATTACTTAGGTAAATTCAGAATCTTGGTAACATTTTTATGCGTAATTCTCTAATGGTAAAATTTTTATGCGTAATTCTCTAATGGCAGAGTAAATTGGATTTTCTTGTAAAAAGATCAGAAATTGTATTAAAGCATACTCATTTGATAATAAAAGCCAGAAAAAAATCTTCAGGTGGCAGTCAGATTTCCATAGGAAATGACATATCTTCAGACAACGCAACAGAAATTCCTTGGCTAGAGGCATTTATCTTGATCCGCTCGTACTTACGTTACAAGATCCTTTGTTTCCCTCAGCCGTATTTGCACAGATCTGTTCGGGGTAAACGTGTTCATCCGGCTGGTAGGCTGCATTACATTCGTCATGGTCCCAAATTTGAATTGTTACCTCGTACAAATCGTCGGGAAATTCTCCCCCTTCCTAAGTATAAAATGAAAATCCATCAATCAAATTTGGAAAAAGTCGTTTTAGTATACCTATCAATTGAAGTAAATCGTAATGTTAAATATAACCTTTAACGCGTCATAGAAATGAAAGATTTTATGCAAGTGGCCGATAAATCAAATTACTGCGGAAACGTCGAAGATTAAAATTTTATAGTAGTACCATTACGTGAAGAAAGTTTTTTTTCTTATTTTTAAACTCCATATAAATAAGAATTAGACTCATCACCTATACGATGTTATTAAATTTAACTTATCGCTAAAAATTTAAATTAAATTACTCTTTATGTCATACAATTTATTTTAATAAAATAACTGAGTTGCAAGGTAATTTTTTCATTGAATTGAAGTGATCATGATGAAAGTATGTGCACAAAGGGTGAAATTTGTCATGAAAAAACATTTAACATAGCCGGGATTCCGAATCCGGAGTAGCTTAATGCTTAGGTATGCTGCCTACTACACCCCAAAAAATTGGCGTTAAATCATAACGTTAAATATCACCTTTAAGGCGTCATTGAGTAATCGATTTTATGCAAGGGGCCGATGAAGCAAATTATTGCGAAAACTGAAAAGTATAAAAGTTACTAGTACTATTACATGAAGAAACGTTATTTTCTTATTTTCAAACGTGATTAAAACTCCATATAATTAAGAATAAAACTCCATTACCTAGATGATATTATTAAATTGAATTTATCGCTAATAATTTAAATAAAATGTCTCTTTATCTCACATAATAAATTTTAATAAAAATGCTTAGTTTTAAAATAATTTTTTCTTTGAAGTGGGGTGATCACGATGAAAGCATGTTCACAAAGAGTGAAATAGGTCATGAAAATAACATTTAGCATAGCTGGGATTCCGAATCCGGTGTAGCCTAATGCTTAGGTATGCTGCTTGTTACACCACAAAACATTTGACATAACTGTCGTCCTTTGCGGCTAATTTCAGACTTGATTTTTCGAACAAGCTGTTAGCGTTTCGATTTCATGACATATTGTGGCAAGGCTACAAAGGTCTTGCTTGCTTAGCGGCTGTCTGAGAGAGAAAAAACAACGCAAAAAATGTTTTCATGGTGAATTTCACCTCCAGCATATGTATGAAACTTTGCAATCGCGCGCGTGACAGCGTACGAAGTTACATGTTTCATGCTATTATATTTTGTAAAAATTCTTAATCCACTTCACTCGAGACGCTGCCTGGTTATGCTACTTCCCAAAGATTTGACTAACCAACGGTAGATTGTGTGTATTCTATATTGTATTTTATATTTTGTAAAAATTCCTAATCCACTTCACTTGAGACGCGACCTGGTTATGCTACTTCTCAAAGATTTGACTAACCAACGGTAGATTGTGTGTAGTTTAAGCGTGAGGTAATATTTTCATAGAGGCCGTATGTCTCCAATTCTCCAATGGCCATAAAATTTGGCACCACTCGTTATAAATAGAAAAAAAAACTAAAAACCAGTAAACTCTCCTATGGTAGTTCACGCGAATATTACTTCCTCGCTAGGGACACCACATCCGCATATACCCCAACCGACTAGAAACCTTTGCAACATTTAGACCTCACTAAGGTAACCTTGTGTTGCAACATTGGATCCTACGTAGGGCTAATGGGACCGCACCAGGAATACGCCTCGCGAAGGGACATCACTAAGATAAAGCCTCGCGAAGAATAACATCTGTGTAGCAGCGTTGTCTGCGTTGGTTCCTGTTGGGGAAGTCACATTCCCGTAAACAGGTACAGAAGTGTGATTGTGGTAATAACCTGACATCCTTAGTGGTTAAGACAGACGAAGGAAAAAGTATAGGAGGCACCGCGATGAGAGCCCGACGAGCCTCCATGGAGGGGATAGGAATGGAAGAGAGGAGACAGGGAATCCCAACGCCGCTATTGGGGCGATGTGGGCCACTTCCAGTGAAAACATAATTTTATTTTTCTACAGAAAGGAAAGATTTCTTTATGAGGAAGATAAATTCTACGATTTTCCAGTGATCTACTTTCGGACGGGTGAAACGTGGGCGGGCTGGCGGGGTGTACTCTCGCGGGTGCAGGTTCGATGAGCCTTCGCTTTTCACCACTGCACCTCGGGATCTACTTACGGACAATCGTCCCCAACCGATGACCGTTGCGTTGGCCCCGATTGGTGTATCTTGGTCCTGCACTGGTAAATTAACGGGAGCGGTGACACCACCTGCCGCAAACTCAAAGGGTGGCTCCACCTGAGAAAAAAAATCAAGGCATTAGAGGTGGTGCGACATGCAGAGAAAAACCATCGTCATCATTTCGGACCAGCTATGCTGAGACAAGGTTTTATCTCGTCTACTGTTATTCGTAATACCTTCGTGTTTTCTCGGAGGTTCTTAATTTGTTTTCTTAAGTATATAATTAAGTGTGATGTATTTTAACCAACATTTTGGTTTTTACTACTACCATAATTAGGTCTATGAGATCACCAGTCTCAATAGAGATTATCTTAATTAAAATTTTTTTATAATAACACTAAATTAAACTTTACATTAAAACTAAATTGCCAGTTGTAGACATTTGGAATATGCAATATTTATATGTTTACAGTAAAAATTATTTATTTGAAAGATATCTATCTTTAAAAAAAATTTCTCTCCTCCAACCAAAATATTCCTGGATAGCGATGAAAAAACTTAATCCAGCTGTAGGTATTATTAAAAGTCGAGTAGAGTTAAGAAAAATATTGATACTTACAAAAATTTTTTAAACATATATTAAAGGTGTCCATTATTTTATGTATATATCATTAAATTTAGATTTAATAATTAAAAGAGAGAAATCAGAGAATGTGATTCTTTATATGAATTACTACATTAATGATGATTTTATTGCACAAAAAAGTGGAAGGTTTTATCTAAGTTCGTAGCCAGTGATAGTGAATTATTAATACTGTACAATTTTATATTTATGATTATCATGAGAAGTTAAGAATTGTTACTATATTAACCTTCAGTAATGGTTTAGTGATGAACGGAAGAGGCATTTGGAGGAAGAGGACGGAAAAAGGTTTGACCAGGGTTAGCTGACAGCCATTTTGGAGGAAAAGTAGGTGAGTAGACATAGAAGAAGAAAAAACTCTTCATCGACAGGGTCGAAGACACACGAAGGATACCAAAAAGTGAAGGAATTTTGTGATAGGAAATGACAGTCCATAGTCAAAGTGGTCAACCTTTCAATAAATAGTCAAAACTCGATAAGCGAGAACTGGATAAGTGAGAGACCTCTATATGAGATACTCATTGTCAGGTCCCATCTTTTTTACCCTTGTAAAGCCTCTATAACACAAGCCGTTTTATACGAGGCCCGTACTTGCACAATCTGACGTGTGAAAGAAGGCGCAGTCGAAATTGCGTCGTGTGAAGCGGTGAATTACTAGAACACACGCGAGAATGCGTGGACGTGAGATGGAAAAATAGCCCCTATTCTAACCTCGTTAATGCATTCGCGCAATTACACGCTATTTTAGGAATTGATGCAGTTCTAACCTGTGATATTCCGTGCCCCGTGCAAAACGGCCCTAACCATCTATAAGTGAAAATCTTGGAACATATATGAGTAAGAGATTTTTTGTCCCAATTCAGGCGGGGAAATTTGTACACGCTGTCCGAATAAGGAAATATGGAATGACGGGAAGCCTATGGCGAAGTCAAAATTTAGATTTGTAGACATTATCGTTAAATTTGACAAGAAGGGAACACATTATTTGTGACTCGATCAATTGCCAACACACACTTTGACGGAATCAAGAGAGAAAGACAGTGATATTTTTTCGCAAGATATTTCAGAATTTTATATTGTTGCAGCCCTCCATCAAAAAACATATTAATTATACCAAAAGGGAATCTCAAAAGAAATTAAAAGATTTCTTAAAATAAAAATTGTAAATAATTAGTAATTTTATAAAACCTTTAATGCATAATAAATATATAATGGTGGATTTCCTTCACTCTCCTCCCCTTACTTCCTTATTTAAACCTCTATAAGTGGGAGAGGTCATTCCGGAACCTTATTAGTGAGACATCGTGTAAGTCAGAAACCTCTATAAGCCATAAAAAATGCCGGTCCCTTGGACTATCACTTATCGAGGTTCGACAGAATCAAGGAAGTTGGAATATACAAGAGGTGCTGTTTCCGAGTTTTAAGCGAGGTCAATGTTCCGCCATCATAGTTTGACAATTATTAGACTTACAATTAGTCCCCTAATGATCTTTTGAGGAGGTTAAGTTTTGTTTTGAAAATGCACTACTATAAGTGAAAAATGCTACCATAATCACTCGTATTTACCCGGTGATTGTCATCGGAGTTTTTCCCATCATTCGCAATACTTCTATTAATGTAGTAACTCTTGTCTCCTGTCAGCCACTTTACTGATGGAGATATCCTTCAAAATGTACTTTTGTGCTTTAATTGTTAAAGTGCCTGCAATAAATTAAATACCAACTTATGTGCAGGAAGTGACTAGTATACCCTAGTAGCTTTTACTTTCCGTTAAGCTGGTTGTAGAACGTAACCGTGGTTTTTTATAGTCATTTTCCCAGGAAAAAGATGCTCGAGGTATAGACTCCAGTAAAGCCTACCATTGAAGTAAGATAAAAAGGTTCATAGTTTGGGTTCCATGATTTATTTTAATACATTAACGAGTTATGACCAAAAATTTCACCACATAGTAAGTATTGACCCTCATGGAATTGTCAATGTTTTGGTCAAAGTAGGCGTGGCTAATCCTACCCAAGCACCCCTATTCCTGCCACACTGTGCTCCACGCTCGGAACCAGTGGTGCCCCATCCAGTATATAAAATCCTCCTTGGACGATATCATTGACTGCAATAGCTCAGGAAGGTATAAAAAGCTTACCTTTAACACTGAAACGTCATTATGCCAAGAGTCCGCTCTATTGTAATCCTCGTGAACATGTATCTCCGTTACTTCGTGTAGAGTGCCTCCATTTTTGAGATTGTTTGTTCCCGACAACACAGTAAGTTGTATGATGGAATGCCTAGAACGAGAGTAATACCATAATGATGTAAGGTTAAAAAGAAAATCAGGGTCGCTCAATCTTAATCTCTTCTTGCCTTTGAACCTACATAGTTCCTATTGAACCTATTGTTTGTTCCCGACAAGACGGCAAGTTGTCTAATGGAATACCTAGAACGAGAATAATATCATAATAATGTAAGGTTAAAAAGAAAATCAGGGTCCCTACTTGCCTTTGAACCAATATAGTGATAGCTAAAACTATCGTTTACCGGAGCTATATCCCGCAATTTTAAGAAGATTATCAACAAGGACAACAGGAACAATTCCCAAGACGCAGAAGACATTAACCAAAAGAAAGCCTTCCTCCCCTGCGTGAAAGGAACAACGTCGGTAATATCCTCCGGAAATTTGACATTAAAGCCATTTTTAAACCACATGCCCAAGTACGACACCTCCTAGGAAATGCCAAGGACAGGACGCCACTTCAAATTGAAGGAGTATACGAAATCCCCTGCCGATCGTGCGAGAAAAATACATCGGGGAAACCGGACGAACAGTCAAAACTCGGATAGAAGAACACAAGCGGGCCATTCGACTGGGTTACCCTTCAAAGTCAGCCGTAGCGGAGCACGAAGCCACCGGACATGCGATCGACTTCGAAAAATCAAGACTCATCGCCAGGATAAAACATTTTAAAACCCGACTCATCCGCGAGGCCATAGAAATAAAGAAAAACAAGAACAACTACAATAGAGATACCGGATTAAGAATCAGCAATACTTGGAACCCAATCATCCGCAACATTTCGTTATCTTCCCCATCCAGTCCTAACTCCCCACACCCTCCGCCCACCCCTACCACCTGAAATATATAAAAGGCAGCGAAAAAAAAAAAAACCAATCCCAACATTATTCCCTTGAAAAAGTGACCAGCAGTCGGTCGCGAAACGTCGGGGCTATCTCCTTTACAACACGCGGCATACACCCGTATGTGAGTTATTTTTAATCGTCATGAGCCGCGAAAGCTTCAATCAAGAATTATCGTTTAGTGTTTTCAATCCACGATCTCAAAAATTATTTTGAGTTATATTATCTCCATGCAGCTTAAAGGTAAGCATATTTTACCGCCAAATACTCGCAATTGGGTAATTTTAAAGCATAAATTTGAATAATTTTGTCGTTTAGAGAGTTAATCCTTCTTGAATATCACTGCATTAGAAGTAACTGGATTGAAAAGCGAAAGATTTTTCAATTTTAGATTTTTCCCATCTAAGATACATGTTTAATGCTCTTTCCCTGTTTCCATATATTTATTGACGGCATATCATTCGTTTGAAAACATTTTACTTGTACGATAGTTCATGTAAAAGTTATGAGGATAAGTGTTTGTAGTCACTCTAAGAATGGGCATGGTATCCATACGAATGTGTTATCGGCTCGGCTAGTTTTACTTTGATACTAATGTGTGAATCATAAAAGCGATGGGAATTGACATTAATGTGGTTGCAAGAAGTGAATCAGATAAATGTTGTTATTCGCGAAAAAAAAAGAATATGCATATCTTGCACTTAAGCCCTTATTTCTCTCAACAGCGTGTATAAAACTTTCGGAATAAAACTTTTATTGCTATAAAATTATGCTATAAATCCATTCTTATGGCAAACTATCTTTTATAATAGAATGTATCTAACCCTACGTTTATTTGATCATCTTTATTCATTTACTCCGTAATTTAATGGATATTTGAATGCATAGGAATTATATTATTTGTTTTATTATTTACTACTCGCCACGAAACGGAGCAACATTAATGTCCTAGGCGATTTTCTTGAACAATATATTGATTAGTTTGTGCGGATCTTCTGGAATTATTGGCTTGTCTTGATCGCCGGTTGATGTGTCGGAGAGCTACCTAGGCAATCAGAAGATTTAGAAGAATCTATGTTGGACGGAATTTAAGGAGATCCCATCGAGAAACGAGCTATATGTCATTTTCCTAAAATTTTAGTAAGTCTGCTAATTGCACCTCAATGACTAATAATGGGTGATTGGACTTTCGAAGCTATATTATATAAAAATTAATGAGTAAAAATTATAAATATCACTTTGGCTGTAATGGAATTAATGTTCTAAGCATTGGGAAAAATTTATCACCACTGGAATACCAATATCATTAAGAAAAGACTAATATAAAGTTCAACAAGACATGAGATAAATACCAAATAAGCACGTTTTAGAATTATTTTTTGAGCTATCGGCAACTGCCTGCCGAATTCGAGTCAAATCGCGCTACTCATATAAACACCATGATCGACTCCTAAATCTAGTGAATGCATTAATGCCTGTACATTTTCGTTGCATTTTTGAAAATATATGCACCCTTATTTTGATTTTAACATCAGTGGGAGACATGCTTGGAAGATAAAGTTTTGAAGTAAAAAGATGTTTGAATGAATAACTTAACGTTTGTGTTTCTACAAAATTTTAAAATTTGATTTAAATTTCAGAATGAATTTTATTTTGAATTTCAGTTGAAGTCTGTCGAAAATAAAGTTTACGTTATTCATTCAAAATCTTCAACAAATTCCACAAAGTATGCCCGGAAACTACATATCTTAAAAAAGGATGCAAAAAATATCTGCTTTGAGAAGTTCAGTCGCAATTTGACCTAGTTGTAGGTATTTTCTACCTATATTGAGAGAGCACTCTCTATCACTTCGCTTGGTAGAGAGAGCTTGGGCGTGGTACGAAATCGTGAGTGTATACGAAGGTGGTGGGACATAATGTGCCAGGAATCTGTGAATACTATTGCAGTAATCACCAGAGGGTGCGCGGTTGTCAAGAGGTTCAAATATCCCCCTACAAAAAGTTTGATCATGAACCCGCTACCAATATACCACCTACAGATGTCACTTATTTACATCACTGCAATCCTAAGATTGGCAAAATTCAACCCTCCATTTATCATTTTCTCAAAAAGTTCCTTCATTTCTTTGATGCCCTTCTTCTCTTGATGGTTAACTGCTCCAAGTACTTATCTCTTGCCCTTACTCGGAGGACTTTTTCTTCTATTTCTCCCACCACTTAACCCAGCAACAACCGACGTCACCTACAGGTGACACGGTTTTGTGAACAAATTGCACACTAACGACAATGTAAACTTAGTGACATAATTGAATATCATGTTGCTTTGACGACAGAGAGGTCTTCAGTACACCTGTGAATAGAAGACATTGAGTTAGCGTGCATGGGACTGTGAATGGGAATTTTTTATGTCCCATCACATGACATAATCACAGGTTCCTTCTATATGTTGTACTGTACTTCACAGTTCTAATTTTATTATTATTTTTGGTGTACCTCCTCGCTTATCACCCTTGCTGTCTGCTTCATCTTCAGCTCCTACTGCTGGCATCTGGTCTAAAAGATATCATGTCTAAATATGAATTTTTCATGTCTAAAAATTTTATACCTAAAATTCAACTCCCGAAAAGTAATTCAGGCCGGAGCCTTGGTCTCCTTTCAACTGCCTGTGTAATAACACTTATGCCACATATCGTGGATATTTTTTATCCTTGTCATCATCGAGTTAATACTAATTATTATTGATACATATGGTGAACAAAAATGTAAACATACGGTAATTGTATGAAAAGAGTATGAACGTACCTATAGGAGCAATGCGCCGCGGTAAGGACATAATCCTGGTTCAAAATGGACCCTCCGCAGTTGTGATCGCCATTTAATCTTATGGAAACCTGTGGAGTGAAGAAAATAGAATTAATAAAGAGTTAATGTCGCCATTATGGAGGTTTCGTCGCCGCTGTACATTTCAAAACCAGCACTTTCCGTATTTTTGGCAAGAAAAATGTTAGCTGTCATTGATGGCTTCTATTAATGCTTAAAAGCATATATGTGTACGGTATTTTTCTATATTGGACATTTTTTTTGCTGGAAAATTCAATTGAGACCCTTAAAAAATTTCTAGGGAATTTATAATATGGTGCTGTAGAGTTAATTTAAGTACTAAAATACTTTTGAAAGCGATTTCTGTAGTGATTCTACCATATTCCTTCGCAGTTTCCCTTGAATTCTACTGACATTTTGAGAAGTATTAGTTGCCATTAGATATATTCAAGCTCGCTTATTACATTAAATAAATAGAATAAAACAGAAAAATGGTATTGAAAACATGTGAACACAATGTGAGAAAATATTTTTAATACTAGCTTTCCAATACGGCCATTACTTTGAGTTTTTCATTGAAAATTTTTAAATTCCGTTGAAATAATCATTCCAATGCCGAGACAAAAAGCGTCCGAAGTGCCTATGCTAAAATTAAAAAAAATCTAGAATAATTTTCTGGGTAAATCCCGCATAAATTATCGTCAGTAATGGAGTGTTGTCGGAAGATTATATTTTGGGATTTTCCTTAAAAGAAGTCCTTCATTTCCCACTGGAATTTCATTAGTACCATTTTTTGAAATAAAAAGCCAGCTACCCATCCGAATTTTCATTTTATTTGCTTTAACGACTGACGTAGAGTGAGTTTGGCTTCCCATTACGTTTATTATTTTCCTTTTGGAAGATGACTATGTCTACTAACATAGCCCAAAACAAAAAAATAATCCACAAAGATGATAAAATCGATTTAAGTGTCAAATCGTAAAGCCAAAGAGACGTCTTCTCGCAGGTCATAGTATAGGGAAGACCCGGACAAGACGCATATTTTAAGGGAAAGCGTAAAAAAAAGTCTGCAAATATATGATCAACAGAACTTTCTATATTAGTAACTAGTACCTAGTGTCACAAAATTTGGACTCAAATATGAAAAAAATGAGAACTCAAACAACAAATTCTCCTAAAATAAATTAAATGTAAAGGAACAAATATTTACTACAGTTCCTACGGGGAAAATTGTATCCATTTGCCAATAGGGCAAAAAGGATGGATTGAAATCTCATCAAATTAGTCTAGACAATCATTTCATAAGTAGCTGCCTACTCCTGCATATGATGCGCGGTTCTCGTGTGCCCATCATTGGCACTGGTTGCACTATATCCAGTCTTCGATAATCGGCTCGCCGTATTTTTCGGTGCAAACCATGCAAAAGAAATCTGAATTGGTCTTTTTGCCCTTAGATTTCTGGGTCTACTCTCATCTGCTAGGTCCTATTCTAATCTAGGTCTGTTGTTTTTTGATTTTTCATATTTCATAGCCTGCTCAACTTTCTCAGAATTGGACGTCAATACCTCTGTTTTCTACCACTGATGTTTACGGTTCGTTCTGGGGACGGCCAAAGTTGGTATGGGTCTGATTTGCAGTGATGTGAAGCTCGCCGAAGGTGATGGTTATGATCGCCCTTCTGTTTGTCCTGAATGGTGGAATTTCGGGTAACTCTTTTTCACAGAGAACATGCAAAATAGTGGAATAAGTATTGTGGCTATTGTCGGCATGGGATTTGGGAATATGAAAGTAAAGAAACGTGCCATCGACAAAATAGAGTGTATAACTGATCACCGAACAGTGCATAAAATATATTCGTATAAACCTTTGAAAAAGTCGTAAAAAACAGCAGCAATCTTACTTATCCACTTAAATGAAAAACGCGCGCCTGTATTGTTTCCCTTTTACAGTTATGGTGTTGCCTGGCCGATAAGCTGACTTAGCCTACGCGTATTGTAACGCCATCTATCGGAGATTTGTAGAAAAACCGTATATTTTTATTACCCGACAATGCTTCGTGCCCTGATCTAACATCTAACTATCTGATCGTTGGATTATTCTTCCTCATAGAATAATCCTCCAAGATCGTTAGAACATTAATGGCTTTGCCTGGTTTCGCTTTTTAGTAGGGCCCTCCTCGCTTCTATAGCGTTGAGGTGTTTTTCCCTCTCCCGTTCCTTCCGCACCTTTCCTCTCCCAGACGCGTCGTCGGGCTCCTATCGCGGCGGCGCCTCTTCCCTTTTTCCTTCCTCTCCTCCCCCTACCGTGATCGGGCGCATAAGCCACTGGCTTGGTTCCCGGCCTCGGTGCGTTGTTTCCTCGCAGGGCTCCCCTGAGCCCTCATACGTTGCTTCTTGCCTTGGCTTCCCCTATGTATGTATCAGTCAAATGGCTGTTAATTGGGAAACAAGGATTTTTCATTTCGGGAAATTCGAATGATATTTTCAACGGGTGTTTCATCTGTAGGTCTTTAGGTGACTCAAGGTTCATTTTCGATAGTACAGAAAGATTTACCTGTCCAGGATATTTCCTCCCCTCCACGATATCTCCTCCAAGGATGAATGGATCAGGATGTCCAGGCAGATTCTTTGCAGCCCCCACACCTCTCGGCTTTCTTGGGACAGCTCCTGTTAGTGAAATCAATAATTTCATCATTAGAATAATATTTTCCTTCCGTAGCCCAGTAATAAAATATTGCATAAATAAGTGAATTTGCAAGTGAATATTTCAAATCGCTACAGTATTTATTTTACTTATTTTTTTCCAACTTCCCCGTAAATAGCACTTTGAGGCCTTAACAACGGATAAATTTTGAAAGCAGGATACAAATATCCATGCCCTGAATAAGAACCACCTATCAAAGCAGGATTCGGACCCGCGACCTATGGTTTGGCCGACGAGGACTTAACCGTGCCACCCCGAGGCCGGTTTCTCTCAGTCTTATTGATATTTGTCAAGCACTTATTAATTATCCTGGAGACGTGCGTGGGAGGTATTCCGACTGATATTTTGTTCTCAATTCACACGAATCGTAAAACCATACACTTTATGAAGTCAGCAGCACGTTTCTTTTGCATATTACTGAAAGTTAATGTTACCGTTACTAATTGTGAGCCATTATTAATTGTTACAACGTCGAAAACTGGAATGTCAGAGGAGAAATGCCCCTGGGATATTTTTCTCCTCAGCTGGTGTATCACGGGTTGTCGTCGCAATGGAGAAGTTTCGGAGGAGGGGGTAAGGGTGAAGTCATCCAAGGCTTCGGGCCTTGTGTTAGTGAAAGTATTTTTCGAGGAAACTCACCCAATGCCGTCCCGATGACGATGAAAAGAATGAGTGTTGCTAACTTGGCCATGTCGTTCAGCGATGTCCAGCGAAATCCCATGGGTGTTCTCTTTTATAGTTCGGGACTCAGAGCAGAATAAGTGTTATTTCCTATCGCATGCCTGAGTCAGTACCACGTGCGGTTCACAACATATGTACAAGGACTGATTTAATCTCGACAAATGAAGTTAGGTGATAATGCCGCCGTTGCCAATATGGCAAACTCCAACTAGATACACGATAAGTCATATACCAGTGGTGTTACCAAAGTGTTAACCATTATCGCAGCCTTATCTATAATGTTTTTATATTTTTTTATTATGAATTTATATCCCTACTTCATCCAATACCACGCTAAACTTGGCTATCTTCACGCGGAAGAATAGGACATATGAAGCCAAGACTATTTAGATGCTATTATAAGCTACTAGAACTTAAATTTAAGCGCCTTCCAGTTTGCTACCATTAGATTAAAATATTGACATAAGTTTTAGGTTGATAATTTGCGTAGGGTTTGTCGTTTTAATATGCTGGATTTGGGTCAAAAAATGTGGATTAAAATACCCATAGTTAACATAAGTTGATATTTGTATTGGCCCCTAATATTAAAGAAGGCGGCTATTATAATGCTACGCGGCTGAAGGAGATATTACCTGATATCTCCTTTATCTTTAAGTGGAAAATTTGATTTTTAATCATGAAAAATGTCCGCAAGTCACTGATATTGGATAATATTAAGCTTATTACCATATTTAAAAGTTTAACCTTTGTTTCATGTGAAAAAAATTGAAATAGAACTATATTTTTTGACCTTTCTCGATAACATATTTGTTTTCATTGATGAAGGTATTATGCTGCCGCGAAATTAAGTGTACATCATTCTTCATTTGTTGGAATGTGAAGGAAGATTTCTGAGCTGCAAAAGTAATTAATATTAATTCTTTTGATTTGATTTCTTACTAGTTTTTGAAAACAATGTTATCCATTGAAAATTGTTATAAATTATGCATTATGACAAATTAAGTTTTGCAAACTCATTAAAATTCATGCAGCTGCATAAGACATGGCTCGCGACGTGTAATAGAATAAATGGTACACTTATTGACAGCACACGTATCTCAAGGATAAGTCCAATGGAGAAAATAAATAAAAATCGTTATTTTTTCTGAAACTCATTTGTATTTTTCTTTGGAAATATCAGATGAATTTATTCTGATTGGTTTTTTTATCGACTAACGTTTAATGGTTCTTAAAACAAGCGGGAGTAATTGGAAAATTGGTTTGCCGACTTCTTTGCAAATCTACAGTTACTGGTACTCTGCGCGTATAAATAAAATTAATTGAAAAATATCATGAAAATAATAGTATTCAACACCTCGGTATTCCTATAAGAGCGGATCGAGTACAGACGATTTTTATAAATGAACGAAGTGCAGTCAGGAAACCCATTTTACGTCGTAATTTTAGACACCGTGATTGTGTTTGGGGCTATGGCGTAGAGAGTGTCACTTAGAGGAGGCAAAAAGAAATATGTTTCTTCTAGAGTTTCTACATATCGCATCATAATTCCTTCCCCCTTTCTACTGAACGTGTGTTTGAGTCACGAAGTAGTAGGCGTAATATTATAATCACTTAAACTTATATTTCGCGAGCTGTTATTTTATAGTTGATACTAAGTGATGCATAATGGGGATTAATTGGTTTAGATAATTTATGAGGAGCGTTTGAGGTGAAAAGTTACGATAAGTAGATACTTGGATAGTTTCTTGGTGCATCATGGATGTATTTATTATCGCGAAGAACGTTATGTTGCTTCAATTTAGTTCCGTTTAAATTGGAAGCGTCGGGACCTAATGGGTAGAGCATGGTTACACTACAGTGTTGGCGCTGATGATCAAAAAGGGTCTACGTGCTGGTCATTGTCCTCTAACGCACTCTAAAGTGGGTAACTTGGCCCTTGTATTTCCTGATCATGTAGGCTTTTTTAACGTTTTCTCCATGAGCATGTCATGAGGAATACCTACCCGGCAGGATGTCCTACCGCAGAAGTTGTAAGACGTGCCGTTACAAACAGTAATGAGAAAAGGACGCGAAGTACGCGTCGGACGCAACTGAGAGTAGCAGTAAGACGTTTGAGAGGATGATGTGCATTTATGTACTAAGTTAGGTTGCAATCCGTGCAACCGTATGGAAATGCATGGCAGACAGACATACATTAATCCTCTTTTATATATACAGATGCGTACCAACATTTCCAATTGCAGATCCCATCAAAACTGACATGAAAATCCATCCGGAGTGGGGGTAGGGTTATCAATTTGACTTTGCATATGTCACATTACCTGTAGACGTCCGTCCATGAGACAAAAAGCTGTGTCGAATCTTGCTAGAGCGAGTAGGACTAAGTAATCGCTAATCTTATAGAAATGTGCCTCATATGGAAGGCAAATAAGGCCGCATTCTCGCGGGGAGCAGCAATCAGTGAATGAGTCTAATGGGCCAAACAAATGAGAACATAAGGTTCATAAAGAACATTTAGTAAGAATGTGTGCGTGGAGGACATTTTAAGAGCAACACTTTGTCACTTAAATGGGACATCAAGGCGTGGTTCCCTTGGAACTATTCGTTAAGAGCAGGCTAATACTGACACCAGGTTTCTCTCCACCCTTCCTAGTCTACCCTTCCCTCATGGCGCAAATGACTTCAGCTGTTGGTCGGCTTCTCCATTGGATTGAGAGATGTCCACCCCCCACTCCCTTCGTCCCAAATATTTCACCACTGTAAATTAGGGTGGGCCGAAAAAAGTCAAATTCGTCCGATCAAAAACTTGTATGTCTTAAAAGTTGTATACTAGCAGTCGAATAAAGGGCATGAAATATTTGGCCTAAATGATAATATCTTTAGACTGCACAAACGCCATAAAGTTTTATATTTTAGTGAAAAAATTGAAATTTTCAGAAGTTTTTAAAATATGTTATACTATGTCAACTAAAAACATATTATTGTTTATTATTAAAGGCTTATTTTTATGTCCGGTATCAATAATAATAAAGAGTAGAATTGTGGTACACCAAATTTAGGCTGTGCAATCAGGATAAAAATATTAATTCTCGTGAAAATTAGAAAAGTGTAAAAATTATTTATGTGGTCCAATAGTTGTCGAAATTATTTATAGCATTCCATAGATTATGTATTTGTTATAGTACATAGTAAATAAATGTAATAGTATATAATTAATATATGAACTATCTGTATAGAAAATTATAATAAAATAATACTTCAGCAATGTGCAAAGTCCTTAAAGCTGCTGTAGTTCTGAATGTCTGTATCTTCTGACAGTTATGATGAGTAAGCAACTCTAAAGTAATGTTCAATCATTTGGTATGCCTGTATAGAACTACCCAGGACTCACCACGGGGAGGTGGTTGCATGTCAAGTCGACGCATTCCCTCCCAACCATCAAATCACGTTTGTGTCTGTACCTCAGTTCCTGCAAACACATTATTCCTTCAAATATTTTTTAGATTCAAATTTTGGCTTGGTTTCTCTGTTTAGTGGTAGTCGCAGGTTTTATTATGTAATCTATTCTACTTTGATCAAATGCCTGCTCTGATGCCTTTGTTTCATCTATGACGGCCCATGCTACTGCTAGCATAAGAATTGGCAAATTTAAAGCAATTCCTCCTGAATTAATGTCAACATTAATGAACTCCGAGATTCTGTGCAGGTTAACTTCAGATAAGTGCATTGAAATAGGCACACTAACACCTTTTGTCACTTTTACATCTTGTCATGCAATTAAATCGATGTAGTCTTTTGCTAAATGTTTGTTTTCGGTATATTAAATGCCCTGATACAAGCTGTTTCACCATTGCTTGCTTTGTTTTGAGCATTCATGATTCGCCTGCTAGCTAGTTGGCTAATGTGCTTCCTGCTGTCCAGTGGTGTAGCCAGGAATTTCATTGGGGGAGGGGAGGTCCAAAAGCAGGGGGGAACATTTTTGAAAAACAGGGTAGATACTATGTAGAGGGTTTTCAACTCATTTTAACGCTTTTCATAATATAAAAAAAACTTAATTTGCTAAAGAAATATTTTGTAAATTCATGATATCTAAATATTTTGTTTTCTTTTACGAAGAAAAATAATTGTTTTTATATTTTGGGGTCTGAAGCCCCTGGACCCTCTCCCTGGCTATGCCACTGCTGCTGTCTTTGAACATCCAAACTAGGGTGTAACTGGGTGGGATAAATATCCATTACCATTCCAAGCATTTTTGTTGATAACATTTTTGTGCTCATCTTACATGTAACCTGTGAACTGTATAATTATTCACAATTTTTTTACCTCCTTTTGTAGTTTTGGGTTAACTTTTATTGTGCACCAACTTGGTGGATACACCTTTGTAATGTATTTAGCCAATTCCTCCCATACCTTACAAGGCGAATTTAGAGCAATTTGGAGTCGTAAAATGAGGTTGGTAGTAGTAACCAATGTAGCATGATTTAGTGTGTAAGGATGTCTGTCTACAAATCATGGGGTGCACTTACCAGTTGAAACCAGTCAAAAAATATTAAACTAGTATTTTTGTTAAGCATTAAGGTATTTTGTAAAAACAGGAAGTAGTACTTCAAGAGAGGTGTCAATTGGTTCAAACTTAACCGGAGGCAGTTTATGACAGCCTGATAGAGCTTTCCCAGCTAGAGCACTATATCCCTTAGGGCCTGTTTTTTTAATCATTAATAACTTCAAAAATGATGCCATTCACGTGTGAAAGGTATATTACCCACTGAATTGATTTTCTAACTCTCTCATCCAGTATTCTTACTACACCACTGTTCTTGCCTGTATTTGATGGGCAACCATCACAACCTGCAAAAATAAGTTCAAATAAACTGATATTTTTTTCCGACATATCATCTATGATGGAGTTTGCAATGCCCACTGATTTTCCTGATAAAGGAATAAAGTGGCCTGTTTATTTAGAACCAGGTTCTTGAACAAGCGATTAGTGGTCCTTTGGAGGTTCTCATTGGTGCTTTTTACCATCTCCACTTTTCTCAATACAATAAATAAAGTCTGGTCAATTCTCCCATCAATTAAAATGTATATCTTGAATCGCGGTATCAGCATTAAAATCATACTTAACAATCGATTACTCTTTCTCATGTCACTTTATTTTTGCCAAAATTTGGAAAATGTGAAGTTGATGGTCCAGTATGTACATATGTTCATATCCCTCAATAATGCTGAAGCCGATGCCAGACTGATACCTGTCATCTGTTAGCAAAACTACTTCATTTTCATATTGTTTTCTCATTTGCACATAATTTTTAAGAATTATGCGGCCCTGTTGACAATTACATTACATCCACAATGTATTTTCTTTTGTTATCAAAGCTTTCATGACAATCTTAAAATCTAATCATACGGTTGAAAAAATTTCGAAATCTACCTCGAAAATCGCTATTTTCATTCCCATAGCGCATCTAAAATTGGTGTATCACACATCTAATATTTATTATTTTTGATAAATAACCTAAAGAAAAACTTTTAAGATACATATGTTTTTAGTGTGACCTGGTGTAATATATTTTAAAATATTCTGAAAATTTCAATTTTTTCACAAAAATATAAAACTTTATGCCATTTATCCGTTAGACCTAATATTTCATGCCCTTTATTCAACTGCTAGTACACAACTTTTAAGATGTACATGTTTTTGATTGGACGAATTTGACTTTTCTCGGCCCACCCTACTGTACATGGTATGGGATTATTTTAAGCATATGAGGTTAATGAATAAAAGTTCAAACTAGGTCCGGCAGCAGATAATTTTTATCCTGCAGACTGAGATTCCTCATCTCAGATGGAGGAGGCTGGATGAACGAAAGCCTTCTTTAGAGATATGTGCTGGTGGTGATTGTGGGAAGCGTCCAGATAGTTGTCCATAAGCAATTTTTCGGGGGAACCCATTAAGCAGGGAAATCATCAGAAGGGAAGCTACACTCTTTTCTTATTTCCATGGTAAACTTTATGGCTAGGAGGCATGCATTTATATAGTAGAAGATGATGCCCAATCCTCTACGAGTCAAATATCCAAATAGAAGAAGAAGGCAACCTCCAGTTTCTGGATGCCTTGTTCCCTAAGAAGAGGCTTAGAAGTCTGTCCTATTCCATTTACTGAAAAAAGATAGTGAACCACTACCTGAATGCTTCATACCTGTACATCTAAAGCTCTTTGGACAATGTAATCAAGCATCCTTAATGTGCTTCATCATCCTTTTTGGTGATGGGGTGTCCTTGTTAACCAATATTCCAATCCAGGTTGGAATATAGTTAAAATTACTAATGTAGTTCCAATTAATATTAATTGGGTTCTATATATATGAAATCATTTAATTAATCCTGTTACTATTGCTATTTCTCCAATAGCTCCTGTTAAAGGTCAAGGTCTTTGATCTACTAAATGGTAAGGGTGATTTTGGTGTGTTGACATTAATTTACTTCTCTAGAATATAATGTTCTTAATACTGCGAAAACGTAAGATTGAATAATTGCTACTGCTGATTCTAGAGTAAAAGAAATATGGGTGAAAGGGGATCTTATCTCTATCATTGATACATATTATTCTGTATTTCACCTTTGCAAGCCTATCAGATGATTACATGCACCAATTTGAGTTCTGCAGTAGGAATTCATTCTTCTAATGGTAACAGAGGTTCTTTAGACAAATTGAAAGAGTGACTGTAGAATTTCCTCTATCCAGTCTGTAAATGTAGTGGTCTGAAAATAAGATCCTGGCATCACATTAGAAGAAATTCACTCAGTGAGTTAGATATTTGGAGGAAAAATATGTTAATTGGCTACACAGAATAGAGGAATTGGACATATTCAACCATCTAAATTCCCTGGATCATGTCATAAAATTCACCTTTAGCTCAGGAGGAGGAGGAAACCTCTCATTTTGAGCATCTTTATCATAAATGAGAGATGAATTCCTTGCCTATTCTATTTAGCAAAAAAACTGTTCCTGAATGGCACATGCCTGAATGTCTCCTGCCATTCTGACTACTTTTTTTTTCTAGTTCACAGTCTCTTTGATTTTTTCAGAATCCTTCTCCTCTATCCTCTCCTTAATCTCTTCATTGAAATTGTTACACAAGGCCTAACCAGATTGATTGCAAAAAGAAACACATTTCACTAAATTATTTAGGCTGCAAGGAAATTGAGATAACAAAAAATACTGGTAAATAACGGAAGGAAAGATGTATACAATTATTTACTTTTACCATAGACATTGACTTGTCCAGTTCTATGTCCCATTGTAAGCAACCTACAAGATGGGCTAGCCCTTAATTAATGCATTTTACCCATTTTTGATATCAAGCAATTGATTGATGTTCTGGATGTTTTTGAAAGAGCAACATTTCTTGCTAGTGGAAGTGCAGTCACTGTTTCTTAAGTTTTCCCCCTTGTGAATAGCATTATTAATTTCCTAAAAACTAAGAAGTTTTCACAAAGTCATTTGCAAGGTTTTGTCAATGAGTTGCTGTTTTCCATTAAAAGTCGGTATGAATTTTTGGAAAAAGAACAAATATTCACTTTTTCCACAATTCTTGATCCACAATTCAAAATTATAGTAGTATTCCAAGATTCAAATAATGTCAAGATGATTAAAAATTAATTTGCTTTGGAGGATACAAGTCTGTCATGTCACCTAACAAAAACAGGTACATACCTTAGGAAAAGTGCGACCGAAAATAGCTGACATAAAGCAACAACATACAATGTGGGGACTTTATTCAAAATTAAAGGCAAGAGCACCAGGTTCTCACATAAAGAGTCCAGAAGAAGAAATTCGGGGAAGATTTGCTCAAACCTTGTGGCAAAATTTTTGATTACTGGAAAATGAACAGTCTGTATCCTCACTTTAAGGAATAATCGTCAAAGTATTTATACATTTTTTAATGATGTTATTGATGTAAAAGATTTCATCAAGTGAAATAGAAGAATAACATTTGATATGCTTTGTACAATTCTAGTATTTGAGGTATTTAAAATTGAGATAATCGAATATTCGAGCTATAATTTAATTTTTGAATTTAATATTCAAGGTCGAGAAATCTGCTTTTTGAGCCATCTCTAATTAATACCCTTTCCAGTTAACTAAGAACTTGTGGTGAAAATGCTGTAAGGCTTGCCCGTTACAATGGTTTCTTAATACTTTTCACCAGAGGGGTCTTATGTGCACCTTAGCATGGCTAACTGGGATTTTTGGGCATTCTTTGAGCCATTAAATATTTATATAGCTATGTCTAAGATGATAGTTTCATTAGAGATAAAATTATTGAGGAGATGATCTTAGTGTGAGCATGTAAAGAAAAGTGTGGCAAACAGTCTGACATTGGGCCTAATACTCTGTGTATATAACAAAATATAAACACGCAATGTTTTGGAGAAATGAGATGCACATAGCACATAATATAAATAGTTCAAGTCAATATCAATAAATATAGAAACACAAAAAAAGAAACACTCACACAGGAAAGTAAACTTGGAAGCTTTCAAAGTACTACTGACTTCTTTCTCAACCTAAGTAAGAATGGGGAGGAAAGGAGAGTGTTGGACAAGGGAAAAGATGGGAGAAGGGAGGGGTGTATGGGGAGAGGGGGAGGGGGTTAGGAAGAGACGTTAGGATGCGACGTTCAAACCCGGAAAGCTATTGGCTTGCAAGTGCCTAATGCACGCCTACGTAAGAGACCACCTAATTTAAATACCATATTTAAAGCCACGAGCCCTCTTCAAAAATCGCAGTCAGTCACCACTACCACACCCTCACCTTGCAATCGTCCCAGGTGTAAAACCTGCAAGATATTCTCTCCACCCCCTGTCTCTTTTCTCCCCAAACTTAAATGCCTAGCGATTTTCCCCTCTACCACTTGTACGTCCACCAATATCATTTACCTCCTTCATAGCCATTTCTGCCCCGCTTTCTATGTTGGCTAATGCACCACCCCCCTCAATCTTTAATAATGACCGCGCCTCCTGCTGGCCATCATCCCCCCACGCATCTCTACCAGTACCTTCACATTGTTTGTCCCACGACTCCATCTTCTATCAATGCTTCAAAGTTTCAGTCATTGCCTCCCTCCCTCCCACTGACTCCACCCTCAATCTTCACACCCTCGAATTGGCGTGCATTTGGCACTTGCAAGCCAATAGCTTTCCGGGTTTGAACATTGCATCCTAACTTCTCTTCCTAACCCCCTCTCCACGTACACCTTTCCCCTCTTTTTTTGTGTTTATATGTTTATTGATATCGACTTGAACAAAATATAATTAAGTATATGAAACAGAAACGTACATACATAATGGACAGAAGTAAGGGGCTGTAGGTATTTGAGATGAGGATATGGTGAACGATGAGAAGGTGAGGAGGTTAGCACTTAATTCCATGCAGATGACTTCTTAACCGGTTGTGCTGCCTCCCAGCCCATGGTGAGTGACTGCTTATACCGTCATGGGGCCTATGACAGTTCTTTTGATTCCTGTCACGGTTGGGTAGTGTTCTCTTTTAGGCCCATCGCCATCAATTGAACACCAGGCATTGCTATGGAAGGAGTTGTTCTTGGCGAATATATAAATGTTTATAATATAAAATAAGCTATGGCAGATAACTGCTAATGAAGTCAAGAAATTTTTTAAGAAAAATGTTTTTTTTTTCACGGAAATATGATTATAAGACTAAATTGCATGGTAATCAGTCTTTTAAACATGAAATTAGCAAAATAATAGATTCGCCATTGAATATGAACTCGAAATTTACACCCGCAATGAAAGTGTTGAAGAGAAGAAAGAATGAAAAAGTTATATATATAAATAAGCTATGACATTGTGGATGAGAAGTAAAAAAGTACTTGTGAAGATAGTGTGACGTTGCAACCTTTTTTCCTCTGAGACAAAATAATAATCACTTATACTCTTAAGCGCTTTATTTCATCCCCTCCATCCACAAGTGGCTATCTCTTGTAATCCCCTGTTTACTCCTCATCACCTTAGCGCCCTCAACTCCAAATCACCAAAATAAATACAAATACGCATACAAATAACAAAAAACAATTTAAACATCAGTGCATAATTAACGCCAAACATCATGGACACAACGTTACAATAGGAAGAGGGTGTTTACTAAGTGTGTAGTTTGGTAATGATTTTTAATAAAAATTATATTTTACCTTTAGTATATGTATTTGAAAACATGATGGGGCTTATCAAAAAGTGCCCAAACTGCACTGGTACCCTTATGTGTACCTTTTATCTGTTAAATCTACTATTTTAGAGATCTGTTTGTCAGAAAATGGTAATAATGATGACTGCGGTGCCTAATGTTGTGAATAAAATTGCTATTTGACAAATTTGGGGTATGTGGCTTTGCTCCAAAATGTATGAAAGATATAATGAATAGTTCATCAATACATTTATTGCCTCAAAGTTCCATAGCGTCAACTGTGAGGCAGTATTTCCTGGTAGTGATAGACACTGAATGCAATATCCTACCACTTTTTAAACATTCCTCTCCATTAATATTGCTCTGATTGTTTGCTTCTATAATATATTTGACCTACATATATGCAGTAAAAATACTTGAATTGTACTGAGGGAGTTAATGGGTATGTTCCTGAAATGATTGAATCTTATCATGATTGTTAAAATAGAATTTGATGCTATATACCTTCAAAATATTCACCAAGAGTACTGCTGCTTGATACTTTGTCGTGAAAAATGCAAAGTCAATGGGGTCCTGCTTCATGAAATACTTTGCCTTATTCATTTTTATTTCTATACATCTATTCGAATATAAAATAGCATGGGGCATCTCATTGGAAATAGGTTAACCTAATTTACATAGATCTTGCGGGCCTCCCAAACAGCTATCAATCCATCGTCTTTTATTGGTTATATAGGAGGGAATGTATAAGAAATAGATAGAGAGGATGCTGGAGGCCTTAGTTTCATGAATTGAACATGACAAATATTCATGATGTGTCCTTACAGGCATGATTGCCTCTTGTCACCAAGGTTAAGCTCTGCATTCAGACTAAGCCAATGTTTAGAGTTGCCATCTCAGGGGCAAATTGAAGAGAGGGGGCTGGGACCCCACAATTGTGGATCTATACACGTTTATGTCTGAATTCATGGGACTTTTGTGGGGTACCCTATAAAATGCTGTGCACCATTTGGAATAATGCCCTTATTATATATGCCTTTTAACATTTAGTTCAGATTATTTATTCTTTTACAAGTGATGTACATGCTTTTTTTACTGCATCAAAACTACTTTTTTCTTAAAACTTAACATGCACCAAAAATAACAACAATTATGTGTCCATCAGTATGACTTGACTTTTGACTACTTCCAGTGATCATTACGGATGTTTAAAATTCAAGTGGATACATTTCAATGAGAAAATGTTTTTTAGCTCCATATATTGAAATAAAAATATAGTCCCCTTGCCATAAATGATAAGTCCATGGAGTTTTTGCCACCCTGAGAATAGGATGAAGAAAGTAAAAAGTATTTGCACTATGAGATTTTTATTCTCCATCAATCTATTACAACTGGCCTAGTAACAGGAAAATATTCCAAAAATTTAGTTACTTAGAATATAAATATAATACATCAGTCATAAAAATCTTTAAGAGATTTACTCAGAGGAGAGAATACAATTTAAGGAGACCAGTATCTCCAATACTTATTTCAGGGAGGAATCGGACTCCTAGGCCCTGGCCCGTTGGTGTAGCCGGTGGGGGGAGGGGATCCGGGGGGTCGGAACCCACCCCTGAAATATAAAGACACAATTATTTTTCTTCATAAGAGAAAAAAAATATTGAAAAATCATGAATTTACAAAATATTTCCTCAACAAATGAAGTTTTTTCGATTACAAAAATTGTTAAAATTAGTAGTAGGAAGAAGAAAAAACCCTCTTCTTAGTACCCCGTTTTTTTATTTTCCCCCCTGGTTTTGGACCCCCCCAAACAAAATTCCTGGCTATGACACTGTGGCCCAAGCTCGCTATTGTGACTGGTTGTCATGAAAAATTAGCACATTTTATTTCAAAAGTGGGCACAAAGAATAGATAATTAAGAGTTATGTTACAAAGTTAATCACAGAAATTGCATGAATTTCTCAATTATTTAATTAAAAATGGAATTTTAAATCATCATCTAGTGCGATTGATTTTTTTTTTTTTAATCTTCTCGGGATACCGCGCGGGTAAGATTATAATAGAGCGCTGACGTTTCGGGTACCGACTCGCTACCCATTCTCACGGCTACTGTTAGTAGGCATGGGCAAAAAATACCGGTATTCGGTAGTACCGAGTACTATTTTTTTTCTACTTCGGTAGTACCGGCCAGTATTTTTTTGGCGGTACTACCGGAGTATCGGTACTAGATATACCGGTACTTCGACGGCTCTGCCATCTTATGTGTTATCAATCAACTACCTACCGCCAGCTACTTAAGCAATTGAGTTTTGATAATATATCAAGCGAAATAGGCCATTTCCAAGAAATAAAACTTCATCGCTATCACCCTTATCACTATTAGAGAATCTAGCCTTCATGCATTTTTCCGATAAATTTTCGTAAAAAAAATCCAGTTAATAATTTTTTCAGTGTATTCTTTCTGTATGTTACGCTAATTTGCCGAAATACCGGATAATTAGGGTAAGACAAGCGTTAAATCTCAACTTATTAACATATTTTATCAATTGTGAAAGTACCGGTATACCGGTATTTTTTCGCCTGTACTACCGGGAGAGTACTATTATTGGTTTTTAATACTCATCACAAAAACACCGGTACATTTTTAAGGACCGCCCATGCCTAACTGATAGAAAATTCGAAGTGACCGTTGAAGCCCAGCATTAGGAGGGGCCGGATTGGTCGAGATCCGATTGTTGTCGCGGAAGACCGTGGACCAGCGTAGACTTAGCTCTGGCAAGCATAACTCTTTTAAGGGTTCTATTCCAAGAGCCACTGATCGAAAATCCGGTGTCTCTGTTTACTTTCTTATTTTCAAGTTTTATTTCAATCGCCTCTTTGGTTAAACGATCCCAGAAATTCCGCGATAACAATCGGATCTCGACCAATCCGGCCCCTCCTAATGCTGGGCTTCAACGGTCACTTCGAATTTTCTATCAGTAGCCGTGAGAATGGGTAGCGAGTCGGTACCCGAAACGTCGGCGCTCTAGTATAATCTTACCCGCGCGGTATCCCGAGAAGATTTTTCAAAAGTTGTTCTCCGGGAAAGTGTTAAATCATATATAGATTGATTATTTTTACGACAAGAAGGGATATAGAATTCATTGATGTCTCGTAACATGGCTAGCCGATTTATTCAAAAAGTTTTTTGTGAAAATGGACATAGGTCTCTTAAGTTATTTCTTGAACTTCTTTTTATATTTTTATCCAGCAAAATTTTATCGAATTTTTATGACATTGTTTTGAATTGTGGCGATTTTTGCTGCGCTCAATGGCATTTAAGGAAAGACAGAGTTAATGAATGGATGACTGGAGTGTGGAGAGCATTTTCGCAGCTATCTCGTGCAGATAAACGTTTTCAGTGGGTGATAAGACCATTGCTTAAGGAAAAAATATAATGCCCTCTTCAGAAATGAAAGCAACCTTACTAGTATGCTGTTCTCTTTAGTTTTAGAAGAATTCTAACAATAAACTCACCCGAAAGGCCACTTCAAAGCTAAATAATTAACCCCAAAAGGAGGAAATAGAAGCATTTATTTAAGACATCCCGGGCAAAGTGCTAGATTCTGTCGCCTAAGCCTCCTTCATTTCCAAGTCCACTAATCCGATCTCTATCCCCCTGCGCTTATGTGCCCGGAAGAAAGAGCTCAAGAACCTTCTCTTTTTCCTATTTTTCCCTTCACTTCCGTTATTTCGAACCCCAGCAAGGGCGTTTTTTTAAGAGCCCGGAAATCTGCGATGCGTGGGAGTTTAGCCGGCAAAAGTAATTCCTGTTCTTTTTCATATCAGGGGATGTTCAACTCACTGCTGTCCGTGCCAAAAGTATTGAGAATAGAGTTTGAACGCTTATAAAAACTATGTTCTCGAAGTTATTTTTATGATTTTGGTACCATTCCTTTCGTTGCTATATTGCGCATTGATAAATAAGGTTGAAAAATGTTTACCCTACGATACGAGATAAATGTAGGTATAAGTGCGGAAGCTAAAAAAGTACCGATTTTTAAAGCTTTGGCAAGTAACCGCAATGTTAAACATTGGCCAACGTTAAACACGCATGAATAAATTTAACAAATTTAATTAAGTAATTGAATAAGGCTCTTTTAGCGTTAATCTTAAGTTCCATACGTTTCCCCCGGTTAGAACTATTGTTATTGTATTTTTTTATGGAACAGCATTTTCTAATGCAACCTCGAGGTATTGCATACATTTTGATATTGCTGTCATTGGCTAATCTTCCGTATCTATGTTCATATATTATCAGTTGTTTCAAATCATGCGTTGATTTTATAACGACTTTTATATTTTTACGCGAAGCTATGGGCGCCGATGGGTAAAAACAGCGGCTGTCGGCACCATGCTGTTGCCAAGTGACGGTACAGTCAGCGCCCATTTCTTCGCCTCTCAAACATATTATTCAATGCGCACTAAAAATAAGAAAAGTAATGGAACCAATATCATAAAAATTACCAAAAAGAAAGGGTATGATTTTTATAAGCGTTCAAATTCGAGTCTCTATACCTTTAGTACGGATAGCTGTAATTGTTTTTGCTTGATGGCCCAAAGGAAAGTAGTTTATTTTTCATTGAATGGGCGTGTTCGTATGTTCTACCATAGCAGCGCAGCATAAATTATCGTTTGACCTAGTAGGTCGCATCAACCCCTCTTAGGAGGACTTATTTTACCTGTTTTTGTGTTTGCTTTAGCTTTTGGCGAATTCATTCAATAGCAGTGTATCCTGTTTAGCATAGAATAAAATTGCATTCGCAGGATAGTCGTCGTGGGTGTGAATTTCTGCATTTTAGTCGAGGATTGTAATAATTGTATTGCGCTCACTGGAAAGTCACCTACATTGTGCACATACTAAACAAGTTTTATTCATATAATTCTAAATCTGAAATTTTATTGGGTAGGAGAAGAAAATATATTATTTTTTTATTCTATTACTGTTTGCGTTAAAGGATATTTATTTTCTTCCGAAGTTTTACGTCCCTCCACCGAATAATCGAATAGGGCGATGCACGACGAGGATCATATCCTGGGCTCAGCCGTCTCTTTTTCGCTCCAATTGCTTGAAAGCGGTTTTTATGTGCCCAATGGAGAGCTTTGAGGAAACTCAAAGTCAGTTCTTTCTCAAAACGTCATCAATGGAAGGGATTTGTATAGGGATATTAATATTTTCGGTGGTAGTAGTCCTTGCATCAAATGAGCCCTTAAAACTTCTTCAAAATCCGACGTCATTAAATGATGTTCTGCGCAAGGCTTGCTTTTGGATGGATCTGTAAGATTAAAAACAGTTTAAATCTTCCTCTTCTAACATATTCAATATTTTACTCCTCTAAGTGGGCAAGAGGGCCCAGGAAAGTCACAAATAGGTCACGAACTCCATAGCTTACATTTGGAGATAAAATACAGAATGCTACTATTTTTTGTTTTGCAGGATACATCGGTATTAAAGGGCATTTTTTAAAATCATTCAGCGTTCTCATTGCGTCCTCAAACCTTGAATTGCGTTTTTATTTTAAAGCTATAGACAAGTATAAGCAGGATCTGTATGCAAAATATCACTAAGGTAATAATGCTGATAGACCTTTATTTCTCATTAAAATACTTATTAAGGCCAGCAAAATGGAGTTCTGAGAAGGTTTCGCCGTAGGAATATTCCATTAAAACTAGTTCTTGGAATCCATATTGGTTGTTAATATACACTTTTAACGAATAGATATGCTGAAATATTGTACTAAAGAAGTAATTTTTTCAATAAATTGCATTTTTTTACAGCAGAGCGGTTCTTCGGGAAGATAACTATGACTACTATGCTAAGCTAGTTACTTAATAACTCGTAAAATTTCAACGAAATGGACGTTTAATGGATAGGTGGAGAATATTTTTCTGTAGCCATTAATTTTATGACAAATATATAGAAATAAAGATAAGAAATCTCGACCATTAAATTTGGAGAAGCGGGCGCACTCTAGTCTTCAAGGAGACTGGAATTTTTTACTACCCTCCTGATATCAGGTCATTAAATTTCGGTCGAGACGAAAATGTAAGAGGTATGTTGAGGTGAAAGACATCAACTGAGTTATGCACGCCAATTAAAGGTATTTTAGGTTTGCTGATGACGGAAAGTCCAAAATATATTAATAGTTATTGCGAATCCCAGCGTATACGTATTAAGTATTACATTTGCGCGAAAATTTCCCGTTCAATTTTAAATATACATATATGATTTTTAGACCTGCTGATATGTAGATATCTATCCCAAATTTCCTACCCTAGGTCTCTTAGGCCAAGGTTGAAGTTTATTAGATCTCCCCTCGTTAACTCTCCTCTCACTCCACTGGTTTTACGAGTTTTTTCCCCTATTAATTCACAGTTTGTATTTTTGTAAATTTTCAGTCGGAAATAATTTAAACAAGTACCCAAATCGCTGGAAACATTGTGCCAAGGGAATTATACATCTGTGAATTATAATTTCATTTTTTAGCGCATGTGTGCGAAAAATGTTTTCGATTGCAATTCACAGTTTATTCCCTCGATTTGACAATACCTTCTGCTTTCAAATTTGATTTACCCAAAAAAATCAAACAGAAATCAGTCTGCTAGTATCCAGGAAATTTGAGGAAAAGTTTTCCATTTCACATACCTTTCACAAAATTGTCGCATTAAAATCACAGGAAATACTTTTTAGTAGCCATCTATCTCCCTACCTGAAATTTTTTTCTAGTTATGGCCTTGCCCTTGCTATCAATTGAGTGCTCAAACTTCGTAGAATAAATGTCATTGGAGGTAATGTTGAGTAACTCCATTTCAGTAAACTTATGATAACTTAGTATAAGTATTATTCATGGCAACGACCGTGTAATTGCCAATGGCTTATCTTATCGGAGTTACCCGCAAGCGCATAAATTCTACAGGGGAAGATTAATTTGTTTTGGCCGGTTTGGAACCCGAATCTCACAAAAACCTCTCTCAAAAATGGCACTCTGCAGAGTAGGATGATACCTTTGCAGTTCAAGTGGTAAAAATGATGTCTCAAATTCTACAAACTTGGTTCATTTCCCGGTCAATGGAATTAATTTTTCCTCTGTGGGATTTTAGCATAATTAATCTTTAGATTATTTCTAAAATGGTATCAAGCAAGATTCCAATGATGATGGTATGCGAATACGATTAACCTTTGTCAGTACTAGTTAAAAGAAATCTGTGAAGGACACAGATGTATCATCTCACTATAACTAAATGTTGTCGGGATTTGGTACCTATTATTCTCAACCAGTGATTCTTACCGAATGCTGGTTTGCATACCTAAGGGTAGACATCACCACATACTAAAAAAGGAGAATAAATTTTGTACATAGTGCGAATATATATATATATATAAACTTTTTATTGAACGCCACAGCTAAGTCGTCACTCTTGTAAATCTTGTATGAAAAAATGCCCAATTAGTTCTTTCATTGCTTCCCTAGAATCACAGCCGTTTCAGCCGAATAGCGCCACCATAAAAAAAACAGAGATATGTATCGATTTGCTGATGCCACGTTCTAAACCGGGTCATTTTTCATTGCAAATATTTTGTTATTTCCTTCGCCTTGCTCCTACGGCATTGCTCCCGACGAAAGTAGCATCTTTCATGCGCTGTACATCCGCTCTGGGCGTATTTACTGATATTTTCCGTCTTTTAATGGTCGATATACTTGGAATAAAATTGAAATATATCGCTTAAACACACCACCTCTTTTTCCTTGTTTTTGGATCTCGAAAAACTAAGTCCATTCTTCCTTCTCAACTTCATTTCTTTTATCAGCTCTAAGCATTTTCCTTCCTTTAGCCATTCAACCTACCCTCTTGCCCATTCCAAGTGTCCCCTCGTCCATCCCATCAATCAAACTTCCTCATGATGCAGTGCCTTTCCTTCATACCTTGAAGCGTCTTCCATCATGTGAGGCGCTGCACGCTGTTGCGAGTCGAGACTATGCCTTTCTGATTTATCACATAGTAATATTAGTGCCATTCGGAGCAGTTATGTTCTCACCAAGAATGCCTTTGCCTTTTTTCACATTGTCTACTTAGTAAGTTATCATACCTCGTCAGGCAGAAAATATTGCATTGTGATGCAAAGCAGTTTGCGCTTCATTGAAATGTGTATTTTGTTTATATCACTTAGGAACACTTTGGGAACACCTAATACTGCATCCAAGACAGTTAATTTTGTTTTAATTAGCTTATTGGTTGTTAGTATTGAATTAACATCTACCTTGAAATCGCTGCATTTCATATGAGGCAATAAAATACATTATGCAATGAAGTGGCCTTTAATCGGGGCTGTGTAAGAAATATAACTCATTTATAGGTCAAAACTCATAAAATAATGTATATTTGGAGATACAAGTGTTTTCAAGATAGCTTCATCACCAATACATATTTTTGAGTGGTTATAAATGTCCATGACCCTATGGCGTAGCCAGGGGGCGGTACGGGCGGTCCGGACCCCCCGAAATATAAAAACACGATTACTTTGCTTCATAAAAGAAAACAGAATATTGACAAGTCATGAATTTGCAAAAGATTCCTTTGACAAATGACGTTTTTTTATTATAAAAAGTGTTAAAACTAGTTTAAAACCCTCTACTTAGTACTCTGTTTTTCAAAAATTTTCCCCTAATTTTGGACCCCCCTGAACGAAATTCCTGGCTACGCCACTGCCATGACCACTAGGAAGAAGAAAAATCAGGATTAAAAAAAAAAGCTATTCATAAGTAAGAGTGCTTTCAGGCTCAATCTCTCGTGCAATTCTAATTTACCGGGTGTTAGAAAATGAACAACGGGGTTTTAACACTCAGCATTATTTATCACGCAAAACTTAAAGCTATAAACGATGCATGAAATGAAAAAACAACTGCCACAATTTAAATAAGAGCCTATAAGTGTTTAATGTGAGCACCTTCGTAAGTTTAGTGTAATAAATAATGCTAAGTGTTAAAACCCCTCTATTCGCCTAGAAATACCCGGTATCAGGGCCACCCGGATGGAGGGGCAGACTGCCCAGGGCCACAGAGTTAAGGGTGCTATTTCTCCTCGGGGGAGGGGGCAGTCACACCCAAAATCTACCTCGGGCCACAAGAAGTCTGTGGGCGGCCCTGCCGGGTATTAATTGATAAAATAAAAATTACTAGCTGTTTTCCACAAATACTTAAATTTTACTTCACGACCCATTTAAATACATTTTGTATTATCTTCCGGTCCGAGAATTTTACATGAATATCCTGGAGTTAAAGCAAGTAGGGGAAGAGGGTGAGAGGTGAGATAAGGGTGGGAGAAGGAGGGGAAGGAGTGTGGGAGGAGCATAGAGGACCAATGTGTCGGGGAAGAAGGAGAAAAAGGCGTAGGTCCGGGGGAGCTATAAGCGAAGTATTTGTGACCATTTTAAACATAATGTAGATAGGTCCTCCAGACTTGCGCCTTCTCCCTCTCATCCCTCCATCAATTCATTGGTCCTCCATTCTCCCCCGACACATCATTTACGCTCCATACCCTCCCCCTCCTTCTCCCACCCGCACCCTCCTACTCAGCCTCTTATCCTACTTGCCTCCCCTCCAGGGTATTTTAGCAAAATGTTTTGAGATGAAGTCGACTGAAGATAATACAAAATGTACTGAAGGCGGTCGTGACGTAAAATTGTAGTATATAAGGGAACCCGGGGCAGAATGGGATATCAAGTTCAAAAAATTAAAAAGCAAGCATAGAATGGTTTAAGAAAATTAACTCAGATTTTTAATAGACCTTTTGAAATGTGTTGAACCCTAAAATTCATAAGTACAGTGGAAAAAATCTTAATTACTTACATATTTTTTTCCCAAAATCAAAAACTTAAGTCATTTGCCCCATTCGGCCCCAAGTATGGGGCGGAATAGGATAATGTGAAAATGAATCACAAAAACAAATTAAACATGTGACACAAAATAAAAACTCGAGTTGTATGTTCTTGTCTTTTAATTTGAATGAATTTTTAGGTTCAGTGCACTTTTACTTAGCCTTTTTTGAAGCCTAATCACAACATTCACTCACAAGTACAGAATCATCTGCTTCGCTATCCACTCCTGCACACTAGTTGTCAGCCAACTTCTTACAAGTGGAACAAGCGACCCAGCTTTCAACTGATTTTAATTAAAATCGCTGCAGTATAAACATAGAGTTGTCTCTTCGTCCCATCATTCTTGTTTTCATTTTTTCTTTCTTCCCCGTTCCGCCCAGGGGTTCCGCCGACTTACAAAAAATATTGGGGGGCCCAAATCAAAGATCTTGCCCAAGGAAATTTTATAAGTAGGGAGTTTTTAGTTTTTTAAGCATTTTAGAAGAGTCATATGATCAGCATTAGAACTCTGATAACTCGAATCCTGATATCTGGGCACTCCGGGGAAAATGGAGAAGCCTGGCACTTTTTTCGTCACACCCATAACCAATTTTTGAGGGGGCTCGGGCCCCCTCAGGCCCCATGGAGTCGGCGCCACTGGTTCCGCCCCATCCGTAGTGCCCCAAAAACAAGTTTACGCTTACCTAGGAACTAACGCCCGAAAATAACGTTTATTAAGACGGTTAATAAAACGAAACTAACGATAATTAGACGTTCAAACACATACCAAAAATTACTGTAATTTAAACGCTTGCATATGACTTACCATTGATAAAATAACTTCCGAAGTTAGAAAACGACGGCTTAAATTCACACAACTCACAGTTCACACGTTAACACTCAATTGACTAAACCAACATGGCTGAAAAAGATGAGCAATAACAGATTAATCTATCTCGAATACTTTCTGATAGCTGTCAGCGCCTCCTAGTCGCAAAAAAAACCAAACGCCATTCTGCCCCGGCCCGCGTTCTACCCCGAGTTCCCCTATATATGAAAAATTGCCATAATTTTTATTTCATCAACTATTCTAATTACATTAATTAATAATGCTGAAATTGGCGGTTTCAATGTTGGCTTCACCGTTTGCTTTCAGCTTATCCCCAGCCAAAAAAGCGTCCTGTGGTGTAGCGTTTGTATGCTCGCAATATGTTTTTGGTGTCCCGTTTTCTTTTGTTTATGCGTATTTCGTGCGGGCCGCAGAGTGGCAGTGGAGTCAACCGCGGTTTATAGCCGGTCGGTACTCCTGTGACGAAGATTCGTTTTTTCGTTGGAGTCCGTTACGTTCGGTTGCCAAGGAAATAACCGCGACGGCCGTGGAAGCGGAGGGAGTGAGTGAGTCGGTAGTTCGAGGTGGTACCTTTTCTCTCACCTTCCTTTTTCTATCCCCCTCTCAAAAAAGCGATTCCCAATGATGAAACATGACTTGTGACACATATAAAGAGTGTAAGTCACTGAGGGAATTTCGAAAAGGACTTTCCTTTCTTTCACTTAACCTTCCATCCGAGTGCAGGCGGATTTTTCCTAACCTCCCCTTTTCTGCACTGGCGCCCACATTTACACCTTGGTTGTTCGATTCCTAACTATACGAGCTCCTCGTCATCGACCTAACCTGAATCTAGCTGGGAGAAACAGGGCCGTGTTACAGTACGTAGGCCACATTATGGTGTATTGAGATTACGTTTGAAATTTAGTAATAGGGAAAATTGAGGGAAAAGTCCCCCGAGTGAAGTCAAGAGAAAAAAACTTAATAAAAGAGGCAATACTGATAGAATTGGCTTAGGGAGAGGAGAAATTGAGGGCTGAAGTATACTATTTTTATATATTGGCCACTACAACTTGACTTAATGTGGCACAACTACAACATGAAAACACAAAAGGAGGGTTTGCTGGCACACAACTACATAAAATTGCTTATCTTGAGATTAAACATTAGCAAGGGAAAGAGCTGTGTTCCTTGAGATCAAAACATTTTCGTGACACCTCTAAAATCAATTTCGCGATTATTGAGCGGTTTGTGCTGAGATTAAAGAATTATACCATTACTTCACCTGATTCATAATAATTCAAGTTATGCAAGTGAAATTTGGTACTGATTAATTTGTAATGTTACACTGGCATCCTAACAAATTAGAAAAAATCGGAGCAGATACTTCGTACCTTCGTAATGACCCTTTCTGTAATATATCTCAATTAACGTTATAGCGAAATTTGATGATATAATATTTGGTCCTAATGATTTACTGTGATTCTACGCGTTCCAATAAAAAGTTGTGGAAGAGGTGGAATGATTGGTAAAATAAATGGAAGGCACTCATGTGATACAATAAGTGAGATGTAACTTGAGTAGGCCAATTCTCTTATTATCGATAGATAAATTACACTCGTCAAACCTATAGATTTATCAAATTTTACTAAAGAGCCATAGGTTTCTCGATAGACTTATAATAGTAAAATTAATTATTTTCTAACTATAGGGAGTAGGAACATATATAAACGTGCTGTAGCTAATGAAAACGAAACCTTTGGCGTTGGAACTATGCTTTTCATTCATTAAGTGGAGTAAATTGAATAATTTCTCGTTGCATTTTGTTATAATGGATTGACAGCGGGTAAAAATATGGGTGGGTAAGTGGATGGTTATTTTGGACGCATAGGGATGTATCTAGAAAGAGTATGGTGAATACGTGCGTCTAGGACCTGTGGAATAGTAGGTTTGGGTATGTATGCTAAGAGAGGAATGCTGCAGGAAGGAAAAGAATAGTTGATGACGATGCTGGTGAGTTTGGGCATAAGGGGATAATTGAAAAGGGTTGAGTGCCTTAGCCTAGACTACGCCTTAATGAAGTGATCATTAGAGTAACGCATTCGTGTTCATTGCTCCACAATAGTGGGTCGATAATCGGGTTCAATTAAGCGCAAAGACCGATCGCTGAGAAGAGGTTGTAAGTGGTTATGTAAGGATGGAGTAGTAACCACCTGAAAAATGCCTGAATTGTGGTCTCAGTTTATGGCGAGAGCCTGCAAAGCCATATCGATGGCGAAGTTCTAACGACACGTATCTCAAATTCGGCCGGTTTGAGACAGGCATCTTAAAAATAAGAGTAATAACATTTAAAAAATAAAATTCAAGCAAAATACAACTAATTGTTTGCAAATGTATGCTTCTTTTTCAGTTTTATGAACTTTTGGTTTTTAATTCCAGTGTGCAAGTAAAAGAAATTAATCGTTTTTTTGCTCTCCTGAAAAGTTGCTATTTTTGAGATACGTGTTGTTAGAACTTAGCCATCGATATGCTTCCTTATTTGAGGCCGATACTTACTCCGAAAAAAGGATAAAGACTTATAAATTCTCAATTCATCATAATTTGCGTAATTTTTCCTTTCAATCTTCAATTTATTCAATGAAGTATTGTAAACAATAATGAGCTATTGGTAAACATTGTATATAGTTGTATATTGATAAAAGTGTGAAGTTCAATGGAAAGCCTTTTCCGCCGGTTATTGATTATGCTTCTGATTTTTCAGTGGAATACAACAGTTTCTTCTCCGTCGCTAAGGCATCAAATCCGTCGAAGCGTATCCAATCCGGATATGCCGCGATATTTAGGCAATTTTTAGCGCCGAACATAGCACTCGAATTTGCTTCCCGTATTCCTATTGACTTGGGGATAGAATATTGTTTTCCACGTCGTGGCCATCTGATATCCACCTCCAAAGTTGAAATTTTCCGGATTTTTCATTACATAAATTGACTCTCGTATTACTCCTGGAAAGTAGGTCCGTACCTATTTTCCCTCTCATCAATTTGGTTTCATCAGCTTTAAAACTGTGCCGCAGTCCCGACGAGGCATGTTGAGAATCGGAATTCCTTCTTCTTCATGCTCCTATATTGTGATATTACTAGCGAAAAGCACCTGTTACAATTAAACACATGGGTTAATATAAAGATGTATTAACAAGTAAATTGACAAAGAAGTATATTAAACAATCGCTCATGCATAAACTTTTTCATCGTGAGGTGAAACACCCTCGCTGAAGCATCATGGCGGTGATAGCGGTCTTTGAAAGAGAGCCTATGATATTTCATTCGACTTATAATTGCATGTGAATCTAAAAAACAAGTCAGGCACACCATTATGACGAAAATATTTCATGACATCTTGAGTCCTTTCGAGCATATAACAGGGGCCTCCAGTAAATCACTACGGTTATAAGACCATTCGACTAAGTTGATCACGGCTAACCTATGCCAAGCGTCTATTAAGGCCGTTTTACACGGTACACGGAATTGCGCAGGTTAGAGCTGCATTAATTTCTAAAATGGTGTGGAATTGCGCGATTGCATGAACGAAATTAGAACAGGGGCTATTTTGCCGTCTCGCATCCACGCATTCTCGCATGTGTTCTAGCAATTCACCGCTTTACACGACGCAATTTTGATTGCGCCTTCACACGTACATCAGACTGTGCAATTCCGTGTACCGTGTAAAACGGCCTTTAGGTGAAAATAACCGTATGCTCATAATTGTTTTTGATAATTTCGGATGAAATTCGACCTCTCGGTCTCTCTTTAGGCATACATGAAATAAATATTGACACAAGAGGTATTTTAGCACGGCAATCAATTGTTTTCTCCTTCTCTTACCATAAACTGGCAAATTATCTTCGAGTTTGATTTTCATTAAAATATGTCGGGCTCCAATATAAGCTATGGAATTCTTAGATGTGAAAAAATATCCGGAGTTTGAAGCAATTTATTTATGTGATTGCTTATGACTGGTTTCCATAATGAGAATAGTAAAATAGTGTGAAAAGGGTAGGGATAGGAGTTTAAAGTTATTAAAAAATAAGATCAAGACACAATAAACATTGACCTTGCAGATATTTTTTTCCGTGTTCTCGAGCAGATTCTTGACTCCTTTATTGTTTTTGCAGCTGTTCTCTCGGGAAAAGGCAGTATTTACGCCCTAATTCGCCCAGTTATAAAAAAATTCCATCTCATTCGCACCGCTGAACCGTAATTGCATTTTCTGTTGATATTTTAAGCTCTCCTTGGCTAGGTTGGATATTATATCTCCTATTCCTCTTGTTTCGAGCAGACAAATATTTCTGGGACAAATAGTTAGGTTCAAGAAGCCTTCCTATTTTTTTCGCACATTGCAATTTATTGCCGTCTTGAAACGGAAGCGACTAATTGCATTTCACTCCGAGAGACGTAATTTCTCCTTGACGCCTGAGGAAAAAAGCAGCCAGTCCAGTCAGAGGCAATAAGGCAGCAAGGTTGAACGACCTCGTCTGAGCCAAACGTGAGGAAGGTAATACCGGAGCTAAATGAATGTTACAAAAATCAAATAGCCCAAAGAATAGTAGTTCTGAGATTCCCCCTCAAAAAAAATTATTTCCATAAATTATTATTTAATACTTCAATATTTATTCTCCTCTTTATGCTAATACAGGAGATGAAAATATGCCCTCCCCTTGTAAAGAAGCCATTAAAAATTTATTAAAGGGGAAAAAAATCTTGGTATCCACTTTAGACTTGTATTAAACTAGCTGACCCGGCAGACTTCGTACCGCCTAACTATCAATGAACTTACAGTTTAGTAACACCATTTATAAATCAAGAGCAGCTGTATCGTTAATAATCATGTTTAATTTATTACAATAAAATAAGATACAAATTCAATAAAACTACGTAAATGAGTATCAAAATAACTTAAGAAATTTTAGGCATAGTGGTTTTATAAAGCAGTTAATGAAATAAAAATTATACGCATTCAGTTGTTGGCTATTAACCGTAAAACAATGTTTATGTTTTAAGTCTGTTGCGTAAACTTAGCCCGTTCACGGGGCAGGTTAACACAACGCCAGACCGACGCTTGACTGATGCTCAAAATCGTGTAAGAAAAGCCCCTATGAAGCAGCAATCGTATCAAATGACTTTAGGCGCGCCAATTATAGTATCTCTGTTTGGAAAAAATGCACTGCGCAAACGTGCTGCATGCGCAAACGCACCACGGTGTGCCCCACACATTCGGGTTTAATGTCTTACGTCACGCACCTTCTGATAAACAACAGTTTTCGTTTTGTTATCAGGCGTAAGATAAAGCGGATGAAGCTAAATAAATATAGCAAAGCGAAGTAGTGACGCAGCGAGGGGTTTTTGGGGGTTAAACCCCCCCCCAAAAGCTCAGAGAACTTTTTTATAAAAACTTTTGTTACTAATTTTAGGGAGACGGATGGGTAACAAACAAAACATATTTAACTATTCACACAGCCGCAAAACCCACTTTTTTGAACTATTTATCTTAAAAAATTATCTGGGGGAGGGTCCCCACACCTCTCACTTACCTTAGCGAGTTTTCTATACCCTACAGACCCGTAGTATTAGCTGCGCCCTTGAAGCGAAGAAAGAAATACAGCGTATAGTTTACCGACTCGTAAACATACCACATATTATTTACCATGAAAAAATAATAGGTTTTCTTTGGCAAATGAGAACAAACATCGCAAAAACTGAAAGACTGGCCATGCGATTTGTTAATCGTTATTACGAATGCAACACTAATTGGAAATTGAATACGTTTAAGCTCAAAAGGGCATATGATTGGGATCATGGAATCTTTGGAATGACAACTTCCTCATCTTTGAGTTTTCCTTTGAGTAAAATCGCGTGAATCACATTCATTATCAATTTTTTAAATAACCAAACACGTTCCGTTGGATAGCTATGGTTGGTTTAGGTTTCGAAAGATCATGAACACAGAGCCTACCTTTAGCTGTAAATCGTGCCGTGGTAAGCAAGGTACGTCCAAGGACTTTATATATTCAGTTAGATGGTTGGTGACTTCGTCTTCGTTTATTACTCAGTTAAAAGATTTGAATTCATGCAGAGTACCAACTATTTGATCCCGATTTACCTAGTTTGAGTGATCCACATCTTCGTTCTAGGCCATCGAAATTGCTCACTCAATCAACCATTTTTTATTTTTGCGGTGATCAATCATATTCTGGAACTCTTTATTGATGAGCTCACCTTCCATTGAAACTAATTTCCAAATATTCGGAGAAAATGTAGTCAAAATGCTCGATTCCTCGACAGGAACACGGACATTACCGTTTGTCAACAATTGCTTGAAGATTTGTTTACAAACACGGTAGTGAAGAGTCAACTCGAGCTGGGCTTAAAATTAGCTAGAATTAAATTTTTAAAATAAAATTTCAATATTTTGAATATATTTAGTAGTTATAATATCATGTTGTTACGAAGTTCAGTTATTAAATGGGTAAAAACAAAACAAATAATTTAATTTGTAGTTTTGACCTACTCTGAGGTTTTGACCGACTTATCAATTGTTGTTGCGTTACTAACTCCTAAAAACCATAAAAACTAAGAAAGAGATGAAATTTTTTTGTGAAATTATACTTTTTTTAATAGCCTATATGTTATCCGGAGCTCAGACGAATCCAAAGAGCCTTATGCCACTAAAATCGGTGCAGCCGTTCTTGAGTTATAAGTGTTCTAACTAACACGATTTTCGACTTTCTTTTATATACCTATATATAGATTGATTCTTGGCGTTTTTTCAGGTAGAAATGACGTTTAAATGGTTACTTACGTAGGAATATAGCTTTTTATTTAATATTAATGACAAATGATCAATTAATATAGTAAATTCAATATTGCGTACTTAACCCAAGCCCTAAGCGCAACTGATAGTAAGGAAATGCATAATTTAATGATCTTTGTTCGATTTTTCACCCCGTAAGGTAATAGAATTTTTAAATAAGGCGTGAAAGATAGCATAGTTTAGATTTGAGCATGCTAATTTTGCAAAAAAGCATTGCTAATATGGCATGTATGATGGTCCGTTAAAATTTGTTTGATGGAAATCGATTGTTGATAGAATGGGGTATCTAATATTGAAGTAATTAAATTCTATGATAAAAATCGTTATGGTTATATTTTACTTTCCTCGCAATAATTTTCAGACTATTACCTTCTTCCATAGAGTAAATCAGAGATGGGTATCACAAATATGGTTTTACATTAGCAAAACATCTGTATTGATATTGATATTGGCCTTTAAATGAAATTTAGATGGTATTCACAATGCACGAATTTCACTTCTGTGAAAGTTAGAAAGGTAAGAATTTGATTTTACTCATCGCTAATTATGTATATGAAAGGTGCTATGCGAACAACCTGACATCCGAAATTTAGCACATGCTTACCGAAAGTTTATAGACGAATTCCTTAGAGTAAATTGAAATTATCAGCAATCCAATTATCAATGCGATAAGTAGTCATTTGTGTTACGAATAGTGTCTTCAATCCAATAGATTCACTTTGAAAAGCTTTCTTACACCACAACTCCCTGATAAAAATATATATTGTCGCTTCCAATCAGGCTTTCCAAGCATAAATGCTTGATATCAGCAACGATTTGAGGTACTGAATTTTTCTGAGCCGTGATAAATCGCAGTTAATCCCAAGAATATTATTACCATTACTGCAATGAAGACTACATAGAAATGTTTAAAATTGTCTGTATTGATCATTTTTAGACTGCAGTATGGCAGTTATGGAGGACAGCGCTGTCGAACTGAACACATTATCATGGGTTGTGAGATTTCAATTTATTTTTTAGCGGTTTCAAATACATATTCTATTGAAATATTCCTATGGCTTACTGCGTAAATGCAAACTACTACTTCAATTTATTGTGTAAACCTACTTCAAATATAGAAATGTGTACTGCCGGCATTATAAATTTTATGGAAAAGTGAGAGTAATTTTTTCTATTATTAATACATTAATCATAAGTCGGTTAGGAATGGGAGGTTAAACATTCCAAATTTTGACGCTTCGTGGGACTTCAATTTATTTTAAGTGGTTTTAAATAAACATTTTATTTTAATATTTCTACAACTTACTGCGTTCATGCAAACTACCACCACAATCGCTATTGTTAACCTACCGCTTTTGGAGAAAATTTCCCTGCCGTCATAATAAATGTTATAGAAAAGTGAGATTACATCTTTTCTATTATGAATACATTTATCACATGTCGGGTAGGAATGGGAGGATCAAAAATTCGAAAGTTTGTGTGTGAAGAAACATCCACTTCAGCATTTCTTTGTCTTCGCACCCGCAAGCGTGTGTAATATTTACCAGGAGAAGCCAAGAGTCTCTCGAGAGAGAAAAAATGTTGTCTCCCCCTGGATTCCCTCTCACTTAGAGTGCACTTTGTCCGCATCCCACACACAACCTTGGGAAAGCCTCTCCCTTTTGTTTGCTCACACATCATTTTCTCTCCTTGGGGTATCGTAAATCACAACTCTCTTGCTTCTTCCACTTCGCGACCAGCGGCAAGAATAGCACTTTGGTCGCATTGGTGCGTGAAAACACTCACCCATCACTTAACTCTCTTCCCCGTCATCCGGAGATGTGCGCGAGTACCCGCTTTCACCGCATGCAATCACCTTCAGCCGCAAAAGTCACTCAAAGCAAGCTCTCTGATCAATCAACGGCGATAGTCTGGTTTTTCCAAGTGCTGGGGATCTCCTGGAAGACAGTTTTGAAGTAGGAAATTAGATACTCCTGCTGTTTCAGAAGCTTGCAGGGGATCGGGTATGTGTTGTGGCTAGCGTTGTCTTCCCAACCCTTGGGCTCGGATTCAAATCCCGGCGGTGGCAGAGAATTTCAGAGACTGCCCAATCCCTGCTTGAATGTCGTGTGGAGGATATTTCAAGCGCAACACTCAAGTCAGTTGAATGGGACGTTAAGCCGTGGTCCCCTTGGCGCCTTTCGTGAAGAGCAGACTAATGCCGACGCGGGGGTTTCTCTCCATACTTCCATATCCTTTCCTCTGGTCAAAAATTACCTTAGCAGCCGGGCGCCTCCTCCTAATACCATACCAAATACTTGCAGCAAAGTAAAGTCACGTAACTGACATTTGATACAAATTCGAAGGAACATAGAAAAACTTTGGTTTTTATGAATTTTATAAGTTATGAAGTAGTTATTTCCTGTGTCAAGGCGTTTAGTATAGGATCTTTAGTAATAGTGGTTTCTTTTTAAGGTAAAATACAGTAAATACAATCCAATATCGGAAAAAGTATTTAAATGCGAATCATATATTTTTTGTGACTGAAATAAACTGTGATGAAGGAACTTAACAAGAAATTACTCTTTATAGTAATACCGATAAATCACGATGCTCCATCTAGCACTCAAGATAGTTAGTGCATACAGGCACTTCTCATTTCCATAACTTCTATGGCTAATATATTTTGTATACCTTCAATATTCATTTATAACCTACGCAAATACTGGCGTCATCATTTGGAAGAATGGCGGGGACTAATTTAGAAATAACTACCAGTACGCCCAAAGTGAAGGAGGGAAGTCAAGTCCCCCCGAAAAGTCCATCACCTACTATTTTTATCGAAACGCAAAGTTTTAATTACGGAAACTTCACTCTTCTTGATTACCTTTAACGGCTGCCTTTCTGCCAGGTACCCAAAAATAGAGGTTCTCACCGTTCATTAGCATGCGTCTTACGTTGGATTTTTGACAGAGATGTCGAACTGATAGTGAATATTTTCAAGAAAAGTTACGGTTCATCTCGTTATCTTTAAGAACAACAATCAAATCACTTTTTATGTGCTGTCTAGGAAAAAAATGAAACTTGAAAATACTTCGTTGGATATGAAAAAAAAAATATTTTTTCTTTATTCCACGTCAATGATTAAATTTATCCCAACAAAACATTATTTCTTAAGATCAAGCAGACAGACATTCCTTCTAAACCTATATAAATCTGCATATTACCCTGAAAGCCACCTACAGAGGTGTCTGGCAGGGTATGATCACCACAGAACCATCGCAACATAGGATTAAAATTTAGTTCCACTAACATGCACAACGCGTCATGTAAGCTACATATGACACATAATCTACCATATCCGGCTTATGAAGGTAATCTGCCTATGAAGCTAGAGCATACAAAACATGCTGTTAGAAATATCAGGAAAATTCACAAGCATGCATTAAGGAATTAGTTAAATTAATGAAATTAGTGAGCTACGCTAACAGTCAACTAACCTATTTATAAATCATAACGCTGCCGTTATAGTCTCTAACTGATTACGGAAAACACGGCATTCTAAATATATCTGTTCTACAGTATTTTTCACAAATTTAATTTTTAAGGTCTCATTTACGGTAATGTGCTGGCGATCATACACCAAAAGATTTAACATTAATAACAGAAGATAGCTTTTTTGCCTGTGGCATAACTTGTGCATATAAAGTAAAATCATACTTGGTATATGGAAAAGAAGTCCTGTGTTCTATTGTTGGGAAGAAGAAGCGATTGTGTCCTCAAATTATAAATATAATATATGTATTGAAGTGTCCTAGCCTATATATAGTTCGTTTCTCAAAACAGAATTTTCTAGTAATTATTGCCGGGTAATATAAATTGGTACCATAACTCATAGACGTAGGTACGCTTCGAATATGGATACCGGGACACAATGTAGCGTTTGCAGCTTAACTTTACAGCTTTAAAGGATCATGATATGGGAAAGGAAAAGAACCTGTGTATATTCTTCCCTGAGATTTAAGTCGTACTGACCATACTTTCGTCATGAAACGACACTATGAATGTTAGATTGTGGTTGATTAAGACCTTGATAATGTGGTTACGTATCGAAAACATTGGTCACGAATAAGATCTCGGGGTGGAATGTCAAAGTAAATATTGCAAATATTTTTCTTTCAAAAGCTACCTTTACCCCAAAAATCAGTTTTGGCATGAGATATATTCCGTTTTCTAGGCATCCCTTACCCAGATGTTAAGCGAATCAGGCTGGGAGCCGTTAGATACTCGGAGGCTGTGCTAGGCTTAGATTGCTTGAACAATTGAGGAGATATATCTGTAAGAGTACACGGAGAGCATCATCTTAGAGCGCTACTATATTTCCAGGTCCCACAAAAGTGATAAATTAAGAGAGATATTTTTCCGAACGGATTTTGTCAAAAAACAAACATGGGAATTCGTTTTTCCCCCGAACCATGAAAGGAATGTTATAAATGCAAGTCATAATTTTGTTTCAATATTTGATTTTAATATGTAAACGGCCGATGTCCTAACACCCCCTTCCACACGCCTTTTTAGGCGGCTTGCGGGGTAGTGGGTATGTAGATGTGGATCTACTCTAAGGCTGTGCCAGGAGGGAGAAGGATAGATATTAAGTTATACTGAGAGATGCGGAGTTGGAGGCCATTGGTGATGAGCATCCGTGGATAGCAATGTGTAGGAGTGTAGCGAAATTGCTGTGGTGGACACTTAGTAAGACTCCGATGGGAATGTCAGATGCAAGTCCATTAGCAATGCAAACACAACTCCTGCCTGGATGTTTCCCCTCCATTAGTTCAAGCACCTGCCTCGGAAGTTCCGCTAGCATAGATTGTAGATGCATTGAAGACTGCATCCTATTCCGAGGGGATGTTAACGGAAAATATCCCACAGCATCTACTCCTCAATCCCTTATGGGGATGTTTTGTGTCCATGGAAATGGCTAATAATTTGTTGCCGAAGAGCCTGGATATTAGGTAGTTAGTTATGTTTCGATCGAAGTAAGAAGTTACTCTGTAAGTTATAGAATAATTAGTGTAGGATGCTACGTGAGAATAACTTTGAATCCCAATACTTTCAATAGCTTCCGGCTCAACTTTGTGGAAGCTGAAGTATACAAATGTCAAAACGGAGTCGTTTTGACATTTTTGAATGCCAAATATTAAAGGAGTTTTTATAACCGAGAGTTATAATATCCGAGCGCATCACCATTGAGGTCGGTTGACCTTCCATTAATTCATTAATAGAAATAATGATAAGAACACTAGAAATACACAAAATTGGTGCATAATTCAATTACAAACTTCCAGCATTTTTCCACTCTAGCAGTTTGATGAGTCAATAATTCAATTTTTTTAATGCATAATTTATCCAGAGCATATTTCGTGAAGCATTATCATCTAATTGATTGATGGAGCTGATTATATAGGCACAATGACTTCTCAAAAATTGTATGGAATTTGTTTTACCCCTATCACTTCATGGATTTGGAGGAAGATTTATGAATTTTAAGTTTAAATGCAATTTCAAATTATTCTTTATTTGTGACCCTGGAGGGAATTCTTGGGAACGTTATACACGATGATATTGTTTTTTTATGAGTATTGATGGCGATGTCGTTATCATAATGTTCATTTTCATTAATCATCGTGACTCAATTTAGCAAAAAAACCAGTAAGATATTTTTGAATAATGTTTTTACGGCGAAATGTTTACCAAATTTTTATTATTAAAACCAAATAATGGATTTGTAGCCATTTGAAAATGAAGCTGCCTGAAAAATAGTAAATTTAACATATTGAAATGAAACGATCTTTTTTTATTGAAATGGAATGTGATTTATACTAATTATAGTTTAGAAATATTTGATGAATTAATGGAACAGATTGGAATTCAAACATCTAAATATTCTTCAAATGGAGTTCATAATAAAACTAGGTTACTCCATGAATTATACCAGATTATTTTCGCCATTAATAAACCGAATACTCGAAGTGAAAGCTAAGTTACTCTACTAAACATTTATAAACAGGAGAGTCATTGCTTACAGCTCCAAGGTTTATGCATTAGATTGCATTGATGATACCCTTTCGCCTAGTTTTTAGAATATCGCGGTCGGTTCGAAAATCTGCGTTCAAATAAAACCCCTGATCTAGTAAAGCATGTAAAAGTAATGTGATGCGTGTACTAACATGTATATAGTAAATAAATTAACCTCTTGAAAGTGGAAAAAGCTCTCACTCTGGAAACTTAAGCTCTTTTCTGGCACACTTCTTTTATCTGTTAATAATATTTAATTTTTATTTCGCCAGTTCCGGAGAGTAGTGAAAAACTTCGTAGGAGGATAACATTTTCCTTGCAACCATTTTTTATTTTCCGGCTGTAATTAGATATTCTCTCAACTTCAAAATAAAATAATATTCACCCGCAAAAAAATGTGGAAAACTTGTCCATCCCATAATTAAAATCTTAATTTCGGTATCCCTTATCATTGGAAGAATAATAAACTTGTCCATTCATAGATGCTTTTTAAGGATGCGTTATTGAATTAATGTTTTATTTCGTTGTAAATTTTTAATCGATTTTTTGGTAAAAAAAATTGTCCTCGCGGAAGTGACCTTTTCACTTTATTATTTGCCAAATATATACGTTATTTACGGTTTACCCATTGAAAAGTTGAGTTTTGAACCCTTAGTATTGGAAAAAAATTTTGCCAGCCAATTAAAGAAACTATGAAATCATTTCTGGGTTCAATACTTTGTAAGTCACTTAGTATATATTTTCGATTCCATTTGTGGGATCCACTACAGTGTAACTCGCTTTTTCATTCAACGCGGCGTTCCAGTTCCTTTTTCCATCCTTACTTTTCTTTTAAGCAAAGTTTCCCCACCAGAAGGAGTCTATAGACCAATGTAAAAGACATAAATGAAGTACGAATCAAATTCATCCTCGCCTTACATTTATTAGCTGTGATCTTCCTTAAGTACCTTGCCCTTAACCTAATTCCAAGGAGATATTGAATTAATGAGTTTAATAGCTTGTGAGGAACGGAAGAATGCATGTAGAATAGAAGCTTCATTGCGGCTCATGCAAATAGTTTTAAAATTACATTTTTTCCATCTCATTTATTTGAAACTCTTTTACTTGCCTTGGGGGACCACTACCAGTGCTCTCAACAACTAAGGAATGGTGACGCAGACGTGTTTAGGATTTTTTTGCGTGGGCTCGATGACTTCTTACGAGCACCCCTACTTCGAATAATTTTAGTCTCTATATATTAGAGATAATAAATTAAGGGCCCCAATGTATGTTAAGGTAATTTAAAAAAAGAAAAAAAAATCCCGTTATATTTATCCAATTCTACTAGAAATTTTTCATTACAATCTATTAAAATTTTCAATTAGAATTAAGTATGATGTTTGGGTTTTCAAGGTGCTTATGCGCGCCTTAAGAGACCGTGTGTGCTTGACACGGCACCCATGCCCACCCACAGTAGGTGGACACGCCCACGAGTAGGGAACACTTCCTTTAAAGGCTGTATGGTCTCCTTTTTCCTTTCCACAGTAATGTTCTAGGTTAATCCGTCCCTCTTTATCTTCATCCCCTAGAGAAGCAATGTGTTTACAACCCCCGCAAAAAGTCGCTTTTTACCAGAGAGGACGGCCAAGATATCTAAAAGATAGCTTGAGAGAGATGCTTCATGTAGGCGTTGAGTGCCATAGTGTAAATGGCTACGGGCGGAGGAGGAGGGGTTGGGCGCTGCCTCTTTGCGGGGTCAACCTTGGGAAAGGATATCAGTGATGGTAGTCAAAAGGCAAAGGGTTTCATATATGTGACCATTGCTTCTTTGAGTGTGAGTGGAATTAAGGATGTTATCACATTCTGAAGGCTTTGGCTACTTCTTTGCGACTCCCACACAAGGATGGATTGCCGGAGTAGCCACGATCTTTCCCGTTTTACATGGAACCAAGCCTTTGGGGATAAAGAAAGGAATTTTCGTTCCCTCTTCCTTTTCTTGTATAATTCCTTCAAACACTCCCAGTATCCACTCTCTATCTCCAGCCCATCCAAAGCCCCGAATTTCACGAGGGCTAAAGAGAAGGATATATATATTTTTTTTTCTGTTCCAATCGAGCGAAAAGAAGGAGGCTGCTTTCCATTCTACTTTTCCTCTCTTCTTTTCTGAAGGATTGTGTGGGGGAAAAATTGCGTGGAAACTTTTGTAAGTTGCCAAGTTGAACGGGTAACATCTGTTGCTCGGCAAGTGCCAATTTTCCTTTATGTATTCGGTAAAAGATTAAGGGGCAGGCATTTTTTCATGGAAGAAATTGTACGTCAATGGCGATAGAGTACTTGGGAACTCATCTTAAGCGCATTTGTATCTTAGACACGTTTAGTTTGCATTGCATACTGCGGCAAAATATCGATCATGGGACGACCACCTATCCGTCTAAATTTTACATCTCTCTACTCTCCACTTCATTATATAATCCCTCAAGATTGCCTCTGCCAATATGATTCAGTTCCGGTTGCATTTTTCCCTCTGAGCAAAATTCTTACCCGGATTATTTCCAGCCCGTAATTATAAATTTGATTGGACATTGAAGGATAGCGTTGCGTTAAACAAGGAGAGGATTTTTAAAACATCAAGAGCTATCAATGAAGCGTAGCTATCATACTTCGGGTAATATTTTTTCCATGATTTTCGTCGAAAAGTACGGGTTTGGCCAAAATTGCTTTCGAGGAATTGAAAGAGCATATATTTGATTGAAAACATATAGAGGCATCGAAGAGTGGGGGAAACCATGTAACACTAATTCTGTGTGGTCGCCTTTGTTCATTATTTAATTAATGTAATTGTAATTGTAAATGTAACTGTAAAATATAAGAATTGTATTTATACATTTAGCTCATATAAAGTAAAATATGCATGATTTACTTGCATGTAGAAACGTTGCAGTAAGCTAAAATGGTTATTTACCGTGAAATTTCACTAAAACTCCGGGTGAACTGATTGAACTTCTTTAGCGGTAGATAAAATCAGACAAAAAATCACACATTTTCATGATGATGATTACAAAAACAGGAAACGGAATAGATTAGAGGGAAAGAGAACTGAAAGATCTCAATAAATGCATTATATTTTTCATCTTCCGCGATCTTCTAGCCCATATGCGAAGTCGTTACCAACTTGTTTTCTTGCCTTATATTTCTTTTTATTTAGCTATTATTATCAAGCTTTTTTAGCCGATTGTTATCACGATATCATAATATTTTTCATGAGAACTCAAAAAAACTTTAATCACGCATAATCATTCTTCTAAAGTAAGAGGCATCTATTTTTAATTTCTTTCTCTTGCAAAAATTTGAAGATGTACCGTGGTGAGCCCTTTTTTCTCTGTAGGGAATTGCTGGTTACTGATAGGAGAACGAGAACTTATTCATGTAAGCTTGATATTACATTGGCCAAATATGTCATGAAGCAAAATAATGTTATTCAGGGTAAAATGCTTACTCTTACTTACTGGGCGAGAGTTTAAGAAGCTGAAGCAGTGTAATTTTTCTTAACGAAGCAAGCCAATCCTCCGACTAAGAATTTGAACTCTGATCTACAAATACATCTACATAATACCCTGCGAGCCACCTCTCTAGGGTGTTGGCAGGGGGTAATCAATCACCAGCATGCAGAATGCAATTGGATTCCCACATGCACACCACACGGTTCAAAAAACGTTACGCGTACTAACAAATTATGCTATCACATGCTGTTAAAAATAATTATAAAATTCAGAAACATGCATTAAGGAATACAAAGTCAAAAGGCTACACTACCAGTCATCTAATCTATTTGTGAGTTCTAACGCTGCCTTTATAATCTCTTATTGATCGTGGAAAAAAGACATTCTGAATCTGTCTGTTAAACAGTCTATCTCTCTTATTTTATTTATATAATCTGATGTTCCGTAGTACATTGGCGTTCGTAAGATATTTGCTAACTTTGTTAGAAAAGACACTGCTCTTGAATTTATCTTAGAGTCTATGAATTGAATCTAGCATAATAAGTCTATTTTTCAATCTGCGGTGTAACAAATATTCACACCCGAGTTTATCTAAGAGGCCATGTGAAATTAAATTCCGCGCTGCAAAATTAGGCTTTTACGTTAACATAACACTTTTGTAATGCTCTTCGAGATTTCTAAAGAAGAGTGTAAGCTTTGGGTGAATCTAGGGACAAAAATCAATTCTATAGACCACATGTGTCTTTCCGGATCTCTTTCTCGTACGGAAATGGAAAATATGGTAAAAATTGGCTACCTCTTATCTCTTGAAAATACGACTCGGAAGTCCGCTGTAGAGGTGGAAGCGATGGAAACACAATGGCTCGGGTCAGAAGAGGGACGAGTGGTTTACGGTATAGTATTCTTATGTGTTTCTTCTTGACAATGAGATGGGTCGGACGAGTCAGGGGTTTGAATTGACGTCACCCTGGGGAATATGCCTCGAAGTGTAAGTGATGTAAAGAAGAGGAGATAAGAAAGAAAGGGAAAAGATTATCTCCTACGTTGCTGTCTGTAAAAAAGTCTTGTATGATTGAAATTGTACCTGAGCATTGAATGGAATACATGAGGCACATTTCCGATCAGTGAGTAAGATGTGACTTCTTTAATTAATCTTTGTTGGAATCGTAATTATTGAGGATTGGTTATATTAAACATATAGAGAAATGACTGAAATAGAAATCAAAAGGTGAGAAGTTGCCGAGAAAATTAAAGCCTTGCGATCAAATGCAGTTATAACCCTGCGCGTAATAAGATTGAAATAGGCAACTGCTGTTTCCTAACTTAAGCGGGACCAAAGGCTTTTACTGCTCGTAAATGAGTGGAAATAATAGCCTAAAAACTGAAATTTCATAGAAAAGTTTAATTAAACGCCAACACAGATGGGTGAAATGTGGGATATTATCATTTGGTAGATACCGGTACATAACAACCGGAAAATTGTCCACAGTTTATGCAAAAACGAAGTAGCTGTGATTAAAGATGGAGCCAGCAGCGAAGAAGCAAGATAAAGAAAGGAATGAGGCGAATTTTCACAAGGTGCTCTATTTCCCGTAATTGTCAGCGTGTTTGTTGAGAAAGTGATCTACAAAATAAAAGAGAAATATTCAGGAGTAAATCCATGAGAAAAAGTTAGCATGCTGTGTTTTTCTAATGAAATATCAGAGACAGAGATAGACCACAAGAAAAATCTATTAAGTACGGGAAATAAAATGACTAGATTTACGCTGAAAATTAACCCAGAGATATATTAGAGTAGTCCTGCAGTAGAAGAGACGAAGGCTAACCTGAAAATAGGAGACCATAAATACTACATAAAACCATATAAACTTGAGGAGTGAAGGAGATCTACCACTTTGGTAGCCGAGTGACCGATGAACGAAGCGATAAGGACTTAGTCCGTAGAATAGTCCAGGAGATATTCCTAAAACAGAGGAGTCATTGTACTGTTTACAAACAAGCGTTGAAATTAGGAAGCAATTTAGTTCAATTTAAATTTGGAGCATTCTTAATTATTGTAATGATATATGGACAATGTCTGCAGCGGAGAAATCAAGGCTAGAAGCTTTCAAAATTTGGCGTCATAGAATTTTGATGAAGTATGTACAAATTGAATGATCGTGTGAGTAATTCGGACCTTCTAAGAGAAGTCGGAGAGAAGTCATTTGAAAACCATTAGATGAAAATCGGGATATTTTGATATTTTTGAGACACGATGGAATAATGGACATTAATGTGGACGGATAGGAAGAAGGGAAGAACGGCAGAGATAGGCCTTGGATAAAATCTATAGAGCAGATGTTGAAGGATGTATACTGTATGGCAGAATAATTATATATTATAAGATTAGTCGATCGGAGAATTAAGTAGAGAATTACGTCTAACCATACTTAGGGTTGATGCAGTTGATAACGATGAGATTCCGATATGATCTGTAATTTTTTTACCGGACGTGTGGCTGAAATAATGAGAGATGGCGTTTTATAAGTGGACTGTAACAAATGAACTAAGCCAGTGTCCAGGATTCAAAGGATGTGGGCGGCGATAGGTGTCCTTTGAGTCTTTGTAACAATTTTAGCCCATGTTCGTCATGATTGTTAAAAACTTTTGGGGTATTTTGCCGCGTCATTGCTCGGGTGGCTCAAACCATTACCGACCACGGCTGCTTGATTTTTCATGTGTATCTGGCTAGGCAGGGTTTTATTGATTTATATTTGCTATTAGCGTTAGGTGGTGGGGGAGGAAGAAGAGCGGAAGGAAGAGAGTGGTATTTGAGTACGATGTTGTTTTTTTTAGGATGACTGGTAGCCAAGTTCGGATAATGTTGAGACCAGTGTCCCTGTTAAAACTTTCCTTGTCTTCGAGTCCTGCCACATTTTCTTTTCAAGCGACCAGCATCGATCGAGAACCACTTCGGCCACCCAAATACTGGCGCGGCCTCACATTGCAAATATTTTTTGTAACCATTTAGCCGAAGTTTGTTCACATGAACACCTCCGACGTCATATAATCAGGTCCGGTGTGGACATTTGGTATAAAACATTCAAAAATAACGTAAATCGGTGTGTGGGAAAACAAAAGATTTCCAAGAAGACGAGTTTTTCGTTACCTATACTGAAATTTGGAGGAAATAATAATAGAAATATCTGCTGAAATTTCCGGCTATGTTTACTAGATCCATTACTTTACATCGTTGTGCAGTAAAATACATTGTATTTCGAAAAAGTTTGATAAATTAATAAATAAATCTTGCTTTCTTAAAAGTAGAATTGAATGATACTACATGGTTTACTATCACGGCCTCCTGATGCATAGCCTCTGCAGTTAACCAGGATTTTCTTTCTTAATTTGGTATTTTGGGTAATTTGTAGCATGCAAAGTAAGGCCTGCGATTAAGTGCTGACCCTCTATCATCTATCAAAAGCAGCCCGATAAACGGACAAGAAATAGAGAGAAAAAGTCTAGCGTTTTCCACCTCTCCGCTCGTTGGAGGCCAATGATAACAGTTTTTATTCCTTCTCTGTGTACGTAGGCCATCGCTTTCCAGTGCCTTGCATTCTCTTCCTCCAGGGCCATCGTATCTTCTCATTCTCTCCGAGAAAACGTCAGCTATTCATACACTGAGGAAATGAGCAAAGCTGAGTAGAAAATACTGGGGAGGCTGAAGGGTAAGGTTGGAAAAATGTGATTTTTGTATTCCCCTTCAAAACGGGAGGTTCCCAAGTGTAGCGGGTCGATGACCGCCCGCAGTTTCCCCCTTGCATCCGTTTTCTTTTATAACCCAAATTATCCCCTGCAGGTAATGCTACGGAGAGCACTCTAGAACTGCATATCGACCGTTCTTCTCTATCCTTTCTAGTTGGCATTTACAATGAACCATCTCAAGGTTGGTAGGTTGCACCTCAATTTCTGCCACCAGAATCGTCTCGTCAACATGCTCTATACCTACCTACCTACCATCCTCTTATCCAGTTTCCCGTTTAATGCTGCAGCTGTCCCTGTTCGACTTTCCTCCCCGCCATTATAGTATGTGACTCTGTACTTATTACTCCTGTAGCCATCATTATTCCTCTATCTCACCTCACAAAGTCCCAAAACATTTATTCTCCCTTACTCTTTTATTTTTATTTTTTTATTTACTCAAAACATTTATTCTTCCTTTTTGATATTTTGTAGCTTTTTCGCCCTGATCATTGTCCTCACATTACATATCCCTACATTCATTGCTGTCTTATTCTCCTTTCTCTTGGTTTCCTTTTCTTGTTTCTTATATGTTGATGCTGATGATAATTCTCTGCCTGGATTCACATGGTAAGGAAGTAGAGTATCTTGCTAACCTTGCTGACGCCTACGATACCCACCCTTGAGGGCCAGGTCCCGCGATTGCATCCGAGGCTCAATTGATAAAGCTCAATGTTTTTAGGGAAGAGATAGTTGGTAGGGTTTCCCACTTCCATTCTACGAGTTTTTTATGAGACAAAATCGCGTGGACTACCTTTTGTCTGAATCCTACTCTTTGACCTATCTGAAACGGGTTACCGTACCTGAAATAATGAAGAATTACTCTCGCTAGTGCAGTTCTATTGGTCATAATAACCCGAAGCCTTTCCACCGAGGCGAGGTTTTAGCCCTATGGAGAGGGGTATTCTATTAACACCATAACATCAATGGATCATCTCCTTTAAGCATTCACCTTGATATTCGCGGCAACAATACATTGAAAATAAGGAAAGATTTGAAAGTCCACGCATGGAAGCTAACACTCCAATTTCAGGAAATGTCAAGTATTTGATTAACATTACATTCAAGAAAGAGACTCCAACTGACGGATGGAGATATTTTCTATAGCTTGACTTAACAAATTATCCACGAGAAGTGGATATGTACACAGCTGATTTAAAATACGGAGGTGAAACTACATCATTAGCACACTAACTTACTTCAGTATCAACTCAAACATTCACGAAATCGATTATCATTTACGCATAATGAGCTCAAAATTACCTTATTCTCTAATTGTGTTACCGACAAACTTAATGTACCATCGATACTAATGCGTTCGCGATCCTTGATTTCTGCTCATAAATAAATAATTAGGAAATACCCAAAAGTAATTACTATACGTTTAAGTAGAGACGAATTCTAACTTCTTTAAAGCTCATGGATTGAAATTTGAGGGTAAAACCTGCTAAAACCCAACACAATTAACAAATTTTCTTGTAATAGAGCTCGAAATTTACAACATGAAGAGTAGGATCATATTCTATATTTTGGAAAAAGAAGTTCATCTCATTGCAATTCGAAATGTTCGAGAGCTCACTCAGAAACAGCCAAGATAAGTCGTGAATTATTTGAAAGTTATGGTTAAATTTAATAGTCGAAATCAAATTCCAAATGATTGTTACGAAAAAGTTTTACCTTTATTCCCATGTCAAAACTTTCTTACTTTGAGCTTATCAAAAAGTTCACTTAAAGAACAAGCTTGTCAAACAAGTCTGAAAAAAATTTAGAAAAATATAAAAACTCCTGAATCAGTCGAGTCTATATATCTTTGCAATCTAAAATAACTTCCGATATTGTACCTCAGTTTTCAACGTAAATGAAACAAAATATTTAGATATTTTGGTGCTCATTAATAAATTAAAGCTTTTTCTTCCTTCTAGTGGTACGAGCTCTTGTGATCTAAGTTAGGCAGACTCGCTTGTTATGGTAGTACTTCATCACTCCACCATGGAACCCGCATTTCCTTAGCCCTACAACCAAATTAACTATTTCCCCATCATCCTTAACAACGCGTGAGCTGAAGATCTTACATGTACACAAATATTTTCCTTTCACTTTCACTGGCTTGTACAACATCTCTGATGAGGTTGACGAACTGAGACGAAAAAGACGGAAACAACTTCGCAGCAGTATCGCGAGGATGTATGAGGTTGAAGGAATATCATGTTTCCAGCTAGACAGGCAATGAACTGGAAAGAACGAGGAGACGGCGATAATGAACGCGAGTTGTTTTCAGAGCTTAGGGGCTAATGAGTAGCAGTTTCGTCCGAATTACCCCATAATATTTCCTGATAACGTGGTTACTCTCCTCCTACGTCTCACACGGGAGGCTGACATGGCGGTGATTTTTCTTTCCCGGGTGCTGTAACCATTCGTTTATTTTCCGTGAGAGGGCAAGCTGCATTAATGAATGTGGGAACAAGAATTCGCGGATGTGTCCGTACTTGAATGCGCCTCCGTAACTGCGCACGATTTTATAGTACTTGCAAACAATGTCAAAACTCGTATCGCGAACAAATTATGACCAAAAGAAATGAATCTATGACTTCAACTAAGGACAGAATGCTGTGCGAAAGAATGTTCTTTGTACGGAGTACATTGCACAGAGCACAAAATTGCCAAAAAAGTACCCTAAAATTTTCACTTCAACTGTAAGTATTCAGCCGTTGTAACATTTTGGTTAAATAAATGATTTTCATAGCGAGTTTAAATATTTTAATGACATAAATTTTAATCGATTCATTCTACAATCACTATATCACCCACGTACCTCTATCTATGCCAGTGAAACTACACGCTGTATCTAGTTCGCGAATGTGAGCACGGTTGTCTGCCCAACTCCCTAATAATTGATGGCTAACATCTTTGAAGTCAACGACGTCGTAAATGGCGTGGTGCTAACCAAAATGCTAACCGTCACCATGCGACCCATTAAGCGGTTTATACAGTGGCCCGCACAAGGATTATCATAATCTCTTGAGGGGGCATGTTTCACTCTAATAGCTGCACAGCAAAGCTCCATGCGAGCATTAATCTAGAAAATTCGGTCGTTCTCCGCTTCTCTATGACTCATAGAAGGAGTTATTACGCAGAAAAGTATCCCATAAGGTTCAGCTTTCGTAAAAAGCACATTTAATGAGGTTACTAACCTTTAATAAACGTTGGGTGTACATTATGGGTGATCGTCAAAAAAATTTATTCGTTTATGACACATTTTCTGGTTAAAAAACTGACTTTCGGGCCTTTATATTCTTGTAAATCATGACAATTTTTTTAAATTATCACTACCGGTTGGGATAAAATGTGCCGAAGAGCATTCTCAGCTACATTATTTTGGCAATATATTTCGTATAAGGTTAGGAAAAATAACAACTTTACTTTTTTACAAACACGCTTAATTTGTCGTCAACTAGTATCGATACAATGTTTCATTCTTAAGACTAGTGGTATAAAATACTATATATCTAGTCCAGTGGTGGTTATGGTCGAGGGGGGTGAGGTCGGTGTTGAACTGGGGAAAGGATGCAAAATAGGGATAGTGGGGTGTGGGAAAGGGGTTAGTACCGAGGCGTGGGTTGACGTCGTTGGGATATTTCAGGGTCTAGTAGTGGAATATCTTGGAGGGGCGAGTGGAAAGAGAAAAGCTGGTCATTTGCAATGTCCTTTCTTCTTCACAGTTTTGAAAATCTCTAACTGCTCTCGAACATCCAGCTGTGTCCCTTTCTTCACTCTGCGAAGCATCTCCGGGGTGAAATCTGTTCGGTGGCCTTCCTCAAAGAGATGAGTTGCAGATTAGGACATCCCTGTTTCGTTTTTGTAATCCCGTCGGTGTTCTTCGGCTCGTATCATTAACCTCCTTCCCGTTTGCCCGACGTATTTGGTGTCACAGTCACCACATTGCAATTGGTAAACTCCTCTTTGATGGACTGATTTTACGGGGACTCTGACCGAAGGTAGCATGCTCTTGAAGTTTCTATTATTGTTATAGGTTGGTTTAATGTTCACTGCTTTGAGAAAATTGCCTATTTTTTGAAAATTGCCTTATATATTGCCTATGGAGGGTTTCCCTAAATATTTAATGCGTTGCCATGAAACTTAGTCACTGTGGAAGGAAGAGTAAGTATCTCTAAATTAAAGCTTTTTTTTGCTTGCAAGCAAATCGTCAATAACTTGTTCAGTATAACCGTTAGCCGCGGCAATTTTTTAAAATATTGATGATTTATACGTTGAAGGCTGAAGGCTCTAATGGGATGGATAACTCTGTGTAGCATTAAACCTTAAGAAAGTCTTGAGAATTATACTGTGTATCGAAACTAGTTGACTACAGCATAAGTGTGTTTGTAGAAAAGCAAATTTGTTATTTTTCCTAATCTTAAAATGGATTTCTGCAAAGTTAAGGCCTCAATCATTCAGTGCATCAATATGACGTATTATTTTTTCCGCAGGTAAGTCAAGAAGTAAGTCAACAGTAGGTAGTTGCCTGAGAAATTTGAGGTATAAGAATAGAGATAAAATGAAGGCAAGACAATCCGATAAAATCTTCAGTCCCGGGTCGTTGGCCATGTGATCAATGTTTGTAACGAATTTTTGGCATGCGTGTTGATATTAGAGATTTTAAATATGATAACTGAGAGCAAATGCGCTTTAAAATGCTGATTCATCCGGAAATTGTGAGAATATATCCGCCTACCTGAATTGTTATATCAGTGACTAATAAATATTACACAAAGTTTTAAGCAATGCAATTTTCCTAGTAAATAAACAGTAGTAACACAATTTTTATGCAAACCCAACTGTTATAATCAAACGGAGTTATTTTAACTATTTTATGTCGAGGAAAGTAGACGTTCAGACAAAACCAAGCAAACCTCAAAATCTTCTTGAAATCTCCATTCTGTCATACACTACTGTCGTAACTATGCATGCATGCGACGCTTAGTGAGAGCATATCCTCGTGCATAGGTTTCCAACGCAAATAGGCAAGCCGGTGGAAATCTCATGTTTACTTCCTTACCCCACCAACGCAACGTGCTGAACTAGTCCCATTGCAAACCTATTGACGTGGGTGTGTTGAACAAATGGACTTTATTTAGCTACTAGGCCAATTATGCTAGTCACAGTTTCATATATCTAATACGATTTATATATGCGCCTACCGTCTTGAATCGTTTTTATTCACCCAAACCACACTTTTTAAGATATAATCTTCAATTAAAAATGTGATTGCGTTTAAATATTACTTAAATAAACTTAAAATCTTGTGACTTAATAACATTTACTGACTGACGTTTCACTTTTAAAAAAATATTCAAATCCTAGGATTACTTAACCCACCAACTTACTGAGCAATTCCCATTTATGTGATATGATAATATTCAAATATTCGCTTTCCATTTTCTAGAATGGATTATGAGTGCAGTTTGTCGGGAAATTGTTACCAAGAACAGAGATGGGATGACCGAAAATGGCATATACTATTCACATTTTAGGTGAACAAGAACACGGTAGAATAAGGCGAATAAGGAAGATGAACGACAATGAGAAAATTCTCGTCTTCCTTCTTTCCTTCGCCTTACTCCCTTGAAATCGTCGAAATTGGATCGAACGAAACTTCGATCGAAAATGAATAACGAAACTTGGATGGAAGAGAATAATGTGTAATAGGTATCCATTCGGAGAGACAACGGGAGAGGTGGAGGATACGGTGGAGGGAATGGTGCAGTCCGAGGGGAAGAAAAAGAGCGCAGCTGCCGCTAGGGCCGCCCTGAATAATGGACCAAGAAAAGGATTTGACGAGAATTCGAATGAATTAGGGCTCAATAAATCAAATCCCATAACCATCTGGCTTCCGTTCTCCTCAAATTCAGGGCAAGAAATTCTAAATCTCAATTTCTTCCTCTTTCATTATTCGAAAACAAAGAGAGAGGGTTTGCTAAAAAAATAATAAAACGATTTCCAGCCTGCCATACGAGAGGAGCAGACTAACTACCGAAAAATGGGTCGTCAGTAGTACATACGATTAGGGCAACTTGGTATTTATAAATAAAAATATTCGTGGATTAAAATTTATTTATCATTTTTCACACTTGTTTTAGTGGCTATGGATTTATTTTCGAATTTTCCACTAGTTTGGATGGTGTTCGGACCTGACCTCTTTAAAAGAACTGCAAGCCATGGTGGGATAATGAAAATTCGCTTTCGCAAAAATCATGGAGCCCTAATTAAAAGAATAAAACAAGGAAAATCATCGCACAAAGAGCATTGCAGCCAAGGAAAAGAGCTTCCTATCAGCGCAGCGATGGGTACGGTGTTCAATGGAACAAAGGAATGGAATAAATTCTGTAGCCAACATGTCTTACGTTATTTTTTCGACAAAATAAGAAGAAATATATTCTTCTTAGGCCAATAAGAGCAAAATAAGTCACTAAAAAGAATTCAATAAGTATGCCATGCAGTCATCTTCTTCCTCAGCAGAACTGTTTGAATTAAGTTGCACATCGAGAATGAACTTATCGCATGATTAAGGCGTTTAATAAAGTTTACTGACATCGCTCCATCTTCCTTCGCAAAACGATGCAGAGAAAACAGCAGGACTAATGATGCCGAAAAATGCGGTATATTCGGGACCTCGTCTGTGGCGCATCCCCTTGTATCTTTCGTATTCTGCTACGTTCATAGTACATGGCACCATGGCTTCTTATGGACGAATAAGAGTCACTCCCGTATAATTTCTCCACATGCTGCCAGCAAAGCGTTTTACTTCTCTTAGGAAGTATAAGGAGGAGGAAAAGAAGGATAGGTGTGAAAGAATAGCGATTAGAGAAGCTATTGTAGCGTCATTGAACGGTACCATAATCATCCAAGTGAATTACCTGTTTTTACAATTGATGAGCCTATGATGGAACACTCCTTATATAAATCGAAAAATTGTTTATTCTGTGTATTTTAAAGGATTTTGCGACCATATTTAGGAAATATTATTTATCGATATTCAGGTTTTACAAATATTATCATAATTCTCTTGCTCACGATTATAATTACAATAAATACGTATTTTTCTTTTTTACGATGAAGAATTTGAAAAGATAATCTATCAGTGAGTGAAAATAATTAATGTGAAAATGAAAACAAATAGTATCTCACCAAATCAATTAAATTCAAGATTAATTTCATTTTTATTTGTATTATTTAGCAAAATTAAAACCCAATTATTGGATAGCAGTAAAACACATGTTCATGATTCCTCTCGAAATAATGAAAAATGAGACACTTGAGGAAGAAATTAAGCGAAAATATTTTGGAAAAATATATATTAAGAAAAAGAACTTCAAAATGTCATAAGAATATTCGTCATACGACAATTACAGTAATTGAGTAATTTATAAATATTTCTTATAAAATGTTTAAAATTTATTTTGATCCGAATGCAGAGCTAATGTTTGCAAGTAAATCGATTTCATTGAACACTACTTCTCATGCTGTTTCAGGCCATTTAATGGCGCAAATAAAATTTCTCCTACCCTTATTTCATCCACCATTGAAGTGTCGTTATCATTATCAACACTAGTCAATATTCTTGAGATTGGTTGGATACGGCTCTCCAATCAATTCTCCTATCGGCTAATCGTTTTACAACTACGTATTTATTCTCTTTCACATCGTTTTTTATCCTTTTCCAATATTTTTTTTGCGACCTTTATTTTCCATTGTTGTCATCTACTTGTCTCTTAACGATTGCCCTCATCATCTCTAGATATGTATGGCCAATCAGATTGCTTCGTCTTTTATCAGGGTTTTCACAAGATTTCTCCCCTCTCCTGCTCTTCTAAGTAATTCTTCATTATTAACTCGGTCGATCCATTTGTCCTTATCATCCTCCTGTAGCACCACATTTGGTTAGCCTCCACCCTTGACTTCTCCGCTGCTGAATTGTCCATGTCTCATCTCCTTAGAGAAGCAAATAAGTTCCATAAAAATGTTCTAATAAATTGCTTCCATACTGTAATTCTGAAATTTTCCGTTGTAAGTAGATCTTCTTTTGGTGAAACGCTCTCTTCGCCTGGACTATTCTGCTGATAATAGGTTGGTTTCCTATTTTTTTTGCCAAAATCGAAAGATTATTACTCCTGGAGTACATATTTTACGCTTTTAGATTTTTAAATGACGATATCTATTTTTAGCGATTAAATGAAAAGTGAAAAATTTCAAGCGCGCGAAAACGCGACGGCTAAATACGACTGCCGGGAAAAGGCTGGGAAAAAAATGTAACGTCATTCTGGTTCCGGCTGCCTCTGAGTAAGGCCACCTGGGTGCGAGGCTATGAGTGCCGCCACGATGCGGGCTGCTTGCAGCCCAGCATGTCGGTAGCGTAGAGTACCCTGCTAGCAGGTAGCGCTTGGCTTAAATAAGGACTATTAATACCCTATCAAAAGAAGGAAACTTTCCAATCTTTGGCAATTTTAATAGGTGATTATTAAGAAAGGTTTCCCTGAGCTCTGTGCCTTATGCATGCATTGGTAATCTCAGAAGATGTAAAACTCCAATGTTCTCTTATAGAATCTAGGTCCCTGTGACGTCACGTGGAGTGGCATCGCATATCGCAATCTGGCCTTTTTCAAATCAGGTAAGAATTGACCATTAGGATTCGTCTAAACTGGAATTTCTAAAACCAAATAATTTGTATATTATGAATTAACTAATAGTGGGTAACGAATTGCAATCAATGCCTTTCGTTTTCGTTGATGAAGGAATCTGCCCTATTTCTTTCTTACCCCTTCCATTGCAAGTTATCTTGCTTCCCGAGAAAAAAACAGAATTCATCCACCTCCAGAATACATCCACATAACCTGCCCCAAAATGCAATCATCGAGTCACAAGGGAAAAAGCCAGTAATGGGGACAAGCACTGCAGGGTAAACACGTTGATTTTAATTCGGTTTGCAATTTCTGCTGTAGCCACTCTCGCCTCGAGGGACCTCCTTCGACGCTCGTGAAAGCGAAGTCCTTCCCTCAAAGTTGACCTGGATACGTCCCTCGCATGTTACCTCACACATCGAGCTCAAACAGAATACTTGATTACAAGTGGACATGAAACGATGCATGCAGTTTAAAATAAGGAAAGACACATCTGAACTCGGCTACGTTTCATTTTGGCTTCTTCGGGTTTGGTTTGGGCGAATGAACCAGTCGGAACAAACTATCGAATGAACTAGTATTAGGGGCATGCTTCTCTCCCGGAATTCAAAGCCAAAAATGAGGGTGCATACTCTGCACGAGTTCCTTCTACGTTTATTTTATTCGCAAATACGGGGTAGCTCGGTGACCTTGCAGCAAAGCTGGATTAATCTGGGGAAGGTATCGCTTACTCACCCGCACGCACAAGCAATTATGAGACGCGTTTGCAATGCTTTGATTTTGGCTGAGAGTACATCCTAGGAACTCACATACCTCGCCATGGGATCAAGAAAAAAAACACATTTTTTCTCAAACTTTGATGCAGTAAAGTAAACACGTTGATTATAATTCGGTTTGCCATTTCTGCTGAGGTCACTCTCACCTCACACTCTCCTTCATCGCTCGTGACAGCGTGACGAGTCCTTCGCTCAAAGTTGACCTGAATCCGTCCCTGGCAACTTACCGCACACACCGAGCTCATAAAGAATTCTTGATTACACGTGGAGGTAAAAAAAGTTTGGAAACTTTTTACAGCGATGCACCAAATATCAGCCAGTAGGCCCGTCACGTACGTTGACGTATTAGGTATTTTTGATCTCTCCTTGAATTCCCGGATTTTCGGCGTCAACTATAATCATGGTGATGACCTAAGAATGACAACAATTCTTACGGTACATTATCGGTAGGTATTTTGAGGAGGTATGTAGGTATTTGGATCGACAGCTGAGGCAATTTGTGTCTTAGGAAATGGTAGGAATCTTGAATACAGGACTTGAATCTAGGACCGGAATGAGGCTGGAACTCGATTCATGCACAGCACTTGAGCTCAGCCCCCTTGGAGTGCAAAGCCAACACTCTAACAACCACACAAACCAAATCCTCCACAAAAAACTCCTGAATTCGGAAGATGGAAAAGGATATGGGGTGTGCAAGCTAAATACTGTGAAAAATAAAAAATAAACGCTTAACACTTCGGCTGACGTCATGATAGATGCAACCAACTTTGAAAATCCAATAATTTAACCCTTTCGCACTCACGCAATTTGAAATTTCACTCTCAGAAAACTCCAGTCCCGTTTTTGAAATTTTCAGTTTTTTATAGCATTTTTTGCAAAGTTAGTTCTTAAAATAGGATAATGAAATTTTGAATTGATCTTCAGAACCTATTTCTGTTTAAATATGAATAAATTTAAATTTTAAAATAGTAATATTCTTAATAGAAAATAATTACCAGCACGGTGTTGATTAATCGGTACCTTGAGCGTTTTGAGGCAAAAACCGAGAGCCGATATATCGGCACCTAGAACTTCTAAGGGTTAAGAGGAGAGGGGAAGTAATACCAAACATTATCTGACGAAACTCTTTGGTGATATATGGTGCTTCGCAGTAAAAATTTCCTAAGCATTTTACGTCCACTTTTAATCAAGAATTCACGATGCGCTCGATGTGAGCGATAACTTGCGATGGACATATTCAGGTCAACTTTGAGGGAAGAACCTTGGTGTTACAAGCGTCCAAGGGATACCTATAGATTAATTCGCAACAGAAATGGCAAACCATATTAAAATCAACGTGTTTTCCTTTAGATATCAAAGCTTGAGTAATTTTTAAAACTCCGATTACGAGGTATTTGCAAATACCTCGCATTCTAGATACCCATGGGTATCTAGAATGTATGTACTTCCAACCAAAATCCGAAAATTCCAAACGCGACTCATAATTGCTCGTGCATACTAGTAAACGATCCTTTCCATCCCAGATAACTCTATGCTGAGCTTCTAGGATACCCAGATACCCAATATTTGTGAAAAGAGCTGAAAGAAAAGGAATCCTTACACGAGGTTTACCTTAATTTTTGAATGCGTATTCCGGGGAAAAGACGAACCTTTTTTCGAGTTTGTTTTATAGATTCTTCTGACTGGTCATTCTCCGCACCCAAAACTAAGAAGCCAATTTAAACACCATCGAGTATGCCTTCCATTATTTCAAAATTAAGATATGGAAGCAACAAGAGCCTTCGTCTTCGCATTCGTATGCACAAAAATCTTTTAATTATCATTATCTTGCGAAAAAAATGCCAAACATAAATAGAACAGAAATCAAGTTAAACCAAGGAATAATTCCTTGGAAATCAATGTAGTTGAAATTAATATTTTAAGACGTCAACCATAACACATCGCGTACATACGAATCGCATTTCACTATTGACGAAAAGGGGGTACACTGCGGGGAGTAAAGTAAGTTCACTGTAAAGAATATATTTCACCTCTGATTTTTATGAATTGAAAAACTCTTATTTGGAGGCTAGGTTTGAATAGCTCACAGCATTTTTACTTGGTATCAAATAATTTTTTTTAATTCTCTTTACATGCCCCTAAGCAACATTTTTTATTATTTACCACGAAAAAATGCTTAATTTTGAAATAAGATTCATCAACCCATTGAGAATTAGGCAAAAATATTTAATGGTTTCCAATGAAAGTTAAACACTGAGTGACATCGTCCTCGTATTCGTATGCGCAAAAATCTTTTAATTCTCATTCTCATGCGAAACAAATGCCTCGATTGATTTTGATCTCGGTTACAGTAGCAGAAAACGAATAATTTACGATTGTTAGTATCGGACTTAATTGGAAATATATAATGGCTAATGTTTAAATGCATTTTTCAATTAAAAAAATTCCACTATCCCGAATTTTCTATCAATTATCAACAATTCAAATGCTAACAATTTTCACTCACTCAATGACTCACTTCACTCACTCTCTCTAGACTTAGCCACATGCGAGAGAAATTCACACATTCATTTTATGGGCACCAGTTTCATTCCCTGTGACACCTCGCACTTGTATGAATGATTCAAACTATTTAACTGTAAATAATTTACACCTTTTTCTGGATTTTCTGTTACATAAGCTGCAATTTTATTACGCTGGGAGGGATAAATAACATTTAAGTTTAGTGGCTAACTTTCTGATAAGGTTTGTAAATAGGGAAAATTAATAATGCAGTAATTCGCCATCGAACTTAAGTTTGCCCCGATATTCTCCTCCTTGCTGTCACGCATTTTGCGCGGCAAGCAAACCCTCGTGGGATTCAAGTAAACTTTCTTCGTCAACCGGACTTTCAGAAAACTTGCCACTCAGCCAATTTCTAAGCGTCAAAACTTTCTTTAGCTCTCCCGCCCTCTTTCCTCTCTTTTCTTGACATCATACCATTTTCCCCGCCCTTCTACTGCCTATCTTTCCTTTTGGGCCAAGCTCCTTTTGTCCTCTCACATATTTCCTTCCTTAGTCCATCTTATTTCTTGCGATTATATCCTGAATTTTCCGAGAGCTGAGTATTTTCCAAAAAAATGCGAACAGTAAGATAAAACTAATTCCACTAAGTAGTCTCGGTGTCGTGTACCTCAAGTTGTTGTTCCTCATTCCCAAACTCAATGCGCGTTAGAGGACCCCAACTTTCCACTGGCTCAAAGCTGCACAATCGCGAGATTACCTGAAGGTAATTCGGTTATCAACCAACGAGTCTCCCGGAACCTGACAAACTTGGAAAGGACAAAAGAAAATACATGACAACTTCCCAGCATTTCTTAATACTCAGCCAGGAGAAAATACAGGTTTCAAATGGACAAAAATAAATTTCCGCTGCGATTAGATGAGTAATAAAACTGAATTATCAGTATCAAATACAAATATTTCTATTCAATCTGTATATTTCATCTGCCTTGACAGCGATTTGAAATATAGGAACACGATTTACTAGTTTGATTACATTATTTACATTCCCTGCTAATATTTTTAAATTTTATTTAGCCATTTATATTTCTCACCTACTTAACATAAGGCACATGATAAACAGCTATTTAAATGGAATGATGCTCTGCCGCTTTGACCAGTTGTAAAACATTCTACTTCACCGGTTCTTTTCATACTCCAAACATTTATCATTTAAAATTATTCTCATGTAGACGCACCCTTACACCTTTGGCGGAAAATATAGAAAAGTTTCCACAGTAATAAAATAGATTTATCTCGAATTGAACATTTATTTGTCAAATTTTATCTAGTCTAACGACTTAATTTGTGGGTAAATAGGTAAACTCTTTCAACCGTTTACAGTTCAATGTTCTCATTTGGGAAGATGTTTATTAAAATTCATGAAAGTTACATTTAGTATCTATGATTAATTTAATAGCTTTTGTTACGTAAATAAAGTATGGAACTAGTTTTTGAAGTGAATTGCTTGACTTGAGTATAAAATGGTCGTTAAATATATATTTTCAAAATTGGTTATTTTTATCACCTCTTTAGTGAGTGTGCGGATAATCGATATTTTTCCCTCTTCTCGCTTTCCGGAAACAAATGCTCATTTATTAAAAAAATCAATATGTATTAAATCGTTCAACTTAGTTTTTTGGTCAAGTGTATACTTATTTTTAAGGCAATCGCAAAATATTTTGGCGTGTTCCCATTCGGGGACATGCTTGAAAACGCATTTAAAAATTTTTGCTCAGGCTTTTCTTTTACAATATCCCTTAATTAGTTGTAAAATAAATAGGATATGCAAAAAAATAATAAAAATCAGTTGGTAAGTTAGTTAGGTCCTTTAAGTGTTAATGAACGAATCACCATTACACAGTCTAACAAATTATAAAAAATAATAATTCTAGCATATTTTAAACACCTTATAGCTTATTGAAGGAAAATAACAACATATTTTTTAAATATGCGGTTAGGAAAAGATAATCGCCATAAAATATGGATATGATGATAGCCATGTCTAGGCTGACGGCTCGGTAGATTGAAAATTAATAGAATAATGAGAAAGTAGATTGAAATCGCTTACCGATTGCAGGTCATACCGATGCGAACGCGAGAATACGATAATAACGAAAAAGAGTAAACTGAAATAGAAGCCAAAAAGTTACACTGCACTTGTTAAAACATTACTGTGGGGAAAACGGTATTAAATTCATGTAGAAATTTTTTTTACCTGAAGCACACCAAAGGAATCTTAAATCAAAAGTGACGCGAAACGTGATATCGAATACATTGAAATCGTAGAGGCTTCTGGCCACTCACCCTGCCATATCACAAGAAAGCTAAGAAGTCGAAAAAAAGAGAAGCTCTCATTCTCCTCTTTTACTCTTAATCTAGTTTGCCAATTGTAGCCGCGACTGCGTTGCTATTCCTAGCAGTGACAAAGGTAACTTCACACCCTTAACCCTACCCTCTAATGCCTCCAATTTCTCGTTCCTTTTCTCGGCATTCTCAATTTCTTACTCTGTCACGCTTTTGCGGATTCGCATTCCTTTGCCGAGGCTCTTGCCTACTTCACTTTTTTTCTTTGCGGCTTTATTTCCCTTCTCTGCTCTCTCTCCTTATTGTACAGCCATCCTAATCGCAGTGGCGCCTTCTTCCTTTTTCCTTATCATTCCATGCCGTTCCCGGGCGACTGGGCGTATCAATTGAATCTTTGCGTTCCGGCCCCGGTGTGTTGTATCCTTCAAAGGGCCCTCATTCAATGTACATTGTACAGCCATCCTTAACCCTGATAAAAATACGAGTATAACGTAAGCCTTATTGGTCGTAATGAGTCGGTGAGTAAATCATGTATCAATTATGGCGGTTACATCCATGGAGAAAAAATTCTACCATTGTAGAAGGATATGCTGGAACTTTGTATTTTGTATGTCTTGCCTTGCTATCCTTGCTTCCACATTACCTTGATCAAGCAGTCATTTTTCTTACATTAAGCAGAAATGATTTCTATTTCTTCATTCTGTCTTCAGCGTGATAAAAAATAGTCATTGTAAACAGTATCTTGTGCCAATTGCCCTCTCTCTATCTTGATTGGAGTCTTTCCGCCGAATCCATACAAAATATACCATTAAATTACTCAGTCTTATCTCATAATCGTTATACCACTTCAACGAGATGGCCAGCGAGGTCTTTCAACGTAAAAACCTCTCCTCCATCCACCAGCCCTACCTTTCATGTCTCTTTCATCATAATAGTCCTCCCATGCTACGAGAACACTCCTATTAACATACAAGCAGTTACCGTAAAGCACAGGAAAGGATAACCAAGAATGAATTAAAGGCTGAGGAAATAATGAACGTGTCATATGTATCGAATAACCAAGAAAAAAACGAACGAATAAAAGGAAAGCCCTTTCGGATATCTAGGTTAATATCTTCAAAGCTTTCTTCTCATTGAGCCTTATTGTGATTGAGTTGCGGAGAAATTTTGAATTTTGAAACGCACTCGCGTGATGATAGTCCCCCAAGTTCTAAGTCATTAGGTACCTTTAATTAAATTACCAACTGCAACTTCACATCTAACTTTCCAGCCAGTTTCCAAGTATATTTATCAAAATACACTGGTTTATGCTAGAAAAAAAGAAACAAGTTTTTTCGATCGTTGCAGATGGAATCAAATTACATCCCGTTCATCGATCTTTCCCAAATACCAGTCCATAGAACATGCCATGAAACCAATTTCCTACTGAAGAAGATATAATTGAGCCACGACAGGAACAAATGTTTTGGTTGAATGAGGTTTACCGATTCTCCCATGTCCTCAATGCAGTCTAGAAAGAAAAACACAGCCTCTCTTCCTGAATGGATACAAGCTTCTGCCACCGAGGGAATCCAGAGTAAACTCGTGAGTAGCGTCCTCTTCCAGTTCCGATCGAGGCTCCTAAGCAAACATTTCAGTCACAACGAGAGGATAGCGAGGCAAAAGTAAGTGGATACAAATCGGATTCCTCGAGAACTACCATTTCCAATTTACCAGAGAAATCGTACGTGATATTGTTATTATTGTGTCCTTTAATAATAAAATATGATATTCAATCGTAATTCCAGACTTTCAAAGTAATTTGTTTTTACATTTTCAGGATATTTCATTGCGATTTTTATCGATTGCGATTCGAATGAAAATGAATTTTTACAGGTTATATAAAGGGCGGAAAAGGAGGGCAAGCCTTAGCAAAAATAAAGGCTAAAGTTCTCAGAATACCAACTGAGCAACCGGAGGGTTCAAAGTAGATGGAAGGAGTGTGTGGAGGATCTGCATGACAGTAGAAAACAGGCTGGAAACATTGAACAGGAATTGAGGAAGAAACGGCAAGGGAGGAGGGTAATATTGGGTCGGGATGTTTGATACGGATATCGAGAGAGCCCTGCGTGATGCGATGGCTAGGAAAGCGGTGGGGATGGGCAATATTCCGTGCGAGCTTCCCAAGAATCTAGGTAAGTTAGTTGGCAAAGGTTTTTCGAATTATACATAGGATCCATGAGGAAGGATGTTGGTCGGAGATTTTCATGAAAACGATTCTATTTCTTCGTCCAAAAAAAGAAAAAAGCTGTTGAAAGAATAGATTGTAGCGCTATAAGCATAATACCACACGCTGCGAAAGTGATATTGAGGATTTTAAACTAATGAATGGTGGCGAGGGTAAACAAGTATTTGGTTGACGATGAATTTGGATTCAGAAAAGGAAGTCAACCCGAAACGAGAGAGAGGATGAAAATCCTCAGGAAGAGTATGCCTACTTCGTGGATTTTAACAAGAATGTTTTATGTTCTTCTGACCCCTGAATCAGCAAAACATTCAACGCAAAACTTAAGAATTCTTTTCATATTATTAATGTTAAGGGAGCTTTATTGGATAGTTATATTACTAGCTTGTCGATGGAGTTAAATTTAAATTAAATTAAATTTTCTTAAATTTCTTTTTGTATCAGTATATGCCTTTCATAACCTAAGTCAAAGAAAAGATAGAAACAACTAATATTAGATCAAAATCAGAAAAATAATCATATAATTTAATGGTTTTGACCAAATGAATTAAAATTATCAAATCAGGTTGATGATAAATCTTAACTACGTAATATTAAAATGCATTTAAGTATGAATAGCGATTAAAAAACGCCATTTATGGACTCTTTCATTTCCGTTTGATGTCCACATTCTAAATGCCTACTGACGTATTTAATAAAGACCAGGTAAAAAACTAATGGCACTCATAGCCTGATCGTGATTTTCTGAGGATTTTTTTTCGAGGATAAGTAAGGTGATAGCGGGATAAGTTGTGAATAAACGAGCTCTTTAAAACCTACTAATCATTATGCATAAACTATATAGATGTTGGTGAAAAACTAGAGATTTCTTCTCCCTCACAGTACATCTACATCTACATAATACCCTGCTAAGGCACCTCCAGGGTATTTGGCAGGGTGTGATCAATCACCAGCATGCAGAATGCAATTGGACTCCCACATGCACACAACGCAGTACAAAAAACGTCACGCACACTAACAAATTATACCACCATATGCTGTTAGAAATAATAATAAAATTAAGAAACATGCATTAAGTTTTACATAGGTTAGTAGGCTACACTACAAGTCATCTAATCTATTTATGAGTTTTATCGCTGCCGTTATAATCTCTTATTGATCGTAAAAAAAAGACATTCTGAATCTGTGTGTTTTACAGTATATCTCACTGATTTTATTTATATGATCTGATCTTCCGTAGTATGTTGGCGTCCGTAAGATATGGCTAACTTCGTTAGAAAAGACACTGCTCTTGAATTTATCTAAAAGGTTCAGTCTATTTTTCAATCTACGGTCTGACAGAGATCCCCATCCGAGTTTATCTAAGAGGTCAGTTACAATAACAAGACTATCGTAACGACCTTACACGTACCTGGCAGCTCTTCTTTGCACTCAATCTAACTCTGTTGTTAAGCCTTTTTTAAGAGGGTCTCAAACACTAGTACAGTGATAATATTATGTAGCTGGGAACCTACATTGTCAAAAAATTATTTTAGCCAAACTTCTTACCTCAATCATGTATAACTTGCTTTACGTAGTTATAATAAATTTGAGTTAATATAGACTAGAAATAATAGTTTAGTTAATATAGATTTGAGAATAATCTCTGAGTCGTGACGCTAATATCAACATAATTGTAACTGGTCTTTCCATTGTTTCATGGTACAGTCGGATTCAAAAGTATTGCAACAAATGTAGCGGCGCCACCTTCGCCGCAGTTTTTTTTTTTTTTATTCTCTAACCACCGGATACAGCTCTTATTGGCCATTTTACACCGGTGTGTTCAACAAATTTAACAAGTAAACGTACACAAACGACCATGCCCTGGACCGGGGAAACCTACCTAGGCGGGACTCGAACCCGCGACCTCTTGTTTGGCAGGCGAGAACGTTACCCCACCGCCACCGAGGCCGGTTTTGAAATCGAATTTCGGTATTTTCTATTGCACCAGTGGGAGGGAAATTTGAACAACATTCCCACTTCCTGCAATATTTTTATAGCAACATCATTAAAGGGAAATGAATGCGGGATATGTGCAGTGTTTATTTCCACATAAATTGTGCAGCTCGTGCTAGATAATAAATTTACGTCCAGAACGTCACTTTACTTCCTCTTGGTAGTTTGGCCGATCCGTCGAAGTATATTGTCGCTTACAATTAACGCTGAAGCTTTCCGATCAAAGATAGCGAACAAAACATACACATGAAATATCCGCCGCATATCACAGCATATAATGCCTCTGAGTGTTAAAATTCAGTTTGATTTAGTGACACTAGAAGACTGGTTCATTCCCTTTCCTGACAAATCTCGTAATGAATCCCCTTCGGAGTCAACGAGTGAGATGGACTAGTGGTTAAGGAGAAGACCTACTACTGTAGTAATCCGAAGTCGGTGTTTCGAACTTCTCTGCAAAAAAATTTTTTCAGTTACATGGTATGGCGGTAACAATTTTTAAAATCCACTTTAACGCATATTAACTTAATTAAACACTGCTGTCGTTATAAAAGGGTATAGCCGAATAAGAGGTTGAAAAGTCCCCCCTCCAGGATTTTTTTCGGACTTGCAGCATAGGATTTCGGATCAGAAATGACTAACCTCACCACACTTCCAGCCTGCTAGAGGCCCGCCAGGGCCGGCTAGCTTGAAATTTCGATTTCCACTGAGGACGGGAGTTTCGCGCTACCTAGGATGGCTAGGGATCATTTGACCCCTAAAATGTATTTTGGAATAAAACGCCTAATTTTCAACCAATATTCAGTTTAATCGTATTAATTGTTTAATCAGTTCATTAAAAACACTATTTAACATTATTAAATATTATTTCCATCGTCAAAAGTTAATAACAGTTATTTTAAAGAATCATGAATGAAACCGTAAGTAGTAGTCGATTGCAAATCTAATAATGATAACACATACACTCAATGCAAAAGTTGTATTACATGTTTAAACAATAGGGGTACTGGGTTTACAAAATTTGAATTAAAATTTTTTAAACTTATTACTTTGTTATAAATCTCAGACAGACAGTATTTTTTCAGTTCTGTTTCCACAAAATATTTTGTTTGTACTTAATGCGTTCATTGGACGATTTATTCATCTACATCTAATTCTACACGCTAACCCGCAATCCGCTTAAAAGCGTGTGGCAGGGGGTGTTAGGACACCAGCCATTTGCACATGAAAAGGAATTTGGAAAATGGAAAGGAAATTGGTGAAATGATTCAATTTGATGGTATTTGGCACCTTTTTCTTTTTTGTGCCCGTGGAGATATGGCTGTTGGATTTGGAGACGTGTAAATAAATTGATACATGCTATCCATCATATCTACTTCGGCTTTTTTTTTATTATGAAATAGGATGGTCTCTGGTATTCTTTTATTCGTTTCGAAAATAGTGTCGTCTGAGATCATGCTGCTGAGTGAAAATACATTATTGTTCTAGTTTGCCTGATTCTACGTAAGAGTATGGCCTAAGGTATTTTTGAACACTTGCGTTGAATGGATTACATGGCTATTTTAGGGGTCATGGACATTTGTGCGTCACGCCTGTTTTTTTTTCAGATCGTTCATGTAAGAGAGGTTTTCCATTTTTTTTCTAATTTTCTGCTATCTTGATGGATGGAAAATAATTGTTACAAGTTACATTTATTCCTGAATTCTTGTATGTTACGGTCACTTTAGTAACTATTTATTTCCCCAACGCTTGATTTGATGGACAATCATCATCTTTGCCACAATATAGCAATACATTTAGGCGGTATTTTCATTTCACATCTGTCAAAACCCAGTACTCGATTCCAAATTTGTCTGGTTTATTTGGAATTTACCTCATAAAAGGACAGCTGCATTTTGTTGGATAGAGCTGTGCATTTGCTATCACGCCAAAGTCGCCATCGGATTCACTATCTTGGACTTCGGCGCTTCCATCACACGCAGATGTTGATGGATTGGTCAGAATGTCCTTGAACTGATGTTTACGATTCACTTCCAGACTGATATTCAATATTCCCTGCAGCTATTTGAAAAGCGACGATTCTCTTCTCTTGATATATTTCTGACTTCTTACTTTCTTCCTCAACTCGCTACTGATATGCATGCAAAAAAATCTAAAAACGAAAGCGCATTATGGTAGAATCTTCACTAGTTGCATTGGAGGTATAGAGAGCTGGAGAGCATTAGAAATTCATACAAAAGGACAAAATTTTCAGAAGTAACGCTAATTGCCGTTCGAAAGGCAGGGTTCGCCAACCGTATCCTGATTCGTATCTTCCAGGAACTTGCAGTAATGCTTCTTCTCCGACGCACGTGTGGATTCCAAGGGTAGGGTTTACAGTAGAATTTTACAGTCCACCCAATTCCTCCGCTCTCTCAAAAAGAGACAGGATTTTTCCCCAAGACGCAGCGTGCAATCAACCCGCCCCAAACCCCGACGGGGTCAGGCGGCACTAATGCTGGACACACGGCAAAGGGGCTAGGTCAAGTGACAGTGTCGTCAGGCCAGATAAATGAAAGTTATTCGTAAATCTGATGAGTCGATATTGAAAATAATGTCTCTAAGAGCTCTGAATCTTGGACGACGGAAAACAGTTCTTGGGATACGTGACGATTTTCCGGTGTGGGTAATGCAATAATCATTGAACAATAAATAAAACTAAATTAAAATATCATAATTACATGAATTTACGCAAATCAAGGATTGAAAAGGTTTTATTTCCCTTTGCTGCCCAAAAAATATCGAAAGATAAAGAAAGAAGAAGATTACAGCAAGTCGCTATGCCTAGGTTTTCGAATACAGATAGGAGCCCTTGGGACGAAACTGGCATTGAACCGGGTACTTCCAGATTCAAAATGAAGAAAATCATCTACCACACTAGCCCCTTGCTGATTATACATGGCACTAAAGAGCTCACGGGCAAGAAAATATCGCGAAAACCAGTTGTGGGTCAAATGACCCCTAGCCGTCCTCCTAGGTATAACACGTCATAAAAATTTCGAACAAAACATTATTGTGGAATTTTCACAAATTTATCAAAATATAGACCAAAATGAACAAAGTCAAAAAGTTTCAAAATTAAAAAAAATATTTCAATAAGAGAAAAATAAATTTTAATTCTGAAAATGGGTCAAATGACCCCTGCCGTCCTTCTAGTGTTAAATATCTCGGGATAGAAACAATATTTTTCAATGCAGTTTGCGCCATTTGATGTCTTTCTTAATGAAGCAGATGCCGAATGTTTTTCACAACTTTTCAGTGGTATAAGGAGAAATGGCGTCGATTTGAAAATTTTAAACGCTAGTTTTCATAAAATATTTTTGAGAGGGCCACAAAGAAAAAATGTGTTTCGAAGGAGTATTTTAATACGTTTCGGCTAATTTAATGAAAATGGAACATTAAGGCGGTGGAACACCACGAAAACAATAAAATATGCGATTTTGGCCATTTTTTGCTGTTTATTCCATGACCTGTGGCTCCATAACACCCGTTTCATACCATCTCGCACATTTTTAGTCCTCTCTTTAACGCTTAAAATCATACAGATTGTTGCATGATTCATATTATAACAAACGGTCTCTTCATTATAATATGAATCTATTTTACAATCTACATATAAAAAATGACGAAGGATCTAAGATAAGTTGTTGTAAAATGGGGCAAAAGTTTCATTTGCAGATAGTTTTAGATAAAAAAAATACTTAGTAAATTCCACGTAAATTGTTTACTACCGCTTTCGTCGCGTGGCGACGTCATCTACTACAGATGATTACGACTCCCACCCCATGAAACATGTTCGCATCTATGGGCGCGTACATTTTTCCTTTCTCGCCTCAATCAGTCAAATTGCCAGGAACAAAGAGAACGACATGACGCATATTTATTATTGTCTTTTTCAGTGTTGTTTTTGTGAAAATGAGGCTTAAAAACTGATTGGGTTAAAAGTTGACAAAGACATGAAACTTGGAGAGTACACGGAATTATTAGTCGGGGCAGTTGGGGGCACTTCCCCTCCCCTCTCGCCCCCCTCCCTCAGATCATTCACCTTGCGACAGTTTGGGTCCCCTCCCCGGGTGATTGGGAACAACCCAATGGGGACGGTGAATTCTTCTCGGGTTTCCATCTGGGTGAGCTCCATCTCCATCGCTGCCGACGTTTCGATAGAATCCTTTTCTATCGTCATCAGGGCCGATGATGCCAGTAGGAAAGTGCCAGGTTTATATATCCTCGGTCGTTATGTTGGGTCGTTCTGATTGGCGGAGAAAGAGTGCGCTTTTCCCGCCACTTTCAAAATCGGGCTCCATGCCTTACTTAAGTTGAAACCCTCGTCTCTGTTGAAGTTTTTCTTGGAGAGTTGTATTTCAATTGCCTCCTTGGTGAGACGATCCCAGTAGCCGCTGGAGTGGCAGAGCATTTTGGTGTTTTCCCAGCGAATCGCGTGGTCGAGATTGATGGCGTGCTCCGCAACCGCCGATTTCGACTCTCCAAGAAAAACTTTAACAGAGACGAGGGTTTCAACTTAAGTAAGGCATGGAGCCCGATTTTGAAAGTGGCGGGAAAAGCGCACTCTTTCTCCGCCAATCAGAACGACCCAACATAACGACCGAGGATATATAAACCTGGCACTTTCCTACTGGCATCATCGGCCCTGATGACGATAGAAAAGGATTCTATCGAAACGTCGGCAGCGATGGAGATGGAGCTCACCCGGATGGAAACCCGAGAAGAATTCACCGCCATCATACGCCGGGAAAAAGTGAAATCTTACACAACCCTATGGGGAATTGTGTCTTAAAATTTAAATGCATGTACGGCATAAAATCCATCATCTTAGAGGACAAGAAAGACAATAGTGAACAAACCAGTGTTTACTTAGCACAATCCTCTCAGTATGGACTAATGACCTATGCTGATTGATGTGTTGAAATACGATCGGAAGAGCGGAACACATGGTTCTCCTACGCCCTTAGAAGAATAAGAGCCTTCCATGAAGAACCAGGGAAAATCAAGATCTCTGATGGGATACATCGTGATTCCTAAACGACGCAAAGAAAGAAATACAATTTAATTTGTTTTAATTTGGAACGAGGAATCTGAAAATAATTTATCGTCGTAATTTTACGCATGAATTGTTTACAACTTGTTCTGATGATTCGACTCGAGATTTAAAAATAGCCAGAGTAAATGTAATAGAACACATACACCGAATTTATGCAGTGATATTGCAATCTTTAAATTGAATTGATGGCTTTAATGTGTAGAGGGTGGCGCACTGAGTCACTTTCCCCACCCTCGTCCTCTCCAACGGTCTTTCCCTACCTCTCCTTAACCTCCAACTCAATCCCTGCCCTGCTATGTGGCCCAACGACGTCTATACCGAAACTCACCCGTCAGACCTCATGTGTCACTGAGGCTCAAATTCAGTTCAACACTTTTTGACTCTGCTTTGGGCTATTCATGCCAGGATACACACCCTACATTCCTTAGCAAAACCCCATCCTCCAATAGCAATGAGTAAGAAGCAGTGCACCGCTTTCGGTTTTTCTTCGTAGTCCTCATTCCGTTAAAGTGAAGTCCGAGTCTCACAGCTGTTAGTTTAGTGTTGAGAGATGATGGTCTGTTTGCTGAAGAGTGGAGGTATGTCTTAAACTCTCGAATTTTATTCCATTATCTTTATGCATATTAAATCATTACGTTTTGCACGTTAAGTTCATAATTACAATATACTTTTTGGCATTGAGATATAGGTAGTCAAAACAAAAGTTATTTTTGCAACCCGAATTTTTGGGGTTTGATTCCCTAATTTATGTATCAGGGGCTGGTTATGCGACAAAATATTAAGTGAAATTATGTATAGGAATGCATGAGCCGAAAATTTACGTGAAAATTTACATCTTAACCACCCATATTTTACGAAAGTATGATCAGAATATAGTATATATTTTAATTTGTTTCACCATTTCGCACAAGCTTCCCTTCATAAAAACTGATCAGAGAAAAACAAGGACTTATAATAGCTTATCTATCACAAAATAGGTTTTAAAGAATTGCTAAAATTTATATGCATTGAATGCATTTCTAGTGTCACCATTCCTTCTTTCCTATATATGGATGTATATTGTCGTAGGTGCAATTTATTTTTTGGGTTATAGCTTTATTTTCCAGGTTTAACGTGAAAGGAGTGAATGATACAATTTATCAAGCGATTGGATACAGGCTTAAAAAGGCTCCCTTTCAAGCCGTCTGCTACGTAGTCCCAAGGAAATAATGTGAATATTTATACTGCGTTAACCACTGGCAGAAGGCAGTGCTCATCTTGCTACACAGTGAAGTGAAAGTGTTAAGTTTGTATGGAGAAATTCAGGGTCAGTTGTGTGTTGAATGTGAAGTGTTGGTGTATATGTGTATTTTGTGTAATCGCCGATGGACAGCTGAGCTCTGCCGCCGATGGACATGCCATCGAATCGAAAGGTAGGGAGTCTTCTCCTCCTGCACTCGATGTGAAGCTTAAACATATTTAGAGACTATTATTTGAAACCAAACTAGATATTGCACACATTTTTTTCTGACGAGGATTTGAATTATTTTACACTTAATGGCGTTTTTAGAAAATTAAAACTTTCCTGTGATATTTGGCTTCATAGTGTGATTTTGTGCTATCGTGGGTTAGAATTGAAAAAAAATACAATTCTATAATTAATTTCTTGGATATAAAAATTCAGTACTTTCCCTCATTATTCCCCATGAAAAGAAACATATTGCAATAAGTTCTACTTAGTTGAATTACGGTGTCATGGGATAGATAATAACCTTTGAAATTCTCCTAGATTATAAATATTATGCTCTAACATACTCTAAAAGATTCAGCAGTTATGCGTGTTCTTAGCGGTTAAACGGTTAGTTAACCACTTACTACTTCTAGTTAGTTAAGCTAAAAAATCGGTTGATTCATTAAGTCTAAAAGCATACCGAGTTGACATGGGCATAGTGGAAATTGGGTGGCAGATAATAGAACTGAATCACAGAATGAAAAAAGTGGGTTAGCGTGAGGAAGGTATTTAGTTTGGGAAGGAGATAAGCTTATCCCCTCTTCCCACTGCGCTCTCCAAACATTTACGTGCTAAGCCAATTGAGGCAGTGATGTCGGCCGTCAAGACCCTGTTTGACCGGGTCTTTGTTCGCTTTCATAGACAACAGGTGGATGACTTTATGTCTAAAGATGGCTTCTCTACAGTTCTCCTTGATTACATAATATAAAAGTATGTTAATCATTTTACTTTAGGCAGCATCATTATAAAAATTTGTATTTTCTGTTAACCAGGCACTAGTGTTTTATTTTGTGTTATCGTGGGACTTAATAGAAAAAATATAATAGTCAGATTAGTTCAATTGGTTTTTCATAGTATATTTATCTGTTATATTCCTGTGTGGCATTATGAAAAACTGTTGTTGGCTTGACCCAGTTTAATTCTGATGCCATGGAATATATAATGATCTTCGCGAACTTTAGTACATTTCTGTACTCTTCAACAGATGCAACACGTATTTATCGTCTTACTTTACTTTCTTAACGGTTAAAAGTTAATGGAAGTCTCTTGGAGTTCAACTTACGTGCAAAACAAGTTGACCTGGGTTTAGTGAAAATTAATGTAGAGAGAATAGAAAAACTGATTCGTCGCAAGAAAAAAGTGGGTTGACGTGAGAAAGGTATCTAGTGAGGGATGTAGATAAGCTTTCCCCACTAAACCGCTGAAACATGAACTCGCAAGCATATGTAATGTGGTGATATTGGTTACCGGGAACACAAGCCATGTCTACTAATTTAAGATCTTGGCTCAATTGATTACTTTTATTTGTTTTCCAAAAATAAAAAAATCATCCCTTTCTTCTTCATGGACTCCACTAAAATTATTTATTTCTAGAGCGTTTCGGAATATAAGCCAAATATGAAAACATTTACTGGATGTATTCCTATAAAACGTCTTAGTTTACGTTGGGTCATTCAACAAAGCAAAATTCTCCGTCCGTGTGACTCATGCTTAAAGGTTTATATGCCCATACAAAGGATCACTTTTCCAATCAATGTTATTATGACTAATGCGAATGATATGTGCAATACTGATTAGCACAACCCTTTCAGGCCCAGCCGCTTTAGCGCTACCGATGAAAACATTAGCAACATTCCCATGCAAAGAGACGTTTACTAAAATCCATGAATGCGTTTGATGAGCAGTTAGTAATGTAGAAGTCACTTCGTCACTACGGTAAGAAATTGGCGAGCGCTGAAGGTTAAATAATCTAAATAACATCGTGACCACTTCTTTTGCATTCTGCACGCATTATAATGTCGAAAATTGGAGTAACCTCATTCGTTAAAGGTTTCTCCTGTATTTATGTTCATGCAGAACCTCAGAAACTTCAATATGCACAGATTTTAATGGCGCCTAGATTGCAGAATTGTCTCTTAAGGTAACTAAATACAACTAAATTAATGCTATAAGGCAAATAAGTTACTGCAAGCTATTTTTTGTCTTGAAATCTGTTCAATTCAAATGATAACATAACATTACTTACCTCAAAAACGAATCGACGACGAAAACCACACATGTAGAGAGAAATTGTATCCATCAGGTCCTTATATACTTCTTTATTTCTTCACCTTTCAAAGGAAAATTATATCTTGAGTTGATAATGGAGGCTTCACTGTTGCCCGTAATAAATCACTTGGTATTCCATTTCGTATTATGATAGTGGCGTCAGCGTACTCAACTCTGCAATGGCTACAGTTTTTGAATTTTGAAGGAAACGAAACTGTGAATAAACAGAAAAAATAGAAATTATTAGGTTCTTATTATATTTCATCCGTGAGTCTTCATTCCAATAACGTTCACTTGAAATACTAATATAATAATTATTCATACTGCATGGTCTTTTATTATTGCATATTTCATTGGTACTTACATACATGCCATTAGAATTTTGATACTTCCTGCCAATGAAAGTTCTGTAGAGACACTTATGAGGTTTTTATGGTTACGCTTGTACTATTCATTAGATAAGAGATAATTCACTTGTGTCATATGCGGGATTGAATTTAGGAGAGGTATTATGAAAACAACAAATAATACACACACAGCCGGAATTAATTTAGGAAATCAGTACAATATTTCCATGTTATAGAATATAATATGTTATCACCAATATACCACGTCGATGCGAAGGAGAAATAGATGGTATTACCACTGAGCGATTAATACCAGCCTTGAATTTAATGCAAGCCACTTATGCCCCGTTCACACTACGTTCTTTTTACGCCGGTTAGCCCCGACCGTGGTTACAAAACGAGGTGTGAACGCAAGTTCCCGTTAACCATGGTTGGGATTCTGACCACCGTTTTCCGACCATGGTTGGCGGTAGTTCATGCGTGTGTGCAAGAACCCTAAATATGGCTTCATACATCGATGGCCACACGAAACAGAAGTGGTGATTGCTATTGAGTATATTTTAGAGGGGAGCATTTTCATGCACAAATGCGAACACCGTTATACTTTAAGTTTTTGCACTTACCGCATAATGCATTTACTAATGTTCTTATAATTCCAAAACTCCGCTTTATGAATTCGCAATCTCCGCTATTCTCTTTTATAGGCAATCATTCTACATGCTAAGCCATGCTAGAGACGGATATTTTTGCAATTGTGTACTCTCGAACACACCATAATTACAAATAAATCATGTGTACATTATAACTCTGTCATGTCAATTACATGTTCACACGTACCTTAGTCTACACCGCTGCTTATTTTCCTCGTGTATCTGTTGATAGATCTCCTGTATCGCTCACCATATCCTCGTTCCTACGGAATAAAACGGTGACTTCAATGAACGACGAAACGGGTGAAACAGTCCAAAGAAATGTTTTAAACTTACACAAATACGATTTCATCGAAATGACGTTTGGTGAGGGAATGAGGGCGTGTTGCGGAGGAGGGGTGGGGGAGTGCTGGATTAGAAAAAGCAGTTGAATGGAGACTATGAAGATCGTTTGACTGTTCGAGCTGTGACTGTTCGATGACGTCTTTTGCACTCAAACCGACCTTCGTATATGTTTGGAGCATTCTGGAATATTGTTCCACGTGTGCTGTGACCGTTGGCTGATTACGAAAATTTTCGCTACGTATACAGTGCCACTTTTAAATCTTTTTATCCCTCGAAAAAATGGGATATAATTTTATAATTATATGGAATACAACTATTTATAAATTCATTTTAATTTATAAAAATTCGAATAGTATAATATATGTGATTTTCAGTGGTTTTAAGGCTTCTCATTGGCTGAAAAATAATTCGATCGGAATGCATCGTGACGTCACAGCAATACATCATGCGGCTGAGAGTATCAGAATTCCCTCTCTTTGGACTTCACTTCGCGGCAAGCTGTCTTGGGGATAAGAGGTGAGTACCTAACCCATTCTTTTGGCGATACTTTCCTTATCATTATTAGTGCATTTTCAATTTTTGAGTCGAGGATTAATCGCAAATACAATTTATTCTGATTTATTAAGTAATCGTTGTAAGATTTACTATCATTTTGAAAAACTAATTTTTATTACGACTTCCATCTTCATGATTCTGCATAAAATTCCATGTGAGGAATTTGTTAGTGTTAAAATTATCATAGTGTTTTCAAGGAAGTCTGTGATAGGGAAACATTTTTGACTCGGTTTCAAATCCAAGTTTTCTACTCAACACTGAATTTCGTGTGAAAATAACTTCTTCTGTGATAAATGTTTCGGCTATAGACAGGTTCCATTTCCTATCTTCTGGCGAAGAGATTTAATTTGAGCATTACTGCATTAATTAACTTGTTCTATCCTCCTCTAACATGTTCGTATGTAACAGTTTACGAGTGTAAGACGTGTTACTTCCGTGTAATTGATTTCGATCTAGACTCTGCATTTGACTAGTGTAGGTGACCTGTGAGTATTTCTGTTGTTTTTTGTCGTGTTTCACCCGTAATCAATATTATTATCAAATACAACGTTTGCTTTCCTGGAACTATGTTCTCTTTCCCACTCCGGTAACTTAATTTTAGTAATGCGGTAACTTGCTCTATTCATTTTACGAAGATCATGCAGATGAATGTGGAATCGCTGTGGCCGTTACTGCGGTGTGCTAAATGTAGTTGCTCAATAGTGTATCATACCTGCCACACTTTTTCCTTAGTGATTATGAGCACACTGTCGTGTCAAAATTGTCACATGGTCAATGGCTTCAGTTGCCTGTCATCAACCCTCATTCGGCGTTCATGCATTACTTTTTATGCTAACCCGACAGTGAGTTAATATAACAGTAGATTGTGAAAAGATTTTTCAAAGGCTTTTTAAGATATTTTGGTCTACGTAGTGGTAATCCGCCAATTCAGTTACGATGTAGCAAGCATGCTTTATTTCTAACATTAATCCACTGTGCGTTAATTAATAATTGTGTAACCGCTCTATGAGTATTAGTACTTGAATTTGATGACCAATGCTTTCTCTACATTAATAAGTTGCACATACAGTGTCATAAGCATGAACTCCTGTTGTAGCATCACAGTTGCACTGTCATCCTTACACAATGCTTCAGTTAACTGTAATCTTTTTGGGCTTTAATATTTTCATCCTTTAATATGTTTTAATTCTTTTCAGGTTTTCGAGTAATATTGGGGTGGCGAATCAATTCCGTGTAATGGGTGGGGTTTGGCGGGGAGTTGCGATGAGATTTCATGGATGGAGAAGCCTGGGAAAATATAGTAAGTCAATATTCCTCACTTTTAAAATATTTTATGTATCTTTAAATATTCCCATGTACCGATTTTCTTTTCCTTATTGCGTGAATTTTTAGCAACAGGCTATCAAAGCCCTAAATAGTTCGGTAAAATTTATATCTTCTGTCTTAATAATTAGGACATTTACGACTTTTTACAATGCTTTAAATTAGACGATTTTTTACAATGCTTTCGATGCCAATTGAGTTTTATTTTACCAATAATCAGGTATATTATTGGCACGGCACTTCGTGACGCTTATTCCTAAGTCGGCGATCAAGAAGAATTCAGAGTTAATTGTATTCATGACAGGAAGTAGCTATTTTCGAAGGTGACATTAAATAGTAAGTGTTTGCATTTCAATAATATTTAAAGAAGTCTATTACAGAGAAGTGCAATATTTAAATGATTTTTACCTTTTGCCATGCAGGATTCAATTTGTCTTGCTTTCCGTTAACAATTTCTAAGAGTTACCGTCGGCGTGTATGAGCCTGCGAAATAATCGTCAAATGCATTTTGTTTTTGGAGTTATTTTTCCAAAGAAATATTAGTCAGACTTTTTCATCTAGATTTTTGACGATCTGTTAAGTGAATTATACGGGAATTTGGTATTTAAAGATCTCATTATGTGACCAAATTCATGGAGATTTGTGGCACTTAATTATTTTACAGGCAGTAAGTCTGCTTATCTTCATCACAAGTCAACAACTTTACGATTTGTGTGACGCAGTTCTCCATTCCCCTCTCCTATCCGCTTACCTTTTCATAGCGACGTATTTCTTCTCTTTTACATCCTTTAATAGCTTGTCCTATGTGAGCTTTTCGAGGCCATCCCTTGCCCTTGTTCCCTTCCACCTGTCCTTCTATGATTGTTTTCATCAGGCAACCATGTCTCATAATGTGGAAAAGTTAGTTGTCCCGCCTTCTCCTTAGGGCTTTTAGAAGACTTCTCTTTTCTCCCACTCTTCTTAGCACTTCCTCATTGCTTATTCGGTCTATCCATTTATCTCTAGCATTCTCCCCTCCCTTGTTTGTTGAACTGTTCCCTCAGTTCTATGCTTATATTCTCAGCTGTTAGGAGATTCTTCTTTTTGTAGTAAGCCCTCTTCGCCTGTGCTGTTCTGCTTTTTGTTTCGAGCGTCGTTTATCTTTGGTAATTTTGCTTTTTTAGGTGACAAAACTCTTTCACTTCTTCTAGCTTTTGCTTTCCTAGGCTAATATTTGTCCTAGACCCCTCTCTTGGGCTTCATACTAATATTTTAGTCTCTTTTTTATTGATTTTCAACTGATATCTAGCCAATGCCGTCAACCAATCGCAGCATATTAATTCTTTCTCCGTGGATGTTGACACCCAAGGCCCTCTCCTTGATTTAATCGATGGCCTCCCCAACGTAAGCATTAGAAATTAGGGAGGACCAGGCACTCCCTTGTCCCACTTCTTTTCCATTTCTTGCTTCTACACAGTTGGGTCCACAGTATACCACAGCTACATGGTTGTTATTCAAAATGTCAGCGATTCTACAATTATTTTAGAGCATTCCAAATTCTTTCTGAATTCTAAGCATCGAGTTTGTCCACGCCATCAAAGGTCTTCACCAAGTCGGCAAATGCTATAAAATTCGTTTTATTCTTTTCCATTCTGCTGTCTATGTGCAGCCAAGAGCAGCCAAGAGCAGCCAAAATCGCTTTTCTTATGCCCTTGCTTTTCTGAAATCCGAATTGTTCCTCATCCTGGAATTCCTCGACTCTTCGTTCTGTCCTCCTGTTCATGATCTAGTCGGTATCTTCGACGCATTTGTCGTCAGGTTTCTGGTCCTGAAATCTTCGCAATTCTCTGCTATTTTCTTTTTGGGAATAGGAAATTTCATCTCGAAGTCACTAGGTAAATCTCTTGTTGAGTGCATACCGAAAATAGTTTTAGTTAGTTCAGTTAAGCTAAGAACTTCTCTCCTGCATGTTAATTTGCACTGCTGGATTTTCATTTATTTTTGGGGCCTTTTTCTTTCGCTGGTCTCTTATTGAAGCGTCAATTTCCGATCTTAAGATGCTGACTCCCATATCATCCTTGTTTAACCCACTTTCCTCTTCGATAATTTTTCAGCTAAGCTTCTGTTGTCAAAATATTTCTATACTAGTCCATTAGGGTATTAAGTTTGTACTCCATTCCTTGAAATGGCTACTCACAGTTTTATAGGCAGGGGTGGGCAGTTTTTCAAATAAAAGTATTTTAAAACACGTACATATTTTATATACATTTGTAATACGTGTTTGATATTTCAAGTACACGACCTGATTGTATCTTATACTCTGTATTTCAGACAAAGATTTTTGGTATTTTCCCATTTTGAAATAAAACAAATGCTAACTTACTTTTGAAGTAGCTCCGATATCAGTTCTATGGCATTATGTTTCAGATATTGCTTCATTTTCATTCAAATTGATTTCTAAATATTTTTGCTATCCATAATGTGCCTAGGCAGGTTATCTCTTTTTAAGATCCTTTAGTCTCCATACAAAGGTATATTGTATTTTAAAAGATAGTTTTTTACTATAGTATAATACTATTTAGAAGGTGGGATACTTTAATACTATTTTGTAGGTGGTTTTTCAAATACCCAAGTCAAAGGTATTGTGTATTTTGCATTCCGAATACTCCTAGCCCTGTGTTTAGCCCAACCCTGTCAGTAGGCCGCTTCAACTTTCCCTTTATTATTTTGCGAATCCTCGTATGGATTCTGTTGTTTTCGATAATGTGTAGACAGTCACGAGTCCCACTTAACCGATGTGGCCGGATCGGTGAAAACTTGGAAGGTTGGCACATGAAGCAACCTACATCCTTTGTATTCAGAGCACCAAGAGCCGACGAGGACGGACGCGGACGCGAAAGAGATAACGTCGCTGGAGAGTCAAACTCCATAAGCAAAAGCCACAACGGATAGAAATTAGCGGATGGAATGCACTGAGAATATTCACGTCCACGCATACGTTGGGCCTTCAGAGTGTTTTAATCCACATACTACCCTTCAAACCGCTTCAATAGGCGTGTGACAGGGGGTGTACTTAATGACAGTCGCCGTTTACCCATAAAAGGGAAATACTACAACGGAATTACTCCTGGATTTTATACAAGTCCTTCATCGTGCGAGGGAAAACGAATTTCCATGACTACCTGTTAGGAAAAATATCTTTCTTAATGCATCGCTTCTGTCGGACATGGAAATGTAGTGGGGCTCTATTATAATATTCTACGTGCCGCTTTGAAAGAATTCCATTCTCAATTGCTCAAGCAATATAAGCTTTGCGCGTAATCTCAGAGTCTCCAGCGGCTTCAAACCTGATTCGTATAACATCTGTGTATCGCCCATATTTTGAAGAATCACGACGCTTTACTTTGTAAATAAATAAGCTCACGGATTAATTATTTGCGCACTGGATCCCATACACTCGTTGCATATTCAAGGTGTGGTCGGTCGAGTGCGAAATAGCACCTCTATTTTACTTTTTATACTAAAATATTCCCATAATAAGCTGGACATACACCAGCTTCTTCTGGACTCGGCAATAAATATATATTCCCTCTGCGTGTTTCCCACGATAGCCTCGATGTTATCGTAACTACTAGATACTTCGCGTCATCTGCCCCTTTTATGATTACAAAATCAACTGAATATCAATGGGAATAGTTAGAAAACCTACATAAGAATTGTACCGCTGTAAATTTGCTCGGATTAAGTTTGAGAGTCTTGACTCAACACTTGGTTCTCGACACATGAACGTTGTTTATATTCAATGATAGAATGTCAAAGCCGTACAGATAGTTAATTTCGCGATAGATGGCAGCGTCGTCAGCAAATGAACGTATTTTACTGCTAATACGAGATCAGAAAACATTTATCTGTGTATATAACGAACAAAATGGGACCGATTACGGTTCATCTTGAGTCACCTGATGTCAATTTAGCAACATTAGAGATAATTCCGTTAAGAACTACTTTTAGCTTACAATCACTCCGAAAGTCTTGTATCGAGTAAACCACTGTTTCGCTTAATCCGTACGATTGTAATTACTATAAAAGTTTGTTGTGAGGTACCGTCTCGAAGGCTTTCTTGAAATCTCTTAAAGTTGTACGTCGACCTGTCTTTCCAATTCACCAATTTGAAAACCTGACAGCTATGGAGAAAGTTATGACTGACCAGGAAAGCCATGCTATTGCTAACTACGATATGTTCAAGCAACCTTTCTTGACGTTAATGACATTTAATAATAATCGACGTTAATGAAATTGAACATTAGTTGCCTGGGTCATGTCTGTTTCCCTTTTTGAATATCGGTATTTGCAATTACCAATGTATAAGTAACTATCCTTCAGATAGTGACTTCTTGAATATTATCTCTAAGAACGGTGTGAACTGTGTCGCTAACTCCTTGAGGACACACGCGGGTATTCCCTCGGGCCCCGGAGATTTACTATTCTTTACCACTTGTATGCCGTCGCGTTAAATCTTGATTTCTTTCATCGGTTCCTCAGAGAATGCAACGTCGAAATTACATGCATCATCGTGCATACACTTTATAGGTGACAATTTAACGCGTTGTCTTTGTTAATATTTTCGTTGACAAGTTTCCCATCTTTATTAAATAACGAGTCCACAGTTGTAGATTTTCTCTGAGTATCTCTTGCTTGCGACATTCTTTTGCTTCAAGTTCCTTCGATTTTTCACCTTACGTAACGGACTTCTTGAGCAAGTTTTACAGTTTCCTCAGGTCCATCCTAACATTGTTGCTGTAACCTGCGAGGTTCTTTACTATCACATCACTCAGTATTTGTAGAATATATTCGTTGATTCCTTGGTGTAGGATTTCTAAGAAGTATTTAATGATGCGTCTGCGGTTTTATTCTACGCTTTAGCTTCGAAGTCCGAGTATTATTCATCAAGAATCACGCCAAATTTAATGAAGTAGCATTTATAAAATAAATATTCCGTTTTAGTTTTACAAATTACTCCAATATTTTTAAGGCTGCAAAAGTTACTTAGGGATAACTAGTATCGTCAATGATATCGATTTTTATCATCAACATAGAATGAATTACTGCTAAAAAGTCTAAAAAGAAATTCCTCTTATAAGGTTGCCAAGAACTTGTGCAAGTGTGTGATTAGCTAGCATTTACTAAACTCTTCTCTATTTCTCTATTCCTTGAGTTTGGTTTCACAGTGTAAAAACCCCAAATCATAAATGGGAGATTAAAATTGTAATTCTTGATTGTCTAGTAATTCTGGTTGCTTCATTGATTAAGGCAGTCAAGCCACATGAACTCATGGGATTTGTTAACAGCTTGGAATCGCAGCTGGGCATAGTAACTTAGCATTCATATCACCGACCAGTACCTATTTTTGACATATGCCCCTTGATTAGGGTTCAAAATCTATAACAAATTGATCAATAGAAATTTTTTGTCCCTGTAGACGACAAAGAGATCAAATAATCAAAACTTGCATGAAAAATTGATCAACAAGCAATCAGTAGGGCTTATATGACAAGGCCTCAGTACGGTTGTTATGTCATGTCTTATAAACGCTAACACACCTCTAGCTCTTTCAAAAGTATTACAATTTCCATAAGAATAGTACCTACCCACTCACTGCTTGTACTTTATTTTAATCAGATTGTATTCATATTTCATTCAAAGCTATAATATCGGGTAATTGTTACATGCTATTTAAATGTGAAAGTAGTAAATTAAAATTGCGTTTAGCACTTCGGATATTCTGATGAACGATCAATAGGGAATTCATTCCATTAAACGCATTTACAGTAATATTTATATCCATAAAATAGGCTTATATTCTAGGCATACCTTCTATACCATTGAAGTATGAATCACAAAAGCAATGATAAAAGATGTTTTACATAATCCATGATGCTAACTACAATTGCTGGCTTCTTTTCTACTTTTCTCAAATAAATTTCACCTCCACGATTCCAAATATACTTACAGTGCTTATCATTCTGCGCCACCCCACCTTTCTACCAGCGCAAAGTGTTTCATTAATGTAAACAAGTATTATCGTTTTCAATAATATGCAGACACCCACCAGTCCCATTTCATTGATGGGGCAGTGTCGGTGATCACTTACAGGGTTGGCACTCAATGCAAGCTGCTTCCTTTGCCTTTACGTCGCCGACGAGGTCGGACGCGGATGCAGCCTGGCTAGCGAAATGGGAGTCGAACTCCCGGGGCAAAAACCCAGGCGGATTCAATGCACTGAGGAAACTCACGCACACGTTGGGCAGTCGGAGTGTTTTCTTTCGGGCTCAGCGGCAAGTACAAACTATGATGTGACTCACTTGAGGGGGTGTATATCGGCCACACCGGGAGGAACTTATTTAATCATGTGTCCGAACGCAAAAGGTGTTTGGAGAACCGTGACCCAACTTTTCAAAGCGCCCAATGGCACAAAAACATGCATAAAATTTTCGATATTAAAATTATTCGGTTCCAAGAAAAAGGGATGCGGCCGAGAAGTGGGAAATAGTGAAAAAGAAAAAGAAGAAATTTGACTTACTGAACGGAAATGAGTTTTTTTATCTTATATGTACTCCCCTGACTGCTACCTAACCCCACTTCCTTCCCCAAAACCTTTTTTATATCGTGACATGCCGCAAGTCCTGAATTTATGTTGTCTGTATGATGAACTCTTCTTGACTTACCGTCTGTGCCTCCTCCTACAACCCCTCCACCTACTTCCTTCTGATCCTTTCCCCCTTTCCCCTAACTACTTTTCAGTAACGGATATAGAAAAAACTCAAGGGGGAGCGCAAAAGATATTTTGGGCTACCTATACTTTAAGCGTAATGAACAGTAAACAAGTCACATGCAAATTTTAAGACAGTTTTATTCAAAATGATTATACGCATATACAAGACAATGCTATCTTATGATATTAAAAAGTTACAATTTAGGTTCTGAAATATTAGGCGATGCGGGCGGTCCCGCAAGGGAGGGGCATATGTATTCGCCACTGCTACTTTTGAAGATATATATTTCTGTCCGAAATAGTAATTTTTTTACCCGATTATGACTGTATAGGAATCGAAACACGTGCTGTGAGGAGTGGAATGAAATTAGTGGGCAGAACGATATCTTTGCATCAATTTGATATTTTGTTCCGCGATATCTCCCCGGAAAAAGGTTGACTTTGCGGCATGGTATATCCTCTTTTCATATTCATACGTGAATGACCGTTTCTGACTTACGAAGTTGTCGCTCCATAGCTTAGTAGGTTCATTACATGTGCGGTTGTCGTGGTGAAATGTAGGAGGGTTTAAATTCGAATTATAATTATTTTCATTTTATAAAATAATAGAGTATACAAGAGTCAATACTAAATTTATAAAAATAATGGCTCTATCTACCTTAACACATTTCTTTCTAAACAGATTAAATCACTGAGGTGAAATAAGTAGGGGAAGTGACAGTGGTTGTATCTTAATTTCCTTGCTACTAATTACCGTCACATCCGTTGAGTAAAATCCCAAGTTATAGTATCAACTATACTCAATAACTGACCAGATACATTCGTAGTTGAAATCATTTTATAGCCCTAGGGTATGGAAATTATTTTAAGTCACTAAAATGGGACACGTGGATGTCTACATATCATTGAAAACGATTGTACTTCACTAGGAGGTACGGATCAAAAGGTCAAGAGTCGAATAGAAAAAAAAAATTTTTACTTGGCACTTAGCTAACAGGTTATCATTTACGTGCTGATTCAGAAGTCGGAGTTGAATTCCTCCTGTTTACCAACTAGAATTCGTCTTAACCGGGTAGTAGTAGACAATTTGGCTATTATTTATTTCTACATCTAATGCAGCACAAACTTTATTCACTACTACTTCCATATTGTCATCACATTGGCTGGGGATGCCATGGATTTCCGTGTTAATACCTAACATGCGATTGTCAAGGCCATCAGAACGGTTAAGTGCGTCAGAAAGTTGCGTCTTAAGCACCACATTTTCATTTTACTATTTGGATATTTGATCTAAAAATTTCTCTTATATTTTACCCTACGATTCAAATAACTTTAACCTGTTTTCCAACTTATCGTATTGCTTATGAGTAGTGTTCCCTAGTTTTTTTGATCCGTTATCTTTAGTTATTTTATAACCTCTACGAACAAATAAAATATTTCCTGAAGGGATTTACCTTCCGATTTACTTCTGTCCATCCGGGATGTCTTTCTTAAATTTTGGCAGTCCACACATTTCCAGGATTGACCTCTTGATTCAAATCCTTCGATGTCATCGCCTCCTGTAGAGAAAATCCATGGAAGGTTTTGCGGCAGGTATCGCTATTGATGAAAGTGGTATTCCGTGTAGATGTGTTACACTTTGCACTCGAACTAATGCCAGAAAGATGTTGTAGGCCTGGCGGATATAAGCTCGATTTATCACACTTTTCTTTGCACAAATAAGGCTTCCACTCAATGAAAGCAACTATTTTCACACATTTAGCCGGAAACTAAATGGCTAGCAGCCGGCGATGCATAGCGTTGAGTCAACCATACCGAGTGAGAACACATCCATACCCAACGGGAGCGGAACACGAACTGAATGTAGCCAATCTTAGCACCGGACCTCGTTGCACTCACTGCCCTTTAGGTTACATCTACATACTACCCCGTAAGCCGCCTAAAAAGGCGTGCGGCAGGGGGTGTTAGAACACCAGCCGTTTACATATGAAAGAAAATGCTCTAACGAAATAACGACTAGCATTTTTTAAAGTCCTTTATGGTTCGGGGGAAAAACGAATTCACACATCAATCCGATCGGCAAAATATCTCTCTTAATTTATTGCTCCTGTCCGACCTGGAAATATAGAGGGGCTCAAATATTATGTTCTCAATGTCACTCTTAAAGATAATTCTCAATTGTTCAAACAATCTTAGCCTAGCGCGCAGCCACCGAGTCTCCGGTGGCTAATTCGATGGGTAATGCTGTCTGTACGCCCGTAGCAGTTCTATTACGAATCGCGCAGCTCTTATTTGTACTTTGTTCAGCTCACGGATTATGTCTTTCTGCACCGCATCCCATATGCTTGCTATATATTCAAGGTGTGGACAGGAATAGCGTAAAATAGAACATCTCTTTCAGTTTTTTATCCGAAAATCTTCCTACAATACGCTTCACGAATCTTACCTTCTTGAGGGCTCTGCCAGAAATATTCCTTATATGTGTTCCCCACGATTGATTGTGAGTTATCATAACTCCCAGGTATTTCACTTCGTCCGTTGCTTTAAAATTAATACCACAGTTTAATCAAGCGAAGGGGGACCACGAAGTTTTCAGACACGGAAATGAACGTTTGATTACCGGAGTAACAAAAAAAGTCGAACGTAATTAATTCCGTTACACAGAATGAAGGGAGTCATAAGGGAGTTAATATTAATTCGAGGCTGTAGAATCTCACCTGGTTAAGAAGCTCGGCTGCACCAATCTAGTGGAACCAAAATGACAATCAGCGAAATGTAAAATGAAGGCAGGTCTTACCAGATGTCAAATATTTTATAGTTACTTTTTAAAAGGCAATCATTTACTGGTATAAATTACTCATTTTAAAAGTAATCAGTAAAATTATATTTACTTCTTGTAAAATTGTCCACTCTAAAGACCACTTGGCAATTAATGTCGAATTTTGGAGTAAAAATATGGAATACTAGAGTCAGAAATAGCTAAAGTTGCACTTTAACTCGCGATACATACAATGATAACTATTGTATCACCACAACTGGGTGCAACATAAGAGTTGCTGAACCTAAGCAATGAAATTATGACACTCAAGGATTAGAAGTTATACGTAGGCCAAGGCAAATCAGTGAAATCTGTAATGTTAGCGTCGATTAGGAGCCATTAACGATTACAACGATAGTACCTACCGGTTCCTCCTCCAACGTCAGTAGTAAATTACAAATAAAACTTGCATTTCTTAAAAAGTAATTGTTACTAATACAAGTTACTGCAAAATTAATCGTATCAAGAAATCCGATGAGTTTTACTCGATTACCAACCAAAAACTCCGATGAGGTACACGTTGGTAATTATTCCATATTGGGTTATTTACTGCATAGATGAGGCATCAAATGAGATGAGACACGTTTTGCTCTGCCGTTCCAAGCACTCCAATACAAGAAATTCTAGCGGTGAAATACAACAAAGTATTCTGTTAACATTAAATAGATTAGCTTAAAGCCAGAGGTAGCACGCTGAATTATTTTTGAAGGCGGACGTGGAGATTCGCACACGACATGCTCACGTCTTGCACGCGACGGGCTGATAATGATTTTCCGGATGACGAGACATTCACTCTGCGAATTGTCAAATAGATGAATGCTTGTGCCTTCATCCGTAAGGGCCCACAAATATTTACAGAATATTAAATGCAATCTCTAAAAATGCAGATATTTTTCAGAAATCCACCTTTTTTAACAAAGTTCCATGACAGACTACAAAAAAATGATTTTTTTTAACGATAAAGGTATTTTTATTTTCTCTATTTCAAAGGAAATAATTCTTTATGTAAAAACATCATTCCGTTATCCGAATTTAACATTCGGAGACTTTCTTTGCCCTCCTTTACTTCCACCTGTCCTTCTAATTGTAAGATTGTTTTCATCAGATCATCATGGCTCATATTACTGCCAACTCAATTTTCCCGTGTTATCCTAAGGATATTAGAATATTTCTCTTTTCTCCCTTTTTTCTAGGCTCTTCCTCATTATACTTACTCAGTCGATCCATAAAATATTCATCATTCGTCTATAGCACATATTCGCTTCATCAACTTTATCTTTATCATTCTCCGGTAGACCACATTTCGAATGCTTCCACTCTTGACTTCCTCTGTTGCTGCCAACGTCCAAATCTCACAACACGCCATAACGACACGAATTTGAAATATTTCACGATTATTATCAATCAGCGATTGATAAATAGAATAGGTATTTACATCAACATCGTCATGTGTGTAGATAAGCTACACCATTTTGAATTCAATTTCGAAAAATAGATATCACAACTAACATCACATATTGACACATTTTTAATAAAATGAACGCTACAGTGAGAGTAATTTACGATTTTTATTGATAATAGAAATTTCTATCAACGCCGTCATATATGTAGCCAAGCCACAAAATTTCCAATACACTCGCGAATAATCGTAAGATGGCCCTATATATTGCACAGAAAATATTAGAGGTGGTTTACATTAGGATTCATTTGGTTATCGCGTGATTACTTCTCGGAAAGTTTTCCATTATTGCCTCATACTTAGAATGCAAGTACTATCGTTTTCCAAAGTATGTAGACACCCAGAATTCCTACTTAACTGATGGGGCCGGGTCGGTGAAAACTTGAGAGGTTGGCACATAGAGCGACCTGTATCCCTCACTCGTAAGCAACCAAGAGCCGACGAGGACGGAGGTGGACGCGACCTAGCCACCGAATCTGGAGTCAAACTCCATTAGCATAAGCCCAATCAGAATTAAGATTAGCGGATGGAATGTACTGAGGTAACCCACGTCCACACTCACGTTGGGCCGACGCAGTGTTTTCTTTCGGGCTCCGTGGCGAGGTTTTGCCTATCTTTAGATTCACATTTGGACTCACCGTTTGTCTCTTACTACTACGTGGCTCCGTCGCCGAGTACGTCTATACTGTGCGCGGTTGTTACGGAAAAGTTCTGGGAGTATAACTGAGCTCATCAGAGGCTCCGAAGTCTTGTACTGCAAAATATTTTCGGTCTGGTTATTCTTCTGTTAACTTTAGTCGCGTTGAGAACTCTGAGCTGACAGCTGTTGTTGAGTCCTAGTTTATAACCGATTATTTATGCGGATATCAGTACTCCTTTTTAAAACCTTATTTAGGCTTTCTATGACAGTTGTTATAGTTTTTATAAGGTATTCAAGTAGGCGTGGAATGCTGATACACTATTGTGAATACATTGTTGATGACTTAGTTAAATGTAAGTAAACCTATCGTAATATGGACGGGCTCTAGGAACCCATTAACTATAAATGAAGTTCGGGAAGGAGAGGCAGGGGTGTACGTCATAAGAAAACATATGAAGCGAAAATAAAATGTTTGTGTGAAATATTATAATTGTCATAACTAGATGATTCAGGAGGCTTCAATTAACTTGAGGAGCCACCTGCCAAAAATTTGCCCTGAATCCCTTCACGGAGGGATTTCGATTTAATCCATCCTTTTACCTTATTACTGAGAAAATGTTTTATTTATACACGGCTTCCGGAAACACAGCTCGCGCTCTTTCTTCACGATGCCCTTCAATCTGTCGAATCGAAAAGACATGATTACACTTTATTCTTAGATTTTAATAAAGCATTTGACACGGTACCTCACAATTCACTCATATACTATTTACAGTCATGCGGATTAGATGAAACAGTGGTAAACTGGATACACGACTTTCTGAGTAATCGTTAGTAACAAGAATTAGCTCTGATGTGGTTGAAGTGGCATAAGGTACCCCACTAGGAAGGTTTTGTTTATTAGGCACATACATAAATGACCTATGCCCTAGCATTAGCAGTAAAATACGCTTATTTGCTAACGACGCCGTCATCTATCGCGAAGTTAGTGATCACTCTGACAATGAAATTCTATAAACGAATTTAAAGAACGTTCAATTGTGAAGCCATGAGTGGGGACTCGAACTTAATTTGAGCAAATTCATGTCGGTGCATTTTTTGCAGAGTTTGTCCAGCTATAACATTCTAATGCTGTGCTTGGTATTAACATAAAGGCTACAAAGGAAGTGAAGATGGCAACGTCGCGACGTTGCCATCCATCCCGCCATATTCGTGATCACTCTGGCTTTTAAATTCTATCAACGAATTTAAACAACGTTCATGTGTGGAGCCAAGAGTGGGGACTCGAAATTAATCTGATCAAATGCACGGCGGTGTATTTTTTGCTCGGGTCGCCCTACTATCTCCATTTATTTTCTGTGGATGTTTTTAACATTATGGGGACAGATGAAGTAAGGTATCTGGTATATATAACCTCGACCCTATCCTGGGGAACGCATATAATGGCCTGTTTACACGATACATTAACACGTACGAGTTAATGTTTGTTTCCATGAATGATTTTTGTGAATCGGAACGGAACACGTATGAATGCATGAACCAAATTAGAACCGGTTCTATTTTCTGTGCATCCATTCGCAAAAGTTGGGTTGTTACACGGTGCATTTTGGTGTTTATTCTCTTGTTCATACATTTAGACTCGTACGTGTTAATGTACCGTGTAAACTGGCCTTAAGAAATATTTTTGTCGGAGACCTGAAGAAGCTGGGATTCGTCAAGCGTTTAGCGGGTGGATTTTCGGATGAGAAGTTAAAAGGGAGGTGTTATTTCGCACTCGCCAGGCAACACCTTGAATATGCAGCGAGCGTATGGGATCCGCTGTAGAAAGACTTATTTCGTGAAATTAATAAAATACAAAGGAAAGCTGCACGATTCGTGATAAACCCGCTTCGAGCGTACAGAAAGTGTTACACAGATGTAAAACTAATTAGGTTGGGAACCGCTGTAGATTCTGAGGCTGCGCGTTAGACTTGGAATGCTTGAGCAATTGACAGTGGATGTCTTTCGAAGCGAAAACGGAGAACATCATATCAGAGCCCCACCACATTTTCAGGTCTGACCGAAACGATAAATTGAGAGAGATATTTTGCCGAACGGATAGGTATGGGAATTAGTTTTTCCCCCGTCGACAATAAAGGACTTTACTAAATGCTGGGTCGCATTTCGTTAGAGCATATCATTTTTATTTGTCAACGGCAGGTGACCTAACACCCCCTGCCACACGCCTATTAAGGCGGCTTCCTGGTTAGTGTGTAGGTGTAGATTTAGGTGATCAAAACAATTTTTAAATAATTTAAATTATGTTTTGGATAAGTTCTGTAAAAGGTTAACGCACCGTCTAAATAACGCCCAGATGACGAGTAACGACTAATTAATGATAAAATGCGTGTATACATATTTACAAATGCGCTCATAAATATATTGTGTGCTTTCGAGTTAATACTTTTCTTTACGCTGACAAGAACGCATGTTATCTTCCTTTTTCATTCCGTTAGAATTTTTCACCTGCCCTCTTGTCGAGATTCAGAAATATTGAAACTTTTACTTTGCGGTGTCCGAAGTAGATGATATTAGTTCTAAAGAATTTCACAATACAGAGGATAATAATGGTTGCCGAAGAGAAGAATGTTGAGTAAAATAACGTCATATGTTATGCATTGAGAACAATTATAGGAAACTACATAGTAGTAGTGATTCTGTTTGATTAAAATTAGCTTTTCAATCATTATTTGTCCGTAGAAAACTGAAATATTAGTTTGTGCTGGTTTTTATGGAAAAAATGAAAAGGGGCTCCTTAGTTTAAAGCCGAGACGATAATATAAATCTCTATCATTCGAATTATTTCATTGGGAATCGGGAAGTACTCATCATTACCCAGGAAAAATACTGGAATATTTGATGAAACATTGCCACATGACAAAATTGATTCGAGTTCTTTGCATACCGCCTATTAATAAATTCAGATTAATTTTATAGTGTCCGTGAGCGATAAATCTTGCGAAGAAAGGAAGTTAGGACCTAAGGAACGCAGTAAATTACATGCTCAACGATAGTTTCATTTGAAATCACGGACCAAACTCCTCTTCCATTACTATTATGTTTCGTAAAAATTTATGGAAGGTAGCTTACATGCTTGTGATAAGCCAACCCTGCCAAGCACCTTTTCAGTTTTCTGGCTGGATAAGTGTTTCTTTTTTATAAGTATACCGGGGCTAGCCACGGTGGTAGCTTTACGAGAGTCACCCACAATGCACAAATTGTGCTAAAATCCACTGAGAAAAAAATTATTCGGGGGAACCGGGTTCGAATCCTGGCGAATGATTTTTTTCTCTGTGGATTTTTCACACAATGCTGGCTGGATATTATGCTGAGTTAGCATTTGACATCGGGATACAAATCGCACTCTCGTTGGCACTAATTTAACTAAACCTTCAGAGGGCATCGGAAAAAATGTCATGAAGCATAAATAAGCAAAGAAGCTGATGTGTAGAAATAGTCTCTCCCGTGCAGAAAGCTAGTACGTGAATCGATTCAGTGAATAAGGCTAATCCTTTATGACATGAGTTACAGGATAAGACCGTGCTTTTTATTATTTTTTATTCACATTATTCAACACTGAAGTTGAAACGTTTGAAAAATTATAATATATTTATTCAATCTTTAGCATTTCATACCTTAAATTTCATAATCTTTTCGCAGATGGAGTTTTCACGCTTATCTTTTACGTGTCCGTACTCGATACTAAAGCCTTTATACAGGTGGAAAATAAGAGAACCGAATATCATATCATTCTCAAAGTTTCTCTCTTTATAAATTGATAAACCCTCATAGGCGCCGACTCCATGGGGCCTGAGGGGGCTCAAGCCCCCTCAATAATTCGTTTGGGGGGGCTCCGCCCCCCCAATAATTCAAGAAATTAATTAAGTTATGCTATGCTTTGTAAAATCACACAAATATGTTGGTATTTTTTATTTTCCTTGTTTGACGATAGTTACCTTTTAAAATAAATTCAGTGATGATATAAAACAAATAATTATTACGGTATTAAACAGGTTAACTGAAAAAAGTGGTGTGAATCGTGATAGTGTTTCGGGGCTGTGACACACTTTGAACTTTTCCCGGTGCGTGAACCTTCGGGTACAAACTGGCGGGCCAAGAGGGATGTAAGCTGCCTCCCGGTTGATTTAAATGGAAGAATGACTAATTTTATAAGAATGGAAGAATGACATAAAAAATGTGTCAGGCTTGTAGAGTTTCCCGAAGTGTCGAGTTATAGAGTCGAGTTTTCGGGGTTCTAATATTGATCATATGACCCCTCGAAAAGGCTTTAAAAAAACTTTAAAACTCACTATTTTTCATCTAAAATTTAGAAAATTTCCCTAGGCAAGACCCGCGGTATGGGCCCCCCCAATATTTTTTATAAGTCGGCGCCCCTGTAGACCCTGCACTTTCCCCTTGACTTGTAGGCACAACAGAACCATATTTTTTGGACGTTAACGTAAAATAGTGCTTCTTTGGTTTACTACTCCACCTTCCTAATTTCCTGAAAGGATTTTATTTCCTTATTTTTTCAATATGCAAGCAAAATACCACTTTCGTCTGTCAGCTCTATATTTACTCTGTATCATACAAGCCAATTCAAAAACGGATATTACATCTTTGGGGGTATCCATTAACCCTTTCGTCACAGTGGTGTTGTCCCCTTAGCATGACTGTTGGACTGAGCCCCAAGGGTCCCTTCCGTCCCCTCTGTATGGGCCATTTTTGCAGGACATTGGTTAAGAAGGGTCTCACGGATAATCACACTCTCTCAGCGCCAACCTTATTCGACTTTTCTTAGCGGGGACTCCGCATTATCTCGGACTCAAAGTATAGTTGGTCTTCCTCCTTTCCGGGATGGTAGCCCTAGCAGCGAAATTGGTTCCGGGTCAACTCATGATTAGTTTTTGTGAGTTAGCTACATGGATAATTGTTGTTTGCCCGTATGTTGCAGGCTCATTCTAATGATATGAATGAGCCTGCATTCTAAAGAAACAATGCTTGGGCCAATTCTGATATGGATTATTTGAGAAAAGTTGATTAAAATGTTTTAAACCATTTAAATATAACAATAATAGGGAAGTGCTCTTTATAAATATTTTACTCAGAGTGACTTCCGAAAGGACTTAGCTGTAAAATAAGCAAAAATTAATGGCTCTGCTACAATTTGATAGTTAAATTGTGGGATTTATATTTTTAAGGCAATTTTTGTGGAAAAAATCGATAGCGTATTAAAACCTCATTAAAAAAAGATCTCAGGGTATTTAGTTTGAGGTTGATGTAGACCCATACAGATATCAAAATCTGAGTCTCTTAGGGACAAACGCTTGCTGAATTAAGGTGGAGTGACCCATATTTAATAAATAACCCCCGAATTTAATTTAATTTTTTGCTCTCTCCTTAGGTGAAAGCCATCCCCGGACGTGAGTGGAAGACTGAAGGGTCTAGCAGGAAGAATGAAGAAGAAAAGAAGACGATGGCCTCGCGGGACATCCAATGCTAATTCCTTTAATGTTATTCGGAGAGATTTGACTCGATTCTTAATCCACATTTTTGCTTTTTCAATTTCAGAATGAATATTGAAGAATTAGAACACCATTCATCGACTTGAGTTGAAGGCTTGGATGAGTGCAGTTTTCCTCGGACGCTGAGCATTGCCGTATATTTTCATCAGGTTTACATCAGGTTATCTTGAACGTGAAATGGTAAATTAGGGCCGACCTGAACCACACAACTGGAGTTATGAGAGACTCCTGGTGGAAAATGAATTCACCCTCAATTATCAAAGCACGTGCTCAAGGTAACAACAGTACACGAAAGGTAACGGCTCGAAGGAGCAAGTTGAAAAAGGTTTCGAAACAGCGTTGAAACAAAGGTACAAGAAAGTGCACTTAAGTTATTTACTACGAATGAGACCGGTCCTAGGAGACAAAGAATGCATTCTTAGGCAGGAAATTCATGTGGGTATTTTTGTGTGTAGTTTTTTTAAGGTATTTGGGTGGGTTTTGTACTAACACCATTTATTGCAGGAGTGAAGAATGAAGAAAGAAGACGTAGCTGAGGCCCCGAAGATTGAAGACATCGCAGGGGGCCTCGAAGAATGAAGAGGGAAGATTATGTGTGTGTGTATCGGGAATGAGTGGACATTGATAATTCCTCGCCTGAACTGAGAGTTTTTTTGTACTTAATTGTAACATGTCTGTAACTCTTTCCCTTCCAGCCATGAAGATTGAAGACATCAAATTGAGCTCGAAGAACGGCAAGAATCCGATTGCGTGTGCTTTTTTATCTATCGTGTGATTTCGTGGGATATTTTTCTGCGTGTGATTATTTATATTTGCGTGTGCTGCGAGTATTTTTACGTTGCGTCGCGTTAGGGCTTGCATGTTAGTGATATTTAATTATTTATTTGTTTGTGCATGCACTAATCTTACCTCTTCACAGATTCAAGCCATCGCTGGACTTCAAGGAAGGAAGAGTAAAGAATGCACGAAGAAGACAAGATTGAAGACGCAAGTATTCACAGAAGAAAGAAGAGAAGCATCGTAAGAAGACGTGTGCGATATTTGCGGCTAAGTTAAGACCCTTCTGGCCAATGAATAAAATTTTGCGTAAGGCTAGGCGATTTTTCCGTGCGTTAGTTTTAGTTTTTTGTGCCGTGGTTTTGCATTACATACTCCATTGCGTCATGCAGGAATGTGGCTGTGGCTAGGTAGGAAATTCATGATTTCCTATCGATGCCATTGTCACGTTCTTGTTTGCTGCTTTGGAGTGATGCAATCCTCGGAAGGGTTATTTATTTGTGCATGCACTAACCCGCTCTCTCCCTAGGTCCGCAAGCCATCGCTGGATGTGAAGAGAAGAATGAAGATTCATCGGAAGAAGAGACGACAGAAGAGGATGGCATCGCGGGACCAGGCGAAGACGACATCTTAGCTTTGGGCCCCTCTGGCCGTTGAATTGTATTTGCGTAAGGCTAGGCGTTTTTTCCGTGCGTTAGTTTTAGTTTTTTGTGCCGTGGTTTTGCATTACATACTCCATTGCGTCATGCAGAAATTTGGCTGTGGCTAGGTAGGAAATTCATGATTTCCTATCGATGCCATTGTCACGTTCTTGTTTGCTGCTTTGGAGTGATGCAATCCTCGGAAGGGTTATTTATTTGTGTATGCACTAACCCGCTCTCTCCCTAGGTCCGCAAGCCATCGCTGGATGTGAAGAGAAGAATGAAGATTCATCGGAAGAAGAGAAGACACAAGAGGATGGCATCGCGGGACCAGAAGAAGACGACATCTTAGCTTTGGGCCCTTCTGGCCGTTGAATTTTATTTGCGTAAGATTAGGCGTTTTTTCCGTGCGTTAGTTTTAGTTTTTTTGTGCCGTGGTTTTGCATCACATATTCCATTGCGTCATGCGGGAATGTGGCTGTGGCTAGGTAGGAAATTTATGATTTCCTATCGATGCCATTGTCACGTTCTTGTGTGCTGCTTTGGAGTGGTGCAAATCCTCGGAAGGGTTATTTATTTGTGTATGCACTAACCCGCTCTCTCCTTAGGCGTGAGTCATCGCTAGACATGCTGATAAGGAGAAAGAAGATGGGATGGTGCACCTTACCGAGCCGGCTTCTCGCGGCTCTACATGAGTTGCAGCAGATAAGGAGCGGTATGATCTCATAATATCCATTCAAATTTGGCTCATTTTTCCCATATAAATTTTTAAATTAACGAGTTGCTTGAGAATGTTCAATTTTGCATTCATTAACGGAACTCAATTGTGCTCATGCTTAGACTGAATTTCTAATTTGCCCATAATACCATCAAAATTAACAAATAAACTTAATGTCCTCCTCAATTTAGTCATTGACTACTCAGTTTGAAAATTGTATTTGGTACTTAGTAACTGGAAGTGATATAGCACTGACCTATATTAACTTTGAATTGAATTTAAAAGTTGTGAAAAAAATATTGCAACGAGCATATTTTTTGTGCCAACATTTTTCTGGATGACTCATAATCACACATCAACGTATTTTCTTTACAAATGTTTTTGAGTCAAAATATCACATCCCTTAACAGTCTCCGCAAAATATTTTCACATTATAATGCAGTCCGAATAACTTTTATTTATAATTAGTTTCTAATTATCTGCTTATTCATTACAAATTTTATTTTCCATCATGATTTTTCATTCTGAATCAGAATTATTTAACTTTTTTTGTCCTGTGAAAAGTTACCCACTTCAAAATCAATCCTTAATTTTTCCTATTTAAATAAAGATATAGTTCCATTTAATTGGAATTATATTATAATAATTAGTATTGTTAATTAATTGAATATTATTTTAATTTCCTCTGCAATACGGGAAATTTTATTTTTCACTCGAAGTTTTATAAATCTAATTAAAAGGTGAGCCTATTCACTCTGTAACGTCCGTGATCCATAAGATTATTTATTGATTGATTCGGCCATGAAGCCGATTTTCTAGGACATTGCTTTCTCTTTATGAGTGTTCGTTTTTTTCAATTTCAGAGTTCGTTGGATTGGATTGTGTGAATTGACTACTCGAGGCCTCGATGAAAGCATGTGCAAAGAGATCGAAAGAATACAGCTCGTCGCCGCAGGCAGACGGTAAGATTTCATTCATTCCTCTTCCAAGTTTTGAGTTCAGTTCAGAACCATTATTTAGTGATCACATAGGTACACTTTAACTTTTACATTCAAGAACCTCGATGATAAAAGTAATGATTGCGCGAGAAAATAAATAAATATTTTCACTTTTTCAACGCGAAAATATTTAATTAAACCGCACCCAAAATTAAGATCTCGCGCTTTTTTGCAACATTCAAAAAACATTAATCCCGCGCTGAATCTCAAGGCATTGATTGGTTGACGACGACGATAGCGTTTGATTTCATATATTTCGATTTGAAACTTCATTTCCATTAAATTAAATAATTCGAATGAAAGAAATTTATGGGGATTTTCTTGAATCTATCATAAGTACTTTGCTGTTTAATTTTCTCATTGTAATGTGGAGGTCGAGGTTTCCATATTGGCCTAGCTTTTGGTAACTCAGCAACCGTCATGCGCGCTAAAGTAATTACTTCCTCGGAGACCCTACCTGAGAGAAACATGAGATTCCGGTCATATTTTCTACCTTTCTGAATTTTTCCGTGAATTAAACGAGTATTAGTGACATACTTCAAAAAAAGTCACAACAATAATGTCACAATGATTGATACTCTTTTTTGTATAATTTTGGGTGCTTAATTTCCGGTGACGCGTTTTTCCTTGCTATTAATATTTATTAAGCCAATGGTGTCGGAAAAATCAGTATATATTTTTCATTTTTTCGGCTGTTTTGTTTCTGAAGTGATACTTTGACCTCTGGCTCTTTGTATGATCTTGAGAATTAACTTATATTATTTCTTTCGTATCAGAAGACTTCATTATTAAATTGCATCCTACAAGAAATCATTAAAATACATCCTCCTGGATAGGTGTGGCGTCCTTAATATGTATGCCATATTTGTAACTTCTGTTTTCGTCTTTTTAAATAATTTCATCGTATTGATTTTTATAATTTCATTGTTTTCCAATTCATATAATAGTACATATGAAGAATGGTATATAATGCTATCAGTTTTTAGTAATACCCATGAAGTCCAAGTAAGTCTTTAAAAAAAGTTAAAAATAACACACTCAGCTCACTGTAATTATTTCCGGGAATTTTTTAAATATTGCGCAATCATATATTTAAAATGTTTAAACAATAATGAAAATACTTTGAAATATCGCCGATTAGATAAGCATAAAATAATTTGGAATTACCCGCTCTTGCATTTTTTTAATTTTAAAAATTTCTAGACACTTAAAAAGATAATATTTTCTGTACGTCTTCGTCGAAATGATATTTCTGAGCTGATAGTTAACTTTTTAGGTCTCCCCTTCGTTGGATTATGAGAATTTTTTGTTATGTTACCACAGGTCAACCTTGTGGACAACGACAGTGAATGTTTTTGGAGAGAACTGGGAGGTCTATGAAATGGATACCTGAAGGTTTGGTACAGCTCCGACAACTAGATACTTGAGGATTTTATCGTGAAGAAAGGAAGAATGAAGATAGGAAGAAAGAAGACACCAAGCCTGAAGATAGTTTTTTTTGCATTTTTTGTTGCAATTATTGTTCAGGGTGTTTGTATATTTTTTATTAATGTATGTATTTTTTTCCAGCTATAGTTAGGAATTGCGGCAGGAGAGTAGGGATATTATTTTGCGTCTTAGCGTCGATTAGAAAAACTTCAGGTTAGGCAGGTCTTCGTATATCGTGGCCACGATTCCGTATTTAGGCGTTTAATTAATTCAGGCGTATAAAGCAGTATTTAGGTAGGCAGGGCTGTATGAATGGATGAATGTGATTTTATGAATGAGTGAATGGAATGTGACTTTATGAATGAGAGAGTGGTGTGGTTTGATGAATGAGTGAATGAAATGTGATTTTATGAATGAGTGATTGAAATTTGGTTTATGAATGAATGAATGATATTAGTAGTAGTAGTGCTTGATTGTTCTGAATTTCTAATTATATTTTGTGTAGTTTTTTTATTCTTATTAATTTTGGTCGTAGTGTAGTGCATGCCCCCCTCAAATCCAAACTGTTCCCTCATCGTGGGGAGGGGGTGTAACAGGGATAAGTTATTAATTTGCACCAAATGCTTACAAAATTGTACCCTTATTGGGAATGTGATGGAATATTTTTTCTTCCAAAGTTTGTGGTTTTTCCGCATGAGTTGCAAATTGTAAAGGTTATTTGATAACATGCAAATATGACTTATCCCTGGCTAAAACAGTTGGTGCATTTGTGATTTGTATTTAAATATGTGAAACCATTGAATATAATGTATATGTTGCTGTGATCTTTATTCCAGTGCTTAGTACTATTTGCAGTACTGTTTTTGTGATGTTTTTCGATAATATTGTACAGAACCTTTTTTTATTTTTGTAACTGATGCATGCATTTTTTTCCAGCTATAGTTTAGACTTGAGGCAGGAAAGTGGGGATTTAATATTGCATCTTACAGTTGATAGGAAATGACTCAGGTTGGCAGGTCTTCGTATATTGAGACCATGAAACTATAATTAAGTAACACCCTGACCAGAATAAATTGTACCCATTGCTAAGGTAGATTTGTATTATTGTTGTTGATATTTTTTCTCGATTTTTTAAATGATATTATTTTAATAGCATTTGAAATTATTAATTTAATAAATTAAATGCTGTGCATGTAATTTCTCCCTACTACTTTGTACAAGTAAAGGCAATAAAACCATTTCCTATATACCTTTGACTATGTTACTTAGGAGATGTTGTAAAAACAAAATATTTTAATGTCTTCGTGATTGATGACATAAAATAAAACTTTTTACGTGTAATTTTTGTGAAAATTAAAGTGCTGGTACAAATCCAGTAAAATGGAATGCCGTTAAGTTATTGACAAAATTTTACATTCGTCAGTTGATAATTAACCTAAATAAAGTGAACATCCATCAAGGTGCAATTACATTGGGCAATTGCATAAAAATATTTTTAATCATTCTTTGGTATGCAAATAGGCAATTTGTTAACATTGTTAATCCATTTTTGGTAATGATAATATGACATTGTAACGAAAAAAGATTAGGAACATATACTTTCCCGTTACAGTTTAGATTTGGAACAGGAGAATATGGGTTATATTTTAATTATATAATGCTGTCGATTATACATAACTCAGACTAGGCAGGCCTTCGAACATCGTGACAATGAGTCCATATTATGGCGTTAGATTAATTCAGGCGTGCATGTTGAGGTATTTAGTTAGGTAGGGCTTTAATAATGGATAGGATAGCAATGGATGAATGTGATTTTGTGAATAAGTGTAATAGTACTGGTAATGCTTGATCAGTGTAAATTGTTTTTAGTAATGTACATAACTTTTTATGACCATAGGGGTGTTTTGGGGGCATAAACATCCCTCATATTTTTCCCCTGTAGGTGACTGCCTGCAACGCATCTGCTGAGAAGACCACAAGCCCTCCAGCACTCCAATTTTCAAATTATGTGGCTACATTTCATTATGTCTTCCAGTAATCAATGAATTGTTATAATGCTGAAAGATTATTTCATCCTTAAGTAGCTGAAGAGTTTGTAATGAGTGTATCGTTGTCTGATTCCTCCAAAGAGATGACAAAAGAGTATCAGTGTAGGCAAGCCACATAACACCCAAAATCTTCATACCTTTCTGGCTATGTGGCTGACTGAGAACTCAGCATCGATCTGCCAGGTAAGTTCAACTATGAAAATAAGAGCCTCATTTGCATAGCTAATTTGCATTGCTTTTTTGAAATGTATAACACAGACAGTAAGATGGAGGGGAAGGGGCTTTGGGATATCAGCCTTGAATAATTATACATAAAAGATGAAAATATTCCAGGTTGGGCGCACACAGTACAAGACAATTTAATAAAAATCTTTCCTAACTCTGAGGAAGGTGGTAGGTTCCCCTGAAAACTTATTATTTAAAACTTATTTATTTTCATCTTTGAGTGTGTATTTTAATGTGTGCACCCAACCTGGGACATTTTTGTGTTGTACATCTCATAGAGGAATTTCCTGAAGTATATGCATATAATGGTAAGCAGGGGCGGATCCAGGATTTGTTTCTGGGGGGGGGGGGGGCGCAAGCACGACCGTATCCAGGATTCCGTTTTAGGGGGCACAAGGATGCTTTGTAATACAAAGTGAAGGCAATGATAATGGGACCGTATTAAAATTGCATATTTTTTAAGGGTCTGGGGGGGCACGAGCCCCCGTTCCCCCCTCTAGATCCACCTATGATGGTAAGTTAGTTTGTTAAGATGATAGTTATATTTATATTTTGTCACTTCTTAGTAGGGTAAGGTATCTACCCCAAAAACCAGATGCAGTAAGATCCAGTATTATATGCATATATTTGAGTGCAGCAAGAGCAATCTCACATGGTCACTAAGTGTTCGTCAAGGTCACAAGGTCACGATAGAATATTCGGGTAATACGAAAAAAGACTTGATGAAGCAGTTTACCTGATTGAAATATTTTCCATATTATTGGTGCATTGATATTTAGGTAAAAACGAATTATGATATCTGCGGAGCAAAAAAGAATTTTGCCCATTAAAATTTTTATAACGACAGCAGTGTTTAATTAAGTTAATATGCGTTAAAGTGGATTTTAAAAATTGCTACTGCCATACCATGTAACTGAAAAAATTTTTTTGCAGAGAGGTTCGAAACACCGACTTCAGATTACTACCGTAGTAAGTCTTCTCCTCAACCACTAGTTCATCTCACTGGTTGACTCCGAAGGGGATTCATTACGAGCTTTGTCAGGAAAGGGAATGAACTAGTCTTCTAGTGGCACTAAATCAAACTGAATTTTAACACTCAGAGGCATTATATGCTGTGATATGCGGCGGATATTTCATGTGTATGTTTTGTTCGCTATTGCTGGTCGAAAACCTTCAGCGTTAATTGTAAGACAATATACTTCGACGGTTCGGCCAAACTACCAAGAGGAAGTAAAGTGACGTTCTGGACGTAGATTTATTATCTAGCATGAGCTGCACAATTTATGTGGTAATAAACACTGCACATATCCCGCATTCATTTCCCTTTAATGATGTTGTTATAAAAATATTGCGGGAAGTGGGAGTGTTGTTCAAATTTCCCTCCCACTGGTGCAACAGAAAATAGCGAAACTCGATTTCAAAACTGCGGCGAAAGTGGCGCCGCTCTATTTGTTGCAATACTTTTGAATCCGACTGTACCAAAGGCACCGTGGACGAAAAAAAACCCATCATAATTCACGCCTGCGCCCTGCGATTCGATACTCAGTATTCCATTGCTCTTCGCATTGATAGCTGCTGGAGGTAATTTGGGAAAGAAAAGAAAACGGAAGTAAAAGGGGAAACTGCGGGCGGACATCGACCCACTACACATGGGAACCTCTCGTTTTGAAGGAGAATACAAAAAACACATTTTACCAACCTTACCCTTCAGCCTCCCCAGTATCTTCTACTCAGCTTTGCTCATTTCCTCGGCGTATGAATAGCTGACGTTTTCTCGGTTAGAATGAGAAGATAGGATGGCCCTGGGGGAATATAATGCAAGGCACCGGAAAGAGATGGTCTCCGAACTGGGTGGACGAATTGTTATCATTGGCCTCCAACTCCAACGAGCAGAGAGGTGGAAAGCGTTAGACTTTTTTTCTTCATTTGTTGTTCGTTGATCGGGCTTGGAATGATAGAGTGTCAACGTACACTCGTAGGCTATATTTATTTTCCTCCAAATTACCCAAAATACAGAACTGAGGGGTAGATATTGGCTAATTGCAGAGGCTTTGCAATGGATCTGGAAGTCGTGACAACCAATCAACAGATACCATCCAATACCATTTATCAGAAAGGAGGTTTTCTTCACTAATTGAGTTATTTTTTTTCAAAATACTATGAATTTTACCACATAGCAATGAAAAATAATGCATCTTGTAAACATAGCTAGAAATTCCAGCAGACATTTCAATTAAATTTTCCTCGATAATTCAGTGTTTGGTTCTAAAGACTACTGAAAGTGAACAGTATTCCGTTGCTTTTGGTTCATTGATAATGTTGACTTTAGATAAATTTTAGTTGGGAAAAACCGTAATAAACATACCAGGCTCCTATGTCCTCTTCGGTCCATGTAAGACTCTTATCTCCTCAAACAATGTCCTCTAACCTTAAATTGCTACCTTCGCCTCAGATGTTATTATCTCTCCCTGTGGTATTATTTATTTTAGACGAATGGAAGTTTAACTTATCTGTGGATATATAATCAGGGAATACTAGTCATAGGGTCATGTCAGTCACCTTATTTCAGCTAAAACTGGGTTATGTTATATACTTCAATGAGTGAGAAGAATATTTTTTGCAGGCGGATAGGCGTATACAATATATGTTGGGGGAGGGAAAAAAATGTAGTCGTGTTAAGAGAATGAAAGTCAAATGGTATTCCATTGTGTTTTCAAAAACGTGCGGTAAACCTGGAGACGTATTTTACTCTCTTCTGTGAAATGCAGCGTGGTATGCACTCTTATTGAAGTGCTTTCAGAGCGAATTTTCTCCGAGCCCCTTTTGTTGAAAAGACTTCTGCTTTTCGGTGAAGGAAAATGAAAATAATAAGGTGGAAAAAAGGTAAGAGCTTGGTGCCACATGTAAATATATTTTGAGGCATAAGGTGAAGATGAAATGAAGTTATTCTTTCACAGGCGGTAGAAGTCGAATATGTTTTCCCATTTCCCCGCTTACAATATAATAATATGGAATAAAATAAATGGATATCTTCAGCCATATTTTAATAGAATAGTTTTATCATATCTGAATGAAAGCTATTTCTGAACATAACACTGCAAAGGAAACAATGCTATTTTTCTGTACATATATCTGGAATAGCTAATTTTGTACATACTCGTCATTCCATTGTAGATATCATACGTTGAAGTAAAAAAAGTGAAATTAACCAAGATATTGATCCATTTCCTTACTAGATTTATCATTGAAAGTAATATGTTCAGCCTTAAGCTGAAAAAGGGTATTTCTATTTTGCTTTCCAGTTTGCAGGGTTATTCCCTTTGAAGATTTTGTTGCCTTCAGTTTCACTGTTTTTTCAGTACCATCTTTTGGCTGAAGACTGGCTTATGGAGAAAAGTCTACCCAAAATTACGTATGGAAATAACTATTTGATATTTTTATATACTATACCTGTTTTTTGGTTAAACTTAAAATGCTCCCGTTGAACTCCTTATTTGGAATTCCTCTCACAAATATTCGGAGCTAAAGTGTTCATGCATTTAATTATAAGATTTTAATTTTAATTTTCTCGAAAATTGGTTACGATATTCATGTGATAACTGCATGTTTTATTTCATTTTTCCTAGCAATAACTTTAATATTACCTTCTGTCTTTAGATGGTTGATTGAATCGTAATATATTTGGATTTTTAATGCTATCTATGAACAATAGGTTTGTAAAGCTTCTTGTTATAATGCTAAAAAAAATTCCTTGCCTTAAATGGTACCATGCATTTAAAATCGAAAATACATTTGCTGACCCAAATTTTTATCTAGCTATCGAAAGCAATTATTTTTGGTGATTTTCTTGCTGTTTTATGTATCGCCTACGCTTTAAAAAGTAAACACAATCCCTAACAATTTTGTGCACAAACCACGTTAATTCATCTGGGACACGGGCAGCACTGACAATGAGCAGCTCAATAATTATGGCTGATTGGGTACCGTTTATACCGGATGATCCTCGAGAATTTGCATAACTAGCATCAGCCTTTTGTAATAATTTTCACTTACTCATTATCTAAATATAGATTCTCTTCATCAGACTAATATTTTTTTTGTTAAAGTTGTCTTTCGCCTAAGACATAGAGCTACTAATGATTATTATGATTACAATGCTACAGAATTTTCCGGCAATTAACAATCCAGTTCATTCAAAATGCACATCCTGGTGTGCTTCGGATCAGCGCGGATAACCCAGAATATAATTGGTCAGTTGTTGTTATTCGAAAGGGCCCTGTGGCATTCATTGGTGACGTTTTCCTGAAATTCGATTTGTATGTAACTATCCATTAGATACCTACTGTAACAATCGAAATTTTGGCGGTAATAAATGGCTAATATTGCCTCTTTGGTATCTCGAAGAATTTATATTTACCTAAAATTAAGTATTCGCTTTCGTTTGTGATGATGGTGTAGGAATATTTGGATATAAAATTTGTTTAAATTACATTTGAGCTCGTTAAAATTTCCTACTTTTCTTCTAATTCCATTGTGTGTTTTCAATCGAAAAGCATAATTATTCGTAAGTGCTTTAGGGTACGCAAAATAGGGTGGATCGGAAAAATCGATATCCCTTTGCAAGCCTTCCGAACTTGATACCTAACTCAATGTAAATATCGTCGCGTACATTATATTTGATACGAATTTTCTCGCCTTTTTCATATACTCTCTTACATAGTCATTGTTTAAAAATAACCATAATATCAACTGGTGTTAAAAGCTTACTATTCCAAAAAATTCTTTGCTAAAAAGACAAAGCAATTGCATTTAAAGAAATATTTTTAGCTTGAGCATGACACGTCATTCCTGAGCTTCGGTAGGGTTTCCCTTATAACCCCGCATGCATTGACCACTGAGGAAATCGCTCACCGATGACCGCCTCGATTATGGGAAACCACTGCTTATTGTTCCCATTTGATCTCGCGCATGTATATGGAGCTGATAATCACAGCTGCATAGTCTCTCCGTAAACACTCCTCTCTCCGTTTTCCATTCAACTGACCAGGCTCCCAGCTCTTCGAATGCAATCGTGCTTGACGCTGTGGAAACATACGCCACGTTGCGTTGGCCCTATATACTTTTCTCTGTTATTCTCCTCCACCCATTTTCAATTTTAAATGGCGCGTCACTCCCCTTACCCTTTGCCTTACGATATCATTGCTGGTGACTCCGTATTTCAACTCCTGGTAACTCCGTGCTTCAAATACACCGCTGGCTGATCTTTTCCTGAAAATTTTCTCATCATCATTACTGGTCGGTATTCCTAAGATTGGTTTGACTCAGTTCTCCAAACAATTCTCCAATCAGATAATATTTTCACACGGAAGTGAAAAGAGCTCTCTTTCACATCCTTAACATGTTCCATACATTTCATTCGAGATCTTATTTTCCGTTCCTGCCATCTGCTTGTCTCAACCACGATTGTCTTCATCAGACCATCATTTTGTGCAAGTAAAAAAAGTATATTTTGATATCATTTTTAAATTTTCCCGGTGAATGAAGAGGGTATTTGTCAATATTTGCCAGTATCTCAGTTTAAAGCGTTTACTTCGGGGTCTTTTTGAATTTACAATTTTTATGTTTCAGATTTCAACCGCTATACTAGTAAATACGCAGGAATTTTTATACCATCGGTAGTAATTAGTAACGTATAGAAGTATTTACTGTTGATATAAGCATATTAGTAATGGATATAGAGAAAATGGAACAGATATGGTTGATGAGGAGAGAAAACTTATAAAAGATATTCAGAGAAAAAAAGGTTTCGACGGAACGAGTATTAGTTGAGGAGGGCAGTTTTACTGGGAAGAATTTTGGATAACGAGTGCAAGAAAATAAGGTTTATGGACAGAATGAAATGGAATAGTCCTTATTGTTAACTACAGGGGGAGTTTAATAATATAGGGGCCGGGGTGAGTCATAAAAACCAATCATAATTGCTTGAATAGTTTTGATATAGATTAAAAGTCGTATTAGTTAAATGAATGATCGAGAGGCGATTGAAAACAAAGGTGAAAAAGAGCAGTAGGGTTCTCATACCGCCCCCTCATTGATATGTATTAGATTCTCACCTTTCCTACAATCTAACAGACTACTTAACCACGACTATTTGGTTGCAAACATTATCCATTCTCATTTATTCATTTGCCTCCTCGCGCTCGTCTAGAAACATAGGCTACTAGTTATTGATTCTCTGACCCAAACTCAACTTTCGGTATTTCCTTTCTTTCATCTTCTCTACCATTTCCGGCTTCTTTCGCTAAATTTGCAGTCGCTGGAATTAAAACTCCATTCATGGAAACGGAAGGTATTTACTTTTTCGTGTGCGGAGAGATAGTCCAGATGAAATCCGAATTGCTTCTTTCTTTTGTTAAAAGTGGTTCCTTGTGTGCGACGCAATGTCTTTTCTTTGCTCGTTGCATTTTTGCTCCGTTTTTCTCCTTGAAAGAGAAAGTTCTGCGCGTGTTTATTCAGATATTTACAATTAGGAGTCCCAGGGAGGGTAGGCCATGTAATTTCCCACGTTGAAAGGGATTCTTTTTATCAGAGTCTTTAAGTGCCAGATTAACTGAAGTGGATATTTCACATATGCACCTTCAGGAATTTTCTTAACTTGTTGTTTCACAATTTGAATCTGCTTCTCTATAAAGCTTTAAACGGATGATGATTTACGGAATTATAAAAACCTTGGATTGATCTGTCACTTATGCCCTTTATTGGAACCTCACATGCAGCCAAGTCTGTTAAAACAAGAGACTTTGAGGAGGAAAATATTAATATTAAAATATCAAATTATAATATTATTTAAATATTAAAATAGCAGCAAGATGGTGTGGTGGTTAAGGTGACTGCTTTTCACGTCAAGTTCTAGGAGGCGAAATTTAGGAAAAGATAGAATATGACTTTAATCGTTGCTTAAATAATGTTAATACCCTTTGCATATATTCTTTATTCCTTAAATGATCTCAAACGCCAATGATCTTCACATAATAGTCAATAATCTAACATATGCTGCCTTATTTTGCTTTTCTATCTCCTTGTTGTAGTCACAGAATGCCTAAATTACCCGTTTCCACTCACCATACTGTGTACTTATTCTCACAACTAATCTTGCAACCCAACCAGCAACGAGATTGGAATGGAAAAATACAGAGAATGGCTGCAAGATCCTCCGTCATTCAATCATTATTTAACAGGAAATCCCACTTTAAAATTGGTGTTCTGTGATACGGAAGTGGTTACAGGTCTCGTTGTATAGCGGAGCCCATAATTTTACTGGGGTCCCTTGGCTGTCTCCTTAGCTCGTTGACGGCATCCTGCAGGAAGTCACGCATGTGCAACGCATGCAAACTCCTATCTACGAAATGTCTTTTCAGAAATTAAGCCGATATTCGCAACAGGAATAGCCGTGGAAAATATAAATACGGTCGTCTTGAAAAGGAATAGCTCATGGTATCCTTGTATGTAATGGAATTCTCTTTTCTCAAGGCATTCAGTACGAGTAATCCACGCACATATTATTTTTTTTAAATAACATTTGAAAATATTTTCCCTACCTATATGGTGTTGGTAATATCATTTAATGCATTTAAAGTGAGGAAATCCAGGCCTTGCTGAGCGCGAAATTATTTTTATTAATTGACTTAAAGTTACGGGAAAGATTTGCCAAAATATTTTCAGTCAACGGACGGAATCAATTTGGTAAAATACTTTGAGCTGCCGAATTCTATTTTGCTTAACAGGTCGTCCGATACTCACTCTCATGCCGTTTATTCTCTGAGCTAATGCGCTCAAAGGTTGGTGGAGTTGACTGAAAACTCAGTTTCTAATCGTCTTGAGAATAAGATAGGAAAGGAAATGGAATCCCACTGAGAAACCCAGGGTCGACAATAGCCTGCTTTTACCGAAAGGAGCTCTGTGAAGTATGGCTCAACGAACAGAGTGTTGTAATTGACGTGCCCTCCTTAAGTGCTGTGAGGATCTCTAGCTATCACACCAACCCGATCCACCTCATCAAGAGTTCCTCACTATAGTCTGTATACCGTAGGGTGGCGCACGAGCTCACCGGCTACCTTAGTTGGTCCCATAGAGGCAATCCCTCATATGGTCGGTCCTTTCCTCCTCCGTCGTTCGCGGCTCGCGGAACAACTCAGGTAGCTGGCGGGCTCGCGCGCCACCCTACGGTATACAGCCTATAAAATTTCGTTAAATATTAAAAAAAATTATATTTCAGTTCCAATGTTGATGTTACTGGCCTTATTTGAAAGGTTTCTGTATGCACATAACTTCTCCATTTTTTGCACCCTGTAAAATTTTGGTATACTTTCTGGCTTTCAAATTCAGCCATGCTGTGGCTCAAGTCATACCTTTCTGACAGGAAACAAGCCATTAGAGGACCGAAAGGCGAGCTATCAACCTATTGTCCTGTAACAAAAGGAGTGCCACAGGGGTCAATCCTTGGACCCCTTCTGTTTTCTATTTATGTCAATGATCTTTCTAAATTTATCTTAAGATGCAAATACCACATGTAGGCCGATGATTTTCAGATCTACATTGACTGCTAACCTTCTGATGTGACTGAAGCCATTAATGAGGTGAATGATGATATTCGAAATATATATAAGTGGTTACAAGAAAGCTGCCTGCAACTAAATCCCACCAAGACCAAAATTATCATGATTGGTAGTAACATTTATATGATTAGAATTATACTTGATGCCCTGCCACAGATAATTGTAAAATGTGACCAAATTGATTTTTCTAATAGTGTTACCAACTTAGGAGTTTCACTAAATAAAACCTTATCATGAAATGAACACATAAAATCCATGTTGCATAGCGTCTTTAAGAGTCTATATCAGTTAAAACAATTCAAACACGTTATTCCCAACCCTCTTTGCCAAAAATTACTTGACACTCTTATTTTTCTTCGCATAGATTATTGCTGCATGGTATATTCTGACCTTACAAATGAACTAAATCTGAAACTGCAGAGGATTCAGCATTCCTGAATAAGGTATATTTTTGACATCACATATTATGAGCATGTGACACCATATTTTGAAAAACTAATTTTGAAAGGCGCTTAGTTTAAAAGGCAACATTTATGTACAAGTTAATAATGACAGTACTTCCACATATTTACACCAAAATGTACAATATAATACTAGAACAAATAAACGTCCAACACGCCACATGTAAGAACTTTACATACCACACTATCGAACATCTATTTACGCTAGGTCTTTCTTTGTCACCTCTGGCAAAGTATGGAATCAATTGCAATACGAATTTTAAAAAAAATGTAATAATGCAATTCAATTCAAAAAGAATGAAATATTGCTACATGCCAATTGAATATTGTAAGTTAACTGAATATTGTGCTAAAGTTAATAAAATCAGATGTATTTATGAGTTCATACGTTTGTCTTGCTGATAATTATATGTATACATATGTATTTTTTGTTCTATTTTGTATACATATATTAATTCGCATTCTGTGACATTGATGTACAATGTAAATGAACATATTTTTTGTAATATTTCTGACTCTATTTTATTTATAATCATGTATGTTCCTAAGGGATACACTTGTCCCGGAATAATAAATTTCCTTTTCTATTCTATTCTAAGTCTTTTTTTAAATAATACACTTATAGGTCAGTGCCTTACGTACTGCAAGTATATTCTGAGGTATCTACTCATTAGCATCTCTAGTATCTGGACTGTCCTGGAGAGAATTATGCAGAGAAAAAATGGAATAAGTACACGAAGTTAGTTTTTGGTAATTTGGAATGGCTTTCATCCTGACTTTGCCTCACACTTTACCATATCTAAAGACCTTTCATGTAAGCTTAAGCCATTTAAATCCCTGCATTCTGCATACTTCCTGGTTCATGTGGTGTACGAAAGCACGCATACTCTTTATTACTAAGAGACATTATCGATTTAGATGCATAGCCACGATCAATTTAGCTCATTATTAATAATTATATATCTACGTTGCCATTTCCAATAGGAGGAAATAAGCGTCCATTACGTTTGGACCAATTATTTTCTCATCATATTTTAGTTTAGGTATGTTGACTTCCAAATTTTCTATAGAATTAAGGCGCTTTCTTGTATATGAGGAATTCTTTTTTATATTAAGCCAATTTCTTTGTATAAAGTGCTTTGCATCGGTAATGCAGCCGTTATATGAAATTCTGTATTGCTCAAATCCGAATAAAAATACGCTAGAGCATCACGTGTGAGTGGCCAGAAGATTTTTAGTGGGATTAAATTCTTGCAGAACTCCTGAGGAGTTTCATTGGTCAAGAAGCACGCACTAGTTAGCCGCTGGTCGATTTTTACTCCGACCTTAACGTAATAAGATCCCGCTGATTTGGTCCCTGGAAGGATCTATACGATAGTTGTGTAGCGGAATAAGAAAAAAAAAACGGAAAAGAGAAATTGGATCGTCGGAGGCGCTGGTTGCTAGGGAGAGGGGGATGACCAAATCTTAGTTTGGGAGAGGGTTCGACGGAAACTCATTGAAATTGATTTAACCTGGATGATTAAATTTGAAGGGATGAAGCTTTCTAGAAGTTCTGGGTCGTGGAAAAGGTACGGAGAGAGTGAAGGAAGTAAATGGTAGGTCTAGTTGGACATTGTGAGATGTGTAAATAGAACAGCAAGAAAATGCCTCGAGGGAATGAGATGAAAGACCCAAAGTAATGTAAATAGAAGCTGTGAGAAAGTAGAGAATATTTAATTGCCTTAGATATGATCAAGTGAAAGTTTTTAAAGCTACGAGTGCAAAAGGAACTTACCCTACCCTACAGTATCAACTTCACAGAGATACTAAATGAGAGAGCGGTAAAGTAATCAGCAATTTTACGATAATAAGCGATGGCACAAAGGAAAGAGTAACGTGTGATATTTTGCTTATACTGAATATCTACGTACCATTTCATATTCCCAATCTAATTTAAATCAAGATAAACCATTTTACCTTTTTAATTCTGAAATACCGTTGCGCAGGGTAGGATATTTATACGGCCATGAAATTTTTCCCAAGTTGCTGTACAGTAGAGAATGATTTCAGTTTCATTTGATCTACCGATAAAAAAGTATTTTCTACCCGTTCCCTCACGCAGTGTAGCTGATCAAAGTTCATATTTTCCTACCCGAAGCGTAATTAAACTAGGAAGAAAATCATTTGCATGGGTTTGAATCAAACCAGTACCCTTAGAAATTGCAGAGAGCGATTTTACTAATAGAACTTCAATACTTATTTTTATGAATGTTTGAATGTGGCGGGGAAAATCACAGGGAATATAGGGATCAGTGGTAGAAGGCTTTACTTGATAAGTAAGAACGAATTTCCGATTCAGGGGATCCTTGTATTAATGGGTAAAATAAAAAATAATGATATTTATTTTCTTAAAATTTCACTGTGGGATTTATGCTTTGATTTGTATACAAAAATATGCACACAAATGCCCCAAAATTTTTGTGACCAAGATATATATAAAAACAAATAACAGATTTCGATCTATTTTCGGACACACGAGGTTATACGCCGATGGCACTTCCCTCAGTGAACAGAATCAGTGGGTTTAATGGTTTAAATCCACTTACACTGATCCTCTCACAGTATCTGCTGACCCCTTGGTCATTGTAAACAGTATTTTGGCAGCCATCCTTCTCCATTGCCGCATGATTCAGTGATCCTTGCATTGGAAAAGGTACAAGTAGCTTGAATAAAAAGTAGGGAATGGAAATTAACTTAAGGGAGGAGAAAAATTCCCATCGTATGTGATGGCCGTTTCCTAACGAACGGTTGCGCAAGGACAGTCTTTGTCAACAGAGAAAATTGGAGGTAAGAGACCAGGCAATTGGGGACAAGCCAAGTATCAATCCCTTTTCATGTGGCAGGGAACGTCTCTTGCACGGTTTTTGAAAGCAATGAAATTCTATTATAGCGGTACCAATTCGTTACCTATTCATTCGGCCTCTTATCCGGACCGTCTCAAAATATATTGAGTTGATTTACTAAATTATGTTTTACCCAATAAGCACTTCATTTTGAGGTATATTTTTATGAATTGCCTTTAGATATCCTGATGTTACTTTACTGAGTTGGATATTAGATGAAGATGACTCTACTTTTAGGTTATAAGTTTAAAAGTTTGAGTAAACATGTGTATGTAAGTATGTGTGGGAGTAGAATTGGCTGTCATGCATCTAAAAGGTCTTTTGATGCTACTCTTTCAAAAATAAAACAAGATGCAGCAAGTAGGTAGTGTTAACTCAGGTCCCCACATCATAGAATTAAAAAAAAACAATTTTCAGCATATCATCACCATTACGGTTCTTGTTTTTCGAAAGCGTTTTTAAAGATAGAGATATTATGTTGTGAATTACATTTTTTATCAAGAAGAATTTTGCTAAATTTGATACCCAGTACTAACTTCACGTCAATACTCTTAAATTGTTGGTCGAATGTTTTTAAATCTCTTGAAAATTCTTGGTAAGCATTTTTGTATATTAATCCTAGGTACCTGCTTATAAGCTTAGCATTGAGGAAACAATAATGGAAACAGTTATAATGACGCGTTTATGATTGATCGTGATAGCTAATACTAAAAAAAGCCGCAGCTGGTTTTGATAAGTTATATAGGCATCGGAAGAAATGCAACAACAAGCGTCTATAATATTTTTGAAACTCAAATTCTGGAAATGCATCCTGAGAGAGGTCTGAATGTTATCATCATTTTGGTCCTTAATGGATGAAAGTGCACTCTGTCGCTGTATTTCCGATGGAATGCTATGCTGTAGGGACACTAATGCATATCAAGCACTTTCCTGAGCCGTAATTCAATTTCCCCTTTCACATGATGCGTCGAGACGAGTTTGACTAATGGAGCCAGTTCGCAGAAACTAGTTGGCGCGCATAGAGCTTCCGACTTCTCCTATTCGTTTGCTTCCTCTATTTCTACTGTGATTACCTTCGATAATGGTGTCATAACAAACGCAGTGTTTTTTTCATCCATTATTTACGTAGAAGTCAAAATTTAGGATGAAATTTGCCTCACAAGGGAATTCCCTCCAGTGTCACCACCAGATTTCGTTTAAATTTTACTTAAAATTAGTGAAAGGAAATTGATATCAATGAGTTGTAGTTTTTGTTTAACCCGCCGACGCTCAATAATTTCCCGAATAAAACTAGGAAAATCCTACAAGAAGGCCCAAAGAACAACAATACGCCGTCAGTATTCTTCGCCCTAGCAACTGAGAACAAGGGTCTATTTTTGTGTTGTAGGTTGCATACATTTAGGCGATATCCTGTTATGTTCTGCCGCAAATATTCCGAAAAGTAATGAGCGTTGGCGGCTGAAACAAAAACTACACCTCATAGATATCCATTTCTTTTCACCAAGATAAATTTGAACGAGATCTGGTGGTGGAACTTGAGGGACTTTCCTTGTTAGACATAAGTAACAATTATTAAAATTTAGCTATACGATTGCAATATACATTTTCGTCTTGTAATAATAATAATAGTAGTCATTTGCCCCATAATATATTTTATGTCTTCATAAAATATATTATGATACAATAAATAATAGATACAAAAAGCATTGCGTTGGTAATGACACCATTATCGAAGTTCAACATTTTGAGTACAAGCAATAAACAGGCACATCTAAAAAAATATCAAAGGTTAATTCCGTACAAAACTTATGGTTGCATTATTAAACGCCTGCTTCCAAAATCAGTCTTCAGTAAAACCAAGTCACTGAATCAGCTGTGCAGCTGAAGGCAACAAAAACGTCGAAAGGAATGGCCTAGGAAACAGTAAAACAAAAAAAATAACCCATAATATATTTCATTTCTTCATAACCAACGCAATTTTTTTGTATCTACTATTTAAGTAGCAGTCAAGATTTAGGATGAAAACTGTCGTAGACAAAAGTTATAATTAGTATAATTTAGTTATACATTTACAATATAAATTTTTGTCTCCTTATGGTGGGTATCCATAATAAAATATGTTAATATATTACCTTTTTCGGTCCTGCTGTTTCCTAAACTATTCCTTTTGAAGTTTTTATACCCTTCAGTTGAACTGCTGATTCAGTGGCTTGGATTTACGAAAGACTGATTTTGGAAGAAGGCGCTGAAAAGTTCACCAAAATTTTCGTATGGAAATAACCTTTTGATATTTTTTGAGATATCTGTTTATTGCTTGGACTCTAAATGCTCCCGTTAAACTTCTTGTTTGGAATTCTTCTCTCGATCATTCGGTGCTTCCGTGTTCTCTCTTTTAATTACAAGGTTTTTATGACTAATCTGTTCGAAATTGGTTCCGATTTTCAAAGTGACAACTTTATGTTTAATTTTAGTTTTTCTAGTACTTAATCTGTCTTGGTGGGTTGATTAAATCTTAATATTGGGCTGTTTATTAATTTGTATGGAAAATAGATTTGTAAAAATTCTTGTTTTCATACTGATAGGAAGTCCTTGTCTTGAATATTTCCTCGCATTAAAATCTAAAATCTAACTGGTGATCCACATTTTCATCTCTTTACCGCAGGTGACTATTTTGTTGTGATTTTCTGACAATGTTTTACGTAATGTCTGTAAAGTGTTCCTCTAAGGCTATTAAGATTTAACATAATCCCTACCGATTTTGTCCATGATCCACGCATGTTTTAAAATATCTGGTGCACGGGCTTAATTGACATATGGCTGAATGAGCACTATTAAGACCAAATGAACGTTGAGTACTCACATAACCAGCATCTGTCTTTTTTAATAATTTTCGCTCCCTCATTATCAAAATACAGTTTTCTGTATCAGGCAATTATTTAATCCATTAATAGCGTCTTTCCGCTCAGAGATAGTGTTAATGGTGATTATTAAGCCTGACATGCTACAGAATTGGCTGTAACTCCTAGGAGGAACTTTACTGAGCAAAGCATTAAGTGATTCATTGCTTGAACTCAGGACTCCTTCTAAGGGATATTTAACACGCTTTCTCGCTGTAGCTGAAAATCCGATTTGCTGAAATGTATTCAAAATTAGACTGTGGGTAGGTTGGAGTAAGCGTTATGGTGTCAATATGCCGTATTCAATCGAACAGGAAGTAAAAAGTTGGCGGTTACCGAGAACCAACTGTGAGAAGTAAACTTTCATGCGGTACATATTGTGCCCCTCCACCGACTTTTTATTGTCTTCTCGATGGGGCTTTCCTGAGAGCAAAAAGAGAAGGTGAAGGGTTAGGGCATGTGGTGTGGGATCCCCTTGGAATGGGCTCTGTTGATAGAGTCCCGAAAATATCTGCTAAAGGGAGCACGTGGGCGAAAGAAAAAGCAAAACAACAAGAATATCTTTTATTACTACCGTGGATTGTTACGTTCATCAAATAAACAAAATAGTTCAATTTCTAAACTTAATTAGGTACTAACAATTTCCCTCCGAATCTAAATTTTAAACGGTTTCGAACCTTTTGTGAAAATAACACTCCCGAATCAAGGCGTTCGTACATTTTTCAGTGTGAATTGTCAGAAATTTCCCTAACATTTTGAGGATAGCGGAATTTTGTTGTATTCAGATAATTTCATACGATATCTCAGAGTTACTCCATATGCCATAACAGAACCGTGAGTATGCTGTTGCTAAAATAATCATGCATTTACATTTATAAATCTTGGACAAAGAAAAATCGTGGCATAAATATTGTGGGAACGCCTATCTCACGCGTTCCCGCTCTAAACTTGCTAAGTGGCTAGACGAAATAAGTGGATGACCCTAATTGTTATCAATTTACTTTCTTTAAACCCTGAGTAAGATGGACCTCTCCCATTCAAAATATCCTTCGGTATCATGAGCCTAGTGTCAAAACCGGTTTTTTTTAGCATACCGGGACTAGCTAAGGTGATAACTTTACAGAGTACCCAAATTGTGCGCAAATTTTACAGGAAAAATCATATACCTTACATATATATCACCTTGACTACCGAAAAATATTTGTATGCGTATTGCTGAAACTGTACTTTCGCAAAGATAATCTCATTTTGGACGATTCTCGCAAAATAAGCATGAAACAGTCCTTTATTTATATGATTTCACTTTCTCACGTTTGAAACAGCATTAACTAGAGTGAAAATTTTAATTAAGGGCCTGGGATATATTTTTGCATATCGATGGCTAAGTTCTAACAACACGTATCTCAAATTTGGCCGGTTTGAAACAGGTATCTTAAACAAAGCGTAATAACATTTTTAAAAAATGAAATACAAGCAAAAAAAACTCTTTGTTTGCAAATGAATCGATACCTCCACTGCATAAACGCTCAACAATCGCCCACCAAATCAAATCCGCTCATCTAGTGCTATAGGGGCTATCTAAATGAGCGGATTTGATTCGTTGGGCGATTATTGAGCGTTTATTCAGTGGAGGTATCGGAATTCTTCTTTTTCAATTTTGTGAACTTTTGTTTTTTTTTATTTCAGTGTGCAAGTAACAAATATGAATGTTTTTTTTGCTCCCGTGAAAATCTGCTATTTGGAGACACTTAGAAGTAAGTTGTTAGAATTTAGCCATCCATATGTTGGTTTGATATTTTATTTTAATCGAAAGATGATTATGTCTTCGTCTCATATTTTTTGTTCCGAAAACCTCAAGGAAAGGGTTTCATGGTGCTTTTATCACCGCAGAGAATATTTTATTCCAATATCGAGTGCGTTAGCAGGTATAAGAGCTAACAGGGCTCTATATGAGAGGTATTCAGTGAAAGAAAGGTGTGTAAGGTAGTCTGTATGCTGGTAAAGTTCCGTAGCGAGAAGTTGGATGGTTTCGGAATTGAGGTTACTGGGTCTATTATTTTCCTTCCATACGGGCAGCATGAGAAGGGTTTTATCCCAGATCCAATATTCTTGATATTCAGTGGAAATTTACGCTTTGAATAAGGTCAAACTACAATTTTCAAATATGACACGTGTAACCCATTTCCTGTGGCTTAGGAATTCTGTAGCTACTCGTCTCTGGGAACGGTTTTTAATTAAAATTGCATTTTACGTTTGTTGCTGCAGCTGCCTATATTGTTTTCCCATAAAAGGACGGCTGAATATATTAACTATAAGTTTAGCTTTCTATTTTTTTGTTTGCGAAAGGTTATTGGTTTTGTTTCCCGTAAAATTTAATAAACGAGTTATTTTATAGCACGGTGATGGTAAATATACGTAGTCTCTTCATTCCTCTGAAAATATAAGCTTAAAATAAACTGTTTGGAAATATCAATACATTTTTCATAGAAGTCTCTCAATCCTTGTAGATACCTCCACAATAAAAACGCTCAACAATTGCCCACCCAATCCAATCCGCTCATTTAGTACTACTAGTGCTACTATAAGAGCGGATTTGATTCGGTGGGCGATTGCTGAGCGATTGTGCAGTGGAGGTTTTGTTTTGTGCATTACTTATATCTAATAAAGCTTTGGCACGATTAATATGCTTTCCAAGAATATGTTTGCTTATTATTAGTGAGCCCTGACTTAACTCCTCACAGCGATGATCAAAGATCAAGAATCTATTTTTTGCTTATTTTTTGAGCGCCTCAGTCAGGTAAATTTTTATATGATCAGATGAAACGGGTCATTAATTATACCATATGTTTTTCATCAGCTTTGGAGTTTATCTCAAGTCTTAACAACCTGGAGAAGTTGAGGAGGCTGAAAGAATTTAAAAATGCATTTAAAAGGCAGGAGGAAGCAGTCATCGGCATCGGGCAGATTTTATTCATATAAATAATAATTTTGCATTAATATGTCAAAATAGCCGGGTGGGAATTATGCATGATTATGGCGGGTATGCAGAAAAATAGCTAGTGGGGAGCACAGAGTGTGAGATTCCAGTGCCGAAACAAGAATGACAGCGATCATTGAAAAAAATAGTGTGGAACCTGAAGAAACCAATCAACAAATCTACTGCTGGCGTACTACACCATTTCGTAAGTCTAAAAACTTAGAACTTGTTTGGATATAAATGCTTCTGTATTTTGTCTAATAGAATACAGTAATAATTTATTTAAATGATCATGTCTCCGTCTCCTTGCTTTATTCTGGAAACCTCAAGGAAAGAGTTTCATGGTTTCAATTCCAAAATCGAGTGCGTTAGCAGGTATACATAAGAGCAAACAGATACACGATTATATATCTTTTATTGCAAGATTACAATAATGTTTGATTTTATTTACATCCCAAGTGTAGACACATTCAAATTCAACTTGGATCCTTTCCCTGTTCCCCTTGTGCAGCATAGTGGGCTTTAACCATTCTCGAATGGTGAGCAAGGGGGAATATTCCACGTACCACTCGGCACGTATTGTGCCGCCTATCGCGCGGCCATCAACGGACTCTCCCTTCACGGAGGGGGCGTTCGCACGTGCCATGGGAAACATTGGATCGAGTTATCCACCCCTGCCCTCCATGTGCAGATACACCCCTCACTCTGAACAATACCCGTTCAGTTCTCTCTCCTTGTCAAAACATCCCCGCCTCCATGCTCATTTATCCAAGAAACTCTTTTCGTCATGGAAATGTGAATCACTCTACGTAATGTCGAGTTTCACTTATAAAAATTGCTTTATTATACCGGTAAAAGTTTGTGTATTATGCTGTAGAAGCTCAAAATCTGTACTGTGTACTCTTTTATTTGAAAAATAACACTAAATTGAGTTATAGAGCTGTGGAGAACACTATTGTTATAGTTTTGTGAACGGGGGTAAGCAATCGGTTAACTACCTGTGATGCTTGATTTACAGAGCACATTGAATGCAGCTAAAGATCAATGCTTTAAATGCAGATACAGGAAAACATTTTCAAATCAGGTAGGTTTGCCTTTACTTGGGAATCCTCCGTTTTAAAATACTTATGATATTAGAAAAAAGAATATATATATCGATATAACCAATAAACATGCAAAAGGAATCATGTAGTTTTCTTAAATGATGCACGATCCAGAACTGTTACCGCGTTATTGACATTTAATGGCATATTACGTGATTAATTTGATATTACAATTTTCTATGCCATCTTGTATTCACCATCTTCAAGAGTTTGAATGTCAATTTCACACATCCGTGATGATAAGGCCTGCACACATTGTTCGTGTGGATGTATAAAGCAATTCAATTTTACCGTAATGATCGGTTTTATAGTCAATATTAAGGTTTATAAAAGATTGAGCTTTCTTGGGTTTTAAATGTTATTGGATGCAGAATTGAAGAATTTGAGAGAGGAATACCGTGTATGCTCTAAATAAGAGGTAGTATTCGGTTATTTCGTATAGTTAACGCAGTCATTACCATCCATCCTGGCACCGTTATTGAATTTCCATTCCAGCATGGGTTTCCAGTGTTAGCATTACCTCGAATATTTGATCCCGGTCGTATCTCTTCCTGAACTAACACACTACCGGTCGCAGTCCATTGACGTTGAGAGCAACCACAGGGGAAATGATTCACCGTTTGCCCCTGCTATGTGCTGATGGCATTAAGGAACAAAGAAGTTATTACTTATTTGTTTTGTGTAGTCTCAGCAGCGGAGGAATGGCTGGTTTATATATGACGCAGGTTGTGCCGTGCGATAGGCAACCGCATTAGCGTAAGGGCGAGAACGTCGGTGGCTGAGGCGAAGGGAAGGAAGAGTTGTTTTGGGGGCGATGGAGCATGTGGCTGAGGGTGGGAGTGCAAGTGGTCCAGGACGGACACGAGAGAGGCGGGCCGCGGCGCCGCCCGCAAGAAAATGTCGATTTGATGGGATACGCTGCGGCCAAGGGGACTGCAGAGAGGCAACAGTCCATCCCGTTGAAGCTTGACTTCAGTTAACATCTTGGGCTTATTTTAATCGGTTTTCAAAAATGTCTGCAGCACGGCTATGAATACAAAGCTATCCAATTTTCCCCAATATTCACAATAATAGTATTTGTAAGAGTTTAAGTGCTTGTTTCAAGTAAGTACTGTTTTGAAATATAAAAAAACAGTACATTTTTGTATCAATTTTATTTTTACATAAAAACCATTAATGCCACCATTCCATGGATTGCTATTTTGATGCAGATGTAACGTAGGCTACCCATGTCTCATTTCCTATGACAATTTGGCTTAAGAAATCCTGACTTTCAGTATCATGACGCTGAAGGAATGCCAAGACATGTATGACAATGGCCGTCCGCATGCAGCAGATAAATTGAACTTAAGATCTCATTGCATCATTTGGTTTAATATTTATTCGTTCACTATCAAGTCACAAGGAGGGAGGGAATAGATATAAGCATTTTCAGATATTTGAACTGCCTAATTTTGCCGGTTAGCAATATTCAATTTTTGAGGAGCAGAAATAATATTAAAATTTTCATACATTTGGTGAAGTAGAGAGAAATGTTTCTGGCACAGTATACATTCTTCAGCCATGAAGGAAGCGGAGGGAAAGTTTCTCTAGCGATTTGTAGCAAAGGGAAGATGTTGTAAGCAAGCAATGGCTCTCAGCTATGTGTGAATTTATCCCTGATCTAATCAAAATGTTAAGTTTCAGCAAAGCTGGTGAACTAGGTGAGGAATTGAACGAGGCGAGATAATCAGTTACCCTATTCGATCTCCTTTACGGACGTACGAGAGTCTCACTTGGGTCACAAAATAGTGTTGAATCAATGCTGTACAGTGTATACGCTTTACGATACATGGGATTCCCATTGAAAGACATTATACGCCTTAGAAACTAACATCCACACTCACCATCACTGCTGAGGATAAAATCAGGGATGGCAAGTGAAACGGAGTGAAAATATTTCGTTTCGACCCGAAGGGAAACGAGAATACAAGGCCTGGGTTTAGTTTCGTTCCCACACGAAATTAATATCACCAATAAGTTTTGTTTCGACCCGGGACGAAACTTTACTCCCAGGAACGAAACTAAATTAATCGAAACTCCGCTGCTCATAGTTCAGTTTCGATTCCAGAAGATGAGTGGAGGGGGATTAAAGGGAATAGTTTCGACTCATTATGACAATGACCGTCCACATGCAGCAGCCAATTGAGCTAAAGATCTCATTGCATCATTTGGTTTAATAATATATTTGGTTTAATATTTACGTGTAGAGAGGTTAAAACATCGAGCTTATAAATGGAATGGCCGGTTTGTGTTCACCTTGTCTCCTGTTAGTGGCTAATATATGAGTGCCCCATGCTTCTAATGGAGGTAGGCCGAACCTCTACTTCATGCAGCCATCCTTCGCACTCGGTGTGTGGGTCGAAACTAAACTGTCCAAAGGTGAAGCACGTCCCTCCGGTGCGAAAAATTATCTGCGTTTCGTTTCATCCCAGAATTTCAGCTTAGTTTCGACCCGAAGTAGTTTTGATTCCGATTTCGTTTCCACCCTGAGTTCAGCTCACCTGGGTTTAAATTAATTTCGTTTCGTTTTTACATTTCACTCCTGGGAACGAAATATTGAAATTTTACTGTTTTTGACTTTCGTGTAGTTTCTATTGCCATCCCTGGATAAAATGGATTACTTTTGAGGTAGAAAGTGGTCATAAAAGGGAAATTAGTTAAAGATTTGACTTTCTTAGCGTATTTTTGTAGATTCTTATCACGATTTGTATTTCATCAGGAGACGTAGGCACAGTAAAGAGAAATCATTGAAGGAATTTCCGAGGAAAAACTTTATGCCAGTTATGACACTCCAGTGAAATGTTCTGGTCAAGAATGATTTTATTATAATCTATGAGTTAAATTAAAATACTATTAAAACGATTAGTGATTGTAACGGGACCTGTTGAAAGACTTTTTTCCAATCCAGAATGGATAGAATCTATATTTTTCTTCTCTCTCTCCGGGCACAGAAAGTCCTTAGTTGTCGTTAGTCCTTAGTCCTTCGTTCTTCTTTGATGTGGTTTCCGTTTGCGGAAAATAGGCGCATATAATATCTCTCTTCTTGCGCTAATATCTCTTTTTTGAGAGATGTATAATAACTGAGCGACCTGATGTTAACTGGATTTCTATTAATTATCGTGTTAGTGGTTTTTATGGTACCGCCTCTTGCCTAATTCTTACCAGATATGGTTTCAGTAGTATGAATTTGTTTCTATTTGTAATACAACTCTTGCAATCCTTTATCATATAATTATATGTGCCTAAAAAAAGTCAAAAGCGACAATAACGTCTCTCTTAATAAGAAAATAAGACCAATCCGTGTTTTTATTGGGCTTTTTAACTGTCATATGTCGACTTAAGTACATGGCTGAGTTCTTGGCGTCAGAATTGCTAATGTCAATTATATTCTTAATACATTGGATGATACTACTGAATTATTTGTGATTGTTCAACTTTAGAATCATATATAAGCATATCTATTGTGCGAAAATATGCGAGAGAAGTTTTTCTTTATACATTCGATGGGCTATAAAGGGAAGGTGAAGTGTATGATAAAAATTATTTTTTTCATAGCTATTATTTTATGCAAACTTGTAGTTACTTTTCGTCTTAATGGCCTGGGCGATTGAGGTATTTGTCTTAACAGTGGGCATGCTATACAATGCACTTTTCATAGATTGTTGCCTTTTATGACATTTAATAAGTTTTACCGTTGTCCCGAAAATGCTGCTTTCCTAGCCATACTGTATCTTCGTTTCAGCAAAAATATGATGTCACTCGACCGTAGACTTTTGGCATAGTACGGCATATTGGTACGGCGGCGGATCGAAAATGTCGCTTTGAAGTTGCTCAAGGAGCTACTCGGTTGCAGCGGCACAATGACGGGCGGTGACATTGATCAGAATACTGCCAGAAGTCATCATCTACCGATTCGATCGATAGATTTTCCTTCCTCATAGGAAAATCTACTAGAATTGGTAGCATATTAATTGCATATTGCTTGGTTTCGCTAATAGTAGGACCTGCCCGCCTTTGTGACGGTGCAGGATTCCTCGTCCCGTCCTTCCTTCCCCGTCCTTTCCTTGGAGGCGTCGTCGGGCTCCTATCGCGGCGGCGCCTCCTTCCTTGCTCCTTCCAGTCCTCCCCCTTCTGCGGTGCAGAGGTGATAAGCTAACGCTTCAGACCTCGGCCCAGGAGAGTAACCCCGCGAGCCCGCCCAAGGAGTTCGTATCCATTGCCAGAAGTCATCATGTCTCTGCTTTTGATTTGAAAGGTTTGTCTGAATACCCCTGGTTTTTTTTGGGACTACCATGGTTATTCTCGCAGTGTATTGAGCGCCCGGATAAGTTTAATAAATAATCTTCTCGTCTTTCTAAGAAAATTAGCAATAAATATGTATCTCATTCTTTTAATTAAGACTATGAGGTTCAAAGCTGCTCATAAATTTCATTTCAAAGGGTTTCTTTACTGATTTTCAAGGCAAATTTTCTTGTCTCGCTCGTAATTGAATATAATAGGAATCAAAGCATTATTAACATGAAAGGTTTTTGAGAGTGAAAGTGAACGGAATAGTCAAACGGATATTTCTTGTTCTAATATTCTCGTAAAAAAAGGAATATACGGGCCAAAGAGCTGGCTGGCTTAAGTTTATTGGTTTTTATACGCATTGGCTCTATTGCTGTCCTAAAAATAATCGGCTGGAAAAGTGTAAGCTATTAGTTTTCTTTTTGATCAGTTGGATTATGCTCTTGTAGTTTCAGCTCTAATTAGGCAAAATTAGTGTATGCTAAATACCCCAGAATTGTTCTTAAAAGTAGTAGAAGAATTCGCGATATCACCTTATCAATTTAATAGCTCTAGATAATGTCGTTTTTTAATAAAATCACTAGATGGTTTTTGCATATAGCTATATGAATGTTATTCCAATTATATTCAACCTTTCAATCTTTAAAGGCAATTATGCTACTTTTTATTTGACAGCGCAAGTGATTTTCAGGGGTCTGGAAAGTTAATTAATCTAATGAATTTGCTCAAGTCTCAAGCTTCGAAGAGGAAAATAATAATTAATATAGGACGTGATATTAAAGTGGTTATCTCATTAGTTCCGTAAGCGAAAAGAGGCAAGACGATTAAAAGGATCGTAATAGATGAAATGCTAAAGGTGACGTGAATGATGAGGGAAATGTATATAGGAACGAGGAGGTAAAAGAAGATTACGGACAATGTGTGGAAAGAAATTTTCATTGCCAATAAACCAGTTAGTTTTTTGAAGGCAGAATCTTTTTGGAGGGGAATATTTGGTGGGATTAAAGAAAACGGGAGAATTAGATGATAAGGGGAAAGAAGAAAAGGGTAGGCACTTAAAAAGGAATGGAAGAATGGAAATAGGAATATATATTAAATGAGTATGACTTATTTATTTACAAATATTAATAATTTATTTGATCAAATCACGTTACCTCATTAGGCTATTTAAAATATAAAAAAGGTTTCATTTCTGATGCTTGTGCAGTGTACACCCGTCAAAAACTGATGGAGCAAGTATGGAGTGGGTATTACTCGAAACGATTCAAGGAAGTCTTAACCTTAGCTCATACAACTTCTCGGGTGATAATATAGAGAGAAACTTAGTACGACAGATATTCTAGCTCACTTATTGCTTTAACTCTACGATTTATTTGGATAGGTGAAATAAGAGTTAACCTCAGACTAAGCAAACTAAGGCAAGTAAGTGAATATTAAATTTTAATAGTAGAGGGGAAATTTCTTTCCCTAATCCACCGCGCACTTAGGTTTTTTTGTATTTAGATGCCGATTAGACATTGCCCATATGGTTCACCAGAGATTTTTACCCAGATCCCGTGATCAGAAACTAAATTTGGTACCCATGCTCCTTCAGAGATATGATAATTGTTGGAAGATTTCAGACCTCTTCCCTTTAAAATATCAACGCAACTTAGAAATTTTGTTCAAATTCGAAAGTATCTCAGGTAAAATCGAGAAACAGGTTTCCTTAAGTATATGACTCCTCGCAAAAATGATTGATTTCATGGAAATTCTTATTGTGTAGTATAAAATTTCCGAGGCTAGTGGAGGCAAAAAATTGGAAATGAGTTGTACGAATGTTATTAGTCTTATACCCTCTTTGTTGAACCGTCCCTTATTCTAAGAACTCCATATGCAGTACCTACATTACTATTTTAGCTTAATTAAACGGGATATTTGAGATATTATAAAAAATAAGATTGCGCAATCTCACCATTTTGATATCTATTGTTTCAGGTAATTATAATTCCCGTTGTGCATCCAATCCTTCGTTTTGCCAAGATTTCCCCTTTCTGAATCCATATCTCCTGGTATATTATTCTCGTCCTTTCCTCAGTATCTCGTGTTCTACTCATTCCCCCATGGGTAGTTCACCATCTACCTATGGTTGGACCACCAACGATCCACCTTTTTGCTTTAGGCATGCGCGTGGCTTCTGCTGAATCCATTGGAGTGGCATTTTCCAAATGAATTATTCAATAAGGGACTGGAGATAAACCAAGGTCCGAATTCGAAGTTCAAGGAGGAATTTGGAGAGCTAAGTCGGATGTCTGGCCGGAAATCCAAAGGGATTAAACCTAATTGCAGATGGTATTCATCGCATCTTTGCGTCACTACGCGAATTGGCGATGAAATTGTTTTGACTGCTTGATTGCTTCCTCATGAACCTTTCTAACCCTGTTTAGCCAAAAACTTAAAAATTAAACACGAAATTTAAATATCCGTCATCAAAAAATGGGTGTAATTACTTGATCTATAAAAAAACCGAACCCTGAGATGATTTTTATTTTTAAATTAATTGGTTTAAGAAGGGGATTTCCAAAGTAATTATGATTGAATTAATAACCCACACATTTTTAAAATGACAAACCTTTAAATTTTTTTTGTTAGAAGCAACACTGATTTAGAGAAATGGTAGGTTCGATTTTATATTCTCGTGAGTCTAATGGGAATGATTTCCACGAGTGGCTAACCAATGCGTTTTCATCAGTTTCGTGCACTTCTTGTACCAGCGAGTGAGTAATCATCTTTGTATAATCGCTTTCTAATCCACTTTCGTTTTCTCCAAAAATAATGTGCTGAGCTTATGCTGATTGCTGTTTGGATTTAGGTCGGTAGTAGCGTTCATGACAGGAATTTAGAGTTATCATCATTAAGTTGGCATAAATTCCGTATCCAATAAGGATGATAAATGCTGCACGGTGATGGATAAATAATTCTACTTCCATTTACTGAACTCGAGGTGTATCGTGAACAGTGGCGCAGCGAGGGGGGAGGGGAGAGGGGTTTTGGGGGAGAAACTTATTCCCCCCCCCCCAAAGCTCGGAGAAAATTTTAAGTGTAGTCCATTTTACTTAATTGGATTGATATTACTAGCAAAATAGTGCAAGGATTAATAAAACATCCCTCAGACAGCCGTAAAACTCACCATTTTGAACCATTTATCTTAAAATTCCGCAATTTATTAATCTCGCACGTACCGCTTATCCTGGTGGGTATCCCATACCACCACACACCGCGGCATTAGTTGCTCTTAAGCCCCCCAGCCTTAATTCCTAGCTGCGCCCCTGATCGTGAATGAATAGTACCTATTTTCCTTAATCAACGTTTATGTCCCGTCAGTATCGTGAGATCATATGGATCGAAGTTTGACGCTGATGAGGAGCAGCTATATTTAATAATTTTATTATTGTCTCATTTACATATAAAATATTAAGGCTCAGTATGACATTTAATTCTCAGTTCCATTAAATGTTTTCCCTATTAATCTCTTGGTGTTCAGATTACTTTGGGAAAATCTTTTTTTCTTTAATTTTTTTTTCTATTTTCCATTTTAATTGCCTCAGATTTTAATTTTTCTCCCCACATTTATTAATCTGCTCGTCTCAGTTTCATCGTTTTTCGTCTCATCTTCGCAGTGTAGACTAGGGTACGAGTGATTGAATTGCCTTGTATGAAGTGACTGGGTTCGGATACGAGAGGTGTTTCTTGGATGAGTGCTGCGTTGGTCTTACGGTTGTGCTCGGGCATTAGGAGGGAATTTAGTGGCCGTTCTTGTGTGCAACCCCTGAGGGTGTGTTTTCGTGGGGAAAGGCTGGGGACTAGAGGAAGCCGATCTCTGGGAAAGGGTACCTGCTCAGCTCACATTCCGGATAATCTGGCCGCTTTGTCGTGATGCATGTTCTGACATTCTTGAGGGGTGAACTGCTTGAGTAGTCTCGTGTTGGCGTTGTTTTTTTTACCGCTTGGGGGGTTGACGAAAAACAGGAGTTCAAGGAAATATTAAGGAAAAGCTATTCATTTTTTGACATGAAAAATCACATTTCCAGCATTCATGTTTTCAAATTTGAGCCATTAAAATCAACCTAGAGAAAATAATTTGACTAATATGTCAATTGATAAATCTATTTTTGTAGCTATATCCAATATATTCAAAGGAGTCGTGATATTTTAGTGTTACGAATTATTATATTCTAATGATTTAATGTCTACTTTTCTTATGCTATGAATCTTAAATAAAGTTTCCTTATTTTTCATATTTTTTAAAATTTTATTATACAAATTAAATGCTATTGTACATATAAAGGGTAAATATTCTGCAATTCAGCTCCTTTAATTCTTTATTTCATCTGCGTTTCCCACAAAGCTATCTTGGTTCATCCACTTCAATACAAACCATTTGCCTTCCCCATCAGCTACTCTCATAACTGCCTCACCTTTTTTCTTTCCACTCAGGGAAAAGTTTCCCTCTCATCCGTGAGTGAAAAAATTTCCCTCTCATTTTTTCTCCATCCTCTCACGGTTAAGGCAGGTGGGTCAGTCACGATTTAGGCTGCATAGGGTTTTTACTCCATGTGAACTCATCGCAGGTGTTGCTACGACCAAGTCTAATGGATGTATTTTTTTGCCATTGTAGATAGATAGATTACTTCTGTTCCAGTTCAAAACATCCCATCTTTCTAGGCAAGATGTAGAAGATAGATAGTCGGTCTTTCTTCTCATAATAGGAGTGACGTAATCTAATTTTTATTACGCTTTAGCTTTTATGCATAACGAGAGTCATTCAGTCATTTAAGAGTTTATGTCATCGAGGAATGATTTTTTTCTTCGTGAATGAGATTGTAGCTAGGGTTGCATTTGTGCAATTGGTTGAAAGCCAGGCAGTGAGAAAAATTATCCATCAAATTTCATTGTAGAAGGGTGTTGAGAATACCTATTTGAGGTGTAGACATTCACACATTAAGTGTATATTTACAAGATGCTGTACATTGCCAGGTAACTGTTTTAGCCGTTCAACGCAGTTCCTTTTTTCTCTTTTTGCACATTTTTTCCAAACCAGTATGCATCATTTACATATACTTACCAGTAAAAGTAATCACACATTAAGAAATGCAGATGGAATTTTATCCACCAAGAATAAGTATTCGTTTACAATGTAGAGATCTATAAATATGATATGAAATGTTGAAAACTAGTGTTCCACTCATTCTAATATGACAGATCATTTTATGGCAATTTTTCCTTATTTTATTTCTAGGCCGGTTGTGTAAGTGGAATAAAATACCATCCATTTGCATGATAGTAACACCAATCTAGCACATGTTCGTTCAAAAATAGGCAAGGAATTTAGATATAAATACGTATGTTTCTAATGGTAAGGGTGGGTAATAGGATTTCAGCATAGCTTCAAATGAAACTTGTCCGTGAGACAGCAAATTCTTTTTTTATTTTGCATTATTGACAAAGTTGATGGACTGCAAGGGGGTAATTGCTTTCTGGTATCCATTCATGCAGCTAAGGATGACGATTGATAATTATAATTCGTAATTAGAATTTTACTGTAAGCAATACATCCACATTTATGTATTCCCGCATGAAAATCCTCCCTGACAGGGAAAATTATTATTCTTCACTTGTTATTCAAAATTGTTTAATAAGATCAATTTATTAAATTACACATAGCATATCAAGGTAGCTTGGATAGGATGAAACAAAGATATTCCCTGAGAATTGGAATACCACATAAAATATGCAGAAAATTGTCTTTCGTATGTTTAGTTATTAGTTCACTCGCACGTGTAGCTTTTAAATTTATCGAGAAAAATGTGAAGTCACTAACTTCAGCATGATCAACGATTTGATTGCACTTTATGCACGGTTAAAAGGTATTTTGGTTTCAGGGGTAGACAGAGAGAATCCATCCATTATCCATGAGGGTAAAAATCTTCAATTCAGTAGTCTTTTGGGCTGCAGTCTGAGTGCTACGGAAATTTTCCACCAAATCCTTCAATGCTATATGTGATGCCGCGGCCGTGGAAACGTAATCGAATCAGTAAGAGAAGGATACATTGCTTTGTGAAGCTGAAGTGTAACGCCTGATTAATACCTTCATTCGAAATCAAAATTTACCTTTACGCTACCGCGTAATTATCCATAAGCCTGACAAAAAGAATCAAAGGAACAATTGTGGTCGTAAATACAACGGAATGAAACCAGAATGGAAATAAAAATAAGCTAATATGTACACTTCGGTAAATGGGAAGACATCGCGATTGGTAAAAATTAATCCCATTTAGAACATCCTCAATTTATTCGAGGCATTGCTAAAATATGCGTACATGAATGTTAAAATGAAATAAAAAGAACTATCAAAAATTTAAAATGCATAATATTCTGCTTCTTTTAGCCTAATTAATTATGAGAAAATTATGACTATTTTTCTCATATTCTCTGAGCAGGAAAATGAAAAATTATCCGTTTATTTCAGTATTCACGTTTTAGAACGGTGTCAATAAATTAAGCAGCGTAAAGAGAGATGAAGGAGGAAAATTAGTTCATTGGTGGAGGAGGTTATGTGAAACCAGTTTTTCGCACTCATTCCAAATGTCCTTAGATTCACCAAGGTTTTCAGCGAAAAAAAAATTGCGAGACGCTTGTAAACGAATTTTTTCCCCAATTAATCGGAGAAAACTCACGGTAATTGTGCACGATAATTCCTCAATGGGGTTTTTTTCTAAAAATTTGTTCCAAATAAGTGGTTGCCCCTGCTATCCAGTGGCAAAAATAGCATTAATGTGTCGTACCTACTCGACCGTATTGGGTGATTTAAAAAAATAATAACAACCATGTGGTTACGTAAAAATGATAAGGATGAATCCACTAAAAACCATGCTAAACCTTTCAAATGAGAATAAAAATTGTCGAAAACGATGGTGGAATATGGCCGCTTTCAGTAAAAAAAAATGATTGGGGATACGTCGAAATTTCTGGGTGATGTTGGCACCCTAGTCCCGCAAGGCAAAAGTGTGCGCGTTATCGCATGTTGTGACGCTATTGATCGATGGTCGCGAGACGGAAAAATTGAATGGGGAATTGACGGGGGAGGAGCTCTTATGCGCTCCCGGCAAACAACCCTTCCCGCCCATATCCTTTATCGTTTGGCATCGTTTGCGTGCGTCGCGGTGCAAGTTTGGGAAATGACGAGAGACACGCTGAGCCGTGACTGGGAACAGGCGGCGGTGTGATACACTTTTTTTATTGTCGTGTTGGCAGGCGATGAGGCGTCTCCCCATGGTGCATATTAGACTGCGCGTGGATTAATCAGAAGGTTGCGGGCGAATAATACAGCGCTGTGAAGGGCGTTTTTTTTTATTATGATGGGAGGATTTATTGAAGTCCTCAAGGGGGGCGTTTCAGGGTTGATAAAACGTTTCGGAACAGGGATACGACTAGGGTTGAAAAAATGAACGTGAAAGGTATGTGAATTTAACATTGTGAGAGAGTAAAATTATAACAATTTTTAAAATGATCATGCAGTTGCTTTGAAATTGAGATAATGAGGCGTAAGAATAGTAAAAAGTTTGGAATTAGATTCAAAAATAAATTGAACCATGTGATCATTCATCGTTAGCTATTGTAATGAGGTACGGTATAAGTAATTAATGAATATTAACATTCTACCTCAGTGACCCCTATCAATACATTCGGTGGCTGGCTGCACAAAGATGGGTGAAGCAGCCGAATTATGCCAAACCGTTATCTGTTTTTAGAATAATAATTACAATATCAACTGAGCCGTGGTGTCTTCAGCTCTGACAGGGGAAAGTGGCGAACACACAAAGGTATCTCATTATGCTTGTAACCACTGTTTTAAATAAAAATTTTCTTTCCATTATAGAGTTTTCCATGACTTCTGAATAAATTATGTACAACTGACACAAATTTCTTATCCCATTTGGTATTTTAGAGGATTTGAAAAACCAGAGGTCTACGGAGACATTTTTTCAATTATTATTTCTCACTTCTTAGACGATTACATCAGAAGATTTCACAGAATATTAATGACGATATGGACTTAACGTGTGTTGAGGAATGCATCTAAAGCGTAGAAGGTGGAAAAAAATATGAAAGGCATAAGATCCAAAAGTGTATCAAAAATGTATGTGTTACCCTTAACAAGTCAACTGTGATGTGCCTCCTTCCCTCCTGGACATAATAAAAACAATAAATAAGTAAAAACTGCAGTTTAATGATATTATGCAGTGAGTGCCCTTAATGCAAAAGACAAAAGAGGAGTATCTTTCATTCTCGACTCAAGGCCAACAAACTAATCTAGAATCCTATTTTCTCCGGAATCGATCACTGTGAGAATAGCTGGCATCTTCCATCAATCAAATTTTCATACCGATTGGAATACGGTGAGATGGGGGACGTAGAGGTTCTTGGAATGGGGTGGCGGAGATTGGATGACAGAATAGGATACAAAATGGAGATTAAGCAGAGGAGTGAAGATGGTAGATACATGGAGTTATGAGAAGGACTGGCTGTGATAAAAAATATAGCATAAGGGATGCTCGCATAACTGGATGTTTTGGATTGCAATCGGGAAAAATGGGAGTGTGAAGCCGGAAGATAATTCGATAGCCATAAATACGAAGAAGACGTGAGAACGAAACAGGAGAATGCGTGAAAAAATATTTGCCTGATGCAAATAGATGATAAATACGTAGGAGATGATAAAAAATGCAAAATCTGCTCCAATCGACGTGAAAGCCAAAATGATTTATTCACACCCTTCTCTTTCAACCAACTCATAGTATCAGATCGATGCCTTCGGATGGAACACGTGGAACGTTGATGGGAACCCATGTATCTTATTTACCTCCTGATGGGCAAATTTCGTTTTAACATTTTTACACATCATAAATATATTCCTCGGGACATGCCCTCAACAGATTCAGTTCAGTCTTCTGATCTTATCTTCTAAGAAGTGAGAAATAGCTAGTGATTGAAAAAAAAGTTTCCATGTAATTCTAGTACTTCTAAAGTATTGAATGGGATATTAAACTTCTGCCTGTTGAGATATGAAGTGAAACACGTTGCACTTTCCACATAAAAATTTATTAAACTGCAGTCGACATATTGGTAATGCTGCAGTGCAGCGAAACACGTCGACTGTAGTTTAATACATTTATATGTGGAAAGTGCAAAGTGCTTCACTTCTCATCTCATAATGGATCTCCACCAAGTATCTGCCTCATCCATTCCACATCTGCCTGTTGTTCAAGATTGACTCCAAATTCATTTAAGGCTCTGTTACGGAAAGAAAAATTAAATCTAAAACGATAGTGACAAGCTTTTTAAGATACGTGGGTACCAAATGTTTCCGTCATGGCTAAAGACCCCGTTATTCAATTATTATTCTAATTAGTATCTTAGAAATGGATACCCGTTTGACATTATTCGGCATCTAGATTGCTACACCCATGTTTGGGCAACCAGCTACCGCTGGTATTAAATGAAGTCATCAAAGTAAAATGCTTATACTCATTAATTACTAAGGTGCGTACCTCATCACAATATCTAACGATGAATGATTATATGGTTCTTTTATTTCCACCTCTCTCCCTCTCATTCCAAGCATTTTAGAATTCCTTTGGCTCATAATATAAATTTCATTGTACTTTCATGTTCATTTTCAAAATTTTTACAATTTTACTACCTCGCGATGTCAAATTGGCATTAATTTCTCGTACATTTTTTAACCATCCTCGTATCCCTGCTCTCAAACGTTTTATCAACCCTCCAGCAACCCTCGGGGCATCAATAAACCCTCCCAACATAATAAAAGAAAGTTCTTTTTTTGCTGTATCATTTTTTCCCAACCCTCTGATTAATCCACACGCAGTGTAATATGCACCATCGGGAGACCCCTCATCGCATGCCAATACGACAAAAAAGTGTATAGAATTATATTTACTAGCTTTAATCAATCCTTTCACAAATTAACCTCTCTCCCACTTTAATTCTTAGCGGTATACCGTTGTGCATTTAGAGTCCAAAATGTTTTTGCTCAAATTTGGAATGCGATTTTTATTAAAATGAAGTCAATCCGACATCCATGATGAAGAACGATCTGAGGTTTTCCCGGCGAATGATGATGTTGAAGTTGTTTCGGGTTTCCCACCGGATGAGGTTCTTCATCTCGGCCGACGTTTCGATAGCCGTGTCGTCCATCGTTATCGTCATCAAGCCCTGATGACGATGGACGACACGGCTATCGAAACGTCGGCAGAGTTGAAGAACCTTATCCGGTGGGAAACCCGAAGCAACTTCAACGAAATCCATGGTGATAACTCCATGTTAAATTTACACATTTTTAATTTTCCACGCCGTATATTTGAAAACACACAAAGGACCGAAAGATTTCGGCACCTAATGCCATTTTCAAGGTACACGTGCTTCACATAATAAATCCACAATCTTCAAGAATTCCTCAATATATGCCTTACGAAGAAGACGAGGACGGGATTACTGAGTTTAAGCGGGGGGCACAAAGGGGTATAGTGGGGGATAAAACTTAGGTAGGAAAAGCCGAAGGTGGTAAAGGTAAGGGAGCATGTTCATGGTGTTGTCGGGCATGAGGGACAACAAGATTTAAAAGAGGCGATCGATTGTAAATACAACGTCAATTCTTAACTTAGCCGGGCTATGAACGGTTTCATATTGCTAAAAAACATTCCTTCTTAGCCTCTTCGTAAAAATTGCATTTAACTTCCATGCCATAATTACTAAAATGATTTAAGTCACATTTATGTTTAGCAAACAGGATCTGTCGTCACAATTAATAAAACTTGACCCATGTTTCTTCACTCACTCCTATGGTAATGACTACCTGTGTTAATACTTTTCCGTGGAGGAATTGCTTTGTATTAATATACTCAATCCATTTTCTAAGTCTTTCTATCTGACTGATTTAATGCAATTCAACTTATGCAGTCATTTTTTGTGAAGACCATGCTTACAGTTAGTACTTTTTTTAGTAATACTTAAATGGTGCGAAATGATAAATTCAATAAATAAAGATAAAAGTACACCTTGAAATACACGTCTAATAAGATATTCCAATTGGACGGAGAAGTGTGCTTGAAATGTCTTCCACATAGCACCCAAGCAGGAATCAAGCAGTGTCTGAAAATTCTCTGTCACCGCCGGAATTTGAACTCGAGCCCACGGGGTGGGAAGCTAACACTCTGGCCACCACGCCAATCCGATACCCATCTCATTCCTTAATTACTTTTCGGCTTCTGGCTCTGCTCCCCTATAGCTATTGTAGTCATTTTTCCCGGATGATTAATCAAACATTATTATTTTTGAAAATATGAACATAATCCTTATATTTTTGTTCATCTTATATTAGAACTCCCTCTCTTAAGTGAATTCTCAATTTTCACCTAAATCAAAGTTTACTTTAAATATGTTATAGCTAGAGTGCGGAAAAAGTCTCTAATTTTTCAAAAAAAAGTCGCCTAAAAAGTCGTCAATATTTTTGAAAAAAGTCTGAGTTATTTCCATGAGAAAGTGGCTGAATTTAACTGAATTGATTGAGAAAAGAGGGTACAGATGCGGATTCGTGGGTTAACGAGTTATTTTATGGACTTTTAAGACAGTAGATCACCATAATTAAAAATTTTTTTTTTATTCTGAATAACTCTTTCTTTGATGATCAGCGAGAATATAGTTGACCCCTGGATGTTTTTTAGCTGATCAATATCTATCTTTATTTAGAAATAGGGAAATTAAAGTCAAATTACAGGTTATGGATAACTGATTTTATTTATTAATTTCATGATATTAAATAAAGAAAAAAACGTATTTTCATTCACTTTGAGTTGCATTGCCAAAAAATTATTTAATGAAGTAGTGACAGATAAGGCATTTTTCTATGTTTTCCATGGTAAATGTTGTGCGACGATCGGTCATAAGTTTATACGTCGAAAACGATCGCTCAACTTCACATGTTGTAATAGGAGCATATCGCAGTGTGGCCACTTCACTTAAGGTGAGTTTTTGTAAAAAATTAAATGCCTGCCCCTTGGCCTCTCCGTAATTACTGTTTATTCACCCTTTACACATTCAAGTATCTTCTTCACATCCATTATTGTCACACCGAATCACTGAGGCTCAGGATAGAAGATTCAAGATATTTGATTTTTTCTGCCAAAAACCCAAAGGATGCTGAAATACATATCATTTCCAGTGAGAGTGTACTATCTTCTAAGAGTTCTCGAGCAATTTCTATACATTCTGCATCGTCTTCAGGGTCAATAGTCTGTATAACCTGAAGTATAAAATTAAAATGCAGTTTACCTCTTTAATTTAGAACGTGCAGTTGTAGTTATTTTAACTGAGCCCAATTGCAGGAATTCTATTTCATATAATGAAATTGATTCATCAGTCACAATCATAACTACAAACCATTACTTACATTCTTACTTTTCTCAAAGTGCAGTGCATTGAACACGCAAGCTTCCAGCCATGTTCCAAATTTCGTGAGGACTGGATCCGGAGGCATGGCAGATCACAGAAAAATATATTGTATATTTCCACGCACGATGGTGCTTTCAAAAATACCTATAAAAATATTAAATATTAGTTCTGCAGTAATATATTTTTTTAGAAAATTTATTTTTAGTTTTATTAACGGCAAGTACCTTCTTAATGGTAGATCCCCACTTATTTGCAGCGGGAAATCTTATGCGAATTTCTTCGCATACTCTGTGAAGAGCATGCACTGTCCTTCTTAAATATTTTTTCATAAACGATGTGAATAGAGGGTGTTTTGATTTGTGAGTGGGAATGTTCAATGCCACAAATATCTCGCACAAGTCCAAAGAAAACTCATCACCGGTGGCTGAAAACGATAGTTGGCTCTGTCGTAAACTCTGCAAGCTCACGGTCTCCTTTAATCTCACTTGAGATAGATGCGATGACCTGTCAATGTGCTGTTTCACATGTGACTTTTTGTCCGATGATATATTGAAAAATAATGCGAAAGATAACTTATTGTGAGAATTACTTTTAAAGTTAATTATTCAGCATAGCTCTTAGGCCATAAAATAGGTCCTCGTATTTTCATAAATAATTACAATTAAAAACACAAAAAATTTACAGTTAAAGATTTATCTCACAATTTTGACTTATTCGGGAGTGCCAAAAAATTCTTAAGATAATAATTATAATTATTAAAGTTGTCAGATTCAAAAGTTGTATTGATACTCACGGTTTTTCACAAGCATTACAGTTAATACTGTTGCTCAGTACTTGCAGGTACTTGCATAGTGAAGCATACGCAGTCAGCTTGGCTTCTGAAGACGCCTGTCCTTTCACCTTGTACATTTTCTTGGGCTGAGCTGCACAAACGAGCGGACGATGGTCTTGCGACGCTTGGGGACTTCAGAAAATGACTGAAACTTTACGTGGCTTACTTGAATATATAGAATTGTTTTCATACAATGTGTAATCATTCACCAGTCCTTGTTGAGCCTTCATTTTTCCTCTTCGACCGAGTGCCAAGAGCGCATTGTTTGCCTGTCTACAATGTAGGCTCATTTCTTAACCATCTACACTCAACGTGAGACATTCACTTCGTCGGAAATAGGGTAGTTTCCTTCATCAAAGAAAACGAAATGCATTGATTGCGATTCCTTACCCACCATTAGTGTATTCATAATATACAAATTATTTGGTTTTTGAAATCCCAGTTTAGACGAATGGCAATGGTCAATTTTTATCCTCAGTTGAAAAAGGCCAGATTGGCGCCCATGCGATGCCACTCCATGTGACGTCACAGGGACCTAGTTTCTATACGAGTAGATAGGAGTTTTACATCGTCTGAGATTACCGATGCATGCATGAGGCACAGAGCTCAGGGAGTCATGTCTTAATAATCACCTATTAAAACTGCCTAAGGTCGGAAATTTTCCTTCGTTTGATAGGAAAATAATAATAATCCTTATTTAAGCCAAGCGCTACCTACTAGCAGGGTACTCAGCTACCTGCTATCAGCCTGCGTCGTATCAGCGCTCAAGCCTCGCCCCAAAGTCACCTCACAAGGCGGCAGGGGGAACCAGAAATACGTCACATGGCATTCGATTTAGGCATTAAAAAATAATAGGAAACCACCCTATTCTAGATAACCTTTCATATATTTGTATCATTTTTCCACTAATCTCCTGCAAAAAAGCAGAGTGCTAGCATACAGTGTAGCGCTGCCCCCTTGTCAGCAGACCACCCGGGTTCAAATAAGTTGATTCATAATGTCCCTTTGTGAAGTCTTCGGACACCCTTAGCAAAAAAAAGGGTGACGTGGCCCAAGGAAAGAAACAATACGTGAATTTAACATGCAATTGGATAAGTACGTTGTGAGCTCTACCCTCACATATCCAAACCACCTTCGAGTTGAAGCACTGCATGGGTTTACTTCATGAACGGTGGAGTAATCGAAAAAATTCATGGCAGTTTCCGGAGCTATTAATAAAATTCCGCATTAGCAATAGTTAATAGCTTACATTTTACGGTAAATATCTGCTGCGTGTAGTATTCATCGCATAAAAAACAAGATTTGTCCGACTCAAAGCTGAACAAGTGTGGTCACAACAGCCAAACCTTAACTTAGGAAGGTAATTTCAATAAAAAGTCCCAGAAAAGTCGCTTTTAATCGAAAAAGTCCCGCCACAGCAAAAAAGTCCCAAAAAGTCTCTAAGAAAGTCATTAAAAACTGTTTTATTTGATGAGATTGGTGAAGATTTGTATTTAAAACCACAAAAGTCCCACTTTTACAAAAAGTCGAAAGACTTTTAGAAAAGAAATATTCAATTGGCGTATGTTTCCACAAATCACTGGCTATCCCTGACAGGCCCATCCTGTGAAGATTGCTTGTTTTTTTGTGGAGCGAGAATCCTTAGTGGAGGTCCCTAAAGTCCCCACAAAGGATCTTGTTGTGTAAGTCTGTTGTGAGTGAAGGTGTGTGTGTGTGTGTGTGTGTCTTGGGCTTTCCGGTTGAGAGGCTGGTGTTTGGTCCCGCGGTGGATTTCTCCCTCCTTCCCGAGCACCGACGCAGGAAATTTTTTTTCGACTTGCAAGGTGGACGAGCAGTGGGAGAATTATACGACAAATTCAGTATTTCTTTTCTACAATAAATTTAGATTGACTAATTTAAGAGAATTTTGTTGGTGCTTTCATTGAAAATTGGGCTCTTTTTTAAAACCGATGGCTGTTAAATTGAATTAGTATTTAAACTATACGAAATGTATATATTTAAACAAGATAAAAAGCTGGAGAGTTAATAATAAATGTGTAATACGAAGCGAGTAAGCCTTTATGCAATCAATATATATTATTGGATAGTAATTAATTGAACTGGACAATTAAGTTCGGTGTTTTCAGCACCTAGATAATTAATATTAATTTGTTTGATTGGATGATGAGCTTATTGCGAGTTAATTACCGTCGACCTAATTTTTCAATGGATTGTAGTTATTGTTATTTCACGAATTCGAAGTGGAAGTAGCGTAATTGTACTGCACCAACTAACTAATTAAATGTAAGTGGATACTTCAGTAGATTATTAAGAATTGCTAAAACGAACTTGTTAAATGAACTGAATCCATCATCGTTGCAGAAAACATCTCACAATTGGGTTGCTTGTTAACTCACTCATGCACTCGTGTAACTTAAATGGTGTTTTTTGTATAAATCCGTCCAAAAGTTATTTCTGAGAAGTTAACTTACATAATAAATATGTGAAAAACATTTATGGTACTCCAGTGCCTTTTTAGCGATTAAAAACCCTAATTCAGTCAACTTAGAATTGTGATGGCAAAAAGTGATTCCTAGTCCCAATTGGTTGTCCCATACCCAAAGCACAGAATTAAATGCAGTTATTTCTGTATAAAATCTCATCAAAGGTATGCCAACGCTGAGATATTTACCTACTGCAACAGCAGTTTGGTTGATGAATTATGTTGCACCTTCTTTTTGAAGAAACCATTTTTCATCTTAATAATTTTTTTATTGTGCGAAAGATACGGGTGACTCCCGTAAAAGTTATCACCGCGGCTAGTCCCGGTATACTTTCAACATTTTTTTTATTATTTGTTAAATAATGATGGATTTCCATCTAAATAAATTTTAACCTCTTATTTAATAAAAAGGGGAGATAAATATATCATAAAGTTAATGAAATGATGTTGGTTGCATCAGTAGAGCCAGTTACATTAGCTCTAGAACTAACGAGAGTAGAAATTCAGCTGGTTATTAACATGTTATTTTATCATCTTGGTGTCTCATCACTCTTTGTCTGAAGACAATCTGAATACAGCCTACCACTTATAAACAGATAAGAGAAATTATGTCTCTATAACCGTATGTTATTGAACACCGGTTTGTGAGGTTAACCTTCCACCGATCACTAGACTTCAGTATCTTAAATATATCCGGTACTTTAAAAAAATATAAATAGTTATTTTTGACATTTACATTGTAAGGGGTGGTCAAAAGTTTTGTATAAATATACACTGAATCTATGTAGATTCCATGCACAAATTTTTTCATACCGTAATCTGTAGCATATACTTAAATTATGGAATGTCCTATGCATTTTAACGTTAGATTAATGCATGTATTTCTAGTTTAAAAACATTTTTGTGGAAACGACAGATTTTAGAATATTAGATGTGTAGGCCATTATTTCACAGATGTCGAAAATGCTGCGATGGACATTATTTGAAGCTTAAAAAGATCCAATCGAAACAGTAACATCCCACGCCTTCAAATATGATTATTTGATAGAGCTTAACTTCACTATTGATACATTTTTAAAATGCCCAATCATGGTGATTTTTACTTTGATCACGAAACTATCTGATATGTCTAAAAAAAGTGAGATAGCAAATATGGCGACGTAAAAATGAAGTTAGGCGTAAGTTATTTATTCAGAATTTGCTTAATTCACCTTAGGGGTTTAGGGTATGTCCTTCGTCCTTTTGATTTTAAAGGTCTATAGCATACATTCATGCATGTCGAGCGATGCGATGATGCGTTGAAAGATTTAAAAAAAAATTAAAAGCTGAAGCCAAGTTTTTTTTACCAAAGTGTCCGTGCATTATTTTTAGAGGCATTAAGTCTGTTATAAAATTCTCAGGTAAACGGATAAAAGGTTTTAGTAGGTGTAAGGTCATTCGAAAGGATTAGACGCACAAAGCTTGAAAAAGCATAGTTGATTTCGAAAAGGCTATTGAACTGGGCTCTTTGGTTGAAACTAGGCGTTATATTTTTAGGGAAGATGTAAGAGTTTTTACATTACGTTTTGGATAAAGGCTGTTTTGCGTCACCTTGAATACGATAGAAATTAAAGGCTGAAAATTTTCACGGTACGGGATTTGAGTAAAAGATGGATGGGGTATGCTTGAAAATCCGTTAGAAAATTTATATGAACAAATAAAAAATAGGTTGCGTTATGTGAAAAAATTGTATATGACCCACTATAACGTACAGTAAGACTACTAATGCAAAGAGGAAAGAGAACGGCTATTAGTGGCCGATGGCCCTATCAACGATGCCCTAGCTACGGTGGACATAATTCGTTTTGTTTTCGTTTTGGCCAAAGTCGGCTAAGTGTTCCTCATCCATAGTCCTCATTTTGCAGGAATTTCGGTATTAGAGGCGCAGAGATCAGAGAACAAGCCGTTCGGGGCCTCGTGCATTTGCTTGAGAGCACAGATAGTATGTAATCGTTGTGAATGTTGCGACTTAACAAGATCATATCACCATTTGTGAGGGCCCAGAAAGCGAACATTGGCGAAGCACTTGCGAATAATCTTAATGTGGTTCTGAATCTGATAAAATGAGAGGAATTCCCTGACATTTGAAACAGTAATGCCAATCTGCAAGAGAAAATTTAACGTAGGTACAGCTGGATCAACGCTCAAATCATTAATCAATTATTTCTGGGAATAATAGATCCATACTTCTATTACGTCTATATGAATTTTGTTCGAGATATATAGTTCTTTTACGAGTAGGGACGTGTTTAATGACTTCTTTCTAAAGTAATCAAGTAAAATCCATCTAATATGTATAAAATAGATAGGTACGTAAGTTCGGAAGAACGGAAGTTGTTAAAATTAACCATAATCATCAACGAAAATAAATCAATTTCTCTCAACATTTGTTTATAACTATATCAATTACCTTTGAGATAAAATTCGAAGATTGTTCAATCATCTAAGTGGATTGCTGATAAAGTATAATTACATTGGCCCTCTGTGTAATTTAAACTTACTCCAAAACCACTTGTTTGAAAACACCACTAGGCATCAACTATTTGCCTTGATATAAATTACTTTTAGTTACGGCTCTTTCCCATAATTTTTACCGGATTATATATTCTCACCCTTTGTAAACTTGAGGGTGACTTTGTAAAGTCATGCTGCGGGCCAATCAGTGGATATTTATTTTAAAAAAATACAACTTTCATGTCTCCACCTGAAGAAAAGGTGCGGCTCTGAGGCTATTTTTATCTTAAATCTACTGAACTGTAGTGTGACTTGTGCTTAATTCTCCGTTCTCTCCTCTTTTGCCTCCATCCATGTTGGTGCACAATTTATTTCAGACCATTGGTTTCTATCCAATTAATTCCTTCTAACTCACGAAAATTCTCTTAAAGGGTTTCTTAAACTCCTTATTGCGATAGCTCTCAATTTACGACTCTACGTTACTCCATACCTTATCAACCCGCTTGCTTCCCTCTCTCTTACGTGCACATGCAAATTTGGACATTCAGTCGTGAGTGAAGATATTGCAAGATTGAAGTACGGTACGCATGTGTCTCCTGATGTCAGTACCTCTGCAAAGAACGCGTCTTTCTGGTGGATCCTTGTAAAAAGGGGGAGTCTTCCCCGCTGAAATAGATTTCCATGCCTTCATTTTAGCCATTCCACTGATATTTTGTAAACTTAGTGGGGGTGACAGAATTTTAAGTGGGTATTGTAACCTTATCCGACCTAAGGAAATAACCACATGGGAAGAGTGTTTCTTTTCTCATCTCCTTGAAAAATAAATTAAAAATTTGATATAGATCAAAATGGTGATTATTTCAGCTTAATTGATATTCTCTCACTCTGGGCAAAGTTAGAAGTCCATTGGTCCACCCAAAAAACGATTAAATATATTATTCCCGCAAACATCACCGACTCCCCTTCAATTTCACATAAAAATGTTTTCGCTCTAGAAGTTTTAAATTTACAGTCAAAGTTTGGAGAGAATAATATATGTGTATGCTAATTAAAACTTAGTCATTGAAATACTTGTCTGGTGTTCTATATATTTGGCCTGAGGCTAGGCTCAGAGAAACTTACAATTCTCATGCATTAAGACAATAAAAATATGCTCAATTTTCGAGCTGCTTTAATTTAAGCATCAAAACTAAGGGCCAATTTTGTTTACTTAATCATTTAGTTTTATTTTTGTAGTACATCTATGTTGCTTTGACAGCCTCAGACCTTTATTCTCTCTGTAGGTTGAAAAGACTCACGTTAGGGAATTATAAACATTTCTCTGTCTCATGAGTAGCTTTGGTCAAAAGGCTAATGTTTTCTTTGTTGCCTAACAGGAAAACATGTCCTATCAATTTTGAAAGCCAGAAGACTACAAGGCATTTCCTCCTCGTTTGTGTGTATTCCATTTCAATCACATTTTTGAGCGTCTAATGGTGTGAATAAACCTGAGGTTTGGACCTTTAGCGTGCTTTTCGGTCTACCTCACAATTTCAATGGCGACTACCTCAACGAGGTACAAAAAACTAACAGAATTTGAGATATTTGTTACGGCATCGCTTCGAACTATGACGAAAAGAACTCTTTCTAGCAGCTGTGGACGTACAAACGTAGTCAAGAGCTTGACGGAATGGGGCAAGCTGCAAAAATATACATTAAAGAGATGTGCGAAAAGTAATTTTTGACCTCGAGTCGAGTAGAGTATGATAATTCATGAACTAGGAAATACAGCAATGAATGCTCCAGCATGTTCTCATTTTTTCAATCCCATTGCGAATTTTCTATTTTGAATGCTTAGCTTGATGTAAAAAGGGAAAGATAACGAGGAATGCTGATGGTAATTGAATCACAATTAGGAGATGAATGAAAATTAATGTGTCTTAATTAGTTCCATAAGCACAATTGAAATGCATTAACCTCAAGTAATATGTCGTCAATGTATATATCCAAACTGCTCAGAAGAATCCTCAAAAAAGTAATTTGTACAATTAACAATAAGATTATTTACGTATGTGTGTCATGTAATATTTGATCTTTTCAAATTTTCATGCAGAAAAACCAATTGTTCTAAATGTTTAGGCATTAGGTTTTGACGTCTCCACGTTACAGTATTACTGCCTGCAGACAAATGTCTTCCGAAACACACTTGTCCAGCTGGACAAGTTTTTTCTTTCTATAGTTGCAAGGTTTGGGAACCTTGGGAAGTTTTATTAAAAGTTTCACCAACGATTTATATGGATATTGAATATTCATGGAATTTTAGTGGACGAAGCGAACAAACTGTAGAATTAGCTTTAGCTCTGTAAATAAATATCTTCATAAAAAGCTTAAATAGCTTCAGGAAAAGAAGTTTTCTTTACTTCTTACTCCGTTTAATCAACCGTATGCTCTATTTTCTGTTAGCTCAAGAGGAAAACTAAACGCAACGAAGGAATAAACGAAAATTAGCATTGTACGTACTTAGTGATCATAAAGGCTAAAATATGTGACTTTAAACATCGGGAAAAACCGGCCTTGCCCGCTGAAACGTAAAATTTGCATTTTTTCCATATAAATCCTAACTATTTTGACATGATAAGTATTTCCTCGCTTGAGCAAAGGAAGAATGTTAGGGTACAAAATTACCGCATAAGGAGGTATGAGCGGTGCTGTGGTTCACTTCGAAAACGCCGCCGGGGTGGAAGACGGTTGGACGCTGAGGCTGACGAAAAGGTATTCGGCACCCACGGCGACTACTATAGTGGTTGACTACTACGTGTACAAAAGCTAAAACTCCTTGGCCAAGGCTTTAGAACGACTTTATAAACGTTATTGCTATTCGACTTCCATGATAGCGCCTTCTGTCGGCAGATTTCTGAACTTACTTTCCTCGACAGCTCTGTAACCAAAACTACTCGACTCGACATTCGTAATACTACTCGAATCACTCGAGTCGAGTACCAACTACTCGACACGAATTTGCGAGTACTCGCACATCCCTAATACATTAAGTTATTCAGGTTTGATCGCTTTTTGCGGCAAATAGGCGAAAAAAACATCGCAGAAGCTAACAACAGAGGGAAGAAGAAACACATGTTTCTAGCATAGGATCACCTGTTTATTTGCCGCTAAATGAAGTATTTTTCAATTAAAAAGCTGGTTAGATACGTGTTTCCAGCGCGATGCATAAATGAATGTTTTTACTGGGAGTATCGTTAAGTTATTTTCGTGAAATAATATCTCTTGAAGTGTCATTGAAAACAGAATGTCGGTCGGACAGTTGTATATGAGATGCAACCTGTTTCATGATACTAATTTTTTAGAGGTATTTGGATGCGTCTTCAGGATTTTGAAATGCGTTGCTATATGGGATATGATAATTTTTTTAAACGCACGATCGATGCGTAGTTGGTATTTATTATTAGCCCGCCAATAACATTAAAATATACCGTTAACTATACTAGAAATTAACTTTTATGTAATTAAGGATAATTGAATTTTGAATATGATATTGTAACATCAGCCCATTTCATTGCATTTGATACGGAATACACATAATTTCGTTGGACTATGAGTATATACACTTTTACCTTGGAAGTTATGATTCTTTTATGTATCATGGGTGTTACATAAATATTAACTTGGTTCAATGCTTTAAGGTGACGTATTCGCCAGCTCTACCGACAGCATATTTAAGTGAAAAGTGGAAAACCCTGCAGATTTGACGGGTATATATTCTGGAAAACGAAGACCTCCACCAGAAATGTTTTCCTGGCGTAGGGGTATCATTAGGAGTCGGAGTATCTTTAGGAAGGGGACGCATTGGAGGTAGGTTTTACTTTAGACCACACCATCCTTACATATTTTGGAGAGTTAAACCCCTTGAAGAGGTAGGTGCTACGATTCAAGATAAATAATTTTGAAAGTTTACAAATAAATGATTCGCCACCATAGAAAAACCAGTCGAATACGAATAAAATATTTATGTCACGGAGAATTTGGATAATTCAATCCTTATATTTTAAGCTAATTATTCCAGCTATTTGTGCCGACATTGGCGCCTTTTCCATACAGCTTAACGATTTGACTTCAATCACAGGATTCAGTTGAATACGGATATCATACAAAATAAAAACGCAAAAATTAGAATGGTGACGAGCCTGAGTTTTATGTTTATCTTGAATTTTAATGCATAAAAAACTCTATGATGAATTTTCGTATGTTCAGAAAAAGTACCGCTATGAGAGAATGTGTCATAATAGAAAATTGCAAATGAGATTTTTAAGAAAATATAGCTTGGGGAGACTATATTTTGTGCTTGTTAATCGATGAGGCATGAAGTACTAAAATTTTAGCCGAGAATATTTTGAAATTTACACGGACGCAACAGGTATCTTGTAACTTTTACCAACGCTGTTAACTTTGCAGGGTGTAGCGTTATTAAACATAGCTATTATCAATCATGAAGGCTTGCTTCATCATCCTCTGTTTCAGTGCGACATTCCATCAGATCTCTGAGGTCAATGCGACCCTCTCCCTTTTCAAGTTCTCTTCATTACAACTCTCCATCTGGTAATATTATTCTTTCATGCCCATATTTTCGCTACCACTGACCTCTAATTTGTTCTCCAGACATGTCATTCTCATTCAAGATCTTAGATTTTCCCCGTGTACTAAATGCAGAAAGTATTCTCGGGTTTTCCACCGGGTAATTGGCTCCATGATCATTTTAACATTTTTATAGTTTTATCCAAAAGTCGTTTTAGTACAGTTTTTATATTCTGTAGAACATTATTTACTTAAATTTTCTTTTTATCCACCATTTTTTTCAGTTTTTTACACCTATTTATTGGCATTTTGTTTTTCCCTTTTATTGATTTTACACTATACTTATTTTGTCACTATGTTTGTAGCTATCTAAAGTTTTACAAAGTTTTATACAACGTTTCATCCCTTTCTTCTAACTATTTTAATGTTTTCTAAAGAATTATTTATTTGTGTATTTATTTGTTCAAATATTTATTTATTTATTCAATAATGCCTTCTATTTACATATGGCCAAAACTGGGGCTTTCCGGCGACGGCAATAGAACGCTGCCCGAAAGGCTTGACTGCTAATCGCCGGATGATCCAGTGATGAAATCTAAATTATTGTTGAGAGTCAGACATTTTACCGGCCTGCGAGCCACCCCTTTGTCATGACATGAAGATCTTTACAGGGATACCTGGGTTGGGGGAAGATGGGGCCACCTGGCCTCACCCAACCCAGGTTAAATAAACTAAAGTCAAGTCACGTCTCTCGACGCGTCGCGACGCTTCGAAGAACGACTTTCACATCGAAACATCGGGATGCATTGAACCAATCACCCGGCGGAAAATCCAAGAATCCTTTATATCTTTCTTATCGTCAGCTTTTTTCTCCTTTGTTGCCTACGAGGTGCGTTTGTTTAAAAAAAATCGAGATCAATCCATGCTAGAAAACCCTGGGTTATTCAACGCTATGTCGCTACCAGATTGATTCTTTTCTACAATCTTTGAGCTCAGTCATTTCCCATTCCCCCCACTCGTCACAAACTCTTTCACTTTATCATCATTACCATTTAGAGTATGTCCTCTCCTTAACTAACCATCACTCTTCTCAACCCATCCACTCACCCCCTTACCTCTTTGCCTTCCTCATAAGCAGGGATGACAAGCGAAACGAAACGAATATGTTTTGTTTCGATGGAAGGAAACGAAAATACGAGGTCTAGGTTTAGTTTAGTTTTCGCACGAAATTAATACCACCAAGGAGTTTAGTTTCGCCCCGGGACGAAACCTTACTCCCACGAACGATACAAAATTAATCGTAACTCCGCTGGTTTCGATCCCAGAAGTTGAGTCGAGGGGGATAAGAGGGAATATTTTCGACCCATTGCGTTTGACATACGTGTAGAGAGGTTAAAACTTTGAGCTTAAAAATCAAATGGCCAGTTTGAGTTCACCGTTCTCTTGTTACTGGTAAAAATATGAGTGCCCCATGCATCCAATGGCGGCAGGCTGAACCTTTACTTCATTCAGCCATACTTCGTACTCGGTGTGTGGGTCGAAACTAATCTGTTCTGAGGAGAAGCACGTGATCCCTTCGGTGCGAAACGTTGTCTACGAATCTACGTTTTGTTTCATTCCAGATTTTTAGTTTAGTTTCGAACCGAAGCAGTTTTGTCTCCAATTTCGTTTCGACCCTGAGTTTAGCTCCCCGGGTTTAAATACTTTTCGTTTCCACATTTGCTCCTGGGAACGAAACTATTAAAATTTTACTGTTTATTACTTTTGTTTAGTTTAGTTGCTGGATCATTCATTTTTTCATTTTCATTATCTTCTTGCATGTTGGAAAGATGCCCATAATATTTGGACAAGAGAAAATGTGTTTCATAAAAATTAGAATGAAATTTGGGGAAGGACATGCTCTCCTTAAGATGTGCAGTACTCGAGGGGGAAATCATACAATAAATATTTTTCAGTCCGTTCTACGCTAAATATCAAACTAAAAGGAAAAATGTATTTCTTATTCATTTATCTTTATTGCCGAGAAACTATTGGATTCAGAAAAATACGCGATGAAATTTCTTTCAAAAACGTATCACTGTAATTGAGATAACATGTCTTAGAAGGCTAGTTGCTCTTACGAGATATGGGTAGACAAGAGGATCGTCGAGAAGGTTGTTACTGGATATGCCAAGCGCAGAAGAGTTGACAGCTGCGGTTTGTTAGCTTCCTCCTCCTTTGATGTCGGAGCGTTAAGGGCTGCGGGTTCAGAAGGGAATTGCATGGGACCAAGAGGGTGCAGAAGCAGCTGGTAGAGGATCCGCCCGAGCTTCCTATCTGCTGCCAGGCTGTGGACATAGAGTCAGTACACCCTTGGGTACGCTGAGAGTGCTGCACTTCAAAGAGTCCATTAACAACTTCCTTACCGCTGAATGAGATAAAGCTCTTGGAGGAGAATTATCTTGTTTGTAAAATCATGAACGAGGCAGTGTTGTGGCGACCATGATCCGTTTGTAGTTGTTAAGGCGACCGACGGGTGAGTGTTAGGATATTTCAGCGAAGGAATTTAGCTAAAGGCGTACATAAATAAGATGAAGAAATCAAAATAGCGCTCAGATCACAATAGAATTTTACGCATGTTTTTAAAAATTCGATGGGAAAAACTTCCATGCAGAATTTTTTCTATAATCCCTTTTTTAAAGCCTCTTCTTATATTCTATTTTATTTATTATGAGATCGAGCGATCATGTTATATCAGTCTATATATTTAACAGTCATTTCGTTCGATAATACCTGCTTTTAAGTAAAAAAGTTAATATTATAATTACTTATCTCTTTATATTTCCTGAGAGATCAAATGACCTCTTGCTGTTGGTTAATATTTGTGCGATGAGGTAACTTCGTCATATATATGCTAGCTTATTGTGTTTAATGAGCAGTGTGATCGTATTTACTATTAACGAACGGCAAATCAGGTGAAGACTTTCACTTAGACCCGATATTGAAAATTAGTAGAAAAATACAGTAAATGCAGTTGAAAGATTATTTTCGATGGCAAAATAAATCTTCCGCGTTAAACTATTCTCCCAAAAGTTCAATATAAAAATCATGGAAGGTCCCTCCCACTTTTTATGAGTTGGTGATGTCATTAGATTTCTACTTCAGTTCTCTCGATCGCTTTATTAGGTAGAACTATTCACTGAGTCAAAGAATCGCCAGCGAGAGAGTAAGCCCATGCTCAAATCGAGGAATAGCTGAGACGTTGTGATATGGATTGCATGACTTCGTGACGTCATTAACCTATTTGCGAAAGGATAAAGGCCGACCATTTTATGCTGAAAATAGCTATTATAAGCGGTAGCATACGGGTTTTATTTATTTTAATTTGTTTCAAGTTATTTTACATTCAGCATAAAAGAATATTAATGAACGACCCCAATATAATATGGACCGTAAATTCTTCATCTACTTCATTTTTCATTATTACTTCTCCCTAATGTATTACATATTCTGATGTCATTTACAGATTATTTTGTTTTCAGAAATCACAATGTTTGGATTGCAGATAACAGTAACGAGAGTGTACGTCTCGAACACAGTTACTTTATCCTCAAAAGGAATGAATGCATCTACGTCATTAAGCACAACATACGTAACTATGTTCCTACTTGGCCAACCCTTGGAAGTAAAATCTTTCGCCATTATACTATAATTTCGATTTTGAATTTATCATTGTTTACATAAAAAGTTAGCCAAAATTGTTTGAATAATCAAAAAAATAAGAAGAACTTAACGTTCCAAGGGCTAATTATTTATCTGAGAAATGGATCCTTATCATCAGAATTTAACGTAAATATACGGTAAGAGTTGAGGAAGCAAAAAGTGCTGGTAAGCATTAGAAAAGTCCTGCTGCCAAAAATGCTTTGGAAATATACAGGGGCGCCGACTTATAAAAAATATTGGGGGGGCCCATATCGGAGGTCTTGCCCCGGGAAGAGGTTAAATTCAAGGTGTGTCGCACCACCGAAACACTACCATGATTCACACCACTTGATTCAGTTAACCTGCTTAACCTTATAATTATTTGTTTCAACACACATTGTTGAATTTATTTTAAAAGGTAACTATCGTCAAACATGGGAAATAAAAATAACAAATATATTTATGTGATTTCACAAAGCATAATATAACTTAATTATTTTCTTGAATTATTGAGGGGGCTCCGCCCCCCCAAACGAATCTTTGAGGGGGCTCGGGCCCCCTCAGGCCCCATGGAGTCGGCGCCACTGGAAATATATTTTATAACGGCAGAAATATTTTTCAGTCCACAATTGCACTTGAAATGTCTTTGGACCTTCGTTCTCACACATTCGACGGAAAAAAATTTCCGTATCGAATTTCTTTTCCTCTCTCCGTGAGATGGATCTAAGATAAATTGGACCTTATTACATTGGAAATGTAATGCTATTACGTCCAGGCAAGATTGGATGAGAAAAGTGACAGAAGCTAAAACCGCAAGCAATAATAAGACGAGATATCTGAGTCTTATCTTGTCAAACTTGCTTAGTCCCGTCAGCTTGTAGGGCCTACGTTCCTCGTCCAATGAAATTGAGACCAACGACCGTCAAATGGTTACAAGAACATTCTTCTTCAAATACACCATGGGTATTATTTGTCGAGACGTCCACATCTGTGTAGATGGAAAATATAGACATCATGATTAGCACCCTTCTGCATCATTAGGATTCTTTATCCATTCAAATGAGCATTGTATATCTTTAAATTTTAGATAATTAACTTTTTATTATTCTCTTTGATATGACTTTATTTATGTTTTATTGATGAAATTATTTGCCCGTGGCTCAACAGAGAAATGTGTTCATTAACTCGGCCGATTTTCCCGCATTGCATTTATTTGTTTCGTGGTCCTTGAAAAAGAATAAAAAGCATATATAGAAAAGAAAAGAACCAAAAATAAGCCGTGACGTATCGTATAGGTTACCTATATCCAATTATTTTCTCGTTCGACACACATTTTCGTAATTACGAGTAGTATTTTACATAGCATAGAACAATATACGTGTTCTTCGGGTGAAATAATGGTAAAAGCCATTCAGTTTTCCTTACCTGTGTAGATATTTGCCTTAATGGCTGAGCATCATTAAAATTTAATCATGTGCCTAAAGGTCAGGGAATATTTCAGAAGTTCCGAAAAACTTTCCCCCTCTTTGGGAGCTCCTAAGACGAATTTTATGATTTCAGTCTCCTCAACATCAGAGAATTTGTTTAATTGGCGGTTTCTCGCTTTCAAATAAATTGCTTTTTCCTCATAATGATTATTGATTTCCTAATCCTTCTGGAATAGTAGCTAAAAAATTAAAGTCGTTCAGCAAGTTCAGGATTGTAGAAAGAAGACTGAAATATTCTGGCCGTGACTAATTGGTTCTCTGACATTAACGGGGACAGAGATCCATCATTTTACTTTTTTTCAAAGATCTGAGATTCCAACATTCGTAATATCAGTAGCTTAGACTGTATAGCTTATGGTGTTAAAAAGGTTTGAAAAAAGGAGGGATATAGATCGTCGAGCCGTGGCTCCCTGGGCACATTTTCCAGAAAAATAATGAAATCACACGGCGAACTGGGTCATTCAGAGTCTGTTAAGAGAATGGATTTCCAACCCTAGCAGAGGGAATACATTGGGAACTGCATATGCACTTTGGGAACACATTGAAGTTCGGAAAGTTATTACTCATTCGGGTGGTGAAATATATAGGTCGAGCAACGAGTTTTTTTCACATGTTCCACCACCTCACCTTTTTCTGCTCTTTATTGCTGATGTATTTTCAGCCATACATAGGCAGCCAGTATTAGATCTAGGTTCACTAGTATATCGTTCATAAAAGTGATAGATACACGTTTGATTGAAAATAATTATGTATATAAATAATACTATTTAAAATTATGTATTTAAGAACTAAATTAGGTACCAGGAAAGCCTTAAAGATTGAATTCCAGGTAATAAATTGAGTTATAGGCAAGAGAACAGTGGCTACTGCTTAAATCTACATCTATACACTACCCTGCAAGCCTCCTAAAAAGGCGTGTTGCAGGTGGTGTTAGGACAGTAGACGTTTACATATAAAAAGCTAATGCTCAAGCAAAATTACTACTAGCATTTATTAAAGTCTTTTATGGTTTGGGGAAAGGTAATTCCCTTATCTATCCGTTCAGAAAAATATTTTAAGTATCCTTATTAAGACTTTTTAATATCAATTATATTAAAAAGTCTTAATTTACTGCTTCTATTGGGCCAGGGTTAAATAGCGGGGTTCTAAGATGTTCTCCGTGTCGCTCTTAAAGGTGTTATATTCTCAATTTTTCAAGCAATCTAAGCCTGGCGCGCATCTTCAAGGAGATTTAGGCTACTGTGGAAACCAATTGCCAGCAAGCCCTTACACACAGTTATCTTTTTATTCCTCCTCTGCCGTATAGGTACTCGAGATTTTATGCCGTAAACTAAAAAATAAATTTTTTGCCCATCTTGCTGCGAAAATTATTTTCTAACTTACTTTTCCATTCGCAGTATGTATATTTGCTTTAAAACCACGAATAATTTCGTGTCTCAACATTATATTTAGGTAATTAATTAATATTCCGTTGCAATGGCTTCAAACTCTTAAGCTTGAAATAAATTTAAAGTTGAACAGGTTTAGTTTCAAAATTCGTTAATTTTTTGATTTTTCAGAAAATGTTCTTGATTTTTATAGGTACGAAAAGTTACATGTAATACATAAAGAGTTTTATGACAAATTTTACTTGCTGTTAAAAATTTTCATTTCTAACAAATTATCGGTAATATGAATTAGATACAGAAGTTCTCTCTAGTTCCTCTAGTTCATTTTATATTTCATTCATCACTGCTTACATCGCCACATTTTTCATAAATACGCCATAAATTTCTTTTTATTCGTGAGAAGTTAACTAAAATTAAATTAGCATCATCAATAATCGTCTTTGTCGTGTTATCCAACCAGCGTTCATAGATCGGCCCATTTATACAAGAAATATTATCGGTCTCTAGTCTCTAGTGCCATATTAATAAAGTAAACAATTGTAACGAAGCACTTTGTTTTACGCATTTTCCAATTTCATGTCATGAGAATTGAAATAATCTTTGAACTTCTATCATTTTGGAAAGTGCTTCAATTACTTAAACGCAACTTCCTTGTGTTTCGTTAAAGGAATAGCAAAGAATGTCTGCACTAGCAACAGAAACATAAATTGAACTCGATATTAACATGATATCCGTTGTTTTTGCCATTAAATCCATGTAAATCCATTCATGACATGCCTCAGACATGGACATATATGAAAACCCTTTTGCGTTTTCAATGATTTAAATGTAAATAACGGTTTTTCATGAGACATCTCATGGGGTTTTAACTTTGCTTTAGTAATATTAAGATTTAAATAGCAATCATCTGTATGACCTGTTTAATTTCAGCGACGATTTATTTAACATGAAAATTTATAGATATATAATGGGGCAGTATTTTTGCTCTCAAATGAATATTCTCTTGCTGGCGGAGTAGATCGAGCATTAAAATTAAATTTTATCTCACGTAATGTTATTTGCAGTTTTTTAAGGATCAATAAATTTTATTTCGAGTACCTTGAGGAAAGGGCGCGTCTTTAAATTTCTGGCACATATAGTTCTTACCCGCAGCAGATATTCCGACCTAGCCGTGTGATTCTTTCACCCGTACCCATTTTCGAGTCATGATATCCAACGATTTGATCGATCGGATTTTCTTAATTATAGGAAAATCCTCCAAAATCGTTGGCACATTAATGCCAGGTTTTGCTAGTAGTGGGCCCTTTCCGCTTCTATAGCGGTGAGGTGTTTACCTTGTACTTCCCTTCCAGCCCTATCCCTATCCCAGACGCGTCGTCGGGCTCCTATCGCGGTTGCGCCTCTTTCCTTTTTCCTTCCTTTCCTAGCCCCTCCCCGGGAGCGCGGGCGTATAAGTCTCTGACATAGTTCCCGGCCCCGGTGCATTGTAACCCTCAGGGGACCCCCTTGGGTCCATATTGGTTTCACGTCATAATGGATTGAGTGATATGGTGCTAAAAAAAACACCAATATATTTCGGAAGAGTCTTTCTTCGTTTCCAATCAAATTCTAATATAATGCACGTTGACAGACACTCGAATGATCACATGGGTGGAAGGAACCGAGAGCCGGAAAGCATGTTTGATGACACTCTTATCCAACTCACTTCTATCAGTATGCTCGTAATTTTTTTGTCCTCCGTCCCAATCTCTTACTCAAATCATCACCAGCAGCCCACTGGACCATTTATCCCCCTCGTTTAACTATCGCTTACTTCATCCTCTCCCCTCTACCTCTCCATCCCTCCCTCTCGATATCCGTCCATTTTCTTATTTTTTCCATTTCTATCATTTCCATTCCATTTTATTTTTTTTGCATTAATACTTACCATGTTGCACTTGATTCAATGAATGCGATAGAAGTGGCTGAGCTAGGCTCCCAGGGCACTTAGACCTAAGAGTCCATTGTGACAACCACCAATGACTAATCGCCCCTAGAGGCCTATGTCCTAAGTAGAGGCCCAAAGGTATCCAATGGGAAGATCGCATACCTCCTTGGACTCTATAAAAGGTGAGCCCAAGTGTCTCTATTGAGTCCTCATGATTGCGGAGCACTCGCATATTAGATGGGTAGTTGTTTTTTCTCCCATCTCGCATCATTTACACTTGTCCGAGTCTGCAACTCCCATTGGGTGTATATGTCTCATTACGTGATGGTGACCAGTAAGAAGGCCTACTACCGTTCCAAGTTCACTTCTTTGCATAAGAAGAAGTCCTCTCTCGAGTCAAGGGCAATATTCTCCAATACGGAGTTTAGCCTGGCGTGTTTCCGGTGCTTCTCGCCATATCTTTAAGGTTTGATAGATCCCCGTGTTGACCTTAGTACTGTAGATACGTATCCAGGTGCTGGCCACTTTCAATACTTTTCTTTATTTATTAGCAACCAACCTTCGATGAGAGGATTAAGTGTTTGGTATCCTTTAAAAAACAGAATTTTGCTCTTTTTCAATTTTTTATTTAAAGGTTAGTACCAATTCATTAGATAATGGGAAACTACAAAAAACTAGGAATTTTTCAAAATACGAACGTGTAATATTACGCTCGTAGCAAAAATCGACGGATTTCACGTAATGTTACGCCCATAGCACGCAACAATTTGAAAACCTCATGCATACTACATTTTCACTCGAAAAAATACAAAGCACTTTCATAAACGATTCCAATTCTTAATTTTCCCAGTGTATAGTTCAATCACATTGCCTCATTTGCGATCGAAAATGCTAGAGATCCACTTTAGCCGAAACAATACTATTTTTTTCCAACCAACTCTCTCTCTCTCTCCTGATCAGGGAAACGTAGTGACGAATTTTTCTCTTGAGTGCGGTTGATAATTTTTCTGGTCAGTCGGTCTCATTTACGGTCGCATCGGGTGAAAACATCGGTTGCAGCGAAACTAAGTAACACTTTGAATATCTGACGTTACTTAGTGGTAGGATTACAAGAAATTAGAGACCAGAAAAAAACTCCAGCACGAACGGCGTCAAAACTTTAAAGAAAAAAAGAAGTCCATATAATCCCACGCAACCTATTTAGGGTTATTGGCCCTATCAAAGCTGTTCGCGATGTCTGATCCAATCCGCAATTTATGTTATGCTAACCATATAAAATAATAAATGTTAAAGTTGATTGGAAATCAATTTTCTGTAATTATTTTATTTTTATATTTCCCATTATACTGTTCTTCCAGTGATTCAATGATTACTGAATGAAAATGTTTTGGAAACTATTTTGAATTCACGTTTTCCAATGGGCATGGGATCACTATGTCATTCATACAAGAGAATATCGTAAAAATGTAAAAAATTTTAAATCTATCGGGTCTAACATGTCAGGCAGTATGCCGTTTAGCGATAAATTTATGATGAGGACGCAAGTAACTTCTTTTTAATCTCGTAGAGCTAATAAAATACGACCGCTTGCAGACGATAGCAACGCATATTCTATTCCTTCTAACGGCAAAGTTTTGTGTACATGGGATTGCTAACTGGCTGTCAATAAAATTTAAAGGCTATAAATTCGCTTCTTATTGCTGAATTTAAGTTTAAGTGAAAAATATTTTCACTGGTGAAGATGAGTATAGGATTGTGTCAAAATCTGATAAACATTGTGTTAATATTAGTTCTTCATTCATTCGCATTCGTCGGCACTTTCTCATCCAAACCAATCTTCGTTCTACGTCTTGGGGGACCGTATGAAAATATTTATTTGGAGCATTTCTAGTCGTATTTCTGCACTTAGGCACAATACAGCACTTGAAGCTACGCTTCGGCATATCGAGGAATAACTACGACACGAAAAATACGGCGTAATAACCACAATATCTCCAATGTAAACTTCAATAATGTGCACGATCAAGTTGGTTAAGAACAACACTATTGCATGAGCTGACGTCATTCAAGATGGCGGTGGTGCGAATTACGTTTTTCTTTGATGACTCGTAAGAGGTTTTTTAAATGCTCATAATAAAAAAATAGATGACTTTACAGCCACATCGTTACAACTTTAGGCTTAATAATTACACCTACTTTTCAGAAACGTCTTTACCTAAATAGGTGTTCAGAGACCTATTGACTTTTACGGGGATTTGAATAGCGCTTACAATATGGTGTTGTAAACATTGACCAGCGAACATGGTGGCTTTTCCTTTCAGGGAGAGTCGAATAAGCCGAGAATAATGTAAGCAATAGCCATCCCTCATAGAAGCCTTCCATTACTTCCCCGCCTCTTCGAGAGAGTATTTATTTTGATTTAGCTGAGGTACATACGTCAACCGAGTGGCCTTTGGAACTAACTCCACCAGAGAGCAAAACTAAACTCCGAACCCTGACCATTCTAAATATCGCCCCTCCGCTGTGAAATTCGAAACCACGAGTGTTGTCGGTCGGAGCCAAAACATCCTTCTTTTCTTTCCCTTCGAACAGCTAGTGAGGTCAGGGGTTAGGTGGAAGAGGAGACTTCTTAGTCTCAACCTCGCCCGAATGAAGACATTTTATTATTATTATTAACAGCGAGTACTCCCCTCCACCCAAACAGGCTTCCCATTCCACGGATGTTAGCGGTCGATTTCGTAACTAAAATCCGGTGACGGTTACGCCTGGATTTTTAAATGTGGATAGAGGCGCCTTAATCTTATTTACGGGTAAGCGTGGAAATTTTGCTTGGAAGCTGGGAAAATTAACGACCACATATCTACGTAATAAATGAACTCGACTAGTGAGATGATGTATGAATGTGCAAAGCCAAATAAATATCATTTTTATCCCTACTGGTAAATACAGGTATTTTTTTAAAGTAAAGCTCTCATTTCTGGTTCTTGGAGAATTTTCCGAACTACCCAAGCCTCACCTCCCATATTGGACTTCCTTATCAATTCACAACAAGGTATGCTCCCAATCATTCCATTGATAAATGTTATTACCTTCTTCTCTCTTTCCCTCTTACCAAATGGCCTCCCCTCTAACATGGCTATTAAAAACTTTTCCCCACTTAAATCTTGCTCCACCCAAATCCCATGACTCCTCCGTATCTCAATTAAAAGTTTTATCTCTTTGCCTACTGTCTAGCATTACCTCATTCCTCTTCCTTTTTGCCCACTTCACCTTCTACAGTAAACAACAAGCGCTGAAATATGCTTATATTATTTTGAAACCAACTCAACTCACCCCACCCCGAAAATGGTAAGGCTCTGCCCAAATTACTCCCACCCCCTTGCTTGCAATCTGCAATTGTAAGCTCACAAGGGTCTCCTTCTTCCCCCTTACCCAGATAATGTCTGCGCGGCTTGCTCACGGGGCTAGTTGGTGTGGCTGAACACATCGTTTTATCTTCAACTCTTTTGTAAGGTAAACCTTACTTCGAGGTCGGACGGCATTTGCCGAGACAAGCGTAGCTCTAGCCCGCAGTCGACTGGTTGCCGTTCGAAACATACGTTCAAATCGGTGCTTTGACTGCTTATGATCGAAGTGGGGAACGGCGAAGATATGGTTCTTTCTTATTCCCTCACTGAATTCCCAGGTAGTCGACGTTTAGATACCGAGCTCTACATGCGTTGAACTTGAAGCGTTGTTGATTACTGGTAGCAATGGAACTCTCACATTTCCATTTGTAAATGATTTCGTATCTACGAAAGTACTTGTCTCAAGGTATGGTATTAGTTGCATAAATTTTAGAGGCATACTTTATATCATAAGAAAATAACGACTTCTGATTTAACGGAGTTGTCATCACCTTGAAATTTTTGTGCAATTTCAGCGTCCTAGTGGCATGGTGTCAGTTGTCTGTCCATTCCCTGATACTGCACGTGATAGCAAGAGCGGCTTGGCTGAAAGCAGCATATCAATAGCAGTTCAAAAATGAAGAATTGGTTTAAAAGAGGAGCCCTCTTTCTTGCCTCGCTTTCACTACTGTTTCATACCTCGGACAACCAGTGCGTGCATTTTCCCAATAGTATAACATGCAGTTGGTAGTTTAAGAGGCAATTTTGTCCTGGCTGTCACCTCCATTATTGATCAGTGAGTGAAAAGACCGTAGCAGTTTTCATATTTAAGAGCGCAGTTCTCCATTTAACTTAGGACCGGAATAATGGATCAAGGTAGCGAATCGACGATTATAGTATTTTCAGCACAAATAACGAATTACCACATTTTGTGTGGCAAAATAATTAAACCACTATCGTAGTAATGACTGGTATTCATTTTGGTGCCCTATCGAGGTTTCTGCTGGTTAAATTTCAAGATATGACAAACATTCATACGCTTTTGAATCGGTACTTAGCCAGCTTATTGTTAGTAAAATTTCAGGAGGGTAAAACTGATTTTCTCTGATAGTTTGTATGGTGAGGGGTTTATTGCTATGCTTACATTTATTTTAGGATTCTAGTGATTAATTCTATGGCAGCTCTTAGCGGTGCCAATTTTTAACGCAAATTTATTCTTAATCCTAATTTTTTCAATCATTCTTTCTAATACTGTACATATCGCGACAGCATACTACGGAAACCTTGATATTACAGGAAATAAAGAAATAAAACTTTGCAAGGTTCTCTATCAAGGTTCACTATTATTTAATTATGGGCACGACCCATAATTAAATAATAGTGAACCTTACAAAGTTTTATTTCTTTATTTCCAATATGGAGAGGTTTCACAAAGTAAAGCCTGAAGTTATGAGCTATATTCACATTACACATTAGCACTCCAATGTTGTGCTAAGCGTGTTCTAGAGCCCCTAATTTTTGTGGTAGAATTCAATAATGCCCCTACGTCTCGTTGATAATATTTCAATATTTCCAGTTCAGTATGTTTGTATATTTTTATCTGTTACAACCGAATATATTGTTTCTTGATGAATGGTGGCAGAACCGATTTCAGTAAAGTATCTCTTGTTCAAAAGAGAGAGGGATATAAATTCTTCAATTTTTTGTGCTTAGGGATGCCCAGAATTCAACATATTTATCTTTACGCTCTCTGTTGCCTTTTGGCGATCTCAGTCAAAACGTATTGGTATCCTGAGAACACTAGGTCACGTGAGGTTGTACCTATAGGAGGCGTTGGCACAGAGATAGAGAAGGGCTTACGAATGGAGGGGCAATACTATTTGTATGGTGGTTGCTATCTTATGGGGTAGATCCTGAACCCATTAATCTCTCTGATATCCTCGGTTGGCTGTGAAATAAGGCCAGCAACGTGGATTTTTATGACATCAAGCAGCTAAAACAGAATTGCGGATAGAGCATGGACGACACATTACAGGCCTCAGTATTTCCATATTGAGCGTGGATCCTCCACCGCACGTCAAAGGAAAAAAATCAAGGAAATTTTACATCATCTGAAATGCGACAGCTTGATTTTATAGCGATGGGAAATGCAAAGCAGCGAAAACAATTTGACCGAGGGATCGTACACGAAGCAGTCCAGTAGTTTGCTCAATCATTTAAAAAACTTGAATGTAGCATTTTATCTATTTGTATTTTAGCTAACCTTTTCGAATCTGAGTTCAGCAAAGCGAGTGAAAGAACGAGCGGAAAATAAGAAGTTCAAATATTGTAAACTAATTTAAATTTAGGCTTTTGAATTCAACTGATAACTTCAGGCTTTACTCTGTGAAACGTCTCCAAAACTTTGTAAGGTTTTATTATTTTATTTTCAATTTTAATTCAAAGGCGATCTTAAAATTTAAATGTCATAAAACATAATTGACACTGAAGCAGTAATTATGGATAGTGTTAATGTAACCCGATTGTTCACAAGAATTAATGCTTTCCTTCTTTCACGAGTAATTGGTATTCCGTGTATTTTCCTGCTGTTGCTGGAGCGTGTTTTTTACATCAATTACCGTGTGGAGTGTGTAAATTAGAAAATACGAAAGGGTTGTATTTTCTGATGTACAATACTTCTATCAAAATTGCCTTAGTATGCAAGAGCAGATCGTTGTAGCGGTCTGAAATCCAAATAGTGTGTTTGTGTTCTGATGACGCGTGTACAATTTGGTTTGGGATTTCAAGAAAATAAAATGAAATAGGTTATCATAATAACCATCAAGGTATTCATATTTTTATTTATTAGCGCGTTATAATTTTATGATCGCCAAGTTTGAAAATACTTAAGTCTGTCACGTTATAGGATGGCTTAACTGTAATTTTAGTTATACGTCGATTTTATTCCCCCATGAAGACAAACTGCCTTCAGTTTGACATTAAACACAAAATATTACCTTTCTATCTTCCATCTTATTCGAATAAATATTATTTGCATTCGGAAATTATCACATAGTTTTAAATGAACCACTGAAAAAAGAATCAAAGGAAGATTAGTGGTTTTTCTTATTATACAAATTCCTATTTAATGAAAAATGGTTAAAAAATAGAATATTCTACGTTAGAGTTGATAATTGAAAAAGGTAGCTACTTCCAATAAAATTCTTTGCCTGGCAAATACTCCGCTTAGTTGTTACTGGTATTTGTGTAACTTGAAGTGCAATAAATAAAAATAAGGTCCAGATTATCTGCAAAAAAATCCCAGCCAAAGTATCACGCGCTCAGAGACTGAAAATGCAACCGTAGCAAGAAATGGTATAGTATCATTGAGGCTTTATTGAATTTATGCGTGAAAAATGATCATGGAATATTAGCTTGAAGGAGGGAAAATAAAAGAGAGAGAATTTTTAAAAAATGGGGTGGTAGTGCGTGAGAAAAATTGGGATGCGAACGACGGAGAAAATGGAGAATGGATAGAATCTGCGACACAAAAGAGAGATTGAGACGCCGGGGAAAAAGCACCTCCCCTCTCCCCCCGGGGGGCAGACTCGCGCGCCGCGAAGTAAATCACTGCTGATGACGCGAGAACTTTTCCCGAAGTGCCACAGACGTGCGGTTCCGGGGTCCCCTTGGACTGTCAGCAAAACTAGCGAGTGAGTGAATGCATTGGACTCGTTGCTATCGTCGACTTTTGGGATCAAAATAGAAGAGACTGCGGATGTAGAACCCGGGTGAATCATGGCGTTTCCTTTCCTGCGTGTAAGCGTCAATGATAATCCACGAAGCAGTCAGCCCTTCCTCACTTCACCTCGCGTCCTAAGGCATAAAATTTTGCTCGAAGTCGTTTTTCTCTTTCTTCATGTAGGAAAGGTAGTAATAGTGAGTCGAAGCAAAGTCAAAGTGGTTCTGGGAATTCCCGACTCAGCGTGACCCGTTCCTCACGCTTAATGTGGTGCATCATAAAACATGAAAGTTAGAATTTCAAATGGTATTTAGTCAGTTAAATATGGTTGATATTATGAATTCAATTTCTTGCTCTTAGGATTGGCTAGGGAGCAAGCTTTATCACTCCATAGGCTCAAATAATATATAAAAAGATCTAATAGAAGGCTATCATCAACATTTGCTCATAAAATTACATAAACCAGCACAGAATAATTATTTAAAATATGAGATTTTGTACCTATCAACGTTTGATCCAAGTGGTGGTTGAGGATTTTTAATATTTATTGTTAACTATAGCTATCTATTTTAGCAATACGGTTAATAGATGTTACGTAACTCTGAAGTGATTGACTTGGGTGTAGTGATCAGATATGGGTAATTCTCTTTAATATCTTTGACAACGACGCTCCTTCATTTGGCTCAAATCAATTAGCCCATCGCAATTTCATTTTTCCTCTCTCGTATCTTCTCTATTTCTTCCCTGAGGCTCGCAAGATCGGAGGAATTAAGCTAGTTTTTAAGCTCGTATACGACATGAATTTTGTCGCTTAAGATGTGGCCGAGCCACAGTAGATAAAAAAACTAATTACTTATCGCTCTCTTGGTATCTGCCACCTACCAGGCTACAAAACCACCAAAACTCACGCTATGCACTGTGTAGCGGTAGAAGCTGAATTTATAATTTTTCTTCCTCCTATACGTAAAATGATAGAAATTTAAGAAGTGTTTCCCGGAAATCATATTCCGCATCCTCTCGCTTCCTTAGCATCGTCATCTTTGCTACTGCTGTCTTGTATCTTATTTTTTCTATGCCGCCATTAAATAAATGTTTCATGTGAATTTTTCTTAGGAACTCTGTGCGAAGTCGTTCTGAAAGAACTTTAAGGAGCGCGCCGCGCAAAGAAGAGCAGAAGAATGCTTCCTATGTTTTTCACGCCTTTCTTTGATATTTCAACGGAACATTGTTTCCTTCCTCTGGCATTTGTAAGCCATGAAGGTGCTCTCGCATTCCTTACGTGTCTATGCGCGAAACATTTTTTCGGTCATTGGATTTCCTACTCTCATCATCTGCTGAGAGTCTGAGGTTCTTTCAAATTTCTTAACATTGGCATATATAATTTAATCAGTTTAAAATCTTTTCTAATATGTTAAAAAAGTGTGAAATTTTAATTCAGTAATTAGATGAAGTACTGGTCATAAGTGTCTAAAAAATGTCTTTTTGTTGCACACTTCCTAATGAGGAGAAAAAAGTTTCAGCGTACCAGTAATATCAGTAAATATTCTGTATCCCATATTAATTTTTATTTAATTTGAATATCATCGTTTCAAAATATGCTGAGATTGAGCATGTAATTCTGTCTTTTATTGTTTGACCTAGGTAAAAAAGTAAACCTGAAGCAATTTTAACAAATGAGCTTCATGAATTGAGCTTAAAAATTTATAAAAAATTGCTATCAAAGTTCAATATTTCTCCTGCCAGCAAGACACGAGAAATTATTGCCTTTAGCTTTTTGGTGCCAGAGGCGTTGACTGCTCCGCTCTGATTTTCACAGTTCTGTCATTATTTCATCTTCGACGAATATTAATAAATGATATATATCGATGAAAAAAGTACGTCGGGATTATTCGAGTTTTAAAGACAAACAATAAAGTTTACGAGAGACCGATATGCCAACTGATTGTGCACACTCGATGAAATTGATTTGGAATACCTACCTCTTTATTATGTTAGGAGCCAGTAAAAATGTTTAAACAATGAAAATGTGAAAACTCTTAAATATTTAATATGGCTATAGTGTTACAGTATTCATTTTCAAAAAAAAAAACAAATAATGAAGCTCATCTCGCAAATGATAGATGAATAGGGACTAGATTCGAACCTTGTTGCATTAAAATAATATGATATATACTCAAATGAATTGGAATTAAAGGAAATTCATTGGCAATAAAAATTAGGATTTGCTTCAAAAATATATCTATCCTTAAAACATATTGGAAATTCTTGCCATTGTGGCCCAAGATAAGAGGCTCATAAGCTTTGTGGTATGTCTCAACGTTGTAATCTCTTTCCGTAGAATATGGATCTTGATTCAGATAAGTACCATTTTTAGGGGTGGCATGCATACGTGGAAGGGTTGCTTTGAAAATTTTCCAACTTCCACTCCTCAGGGCTAACCATCTCGAGAGAAGCATAATGTTGCACGTCAATATATATAATATGATTATAGAAGGCAGGTGAGGGTAGATCCGACGTATTCCAGATGGTATTTCACTCAAGTTCAACTTATATAAGGCGTGATATTGTGGAATTTCGACATATTGTATTGAAAGATAGTTGCAATTTTCCACAATCATTTAATGCGTTCCAAACAATTAGGCTCTCTGAGCCATGACTTCTTTTTAAATTCATGCCGATGTTATATCTTTTCGCTCATTATGAAAAAAACAATTATTTTCTCTTACCAAATCTGACAAATCTGTGAGTACTTTCTACAAAATAAACCCCGTTGGTTCTTTTAACTACTATATCTGTTTTGATCTTTTCAAATTTGGTGGAACGTACGTTTGCTTATGGCTATCGCAGCTGTCGCGGGAAAGGCGGGGACTAGAGTTGGAAGAGGTATGGCAAATAGTAGTCTCGGTAAACGCGATTTCGCCGTTGAATCGCGTCGTTACACCCGACACGAGCGGATTTTGTCGTCCGCTGCTGGGAGGGTGCGAACGACAAGTGTGAGGGCCAAGGTCTTTTAATGAAGGCGGTATCTTGGAGGTAGTCCTGTGACCGCTTTGCCGAAGCGAGCTGCCTTTCTCCCGCACGAAATTGAGTTTCTTGGGATGGAGGAGAGAGCTGTTGCTGTAATGGAGGTGTACTGGGCACAGTTGATGTTCAATAATAATTGGGAGGCCTAAAATATATTGAAGGGAGCAGAACGGAACGTGCTAATGGAATTCGAGCGAGTATAAGCAGTAAGGTGTGTGGGGAGTTACAGACCGCGCTTGCTATGGCCAAAATATACAAGACGATAAATTGTGTATTCCACAAAGAGAGGTCTTTTGAAACATGCCTGACCTTAACTCCCTAAGGGAATGCCTGGTCTAGTTTGCTTTATTCATTGATTACTCCCTACCTATTTTTTTAAACTTATGCTATCAAATAGAATTTTTATAGGTATATTGAAATGACCATTTCAAAGTATAACATTATGAAAATTTTACATCAGATTGACTGAAGCACTGAAGTTAAATTTTGATTCATGAGATTCCTGTAAAATTGGCGAGGATTTACTAAGTATTCTCTTAAATGTTCAAAATGTTAGCAAAAACTTTAATCAAGTCAAATTTCAGGAATGTATTCTTGTGGGAATGATTGATCCCCTTATTTCAAGCAGTAGAAGATAATGCCCCTCTTTTTCTCTCATCGTGTCTTCAAAGATCTCGATGGGGTATATTGTACCATTACTTTTTAGCACAATCGTAGTCCTACTATACTCATTAATATCTCCTTTATGTCCAATATGCTATTATCGTGAATTTTTGTTATTTAATCACAAAAGGGATCGGATTATCTGGAAATGAAACCACCATTACGTAACTCATTAGTATTTTTTCTGGAATACCAGCAACTTAATGTTAAAAATAAATCCGACGGGACTTTTTTCTCTCTTGCCTTTACCCTTAGCTACCCGCACCCGTGAGGATATCGCCAATGCACGCTTAGAGCTTATTTTGCCGCTCTTTAATATTTTTGGTTTCCCTAAATATAAATTAAAATTTTAGGGATATTTTAACGCATTTGGATAACTTTCAGTAATTGAAAGCACTTTAAATATTTTTCTCTTTCATTTATAAACAAAAATAAAGCATATAAATATGCAAATTTCTTGATAAATACTTTTAACAATCTTTCTCAAGGAGATGCAGACGATAATGTTCTTTTTCGAGGAAAAAGTAGAGAAATAGAATGTCGAAGTGTGCCTTCAGTGATCTATACGCAATAAACCCGCTATTTTCAATTTTCGAAAAATGCGGAAAATTTCCCGCTTAGCGTGTAAATAAGGGTTAAGGGCATCTATGGTAAGGGGGAATGAGCGTCAGCTGTATTTTAACATTAAGACGTGGTAACCATGCAAAAATTTCACTAACTACTATACACCAGCATTGATAATCGACAAAAATGAAAAATTGTAAAAACATCTATTAAGTTCCTCAATGGAGTTATAAAAATTATGCGGAAAAATATTTTTGGATCCATTAGAATCTGTTCTCAAATATCTTCAATTCATGTTACTCGCGTCAACGAAAATTTGGTTATAGTATAGAATATGCTCCAAAAACGGTAGAGAGTTAATGATGGAGTAATAATCAACTGCGGAAAAACCGAAATTAGCCTCAATAGTTCCTTTAGCTTTTTTTCCTCACCGAATCCACTGCCACCTTTATTAGCCATTGTATCCGAATGTAACGAGAATTTTCGATGATAAAGTTACCATGCGTTTTTAAAGGTTTTTTTTCACGCTTTAATGGCAGTACTAAAGAATAAATGAGACAGTTTTTTATTCGCTTTTCTGAGATTAAGTAGTGTTTTCACCTTCTAAATATGAAACTACGCGATACATTAATCGTCCGTTAAATAAAAAACTGTGCTAAAATTTTGCTTTATGTACAAGAATAATAGGTGATTATTGGCTACGTTGTAAAATCACCCAATATACTACATTTTTTATTTAATTTTAAGCTCTTTTTGAGAGCTAACCATTCGCCAATGTGATTCGTGGATTTAAAAACTTAAAATATTAAAGGTAAGCGAAGAATTCGGGTCGTATTTAACTATCCTCTTTTTTTATCTACTTACCAATGACTCAGGATAGAGTCACTATATATCCATTTTACTTGAGTTAATTAACGAGAGTATGATCAAAAGCTTCATCAAAACTTTATGGTACCTTGTCCAGTGTTGATAGCGTCAAGTTTTATGATATCCAAATATTCTTTTTAATTTTATTTTTGTGCTCGAAAGGCTCACTCTTGAGCATTTTCAACCAAACACGAATTAATAATGATAAATTTATATCTATTGAACCATCTAAAATAATGACTTCGTCCAAATTTTTTATGTTCTATTCATCGAAGGTATGTAGGAATATTTTACGTTAAGAGGTACTTAAAAAAAGAAATTGTAATTTTTAATGCATTCATGTATACAAAAAACGTTCCCCCAAAAGGGAATGTCAAAATGCTACTGTGCCAATTGCATCTATTGTCCATTTAAAAAAAATAATTGAATATAAGATTGCCATTTTTGTGTTGCATAAGATGTATTTTTCAGTAAAAACAAATAGTTTTGGTCAAAAAATCTTTACCCATGTTTTCAATTATATTTTGATAAGTCTATTTCTCCGATTGCTTAGATTATGTACATCAGTCTGTTTTTAGCATTAATAAAATTTAGATAGTTTTAATTTATTATTTCATTTATATGCTCAATTTCCAATACATACTTTGCATCTCTTGACTCTCGAATTTTTACCTAACTGTGGCCAGCGAATGTCTAATACCTTCCTTTCCGTCAAATAATTTTTAATTTTGTCATTTTTTCCTGCATCCTCTTCCTAAGCATCGGTTGTTTAAAAATCTCATTGTCTATTTTTCCATTTCCTTTTTTTACTCTCGCAAACAATTGCCTTGTGTTATCCTGAATATAATCGGTAAAAATATAGCTTTAAAAATAATAAAAAACATTAGACACCTCTTGGTTATATGCAAGGAATTCATGATCATTTCATTTGGGAAAATGAATTACTTTGCCATTAAATGGAGCACCTTATTCAAGTTTTTGATGTTATCTGGATACTGCATCAACTTCAATCAGTTGATGCAGCATTCAGAATAACAACGACGCTTTGCGAGATAACTTTTGGAACTCTAAACATTTGCAACAGTTTGGAGACCATAATGCAAGAAACCAATGCAATATCGAGAAACCAATTTTTAAAAATATCCTTCTACTCAGCATCCAGAAAATTGTGCAATCTCCCTCAAGTTTTTGTTAACAGTTTTTACATCCTAGCTTAACATGTATTAGGAGTTTATTTTCGAAAAAAAGAAGGTAAGCGCTTCCCTCATGTGTATCTATGCCGATATTTTAACGCTAGAACTACCGATGGAGTCATTTTTACTCCTCGCGATTTTTATTTCTTTGCCCCAACTAAAATTTTCCGAATTCTGACATGAAATTCCGTAACTTTTATTCATTTTTGACACAAAATAAGGCTTCGCGATTAAAATAGTCCTAAAAAATAACAGTACACGTTTTAAAAACAATCGCGAGGAATCAAAATGACTCCATCTGTAGTATTTCCAAGATTTTTTCTCCCTAAATTCCATTTTCATTTCGATGTCCTCCCATCTTCAGTGCCACATTGCACTCATTCCTTAGGTCTCACAATATCCTAGATACCAAGCAAATGAGCTCAATCCATCTCCCTCTCTGTAGTTTTGTTGATTTTGCTTCGTATTTGCCTCTGTAAACATGAGATTATATAATTGAGGTTTACGGTCCTGGCTCCGTCTTGTTATTTCTTCCTACTCCCATCTTCTCTGCCTCCTTTCAGTTCCTACTCCGCTCGTCAACATTGCAATAGCGTGGAATACAATACTATACCCTCCCTGCTTGATGATACGACGGAGTTTTATTCCTTTATCTCGGATCTAAAATTGTCGGCCAGGTGGAAACTGAATAATTCATCCCTCTTTCTACTTTTTGTGTTCTCTTCTGGGGTCTATGCTTATTCAACTGATGAGTACTTTTCTTATTTCTTCAGAAAGATTGCTGAACGTATATAGGGTATATTCTCTTGAAAGAAAGGTGACTGGATAATTTTTTTTTAATTTCAAATTCGTCGAATATTTTTGTTTACTTGGGATTTTTAAGCCCTATGTTGTAAATGATGACGGCTTTTAAATGTATCGTTTGAACCGATGGAATAAATTTATTTTATGACCGTTTTTCCCTTTCACCTATCTTTCAACGTTTGTGTTCATGAGCCATAAGAGAAATAAATTAAATTAGGAAAAGGGTTTTTTTATACAAGAAAACTGTTTTTATCTTGAGGGCCTTAGTATAGCATTTGTGTCTTCTAATTAGATCCCCTCCAGTGACGTAATGAAATTAAATGGTATTTTTTTAGCTCCAACACTTAAATGCGCTAGCAATAGATACCAAGGTATATTATGGCTTAATTAGTCTTAAGTATTCTTTTACTTGGGCTTTTTTACACTTTATTACCTTAATATGAACTTTCAATTCCCCACGTTGAGTGCCGGAGAAAACCGGAATCAAAAGGACAGTAAGTGAATGGAAAAGGAATTGGAAAGAGTTTGGAAGGTAGAGAAAGTAGATAAAGGACGTGATGACCACTTTGACGAGGCGTGTGAAAGGTACCCATTGGATTCCCAACGCACCTAACTCCCTTCCTCTATCTCTACACGTGATGCTTTCAATGGCTCCCTCCCACCTGCCCCTGGGGGTCGTTTGTGGCAATGAATTGACCGATTTTCCCTTCGCCCCTGCGAGAACTCGGTTCCAAGCATCTGGACAGTATTTTTTCTAATGAAAAACTTTTTGCGGACGTAGGTATATGTACGGGAATTGCGTATCATACGTAACAGAAAACCTGCGTTTAAAATGCATAATATACAGCATGACGAGGAGTTACACTTACAATGGATTCGACGCACGATCGGAGCTGATTTTGGGAAAATATTTTTAAATTTCAATTGCCGTTGTATTTTGTCCACTCGCACATTATTTCACCATTTACGTAAGTCTGCGCCTAATATCTTTACGAAAAAAATTATAACAGCAACATTACAATGTACTGGTACTCTTTAAACTAACCCTTTGTCCGGAAATCATGCTGGTTCTATATACGATGGAATTCTCTTGACGATCGGTCCTTCGCCACAGATTAATATCGTAAAGCGACGATCCACTGTGTACTAGAACAGAAAATAAAGAGTCAAATTACAGAGCGCGTGATTGCATGACATGCATTTCTTAGAATCGCATCACTAGGGCTTATGGTGCAAAGGATAACAATATCTAGGCAAGTTTGGGCTCGGTCTTATTTTTTTAAATTGTCGATTGCGATAGTATAGAAAATATAGAGACCCATATTTTTCCGTTTTCGACCCATCGCCTGCTTCCTCGAGGAATTCGCTGAGAAATATTGATGAGCATACCCCTTTCGCTGATAAGTGCATGACGTCACTGATTCTTGCCTAGTAGCACACTCTTCTGCGCAAATTCTCGGCGTCGCTCATCAGACTCACTTGTCTTTCATGAACGATTCTTTCCGAAAAGGATCTGGTCTCTCATGGCCGGGTCTTATAAAACTGAAGTTTTGGAGCAACGAGGTCGATGAGAAAGTACCTATCCCAAGACAAAAAGGAATATAATGCTCGGCTGAAAGTCTTTTACCAATTCTTTCCACTTTACTCAGAAGCTCATCTTCTTGATAACGCAGCTCTAAACCCTCGAGACACTGGGAAATTCGGGGGTGGAAGACCATTCTCTTGTGAAAAAACTGGCAATATGCGGAATGGGAGTTTACCCCTCCTTGTCCTCACGCTTATAAATAATAATAAATTAGAAATCTCTTAAGGCAATAAATATCTCATGAGTACGGTTTCTCATGCACATAGAAATAAGAAAAAATGGAAAATATTATTTCCAGAAAGTTGTACGTATTGCTATGAATTTTATATTCTGCATATAGCAGCCTATAAAAGAAAACTTAGGAAAGTTTTTAGAGTTAGTCAGCCAATTGTACCTTCTTAGAATATTATATGGATTGTCGGGTATCATCATAGAATATCCGAGGTATGCAACTCCACTAGTGTTCGATATTGCATAAAATTTTCGTTTTGCATGTACGATGAAATTGCAAACGGAACTGATAACACTTGTAACCATCTATTAAACTTATCATGAAAGATATATTTAGGTGTTAATGGCAAATATTTTGGATTGAGTAGTCAAGTATTTGTTTTCGTTAATTTTAATTTAAAACGTGACAAACAAATTTCCTCCAACAAAGTTATGTGAAACCAAATTAAGACTGATTACTAACACTTGTATCTTACACTTGCTGTACACTTGCTCTTTAAAGAATTGTATAGCGGCTATACCTCTTCGCATGAAAGACCAGTAAGAATAATGAAATTGGAAAAAATTTCTTTTGCGTGTCACTTTTTCACGATTAATAATGTTTTTTTCGGGCCATTAATCGGAGAAATTAGTTGAGATGCCAACTTTTGGGAGCTACACAAAAATGAAGGTTAGTTTGTGCAAAGACCGGAAATTTCCACTCTTTTATGTTTTTATTCAAATTGTTAGTGAAGTTTAATTTTTCATACACTGAACAAAGGCTAAGCTTGCTGAAAAGGATGAAGAAAATTTACGTTTGAAGCATTTAAACGTAAATTTGGAATTTTAAAAATGATCCTTTGAATTTAGCCAGAGTATCATGCCCAGGGGCTAAAAGCAGCCAGTAAACACGCCAGGTGAATAAAAAAACATTTTTGTTATTTTTTTGGCCATTCAAAGAGGAAAGATAAAAAATTTGAAGCGAAAAACTTCAATGGATACTCATTATTCAGCTCCTTTGTGTTTTAATGCACATTGTAAAATGGTCTAACGATAGGTAACGGAAAAATACATGTTTTCATTGAAGAGATCCGAATTTGAGATTCGCATAAGAAAAAATACTTCCATTTCAACGTGATAGCCTTTCACTGAAAGTTCGGTATGAAGGATTTTAGTTAGCCTTAGGTAAAAATCTCTGCTTCCTCTCTCTGTTTTGGACTTTTGGTAAAAAAATTATAGCATTAATTTTATGCTGCCTAAATAATCCAATAAAAATGTCTAATTAATTATTGTAGTTAAAAATAATGACTTTTCATATTCAGTTATATTTATTCTTGCCTGACCTAACCCTGGATGGAATAAGTGTTTTCAGTTTCTCTACCTCATGGAATAATAAAAGAACTCTTAGCTGCAAATATTTTTTAGCATTATATTCCGCAAGATTCTTGTCTTTTGTCACTGAAAACGTTATTCAAATCAAGTGGAAATTTTACCATAATTTTGATTGATTGAAGTTGTGAATTTGTTTTTGTTTTCTACGAAACTTGGCTCAGAAAGTTAATAACTTCCCTTGATCCATTTTAATTATTCCTTAATTTTTATATTGATTTGCTTGGAAATAGTAGGTATAAGGAGCTACTGAGGATGTGGGCCAATAACATAAATGTTTATGGTAACCTCAATATGATGGAAGAAAGTATATCGTACTTACATTTTCAAAATACAACCATCGGAAAGTTTGCCATTCTGATCTATCAAAATTACTACCGTTACATTTTTTCCTTTTTTATCACTTGATGTTTTTATGAAGCGGGTATTCGTTTGAAATTGGATGCATTCACTCCCTGGGGATGCTGAAGGCAGGCTCGCCACGCGCGATGAATTACTCTAACATCGTGAACACAACGTCATTGATCTACTTCTCTCTTTTCTATGGTAATCGCCATGGCCGTTACAGAAATGTTTTTACCCCTTGTACCGATTTGGTAGACAATTTGGCACTTGAAGGTAATGTCAATTAGGACGGTGCATCATGTTTTTGATCGGTATGAGACAGCCATTTTGCGGATTCTATCATCTTGCCTACGGAGCACCTTTTTGCGAGTGTTTTTGGCGGAAAATTGTAATCTTCAAAAAGGATTTCAGCAAGTGCTCAAACTTGAAATCAAATTCGAAGCTCATAAAATTGAGACCGCTAAAATACCTTAAGATTAGATTATAAATTTCACTTTAGCTTCGATCCATAGAGTTCGCATCTCACTCATACATGCCGATGTGTACATTTAGTGAAAATGAATTTAGTGACTATCAGTTAATCTGTACTATACTTTTACTCGTAGCATTTAAATATTGCCGCAAGGCCACATTTATATTGGATGTTAAATCTAAGTAGGAACATTCAAGTACACTGACGTTTTTAATTCCCGAATAAATAGAAATTATAATGACAATTAGGAAGAATAAGAAATGATTTGATAATTTTTTTAATTCTAGCGTTTTGCCTCCGGGACAACGTTTCGCTGGTTTTAGTTCAGTTAGGAAACTGTAGTCTTCAAAAAGGATTTCAACATGTTTGCTATTGCTTTTGTTTAATTGCGTGAAAGCTTTTGGTGGACGCAAATCCATCTAACCTGTTTACTTAGCATTATTATCGTAAGTCTTGCCATGGCGCTTTAACTTTTCATGTGTTGATACAGCTCGTCTTGCGCCCGTGTACACATGAAAATATCGCATTGTGATCGATAAGTGCATTTACGTTCAATGTCAACTCTCGGTAGGATATCAGCACTTTTCTCGCATCTAAGGTATTTATGCATACTACAAGTAATCCTTTATATTCCATCGCTATTGATTCTCTCTTTCACTTATACTTTGTAAACTTGGTCCATCATGTGACGGAGCTGCTTTGATTCCGCAGTCAGCAATATAAATCACCAATTTTTAATTTCAGAAAGAATTTCGCATGCGTGGACTTTGAAGTCAAATTTAATTTTGTCGTTCTCACCACCGAGTAAATATTTTTGGCGTCAATAGTACTTAAACTTCATTTTTTTATAAATATTTTTTTTTATTTAGCGTGCACACTATTTTTAGCCTTTCATTTTGGGGTCTTCTCCTCTTTTACGGTAAGTAGTTGATTGCATTCACCGTTTGAGTATTTTTAGGGCTATCCTAGTAAAACAGCTAATTTTCTTAGAAATTAATTCTATTCCTAATGAAAACTAGTGTGGAAACTATTCCTATTTTTTCTCTTAATATTTTCTCTTAAGATATTTAAGTGCTTCAAGATGAGCGGTTATAAATGAACTTTGAATGAGTGAATTGAATGTTTCAAATTGTGCCGGCTAACATGGCAATAAATGCTGCCATTAATGTAGATGGCTCGCCCTTTCACATGTATAACGGTGAGGAAATGCATATTTAAATATAATCCTCGAAAAAATTCTTGAATAGCCAAATATCTTTTACCTGATGAGTAAGCCGGCAATAACTAGAGTATGCTTGCAAAGCATATATATTGAGATTTGGTTCACGATTGGTCTGGTTTCTGGTTCTAATTGAAGATTCGATCACTTGATTAATGAAAGCTATTTCAAGCTGGTTCCGTGAGCACTCCGAATTATCCGTTAATGGGTGTTACCGAAAAATGTGCAGGCTAAAAGCAATACCATTGGAATTTCCCAAGATCTGATATTTGCTGAAGTGCCCATTTTAATCCATTTTAATTTATCGATTGTAGAGATTACACAATGATATTAGGTTATGCACTCAAGTACTTAGAAAGTGAAGAGAGTATCTTGATTATTTTATCTGCACTAAAGCCTTTGCTATTCTTACCTCTAGTTCAAAGACCGTAACCAAATGAACGCAGTCTAGTGATAAAAAACTGTCTACTCATGTAAAATAACTTATTCCTAATTTTAACACAAATTCTTGCAGAAATGCTGTCGATTAGAAATTGTTATTTTATGCCGACAAACAGCATTCAGCTCTTCAATCCTCAGTCATTTTTTTTACTTACCACTTGATGTTAATGACTGTAAGTACTGTCTGTAATGACGTAAAACGTAGTTTTGATGTTATTTCCGTCGAAATCATGAACATAACGCTGTATACCACTGAAATTTATCAATACCGCGAATTAATGGACAACATGTTATTTAGTTGCTATGGATATATGTTTTTTTGTTTTTGGATGCGTACATTTTATTGCTGTTTTGTATTATTTTGCTTGTTTACCGTCATTGTAAAATATAAGAGTAATTTTGGCTTCTTTCTGCCAATTCTATGTATTCTTTTACGTAAGTATATTTTTAATTTAAGGATGAGATTAGAGTCATTAGCACAGCTGAAAATTACTTTCAACGTTGAAAATAATTAGGGATAAATAGCATTCAAATTGCAATTTGACGTGGCCCTGATGCTTACCACACATATTGTGTTATATGTGTGTTATGTTGTGTTCATATGTTAATAATTAAATTATTAATTTAAATTCACTAATTAAAGCGTGAAAACAACTTTGGTTTCGCATTTTAATTAGCGAAATTATCAAAAATGGTGTAAATATCATCAAGAGCGTGAATTTGCACAAAAATGAATGTGCCTAGTGAGCATCACGTGGCCAGAATAAAACATCGTTCCCAATTATTTTTAGTGGGCTGGCTACTAATTCATCAATGCAATGAGCGGTATACATTCTCCTAGGCTGTGAACCGTTGCTACACGCATCATCAAACCGTTGTTTTTCTAGCTCACTTATCACTAAAATCTGCTCTTGGACTCTACTTCTGTTGTTTGGCATTTGTTTTATTTTACTAATTACATACATCATTACCAACACGATTCACCCAAAAAAAAACTTAAAATCTTTACTTAATTTTTTAAAAGTGCATTTTGGCGTGCGGTGTCCCACGGCAAATAAGAATATATGAAAAGAACAAAGGGCGTTAATTTTTCAATGCTGATAGCGATTTTGCAAATGATGTCGACATATAAAGTTGTGTTGCAAACTTTATTTTGCTGACTCACAAACACCCTGATAATGCGAAATTACTTGAATTGCTGGGCGTGTAATTTGTAATGCAATCACCGCCTTCATTGAGAATGGGTGAAACACTGGGCCTCTCATACCTAGAGTAACATATTTGAAGCCCTCGTGGGCTTTTCTTTGCTTAGGGCGCGGTTATTATGTAATTCCTTCGTTGTTTACTCTCCTGGTATCGTAAAATATAAGCCATGTCTTATCCTAGATCTGAAATCAATTCCAATAGTTTTCTAAGGAGCGAAAATTTACTTAAATTAAATAAATTTGTATGATGTATTCACCCAAAATTGCTGCGAATGCCAAAATAAAAATTGGCAAATAGATTTTCAAATCTTATCATCATTTATCTTTTATCAGTAGTATCTTTTATCTCCTTAGTATCTCCCCTTGTAAATTTATATCACACATTTCAATCCTAAACGTTATACAGTGGTAGTAGTAGTCATTAATAATAACAAGACATTGGAATTTTCGAATTATTACTTCCTTAACAAGTAGAGAACGTAATTATTTTATGCTTATCTTTTTCCAAGTGGAACATCACTATCCCAATGGAGTAATTTCCACGGAGCTTAGCCTATTTCAGGATCGATTAAAGGCCTTAGTAGCACTCAGGAGTGATATGCAGTTTACGAATCTATGGATTAGGAGAGAGCAAAAAAAAAAGACAAGAATTTCGGGGCTTATCTCGAAAATATGCGTATGTTTTGGATGCCCCAAATTCAATGCAGAGGGCAAAACCCTAAAATTGAAATTAATGTGTACGTAATGGGTTTTAAATAAGTAATCGTAATTAAATAAGTAATGATGTGAGTTAATTATCTCTCCCTAATTTCTTAATATGCATTAGAAGAGCCTAAATGGGAATAAGTCAATTGAAAATGAATATCAAACACAGAATGACGACTAAAAAAAAAGGTTGGGAATTCATCTTGCTGAAATGCTCTTTCTTAGATTATGTTGTCCTTGAAAATTGTAGGAGACCTCACTTATAGCTCTGGGTGTAATGAGGAACCCACTCACCAGTTTTTTTATGCAAGAAAGAATATGAAGATGGAAGGGTGCTCATAGGTGATATTTATTTTTTCCTTTTAAGATCAAAGCCATTATGGCTCGCTGTCTATGAGTTAAATCTGCTTGAGCATCCATCTTTAATGGCGGCCGCGCGTTTTTCGCTAAAAACACTTGCATAATTGGGACCGAATGTGCAATAATACATAAGATATTGGTGTGAGAATAATACATAAAAGTGTTCTTTTCTAGAATATGATACCATCTGATGAATTCTAAATCTAGGTTAATTAACAAAAAAATCTGTCTCTGCTATCCATTAATCGTTTTAGGGTTAAATTTTGAGCATATTTGGCAGAGCTGTTGGCTGCTAACCGCAAGGTCCCGGGTGATGCTTTGGGACATCCCAAAACAAAAATCCTCAGTGAGGCATTTGGAAGTGGCTCAAGGAGAGAAACTGGCTCCCTTAAATATCTGATGCACATGCTCATGGGTTAGTGCGGGGTGAGCTCTATCCCTACTCATCTAAATCAATCTGATTGAGTGTTAATAATATGCACCTCAGATTTGATAGTGAAGTATACGATGCTCTAAATCGTACTAACTCCTCTCAGTATCTAATATCTTGACTGTATCGAATTTGAACTTGCAAGATTCCGTAGCACAAATAAATACGCCTTTATCTCCCTAGCCCAAATTCTTGAAAGCACAATGAGCAACTGAAAGTGCGGATTCGTCAAATTTCTGCCGAGATAATCGCCTAAGAAGTGATGGTAATTACACTATTGTGTCTTTTACGAATCCTCAACTATTACCAATCTTCTAGTGGCCTTTTAGAATGAATTACGGTCAAAACCGTTTTCCGAGCTCCACTATCGGCTTCTTTCCATTCTCCTCCTTTATCCCCATCGCATATTTTTACATTGCTACCACCGTATCACCATCTTCTCCCTCTTTTCCCCATAATAATTTCATTACCAGGGTATATTTTGCCACGATAATATTCCGCCATCTAATCCATCATCATATGAGGCGAAAAATAGCCATTCAACAGATGCTACCCATTCATACTTAATGAAGAGAGCGTTCTTGAGTTTCCGAAACGATTATCCACCCACGAAATCCTCCTGCGGGCGGAAAAATCGAAATGAGAAGAACTTTTTCCTCATGGAAGGGAAAATATTTATTCTTCTTCCTTTGCCTTTTGGATTTCGGGAAAAGGAAGCGTGGGTGGGTGTTTTCTACTTTTTTCCTTCGGGTCTTTCTCTCTCACGTAAAGTATGTTACCACGAATCACTTTCCCGCCATCATCTAAGTCGTTTTATTTTTTTTACATATTTTTATGGTGCTCCAGTTTTCCTTGTTTTGACTCCATGATAGCTAGCTTGGATCTCTAAGCTTAAAGAATATGAGTCCTTTTTAATTGGTCTTCCGCCGGTTTTTTTGGACTGCATTAAAAATAAATTAATTTATTTCCTCGTTTGTGTTGTGCTTGGCTGCTAGATGCTAGTAAATGTAGATATTGAGACCTGTTGCTTCTCTTTAGAGGCCACCCAATTGAGGAAGTGCCTCAAAGAGAGGTAGTCGAAATGGTACATAGGACTGTTGTTGGTACAGTGAAGTGAAGACGTCTGTTGGAAAGATTGTAATGTGACGGCTTTGACCGATCTTGCGCAAAGTTGAATCGACGGAGCAATTCTTACCGTTTTATTTGTAGCCAAACGTTACAAAAAATTGTGTAAAAGGGGAGGATTTTTTCATGCTTCCATTTTTTTGTCCTCCAAATGCTGTTTACTCTGTCCAACCACTGTGTAACACCCACTCTCCCTTCCTGCAGCAAAAAGGCAAAGAAAAAGGAATAAATATTTCATCCTCCACAAGAAAGCTTCTATCCTTTCTCCTTTCTGCCCGTTTGAGTATTTAGTGGGAGGAAATCTCCCGAAAAACATCCGTAGGCTCTTTTTATCTCATCATTTCCTTGGATCTGTTGCTTGGTGAGTACTAATTTTCTGTATTTTTTATGCTGAATTGTGAAGTAGATACTGAAGTACTCCCTTGTGAAGGACTATAGCTCACTTCACTTCAGGAATTGATTTCTTAGCTTGATGAGGTTATCTTGACACAGGATGGCCTCATGAAGAGGAACAAGTAGATGCTAAGAATGGAAAAGGAATACCTCTAATGATGTAAATGGAACAGGTAAAGAAGAATGTAAAAGAGAAGAAATATATAGGTGTGAAAAGATTAGAAGAACTGAGTGGAGAGCCACGTCAAATCAATATTCAATTAATTCAATTAATGTATCACTCAATCAGTGATCTAAATCTACATCTACATACTCCGCAAGCCGCCTATAAAGGCGTGTGGCAGGAGGTGTTAGGACACCGACTATCTGCATATAAAAAGCAAATGCTCAAACAAAATCACGGCTAGCATTAATTAAAGCCCCTTATGGTTCGGAGGAAAAAGGAATTCCCATATCTATCCTTACGAAAAATTGCGGTCAAAACATTTTTCCCAGCTCCACAAGCGCATGCTTCCTTCCATTCTCTTCCTTTCGGGGTAAAAAGTGTTTATCAATAAATTTGTTTGCTTAACTTGTAGCTTCCGTCGGACCTTGTGACGAGGTTACTGTCCTTGAATGTTTTATATTGATTTTTATACGGTTGCTCTTCCCATTGGCGGATTTTAAATCAGATTCACTGGGGATTAGGTCGGTGTGGTGACAAGAATGATTTCCACTGCGTGAGTCCGGATTCCCAACCCGACGGTGGCAGAGATTGTTCGATTTCCTATTCCTGCCCGACTGCTTTGTTTAGAGCACTTATATTACTCCGCTGGTACGTGTCCTGTGGTGCCCCTATTGCCATAAATAGATTAACGCTGACGCTAGGTTTCAATCCATCCTTCATCCCTGCTCCTCTCTAATAATAGTGTGGTAGACTACATACTATATTTATATTGCTCTTATAAAGGTATTTAATATGAACGCGTTCGCATGTAGTACGCTCACGAGTAAGTATTCGTTTGTATATTAACTATCTACGAACAAATGGGGAGATTATCTTATATTCGTGATAGGTGGTCTCTATCCTTTCCCTGGGCCGTCTCTCATTACGAGTATTTTTAAGGTATTCTAATGCTTCACATAGAGTTAGAAAATGTATACTAGGGAACCACATTCCCTTCTATGGCGAAATTTTTTCGTCAAATGAATTCCATGCAAGAGTCCTTAATAAGTTTAAAACGTTTACACACTCTTTCGAAACCAGCCGGCAAAAAAAAAATATTTTTCCACATTTTTCACATATATTATCATTTCATTTATTTTAAATTAATATCACACATGTGTTTTCTCATCTTATTAATTTTTTTATCCAGTTCATATCACAAAAAATTAATACGTGGTGAGTTCAGCTCTCTTCAAGCCAAGCCAACCTTACACTTCAACGGAGCGGTGTTGAGTGAAATGATTATTACTAGCAGACCTCTGCTGGGCCTCTGTTGAATTTAGTTGCTTTAGGTTTCTAATTTATAAAACCTCATTCCAGGCAGATATAACTTTTTCTATGTGGATAGCACATTATCATTGTTTTAATAGTTAAATTTCATTTGTTATTTTATCATTGCGCCCGTCAACGTGTGACTGTATATGTCAATGATGGCTTTCTTGGCAGTATTATACTCGAAATTATTTATTTCTACATTTTTTCACTGATTAAAACAGTTATTGCCTTCTTTTGACCTAGGTCATAAACGAATATTTTCAGCATCAGGAATTACTTAACGTAGAACGTATAGAATATAGTTTTGTTTTAAAGTGACTTTTACCCTTTTTGCCTTTGCGAATTGAAAAGCTCCAAGAGCCTTGGTAATACTCGCAGCAAAGGGTGAAACGTGAGTCTAAAGAGAGTAATAAATTATTATTTTATTGGAATTGATTTCATTAAAGTTGAAGGCATAGAATATTTTGAGTTATGTCACTCGATAATTCCTCCGGGAATTTATTTGCCCATTATTATATCGAATTATGCCTAATAAACGGCATCATTGCGATTACCTATTCTTTCTCGTGTGACGTAATGTTTGGTTGCAAAGGATTTTAAGCAATTTGCTGTTATTCCACGTGATACCCCATCATGGAAGCGCAAGAAGCTTTGATTTTTCCCAATTTTGAAACTGGTGACCGCATCCTAATCTGCACAGAGCTCAGTTAGTTTTCGTGTTATCATTTCGGAGAACGCCGACTCTTCCAACAAATTGTCGTCCCGCTGCATCATTGAATTGTTTTTGTAAATCTCAGTGCGGAGTGGCTCAAAGTTACTTCAAAAAAGCTTCCAAAACACGAAGCCGTGTTAAAAAGTGAGCCGAAATTTTTTTGTTGCTATTGCACATCCGTAATGCCGTGAAATGTTTACGAGTGGACTTCCAGAGGATTTATTTTCACCTGCTATAGGTTATCCCTCATTCAAACGCTTTTATTCTATCAACTTAGCTTGCGAAATTTGAGTTAAAGTGGCATAGATACCGTTGACTCCATTGGAATGAGTAGAAAATACATCTTTCACTATAAAAATCGATATTATACTCTGATTCCACTTACCACGGATAATAGTTGATCCAAGGTAATTTGCTGAAAATTTGCCTTCTGTGTTTGTAATCAGTATGACTTCAGAGAAAAAGAATATAAATGGTTGCTGCAATATTTATGTGATTTTATATTCTAAACAACCGACATTATGCAAAATATTATCTCAGGATAGCGTAATTAGGACTTAAAACGTATGAAGTATCGTGTTTTTTTACGGTTTGAACTGAAATAATTTTTAAGGTTCATCGGAAATCGTTTGCACCATTAAGTGAGATAAACTATAATTGAACTTATATATTTTTGAATAGGTATTGTTCGTAGTAAACCTATTTCTTTCAAGGTATATTTGTGCTGGTAAAACATGATATATCAGGTTTTTTTAATTTTCCTCTTTATTACGAATTGAAACATAAACTTCCGTGACTTAGTTTCCATCTTCACTTGATAGACACGGCCTTGGGCTGCTACTGCCTATTTTTTCAGTTATTTCTTTGTGATGATGAAAAATGTATTTAATTTCACTTTTAATTGAAATCCTAACCATTACTAAAGTGATTTAAGAATATAGCGTACTTCAAAATAAATACAAATGTTGAAAATTTCGAGTAAAAGCTCTGTCAATTTTTTTTGCTTTGATGTTCTGCCTTTGATTTTTAAATGAAGTTGTTATTTTTTATGTCTCAGGGCATACACGCAAGTTACTGATCAGTCGGATAAAAAATATCAGATAAAATATGTTTAATTTATAATTAAAAATAATATCTTTTTAGATAGTTAGTGAAGTCCACATCTTATTGTAAAGTCTTATATTCAGGAAGCTGCCATAAACTATATTGGATGGATGTGCTCTATTCGGGTTAGAGAAAATGAAAGTGGTATTTGAATATTATCAATGAATTCAATTTTTTTAACTTTGGTGTTAGTGCATGTTTTATATTATTTTTATTGTGTGATCCATCAACTTAAAAGTCAAATAGATCTAAAAATTAATTCAATTTGGTAATTAGCTTTAAATGCTCTTACTAATCCGTCATGCGCATAAACTTCGCTAACCCGATTGATACCTGTTGTTTTCTTTTGCCAGCGTAAATGAGCCACAATGCGAGATGAGCTATCTTGGAGTTAACTTTGTGGGATCGCCATGTGTAGGCTATATAAGAATTTTTATAAGTCAAATCTTCCATACTTTTCTATCGGTTGCAACTTGAAGATAGCATAATTATGTATTTCGAGTGAGTGCTCACAGAAAAGAGAGAATGGAAAAAAACTGGGGAATTAAAAAAATACTTTCATCAACATTATAATTTATCATTACATTGGAGTTTGATATTTATAGGCTATGATCATGATTAAAGACCTCTAAAAGACCGTCTATTCAGCATGGATATCGTGGTCGCGTAGACTCTACTTCTCGGCTATGGATAGGATTATTTAGGTAGTGTCAAATATTGAAGATTTTTGTAGACGGGTTTGAAACGAGTCAAGGTTTGTGCGAGTTTTAAGCCCAAAGGAGTTTAAGGCTATAAGGAGACAATCGGTTTCTTAGTGAGAACTTTTCAAGAAGCTTTAAAGAGTATAGGAGAATCTATTCCCTCGCTTATGGTGAACTAAGTGGCCGTTTTTATGACTCATATTGGCGTTGCTTAACAGTTTTTACTAATTTTGGGCTTGGAGCTGCGGAGTGTACATTGGTTACAATAATGGTTTTTATTATTTAACAATTTTTGGATTTTCAGATGGTTTGATTTTTGAATACGGTGGTGAGAGAGGCGCGGAATTTTTTTTTTAGTTATAAGTATACAAGATTTTCACCTAAACTCTTTTCATCAATCTGCGAATGGTTTTGTCCAACAGCGGATATCGTCAATAATAAATGAGTTGTCGGACGCAGTATGTTGTTTTACATATTTGGTCGTAGATTAAAGGAAAGGTTTTAAGTGAAAATCGTGTACATAGTTCTTATATTCTAAGTACAACCATGAATTCTTACAAAGTTGAAGCCGAAACTATCAAATTTAATTGATATAATTTTATTCAAGAATTTCGTTTAACTATCAATTGGGTTGAGTGACCAATGTTATTTCCCAGACGTTTGAATATTTCACATTACTAGGTGCGAACAATGAGTGAGAAGAGCATGGCATCAAGTAGGGCGTCGCTACTGCGAGCGGCCGCCGATCGATTCACTTGCACGAATAAAACTCTCGTGGCCTCAGGCGGATAACGGTGTCTCCTCACGTGTCGGCGTTTTCTGGTTCTCTATTCTCACGTTGAGTGCTTTCAGATGACGATTAAGGCTGGGCATGGCCTTTACAGTAATGTATTTTTACGCAGCGCTTTACTAATAGCAAGCGACTAAGTCCTAATTGAGGATATGCCATTGTTGCTCTGCACATTAATATCTTCGCGAGCACCTTATTAGAGCAAAATCATATCCATATCTCCTACTTTTAACCTAACATGGATAGTTTGACTTCAATATAACCTTCCACTCATTTCCTTACCTTTGGCATATAATTGTATGGTACACTTTAAAAGGTTTCTCGTATTTACTCACATGAATTTTAGACTGGAGATGTATTCAAATATTCATGACCCCTCTTAAATGTTAGTTTAGTTTACTGATTGTTTAGTTAATGGTCTGTTTAGATCACAACCACGTTGGAGTGAGAAACTACTAACTAATACGGTCCTATTTACTTTTATTCTGAGACACCACGAAATAATGCAATGGTGTTCATTCATGGAGCTTTGGTAGATTCGGTAGAGAGTTTTTCAGACTACTTCTATTTATCTGCATGCATTAAACCTCTCAATGTCACAATTACTTATTTTTCGTGAGACCTATATTAAAGCATCTGCAGGAGAAATATCTGAGTTAACAGGTGTATTCATTAGCGCTGTACGTTGTTGCGCCGTCTATAAAATGAGACTAGCATTAAATTCCAAATTAAGTATTATTATTGTAAAGGTAAAGTACCGGAGATGGAGTGACGTACTCTTTGCGTGCAGGTCACCGCGTCTCAGATACTCCTCGGTCTCACCACATGACGTGACTCGTTGTTGTTACGTCGTTTTCGAGCGATTGAAGCTCAAAATAGTGTGTAATTATCTGTGAATAGGTTCATGAACCTGAGCACTAAATACGCCACCAATTCATGAAAATTGGGCGAAAACTTTTGAAATATTTTCATTTTAATTTATGATAGAATGGCTGATCGTTGAAGTTTTTTTCGTCATAACTATTTTTCCTTCTGCTTATCTATTTTTTTCGAAGAATCCGGTTTTTGGTGTAGGGGATTGATCCTCATTTGAGCTAACGTTGGCGGAACGCGGTATCAATGTCATTTGGAAGTTTATCTCAGGAATTTGAAAAAACAAATGCCGCTGATATGTCTTGAACGGTCTCATCTGGATATAATTTTATCCAAATATATATTTACTTATTTATTTAGCATATTTAAAGTCTAATGGCATTTTATGCGTAATATTTTGGGACGGTTGTTTCATCTCATTTAGCAAAAAATGTAATTATATGCTCATGAATTAAGGTTATTTTATCTTACCATGATTTTGATGATAATTCACGACACATACCAATGCAATCATATGAAGTGGTTGATATCTTCTTTTTTCTTGAATCTTCTGTTGGAAAGTTTTGAAAAAATTGAGAGGACGAGTTGAGCTAATGTTTTTGAGCAGGACTTGCTGCTTCGTTTTTCATCCCATAGTTCTGTATAATTTGACAATGTTATCATGATAGCTAATATTCTCATTTTTACCCCCTAACGCTTTAATATGTCGTCTCAAAACCCTATGAGTAATGTGCAGGTGCATTGTTAGTCACTCGCTAGGGCTTCATTTATGATCTATGAGTCTTTTACGTATTTTTTTCTCCAGTACATCGAAAATTTTGATGGGTGAGCTGAAGGCTTTGGCTGGTGATTGGCTGTGTAGTTATGGGGAATATTTTTTTTTCTAGACGATTATAAACTAATACGAAAAAAAATCAATAAGTCTCCAGTTTGTTTGAACCCAATTCAATTCACGATGAGTGTATGTGATACAGTTGGCTGACTATTTGCCGCAACAAATTTAACCCAAAAGTAAACACGATATGTCTCCCTTTTTTTTACTACATTATCATGAGGTTATTTTTTGTGAGGACGTATTACTTATTTTAATTAAATTTTGTATAATTTATTGTACTTCTTTTATTTTTATGTGCTGATTAGAATTAGTGATTTTATTTATTTTGCATTAATTTATTTATCTGAAATGTTCTGCGAAAATGGTAATCCAAAAGCATGTCAGGGCTAAAAAACGAACATGTCTATCCAAACTGTTCTGTTCATTTAGAAAATATCTTTTTTCTAGAATAGGTAAATAATTCAATATGCGGAATATAGTACATACAGTGCAAATTGCGCATGTAAAACATAATTCTTGCTACTCGTGTCAAAGGAATTAATATAAAACTTTTTATGTTGCCTAAAAATTATAATAAAATCACCAAACATTTGAGACAAAAAGATTCAACTTTTTATAAAACATGGCTAATGACCATTCTGCTGTTAAAGTTAAACTTTTTTGCAATCGTTCAATTATTTTAATTCGTTATCAATTTCATTTTCAATGCATCATGACATATCCTTACTAGTCCGACAAAGCCATTCCAAAACTTGTCAACACTGTGCATTACGGATTAGATAATGTATTAATGTAGCATAGAACAGTTTTCTTGAATATATGACGATGAAAATCTTTATGCGTTCTCAACTGTAAATTAAATCGTTTGTATTGCTAAGTCTCATGAATTGGTTTTTTTAAACTGCGATATATAACATAGCTCAGATTTACAACTGCCGTGTTTCCGCAGTTCTAAGGCATCAAAACGAGTTGTTTTCATGCTGGAAAGGGGGTAGTATTTGATTAGCGAACACGAATACGTGAATACGTTTGATTATTTGAGGACGGAACCGAAACCTTTGCTGGATGTGAAGCCAAACAAACATGCGTGGGCGCTGTGACTTGAATCACTTTCAGCTCATTCCGTGAAAGGTATTGCGACTGCAAACGCACATGAGGCGGCCGCTTTGTTAAATATACATCCCTGGAGGCGGACAGGTTACGCGAGGAGCATCGGGCGCTTAACCAAACGCAAATTGGAGCGATGGATTGGGGGAGTTGACTGCGGTGTGGTGTGCCAATGGGAATAGAAACGGTGTGACGGAAAACGCTCCAAACCGAGGGACCGGGAGAATCCGCTGGGTAAGGATACTCACCATCAGAATTATTGTTTGCTATGCGTGGGCGAGTATGGTTCAAAATCGGTGCACAGCTAAGTTGACGTGGAACTCAATGATCAGCAGTGTGGTCATGAAATTTGCGCGTAACTGGCCGTTTGTGATACAGTTCTTCGAGTTTTTTGAGAAAAAATATCTATGGCAACGTATAATTTCTATATTAAATACAGAATAGCCCTTCTATGAAAGCCTAAGAAAGTGAATTTTCACTCAAAAAAGGAAAAAACCAAGTCTCCAAGAGCGCGGGCATCCTAATTTTATTCCATCAGCTACTCGAAGCACTTGTTACCACACTCTCGCATTCGGAACCGTCAGAGCACATTCGTCGCTCACATGAGTAGAAAATATTTAGCGAGTCCGTCCGATTCATGCCTTAATTAGTCCGTGACTGTATGTTCATCTCGGATGTCACGCAATGAATGAAATACACGCTACCAGCAGAATCAATTTGAAATTTATTCTCAAAGTAATTTAAATACTTTTGATGCCTAAATAACCGCGGGTATTAATAAAGTGGAAGTATAAAACAGTAAAAAAACATGGAATGGTTACACTAACTCTGCAAAATTAATACAGATTAAGTATTAAAGCGGTGAGAATTTCATAGGCTTTTTACATAGATATGAGTAGCAAAAAAGCCTGTCCTTAATATTTAGAAACATTATTTACTAAATGAACTAACAATCCAACCCAGTTTAATGCAATATAACAGTATTATTAAAGAAAAAGTTGATTTAAAGTAAAAGGTTCGATTTCAACTTTCAATTCCCTCTATTTTACTCAATTATTACCGATGCTCATAAATTAAAAGATGTCCCGATTAAAGGCTGTAACTTGAACGAAAGCTGCTAACATTTGGCTGTGAATGAGGCTTGATTAGAAGTCCTCGGTGGTAATTTCGTACGACTTACAATATATAAATCAACTAAAACATAGACGCATTCATTCGATATATCGATGACAACAACTCGTATCTCGTTAATAGCAACTTTTCAGTGGATCAAAAAAGCGATTTATTTTTTCAATCGTATGTAATTTTTATTGAAATTAAAAACCAAAAATATATAATACTGAAAAAGAAGCACATTTGCTAACAAAGAGTTGGTTTTTTCTTGAATTTTATTTTGTATTAACAGTATTAGCAGTATTAACTCAGACCGGCCAAATTTTGAGATACTTATTGTTAGAACTTGTTCTTAGAACGTGCTCTGAGGGTTCCGAATGCGAGAGTGTGGTAACAAGTGCTTCGAGTTTCAGAGCGCAGTCCCTTGTGATTTTGTGTCCAACCGAGCAGCTGATGGAATAAAATGAGGATGCCCGCGTTGCTGGAGACTTGGTTTTTTTTCTTCTTTTGAGTGACAATTCACTTCCTTAGGTTTTCATCGAAGTGCTATTATATTCTTAGCATAGACATTATATCTTGGAAACGAGTATCGACATTTCACTTTAAATGTGAAATTCGGTTTACAATTTCCAGCATTTCTTGTATTGTAATTTTAAAGATGAGATATTTAGAAAATGATTTTTTTAGGCGAAACGTTCCGGAAGATCAGTATGAGATAATGGTAACAGCACATTTTTTCAGTACTCATAGTCTTGTTTTTTTTCTACTGGTATAGACACCACTGGGTGTTCATCACCTCATACCTGATTAAAATATTTATATGGGGATTAAAAGATTGTGATTATTATATGTGTATCGAAATGATGATATAACATTAATATCGATAAAGGTGGGACAAAAAAATACTTGATAGCAATATTCAGAATGTATTTGTTAAATGAATTATTTCGAGGATTGACAATTTATTCGCAAAATGTTAAGATGGTTACATTTCGTGGTGCGAATCCTTGTGTTAAGTTGGCAGTATAATTGTAGGGTGTAGGCGATAAGTGGTAGTTAATATTTTCTGGTGCAGAACTACTAAATTCACTTACTTATCAATATTGATGGAAATCCTAAGATTTTATGAAGTCTTTCATACAGCGCTAAAGCAACTGCCTATGTTTAAAACTGGGCTGCTGAGGATGGTATTACTTCCTCCAAAAATTGCTATAAGCACAAATTTTATTTTTTGGTAACGAATATTTTTCCATTTCTTAATTTTAACTTTTTTAACGAGGTTTACAGTTTAGTCATACTTGGTATGGTTGAAAGAATTGTTGCATTTCAGCATAATGGGGAGTCTTTGTAGAAAAAGGGAATGAGACGATAAGAAGTAAGAAGTTTCAACTGAAGTTGTAATAGTGTCGCCGTCTCTAACCTCTGAGAAAAAGTAAAAAGAACCATATACTCCATCATTATTAATCTACAACTATTGTGAAGATAGGCATTATGTTTCAAGGAAAAATTAGGAAAAATGCTGCTTATATTTTTAATAAAGTGGAAATACAATAAATGCATCTATCCCCGCACATCTAGTTTTTTAACAATAAAGTGAGGGAGACTAAAATATATTACCAATTCCCTCACTGTATTTTATCTTTTTCATCAATTTATTGTTTCCTTTCCTGAAGATGTACAGCTCCCGCTCATGCCTGGTCCCCTAATAATCCTGTTCACTTTGCGCCCACATCCTCGTTTGCCGGACATCCCTTGACACAGGTGTGGCATACTCCCTCTTACCGTGTCGATCCCTTCCTCTGCAGAGGACCCAATATGTCTGCGGATGAAGTGCTTTGCTCACCGGAAACGAGGCTAGATTAACTCAAGTGATTGATGCCAGCCTACTCGGACTTTGCATGTCCCTTGAGAGGCAAATTGGCAACACGGCACCAAACCCGAAAGCTTTGGGAGCAGATGTCGACTCCTTTCACGTTTCAGCGGACAATTTATTTCCGACGGCATTTATTGAAAAGGATATTCAATCAACTTGTAACACATTCAATTATTAGCATCGTTTTTCCTTTTACGAGTAACAAGGTCTTTTTCCTTTTATTCTAAGGAAATTAATGAATTACGGAGAGTTTTTTCAGGCTTCAGAGTCTGGAAAAATAATAAATATGACTGGAAATTGTCCGCAGAAAAAATAATCAGATAACCGATTTCTGTACATTTCCTGTCATTATTGGATGACCTGACACAATATATTGACATCGTTTGTACAATTAAATTATTCGCGAAAAATTGCAGGTCCGTTTTGTGATCAGTGCCCATAAAGAACATGATATGGGAATATGTTGGATAGGGGATTCCTCTTTCTGAACTGCCTTTATATCTTGAGGATATTTTTTTAACACTTGCATATTAGGATTGTTTTTAATGACAGAAAATTTATTGGTACACTCTATCTTATTTGAAGTTGTTTGAAATTTAGTTGTTTTAATTTTTATGAAAAATATTTGCTGTATATAAATTACTTAAACCATTTTTAATAGAATTTATTTATAAAAAACTATAGGTTCTAAATTCTCACCGTAGACAAAGCATCCTTAACAAAAATATTGTAGTTTTTCCTTCAAAAATCATATGGCTTTTTTATTACGAGTTCGTTTCCTTTAAAATAGGGGTTGATTAAGAACATAAAATAAGAGAATGAGCTATGCAAAAAACTCACTGAATCAGTCATTTAACATGAAAGTTGTTCTGAATAGGTGATGCTATTCTAACTAATGCGTGAGACGTTCACGCATTCAGGCTAGGCAGAACATTTCATTTCTCTGGACCACATCAAACTCTGAAGATTTTTCTCGGGAGTATGAATATGACGTGTGGCATCCCTCACGTTTTCCCTTGCTGTATGCAGCCGCGCTAAATCAGTTCCATTCGTTTTGGATATAAGAGCGGAAGGAGCGTGGTGGATATTGCCGAAAGGAATTCTTTCGCCTCGCTGGACCTCCACTCCAACCAAAACTTAGTTCTTGCCCTTGCTCTTTGTCGTCTCCCACCACCCCACAATCAGATCCAAGCGGTAAAGAACGCGTATTATATAGGGGAAGAGTCCTCGCCTGCCTAACTGTTGGTCGCGGATCCGAGTTCCGCCTGGACAGATTGTGTCTATTCAGGTCATGGATGTTTGTGTACATTAAATTGTTGAATATGATGAAAACCGCGATGTGAAGGACAAGGAGCGCTGTTTTCGGTGGTACGGCGATAAATAAATAAGTAAAGGTATGGTATGGTATTTGGAGGAGGCGACCGACAGCTGAGATCATTTACGCCATGAGGGAAGGGTGTGGAAGGAAGTGTGGAGAGAAACCCGGCGTCGGCGTTAGCCTGCTCTTAACGAAAGGTGCCAAGGGGACCACGGCTTAACGTCCCATCCGACGGACGGAGTGTTGCGCTTGAAATGTCCTCCACACAACATTCAAGCAGGGATCGGGCAGTCTCAGAAAATTCTCTGCCACTGCCGGGATTTGAACCCGATCCCGCCGGGTGAGAAGCCAACAGTCTAGCCACCACACCATCCCAATCCCCCAAGTAAAATGAATATAATAAATATACGGAGTAGAGTTGTTAACACATGTATGTTATGTATTTTAAAAAGTTTCTTTAACATATTTACTTGAGAACCAGTAAGTTCTCGGCTAGTACAATGAGAAAGAATTGGCTTTTACAGGGTGTAGGTCACACTCTGGTGGTGAGCTTTATTGTATTATCTTTATAAATGACCAGTTTTTAGGCATTTCAAATTTTCAATATTAAAGGAAAGGGAAGTAAAATTTATTTGGAGTGAAAAGTAGCAGGGCAATTTTAAGGTCCATATCAATCTTTAACAGCCACGTAAATATCTCAGGATAAACCCAATTATCTCTATATTGAACATTGAAGCACACCAGTGAATTCAGCTTTCTTACCTTCACGTTCAACCAGATTAATATACTAGTGAATACCAAAGCAACAGGCTTAGCAGGGGATTTTAAATAAGATAACAGTTTTCTTGGTTTCGTTAGCAGTGGCTGAAAGGGCCATCCTAATTTTATGTAGGACTCATGCTTATATTCACTTTCATAAAATTTTTACCCTGCTTTGATCTCAGCTTTATAAATGCCTAGTATTTATTGATTTCACTTCCTCACATCGTTGAATACTTACTGTGAGTGAAGTATTTATGTTCAATTATCCAACTTCCTCAATTCTTCCCATAAAAGCAATTGCTATGGAGAAATAGTCGAAAAACATTTGATTTATGCTTAAAATGTGGTCAAATGCCATTTTATTAAGCTCATGAATCACATTTCATTTCCTCATCCAATAGTACGCAAACAATTATCCTAAATCAAGCAAACTATAATTACTGTCGTATTCAATGATGAACAATAATTTGTTTTTGAAAATCGTGGTATGAAATAACGTTTTACCTTTGTTTCAATTTTATGAAAATAGATGGGATGAGTTTAAGGAAAATAATAAAAATAATTTTTCGAAAACGTTTTATAAAATTGCTAATATAAACTTTTTCATTAATCACAGATTGATGGCTTCATTTAATAAATATTACAGTTAAACATGGAACAGGAATGTTTCAGTAAAAAAATAGACTCGCAGGCTTGAACTCTTGCAAAATTCTTTTAAATATTCTGCTACTACTTGAGATCCATGGAATTATGTTTACATTTTCTTGAATTTTCATTCTTCGAATAATTCATTCTTCTTGGTACTGAAGTGATCCGTCATGGCTGAATTCCCTGTAAAAATAGTTGCAATGGTATTAAAATGAATTTAAATTGTACCGCAGTAAATTGTAATTCTGAATAGGTTCCAACAAAATAAATACAATTTTAAAACATGTTAATCCTGCATTTGCCCTAAAATGGCCAAATATCTCCTAGAATTGTGAAATATTATCTTTTTTTTCTACTAACCGTGTGACAGCTAATTTAATACAACTGGATGAATTTTTGGTCATTTAATTAATTGCCTTCTCATTATATTAGACTAGCTGACCCGGCGAACTTCGTATCGCCTAACAATCAATGAACTTACAGTTTACTTACACCATTTATAAATCAAGAGCGGCTGTATCGTTTTTAATCATTTTTAATTTATTATAATGAAATAAGGATGCAAATTCAATAAAACTACGTAAATGAGTACCAAAATTGCTTGTCAGAAAGACATTTTCTTTATTGAATCTACATAGGGTGGATCGGAGCACGTTTACGCGGATTTTTTTCAACAAATTTTCTTACGTTTTAGCTTAAGAAATTTTGGGCATTGTGGTTTAATAAAGCAGTTCATGAAATAAAAATTATACGAATTCAATGGTTGGCTATTTGCGTTATTAGCTGTAAAAAAATGTTTTTAGGTCCAAGTCCGTTGCATACACTTGGCCCATTCAGGGGGGAGGTTGACACAACCCCAGACCGACGCTTGACTGATGCTCAAAATGGTGCAAGAAAAGCCCATATGAGGCAGCATTTGCATTAAATGACTTAAGGCGCACCAGTTTTAGTATCTCTGTTTGGTAAAAATGCACTGCGTAAACGTACTGCATGCGTAAACGCACCACGGTGAGCCCTACACATTCGGGCTTTATGTCTTGTGTCAAGCACCTTCTGATAAACAACAGTTTTTGTTTTGTTATCAGGCGCAAGATGAAGCAGATGAAGCTAAATAAATATAGCGAAGCAAAGCAGTGACGCAGCGAGGGGAGGTTTTGGGGAATAACCCCCCCCCCCCAAGAGCTTAGAGAATTTTTTTATGAAAGATTTTGTTATTAATATTAGGGGGACGGATGACTAACAAACAAAACATATTTAACTATTCACACAGCCGCAAAACCCACTATTTTGAACTGTTTATCTATTTTGTAAAATGTCTGAGGGAAGTGCCCCCACACTTCCCGCTTACCTTAGCGAGTTTTCTATACCCTACAGACCCGTGGTATTAGCTGCGCCCAAAACCCCCTATCCTAGCTACGCAATTGAAGCGAAGGAAGAAATATAGAGGATGGTTTATCGACTCGTGAACATAGCACGTTAAATTGACCATGAGAAAATCATGGGTTTTCATTAGCACATGAGCACAAACAACACAAAAACTGAAAGACTGATCATGCGAATTTTTTAATCGTTATCACGAATGCAACACGAATTGGAAATTGAATAAGTTTAAGCTCAAAAGGGCATATGAGTTGAGATCATGGAATCTACGGAATAAGGACTTCCTCACCTTTGAATTTTCCTTTGAGTGAAGTTGCGTGAATCACATTCATTACCAATTATTTTAATCACCAAACACGTTCCGTTGGATAGTTATGGTTGGTTTAGGCTTCGAAAGATCATGAACACAGAAACTACATTTTTCTGTAAATCGTGCCTTGGTAAGCCAGGTATGTCCAAGGACTTAAAATATTCAGATAGATAGTTGGTGATTTCTTCTTCGTTTGTTACACATTTAAAAGATTTGAATTCATGCAGAGTACGAACTATTTGAATTTACCTCGTTTTAGTCATCTGCATCTTAGTTCTTGCTCGCTAAATCAACCATCTTTGATTCTTTTGGAGATCAATCTTATTCTGGAACTCTCTGTTGATGAGCTCACTGAAACTAATTTGCAATCATTTCATGGAAATGAGTTAAAACTACTCGATTCCTCGACAGGAACACGGACATTACCGTTTGTCAACAATTGCTTGGAGATTTGTTTACAAACACGGTAGTGAAGTGTCAACTCGAGCTGGGCCACGGCTGGGCTTACAATTAGCTCGAATTGAATTTTTTAAATGTAATTTCAATTTAATTAATATTTTGAATATATTTAGTAATTAAAATGTTATATTGTTACTAAATTCAGTTATTAAAGTGGTAAAAACAAAACAAATTATTTAATTTGTAGTTTTGACCGATTTATCAATTGTTGTGTTACTATAACTCCGAAAAGCATGTCCATAGGAAAGAGATGAATTTTTTTTGTGAAATTATCCTTTTTTTAATAGCCTATATGTTAACCCCGCCTGAGACGAATCCAAAGAACCAAATCTCATTGAAATCGGTGCAGCCGATTTTTCGGTGCAGAAGATTTTCCTTAATACTTCGGTTTTTCTTAAATTTTCTTTAAACTTCGCAAATTGTAAATCTTTATTCGGAAAAATATTTTATCTCCTTTATCCTCGTCATGCATCTCTTACAGTAAAAAAAGTCACAGTTGGAGCCATCTGATTTTTAAGTACCTAGCTATGTCTAAGGATATCACCTGTCCATGTGTGTTCCTGGCTGATATTACATTATATAAAATCATTCACGAGTACATCTGCGGCACATTATATACATTGAATGCACTCTTCAGCTGATACGTCGTTTTGTCATACAAGCCAGGGATATCACTGTCAGGAGCAAATTCAGCACCTGAAAGGCAAAATAAAAATACTCGAATGAGTTGCTTCGGTATCTTCTATTCTTAAAGTCTTAGTTAATGATAAATTTCGATTAATTCATGGGATTAATTACTTGACCAAATAAAAATATCAATTCTGATTCTCTTTTTGATATTCAATACTCATTTTATCGGTCAAAAATTGAGAATAATGTCTCGTTACTTCATGCATATCAACATGTTTCGAACCATAGAGACTTGATAATGACCTCTATGGTGCGAAACGTCGTACGGACAAAATAAATTAGTGGAAATCAACGAAGTCTCCTTTTCATTTTCGGGGATAACTAATTTGTATCCAAAATTGCTACATTTAAACGAAACGTGAAGCATACGATTTAACGATAAATTATAATTTTAATAATTTACTCTCTCAATCTTTACTCTCCTTTTACTCTTCATCTTCAAAATTTGAACGGAAAGATTTTAAAAAGTTTAAACTTATTCACAGCTCTCTGAACTTATTTTCACGCTCACTGGTGGTAAATTCATAACGGTGACGTACTAGCTTATTATACATTGGGAAATATATTGTTTAAAAGGTGGAGTTGAACCGCGTTTTTATACCTAAGGTATCTGCCTATCCCACTGGAATTGAATAGGCGCCCGTCACCATTTCAGGAGTGGTCGGCTTGGTTATCCTGTGTTTTATTGTCCCTGCCTCCCGAATGCCATAGGTCGTGAAACTGGTGACTAGCTTCTCTGTTGCAGCTAGTATTTCCTCGGAATTCCATTTGGCAGTTTTGTAAGCTTCCAGAAGCTCTTGGATGCTGGGTTCAAGCGTAGAAGGGGCGTTGAGAGGTAGGAAGAGGCGAATGAAGTGTCGCCCTGCGTTCCACACATTGAGCTTTTCATTGTGTCCAACGCAGCGTCCTCGTATGCAAGGACTGTGAAAGCCATCTACTCCGGATGACTCATTGAGCATCTCTGACGGCAGGCGCTGAAGACAATCATCCGCAGTGATACAGGAGGGCTCCGTGAGTCTTACGTCATCAACGTCTGTAAGCTTGAGAGTAGTCTTTCCGACGAGTACGAACTGTTGCCTCCGAATGTCATTCATCGCTAATGACCCGATCGGGGAGTGAGCTAAGCGATGGAGGATTCGAGCCACTCCAAGAGATAGCTGAAAATAAAGGGCAAAATATTACTCATTAAATGGTAAATTTAAAATGGTAAATATTGTAAATATGTGCACATGGATCATGCATGTCACCGCTAAGGTGTATGGGAAGGATTGAGTATTTTTTTCCAACATGAAGAGGTAAACTGCGGTAAGGTACTAAGTAGGAGCTACTAAAATGACATATGGAAGAAAGTTAATGTCTCTCTACGCATGCACCATGCATCCACTACAGAAGTACTGAGATCATACTACAGTAATAGGTGGCAATAAAGCTGAATTTTTATTAATTACTTAAAGATAAAAAATGTAATTAGTAATTAAATTAAATTCATCTAAATAGTTTACAATATTAGATGGGTTACTCTTATACTTCCACTGAATTTTACTTCTGCACGGCAATTGATAGCTGACGGGTACGTGCTGGGTCAGCCTACTATACTTATAGTCCACGATAGCTTCGCATAGGAAGAGGGCTTTCAGAAAAACCATGCCCAAAAAGTCAACACAATCAACAAATAACGTGAATCTCTTCAACTTAAAAAATATTTAATAATCTAACTTATGGGATTCTTGCCATTAATTACAAATCGCAACATTTCATGCTATCTTAATTGTCCATTACTCACTTTTTGAACAAGCTGCCACCGATCGCATTAATATACTAAGAGGAAAATTGATATAAAATTGAACTGAACGAATATCCATTATAATACATACTTTGAGTCGGTCCTTCCATGATAGTTGAAGTAGTTTAATAGTGTCTAATGGGTCACCCAACTCGGTGACCAAGGCCATTGGACTGACAGCATCTGAAATGCACGATCCCAGGACCTGAAAGTAATGCCTGATTAAAGCTAGAGTAACTTACCAAAGGAAAATATTAAGACTAAGAGGCTACAGCAAAAGTTTCTCTTCACTAAGGGAAATGGACTCGAGGAATGAAGTTTCAACTTCTTGATAAAAAGCAACGTATTACCCGTAGTTAGTTTTCAATGCTGCCTGCAATGAAGCATATTAGTATGTGCCCTTTAGTGTGGGCGCAGTGATAAAATAATAACCATTTGCACCAGAATATAATGCCCAACTTTACGTTTTTAGGTACAATTTTAAATTACATGTTTTGCCATGCTGTAACCTTAAGCGTATTGGTTTCTGATCGAGTCGTAGCTAACCGCAAAGTTTTGTCCTGCATAGCTTGGAAGCACGTTGCTCTAACACAACGATTTTGACCTTTTTGTACAAATATCTTTGTTTTAAATTCTACGTTTTCATATGTACTTTGTCTGCAGAAAAATAACTGGTTATAATTTGTCGTATTTTTATTGTATTTATGCACTGACGCATCATAGTTATTGCAGCGAAGTAACCGTATACCTTGATCATATACGTATTGTAACAAGTCATATCAAAAGCTTTTTTAGTATATTTTCCTTTTTTAAAAGTATTTTTTACCATTATGATGTGAGAAAAATAAGATTATTTGAAATTATAAATTACCCTATTTCTCTTTGATGATAGAAATGATGTGTTGAAGTCAGTCGGATTCACTAATAAACGCTATGTTAACAAAAAATGGTCAATTTCCTCTCCCTTATATGATGATTACGCTAAATAAATTCGCAAATGTTTGTATAAATAAAATAATTAAAATTAAATGGAATTGCTTTCAATTTTCACCCCACAGGTGATCTCAAAAACAGGGTGGAAAATATTGAAATGCTCTTCCTTTCTCTTTGAAATAAAATTTATCAAGGAGGATGTGAGGAAAAAGTCAATCAAATGGAATGTGGAACGACTGAATGAAGTCGGAAGGTCGATCGAAAGAATAAGTAGGGTGGTAGAATCGAACAGGAAGTCCTATTTAAGCCTTCTTTACGAGTACTTCACTAGAATTAATTCGGACGAACGCTAGAGTTGACAACTCAAAGTAGCGTCTCTTGGTTCGCGAAAACTTTCAATGGCGTAACTAAATATACCAAAGTATATGAAATTCTCAAAATTTAAAAATTTACTTGAAAACGTCAAATTTCTCTTTAAATTGACCTGCAGCAAAAAGAAACTAATTTTTCCAATAAGACCCATGAAATTGATTTCGCGTTCATTAACAGTTTCAGCAATGATTTTAGGTATGCACCTTTGATGGATGTGGTTCATATCAATTCAAGTATAGTCAAGTTAAGATATTTTAGATTGAAGAGAAACAGCAGAAGCCCGGCGGAGTGAGGGAATAATAAGAGGTGGAGTAAAATGTGCGGTGAAACGTAGCGTATGCCTTTAGAAAAGCGTAGCTTAGGGTAAGGCGCAGGCGTTGGAGGAGAAGAAGGGAGAGTGAAGAAGCATTCAAGATGATAGGAGGAGGACCCCTATCTTAAGTGAGGGAGCCTGTGGAACCTGGAAAGCGGCCAGCTGATCAAGAGCGAGATACGGAAGATCGAAGGTAATCTTTGGTACTAGCAAGCTGGCGTTAGTGGTGGTGATAGCACGAGTTATATAATGTGCTAAGGTTAAAGGGGAATTGGGAAATCCTTTACGAGAGAAGATGGGTAAGAAGGAAATAGGAACGAGGTAAGACGGGTCTCGAAGCTACAGTGGGTCATCGCTTTAATCTTTACTTCACACGGCGTATTCCCTTCCATTCCCTTTATTTATGCTGTTTGACCTTTAGCGACATCCCATGCATCAGACGCCCCCTGCTCTCTCTTCATATATCTTACGAGGACAAAGCCTTGTTCCATACGAAAGGATTCGCCGCGGGTTTTGTCCTTTTCCTTCGTTTCCCACTTCACGCAAGGGAGCTCATCGTGTATCTTGGTCAAATCCTTGCTTTCCGCATTCAAAATCATTCCATTAACCTTCTTGCATTGTGCAAAATAAATTTCAGGGGGAAAATCTTCTATCTTCACCTTTTTTAAGCTATTTCCCATTATTTAGGTGCCAATACCATCGAAAAGCTAGAAATCTGTGGGTTTCTGGTTCGAGTCTTGATTTTTGTGAGCCCTGTTTTTTTATCTTTTTAAGGCTATGGAGCAAATTCCTGGCAAATATTGTATTTTACATTATGGAGAATTATGTTTCTGTGTGAATTGAGTTTGAACGTATGAAGTTTCCTTTCATTTACGGCTGATAACAAGTGAAATTTCATCGGTGCAGTATTTGTACATTGGCTTGATATAAGTGATGAGAATCATTATGCTGGAAGAATAAGCTTTCTTGAAAGGTTTTCTTCTTCGCCCGAAATGGAACAAGTTCGAGAAGTAGAATTTGAATATGATAGCAATATTGCCAATGGAAATTTCAATTATGTACTATTTCTATCGTTCATAGGTTCTTCCGTCTATGGAAACCATCCGTAAATACTATACCGTGCCTATTAATTACCACACAAGGCAATGCTTAGTAGCATTACTTGCAGCTGCAAAATGCATAATTGTAAAATATCAAGTTTACTTCCTCGTATTTGGTTTTTTCCTTGTTTCGTACGAAATACACATATCCGCATTCGTGGGATGAGAGGTGCTCTATATTCATGCAGAATTTATATGAATGGAGATTTTATCAGCATTAATTATTTATAAAGAGATTATCTTACAATACGGGAGTCCCATTTCATAAATAAATCAGCTAAAAAATCACTTTTAAAGGTTTAAAGGAATAATCTCACATATAAGCAGGGGCAAGATACCTACTATGTTTTCACCTACGCATTAGGGCGCGAACCATATAAAAACGGTGTTTGAAGCCGTAGACCTATTTAAGCTGGGCTGCTGAAACTCTGAGTAAGCATTTTAATGTTAACTTCAGGGAGTGTAAATATAAACAGTTGTGTTCAGTGGGAGAACGTATACAGAAGGTTTTCCTTCTGTGAATGGAAGAGAAAAAGTAAAACCGGATGTTGGAGACTTATTGTAGAATCGTAGTTGGGACGCGTGTAGCGTTTTTCTCGTCAAGTAAGCCTCCTAATGTTTCCTCCTACGTTGTACCAGTCCATATCCCTTCCTCTGGATCTAGCAATAACACAGATTGGCCTTTTATCATACCTCACATCTGTTCTACCGGCAAAATACACCTTTTTGCATTTGTTCCGCTGTACATCCTTGTCTACGCATACATAGAAATTCTGGCGCTCTTTTTGGTGACTCATGATTTCGGAGATAGTGGGCACAATTGTTCTGAATATGTAGCATCAACACCGAATTACTGAGGAAAGTAGAAGCAAAGTCCAGGGAGAGTGAACAAATTATAACAGCGAACCAGGGCCCTGCTCATAATGATACTGTTGAGAATGATGACACTGATGACAGTGGTAACAGTAGTTTCACTCGATATATTTGTGGTGCTAATTTTTTTGACGGATACTTCATGTGGCAATTGCTGTTTAATATTTAGTCCTCTTCCACCGGATCAACAATATTCTCGCAAAGTCAGTCTCTATACCTTCTCTTTTTTTTTAAACAATTAGTTTTTTACGAAAAATACATATTCATTATCCCCTTTGGATATGTGACAAATTATGCACAAAATTTAATTTTCAAAATATTAATTTAGTACTAATATGGTAGGATCATTTAAAAATATTACCCCAGTGGGATAAGTGCTGGATTTCGAGATTGCATGGCCGTGTTTAATTCATTTAGAGATTTAATTGCCATTGAAAAATTCACCATCTAAAATTCAATAGGGAAAGACTTGGCAAAGAAACACTCTCCCTCGTTGAATTATTTTATATTTATTCATAAATAATTAAAATATTTATGTAGCTGGTTAATAGACGAAGATTATGAGGTAAGTTGTGTATTTTATTTCAGCAAAAGTGTCAAAAGAATTCATCAGGAATTATGCTCTTTTAAAATTTCCCCCTCCAACTGTTTTTCTCCTACTTGTCCTTCACCAACTGCTGCATGTCTCTTCCACGATAGGCTGCTTCCCTGATTGCTAGGATTTGACCCCGTTTTCATACACCACGTGCGTAATTTTAATTAAATACTCGTGAGGGACACCATGCATAGCAACTCTTACCTTCTGGATCACATCAAATGAATATTGTAGCGTAGTTTCGAAAGAACTAATTTTAACGTACGCTCCTCACAACTCTCGGGTAAAAAAGCCCAGTTACTAACTTATGCTCCAGGCTGCAATTACGCTCGGACTCCATGCCTCATACTTTATTTATAAGAACCAAAATTAGTTTTATTTGTTAATATTTTATATTATGCTTACGGCTATCAATAGTTTTACTTTTCCTCCTCCCTTCATAGTTACATGGATTTTTGAAAATGGTTATGGCTTTGATTTTAGGAAGAGCAATAATGAGTTTATTGCCATAGAGATTAATGACGAATTCAATTCTAAGTATCGTGGTTTAATTGATGTGTTGCACTCATATTTTAACGCGTACTTTCTACTACAGGCATTTTCACGATACAGCGGTCTGTTTGATTATACTATTTAAAAGAGGATTCCGATTCAAATAATTCAGTGCAAACTTGACTTCTTTCATTGTTTTTTCTTCATTAAATAAACTACTACTTCTTCCACCAAATTGACTGTACTTTTTGGCGGCCTACTGAGCCAGGTTTTGAGTGCTGAATTTAATATTGTCCATATAAATCTTGAAAATTGGAAAAGTGGCTTCCAACTGAAGTATTTTTCATAAAAGACAGTATTTATAGCGTATTTTGGTCGAATTCACATTTCAACATTTAGACCGTGCATAAAACTTGAAAGCCGATTTTTATGTAGTAGCTATCGTCAACATGAATCACCAATACTAGCCATCGATTCGAATATAACGTATCTTCCTCATCCGTCGATAAAATAATTTCCATTTGAATTGCCTCTTAAAGTAATAATATTCACGAGATGTTTGAAATAATTTACTACGAGTGACCTATTTCTTTGCTCTATCGTGATTTTTTTAAATAATTGGTTATGTAGCCCATTTAAAGAGAAAGGAATTTTTCATGGCCTTGTACATCGGTACCTATTCAGCTCTGGAAACGCTTATTCCTGGAAGATTTATGAAACAAAAAATAGACTGTCACAATAGATACAAAAAATGAAATGTATGCCATCTCGAAAACCATACCACGGGTCAATGCAACATTTTCAAGCTAGACTTTAGCGTAAGTAAAAATAATATTCTGTCCCTTCTACTTTCAGTCTGTTTATCAAAAACAATTTTCGTTACGTTTATTTATTTTCAAACCACTTAAAAGTGCAGTTGATTTCAGCAAATTATCATTTCAATTAAATACCTGAACAAATATGCAGTCAGTCTTCTATTTCACAGTTTAATCTGCTGTAGAAATAAAAACAGAAAAAGAGGAAAAGGAGAAAAAGTCACTCGATATTGCTTTCCAAGTGAGACATTTTAACCGGTTTTCCCTTATTTTTCTTTTCCCTGTACGCTAATGAGTACGTATTTAACAGTGAAGTTAATAGAAAATAATGATATATACTCATTCCAGTACGTTTTGATTTCAAAATACAAATCAAGAATAAAGCCATCGTTACATTGTATTTATATTTTAAGTTGTCTGGAAGCATGTAAATTAAACTATGAAGGCATAGAACATAAAATTTGGAAACTTTCTGAATGTATCATTGCAAGAGTTCCAAGATAGTGTTGAGTAAACAAAAGTTAAACATCGAACTCCTAATCCTGCACAGCAACGTTATGAAGTGGTTCATGTCAGAGCAGCGATTATATCTGGCTTCATAACATCTGAAAATTTCATCTAACGAAATTATGAAGTTCATTAACATTTAAATTATTTTCTAGATGCTGATAAATTTCGAAATGGTTTTCACTGTTCTTGATGAATATTGTTCCAAAGCGGAAGTGAAACTAGAAAAGTTTGTAAACGGATACTGTAATGTTTATCAATTCAATAAAAGTACCGGCCGCGTTTTGATTCCTACACAATTGATTTCAGTACCTCTAAATACGTCCAAATGAACAAATGGCTTCAATATTATCCACCGCAAGGAATAATAGTGATGCATGAAGTGCAACCATTGGGCATATTTCGATGATTCATCGTATACAAGGAATTTTTGGATTTGTAATATTTCCCTTGCAGTCAGCAGATCAGCAAAGCGTGAATTCAAGATAGCCAATAATGCTCAATATTTCATTAATGACCTTCCTTCCGTAAGTCCAAAGATATTGCCGAATGTTTCGAACTGCCGATACTAAATTTTGCTCCGACATAATTGACGGCCATGCATTTGAAGATCGAGACCCCTTAAGAGCATAACTCCAGCTTCACCGACGGAAGTTTGTTTTTCTGTTTTAGCGTGTTATTCGTTTAAATTTTAAGCTACCATCGTAATGTTCATGAATTAAATCTTTCATCCAACATTCACGTAAACCTCTATTTTTCCTCCCATAAAATATTGATATTTCTAATATATAATAGAGGAACTAAAAAAATCATGTATTGCGACAGAAAGGCAATAGTGATCAACATTTAAATTACAACTACAGTATTGAGGGATTATTTTTAGGGGAACTTCGAAAAATTCATATTCGTCAAATTAATGGTATTTCTCTCTCTTGAATAAATCGATGTATAGTGAAATTAATTAAAACTCTATCTTGGTACATTTTAAAATCAGTCTTTCTTTTTCTATTTAAAGGGGTTGAGATCCTCATGAGCTATTAACGTTGCTTTTTTCGTTTATATTTTATTTTATGATACTCTTATGACTATTGATGGCTCTAGAGCCTCTAGAGATGGCTCTTGTAAACCCAGATGAAGACCTAACTGTTTGAAAGCAGACGATGAGGGAAACTACTGAATTAAGTGAACGAATGCCGTTGTATTTGTCGGTGCGATAAAAGGACGCGTAAAAAAATTTCATTCGTTTTGGCCGTGATCCGTGAACTTTCCCCGTTGAATTCAGCCAGGCCTAATGACGCCCGAATTCATAATTGGATTCCGTCGTAAACTTCTAAAAGAACTCGTAAGGTAAAGGTGCCTTGGAGATCGTTAAAGAAAAAGTTGGAAAGGGTCTTGGAGCAAGTGAAAGGACTCATCGCTCCTCGTTAAAGTACATGCAAGCTTCATTTACAGAAGGTGGAGTGATTTTTTGATAGAACTCATATTATGACCCGTAAGGTAAAAAATAGGATATTTTTTATTCGGATATTACATCGGAAACAATACGTGTCGCTAGTCTGTCATGAGGGAAACCTGCTGATAAATAAATTTATCCTCTTCGTTACTGAGTGAGTTTCTGAGGTTTTGCTTAAATACAAATATTATATTTACGATAATAAAAACATGGATATACCTTAAATTTTATAGTACGGCGGTAAACGGTAAGCCTAATGATTTGAGATACATCTTTCTACATCAGATGTGATTTATCATAGTTAACTAAAAAAATCTATCATATGAGAGTCAGAGCCTTCCAAAGTATTAGAAAAAATTCAATCGTACTTTAATGACAGTCAACTTCTAGGGCATAAAGCATCAATTAATATAATTAAGGTAACTATTCCGCAACCCATATTTGTCTAATACATACACCATTGACGAATGTTTCTCAGGTTTTCAGCCAGGTTAATTCTTTTATAAAAGCCGACGTTTCGGGAGACGACTTGTCTCTCATCCTCAAGGCTTTATGGAAGTCCAATTTACACAAAGTAAAAAAAAAATCTATAAAGACTTCCATAAAGTGACAGCCTTGAGGATGGGAGACAAGTCGTCTCCCGAAACGTCGGCTTGTATAAAAGCATTAACCTGGCTGAAAACCCGAGAAATATTCGTCAGATGTATTCACCAGGAAAAATTAAAAATCGTTTATGTACACCATTGCGCTGAAATTTGAATAATGTTTTAAGGTCTATTACTCTAACCACTATCATCCTATGTTATACTTTATCCGTCTGTTTTTCCCGCCGTTCATTTGCTGCGATAATGCTATAAAGTGAAATTATGAACCAAAGATTACAAAATAAGGGATGCAAAAAGGCGTTCTATTAAGATAATGGGAACGAAGCGCAAGCGCTGTTATTGGCAATTTGATCGCTAGATATCTTCCATGACCACGGTTTAGTGTGTGGCTGAAGCAGTAATTTCCTCAACGTTTTATTGAAGCGTAAAATGGGGAAAAACATATATTATGCCCCATATTGCCATACTCTTCTCTTGCTTAATAAATCAATAGCATGGCCTTTATGCTAGCTCTGCTCAAGTTCACAGCAGAGTAGCGTACATATTGATGCAATTATGTTCATTTGATTCAAAGTGTGTAACAGAGTGTCATTTACCTACCTTCTGCTATTCAATTATTACTATGGGAAAATTATGTGCACAAGAGGAAATCGATGGGAAATTTACGCCTTTTGTCGTGTGCTTGCGTCGCTATGGTAATAGAATTATAATGAGCGCTGTTCACGGTATTATCTTCCTACAAGATTAGCTTTGTTTGATCAGCTTCAACGTAAAATTCGGGAAAGGTACCTGAGGTATCCTCGATCGGTCCCTGTCCACAATGGAATCACTTCATAAACCTGCAACTCATTCTATACATTATATATGGCCTCCTAACTCTCTGATCATGCCTTTAATCTCCTGAACTTGCATTTTTGTGATTCACTCGGGCTTCTCTGTGCCACTAGCCCAGATTCTATGCTCACCCGTCCGTATTTGTGAAATTTTAATGTCAAACCACATTCTTCTTTCAACCCACCCCTTTCTGCTCAATCTCTTTTTACCCTATAAATTTGTTCTAAATGGACTATTCCTTCTCTATGGACCCAGTAAATTCGTTCTAATTTATTAGCTGCGGCTGTGCTACGGCGTGCTCAATCAGTTCCGCTGCTTTCTAGCTGGCTTTTGTGTTTATAAAGAGCACAATTGAGTTTGGACAAGTAGTCATGCCTAATTCTTTGCCGTATCACTCAGGTACACGAAATTGAAATATAAAAATTCATTTTAGTCGAGGTATGACTGATTTTCCTATAGAGAGACTGATGGTAAATTAGTAATAAACCGGCTGAAGGTTACAGGGTGACCTAAAGGTGTTAAAAGTATAATTATGAATTACATTGGGACCTGGGATAATCTTTCCCTACCTATCACATGGATATTTAGCCTGATATTTTATATTGTAGTTCTAAGTCGATCAAACTACCTAGTAATTATTAGTAAGTATCAACTGGACTTTATTAACTAAAGATTTTCTCTAATTAAGTTATTTGGGAGGCATTGAGCGTAAATGTGCTTGCGCTGAATTTTCTGGGTTAACAAAACATGCATGGAATCGTATTTTTTGCGTCTTCAATTATATGCTCTTTAAATTATGTTAATAAGAGGGTGCCAAATGATTATTTTAAGAGAACACTTTAAAATAATGCGGTTACTCATTTGCACTAAATAATATCAAAGTATACAATACGCTTTATATTTATATACGCAAATATTACGCTTTGAGGTACGTGCGTGACACCGATTAAAGTGGAATAGATTAATAGCAGTTACTGTATGCAACACCTAAAAATGGGATGGCAGTAGTGTCACAAAATAATCAGTAATGCATTTTGAAAAAGCGGGTACGATAATGGGAATTTGCTTGTATGAATTAATGCTTTTGAAACTTATGTATAGAAAATTTTGAAGGTCATAATGTAGTAAAATTAGTAAATTATTTGAGAAGAGTGTTTAAAATTTCAATTGCAAAATTTTTCCAGTCTAAATTGAATACCAGATTTTTCTCTTGCGCAGTTCTAACTTCTTCTGTGGACTCCGGATTTGATAAGAAATATATTTTAAGTAATAAGTACTGTGTCTCATCCAGAACATTAGAAGCGAAAGTAATGATGAGTCTGATATTTAACGCAGTCCTGTAGGTGAAAGAAACAGTTTTGGCTGAGTGAGGCAGGGAGAGGAATGAAATAGGGTTCATGGATGGAATTGAAGGCAATGGACTTGTGCTGAGCTTAAGATGGAAATTCAACATAGAAAAGGCAATTAGCCGGGATGAATAATGATACAGGTGCGTAATTCTGTTTGAAAAACTACGCTAAACTGTAGTTTCCCGCAACGGAATACGGAACTAGCTTTCCGAACAGACTTTGTGTGACTATTTTTACATATTTTTTTATTTATTCACTTAAATAAATCAATATATTGCCGATATCAGAAAATGTAAAATTACCTATCTTTTTCATTAAGTTTAAGTGCAATGGTTATTCGAATAAAGCTGATTTGTGATGCTATTTGGTAACATTTTTAACCACACTTGAATAAAAGAAAATTTAAGTTTCGATTTCCCTCATTATTTTGTTTTTTTTTCATGTTACTATGTAGCCTGTTGGATACATTTAGCTCAGAGATTTCGTTTTACTTGAAAAAGTGTTTTAACAAACTATCAATACTGCGCCTCTAAAGTGCTATTCCTAGATTACAACGAAAATAACGCTTTCTCTATTTAGTATTAAAACTTATTTAATGGCATCTATGGTTTAGGTATCTGCTGATTATTCTTGGATATTTTCCGAACTGATTGGAATAGTTTCCGTTAGGCGAAATTCTTCCGAAAAGGTTTTTATTCATCACCGAACTTTACACTCACCGTTAGTATCATCTGTCCAATAGCCTAAATCGTTCCAAAGTTTGGTGTTCTGGAAGTTCTCATGTACTCCAAACCAATTCACACCTAGTATTCCTTGCCTGAAGGCTATGGTAAATTCCACGCAAGGAAAACTTTCCTTCTAAACTTCTCGTAAAAGGCGTAGTGCCGTGGAGGAGAGTGGTGAGTTGTCGACAACGGGAAGAAAGATTTTCCCATTCCGCGGGCGAGCGAGTTTGGTTTCCAGATGATTGGGCCAGAGTGCAAGAGGAGGTTTGGGGCATTCTTATATCGCCGATAGAAGTTAGGTGTCTATATTTTTATGGGTGCCGCTTGTGGCTCTAAGGTAGCCCTTGAAACCTCTACCAATGGGACCTTGAATAATATAGTTGGGTAGCAGGTTCCTTAGGGATTCAGGGTTTGAGGGGAATGAGAGAAAGAAGGTAGACAACCACCCTTGATTAAATGCTGGCGTGGCCGAATGAATAAGTACCTCTGAAGAGGAAATGCCGGCCAAACTTGTTAGTAGAGAAGGGGAATCGACGAAATATAAGAACTTACCAAACTTGTATTGATATTTTAATAAGAATAGGCAGTTTTGATTGAAATAAAATGGTAAGAAATTTCATAGTCTGATAAAAGAAGACATTTCTTTGTTATAAATGATACCCATGTGATGACAAATAGTCCCTAAGTAACTATCAAAGTTTAAGGTATGATTCATTTTGTAATTTTTCATTTTTCATTGGGATATGCTGATTTAAAAAAATACATTTTGTGCAGAGTATTCCGCATATTTACAGTAAAGTTAAAAAATTATTATGCAGTTTCCATAAAGTAGTATTTGTAGATTTCAAATAAATTAAAGCATTCTGTGTATAGTTGCAAAACCTATTAAAAAGCGTCAGTTTCTATGCTGCAGTGATCCGCTGATATTGTTGGAAAATTAGAATATCTGAAAATATCTTTTCCTTACGAATTCTTATGCAAAAATCCAAATTCTTTCCCTAAAATTGTTCACAGAGAGGGTAAGCGGTTGAAGAAGTACGAGCGATCGAAATGAGAAATCGTAACAGTTCACTTAAATTGCCTTAAATTTGGATCAAAATATGTCATAAAGGTAGACGCTAGAAAAATGTAAGATAAGGAAAATATATTGAAAATGTTAAGGCTCAAATTTTAGATACTCTAACTAGGGGCAAAATAGATATCACCTTGAAATGTCAGTAAAAACTCATCTAAAGTTCATAAAAATGGATTCCTTCGACTACAGATATCTTTCATTTCACAATCCATTATCATTACATTCATCATAGTTCCTCATGAAGTGGCAAATGTTCCTACTGAGAAAGGAGCAGAGAATGTCAGAGAAGTTATGTTGTTACTGTGGAAATACTTTGTCACATACAGCAATAATTTAAAGCAATTACAGTGAAAGAAGTCTCATACGAAAGATGGAATCGGTGCTTATTGTACGTAAGTTTTACAATTGGAATATCTACCAAATGTCCTGCATGAGTCTCGTCATCAAATCGATGTCTCTATCTAACCACCTTAAACCTCTAAACTTAGCTTATAAATTTAAATTTCAGTGAAGTCCTATTACAAAATTTATAATCGATATCCAACTGATGTCTCTTCAATCAGCTCAGAAATTTAATCAGTTAAAAAGGAGAGTGGTCCATGCATATGACTTCAATGCGGTTAAAATACGGATTATAATTCAAGAATCGGCAATAAGGATGAAATTATTAAAAATTGATGACGATGAATCAAAAATTAGAAAAGGATATAACTAAAAAAAGGGAAAAATGTTGAGTCTCTCGCATAACTGTTTTGGAGCATTGCTCTCTCTTGGATGTGCAAGATGAGAACGTTGCGAACCTTGCAACCTTGCGAACGTTGCAAGGAAGCGAAACGGTGGAACAAGTTAGAGATACATGGGATTATTTCCCTTAGCGATGCGGTAGTTTTATGTCCAAGCACCCAAGCTAATCTCACCAATTTTATATTTGACTATGCATGTATAGTGCACAGTTTGGAATGCACTGCAGATATATAAGGCAGATTTGTATCTTAAAAGCCTAGTGTCAAGGAATTTCAGCTTTTTCATTTTAAACGATTCTCCCCGTCTTTTCATTCCATCAACATTGGTATTGCCTGGCCAAGAAACACATATCTGCCTTCAAACCCCTTTTAGACGTTGTGGCTGTTCATAAATCCATGTCAGGAACACGTATGCCACTAATTAATTTTCCATTAAAGCTTCTTGAAAATAAAATCTGTGGGTGTCAAATAATTTTATATCGCTTTGAAATCTGCTATTCCCAACACCTTGGTTCGGCGTAATTATAGCTCGGAAGGGATTTTTATAAACTCGCTTTCAATGCTTATTATCACTCTCTCTGTAAGACCGTATAATTCCTGTACATAAAAATGTTCGAAAAGGCCTTGGAAGGAAACATAATTCCATGCTTCCATAAAGGACCAACCTCAGCTCTAGTATTCGAATACTAAAATTACGGAAAACCTCCCTGCGCAGTGAGCTATCTGTGGCTGACAGTGACTTGTAAAAGGGATGAGGGATTTGAATGAAAAAGTTGCCAGAGTAAGTTGGTTCCCGAAGAGGACCAAACCTGTTCCTGTCACGTAACTCCACCTCGTCTGAACTGGTGAATAACTGAGGTCTCACCGCTCCATTCAAATTGCTGGCCGCTTGCCTTGAAAATTTTTAAAGGAGACATATTAAAACGACCTGCTGTCATGCGTATAGCTTCAAAGCCTAGAGTGGAGCTAACCAAACGACCAAGGGGAGAGCATAGAGGAGGCCCGATTCCATTGTAATAGAATGCTGATTTTTGTTGCCGCTTCGGTTGTATTTTAATCAGCTTTCGAAAATGCCCCAAGTGCGGTAATGAGTACTATACGATACACTTTTTCCAATATTTTGTAGTGCAACGTTTGTTATTGCGGGGAATACAATCGAACAGCTATGAATTTCATATATCACATGATTGTGTATATGAATTTTGCTTAACACCACCAAGTTATACCTTGTTTCCCCGAAAAACTCGGATCACTTTGTCCGTCAGCGACGCGAGTGGCGACTTTTGTAAACCCATTTAAATGCGTGGTGCATGACAACACATTTAGAGGCCGACTTGAGGATCCTCTTGTGTAATATTCGTGAAAACTACAATACGTTTCTGTCCCACGTTAGGTAACTCATCGCTTTCCAAGCATTTACGCTTCTCCAAAACTTAAAGATTGACTGAGTTTCTGGAGTTGAAAAAGCCGAATACTTTTTAGGCATTTATCCCGCTTATTTACTTTTTGTTATCCGTTTTTAATCACGTGTTAAAACATTTTGTTTTAGCTGCGTATATTGTTATGTTAATAGATATTTCGTGGCAATTGCAGCTTTTATCTTCAGGAGGTCCAAACTCCTGAGGACGCTCTTTGAAATGGCCGCGAAAACTAGGCTGGCAACGCAACAGAACAATTGAAAACGACTGTTTATACGCGCTGCATATCGCGTTACAAAAACGTATGCACCGAGTTCCGTTTTTTATTCCTCAATATACACGTCAGATACAATATAATAACTTTTCTCTCTTTGTGGGACATCCAGCTGATGGGTAAAAATCGCATCTCGAGATGGTATGTGCATTGTTTTCTCATTTTCCTCATCGAATAATTTATTTAAACGAATTTTTACGGACATCTCTTACCCTCGGGCCCTTACTTTTTTCCTCTCCTGGCTCCCTGAAAAATTTTGCCAATAGAGAAATCTGGTCAATTTCTCGGACACATGCAACTAATGAAAAAAATTAAGATAGATATAGGTATATAAGGAATTTTCAGTCATTTAATTTCGCCAGTTTTCTGGACCTTGAGGATTATATCACAGTTACATTCGGCTCCAACGCGCGTCGTGAATTTAAAATATTAATGTAAGATATTGGGTACTACCTGGGTGGTCGACAGAAAGGCGTGGAGCTGGAATGAGATTTAAAAAGTGAGTACGTTCCTGTCTAACGAATTTTATGGTGGTCATACATAGTGTTAGGTGCATACAGTCGTATCTCACGTAACCAGGTACCTCGTTGATCAAATTCCCCACGACAAAGAAGCTGGTGTTATATTTTTATTCTATTCCCCTATTCTTCTTGATAGAAAACATCATTGTTTCTCTCACTTCAAGAATAGAAGTCGATACGCAAGATTCACTTTTCCGTTGAAAGGATGGCTGTCAGACTCCTATGTGAGCTACAAAGCGTATTATTTGGAATGATCTATTCCATGCAATTGGTCTACGAGCCGGAAGAAAAATAAAATTTGGGACGAGCAGAAACGGTTTTCAAAGGAGATTTGTGTACCTCTACTTTATCTTTTCTCAATAAAACTCTATGATTTTTCCATTGAGAAGAAGTTTGTTACTACGGAAATTCCTCATAATTTTATTCTTATACAAGGGCATAGAATTATGGGAAACTCTCCCACTAACTCCGTCTACGGATAGCCCTTTTGCCATATCACGGATGGAATCATATTAATGGAATGTTTAAAGATTAAATTCATTTATTGTAGTTATTACATATTTATTTCATTATTATTAATATTGGTGGTTTTCATATAATTTATTATACGTAAAATTAAAATATATTTTGAATTATCAAAATTAAATTTGTATCTGTAATTGCATTATCCAATTTCAATTTTATCTCTATTTTTAATCTCAAATACAATTTTCAGATATTTCAATGTTGGAAAAAATTGTTTTTGTTAAATCACCTTGTTTATACAAAATCATCTGTTTAAAAACCCAAAATATTGTATTAGTTACGTTAAAATTGAATAATATGGTTAAATAAGTTATAAAAACGAGGAATTTAATGATAGATATTGAAAAAAAATTCTTCCCATATAAATTCAAAGAAGATTGATTGAAGTAATAAATATGGTTAATTGCATTCAGGCCTCTTTAAAATAGAATGCTGAGCTAAAATATTTTTGTTGTACATGTGCAATTAATGAGCATAAAAAGAGATTATTGTCATCGAATTTATTGTTTGAAGCAGCGTGTATGAAGAAAAAAACTTAAATTTTCATTTTATATAATTTTAATCAATTTCCACGAGTTCAGAAAGTAATAAAGTATCGTATTTCTTCTGGCAAAGTATCTTAGTCCTTGAATTTCATCATAGTTATTTCATTAAAGTTCTTTTTATATTTTTTGCTATTGACCTTTACAAATAACTGTGATTGCCCTATTTAATTCTTTCTTGTTATTTTCTTTGTATATGATCCCTCTCTGCTTCTATTTCTTTTAATTTGGACTATCATATTCATACGTCCAATCGTTAAATAATCTTCTCAGGCCTCTGCTGAGAGATCGTTTTGACATAGAGCTGGTTTACTTTGCTTCTGCTTACCAAAATGAAACCAGGATTTGCAAATTTAAATCTATAATTAGCGAAGGAAAAATTTAAAATCATTGCACCAAAATTTTATATATCTTTTCACTCAGAAATGTTGGTATATTTAAATGATGGTAACAAATATACTGTTCAGATTTATATTAATATACTCAATATTCAGGTCAATTGTGTTGCGCAACAAACCCCATGCTTGGATGCAGAAGTTTAATAGTAATACGATCCGAAAACCACGACAGCACAGTAGGTAACCACATAGACCTTGAAAATAAAGCCATAAAGCAAAGGCGAGAGTTAAGATACTAACGGTAAGCCAGACGGTAAGTTTGGTACATTTACAATCATTTATATTTTAATTTTCTTATAGTCCCTCTAAACCTTTTTCTTTGAGTGTTAAATATGCTCTGCTAGACGTTTTGTATAAATTTGTTTCCTTTGATGGATATTTTGAAATAGGGTTTAAAGGTGCACATGCTTCATCCATTGGGGAGATCACATCGAAAAAATTAGCAACCATAAGCACGTGAAAATTATCTTTGAATTTTCCTGGGATACGTTATGATGATTACGATAGCTGTGATGAAATAAACTGGCGAAGAATTCTACAGTAAAAAGTTAAACTCATCAACCATAAAAACTATTAAGTCACAAAAATTTATGCCATTTTCTTCAAATATTTCTTAGTTAACGCAATAATGTTTCTAGTACTAGTTTGAGGCTTATGATTTCATGTTGTTGCGATTTATAGCAAGTGATATCGAAACGATTTTCTTAATTTTTAATACAACGTTAATCATATTATTTAATAATATTTTTCGATATGTGCATTGAAGTAAGTGTCAGTAAAAAAACCTTTATATCTATTAAAAGAGAATTACAGATTGCTTTCCTTAGTTTCTCTGGTGAAAGTGATATAAAAAACAGGAAAAAACTAATTTTCGCTTAATGGGAGTGTGTACTCATAAGTGTCTTCTCTGAAACATATATATTTATATGGTCTTAAAAGAGTATCGAAATGATTTTCATTGAAGTGTAAAAAATGTCATTTTTACAAGTATCAGTGCAATTCAAATCCCTCGAACAACACACCGCATTTCATTTACCAACATGTGTTTTTGATCACTATTTTAGAGTGAATCACATCAAGTAAATATAGTTACCTTAAGTATAATCATAATAATAACTTTGCATTTCCGGAGTTATTTCAACCGGTACATCCAATGTATATTAGCCAATTTGAATAGTATTTGGTGATGTTTTAGATTAGCTTAGCTAACTGTTTAACGTAATTAAAAACTGTAGACATACTGAGTTATTATTATCAATGTATTAACAATCCACGAATTGACGGCTGAGCTAATCCGATAAATACTTAAAGTATTGTTTGTTTAGCAGCAATGATCTTGACTTCTCTTCATTACTGAACAAAGTCATTCAGTCAGATTGAAGAAAGAAAAAATGTTGGATTTGCTAAATATACATGAAAAAAGACAAATTTAATAATTCTGAAAGAATTTCGACCTATTTGATATTATAGTATGTTTTCATCTTTACCTGAACAATATTCTCGTGTCTTAGTTGTCTAAGGAGGACCATTTCGCGTAGAATCTTCACCGAGACCTTCTTATAGCAGCCAGACGGCGATCCACCCGCGCTCTGACACTCCCGGAAGTCCAGCCCATTGAGGTTCACCGTCTTGATTGCAACGTCTCGACCCCACAATTTGGCCCGATACACGGCCTTCGTCCATCCACTGGCCAAGAATTCAAGGTCCGAAGCGGATTGTACTGCTGAGCACTCGAGGGCTTTGGTGCCACCGAATCCAACTCCTGCTGGTCTATCGTCTTCGTTTTCACCGGTATCGTTTCTCGTATCGTCGCCGAATCCGACCTTGTGCGAAAGCAAATCGGAGAGGTTACCGGCCGCACCGCTCCCGACTCCCGAGGACGAGTCGGATGACTCGTCGGCGAGGACAGCGTGTCGGAGCGTGATAGCTGACCGGCCGTTGCCTCTGCCTTCGCCGTCTTTACACGCCCTGTCGTAGGCGGCCTCCTCCCTTACCGGGTCGAACCCGGGCCAGAAGAGGAACGTGATGGCCATTCCGAAGAGGCAGCCGTACGACACCACACAGATACACATGACTGCTGAGTACGGGCACACTATCATCGCGGTCTTGGGACGGGCATTGCCGGGTGTAGTACACTTTTAGAGTAGGGATTCTCTAGAGAATTTACCTGATTTTTATGAGTCTCTTCGAGGGATCTAAAGAATTATTAAAACTTGGAATGTACAGATTGAAACGGTGAAAATACATTCACAGTTCTCATCCTAGGGATATTATGGCCGTGCTATCTATCTTTTCGCTGCCATGTATCGCATCTCGTATAACCAGTTCCTGTGCGGTATCAGTTATGTCCCGGAATTGAAGAGCGTGCTTCCCTTTCCTTCTTCTACGGGAGTTAGCCTTGTACGGAAATATTGCAGAAGGTGGAAGAGCACCAGCTGACTTCAAGGAGTCGGGCTCGACTATGGAGACCACGGAAGCTATGGTCTGGTCGTCAAAGCGAAAGGAGGGGTGGTTTCCCTCACGAGGGGAGCCGACGCGGCGCCTGCGCCCTGATGATCAGATTTAAAGGGGATACTTTCTCTCGGAGTTCGGCAGTTTTACTCATAGCGGGAGATGCCTTGAATCGGAGGAGCAGAGGTCCCTGAGTTGGCGTAGTGTGGCTGTGAAAATTTCGCCCCAACGGGTTCACGCTAAATATGCCTGTATCACTGTAAACTACCGTCAACAGTTTTTAGGTGTTTTCAGGTACATATATAATATAATGGATATTTAATTTACCTCATATGACGATAATATAAAAATTATTTTTTTTACATATAATTAAATCTCACGAACGTTTTCAATGCATTTGTGTCATCTTCCGTCACAGCTCCTTGAGATTAAGCTATTTGTTAAAAATTGCCTGTGATATTTTTATTATTATCGGTTTTACGAAAAACATCACCATATTGATTGGAATTCCTTTTTTTCACCCCAATGATGAGCTGTTTCACCACCCTCGGAATTAATGCTAATATTTGCGCTTACTATGCAATGCAAGTATTAGCTGTAATGATTAATATGAACATTGGGAAGAAGAAAAAAATAATGAAATAAACATCCATTGAATCGGATTGATGATGTATTTTTACAAAGTTACGACATTTATTGTCACTTATTTCAATATAGAAACATAAAATCCAATAACTGACTTGAAAATCAATGTTTCTTAGCTTTATTTAGCAATACTTTTTAGCGATTGAACTCTCTTTTCAGCACTTATTCCAACTATTATTATTACCGTACCCTACTTTCACACGACGTAGAACCTCGTTTAGAAAAGTACTTCATTTTCTAAGTGGGCAAAATAGTAACGAATGATTTGAACAAGGACTTGAAAACCTCTATCGTCGAAATTGCATGCTAAAAAAAAAGAACGTACAGGGGTATTTTCGAAAAATTTCGGATCAGCCAAGTGAATAATAGAACCAAAAATGAGTTGCCTCATTACAATTATTTTTATGAGATACTATCCACTCTCTATCTGTATCTCACATGTCTTCAGTCGATTCCAGCGCTTTATCAGGGGAACAAAAATAGTATCCATGACCGTGTAGAGAATACAGTTCCTATTAGCCATTCTCAGGTTTTTTGAGTTCATCCACTTTCATGAGAGAGTTTCGCCACTATCCCCAAGAAAAATACTTCTATCGATCTCTTATAAAATTGAAATTAGCAGTCCTGAAACTTCATTTCCGCAAATAATAATATAATGTAATAGTGCAAATGGAAGGTCTCGGATGAGTCACACATGACGGATTATAAGAATGCTAAAGAGTATACTTAAGTAAATATGAATAGGTTTGCTCATAGGGACATTTTTATTAAGGATAGATCGATGTGTCAGACCAATCTCAGGATATCTGACTAATTATGATGAATTTCTTCCGCATCTATCAATTTTATATTTTTTTTGCTCGTCTGCTGTCTATTTTCGTTTTCTCCACTGAATTCATATGAGTATCGCACCTTGAAGTCAATTCAAATCACGCCAGAAACTCTCGACACATTCCATCCCTTGTCTCCGCAGCCCTTAGAGCGCTACTCTGCCTTATGTATTTTTCCATCATTTCAATCTCCTCCTGGCATAACTATTCCATTTACCGGCTCCCGTTCAATCCCCATTCTCACTCAGGAAATACTTCTCGACGTTTCCCAAATGTCTTCTACGGAATTCAATTTCATATTGAGGCTGACTGTCTCTGGAACCGTACGTCCACCTGCTCACCTACGTTATGTGAGCAAGGTTTTGAGTGTTTTGAGTTGGGAATTATTTGCGACACCGAAGGAAGATATGTCCATCAATGAGAATAAAAAGAGATGGTTAGAAAAAAGGCCGACTAGATCAAAATTTGGTGCAAAGAACAAAAGTTGAGAAATAAGGTGATACTAATTACAAAATAACATCACTGCAAAATTTATCTGCGGACAAAATCCACTAAAATATTGCTCACCTATCACCAGCGGGTTTTGCCTGTTATAGCATCTTTAGAGTTTTGGTGCATATTTAAGGTATTAACAACTGTAATTCAATAAATTAAAACAGATATACTCAGGGTATACATGTGGGTGAAAAACAATGGAGGATAATATGACAGAATCGCTACAAGGTCTTATCCAAATTTCTAATAGAGAGCTATTAGCTAGTGATAATATTGAAAATATTAAAATGGATACGTGGAATGGACTTTTAAATACATCCTCGATCGATCCGATTGGCATTTATGCCTAAGTGAACGTTTGTAATGCGTATGGGTCAGTAAATATTTATTAACATATATATTAGTAAAGATTTATTAACATATACAACATTTTAGTCGATTCAATGGCGAAAATAACTTGTTACTTGGGCAAAATGTTTTTGAATACTGTCAAATAGGCCGTTGATAAATAGCTACAGAAAAAATTCATAAATATTCTATCGCTTATTATTTTTTTCTAGTTTTGCATCAGACTGATTTGGGCAGGTTGCGTCCCTCGAACTTTATTTTGTACAAAAGTTTAATACTATCCAAACTTCTTTAGATCATGATTTGTTTTTTTCCGCAATTCAAAGAAAGGATCTCGGTGGAGTAAATGCACTAATTAAAACTCTCCTCTTGCAAACTAGGGTTAGCAACGATTCAACAATGGTTTCATTGTGGTGCACAGAAGCGTACCCGCAGTGTGCACTCTGGGGTAGTATATTTTGATCGCTTCCCTTTTACGCGAAAGAATTCCCTCCCCTACCATCGCTTACTTGCCATATCACCTTTTTTTCCTATTAATTTGTGTTAACATATTTTTGAAGCCACAGCAGCAAGATAAAAACGCCAGTAACACGAGGTATATTTTTCCCCGGTCTTATTTTTTCTTGCTCTTTGTCAGTTTAAATTGTCACGCATTTTACCATATTCGTCGCGAATAATGAGATAATAATCACACATCGTTTACAAAACTTACTTATTAATGAATAAAATAATTTGTATTACATTAATGCGACGTGCAACGCATTCAAAAGTAAAATCCAATGTTTATTTTAGTTTGCTGACCCTAATGGTGATAATAATGATTAGCATTTAGCTTTCAATAATAATTATAAAACTGAAAATACCACTGCACACTGTAATTATTTGAAGCTAAATTACTAATTTCATTTTTTAAACGTATTCAACGACTTTAATATGACGAATTTTCCAACGTTATTATTAGCCTATACCTATTGTAATTCAGCAATTTTATTCATAATGATTACAATTAAGTTGAAAACATTTAATGTAAAAAAGTTATGAGTGAAACTTTACTGTCTCGTTTTTCAAAATTGGCCTTATACACTAGCTTTCATTCAGAAATTAGAAAATAAATCTAAATTTTCACCTGTGCGCGTTACTGCGTGCAAAGTCACTTGTTCCATGCTGTGCGTATCCTTAAATTCTTATAATATTTCTATTTCCTTTCGTGGAAGGAAGAGATGGCAGAGGAAATGTGGGGATTTTCTCAGGTGAAAATGGGTGAGGAAAATAAAGGATATATTACATGGAGAACCATGATGATTACCCTGGGTAACGTAAAAGGGAACTTTTGTTTATGCAATTTCATTGGTTGGACTAACTTGGAGTGGGGAGGTAACAGATATATGTACCATTATTGGGAAGCAAAATTTGGAGCAAAGGATGAATAATGGAAATGAAAGGAAATGCTGGGCATGGAGGGAATTTGAGGTTGACTTATCGGGTAGCAGGTGGGAAATCGAAATTATGCGTTGGAGTAATGAGAAAAGAGTAAGCCGATGAGTATACGACGTTATAAATTAGGCGTTAGGTTAAGGAGACGCAGACATGGATTTAAAGGGAACACTCAATCCTTCGAGAACATCTGCATTATTTTGGAGTGCTCAGTATTCAGATATGTACATGGATATCTTTAGCCTTTCCTGAAGGCCGTGGAGAGAGGCTCGTAGCGAGGTAGTTAGGTTTGCTTAAGTTTGAGAGGGTTACGTGAAAACTCGAGTCAAAGGCATTAATCGGAGATTGCCCAGAAAAACGATCTCATATCATCTCATGACTGATAATGAGTATTAAATAAAAATAAAGTTATAAAAATGTATTCAAGTTTTCACCAGTTAATTTGATGCAGAAGATCCAGTGTAATCAATAATTTGACTCTTATAAACAGAAATTCATTATCCTTATCTATGACGTCATTTATTCCATAGCTGATAATGCTTCAGGTGAACTATCCCTGCTATAATGATGAAAAAAATATTCTTCAAACATAAAAAATGTATATGCGTTGGTTGGGTAAGATATTGGTAAGAGGATCAAAACTTATCGTATCATGAGTCAAAATGCAAAGTAATTGGTAAAGGTCATGCAGAGGTATATCTCTTTGCGTATGAGGTCGAATAAATGGCATTATTACAATAGAATGCTACAGAAAGGTGTTTTCGTATGGTAATCTTTCACACTTTTTTCAGCGTAATTATTTCTAAGGACTTAGGATTAACTTAAAAAATATGTAATTGAAATGAGTTCTTTTGGAAATATTAATGATTAATCGATGGGTAGTGGCCTAAAGTTATGAAATTTCACCATAGCCTTGAAGGCAAGTTTGTATCGTATGTAAAAGTATCGGAACTAAAGGCGTTTTCTTTAAGTGAAAGAGATAGAAAAAAGCTGATTTATAACTAACGTCTTTCATTTTGGCCAACTCTTGCTGCCCACCTGTGAGGCTCTTAGCAGTGACTTTTACTGTTATTTTCATCTTTTACGTTAATTAAAATTTAACTTGAATACATTACGAGTGCAGGTTGCTAAAATGGCTCTCGTGAAGCATAATTATGTTGCCATTAATATGTCATTAACGTATACAAATAGTGATTTTTTGTGATTCAGTCGTAATTGTTGCCCAAGTAATTTTTACCTACATGTGGATGAAAAATTTACATTTGATGAAAATTAACAGAAATTAAAAAAAACTCTTTCCCCTGTGGCATATATTAAAAGCTTATTAATGAGAGCTAGAGATAGGTACGGTGTGTAACGCATTGAATCCTAACTCTAATCGCTAACGCAGTAATATGATACAACAAAAAGATGAAAAACCTATCCGTCGCTCCAGGAGTTATTTCACCATCTGGGTAATATTGATCCTATTTGGGATCTATATTCAATAGCAATAGTCACGAATGGTGAGATAAGCGCTGGTGATTGGATAACGTTTTCATTTCCCCTATGGCATAATTACCATTGATTTTGGAAGGGATTCAGTGTGGTCGCTTTTGGAAACTTTATTTGAATGGCTGTCAACCTGGATTCATGCATCCTCTTTCATTTTTCTTTGGCATAATACACTTAGGGTTTTGACCTTAGTCAACAAAGAAGTCTCTAATGAACTAACTAACCCAATAAACTTTTCATTCAGATTTCGTACTTAGTATCATTACGTTGGCTAAAGTTCTTGTTCATAATGAAGCGTCGTGGTTATTTATTCGGTTTAATTATTGCTTTTATAACATCAGTATGTAAAAATAAGTCAGAGGGAAATATATGAGAAAACATGTGATGGATAATGGGTTTGAAATCACTATTTAAAAAGGGTAAGTACTTGTAGGTGAAAATAAATTGATGGAACAAATTTTTCTATTATTCCATCGATCAAAATATAAAAAGTTATTATGAATAGGTCATGCCTTCGGTGCATTCAACCGGCTCAAATATAAATGGAAGTACAAACATAACTAGAGAGAGCTCGCACAAGAGTTCTGAGAATTTCTCCCGGTGAAAGTATAATCTTTGGTTGAGCGTGCGACTCATACAAAGTTGATTCGGGTGCGTATAAAGCTTAAGGAATCTGAGGGTGAAAGGTCAAGGGCTAAGAGTGGGTCCTTATTTACGGCACCCGTGTCCTTTGCTATCCGTACCCTACCCGCTCCCCTAACCCCACCTCACCTATAAGGACTTTTTTATACGCCCCTTCATTTTTGGAGTGACTCCTAATTAACTACTTGACCGAACTTCGCGGTGCTGCTTGTTTTTTTTCCTTCCTCTCGGCTCTGGTTTTCTCTCCTTTGAAGGCGTCCGGCCCAAGCAAACTGGAGTGTCACAATTTTTTTGCGTGTTTTTTTTCAAAAAATTCCGTTTTTAAACTGAGTAAGTTCTGCTGCCCCTAGTGAACAAATTTACCTCTAATAATAATAGCATTTAGGAATAGACATTGCCACAGACAAATGATCACTAATCTAGCCTAATCCATTGCCTATTAATTTGCATTTTTTGCGTTAAATTAGACCATGAATAGGTAATTGTGCATTCTACATCATATGTGTAAGTGCTTAAAGAAGGTAGTAGTAGAAGAAGAGAAGGTAGCGTGGAGAAGGTAGTATTAGGTATAGTATAAGGTTAAATCAGTTGTAACATTTACCATAAAGGATTTTTCTCCATAACTTTGAAGTATTCGGTAAGAATGTCTCTGAAGAAATTAATATGAAAAAATGGACTTTCTTCATGGATTTACTAATCTTATCATGTGTATAAAGCTTTCAGGTTGTTTTTTTCAAAATCCTAGTGGCTCTTCCGTGAAGACGTAATTATGTTTCGGGGTAGACAAAAGAAGATCTTGTATTTTAATATAAAGTCGAAGGTAGTTTATCGAATCACTTGAAAAAGGTAGTTGATTTGAGTTACCGTTAATGTTAGATTGGCTTGTTAATTTTTTTCTTATCCTCCTCAGTCATACTCGCGATTCCATTTTGTTAGTCTGATTACCATCACATTAGGCAAGACTGCATACATAAATTCTAAAAACCTTGCCTACAATATGCAGAAAGATGGAGCCTATGGTACCTAAGTGCAAGTCCTATGAAAAAATTAATTCCTTAACGCTAAGATATTCCATCTTGATGTAGACTGAAAAGCAAGAATGATGAGTATTACGTAAGAAAGAGACGTATTTTCCTTAATTCAGTGGAATTTTAATATGAATTTGTTTGAGTTTCCAGGTATTACCTTCTTTTAGAAAAAATAATGTGTAGCCAAGAGATTACCAACAGTAATAAAAATTCAGCTTTGAAAGAAATTTTAAAATTTTCTCATCGGAAATTTTACATCCCGCGTTTTAGTCATTGATTATGGTGAATGGTTTAGGCATTATAATGGTGAATTCTCTTATTAAGAATATTTTAAATACTGGAATTTCGTATCTGAAATATCTATTATGAGAATTTTTATTTTTCTGGGCGATGCTTGAAAATTCATCATAGATCTATTACAGAATTCTCTGGATTTTTTTTCTGCAGCTGCAAGACTGCCTTATCCTTTCGCTTCCATTGATGATTTAGAATGTCCAATTATTCACGATCTAATTCATGTAGGTAGTGATTAGCCTAGCGTAGTGCTCATTTGTCTGTGATAATGCTTATTCCTAAATACTATAGTTATAAGAGGTAAATTATGATTGTAAGGTCACAAATATGCATTCCAGTCAATCTGGTTCAGTGCAATCGTTGTTATAATAATAGTGCCAGGAAATTCTAAAATTAAGCGATTAATATAAAGAGCAATTTAAGTTAAAAGTGAGGTTGAAATCTATATTTTAGAGCCTAATTCTATATTTTTTATCTCTGGGGATACGATAAGCATTATGAAATTGTACACCTCAGTTATTTTTATGCTAAGTTTACGGTGCGAATGATATGACTGCATATGCCCTGAGAAGAACTACTCGAAAGTTCATTACTTCACCATATTCACCGTTAATTATCGTTCAGTAAAACTCCCACTAGCGCTCTCCCATTCTACATATCTAATCTCATCTTCGTTATGACGCAAAGACCACAGCAACCTTTTTTCAATGACTCATCCAATTTCCCCTAATTCCCTTGTATCCTTTTCCTCCTGACAATTTTGGCTCTCGTTCTGCCATCAAATCAGTCCACGTGTGTCTGTTCTGCCCTCCTATCATTTGCCATAGCATTCATTATGTTCAGTAGCAATGGGATAGTACGGTTTTTCGGTACACGGAAGTCCATCCGTATCCTTTCTGTAACGAATCGCAAATCAGGGCCGCGGAATGTTAAAGAAAATTGTCCGGCTGTGCAAAGGATATGAATTATTGGAAAATGGCCAGTAATAATGTTTTTCCCGAGTCCGTCAATTGGATATTCAATGAGTCGTTAACGCGGAAGCCACCGCTTCAATATTGCAGGCTCACAGTTCTGAGGGTCGGTATGTCCCCGATTTGATAATGTTCGCTAATTGGCACTGGGAAGGCACATTCATTTAATTTTCATTTTAGCTCTTTCATTCCATTGAGGTCGGACATCGTCTATTGTTACAATGCTTCAATTGGTCGTTAGTGGATTCTAGTTCGCTCTTGGTTCGTTGGTTTGGATTCCGCAAGCAATTAATGAACATTTGAGTTGATGAGGTTTGTTTCGCGACGCATAGAAAATTCTCGTTGTCGTTCTCATTGTGATTTAAGTTATCATTGGCACTGTTAATATGGTGAAATATAATTTGTACTAAAAAAAATTAAGTGCCTATTTAAAATGTGGCACAGGCTTTTCTTCCTCAAATGGGCATTTACCGCCTAGTTTTCTGCGTTGAATTTTAATTTTATATACTCCCTTATGGTATTTCAATAAATATTAGTAGAAAATTATTTAATCAATGTCATTGAGCGTATTTGGAATCGTAAAGCCTTCTGCTGTACATTACACAAAGCAAAGTCGCATTTAATCTACTTTGTATATCTTTTTGTACGATACTTTCTAATTCTAATATATATTGTCAAAATTTACTATACAATCCTAAGCTAATATTAAATTCACCTTATGGATTTCATGCTGATGCGATACATGCTGGAACTTCTTAACCAGAAATAATTTTTTAAATATAATATTCCAATGAATGGATGATTACCATAAAACTGATTTATTGATGCCAGTTATGGTTATATTTACATACAGTTAGTTATCTAATTACTTAATTTCCATTCAACGATAGTGCTCATATGAATCAAAGGTACAATAAAATTATCCATTCATCAAGGAAGGCAATGCACTTACCTAAAGTAGGGTAGACCACTCAATTTTTCATGATTAAAAAGTCCATTTTGGAATTAATCTGTGAATTTTTTTGGTATATTCCGTGTTTGGCTACAGAAAAAAATCTTTATTTTTTGTCATTATTATCTGATTCTCTTTTAAAATATTATTGGCATATTTTTAGGTTATGTAAAATAACTTGAATCCATCGAATTATAGAATTTATAGCTGCAATTGAAGTCTAGTCAATATTGCCAGTATTTCTAATTTGAATCGCACCTCAAAGTGGTATGAATGCAGTTATTTCCTGTACTGTATCACTTTCTTGGTCCCATCCTAATAAAAATCCAGTCAAATTGTTAAAATTAGTCAAATATCTAATGCCTAGCTAATATAGTTACTTTATAAAAACTGCTGTCTTTAATTACGTAAATGGATTGTTTCGCAAACATTTTAAGAAATGTCAGACAGTTACTCAGGATAGGTCTACTACTCAGCTTAATTGCATTTTCCACGTAAGATCATGAGTTGAAAAATAAGGAATGAATGTATTTTAAAGTACCTACCCAGTTGTAGTTGACTTAAGAAAAAAATAAAGTTCAATGCGAACTACGGTTTCAATTCAATCGCCAACACCTAATTTCAACTGACTTTACCAGTTCGAGAATTATTCAACCCTTACTCCTTAACTATTTCTCATTCTAAGCATTCCTCGTCTAAGATTACTCATTACAGATGCTTCATTTCAAGTTAAATTTTTACAATGAAAGTTAGTGGCGTCAAAAGCTAATCCACCGGTATGAAGTGCAGTGAATCGATAAGACAATTTTGTTAGGATCCAATTTCAGTGTTTAAGTAATCACGTTAAGAACTCTATGGAATAATATTCCATGAACGGTGAAATCTTTTTAGCGAAAGGCTCTGGTTAAATGTTATAGTTAGAGCAAGAATAATTCAGACAAGTTTAGTTTCGTACAAAAATTTCTACTTTGATGGTGGGGTTACATATATGGAGGTCTGTTTCACTGTTCCATGCACTTACTCACAAATTAATAATTTTATCTCAGTATGAGGATTTTTTATGCATAAGTAAGGGTTGTGTATGAATTTAAGGGCAGAAATGGGTGCACCAAAATGCAGGTGTGGGAACCGTCATTGATGCAGAGGAAAAAGGTTTCGGAGGCGGCAAGTGGCTATTACCATGAAATCCAGGATTAAGGACGAATCTTTCGAGGGAGTGTTGATGATTTAGTCCAAAGAATATGAGTTTTTTCATCATAAATCTATATTATTAACGGAACGGAAAACAATGGTGATCCCCGCCAGCATTACTAATTTTCATTTCCAGCAAGCACCCACACACACATCTGTGGGGCTAAATCTATGAGGGACGGGGGCTAAGGGGGTATAGGACACCCCCATGGAATCGAGACACACACTAGAGAAAATCGAAATTTTCGGATGTAGTCACTGAGTACAAAAGTATTTACTTATGTTTTCGATATATTTATCAAATTTTACGAATTGAAATACAAATAAACTCTAAACTTAGGGCCTATTTTACACACTTTTGGTGTGCAAAAATTCAGTTGCAGATTCAGAGAGGGGCTAGAGGGATTTTTAGCCCTCCATTCGGTATCCAATTGGCACTAGATAGAATGATAATTTTGTTTGGACCCCCACTACTGCTGGGCGTTGCTCCCCCCCTTTCCCTATCCTGCATCCTCCAATGAGACCCATAGCACCTAGTAAGTTAGAATTATGATTACTCACTATCCCGGTGAGAAGCACTAAATTAACTATAGAATTAATAACGAATGGTGCAAGAAATTTCTGACTGAGCATTTGCGAATGATACGCAAATGTATCGTACTGTCCACTTAATCTTTAATTCACGATATCTTTTAAATTTTTTATGTGCTGTTTCACGATAAATTTCCGGAAATAGTTGACTCCAGAGTTTACTAATTTAAAGGTACCATTTTGAATAAATGAACGCATATTTCACGTAATATTCTCTGAAGCCAAGAATACTGGGGTGTAAAGAAATGCGAAATTCGAGTTCGTAAATTCAATTTTCTCGCCTTACATTTGTGGATGCTTTTATTTCATAGTGTTTTAATATGAATATGCCAATGCTTACATTCATCACCTGATTTATTTTTTAAGGGATCAGCATCTGCATACGAGAATGTTTTACAATAAATTATCATAAGCTCGGAGTTGTTATTCCCCCACAGCGTTGAATTAATAATGCCTCCTAGTCACTACGCGGATATATCCCTGTATTAAATATGTATAGACACTAGTTATTTGAAAATCGCCTTTCGTCATCGACTTCCAACTTAAGTTACGGACATTTAAATTTCCACACGGTGCTTTTGAATCCGCACCTTTACTCGTAAACAGAAACCAATTGTCACTAGCTTTTGAAAACTATTGATTCAAACTAATTACTTCGCAAGCAAGTGTTGCCTATATATAATACCATTTTGGGAACATAACTGACACTTTAATTGCGGTTCCTCGGCTGCGTTCAGCTACAAAAAGAAGCATAAGTGGTATTTAGTGCAATGCTAGAGAATCAATTTAAAATAACATATTGTTCCCGCGTAGCACGTCGCTATTTTCTGTTTTTTATAGTGGCATATTGGTTTGTGTAAAAATCATACTTTCTTCTTGAACTTTTCAGGATGTGTAAAATAGACCCATGTGAACATTTAAATTTATCTTCAAATGAAAATGTTGCCTCTTAAAAATATTGTGATGACACTTTCTAATTATAGACACAAGCAAATTTTTGCAATGTCTGCAGTCTATGACCTGAAGATTTTAAGATGCTGGTTTGAATTTTATACGAAGAATGCGTCACGAAAAATGACTGGGCGAGCGGGCGTGATAGGTCCTGTTCATGGCAACCGAAGGAAAAGGCAATACCCATCACCATTCCATGGATTTCCCCCCCCCCCCTTCTCCGCCACTGCCCACGCAGACGAGGTTCACGCAAATGCAACGATTAGCGACTGGGAGCGGCGAAGTGTGAGGTCTGGCGCATGGCAATGGCTGCTATATACCTCCTTCCAAAACGCTTGCGCCCCGGACCTCGGCTCCATGGCAACAGACCCTCTAAATCCCTTAAATCCCTCTGTCTCCGCCACATCAACGCTTTTCCGCATTTCAGGGTATCATTTTCGGTCCTTTCATTAACTCACCGACCGTAATGCCATTTGATGAACTATGTGCATGCAGAAGTTTCACACATTTCCATATATACTTTTACTAAGGGTGGATTATCAATGAACTTCCCTGCCCACCGATTATTATTAACCGTTGTTGTCCTTTTACGCTCGATTTATAAATAAAGTTTAACCATAAAAATAACTGTAATATCAATTTGATGCATTGGGCGAAAATTTGAAAATAATTTTAATATATTAGGTTATAAGATCAAAATTTTATGATAATTTTTGCGGGGGTAGTTTCCACAGACTCTATACAAATTTTACGACTTTATTAAAGCATAAGTCTTGTACCCACTGAAATCCGTTTTGCTTTAAATTTTTAACTTGAGTGGTGAACTGATGTTTTGATGAGTTTTGTGTTAGGCCACGTTTGAGCATAATGGGGTGAATACGCTGGTTTCAACTTATTGGAGCGAATAATTAAAAGTAAGATTTAGAAAAATGAGATATCCTCTAGAAAATGGCATGGAGTAAATATATCTACGCTGCTTCCCGTCTTCGAAGAATTTTTCATTTCATTCTTCCACCAGAAATCAACTGTAGCAATTGATACTTCCTTTCAATTAGTTTTTCTCAGAATTTATTAGCAATAAGTTACTAGGAGTAAGGATCATTTGTATCCGTACTAGTTAATGAAATAAAGACTATTGGTCGGGCAAGGACGCACTTGTCCATCATTTCCATTCAATTGCTCTGGAAGGGGCTGTTAATATGTTACTTATTAATTGGGTATTGAAAGCTGTAACTATGATGCGGCAAAACCAGGTATACTTCTCCCTTTATCAACGAAGTCCGTAAATATACCATTTTAGATCCAGGGAAAATTTGTGATGGAGACATACTGACCGTTCACTTCTTGACCGCTCACTTTCAATTCTAAAATACATTAACTTTGGGTGCACAGAATCCATTTTCATACTTCCAAAATAATAAAAGACAGACACGACTTATATGTGAATAACCTTGTAATAAAAATTTTAATCATTTTTTAGCACCAAAGTCTCTATAGTCAAAACCTTTCCTCGTCATCAGGGTGAAATATTTAGAATTTTAGGTTCGTTAGCTTTCTGCAACCTATATTTCATAATATATCATTCACAATTATTTATGACGATGGATAAGTTAAGTCACAAGACTTTCCTAATTCATTAAATTTTTAGCCCACAGACTTTTTACATGGTTTTTCAGCAACTTTCTCGTTGAAAGAGGAGATTTGTTCACTTCGACTAGTATAAAAAGACTTTGTCTTTCTGCAGATGACTCACCGTTTTTGGGGTCCCACGCTCGGTAATACTTTCAACAAACATATGACAGAGCTTTTTCTATTCAGCAAACTGGAAAGGAGTAGGAGAATCTACTCAACGTTTCAATTAATATTCTTTTTGAAAGAGATGGGAAACTTGAATAAATTTAATTTCAACTCGCTGTGTTCTAGGGGGCGTAGAAAAACTATTAAAAATACTGGAGGAGGTCGGAAACAAGGCATGTTAAATTTGTGAGAACTTCACCGTTGGAGAAAAAATAAAAGAAATCTTCAATCTCAGCTTTGAGAGCGGAGATGAAGCGGCGATCTGTAAGAACGCATTTCCAAATTCAATGAGCCGAAAGATCCTGGAAATTACACTTTGAAAAGTAAAATTTTTTCCAAACTTTGCTGGTTACTCATGCACATGAAAGCTGCAAACGTCCGCTTGAATCAAGGGTAAAGCACACGAATGAACTCGGGTCGAATAAATTGCGAAATTAAACGTGAGAATCGTGCGGTCGCTAGAATTTCGTGCTCTCCTTTAACGAAACGAATAAGGACGGCGCAATTTTAAAAAATGAATGTCCTCTTCCACAGTTTCAAATATCCATTACATCAGGTTGCAACTTTGAAACGATATGGAACCCGAGTTGAATTCCGAAAAATAATGGTGAGTTATTCGGCCTTAGCTGTTTTGCCATGAGACTAATTCGGGCCATAGGGTTCGTTGTTCAAACTGTCATTTACAGCAATTTCTTAGCATATATTTCAATACGGAAAAAATAACCAAAGGGCATAGCTGAATAAGAGGGTGAAAAGTCCCCCCTCCGGGATTTTTCCCGTACTTAGGACATACGATTTATAGGACTATATTCCTCACACTACCAGCCGGCTAGAGGCCCACCAGAGCCGGGTGGCTGGAAAATATCATTTTTACTGTTTTTTATATATCTCGGAATAGAAAGAATATTTGTAATGTGGTTAGCGGCATTTGGAATATTTTTTAATTGAGCAGATGTCCATCTGTTTCAAAAATTTTCATCGAGACAAGGAGAAATGGCGTCGATTTGAAAATTTCTAACGCGTTCTCATAAAATATTTTTGAGAGGGCTACAAAGAAAAAATGTTTTCCGGTGGCGTTTCTAAATACCTTTCGGCTAGCCTATTGGAGAAAATTTTTAGGCAGTGGAACATTGCAAAAGAAATTAGGATAAGCGATTTTGGCCATTTTTTGCTGTTTTTTTCTATGTCCTGGCCCTGCATAGCACCCGTCGCATGCCATCTTAGATGTATTTCGTCCTCATACATATATCTGCTCCATTAAGAAGCTATCAAGTGCCGCAAGCCGCATTACGAATTATGCTTTCTAGTCCAAGATATCTAAAAATCAGTGAAAATCGAATTTTCGAGGTAGTTGGCCCTGGTGTGCCTCTTGCGGGCTGGAAGTGTGGGGACGTTAGCCTTACTTGATCCCAAATTGTATGCTCTAAGCAGGGGAAAAATCACGGAGGGGGGACTTTTCACCCTCTTATTCAGCTATGCTCTTTAGAACCATTGCATTGGGTCAATTTTCCGCAATGAGAAGTATAATAAAATGTTAAAAATACGCCAACCATCATTCCGGATCGTTCCTTTCACTAGGTATTCCCTGGATTGTCGAAATTCGCCTTCAGGTTTTTACTACATGGTAATTATTCTTAACACGCTCCAGTACTGTACATAGTAATTACATTGATACTATAAAATACAGTATTTTGTTCAACTCTGGGTTATAATTTTTATACAAATGGCTTGGACTTTGATTTTTCATTGCTAAGGTAAGCGTAAGTGGAGGCCAGGCATAGTTTCCTATTTAAATAATGGCATTTACTTCAATCCTTACACTCTAACTTTTGCAATTTTTCTAGTAACTTGATTCACGGTAGAAACTGGTCTTTTGTTTCGTTAACCACGATGTTTGTTCACTTGAACCGATATAAAAAACCGGATGGCTTTCGTAGGCAATTCATAATTAATATTTCATTTATCCGTCACAAAATAGACCCGTTCTACCTATTTTTATCGGAAATAAAATCTACCAATAAAATAAACTCAGGATTGTACCCGAAAGGCCAACTCTACTAATCATCCAAAGAAAATATTTCATGTACATGTAATACTATACCTTGCAATTATTATATGCTAAATTTGAATCTGGTAATGTGATAAAATTTGGGAGTGAAAACATTTTTTTCATTTTAGTTAGGAGTGCCTAAATACTGCAATTTAAATTTTCTTGCAAAAATATTTACTTAATTTTTTTTATTGAACCGAATAATCAATTATATATCAATATTTTAGGTTAAGTTTTCGCTAATGCATATAGTTTATACTTTGCATGCAATTTTAATACCATGTACGACCCGCTTTCTACAGGCAGCTTACATCAGCAACCAACGTTTTCAATTTGTATTTAGTGGATCATGACCAACGTAAAAAATGGGACGTGAGTCCAGCTTAAGAAATTATTAATTAACAACCATTTTTTCGGTGAATTGCAAGGGAGAAGATATTTATTATATAATGAAGTGAAGGGGATTTTTTTCCATTTTTATGACATTTTTTGGTTTTATCTAGCATATCACACTTACATCCGGCCACCAATTTGCCAGGATCTCTGCTTTCACGCTTGGACAGGCTATTATTGGGAAATAACAGCCATATTATCGTATCCACTTAGGCGCTCTGTGGGGAATTGATCGAATAACAGCAAAAAAATTGGAGATTCCACAATGACCGTTAAAGCATGAACCCTTTTTCCATATGAATGAACTCGAGAAGGAGGTAGAGCCTGTGACTTTGAGAGGGAAAGCATTGGAGGTGTATGTTTTGCGGCAACAACGAAGCGTGGGTTGGACGAGATGCTGCTTCCACTAGGCCTTTACGGAGCATCATAACCGTACCGTGATGGTCGTTCATTTTATGTAGGTACTTACTACAAACTTGAATAATTATCCTCCACCTTCATTTACAAGCGACCGATGTTGAGTAACACCCTTATAGTCATTTTCGTTAAATGTCCCTTAAAACACTTTCTGTTTCATAATGCATGCTACTTACTTATTTTTTACAAGAGCTTACAAGAGCTAACCGTTTAGCAGTTGTATCCTACTCTTCTTTGTTAAGGCATCTTCCTATTTTTTCTACGCTTTTTGTGTAGGACCAAATGTAGATGTATGCCTTTATATATTAATTGAATGATATTAGCTTTATCTTCGAAGAATCAAAACTTATATGATCATCAGAAAATAGTTCTTCGGATTGCCACTATAATATATGGGTCATTCCACCCAAAGTCGACAAGGTGTTTGCCCCATGGGTCTCCGATTTCTACCCACTTAGGCAAACCGTATTCACTTCATTAGAAATGGAAAACCCCAAAGTCTTTCTTTTTAATATATAAAACGGTTAACAGTATAATATAATGATTTAAAATCGTAAAATTACGAAAGCGTGTTCGCATCAGACCCATCTTCGGAAAAAAGGAAAATATTAAATCTCTAAATGTATCATATGTATCAATATGATGGCCTTCGATTGAAAATGAACTGAGATATTAAAAAATAAGAAAAATGAAAGGGGTAACCATACCGTAAACTCAATCAAACATTTCAATTTGTTATAAACAATAATAAATCGTTTGAATTTCGTAAAACAATTTATATCTTGTAGGTGAAAGCCTTCAATTTTACTCGTATAGATGACCCTTTTGTTTGTTTACCGTTGCTATTTTACCAAAGGTTCGTAAATTAAAGAGACATGGTGTAGGGCGGCTAGTGGACGTGGCGCATGTGAAGATGCATCTTAGAAATAAAGAAGGGTATCCGATGAACATGGGAAAGCAGGTTAAAATGAGGAAAACTGATGCAATACCTGTATTGTCAATAATCTATTTAAAAATTTGAATTTATTGTTAAGTTCAATGCTTTGGTTTTTTTTTGAAAAATTATGCTTTTATCAAATTTATCAATTCAAGACCTTTAAAATGAACCATATTATGTATTTTTCTCCCCATTTTAATGAAAATATGACATCTAATGCGAATAGCCGGACGAGGCCACGACGGGAGGCCAGGGCTACTAAAAATATTTTTCTTTCTTAAATGAAATATTACTCATTATATATTTTTTATTTTCACGGTAGGATTGTGCCCACGAAGCATAAAAATAACGAAAATCTAAACGGTGATTTTATCGGAAAAAATCAATACGCCAAATATAATTTGTTATGAACAATATAAAAAGTTTACATTTCATAAAAAAAATCTGTGAATTACCATTTTTATTAAAATATCTTTATATTGACAAATTTCGATCTCATTTATATTCCTTAATTACGGAGAATTGACGACTTGTGCGAGACGTTTTTGTAAAACTGCAGTTCAATGGAATCATTGGAATATATTGTTGACCGTAACATATTTTAAAAAGAGACTTATGGATTTTTGTCTTATAATATGAAGACTATTTGCCAAATTTGGTAGGTATCGGTGACACTGGAGGCAAATACCTGGTCGAATAAGGGTGGAATGAGCCACATCTTTTAACATAAATTAGTAGCAATGTGTTATGCCAGCCAAATAATCTGATCCCAACTCCAAAATATAACTAAGTGCATTGGTCTCTTGATTCTTCATCATTCAATTGATTTTAATTATTTTCAAAGCTTTAAAGTCAATATTAATGAGAAATTAATGCCACGTTTGGTATAAGTTTCATATTTAATGTGCATTGAAAATGCAGCGTTAAAGTTCAAATTTCCTCGATTATTTTAGTTTTCGGTAAAATCGGCTTAACAGGAAACTAACGTTAAATAAAAGGATTGTTTGCGAAATCCTAAGTTTCTGTTGTAACTAAAATGAAAATAATTCATCTGCCTTTGATTTTTAGATCTGATATTTTTACCTGTGACAATCAATCGTAGTGATTAACTTGACCAATGTTATGACAACCAATTTTACTGTAAAGACTTGAGCAGCAAACCGCTGTAAATGGGGTTGACCCTTACTTGGTACCAGGTCTACCCACAATAGCGAGGGTTCGCAGGACCATAAAAAAGGTAGGGCAAAGGAGGCGGCAAGCAATGGTCAGATGCAACGGCGCACCAGCAGGTTGCAGGGTGCGCTAATAGCTGCCTTCGAACGCCGTTCTATATTTAATGTTACGGCCGCAACCACTGTTCGTTCAGGCTCCATTAAACGGCCAACGATCATAGTATCCCTCCGTCGCATCACACGTGTCTCCTCATTTCCGTAGAGCCCCTTGTAGCACCGGCACTGCGCGAATCCGTTCCTTTGTGGTGGCCGCCAGTGCACTGAAAACTGGTTCTGCACCACGTCATCTTTCAGCCGTCTGTTGGGAAAACAGGATTTTTTATAAATTTGTCTATGTTCCTTAGCAAGTTAGTTTTTCTCCATGTTTTTACGACAGCTGATATTTACTCACATAAATTTAACTTTTGCAAATGTTTTGGATGCAAATTGGAAAAATTTAAGTTTATTTAGAGAAAACTATTTACAGATAAATAAAATTGTAGCGAGTAATTATTTGATTTAGCGTTACTCATGAAAAACTTCAAAGGCTCACTGGGAATCGTTGCGATGAAGTACAATACCTTGATCTTGGCAAAAATTGCAAATTCTTGAACATGTCATCGGTAAAAACTCGTAGTATCTTAATTTGCATCAATGATTTCATTCCTTGCATCTTGCACACATTCTGATATTAATATATTTGTATGTTTGATCTAAGAAAGATTAGGAGCATTATATTTTACAACTAGGGGTAGTTTTCAAAGCCAAATAATTGAAGCGCATTTACCCAGACAATCGGTCGATTCAAAATACTATCGCTAAAATGTGGTACAACTTTGCCATACTTCGCCGCAATAATGATACGGTAATTCTGCCAGAGTAAAGGTTTTCACCTATGTGAAAGGGGTTACATAGGCAATGAACCAGTTTGAGTTGACGGGTAACGGTAGAGAATGGGAGGAACTTGGAAAGGCTTTACCTAAAAATTGCCATAAAAATGAATAATTAAGTTTTAGCAAAAATGATAACTTTAGAGATTGTAGTTATATTTTAAGGCTGACTAAACATTTGACTGAGATAAGAAATAATTGCACAATAAATTACGGAAGCTTACTTCACCTGAATCTCCTATTCTTAAGTTCTAATTTGTTTGGTTGGGTCATTCCTTAATATACCTTTGCTATTGAGCTACAATTCAGAGAATAATTACATAAAACTACAAATTTTTACTTGTGAAATTAGAATTTGGAATTCACCAATTTTGCTTCATCTCATTTCTCTCCTCTCTCAGTGTAAAAGAACTCCTGAGACGAAGACGTTTTAAAGGAACTCCTGAAACGATGCGTTTTACGCATGGCCAAAACGTTCTTCAAGGTTCGGTAGCTAAGGGAATGTCGAAAAGGTGAAAACAATAAGTCTGCTTATGGAAGATTTCCTGAATCCCGTGTAAATAGGTATTAAAAAATGAAACTTGGTTTGTTACCAATAATTATTATAAGTGGAGTGAACAATATGTATTTTTTTAATTTTTTGCACACTTGAGAGGTTACACGAGATATATCATCCTTTTTTATCCCTAAAATGCGTTGAATGAAGTACATTTTAAATTCTTTTTCTTGGCATTTGTATCTTGGCCAACAAACTATCTCAGTACCATAACTATCCAATGCCAGGAAAGGTTCGAATAAATTATTCACGTCGAGGTGATGAGTAAATTATAATTGTTGAATTTGACTTTTTTAACTTCTGATGAAAATCACTGGAATGGTAAGTTGCTCGCCTATACCTATAGGAAGATAACAAACAGGAAAAATACCCTCTTCCGTGCTAGGATCATATTGTCGCCCAAGATAAATATTCTGCCGGCAGTATTTATTATGCGTATTATGCGATGAAAACCAAGCGCCTCATGTCTGCTTGTAGAAAGGAAGAGAAGCCTCCGAATCGACGCACACATAAGCCACGTTGACTTCGCTGCCTCCATATCATGCATTCCCAATCGCCATGTGCCAATGCACACTTATTGAGGTTCCGCGATTGTGTTTAAGGCTATCCAACTGATAGTCACTACGGTGGCTACCGCAACTCGTTACCATTCGACCGTCGAAACTGCTTTCCGTCTGGGCAGTAAGCTTAAAGGGATTTAAAACGTTAAGCTTGGGATCAAACGAAGCCACATGTGCTCGGCGAAAGCCCAAACGAAGTACCGAACTGAAATGGGAAACCGGCGTTGAGTACTCTCAGTATTACAAGCCACTATTGAACTTTCAAACGTTTTGGATGCTCAAAGGCCCAGGGTGTAGACGCAGTGACACCCCTATGGTATGCGTTAGGAGTGATTCCATTATTTCTTGTGCCTTATTCAGAGTTATCATTTGAAACTAATGCCAGATGAAGTTTGCTTCCTAAAATTTTGTTTAGAGAGGTATTTATTATTAAAAATAGAACACTCGCTACGGTTAAGTCGTCATTATAATAGTTGAACTTCTATTGGGCCACTTCTATATGATTTTTATTATGTAATCGTTTCGTAAGATTGTTTTCCTCGATGTAATGTGGAAATAATTATGCCTCAAATACATTGTTAAATTTGTTTTTTTAAATTTTTTTCCTTAGACCGCCTGAGTGGTTGTTTGAACGTAGGTTCTACATTTACCTACAGACAAATTGCTTTATTTTAAGCTTATCAAAGTTAATTATGTGGAACGATTCGGATTTGGGTTATTATGTTATGCGTTCAATATAATTACATTATATTATGGCTTCTAAAATTGATGAAGTTTTATGGTGAGAATAATTCGCACAGTTGTAAAATTGCGCAATACATATCAATTGCTTTTTCTATTTCGAGAAAATTCTGACAAATTTCAGCTGTAGTGCTTACAAAAAACATCCCTTGAATAACGGAATTCATAAATATTGTATTCTTGCACTAATATTTGAATTTGCTGTTACAGGCGTAAGAAATTGTTGCTTTTTTTAGTTTTCATTTTTTTATTTATACGGTTTGGCTGATAAATATTCAATATAATCTTTAATTACCAACGAGAGTTTTTACTCTAATTTTTTCTCCAATTCTTTGGGTGAATTTATGATTGGGCCGATAGTTTTGAGAAAATTGCTAGTTTTCTGTTTCAAAAAGAGGTTACTGGCAATTAAAAAAATATCAAAGAGATGAGATTCATCCGCCAATACACTTCATAACGGGAACTTCTCTAAGTCTTGTGATGTCACATTCAAATACAGAAAGTGGAAACTGCTTCATCTTCGTGGCGCTGATAAGTTCCTTAAAATTCTGCAGAAGTAATTTGGTAGACGATTGTGGAAACATGTCGTGTGGTAATCGTTATTGGTCACAAAAGCATCCGTAAGCCCTCCATATTGTGGGTCGAATTTGTGGAATCACGTCAAGTTTTATAAAAGAAATTGCAAAACAAATCATATGCGTAAAAGTCGAAAGCAATTTTTCTCACAAAAGCCTTTTATTGATTAAAGTAGATGCTTAAAAATTCGTAAAAACGTCCATTGTTAGTTGAAATGAGGCGGAAAGAAGCATAGCCGATCTCTGTATAGTGTATACTTCGTCCATTAGGTTAGCCTATCCTGATAGTTATGCCACTTCTTACATTTGTTTATGGAGTGTCACGTGTACCATAGGATAATCGCCGAAGCAATTGGCTGGGATTTTTATCTTGAATTTTATTTTTCTTATTATATGTCAATTGTTTAATCTAATTTTGCAATAAAAGCAATTGGCAGGGATTTTTATCTTGAATTTTATTTTTCTTATTATACGTCAATTCTTTAATCTAATTTTTTAATCAACTTCTCATCACCAAAAAAAATTACTACTCCTTATATTCAAATTCGTATTCAAATTAAATGGTTGCTTATAGTCCAAATCATAAATTTTCTGTGCAGCTGTTAAGTCACTAATAGAATTTTATTCCTTCAAGAAAAAGGTAGTTGGAATCTATATTAAAGTATTGTTTTGATGATTTTTCTCCTGTGTTCAAATAGACTACTTGAATGCTCTAAATTGGCCGACGGATTGAGGCGTTCCACATTTTGGCAAGATTTTTTTAGCACAGAAGCATGTCTCTATTCAACAAGAATCGATAATGAAAATAAATGTAGGCGTTTTCCATACTTTTAAATTTTTATCAAGCAACAAGTGCAATCAAGTAATCCGGGAAGAGGCAAGTGATATAGGCGTTCATTAATGCGCTGCACAAAACGCCAATCTCTGTCAAGCCCCATCTCTATCAAATCATCTACTAGCCTAATTTTGGACTTACATGAACGCTAGTAACTATACGTATATAATGCGAATAAATGGAATTAAAATGAAACCAGCGAGGTTTTACCATTGAAAAATTTAGCAAGTGGATATATTTATTAAAATGAACTATAAAAAGAGACTACTGTCCTATATACTCTTGATCGTTCGAAAAATTCTGGATAATTATAAAATACAATTTTTTAATCTTTAAACTGAATAATAAAAAAATGTGAAGAATATAACCTAACGTATCACAGCGATTAAACTCAAGGTAAATATCACCTGACACTGATTTTTAATCTCAATCTTATTGTACATCCACTTCAAGATGGCTCTCTGCTTAACAATCACTTATTTATCTTTTATCACTATAACGTGAAATCAGCAAAAAAAATCAAAATAAAAACAAACATGCTCACAGATAAATAAAACAAACAACAAATGAACTTAAAAACAGAAAATAAACTAAACATATACAAAAGTGATTTTGGTCATAAAGACACATGCATCAATCCCATGGCGATTAAATATCTCATTTAGGATTAATAATAGGGGAAAATTATCCCTTTTATAAATAATTTATAAATATATGTCATAATTCTTACTGGCTAGATATTTGATATTGTTTTGATGGAGCTTTTAGATCTCTCTCTGACTTTTTCCATTCCTTTGTATTTTTCCATCTTCTAGTGTCCTACACTTTTAATAACGTGTGATAATAATGTTCATTTTTTGTATGATTTCCAGTGAATTACGTTATATGTTAAGAATTATTATTAATTATTGATTTTTTTCGACTATATGCAATAATTTAAATAGTATTATTACATATTTTTCATGTAGGCTCTTCTTACATTCGTCCATTTGAAATAGTATGAAATCCGAGTTCAAAACGAGGTTAAATTGTCTTCAATGGAATTACTAGGTTAATGATTTTCTTCTGTTAAAATGCCGTAACTTACATCACATGGTTGGATTACATACCTACAATGAATAAGTGAGTGACAGGTTTTTTAAATGCGTCGGAACGTACTACTCCGGAATCACGGGAATTTAATTGGAAATTCAGAGGTTTTAAAGCCATGATTGGCATGATTGATTTCCGCACCATGATTGTAAAACGTATCTGCAAAGATTTTGAAATTATTGGTAATTCATGCATCAACTGACTCGTCACTATGTGTCAACTCGGTGAATAAATGGTAAGCTTGTAAGCAATAAATCCATCACCGTTATATGCCCTCTGGCCTTGAGACAAGATCGACATATTTGCGAGAGACCGTTTCTGTGGAATTTGTGTTGTTGTGAAAAGACTTTAAATGAGCAAGCAAATAAAGCGCAGTCGTCACGTAGTATTCTATTAGGATGAAAAAATAATATTTTTCCTGGCAAGACTAAGCGCGAAAAAATGTCGACATGTCCACATGTGATGAAGAAGCTCTAATTGGAGCTCGGGGCGAAAATTAATTATGCGTGCGGTGGTTGTGAGGGAGCTCTGTGAGTCTTGTGTTAAAAACTTGTCTCGTTAAAATGTGTTATAGAACGTTCATTTAACGAGCGTCAGCAAGGATGAGACAGGGTTACGAGTGTCCTTGCGATGTGTCTAATTAAAAGATTGGATCGACAAAAACCGGGTCAAGTACGAAAGAACAATTGAAGTCAGTTAATAAGTCAAGTTAGGTGAGCATTGTAGTGGATTTGTCGCTGCGGTCGTCATGTTTGAAAACGAGTGGTCATCGCGACTCTTCTGAAAAACAATTCAATGATTTGTGATGCACATCTTAATTCTCCTTTTAGCTAATCTATTCACCTAAAATATTTCATCCTCTTTAAAAACTCCATCATTTCATGAATAAACTAAATACAATGATTTTCTTTACCACATTATCCGTCTAATTTCTCTTCGGTAATTGTCTACACCAGGCTAACATGTTACCATTATGATTCTTTTAAATCTCCTATGATCCTTTTCACGCTCTTTTTCGCACTATAAGTCTTTCTCAACATGTTTAATGGTATGTTTAATGGTGGTAAGCCAATGTCATTTTATTCATTGATCATATATTTTGTTATATACTGAAGTAATAGGCCACCCTTATACATTATTATGTATTTTTGAACTTAACTGCGAATACTTTTCATCTTTAAAGTAATTAGAAGAGAAATGCTGAAAGGCGTAAATCACTGTTTTAATTTACTATCATAAATTTTCAATCCTTTCATATTAAAATACCGGTGTTCAGCATAGCTTAACCACGATATACTTATCCTTCATTGTTTCACCATCTTTTTAAGCTTGGTGTTCCATCTTTGCTATGCGAAAAAGTCGTTACACTCGTTTTTACAGTGAATCTAGTGATGGGCAAAGTCGATCATTTTAGTGATTCAATCATTTTGACTCAAGTCACATAAGTGATTCAATCAATTGATTCAATCATTATGATCGAAAAGACTCAAATGAATCAAGATCGAAAAGACTCAAAGGAATCAAGATCGAAAATACTCAAAGGAGTCATTATTGAAAAGACTCAAAAGGAATCATGATCGAAAAGACTCAAAAGTAATCAAGATCGAAAAGACTCAATCAATGGCAGTAATAAATCACTTTGAGTAATCGAATAAATACTGCATCATCTGCGAAGAGCATTGGTAACGCTGATTGCTATCCATATTATCATTTCATATACTATTTTGATTGTGAATTCCTAGATGAGTAAATTAGATTGCAAAAATGAAGGAAGCAGTGTCATTAAAATATTTGGGAAGGCAAAACTGCCACAGTTTCTTAACACTAATAATATAATTTCTAACTATAGTTGATCAAAATATAACACAAAATACACCACACACTATGCATGAATCTGATCTGCAGGATAATTTTATGAACGGCACAATAAAATGTAACCAGCGTTAACTTCTACTTCTTAACGTTCTCCTACAGGAGTCATCTTAATATTTTTCCTTTTAAGTGTATTGGTTTTATTAATCCTGATAATTGCTGAAAAACATTTAAGAAAAAGATTACACAAGTATTCAGTTCTTCATATAACATAGTATTTAATTTTCTCACAACTATTTCTGCCCAGACGAAAAGAGATCAAGCATCGATCGTTCCTAATTTTGAAACAAACCGGAAACCGAGATGATTGATATGAAACCGGAAGTCGGAGTGATTGATGATTGATGATCGACTTGTTTAACGAAATGAATCGTGAGTCATTTGATTCACCTAGTGATTCAATCTTTTTGATCGAATCGTTCATGATCGACCCATCACTAGTGAATACTATTAAATTAACTATGTGAATCAATGGTTGCAAACCAGAGAATAATATAATCTGATATTTACTTTAAAATTGATATGTCAAGCTCCCTCGATTAACAGGCCTGGCATCCTGATCATGTGATGACATTTAACATTCATTAATGAGATTGTTCAATAATTTTGACATGATAACCTTTATGTAAGCAGATTACACATCCAATCGGATAATTTCAACGCATACGCGCAATATTTTGATTTTCTAGATTCTACGAGTAGTGTTATTGGATGCATAGGAGGAATGTAACTATTATACATTTTTTCAGCGACGTGCTTGATATTAATTCAGTAAACTCTCTCCAACTAAATTAAATGTGAAAAAGAGAGCCATATACATTCTGTGCATATTAAAATATATGATACGGTTATTTGATGGGGTCAAAAATTGACATTTATGACAAATTTATTCTAAATCTTAAAAGTCATTAAATAAGTCGGATTTCTCTTAAGTAGTGATCGTTTTGAGGCTCACAGAGTAATTTATTTATTTTTCCGGTTTAAGTAGGGCAGATCTGTGCTGCAGTGTTTTCAGTGTAAATGATGTTCTTTAATGAGTTAAACTGGTAACTTATGGCAAATTTAATCAATACTGCTATCAAAAATCACGGAGAGAAATTAGTCTTTGTAATGCACTGTTCGTTTTTTGCTTTTCTGACCACTCGGTAATGATTTGCACTGACGCCATTGGCTGTTTGTTCAGGAATTATTCAGGTGCTCGCGCAAGGCTTGGGATTCCAAGTAGAGCCCTACAATGTAATTGTATTGTCGATCCATAATTACATCAAGTGACTAGCTTAGCCGTTTAGTGTAATCACTATGTCCCTTCCGGAGGAACCCTGATCCCTTGCAAAGCTAGCTAATGCTAACACACCGCTCACCCTGGAGTAATTATTCCTACGGCATAATTCCCCTGTGCCACGTGGCCGTAAATGAGAGTGCGCAGGAAATAAAATGCTTTCTGTAGGGACTAGTTTACATGCAATGAAACGTGGGGCATGTAGATGGTAAAAAACGTCTTTATTGAAAAATATACACTCTAAAGAACTGTAAACATACTCACTTAAGGATATTACGGCATGAACGAACTGGAAAAATAAAAACAAATACTTTCCGCATGTTTTGTTGAAAAAACATTTTGCTATTATTTTTTAATCACATTGATGCCGAAAATAAAATTCATTTTTCACTGAGTGTTGACGACTCAAAACTAATGCATTTAAACTAAGCTTTTTGCAAGCTTAATGACCCCTTACAACTGGAACCTAATTTTTATCTTCAATTACAGTATTTATTCACTACTTACTCAGAACGAAGAATTTTGACGTGCTCACCTTTTACTTATTTATGATAATTGTACAACAAACCTTCATTTTTTCTGACGGATTTTATGTTAAAGCTAGGTAATAAATAGTTTTTTGTTCTCAGACATTGCATATCAAATACTATGTAAATAAAAACTTCGAATCTACATAAAGCTGTAGACGGAATTTTTTTTAAATATCAATCAATGAAGAGCAGGCAAAAAAGAGGTTTAAAGGTTCTATTAAAACTCATTTCTGTGAATTTTATTACTAGAAAGTATCCGAGTAGGAGGTATGAAACTTTTTAACCATTTGTATAACTCATCTATGGATGGAACCTGTTGAAATAATTACGATTAATTACTAATTTAATGACCTACACACACTACCTTGTCAGGGATAATAATTGGTTTCTCGTGGGAAATGTGGATTCATCCTTAATTTCTAAATGAGTGATATGATATTAAGAAACGCAGCCCAACTTATTGTAAAATCTATTTACAGCGTTTTGAGAGTTCTTAAATATTCTACGATTCTGAATTATTTGCTAATTTATTTCGGGAATAGGTTAAATATTTATTATGGCACCATAAAATTAAGATGCTTTTTTATTAAAAAATATGAAATGAACTGAATTATATGCATAGTAGCTTTTGTTTTCGGTAAAGTTGTGATTGCATGTAGAGAATTAATGAAAAGATTTGACCTCTGACTAACCAATTTCTCAAATAGCAAATTTAGGATAGCTCTACCTCTGTAGTGTTCAAACAGTACTACAGTATTCTAAACTCGTATCAGTAACTAAATGATGCGTGTAAAATTTATTTTGTCATCCAGCATAGAAACATTCATTCATACTAGTTATTACTGCTTTATCGTACATCCTTCTTAGAGTTTGTAAGGATTGGATTTCTGCTGTACGTTTTTAATACATAATTTATATATTCATGTTTGAGGAGGTTTATCTTCAATTTCACATTGTTTTTCTTGTCACTAGCTGTGCCGTGCATAACATTATGTAACAAATTATACGTCTTTTATTTATTTTAAAATCTTGATGCTTGATGCTAAGGATTATCTCTCCCCTTTTGAATTTGAAAAGTTCAGGGTGAAGGGACGGACGTGAGGCCTATATTTTGGAAAAGGATAGCGTTGTTTCATTTTTTCAATTGTTTATCCTTAATATGAACTATAATAATGCGTTAAATTTTCCGTACTCTTCACCCCTAAAAATGGTCGAGAGACCGGATTTTATGAGACGAGGCTGTGGAATGTAGGAGACTCGATCGGAATGAGTTCCGGCGATGACGCAATCAGAATGTAAAGTGGAGACGAAAGCAGTGCGCTGCAAGAACCTGCAAAGAACGCGGATTTGCTCCTTTTGCCAGGGCCAAAACCGTGCCGTGCGAACGAGGGCAACGCCGCGCCGCCTTCCGTTGATCCCGTGGTTCCCCAAAGTTATTGGAAGTGTTTCCGAAATCACCCACGAAGCATCAACAGGAGAGTCCTACCATGAGATCGATTCTTGCCTTGTGTGTCTTATCTTTCTCTTCTCGCCAAAGCTAAGCTTGCTTCGATACTGAACAGCTTTATACTTGGTGTAGCTTTGAAGATGTCTTCCCTCAGCCATCCAGGTGAAGTTACATAATATAAAAGTCTAATGGCCGGGTTAGGGAAGTTGTACGAGGCATTATAATAAAGTAAGGGCCGTTAGGTCACAGGAAAAAAGTAAACTTACATGAAACACCTGTTATTAGTACTTTAGATGGCTAAAAACCTACCTCACTTCTCTACATAATCGCCGTTCACTTTTGCGCATCTTTCGCACCACTGTTCTAGCTTCTTTAACCCCACCTGCATAGAAGCTCGCCGCCTGAGAGTTGAACCAATTGACAACGCGGTTGAGGTCCTCTTTGGTTTCGAAATGCTCTCTACCAAGCCACTGTTTCGAGTTCAAGAAGAGGAATTACTCGCTAGGTACAAGTTCAGGACTGTAGTGTGTTCAAAGAGTTCCCAACAAAAAACTTGAATTTTGTTATTGGTTTTGACAACAGTGTGAGCCTATGGCTTTGTCCAATTGGTTCAGCTCTCAGGCGGTGAGCTTTCATGTAGAGGGGTTAAAGAAAGTGGTACAGTGGTAGGAAAAATGATTAGATGTGAGCGGAAATTATGTAGAGAAGGAAAATAAGTTTGTAGTCAACTGTGTGCCAATAAAATGTTTCATATGAGTGTATTTTTGTGACCAAACAGGCCTTACTTTGAGCATGCCACGTACTATCATGACATATACAGTGTAATTCTCATTATCTCATATTCATGTGAAAGCACAAAGTTTCTTCTTTTACATTTTTTATAATGAATCGCTTTCACAAAGTTGCGCCTGAAACCATAAATTTTATACAGTGTAAATTTAAAACAAAAGAAGAAATGAGAGAAAACCTCAGACTCTAATATTTTTTACTATAACAAGTATTTATGACTGGAAAATCGATACAAAAATTCCTATAAGCAATTATATTTTAATATCATATTTCAATTGGATCGTTCAATTCTAAATTATTTATTTTAAGCAAGTTCGGTCACGAGACTTCCTTTCGTAGCCGTCTTCCGTCCTCTCTTAGATCTATCTCACCGAAATTAGCTTGTCCTCTAACCTCTCCTCATTTGAATTAATTTTCCGTTCTCTGCTACACCTTCACATATGTCCCTCTCCTCTTAACATAATTTGCCTCTATAGAAAACTATCTTTTACAACTTCCTTTTTGTTTCTCGTCCATTCTTCCAACATCAGGGATTTAAGGTCACAAAAAATTGGTAAAGCAATAAAATTCATTGTCAAGTGCATGGACCAGGCGGACATTTGGGGTTTAGAGACTTGTACATTTTCTCAACGGAGAGCATACGTCTAATTGAATCCGCATCAATTTCTTGAACGATAACGCAGAAGTGCGGTGAAAAAGTGCGAAACTTGTGTGTCATAAGGTTGTGAGGAAAGAAAATGATTTAAGAGTATATTCATAAAAATCTTTTAATTGTTCAATGACAAAAAATATGCACATTACATCACTTTGTTCGAATTTTGATACCAATTCCCGGTTTTCAATGATTCATTTTGATATTTAATTTCATATTCATAGATTTTGGTACATTATGAGTGGTATTTGGAGATGGATTTTGACCCAAATTTGTCCAAATTACTCATTTTGTGATTCATTTTGCTTGAGTTTAATTGGGTGCGTTTTGCGTGTTTTCATAAAATTAATCCAGAAATTAGGGAAAAAATGGCGTTTTAAAATTGCTGTTACACATTTTTTCGCCATTTTTTTCGTTATGTTATGCTTTGCCTAAATGGTGGTTATTAAAACTGAAGTAATATGAGTTTTTACCTAGCAAACTGGATACGTTCTTTTGAAAAGCTATACAAACTTTATATGTTGAGTCTCGTCTTTCTATGCCTGTAACGCGAGAAAAAATGGCCAATTACTGTGCTGTAAGCATTAGCTTTTTCATGCATTCGTTGATAAATTAAATATTGATAAAAATCCTTTTTTTATTTTGACACCGTAATACCGTTTGACCGTGTAATTGGTCCTTATTATATTTATAACTCAAATTTCCAATATCTGTCATTATTTAAGTTATTTAGAACGGATAGTTTTCATAATTAATTTGATAGTAATAGATATTTGGACAGTTAAAATGTATTTTTTCCTGCTGTGCTGTTTTGATTTAAGGGTCAATTTTCTTAATTGGCTTTAAATAAGAAATAGGGTATCTAAATGAGTTTGAAAATAAAACCTCACCACAGGAACTGTAAACTAAGGAAAGTTTTCTCCGAAGTACGCCGCTCAAGAGAAGTTTCCTCCCTCAAAAGGTCAATTTACATAAACCTACAGACTCCTTGAAACTTCGTCCTGAAGACCTTCTGCATGCTTGAGTTCGAGATTGGCTTGCTTGTGACACACCTTAAATTCAGAATACCCTGATAAATTATTCATTGTAGGAGTCCTATTTGATGAGCTATCGTGTAGATGCTATCGAGGGCCGGGTAATATTGGTTTCTTATCGAGTTATTGGCGGGTTTGAAATTGCAAGAAAAAATGTCACTGAACTAAAAATATAGATATTTTGAAAAAATTCGATATATTTATTGCATCATTACCATAATAAAGCCATTGCAGCATACAAAGTGACAGAGTGAGCTTTAATATAGAGGAACGCATTGGTTTTTAGTTCGACTTCTTGTCTTTGAGGACAGAATTTCCGTCATAGAGGCTTCCAATGGTGAAAGTCAGTGTCTTACGTCCAAATATTTTTATAATCTGGTATATCGTGGAGGTATGATCGTCTAAAAAAATATCAATATTTTGGGCCATTTGGACGGTCAATATTGCATATACTTGTATTTGACATTTAATTCTGAATTTTTATTAGAACTGCACCTTCATTATTAACTTATTGATATAATAATTTCTGTTTAAGAATTTTATTTTAGAAAAATTGATATTCACGGCGTTTGTTTTTACTCGCAGCCAGTACTTAAATCTTGATCATTGGAAGTAAGTTTTTGTCGCACCATTCCATCGTTAATTTTGCTATGTACCACACTAAAATTTACCTAACTCTTATAAAAAGTCGTAGTAGCTTCTTTTTCATAATAATACTTGCAGTAGCCATTGTGTTGTTTTATCTATTGTTACTAGTATACGTCACACCAGAGTTAAAAATACCATCGAATATGTCATAAAGAAAAACCCTAGATAAATAACCTTGCTTGCATATATTATTCGGAATTTTTAAAGAAATGTTTGCGTGCCGGTATTAATTAATTATCATTTATACCGCGTGGCGAAGAGTGTGAATCTGCAAAAACAACCTGAAATAGTGGTACCATTAGGGAAAATATAACATCCGTTTTACGTAAAATGAGGAATATTAGGTTAGTAATAAATCTCCCCGACCTTTAAAGTTGTTGAACTCTTTGTTCTAAATCGAACCATCGCAATTCTAAGGTATCGATTGTAAGACCCGCTCCCACTTGGGGCAGCTGGCCTCCGCTAATCGATGGGGAAAATGCCCACAGCCCGAGTTAATCTTCTCTTTAAAGCCCTAAAAATCTTCAATCACGCTCTATGATCATGAGAATACTTACCTTTTAACTTCTGGCAAGAAGTACCCCTAGAGCATGTTGACCTGCTTGACTGAGGGTCGCATTATTTTAAGAAAATGTGTGTTATACAAACAGAAGCAGGATTATTCTTTAATTATTGAATAATACCGTCGTGTTTGAACCAGAATAAAAAAATTTCCTCGTCAAGGTTTCGACTAGATCTAACGGCAAAAGGAGGTTCTCATACGCTTAGCTATGACCGTGAATGTGACTTTGGGACGGCAATTTTTGTTTTTTTTTGTTACAATTAGACAGGCATTTCCTGATATCCATGGCTTATACGCAAAACCTACCATCTTATCAATTGAAACCAAAAGAGGACAGATAATTCAATAATACACTTATTGTCAATCGATAATACAGCCGAAAATAAGGTATAGGGTTGAATAATAATTGAAAGAGGATCACATGTTTTTTATTTCTTTTCTGTTTTTATTCAATGTGAGGTGTAAATAGTGCATAAATGGGTATGGTGGTAGTAGTGGCTTGGTATAATGATGAGACGGACAAGAACTCTTTGTTCGGTAAGAGCTTCTCAGAGATGAATGAAATGCTGGAGAGAGAAGGAGAAGCCACCCTAATTGAGACGCATTGGTGAAAATATTGCGGCTTGGAGTGTTGGTGAAACGGAATCAAATTCACCTATTTTTTTAGTTTTCTTCCCTGCTGGTATTTCCGAGTATGTATACAACTCTAAGGGAAGCACTTAACTGCTCTCATGTTGACGTGTATTACGGGCAGGTATTCGACGCGGCCTTCGCATTTTCTTTCCAATAAGATTTATAGTGGAGTATAGGTGATTAACGTGTATTGGCTTCAAAGCAAAGGTAAACGACGTAGGATCGATATAAATGTCACTCACGAAAGCAGCACTCAGAAAGTGCCTTGTCGCGTTGGATAAGGGGAGAATGCGGTGTTCCTGAAACGAGTTCAGGAGATTGATTCATTGGTCTTTCTGAGTATTATTTTTCTATCGTCATCCGTCCTTGGTGCAAAGCCTATCTGTACCTCTGTTGTAGTTCGATTACTCCGGTGGGCTAAAATTTCTCTGCAAGAAAATTCTGGAAAACGCCAGAATTATTATGATTTTTTTTACCTTGGTCTTATTATATTATTCCTATTTATTTTTATTAACGTATAAATATACCATTTTTCTACAGATTGATGAGATAATATACTACAATTTTTTAATACAATAAATTTTCAAGGAAACTTTTTTTAATAAAACTGGTGTAATCAAAAGGATATTCCAGCTGGATGATGCATGAAGTAATGAAAATGATATGCCAAGAATTCTGGGTGTGAACAAAATTTCGAATCTCAACTTTAACCTACTTATAAAAATTAATTTCATATATTTTTGAACTTATAAAAACTGCATAATATTAACACATAATTATGTAATTAGAGTTTTTGGTGCCTTACACAAATATTATAATATTTGAAATATATTTTAAACTACTTAAAATTTCATTTTTATTTGAATTAAAAAAATATTTATATGTGGTTGTTTCATCACGGATATATGTGATACTCTCTGATTATAGCACTTTGCCATGACTTTTGTAATGGTAAATAATAATTTGTGTCCAATCCTGTTTCCTTATCGTAAGACAATTCGTCCACGTGCGTTTTTTTAGTTTAATATCTAATTATTCATATTTAAAACGATTGTGTTGTTTTATTTTCAATTTCACTAAAAATATTCAAAATATACTCATCCGTAAACCATGATCTCTCTCATTTCCAACAAAAACTATGATTTATCTCTCTCTTTTCCAACCGAAGACATTAGATTTAATATCAAAACGAGAAAGAAAAAATTAACTTTTCAGCCTCCTACGATGAAACTAAATTCTGATTCCGACCCTTGCAAAATTCCCATCCACATTTGTGATTGAAACTTTAGATTCAATGCTGAAGTAACTAATTATAGTCAGTTTCAGAGTTTCAGAGATAATAATGATGCGTTTCTTCTCTGTAGGCATTTCAGGTATTTGAAATGAACACCTGCCTCACCATTCCTTATCACCCCTTCGCCTTGTTTTGTTCGCTCCCTCCTATAAACGTCGCATACCACTCCTTTGTCTCTTTGCAGCGTTGGCAGCTTCCCTTTGCACATTCAACCGCACAATTTGGCTCCTCGTCCTTTGAAAACAACTACCCGACCTTTCCTTAACTTCTCTACTTTCGCAACACTTTCACTTCTCCCAAGGGTCGCGAGAAATTTCTCGCTACAGAAACCTGAACCAGTCCCTCCCTTTAGGCTTGCTATCTTCAAGGCTTAGTCCACTATTCAGAATGGGATTGCTCTTTCCTAATCGTTCTCAGTCAAGCCCTTTTTTCCCGCGTCCATTCAGGCTAATGCGTGAGAGGGAACGGCCCGGAACGAACGGACTGTAATCTGCAGAAGAGGTAAAAGGAAGAAACGGAAGGGGACATTAACGCCCTGCAGTCATAATTACCACTTTAGATTACGGCTTTGGGAGGAACTCCCTTACCATATTGGACCATTAATATCTCTAAAACGTATTGATCAAGTGAGTACTTCTTACCTCTCGTTTATACCTCTAAATCCGTCTCACGGAAAGCAATATTATTCCGAGCTTCGCTGTGCTAGAAAAGGAAGTTTCAGATCTTAGTTGAGTGCAAGCGTGTTTTGGGGAGGTGAAATTAATTTTTTTACTGAAGAAAATTCAATGTCATGAAGATACAATTAATAAAAGGACTATGATTTCAGCTAAGTTCAATAAGTACTGTTTTCTGAATTTACTAAGCCCATTAGATTGGAATCAAATATGCAATCCTTAAAAAATGTATTGCTACCGAGCAATGTATATTTTTGTGTATATACATAGGAATATTTTGATAAACATACCCTCGGTTCCATGCCTATATTTCCTGCCGTGAGTGGATCATTCTTTTTGCATAATTTCCTTCGATTTTTATGTAATGCTGGCAAAATATATGTATCTTGCCGATTCCATAACTTTTTGGGTTTTCACTACGTAGGTCCAGAGTCTTACGGGAATGCGGTTCTGTCAGTGATTCTACCGCCGTCTTAAGGTCGGCACCTTGGTTTATACGAAGTTCTCCTTTCCAGCCAATTTTTTGCGAGCTAGCTATGCTTTAAAATGTTTTAATTAATATTTCTCCACTTTTATCAGTTTTAGCACCACGTATATTAGTTTTCACCCACAGAATGAATGAACATAATGTCCTCACCCAAAATGAATTGAATTGTCTGCAGTTAGCATTTCCCGGAGCCAAAAATAGTGGCAAGGTAGCCCCTACAAGTATTATGTGGAGAGAGTTACTTTTTTTGAAATATTTTTCAAGCCGGTATCCAAAGCTCTCAACAATAAAAAGAAGATGTTATCCCCTTTAAGATGGTTTTTCTGGCCTTGTCTTTCTCATGCCTGGGTATGTGTTGTTTTCACTGAATACCGAATGTTTTCTTTATATATCCCAATGTTTTGATAAGAAAACTCAAAATGGCTTCATTCCTGCGGTGAGAATCCCTCTTGGAGAACCCCATCTCATGGCAATTTTTGCCTCTCTCATCTCCTTTCGGAAGCTTACCCAATCCCACGGCATATTCATGACACCCTTTCATCGACCTTAGGTGACTCAAAACAATTCAACACCGATTTATGACCCTAAGGCAATTCCATAGCGTTTTGGAGCCTAAACAAAGTTTATGAAACGATATCCTTTAACGCAGCCTTCCCAGGCAATCTTCGCTCCTCTTTATTCTCTCGAATACTGCACCAAAATTGCTTGCCTCAAGAAGAGCTGGCCACTTTATAGGCCAGTTTATGAGGTGAGCGTCTTATCTTCTTAGGTTTATTGCAGTTTTTCTGGAATGAAGACATTATTTTCTCGAATGGGACACAATGCATGCTAAATAGCATTAAAATGTTTTGATTCTCTGCCTATTGATAGCAAACTTTGTTTAAAGTAGGAAATCTCCAAGCAACCACATCTTCACGGCCATATTTTATTTATTTTGTAGCTGATTGCATGAAACTTGACCCTGAAATGTTACTAATCTTTGAAACTGCGTTGTAGTAAATGCGTCTGAAGTAAATTATGAAGCTAATAAGCAGAATGCCAACATATTTTACTGTTGAGTCTTATGCTTATCAGTTTACAGGCTCATTTAAATTCCTCTACCCTCATATACGGTCCACTTACTCCTCAGGCTTAAGTATATTCACCATAGGTATTGGCTTTTTCATAGTATTGAATAAAAACCCATAAAAGTGAACAGTTAATCGCCGTCATCTCGACTTTCGGAAATTAAAAAATCACTCCGGAGCAGGCTATAATCACCAACTCTAGGGTGAGACGATGGTATAAGCGTGTTAGCATTTAAAACTTGAAAAAAAAGGTAAATAGAAGATCTGTGAGAATAAAATGACCATACCTCGGCCATGTGTCTCCTAAGCTGTCGTTTCCGACTTAATATAAATCGTCTTAGGAGTTATATTCATACTTTCCCATTTCCTTCGTCATAAGATATCAAACAGCCATCAGTCAACCCAATAAAACCCATGTCAATATAACATTGGCAAAGTTGATTAATATATTATGAGTTATGACACGTTTTCCTGTGACGGAACATTTTCGAGAAAGACAAATCAGGCGAATAAAAGCTACTTATACCGATGGAATAGGCACAAAGTAGTGTTTGTTTCCAGATTAGAAACACTAACAACTTTGATTTAAATATTTTAGATATTCAGATACCCACACAATATTGCATGTGTTTACCTTTCACTCCTCTGAAAAGAAGAAGTGCCCCCTAATATTGCTATTCTATATTAATAAGATCAATAGAAGTTATTTTTTTAGCGTGCATATCTTCCCCAAAGTGAGTTTGATATCCTTGAATTCATTAGTGGTATATTTTATGTTTTATATTTTTATTTCTGCTGGTATTATACCTGTTCTTTCTTTGTTCATTTTCATACATTGTATACATCATAACCTTGTATTAAAATATTGCTGCTTAAAAGAGAAGCTATTAATATGCCCCTACGGAATGTTCACAAGGTAGTGTTTGTTTGCTGCTTCAAAATATTGACAACTTTGATCTATATATTTTTGGACAAGGCAAATGTGCGCTAAGAATATTGCAGCTTTTAGTGCCATCCTTCGTATCTGTATATTTTTATTATGCAGCAGTAAATGCCTGGTGACACGATAAATGCTCGAAAAAAAAACCTTGTCTTTATCCCTTAAAGAGCAAATTTCATCTGCTCCAGGACTTATAGTGATTCTTTCAGAAAAAAAATCCAATAACCGGGAATAATAAAACATGGAACATATTCCCTTGCTGTGAATACGTATTTTATCTGCTTGTTATAGGCATTATTCATATTCAAAAGCTCCTATGATGCTTTTTTGTGTGCTTTTAGAATGAAAATTTTAAACTCGATTCTTCGTCGACATGGTGTATCCTTAAAACATCTTTTTAACAGATCTATTATTCAGTTTATATTCACATTGATGGCCAGTGAAAATAAAACTTACAGCAGCGGCAAAAAAGGATGGAAGTCTTTTATGGTTCTTATCAAGAGGAAATTGCATATGATATATCATTTGATATGAGGCATTCTTTATCGACGATTAAGTTATTTTACTTCGCAGTTATTACGGAAATCTTTTTACAAATATCAAGGGCGGTGGCTTCCTAACCATCCTTATTGCTAATGAAACAGGATCTCACAACTTTCGACAACAGAGAAAAATGGTCCATTTCATTTAAGCTATCAATCAGAATTGAATAGGGTGAAGCTATTTCGGCGGTCTTCGATTATAATCTCGGCCAAAGCGAATGAACGCCTTTTAGTGCCCTTGCACCCATAGAAACATAATATTGTATGGAGTATTCAACGTGTCACCGTTTGTTTAACATCCACCTAATATTATTTTGGAGAAAAATGCGGGTCCTGGCTACTCACTAAATACTCACGCCACTACAAAATGAAAATTTATCAAAACTCATAGGGATATTTTCCGAGTGATTTAATTTTTGAATTCTTCTTTAAACAGTGCTTGCTTATCTCTCTACACCCGTCATGCGTCACACGTTAAGTTTTTAGTTAAATATTTAGGGAAGTTTACAGAAAAGAGTCGTCAGAATACTTCTACATAGATTTCGAGTGAATGGAAAGTAGATATTTTGCCTGTCTTTACTTGCCTTAAACTCTATTGTTATTTCTTTTTTCCCTCTTTTCTCACTTCAAAAACCTGAAAGTATTTAATGTATTACGTCACAAGGAAGCTATTATCGTAGCTTCGGCCAAAAGCTTACATTCATATTAAACTCACGATGAACTGTTATTTATACGTGGGGCAAAATGTTTGAACCAGGGAGAGTCAGGAAATGTGTCTAATAATAAAAATGTATGATATAAGTAGTTGGTATCATGAATCTTAGCATGGGTCTTAGAGACAAGAGACTTTGATAAAATAGATCGGCGAATAAATGAATAGGCTGATACGTAAGGTGAGAATTGGATCTGCAATGATATATTTACTGAATATAATTCCATTCGTATGCCTGGGTTTGTGCGAATTGATCTTGTGAAAAATGTAAACATTATTGATCTGACATAAATGAAGTGGCTTGAATTTCAATTGTGGCGGAAATGTTTGAAAAAAGAAGCGAAATAAAAATATAATGAAATATACATATTTTAAAAAATGCGTGTGAATCTCCATATAACGGGATCTATTAAAGGGGATGCATGATTCATAAAGGGAACTCATTTCATTCTTCCCTCTCTTGCGAAGCGGCTAATCCAATGGAATTATATTATTACCATTCACACACTGGTTTACTCACCCAACCTCGTCCTTTCTCACGGCACTGCACTTCTCTTTCAAAACACACGGCGCAAGTGGTGCGTCGCTCCGTCCGTTCTCTCTCTTCGGTAGCCCAGCGAGCATCTACCGTTGCTCTGGAGATGGAGCGAGGCCGCCTCCAGCAAAACCAACCATAGGATTCGATCATTAATTCATGCGACGGACACTCGGGACTTGAAATATTTGAAAACAATGAGGCTTTTTTAAATAAATGTCTGAAAAGTAGCTGGCGATAAGATGCGGAAAGGCAATTTAGGAGAGAAGAAATTATTCGAGATCAGAATATTACAGTTATTTTAAGGTATTATTGTGGGAAGTATTATTTACAGCAGTTATTTGTAATCAGTTTGTTTATTTTTTGGCTGTTGTCGCCGTCTTAAGAGGGAAGAAAAAATGCTGTGAGCATAAGACGCTGTGCATTCTATATTTTCTGATTCTTTTATTCTACACATGATACTGAAATTACCCACACATGAAAAACAGAACACCTACATCTCACATGAAACTTACGCAAACAATGACAAGTATTCGTGCCCTGATAAAAGCTTCATACTACGCTCTTTTTCCGTTAGATGAATTATAATTTGGTCGTTTTTAAGTAAACACGTCTTAACAATCTACGCAAAAAAAAATTTAAAATTCTGGTTCAATAAACACCAGTAAAATGCTTGAAATGGGCAGTTTGACGTAGTTGTTGATACGACTTTCTACCTTAATGAGCACATGAATCCACAAAGCAATATATATCTCACAACGGTACCTTATATCTAATGCATGGGCTCCGGTACCATTATGATGGTATTAAACAAGAAATTAAATAAGATATCATCTGCTCTTCCATGCTAATGCTAAAGTCACCCGTCTCTGCGATTATTTATTTTCAAGTATATTTTTTTCTCTAACTGTACCCAAGGTGATGTCATGCACGTGTATATGCTAGCGATCATTCATTATGGCTTCTTCTGACGGAGTTTCGGTAAATTCTTTTCTTCGAGAGCATTACCGAAGGTAATGTGGAGCGAGGGAAAAAAGAGCCCACTCACCTCAGCATTCGATACCGTAGACTGAAAAAGAAGTGTAGAAGTTGAAACGAGGGGTCTTGGAATGCATGCAATAGAATAACGATCGCCATATTTCGTAATCAGGTGAGTCAGGCTTAGTCACCCATGAGATGTACTAAGGGAACTAACGTGGGAACAACCTCTAACGATAATTATTTAAAACGGGAAGTATGTTAAAAAAATTAAATCTCCACTCAGCCGTCTCTAACCGCGCATTTAATCGGATGTACAAAATTGGCGAAGCTGTGGGCAGAGCGATCCGAATTTTACTCTTGGGAAAAGAGTTAACACAAGGGGTGACAACCGAAATTTACATTTGAGATGATATTACTTATTAAATTCATTTATTTCCCATGCAATTCCTCGCAATTGCAGATACTTTGCCATATCTTACGAACGCTAACATACTACCGTAGATCAGATCATGTGAATAAAATAAGAAAGACTGTAGAACGGATAGATTCAGAATATAGCTTTTCCACTACCGATAAGAGACTATAACGGCAGTGGTACAACTTATTACCAATAGGTTAGTTGACTTGTAATATAGCTTTTAACTTATGTATTCCTTAAAGCATATTTATGAATTTTCTTAGTATTTCTAACAGCATATTTGTGTGTTCCAGCTTTATTGACAGATTGCCTTCATGAGTAGTTGGTAAGTTTTACCTTTGAATGATTGTGGGAGAGTAATTTGTTAGTATACGTAACGTTTTTGGCCCTGTGGTGCGCATGAGGGAATCCTATTGAATGCTGGATGCTGGTGATTGATCAGTGATCACCCCCTGTGAAACACCCTAGATGTGGCTCGCGAGGTATTATGTGGATGTACTCTTTTGCAAATAAGATGGGAACAAATGGATCATCCTGCACTCATCGCCTGGCCTGAAAACCGTTCAAAAATGAGCCTGCCAACTAGAAATAGGTTTAGCATGAATGACGCGTGTACAGGACGAAATTGGGACGACGCGACGTGACGTCAATTATACGTACTCTCCTTGGTACAAACTTTCCATTCATTTGCCCACAAATCAAAAAACGGGTCAAGATAAAAAAAATCATTCCTTTCAGAGTCTTCACTTTTTCTGCTCTCGTAATTTTAGAGCATTAAACTTTGCCTAAGTCGAGTAAATAGAAGCCTCACGTACACCTCTTCACCTATTTCCCGTATTATTCCTGTCGTATTAGATCACGTTTCAATGCAGTCGCTTTCTTGCCTGATCGTTAGTCCTTCAGAGAAAAATCTTGCAACTCAAATTTTAAACCCTATTCCCGATTTGATATCACCTTAAAATATTCAGCAAATTGCAGCGCCAGAAGACAATGCATTTCTACGATATTTATTGTCCTTCCTAGACAGTATGATCTCCAATTTTACAATTATCAATATTATTAATGTCACAGCTGATGGATAAATTACTGAGATTGTACTAGAGACTACCTGCGGTATGGCCACAGAAAACGCACCATAACCAAATAGTTTTATTTTCAATAATGACCAGCCGTGCAGACACTGAAATTTTCATTTAGTCTCTAATTCACGAATCATGGAGGCTAAAATACAATTCTTGGCTACGTGGTAGCCGTCATGAATTTAAGCCGTAATAATAAGATACAATGTTATAATGCTGGAGAGATTGGAACAATTTGTAGCTTGCATTGTGAGGAGCTGTAGTTTCGCAGTAGGCTTTTAGGAAAGACGTTTGTCCTTTGTAATGGCTGATAGAACCAAAAGGACTTTTTTAGAAGACCTAAAAATAAAAGCAAAATTACAATTCCAATAATTAATTTAAAGTAATATTTTAAAGCCTTAACCAAAAGTACCATTTTACTAGTTATTTGATCTTCCTCTTTTTAAGTTTAAAAGTAGATGATAATATTTAAAATGTAATTCAAATGCATTATTTATCGTGCATATTATACTGAAATTCTCGTGATTAAGTATGATTCATATTTAAAATAACCTTTAGAATTACACAGACTTGTTGGGGCCAATTTTTCGATAAGAGATTAACACAAAGCACAAATCAATTTTGATATTTTGAGAGTGGCATTTACCTCAAATCTCAAAAATTTCTAAGCTAGTTGAGAGTTTTCAAAGTAAAAAAATCTTTAAGCCATTAGTTTACGGTGTTGGCGATTTATTGATTGCGTACAGGATCTGATCTTGCCATTGTGATGCTGAGAAAACAGTTTTCTGTCCTCAAAAGGGAAGTCTGCCGGAGACGGAAGTCCAAAGCAGTAACTTTTCTTTTGTCCTGACTTCACTTAGGTTTTTGTATTTTTCTCCTCCTTCGCATTTAGAGGTCTTTCTGCGGTCACAGCGTAGAATTCGAAGGCGTTGCGTCACCTCTGACCTGGATATGTCGCCGGCAAGTGATTAGGCTCCAACTGAACCCACAGGGAATACTCTATTACCGGAGGAAATAAGTTGTGGAGATGAAAAAATGAGAATATCCTCTCTCGGATGATCTTTACGTCGCGTCGCGAAAGGAGTCTAGTCACGTACCCAAGGCTTTTTATTCACTGCCTACGGAAATACTTGCTATTTGTTTTATGACGCTTTCCTCATGGTAATGGTGAAATAGTTCAAGGTCTCCTTCGTCATCAATCTGTAGCGCAACAACTCCTCCTTTGTCCCATTATATGATTTAGTAAATAGAGTTCAGCCCGCGAGAACAAAAAATACGAACAAAAACTACAACTTTTGAAATATTTCTGACTTATAAATGTCTCTGTATCAAAAAAATAGGAATGCAGCATTCAATATTAATAAACTTCTCTTGAGTTTTCGCGCGTTAAGAAAGTTTAATCTAATCTGTTAAATCATACATAACCTCACACATATCGTATCAAATAAAAGTTTGATTATTTGGTCCCCCTATAATCTCACGATATAAAAATATAGAGATTATTTAATGGGAAAAATACTTCAAAATTCCTTTGTTATTTATTAAATATACTGAAACTTAAGTAATAAATATTTACTTGCCACTATTTCACTACTAAACTTTATAAGAGATTATTCAATGAAGTAAGCAATTTTCACCTCAAATCAGCTTATTTTTAGCTCAGATCAATACATAAAATTTAAATAAAACTCTATAGTTTCTTAATTATTTCACACTATTATCACAGAGCATGAGAAGGAGCGCCAAACTTGTAGCCAGTCGAAGAACAGGAAGTGTAAGAAAATCCAACGTGGAATTTCACCCTAAGTTCAAAAAAGCCAGTGGAGATGAAATCAAATGAAGTAGCCGAATGACTAACCGGAAACTACTTGGCATAATATTTTCTGCCATTTTATTCTTTTGAAATCAACATTTTTCAAAGTTAGCGCTTTCCTCCTCTCAGTACATTGAGCCGAGCTGCTACCCAGGGCCTACGGATGATCAAGCGGTAGCTATCAATAACTAGTAATACAAAGGTTTCCCAAAAATATGCTAATAAAACGTTCACGACCACCTCCACTTTGTATGCATGTATGATTTTATGAATAACTCAAAGTCAAATGGAGGAAGAATGAATTTGGAGCTCGGTAAGACATTGAGTTCAAAATATCGAATCCGGCAGAAACCCTGGACACGAACAGTGTACCATACCATTCTATCCGTACTAACCTCCCCTGGCAGGTGTTATAGTAGATATTATATTCGAATATATCTGCTTTATATCTTAATTATAGTTATTTTCAGCCAAAATTATTGCCATTTTTCAATAAAATGTCACGCATTAGCTTCTTTAGTTAAATAATAATAATTCATTTACTCACAATATTTTGATTTTTCACACGGGTAATAACCAAGTAGAGGGAGCTTTAGATGGTCTCCAGGGTCATAAGACCAGAATTCAGCCACCAGCAAATAATAAAAATGTATGCCAAAAAAATGAGTACATGTGATACGGAATCGTTTGCACTTACCCTTTGATGTGTCCTCAAAAGTAGAACGGTTGACCCTCATTTATTCCTCCCCTTTTATCACAAGGAAAAGGTCCACTATAAGAAAGCAGAGGGAATCTCGTGCTTGACTGTCCTATCTATACTCTCCAGAGGAATTCCATTTCCGTCCATCGTTAAACGTCCTGGAGAACGAAGACGAGGCGACGTAAGGCGTTAACTGCCTCTCTACTCTCTGTGGTCATCAAAGGGGTCCAGACGGCAGCCACTAAGTGAGCTCACTCCATATCCTCCCTTCTTGCCTCGGTGGAATGAAGCGTCTTCTCGTTCAAATGGCTAACCACTCGGGACAGTCATGATCTTGGGCAGCACCGTGAGTAACATATGGCCGTAGGAGGATGTTTTATGGACCTGAAGCCGCAAGGAGACTATTATTTATAGCGACCTCAAGCTAGGCGAATGGGAGGTAGACTCATTTTTATAAAAATTTTTCGATGTCCTGTGTAGGAACTCATCCAGTCGTCTTGGAATACTTCGGCTCTTAGTGATTCTTAAATTCAGACAATGTGATAGTAATAGCATAGAAAATCACCTCTTGAGCCTAAAAATCCTCTAATTAATTACTGACGCCCCAAAAAAATCCAAAACCAATTTTTTTTTATTGACGAAATAAAATTATTTCACCATTGGCAGTGCACACATCTGCAAGGCTAAAGTCAAGTACAAATTTTACAAACAATTACATACATACATGAATATTGAAATTACCAGGATAAGATTGTGGGGAATTCCGAAGATAATCATTTAACCATGATGTATACAACATTAAAACTCACTCTCAAAGAAATGGAAATATATCTATTTCTTTTGTGCTAGCAGAAAACAAGTCTTCCTATGTTAAGTTTTGAAGGCATAAAACCACTTAGCAACACCGCCCTAAACTCAGTGGCATTGAATTTTTTGCATAATGCGAAAGATTTTATTCACCAGCGTAGAGCTTTAATCACCCATGGTACTAAATTCAGCGTATCTGATGAATCACATTTTTTACTGCATCGTATTACTAAAATATTAATTTATGTAAAAGGAAAAAAAGTATAATTTGCATAAAAATAATTGCGCATTATTAGGATTCTTTTGCAAAGTTTGAGTTTCTAGATCGATCATATCTTATCGTTCTAGTAAACCAATTTTGTGCTAACTTGGAATCAGGTAATGCCAAAAAAATTTCCTGTTACTTCCTCCGCCCTTTTGGACTCCAGAGGTGGATAACGGGGTGGGCAGTCACGTCTCCCCCACATTACGCTAATCCTCTAAAAAAAATGAAATTTGTAATCATTACACTAATCCTCAAATTTTCAACTTGATCTTGTAATTTTGAAATTAAGATATTCACCCGAGATAATTTTTATCCGATTCAAGTGATGGTGTTCAAAACTCCGTTGGGTGGTTTTTCGAAAATCACAAAAATATGAAAGTAAAACAAGTCATTTTTAACGATATACGATTATGACTATCTCAAAAATCACCCAGTGACTACCTTCTTTGCCCAGTTACTCCAGGGGTAGTTGGAGACTAGGTGGTTGATTCTACCCCTCTAATTCGTTATTCATGAGAAAAAATGAAATCATTGTTATTATAATTGTTATTGTCTTGCTTCTCAAACTCGTGCATTTATTTTGCCTTTTGAATATTGACCAATATTTATTCGTTGTGAGTACTTCGATTCTTATTTCATTTATTTAGGTAGATCTCCCATAATACTCCATTAGGAGCTATTGCTTACCCCCAGGCGTTCCAAAACGTAGTACCCAAATAGGTACCCCCAATAGAAAAATTGACTAGTTTAAAATATCCTGGGACTAGCCACGGTGATAACTTTTACGGGAGTCACCCGCAATGCAAAATTGTACGAAAAGTTGACCTCAATGCTGGTCTGCCCGACCCGCGCAACCAAATTCCTTCTTGCTGGTGAGGCCATGCTTTAATTATTCCTCTGACTAACACACTCGATGGGAATACTCCTCGAATATAGGGCTTTCCTCACATTCTCCTACCACCTGCAGAGGTCGGCATGCATATGGTGGCTTTCCCTTTGGAATGAAGTTCTTCCCTCAACCTGGATACCGCATTCACTGCCTGCCTCTGGGTCTTTTTGCTCCGATGCACCTCATCTTGCCCTACATCTTCTCTAAGACCTCTTTGGGCATTCCTCTAAACCTCTTTGACTCTCCTAGTGTGTACTAAACCACTAATTCCCTCTAACTTTCTTCCACCGAACGAGGAGCACTATCTCCGATTAAATCGCCTTATTTAAGTAGATGGAGCATAAATTATCACTTTCTCTAAGAATGAGGGAAGTACCTCCTCATCACGCGCCAGGGTTATGCTAATTCCGGATAAGGAGAAGAACTGTGATAATGATAATGATATTAACCCTTTCTAACCCAAAGCTGCTACTGGGAGAAGTCAAATTTCATCATTTTTCACTGTGAAAACTTGAAAAATTTGCTCTCAATCACCATCATCGTGGCAGCAAAATATGTCGTTATTGCAGTTTACATCACAAAATAATGGGTAGTTTAGATATTTCCTAAACTGAGCAGTAAATGTACACATTTTTGATGTTGCTTAGAAGCAACATTGGGCTATTGGGCTCATTCGGTCGCTCGCAGTCGAGACGGACGGTCGTGTCTACCGCTCTCCTCAGGCATAGAGTGTATAATGCCGAGCAACTGCTCTAAGTGTGGTCTCTCTGTTAAGCGCGGCGTAGGTATTTCCTGTGGTACATGCTCCGACTTATATCATCCGGCCTGCCAATCAGTCTACCAAGAAGATCTGAGGACTCTGGAGGACCTCCAGAAGGTTTGGAGTTGTCGGAAGTGCCAGGATATGATCCGGTCAACACGTGGTGATGATACTCCAATTAGGACCCTATCAACTGTAACACCTAACACACCAGAGATGTCAGCTCCGGAGCTCCGATCCCTGTTCGCAGTGATCAATGAGAAGCTGGATACTCTGATTGCAGACCAAACTGCACTCTCTCATAAAGTAAGTGAAAACAGTGACATGCTAAGTGGTCTTACAGTGAAGCTACATGCCATCGAGAAAGAATTATCAAATGTCACTGGTTTAGTAAACGAACTTCAAGAAAAAGTGTTTGACCTTGAGGTTAAGTTGAACAGAAACGAACAAGAGAGACTCAAAAATTCGGTAGAGATAAGAGGGGTGCCGCTGATCACTGACGAAGACCTCCAAAGTATTGTCCTAAAAATAAGTACTGCCCTTAATGTGAATATGTCAGCTGAGGATATAGATGGCGTGTTTCGGCCAAGGCCTAGACAAGCTAGCTCAATTAACTCTCGTCCACCTCCAATCATTGTTCGGTTTCTCAGACTGAATAAAAGGGACGAACTGATAACCAAACGTCGGGTTCGGAAAGAACTTAATGTTGATGATATTGGCCTAGCGTCTAATCTTCCTCTTCCCCAACAAACAATCTATATCGACGAGGCCCTCACCCCATTCAATAGAAAACTCTTCGCCATAGCTAGAGACCTCAAAAAGAAGGGAAAAGTGAAATTTGTGTGGGTGAGAAATGGAAATATCCTGGTTAGACAGTCGGAGGGAGCTCCCGTAGTAGTCATATCCACACAAAAAGACCTTGATCGTTTTTTATAGAGAACAGATTATTCCCTCCTCTCACGGATCCTCCTGCAAGTGAAATCCACATGATCAGTCGTGAGCACAGGAGACTTGTGTTTGATCGCAATTCCCCTGTTATATTACCTAAAAATTCACACCCTCAGGTAGCAAAAACAACTTCCTTAGGTTTATTAAAATTGTCGCACGTTAACGCGCAGTCACTGCTCGCTCATTTCGAAGAATTTAAACTGTACTATCATACTAATGTTGTTCATGTAATCGGAGTGAGTGAGACGTGGCTAAAACCTTCGGTTACATCAAATGTGGTTTCACTTCCTGACTTTACGTTATACAGGAATGATAGAGAAGCGAAACGTGGGGGAGGAGTTGGACTGTATATACATTCATCATTGAAATCAAAACGGGTTGGTCGCTCTACCAACTCCTGTGAGGTTATGCTAGAATATATCCTTGTTGAAATAATCAACAACCACAGTAAAATGCTGATTGGAGTGGTTTATAATCCACCAAAGTCCAATAACTTGTCTGACTTTGAAATTATGTTGGCCAGCAAGGTCCCTATGTATGACAATGTGGTAATAATGGGAGACTTTAACATCGACATGTCGACCAGAAATGTACGCAGTGACATCCTTTTGAATATTATCGAGAGCAGCAATCTTAGTATTATCCCCCTGACGCCCACCTGTCACACAAAAACAACAAGTACCACCCTGGATCTAATTCTTGTCGACGATCTCAAAAAAGTGTCGTCCTACGGACAATCACCTGACCCACCTCTCTCTTGTCACGATCAGGTATACATTAACTATAATATGAAAACCCCTATATTTGAGCCAAAATTAGTCACCTTCAGAGATTATAAATCATTTAATCAGGAAAATTTTTTGAAGAACTGTCTAACATTAACTGGTGTATTATTGAGGAACTTGAAACAATCGACGAAAAAGTTGAGGCGCTTAACTCACTACTTCTAACTGCTTTCAATGCATATGTTCCTCTGAGGACAGTTCGTGTCACCCACCCTCCTACACCATGGTTTACTCTCGACATAAAGGCTAAAATAAAGAAAAGGAATGAATTAAGGGCTTTATACAGACGTTCCAAGAGTCCAACTATTTTTGCTGAATATAAAGAAATTCGAAATAGAGTCAAGGACATGGTTCGTAAAGCCAAAAGGGACTACTGTGAAAACGCCATAAGAAAACGTGCAGATTCAAGAACAATGTGGAAAACTGTTCGCAATCTCGGTGTGATATCATCAAAAAATAGAGCTCCTATAAATATAAACTTAGACATCCTCAACAATTATTACTCATCGGGAGACATTCGTCACGAAAACGTTACTTATGTTACTCCACCCATAGAGAATAACGCCCCGAATGGCCCTAAGAGAAACCAGTTCTATTTCTCTCACGTATCTATCTCCTCAGTTATGAAAGCATGTACAGCTATCACAACTAATGCTACAGGCTACGATGAACTAAATATTGTAATAATAAAGAATGCCCTCCCGGCTATTCTTCCTGCTCTTTTAAACATCTTTGATTCATCCCTCCAAACCGCACAATATCCCTGCATTTGGAAGCATTCTCTAATTCATCCAATCCCGAAGTGCTCTGAACCCTCTAATCCATCAGATTATAGACCAATAGGTATCCTATGTACTTTTGCCAAGATATGTGAGCGTGTGGTCTACGAACAACTGAATAAATATATTATTGAAAATGATATACTAATTAATTACCAATCTGGCTTTCGAACTGGATTCAGCACTCTAACTGCCTTGTTAAATATCACCGAGGATATCAGAGGAGCAATGGACAGGCGCGAGGTCACAATACTGGTACTATTTGACCTATCTAAAGCCTTCGACATGGTAAACCACGAAATACTACTCTGTAAGCTTATTAAGTACAATCTCTCTTCGAGTACTGTAAAATGGTTTCGGTCTTACCTAAGCAACCGTACTCAATCAGTCATCGGAACAAACAACACCAGATCCAACTGGACGTATAACCGCAGAGGGGTAATCCAAGGTTCAGTCTTAAGCCCCCTGCTATTTTCCTTGTTTATAAATGACCTTCCTGAGGTTCTAATGCATTGTAAATACCATCTCTACGCGGATGACTTCCAGATTTATTGTCATACGGCAGTATCAGATCTATCTTCCACCATAACATTAATCAATAATGATATCCAAAGAATAGCTTCCTGGATGAGGAAAAACCAACTGCAACTCAATGAAAAAAAAACTAAAGCTATTATATTTGGTCCTAGACATCTTATTACTCAAATTGATGAATCCGCTCTTGGAAAAATTCAATTAGAAAATCGTGTAATACCGTACGAAGAAACGGTTAAAAACCTTGGTATAATATTTGATAAGGAACTCAAGTGGAAAAAACAAGTCCATGTCACAAAACAGAAATGTCTGAGCATACTACATCAATTGTATAGAACCAAGAACATAGTTCCGCCCAAAATTCGAACCACCTTGGTTCAGTCACTAATTTTTCCTCACCTTGACTACTGCTCCTCTCTGTTTACTAATCTCTGCGAAGAAAGTAACAACAAATTGCAAATAACAATGAACTCTTCAATGCGCTACATTTATGACCTAAAAAAATGGGATAGGATATCTGATACTTACGTTCGATTACGTTGGCTGAAACTAAAACAGCGTCGTTTATACCATGTGATCCTGCTTGCCTATAAAATTTTATCCACTCGTAATCCCGTTTACCTAGCTGCTAGATTTACCTGGAAAAAAGATCTACATGCAGTATCCACTAGGAATCACTCCGTAGATCTTCACATCCCTCAACATAGCACACTTCACGTAACTAAATCCTTCACAATAATCGCCTCTAGAGTATGGAACTCCCTACCATCCAAAATTAGAAATACTAAATCCATACATGCCTTCAAAACCCAGGTGTACGATATCTTAATAAATAACCCTAAAATGCTGTCTGTCTAAAACTGATTGAAGTAAAATTAGAACGGTGTTAAATCGAATGGCTCTAACATATGGTTGCAGAAAATTGAGTGTAAAATTATGTTAAATTTGAGTGTCATACTAAGTTGTTATTTACTTTTTTTGTTTTTTTTTTAATACTGTTTGTCTGACACTATTGTTATATTAAATTATCGCCTTGATTTCTTGCGATGGTTGGTCAGTTACTCCGCAGTATGATGTTTTCCCTTGTGTTGCTGTTGTTTTGCCGTATTGTCTGTGTGCTGTCGGCGGTTTACAACGATTAAATGTTTTGTATTTCTTTTCATTTTTTGTTTTTCCTTATGAATATGATGTCACCAAGGAGGGGAAACTAAAGTATCTCCATTTTGGAAACTGTTTCTCCTTTCGTTGGTATTGTTTTTGCCTAATTGTTTGTAAGTTGGCGGCTGTCCGCAACAAGTGTATCTTATGTGTTTCTTTTTATTTTTTTTTATTTTCTTTTGGGAATGTAATATCATGCTTAACATGTGAAAGTTGTGCAATGGTTTTCTCATGGGCCACAGGCCCACGAAATAAACGAATTTATTATTATTATTATTATTATTAAGGGTTAAGCACCGTACACATTAGATTTGAGCTTATATTCTCAATACCGAAGCTTTATTGAAATTTTGTGGCACAGCGTAGGATTGTAACAGTAGATATAATAAACTTGGGACGGTCAAGGTTTTGGAATACACCAAACCCTGGCGGATTTGAACAATTTTCAGCTACTTATTTATAGCAATTCAATTTCCGAGGAAAACTCCCTGAGCAACGATGAAAATATCTAAAAGACTTGCAATTAAAAATAAACCCTAATTCACATTGACATTGCCCTTATTTGATTAAATTAAAGACGGCAATTAAGACCTTCTTTGATGCTATACCTGGCTTTTAAATTCTTTCTCCTAATTGGAAATTTCCCGCCTACGAACGAAAACATTCTCCCCCCATCCCTCTGAAGTTCTTTTCACCCTCAATCTCTTAAGCAATCCCAATTAAGCTGCCTGATGTTGACGTCATTTGCAACAGATAACATTATTTGAAAGAATAAATTAAATCATAATTGCAGTTTCAACTATGATCATATTGGACTCTCCAATGGAGAAAGAGATTGCAAGGTAACAGCTCAAAGGTTAAGCAAGGTATTTAATTTTTTTCAATTTGTTTTGGTATCGTTTCACTCAAAACGTTTAAAGGCTTCTTTTTATAGATGATATCGCTAGAATAGATGTCAAACATTCAAATAATTGGCGCAAACATTCCAAGAGCTAAAAATTATATGTAAAAAGTAAAATGTTTGAATGAATGATTTAATAATTTGTTACCAAATTGGCCAAAAATAAAATTCTTTAGATTTTTATTTTGGAAGTAAGCTGCCGCATAAATAATATACTACCAAAATGAGGGACTTGTCTCGTTCTGCAGCTACTTTGAAACTAATGGGAATTATAGATGCTTACTGTCGTTTCAAAAGGTGCAATTTTATAAAAATAGATAGAATGGAGAGCAATGGTTTATGGCAGGTCTCTTCAGTTTCTGAATGTACGTGAGCAACTCAATATCACAATAGAGTTTCTTTAATCTCTTTTGTACTATTTTCCAAGTTCTTATGGAATTTTCTTTCATGTCTAATCTTCTTTTTAGCAAATTTTTAGCGAACTAGTTTGTCGAAAATTAAAAATTAAGGAGAAATTCAGAATGCAGTGGTAGTAGTCTGATGAAATGGGTCACAATATGAAAAACTAATTGGATAAAGGTGAGTTTTCTTATTAATATTTCAAAAGTTGACCAAAATTTATCAAAGAATAATGTTGACTTTCTATAATTGCCATATATTTCCATAGAGTCAGCAATGATTTTAACACGAAAATGATTTTTAAAATCCCAATCTTTCCCATCTATATACAAACTTAAATGGAGCTCTGAGCTGCAAGATTTCAATAGGTTGGTAAATGAGGTTATCGAAGTTGCTTGGATTCCTCATGCAAAATTCTTTACCTGAAATAGGAGATTCGTCCAATTGCACTAGGTCTCATGTCTCATGAAACCTTGCAAAACATAATAAAACCTAATAATGGTTGTACGAATGGGCATAAGTTTTCACTTCACATCACTGATTGGATGGGACTAGTTCAGACTTGTGGAATAGAAAATTGATTTTACCGTATTTCCATATCATTCTTCCCGATTACTTCAAGGCATTTATTTTTGTAATTTCATTATTTATACCGTTTTTAGTCTTGATACTCGAGTTACTTGCATCAAAAGGAAAGTTATTTTTACTTAAGAGAGCTATTTTTCCCACAAAGTTTCGTATTCTAATTATATTCGCAATAATAAATGAAATAATTTACTCCTGTCTTGTTCGAACTCACTGGCTATTCTAGACATCTCCAAACTGGAATATGTGCGATGATCGGAGAGTCGTTATATTACGTGAATTGTGACTTTATGATGAATGAACCGTATTCCCTTTGCCCTTTAATAGGCAGGAGGAATTCTTTCACATGTTTAGACAGTTAAGATTTATAATCGGACTTGCAGCAGTATTTAAAGGGTAATTGTTTGAGGTCTCAGGGGATAAAAAAATGTGAAGCTACTGATAATTAGTAGACTAATACGTTACTGTGCTGAAAATAGCACAATGAAGAAACATAATAGGCCACCATTCTGGTCCGCGGGTCTACTGAAGAGCTGAGTACGAAAATTCCTAGTCTGGTATGGCATTCCTACCCCGGCCTGTTATCTCACTCGCATTTCCTTGTCCACTGAAGGCGGCTGGTTTTTATTCTTTTCAAATATTCATTGTCTTTCAGTAATATGGTGAGTCTTTCTACGTCACATCTACCTGTTTTCAAAGTGAGAGAATATTTACATTTCTACCAGTTCCTTTCGTGTTAAACCTAACTTTTGAAACCATTACTGAGGTAGTTATGTGATTTCTTGGCCACCGGGGATGACCCGGGAAGCCATGTCGCAGGTTGAATGTATACGTCAATTTTTTTCAAATAGTTTATTTTTATTTTAATATTAAGACATTATTTTCGTGCAAAATAACAAATTCAATTGAAAACAGCATTAGGCATTAGCATTAGGTCTTTGATGGCATTTCCGTGCTTAATTTTGTATTCGGAAGTTAATAAAAAATGATTTTTTTTATTTTCGTGTTCCAAAAAACTCCAAGGAATCATAAAATAATGATAAAGGCGTACGTATAATTTCTGTATGATGGTCTATTAACACATAGAGAATAATAAAATATTGTGAGATATAAAGAAACATTTTCAATGGAGGTATGAAAAAATAGAATACCTAAAGAACGTTCATTTTGCAACGATTTATAATAAAACTTATGCTCTTGACCATTTCGATGGCCAGGCCTTTGAAAGAAAAATGCGGCAATGAATCTAATTGGAATGCTTTTCCGACCCGACAATCTTTTCGCCGTATTCGCGGAGAGATATCACAGGTTTTTTTTCAATTATACTTATTTTCCAGCTCTCAACCATGTCCTGATTCAATTAAAAATGTAAACACTTTGTACAGAAGTTTTCTTGTTGGATGCAAACACTCGGGACACGATATGCTTGCAGGCACTCCGCGCTTTGTCCTTACCACTCAACTCCCTCCGAATTGATTCCCAGGTCGCCTGGCATGCCAGTGTATGTTCGCCTACCGAACATGGCCACATTATTTTGCGTTGAGATCTTCGGGTGGCGAATTTATTAACTGTATTGCTTGGATTTCATCAAATTCCCTCAATCTCGACTAACTTTTGGACCTCAATAACCTTTTAAAAGGAGGGTGCTGAAATATTTTGCCCTATCGGCGCTCGAGAAATTAAATGAGACTTGAAAGATTAAATATCTACCGAGAGTTTCGACTGTAAATACGTTAAAAAAATTGAACACGTTTACATTCAATGTTTTATGACGAGAAAAGAGTAATTTTCAAAGGGTGTACCTATTTTGAGACTGAAGATGATTAGATAAAATGTAGGTACTAGCTGTTAACCCAATGAAATCCACAGACTGCTATGAAAAAACTCTACGTTAATAGGAAGAAAACTCCGATAAAGACAAAATACGCATAATATAATAATAGCAGATACATAATGGGTCAATTTCTTATACATATAAAAGTGAAGTTAAAGATTCCCCACGTCATTTCCGGATTAAACTCGAAGTTAAAACCTGTTTTTAAATACCCGCTAACACTCTCAGAAACGTCACAAGTCAAGCGATGCTTATAAGTAGAAATTGGGGGAAATATAAATAGAAATTCTGAGCTGATGCTGTCTCTTCCAATCTGAAATGGAAATGGTTATTTAGCTACATATAGCCTATGAAACTAATAGAAATAAATGTACCGGAACGAAATTTGTTAACTTAAATATGTACGTTGATTCAGTAGATGCGTGCCACTTCTAATCTGGAAAGAAAACTTTATTTTAGTATCAATAAGCTTATGAAACTTATAGAAAAAAATAGTAGAACGACAGTTTGTTTTTTAACATTTACAGTGGAGGAGTTGATGTAGGCCGTTACCGGTCTCAACTGGAAGTCGAATTCTGATGAAATGTGTCCAATGCTACGTCGGTTTCCGTTGGGTCATTAAAATAAGTGGAAAAGTTTGGCCACTTCGGGGGGAAAATTATACGTTCACTCATACATATCCAGGAGCTGAAAAATTCTCTTCATTCATTGTGGATTCGTGTAAAAAAAGAAATAGTAAAACATTTTTTCGTTATTTCATGTTTCATTATGTTCTGATGCTTTCATGTTTCACTAATTTCTTCATTCATTGGGCATTCTTGTCAAAAAGTAAATATTGAAAAAAATTCGTGCTATGTATGTTTCACTATACTCTCGTAATATTATGCTATGCATCAAGGATTTCCATCTTTTAATTTGGTCAATAAATGGATAATTGGGAGTAGGTAGAGAGGGGTGGGATACAAGGAGAGGTCTATCCAGGAAAATAAGTGAAAGTGGTGGCGGAATGCAAAGGGAGCGAGCGCTGAGAACGGAGATTGAATTTGAATGAGGAAAACGCGTGTGTCAACGTGAGGAAAGAGACGGCAAGAGATACTGAGGAGGGAGAGAGGGAAGGCAAAAAAAGTTGAAATGAGGAACAACCGTTTTTATCTTTTTTTCCTCCTTATCTTAAAGTTACCTCATTAGGATGCATACACGCAGTTTTCGAATTTTTAATAGAAAAAGGAATATAAAAAAGATGACACCATTATAATAGATATAAATCGAATTTATTGGGCGAGATTGGGACAAGAAAGTCCCATCCTCCATCTAACCCCTCGTCATAAATTAAATATTTGTAGTTTAATAGATTTTCAAGTTACACTTGAAATTGAATGCTTTTAACGCTTTTAAAAAGTTACAAACAAAATTCGAAGTGAACAAAGTTACACTTATCAAGTGTAAAATGATGCGAATAGACGTGGGAATAAACCTAAGGACTTTCGTCTTATTGAAAAAGTAACCCACTTCCGGAAAACGTCCAGCACAAGAAGGGGGGCGAAGAAACCTGCGAAAACCTTCTGGGAAAGAGCTAAAGTAAACATGAATGCATACAAATATAAGAAATTATAAGAAAATGACACCTATTGCTTGAAAAGGAAAGAAAAATTAGATTAAGCAGGAGGAGATAAATGTAGAATCTCTCCTACTGTTACCTTGGTGTTACAGCGGTTTATATAGCTGTGAGTCAATGCTGTTCCACTCGCGGCATGCAGTCACAATGAATTATTTATTGAGCCTGACTGTCCAGTGGTGAGGTATTACGAGTTTTTCATTGAAAGGAAAGGACGAAGATAAGAGTAAGGTAGTATTACTGAACTAGTTGCTATGGGCGGAGTGAGGCACCAAAAGGCGAACAACCTAATTGCATAAGCAACGATGCTAACAATGCTGGTCAGGACACTGAGCTCTCCCTCACACTTGGTTTCCGTTCCAGTCCCGATCTCCTCAACCAGGGTCCAGTCCAACAGGACTTGGTTCAAGACTGCAGCGTTGACGCTGGATAATTCAACAGTGAGACAAAGGGTTTTTGGAAGTCGAATAAAATAGCTAGTGCTACCATTCAGACAAAGGACTGGAAGAGTTGAGAAGAGGCTGTGGAAGAGTTGGAGTTTGAGCAGGGCTGACAGAGTGAGGGGAGGTAGGGGCTGGGAAGTGAGGAGAAGGCTCAGAGAAGTGATGAGGGGGTTAGTGGAGGAGTGGGAGGTCGGAAGGAGTTTCCGACGAGTGGCCGCAATGGGGACGGAAGAAACGGGCGCGAGAGACTTTGGAAGGAAGAGAAGTTTCGAAGAAGAGTGGACAATGATGATGGTAACAAAAGGATTTAGTCGGAAAACTTATGGCTTTCAGTGTGAAAGCTTAGTTTAACATTAATAACGTCGTAATAAGAAGGCAAGCGCGAAGGTGCAAAACTTTTCATCCATGAAATTAACCAAAGCACGCTCACAATAAGTTCTTTTTATTTACTTTGTGTGGAATTGAGGTTTATTGATATAAATTACGTGTTATTCCAACAATTTAATCTTTGAATTACACATCAGTCAATCTCTATTCCGAAAAGGTATACTTGTACATTAGTAATAAACCTTCAAGGGTTCTTAATTGAATGCATGCACTTATGAGCATGATAATTTAAGCAGTGCGTCTTTTGCTACAACCTTTGGATACTTTCTATTTTTTAAGCAATCTGAGGATTTGATAAAACAAATCAGAAAACTATATTAAAATAATTTTTCAGTGTTTTACGTAAAATTTTATTCAAATAATAGTTTGTGTGCTCCATTTAATTAATAAGGATATTGATTAAATTCATTATCCTTCGATGCTGAGAAATTAATCACTTACAAAGTACAAATATAAATCCGTGAAATATAATTATTGTTATAAATCTATGAGAGATGTGGAAATTTATTTTTCTATTCCTCTCTTAAGGTTGCGAGGTTGGCTCTTAAGGTAAAGAGGTATCTGGGCGTACGGTGGGAACGAAAATAAGTTTAATGACGGATAAGTGAGGGTTTGCGGCTAAAGACCTTCGCCGGCAAAGTAATTTAAGTGTGCGCGTGATGACCGAGGCTTTTCTCTCTATTCAGCCGCAGTCCTTCGTGGGAGGTGCCCGTGACAGAAGGTGGGCGTGAAGCGAACGCGGAGTGTTGAACGCTCTGCATGGAGAGCAGATGCTGAGGGTTGAATAGATCGGGGTGAGACAGCGAGGGGACCAGTGGGAACATGGCGGTCAATCGTCCCTCGCTGCCGAGACTGGTAATGATGTTCCCTGCGGACGAGGAGGCTGAGACAGACTGTAAGAGGTAAGTGGCGGGGTCGAATATTCTAATCGGCTCGATTTGCACAGGTAATTATCTTGGCGCAAGTTATCTTCTTCTGCCAGCGACGGCGACTTCTCACATATGAGGGGGTTAGAAGCCAAGGGCTTCTAGTGATATTTTTTTCTATACAGAGTTAGGTACAGAAATCAGGCAAAGAAAACAAACTAGACCAACTAGATTTTTAGTAATGCATTTGATTTTTCACTCGATGACAGCACAGAACAGAGACTCACGCGTATCCCTTGGCTACCAAGGTTTTGCATAGATATTATATCAATTACTGTACCTTGCTCTGCTTAGAAAAAAAATTACTTGTAACCCTTGGCTTCTCACCTCCCCATATAACATTAAAAATGGATTCTGCATGACGCCTAAGGACCTTTTACATGGGGAACGTAATTGTGCAGATTAGAACTGCATTAATTTCTCATTATGACGTGCAATAGTACAAATGCACGAATAAAATTAGAAAAGGAGCTATTTGGACATCTCATGTCCATACATTCTCGCATGTGTTCTTGCGATACACTGATCTGCACGACGAAATTTTGATTGCGGCTTCGTTCACGCGTCAGCTTGTGCAATTACGTGCTTCGTGTTAAGTGGCCTTCATAGACGCTAACGTGCAATGAATGCAGGCATAGCACGACAAGATCATGTGATCGTAGATATTTATCTCAATATTTTAATCGAGCACTCCCATGCAATTCACTCATCAAATAAATATCTATTTCTAAGGTTGGATTTAATCTGGTAATATTTGTACGAGATATATACTTAGGACTACCCCCATCGGATATTGAAAAGTTTAAATGATTTACACAATATTATTGAGGATGCGCATCGTAAAGAATGCGTCTCATGCTCAAACTCATGAGTCATTTCCCGTCACCTACATTTCTCTCGTAAATTTTGCGAGACTTATGTGAGCAAAACATTTCTGGTATTAAACCAATATAAGTGGACTCAAAAATGTTATCAGAAATTACTAATGGTTTACGATTTTTGGGTTCAGGACCTCTAGTGACCGAAGGTTTGTCATAGATTCCTTGAACTACTGAGAACCTCACTTTCAGGTCAACATGCAGGATATCATTCCAGTCCAACTCTCACCGGCTCGCATTGACTCTCTGGAGGTATGTAACTTTCCGAATTTAGTTGGTAGTAAGGTAGGCAGCTAAGGATTTTATTGTTGGTTTGAAATTAAAAAATGAAGAGATCAATCTTGAACAGGATAAAATAATTGATTGCGCTCCTCAAAAGTTTGATTCCTTCTTAACTTTCATTTTAAACTCTTACTAATTGTGCTCATTACAGACATAAATGTGATTTAACAAAAAAATGCCAGCATAGATATTAATGTATGTACTTTGAATGACTCACATCACTTTTATGTGTGTTTTCATATACGTTATCATTCTGTTTCATTTTCTGAAGTTCATTTGCAATTTGTTTTCGTTGCTTTTGGATTATGTGTTTTGGTAGAGTTGGCGCCTTGGTGACAGAGAGAAAAACAAAGGTTTTTTGGCCCAGAAACAATATTGAAATGTAAGGAAAAAAGAAAAACCAATAGTGAAAAGTGATATTGAAGCTTTTATAATCGTTTTCATACGTTAGCACTTTATGATTGCTATTTTGAAAATTAAGGAACATATAATAAAAATCATAATTTATCTCATATTTTGTAAAAAGATATGCATTTAATATTGCATATAGCTCATATGTAAGGTACACCGAGGTAAGTGGAGTTATATAGTTGACAATTCGTTAGACAGTTACTGTACATTGAATTGACATTAAATTTTATTAATATTCTATATTCCATTTGAGAAAGATATGCTCCAACGTCAAATGAAATAAAATGCTCGCATATTTCAATGGTCTCCTTTCTGGAACAAAGAACATGAGTTGTAGCCAGCATTTACACTTGCCCCAATGGTTGGGGCGAGTGTAACCCAAGGCCTCTTCATCTATTATAAAGCAAAGAAATATCAATAAGGTAATTGGAAATAATTCAGCGACATACAATACCAATAGAAATGTAATTTCTCGTTACTTTTCATACATATAACTCATATTTTTATGGGAATAAAATGAGATGTCAGATTGGAATGTGCCTCGCTTCTCAAATGCTGGAGGCATTGGAAATTGAAAAATTTCTTAAGGTTGAATTATTGTCTTGTCTTCAATGCTGGGCCAATGAAATGTTGATGTTGAATGAAGTCTTCGAGCAAATTTCACTGGCAGACATGCGTCCTTTTCCATCAGTTGTCCAATAGTCCATAGAGGTTCTTCATGCAATCCTTTGGATATCTCACTATCATTTTTATTTTCTTCTTATGACAGCATTTTGCAAGAATCCTGTAACTCACCTGTACTGTTAATAACTCTCTCTGAATTACACTCGTAAAATTATCTTCTTCGTCCATTTCTTTGATCTCGTCTTCTAAATTAAATTAAAAAGAAGAACTTTGTGCTTTCACATTAATATTCATTCACGACCATGGTTTCAACGTTGACACCTGATGATGACGTCTAACGTTGAAACCTTGGTCGTGAATAAATATTGATGTGAAAGCACAAAGTTCCTCTTTTTAATTTAATTATGAATCGCTTTCACCAAGTTACGCCTCAAACAATCAATTTTCTCGTCTTCTAGTTCATAATCATCAGTTCATTATCATAACTCATTTAAGCATTCCTCAACATAATCTTCATCACTACTCTCCTTAAGACACTCTACTGTCTTTTTATTTTTTTCCACCTGCTTTTCAGATTTTCTGCTTTCGTTTTATTTTAGTTTTAGATATACCTCCTCTGCTGTGATACCTTCTGCCCCTCCACATATTCTGTTTTCCACGCTTAACCCTTGCTACTTGTTTTACTTGCTCCAGAAGTAACTTCTCAAACGAACTCCTACGCGTGTTTGATATTGGTACAGCAAAGTCGTTTGGATCAGCAATGTCGATGAAATTGGATGTTGACGGCAGAGCTAGATGAGGTTCTTCATATGATACTTCTATTGGCTAATGATAGAGATTGGGGAGTTTCTACACTAATCTCTTCACTATCTACACTAATCAATGGTGGAGATGAAAGAACTCGTGCAAGTGTCATTGTTGATGAGTATTGAATGATTTCTTTCTGGATTTGTTGCAAATTTAACCATCTCCCATACACCTGTGGTTCACAGCTTTCCATAGGAATATCTCACTACGAATAGGAAATATCCCAACCTTTTCTGAAATAAATTATTTCACAACTTATATTTGATGAGGGAAGTGGAAACTAATGGGTAATACTTGCCCCAGTGGCAATATAATGTGGGGCAAGAGGAATCTCTACTTATTTCGCTCATTGTAACATAATTTAATCTACCACAGTATAACAGCATGTTAAGATATTATTTAACTCATATGTAATCCTTAAATTTCTTGGTGTGATAATCGCAAAGTGATGTGTCGCCCTTGGTCACCTTATAAGGAGATATGATGCACTCCCAATTAATAGTGTATTTCAGCATCTCTACCGAGATTTCTGGGTACTCAGCGATTCCCGCGTATTATCAAAAGTAGAGTAATGAAAATCTCGGTAGGAGCGCCAATTTAAATATATTATTTATGCGACGATATCCATAGGTTCCACTTCCCTCAAATTTACCTACACTTACCTGGGTGTATCTTATAGCTTTACGTTTGAGCGTGGATATGTGTATGTATTTCTCTACAGTGGAGAAAAGTAACCATCAGCTCAGTAAAGAGGGTCAAACAGTTTCTGGATGTTATGAAAGAGGAAAAGAGGACTCGTTAATTGGAAAGGCTAAATATGAGACTTAAAGTAGATGGAAAAAAAGGAGGTAGGGTCTATTGTGGGTAGAGAAAAGAAATACATATTAGGATTGAAGATCTCAGCAATGAATACAGGTGTAGCTGCTCGCTAATGAACCAAAACAAACAACGCGACAACGTCATCATTAGTGAGTCTCTAGTAAATTTTTGCGAAAACCGGGATAAACTGTTTCCTGATCCTGAAACTAATTTCTTCCTCATTCTATAATGTATCGTTAATCCTTCATAAATTTTATTTTAAACTTTCCAACGTATTCAAGCTTTAGTATTCATTTATCGATACCTGATGTCTAAAATAGCCGTCCAACCGTCCAGCAATTGAATATCAGCTGAAGCTGAAATAAAAGCGGCTGGGTGTCGGAAAGAGACCTTTTACGAAATTCAATGGGTTTATTTTTTTATTCAAAGGGAGAGCAGCAATAGTTCGCAGAATTTAGGCCGCCAGTGGCGTATTTACCTAAACCTTCCCCGTAGAAGCCGCGCATGTGGGCGGGGTCGGCCGTCGGTGACTAAGAGAGGAAAAGTGAAAGGAGGAAATTCGTATAAAAAGATGTGCTGAAGATAGGAAGGGAGATGGGAAAGCGACGGCACCAAAAATTGGGCTTTGGGAGGCTTAGATTGCTGAAGGGAATCAGAGGCCCAAATTCAAACACCAACTTCAAAATTTCTTGGGAAATCGAAAAAATTAGCAAAAGAAAGTAGACATTAGTAGTATTTATACATGAATTGCCATGAAAAAAGAATTCCTACTGCGCCGGGAATCGACTCACCGATCTCCGGCTTCGCCAGCCACTGCGCAGACCACTGAACTATCCAGGGTTCTGTTTTCCATTGCGGTTCCGTTCCGGGTCTAGGGGAATTTATTCTCGCCGCCATTCATATATATTTCATTGCCGTTCACGCGGCAGGCTTAGAAATATTACACATTAGTAGTATTTTTTGGCATCCTAATACTTACATTTCATTGTAAGGATGAAAATATTTGGAAAAAAATCAATCTTAATGAAATTAAAATAAACTTTTCCGTCCTATTCAGCCAATCACCCTAATCACCAGATTTCCAATTTGCGATATCAATCTTGGTCGTATGCGCAAAGCCTTTTAATATAATTTTGATTTTTACTCAGGGAGAAAACGGCATGGTAATATGGCCTCTTGTGAATAACAAACTCAGTTCGGTTTACTAGCTTATCGAAGAGTTGGTGTTAAAAAACATACATTCTCAGCGAAAAAATGTTTTGGCTTGACTGCAGTTCAACGCGAATCTGTTGATAGAAAGTTCGAAGTAGATAATGGATTATGTTCGCAATCATGCGTTGTATTCTAATGAAAAATCTACCTTATGTACTAGTAAGGACTAAAGCAGTGAGCAAACTTCGGCAAACGCCGTAAACTAACCCACCTATGCGTGACTGCTCACAAAGTCACTAGTTTCTTGCAGTGATTTGTCAATTCCGTTTGTCAAAGAACGTGGTGTTAGAAGCCGGTTACAGATAACTTGATTCTATAACGTCATCGATAGGTAATTAATATATTAATGCTTTATCATCAATGTATAAATCGATACTCGTCTTACGCAGTGGCGTACGCAGGATTTTGAAATGGGGAGGGGGTTTACTGGAGATTTCGGAGCATTTTCGGGGTGCATGGAAAAAACCCCGGAGCGAAAAGGGGTCCGATTGTCCTCCCCAGAAAATTCTTGGATTTTTGATGCTTAAAACGCCATTTTTAGGACTAAAAAAAGAAAATGTATTATTGCATTATTTATAGAGGCCTTCTTAGTCGTTTTTTTGTTCCTCTTTTTTGGCTTAAGGGGGGATTGTAACCAGGTAACCCACCCCCGTGGCTACATACGTATGCATCATACATTTGTAATTAACTTGACCTTTAACTCAAAGGAGCTTATTAAAAACTAACCGTTACTCATACTTTACACATTAAAGTTTTGCATATTCTTCCATGCCGTCTCAGGAAACCTAATTTCGGTCAAGAAAATACTAGTAATTGGCCTTTGGAATTTATTTGATACATTGGCGTAACCTCCTGGATGAATTCTCAAAATTCAATCATACCTGTATATCTGTGACGTCCAACATTTATCTTAACTTGAAGGCAACATCACCATAGAATAAAGCGATAAATTTGCAGAGAAAAAGGAATGCAAAGTTTTTTACATAATTCAGAATTTTTTAAATAAATTGGGAGCATTATATTCACAAGTTACATTTTTTTAAGAGGAGTAAGTATATTTATGAACCATTCCATGGTTTCTGAGGTTTTCCTATGACCTATGTATAATGTTAATTTAAAATAAGTTTCTGTCAATTCAGTGCTAAAGCTGATAAAATCGTGAATTTTCTAATTTTTGAAATGCCCCCGTGTTAATATCCATGTTCAAAAATACTGCACGAAACTAGCAGCTCTGCTCGAGAGCAGAATTTTGCGGGCTAGTGATACAATGCTCCCCAAGAAGCGTGTCCATCTCCATGAAAAAATTATTTTCATAGAGAATTTCTCATTTAGTGGTTCTTGGTGGGGTTTATTTATTTTATTAAGAATAAATGCTCACAAATTCCCACCCAACTAGGTGCTTATGGAGTTAGCATCGCTTAGAAGGATCCCAGAACAAAGTGATACCGAATATATGTCTACAGCCAGATATAGACAGAGAGAGTTCGAAAGAAGAAAGAGTTATGCGCATCAGGCGAAAATATTACGACGCGATGTCTTTCGGTAACTCTTATCCATATTAACCCTTATCCGGGTGTACGCGATGGGTACAAAGATAAATGATAAATAAATAACCGAAGGACCAGGCGGTTTATGATGATTGAAATTGTATTATATTACAAAAAAAGGAGAACTCTCCCGATCGACCATTCTACCTGGCGACCAAAGGCTGACTGCCTACCCTCGTGCCGGAACACGTGGGGGCAGTTACAAAATTTGACTTCACACAAAATTTGACTTACTCTGTTAACAATGGAAAAACGAATTGAACTGGCGGGAACTCAAACTAGATTACACAGACTTCAAACATTCCGCCCACCTTCTCTTCGCAGAAGAGAACCATTACATAACAACAACAAAAATATTTAAATGAACATAGATTTTAAACTCAGATTACAATATTCATTTTAAAATTATTAGATTATTCACTGGTCTTTTAAGCACTGAATTTGCAGTTTGAATTGTCACAACTCGGACATATCCATCATCACCCGGGTGAACTTTTATTACTCTGGCTAGTTGCCAACGCGCTGGTGGAGTGTTGTCGTTGCAGGCAATCACGAGATCCCCAGCCTTGATGTTTGGGGTTGATGTTGCCCATTTCTGTCGTTGCTGTAGAGATTGCAAGTACTCCCTCGACCAGCGTCGCCAATAATGCTGAAGCATTTGCTGTACCATTTGCCATCTCTTTAAAGTTGGAATATTTTCCTCAATTAATGCTGGCTCTGGAATTAGATAAGATGAAGATTGAATTAAAAAATGAGCAGGAGTCAACGCTTGGATATCATTAGGATCATCTGATAAGGGAACAAGCGGGCGGGAATTCAAACATGCTTCCACTTGACACAATAGAGTTGACAGTTCCTCGAAAGTCAACTTTGTTTCCCCGATAACTCGTCTTAGATGATGCTTTGTTGACTTGACTGCCGCTTCCCAGATCCCACCAAAATGTGGGGCTGTGGGGGGATTGAAACGCCACTCCGTTCCATTAGATGCTAAGGCCTCAGCGAGGGTGCGGGTGAAGTTGGAAGATCTCTGGAACAGTTCTTTTAATTCTCTGTCAGCACCCACAAAATTAGTTCCCTTGTCACTTAATAACAAGGAGCAATGACCTCGTCTCCCAACAAATCGTCGGAACGCTGCAATAAATGCTTCAGAAGTGTAATTAGAAACTGCTTCCAAATGCACAGCACGAGTGCTCAGACATACAAAAACACATATGAAACCTTTGTATGAACTTCTACACTTTCCTGGTGAGGTCTTAATGCTCACAGGTCCAGCATAATCAACACCAGATTTTGAGAAAGGTCTGTTAGGCATTGTTCTGTATTGTGGCAAATTACCCATGATTTGATATGAAGTACTTTTTCTGTAACGTTGGCACACAACACATTTATGGATTATCTCTTTGATTTTCTGCAGTCCTTTCAATACCCAGTACTGTGTGCGTAGTGTTGTAAGAGTTAGCTGTACCCCACCATGCAGTGTACGTTTATGGCAGTCTTCGATGATTAAGCGTGTGAGTGGATGATCACTGGGTATGATCAACGGATGTTTCTCATCCTCAGAAAGTAATGAATGCTTTAATCTTCCTCCCACTTTTAATAACTTTTGATCAATAAATGGCGTTAACCTGATAAGCACACTGTTCTTAGGAATAATTTCATTTTTCTCCAAGATCGAAATTTCTTTAGAAAATGATTGCCGTTGTGCTATGTACACTAACAATAAACGAGCTCTGATAACTTCACTTGGATTCAAAATTACATCAGCATTCATTAATTCAACATTAAACCATGATGCACTGAAAATTGGATGCACTAGTTTTTTTGCTTGTAGAAAACGTATCACATAAGCCATGACATGCACTGTAGTTTTTAGATTAGTGTACTTTTGAAAGATATTAAAGCCACTAGCTTTAATTGTTGCATTATTTGTTGATAAAACAATAGGAATTTTCGATTGTTCATTAGTTCTTCTATTAAAAACTGTTTTTGGCCATATTATCACTGGCGCAATCCAGCCTAATGGATCAAATAGTTTAGCTACCTTGGATAACACTAATCGTTTAGTCCATTGCTCTACCTTTTGATCAATTTTAGCATTGAAGTTAAAACAGTCTTCACTGGGTTGCCAATTAAGTCCCAAAACTGCAAATATTGATTCATTCGCAAAGAGTGATTCCGGTTCATTGGCTAATAGCTCTTGTGGCAACCACTGAAGTAGAGTAGAACTATTTGAATGCCATTTGCGAAGGGAAAAACCGCCCACCATGCACAATTTAATGACATCTTTTTGCTTAGCCAATGCGGTGTGAATCTCATGATCATCTTGTTGAATCGTAAATACAGCTGAAGTGTGCGGTAGGACCGCATTTGTCTCACCAGATAAGATCCACCCTAGGGCTGTGGCCATGGCAATCGGATGGTTTGCTTCCCCTTTGACGACTCTACCCTCCACGACTCGGGCGTGCACCGCGGCTCCAAGGAGTAGATCGATTTGTTCAGCCTGGTAGTATTTGGGATCAGCAAGCTCCAACTCCTTCAGATGAGGCCAGTTATCCCTGGTTAGAAGACTCGGTTTGTACAACGTTACCTTGGGTACCACCAGAGCTTCAGTGTGACAGCTAAAAGTAGACATGAATCTTGGCTTAATTATAACACTAACAGAGCCTTTGCATTTCATATGATGACTGTTACCAAGTCCACTGACAACCACCGAAGCTGATTTTTTATCAAGTCTAAGTCTTTGACAAAGTGATTCCGTGATGAAACTAGACTGAGCGCATTGGTCAAGTAATGCTCTAGCTAACACAACATTTCCATGAGGTCCTTGCACTTTTACCCACGCAGTGGAAAGAAGTACTGTCTCAGGCTTGCTATCGATCACATTAGTTAGTTTACGTTCGATAGATTCTTCAGTAAAAACAGGAAAAGAGCTTGTTGATTGGTTCTTCACACAGTTTTTCGAAGATTCAGAATTAGTTGAAGGCTCATGTAAAAATGTATGATGCTTTTTATGGCAAACCTGACAGCTCTTTTTTGATATGCAATTTCTCAAAACATGTTGTCCAAAACAATTGAAACAAAGATTCTTAGAAAGGACAAATTCCTTCCGTTGCTCTACTGATTTATCACGAAATGTTTCACAATACGCCAACCAATGGTTGCGGCCACACAAAGCACACAAGGGATTTTTCATTACGGTTGATCCGCCCATATGAAAACTCTTTGATTTGTATGATCCACTCTTTTCATGAAATTGACGTCGCTGTTGCATGCCCTTGGGAGATCCCGAAGATTGTTTGTTACCACAACTTTCCAGACTGTCCAAACTCATTATTTTTGTTTTGAGGAAATTTTTAAGCATCTCATACGTAGGAGGTGCAGTTGAATTCTCTAATTTAATTTCCCAATCACGTCGCGTTTGTGGGTCTAATCTCCTTTCAGTTATAAATACAATTAAATCATCCCAATGACATACTGGACGTCGCAACGCTTCAAGTGAGAGCAAGGGGTTCACTGTGCCGGCATAAATGCGGCGTAATTCAGATACTGACTCGTTTTGCATCGATTTAAGATCAAACAGCGCAGCAAGGTGAGCACTAGTTATGCGTCTATTATTCTCGTAATAATTTTGCAAAGATTGCCACGCAAGAGTGAAATTTTCTTCTGTGATAGGAATAGTACGTACCAGGTCAGCAGCTTCACCAGAAAGACAGCTTAACAGGTATTGCAATTTAGCAACCTGCGAAATATCTTTGCGATCTATTATCATAGACTTCAGGAGATCTCGAAAAGTTTCCCAATTTCGGAAATCACCTGAGAATTTAGGTAACTCCGGGACAGGTAATCTAACAAGGTGATCACCCTCACTATGGGAAGTTTTATTCTCACCATTCCGTTCACTTTTACTTGATGCTGATACAAGGTTTATCAGAAATTCCTCAAACTCACCCTTTCGTTGCAAGTACACTTCCTCAGCATTATCTAGGAAATGAGAGCAAAAATAATCATTCTGTAAATCTAAATATTCACTTTCAAGTAATTGTTCATGAGCATCATTAATTTTTTGCCAATAATTGTCAATGCACTCCATTCGAACCTTACAAGATCCGCGATTCATTTTTGTAGCACCTTCTTTTTTAAAGTTTATGAAGGAATTATTAATTTTCCTTAGATAAGTCTTTTGCTTTTCATAAAAGCCTTCCATTTTGATATGTCACTCAGTCAATCAGATTAGATAGTTCTGCTTGAGTTCGGCAAAATTGCGTTCACAATATAACACTTTGATATCATTTACTTAGGTTAAGCCACATTAGCTAGATAAGATTTTCAATTTAGATGAAACTTGCTAAGTAACTTGGGCGTTATATAGATAAATTGAAACAATCTTACTGATTTTCTGATGACTGCTAGCCCCAAAGACGCCCTCTGTTGTCGATGTACGATGCCTTCGTAGACGTCCGATGATAGTACGAGTGGGGATGAATCAGCCGCTGCAAGGACGACGGCACGATGCACTCCTTCCCCCTCCGATTTCCTCTTCTCCGAGCTGCTTTGAAGAGCTGTCCCTCGTGCCTCCGTCATGAGCCTCACGGTAGATAGGGATGACCAGCGGGACTTCTTTTTCGTCGATGAGTTCCATTAGTCCGCCGATACGATTTTTCACCGATAAACGATAATTATGTGAAACATTGACCGCCAAGATTCGCTAACAACTCCGTTAACGAGTAAACGGGACCGATAATCTGGTAAAGATTAATCCGGCAGAGATATAACCGGAAAGATATGTCCCGAGAAGATAAAACCGGTGATGATACGTACGACCTCTGCAATGCGATGATTTTCAATTTGGCGATGCTGAGATCAACGATACTGAGTCCGGAAAGATAGGTCCCAAAAAGATGAGATACTATGTAATTCAGCACTATCCGTCGCGATCCGATGAGTTCCGATATGATCCGACGTATCCGATGAAATCCGTTGACATCCGTTGACATCCGGCCCGAAGGACCAAAAAATATGTACGCGATGGGTACAAAGATAAATGATAAATAAATAACCGAAGGACCAGGCGGTTTATGATGATTGAAATTGTATTATATTACAAAAAAAGGAGAACTCTCCCGATCGACCATTCTACCTGGCGACCAAAGGCTGACTGCCTACCCTCGTGCCGGAACACGTGGGGGCAGTTACAAAATTTGACTTCACACAAAATTTGACTTACTCTGTTAACAATGGAAAAACGAATTGAACTGGCGGGAACTCAAACTAGATTACACAGACTTCAAACACCGGGCAAGATGGGCCCAATTACTCTATTGCAGTTATTTCAGGTTATAACATGAAAACAAACTATTATTTCGCAGTGAACTTCTGTGACTGTGTTCGTGCAGATGCGTATAAGAAACATTTATTTTTTTGACATCGCTACATTTTTTATGGTAAATTCAAACTGTTCCCACCATATCTGGGCAATCTTGATCCGATACACCCTTCACGAATGCGATCAATCGCACATCACTAGAAGGCTAATATAAATAGTGAAATGTTGTAATTTTACAAGTATCATTTTGGAACATTAAAATATACGTCTATATAACCCCTTGTGAGCTAACATAACTGTCTATGGCAGGAGGTAAATGTTCACCAGCATGCAACACGCTGCACTTGGATTCCGACGAGCAAAAGGTTGGGTGTTTTTAAGGGCAACAAAATTTTTACTTTTTCAAATTACTAGCTTAAACCAGTCTGACGAAGACAAAAATGAAAAGCATTATTGCCAGTGCCAGCAAGATATTTGACGCATTATAATAAAACAAAGTAGGTGTAAATGTTGGTGGTTGCTTTCGGGACATGCTGCGTGGGTAACATTATCTACTAGGCGTTTCGCTCCTCCTACTGGGAGCATTTTCAAGAGAATGAAAATAATGAATGAGAGATTCCATTCTCTAGAAAACGCTCCCAGTAGGAGAACTGAAAAGTCGAGCAGATAATGTTAGCAACGCAGCATTTCCCGAAAGCAACCTCCAACATTGATAAAAGAAGCTGCACAAATCTTAATACAAAAAATATGTGTCTGTTTTATTGATATTATATAAAATGCCCATTCTACTCTATTTCATCGATTGATGGCCACAAAAATAGGCTTATGGGGTTATGTTTGCTGGAAACTGAATTAATAAATCTACAAAGTTTTCTAATGAAGATATTTGTTCAATTACGCTAATGTATCCATTATTGCTCGAATAGCAACATCAAGCGTCTCAAACGACGTATCACTCCTACCGTTTCCCTTTCGCCCGCCCTCGGCATCGCCTTCCCCATCCGACCGAGGTCCACATGGTCCTCCGCTCCAAAGATTCCATTCGCAGAGAAAGTCGAGGTGAGCGCAGCTACGAACATTAGGGTGGGCCGAAAAAAGGTTTTTTTTCCTGATAAAATTTGCCCTATGCGGGAAAGTTGCGAAATGATATAAGGATCTCGCACACAAATTTTTTTTCAAATCGGATAATATTAACCACTGCCGCCCGAGCTCTAAAGTTTAAAATTTTGCGAAAAATCAGGCTGATTTCAGAATCAAACGGCTATTAAGACGAATTTTATGAAAATATGGGATAATGGATAATATCAAAGAGTGGATACATGTTTATAGTTTATGAAAATGAAATTTGAAGTTTTTTTGAAAAAATCTAAGGTTAAAAAAATGTCTATGAATTAACAACAAAATTAGAGTATAGACCACCCGCACGACACAACTCATTTTTGCCTACATTTATAAAACTCCATTTTGGGGGCTAAATTGCACGTAAAATAATATTTATTTCGATTGAATTTCATTTCTTATCAAATAAGTCATCATATGGTAGTAAATAATACCACAAAAAGTATTAATAAGGTAAATTATTTGAAATTAACATCAATCATAATGACGAATAACGTACCTGTGGAGCTATTTTCAACAAGAAATTCAGCCAAGGCTGAGAAAAAGCAGAACCTGAACACCAAGCATTTCACTAAGTAGCTCTCTGCTAGTTTCGTAAAGAAACTACCCAGAACTCACCACGAGGAAGAGGCTACCATCGAGTTCCACCCGTGTCCCCCCAACCAACCTTCCAAAGGATTACGGGAGGATTGACGCATTGGTTAAAAAATAGAGGAAAAGCGTACCAGGTGTGGAGTGGAGTGCGTGATATTTGTTGCACCCGAAAATTTCATGGGTAATGATTTGCCCTCTTATGAAGAGATGATGAAAATGTTTTTGTTCTCTCGGTACATTGAAGAAGAAGAATAAAGTTAAAATATCATTATTTCTCTGCCGGGAATCGCGGAGACAGTGGCTTATGCCATTGAAGGCATTTGGCATAGATCTTCTATCCCAGTTGTTGGATATAGGCAAATTATTTGACGAATTATTCAATATCATGGAAATAATCGCAATATTCTTCGATCTGTCAACAAGAATGCTTTCATTGATCTGAAGCAAGACTTCCATCGTCACGCACGTCAGCTTTTTGATGTTGCGGCATGTGAATTGCTTTATGTGAGACTGATTCTGTTTGTGATATTCTTTCGAAAATGCCTTGTTTAGAATGGGAATTCCCTAAGGACAGAGAAGTGGCAGGAAAATGAAGATAGGCGCCATCGATGTGCAGGAGACCAAAAATAGGAAGACGAGGCTTTGCAGGTTGGAAAGAAAAAAGGAACACCCGAATGTTCCACACTATTTTGTCAAAACACTTCAGTTCGGAAGACTCAGGTGATGAAATGACATTGAACAGAGAGTTATGTAATGCAAGTGAAGGAGAGGATTTCATGGAAAAAGGTTAGTGTAAGTAATTTGAAATTGCCAAGATTTGCATCATCCTGTGAATAATTCTGCATATCAAACCATACCTCTGCAGCACTTGCATCTGCGCACCTAAAAGATATCGGGTTGGTTACTCAAGGAGTCAATGTACTTTTTGTTGACAAGAACAAAGTTAGAAGGGAAAGAGAAAGATTGCGCACGTGTATTCGGAGGAATGTGGGATCTGTTAAACTGCAAGCGCTTTACTTCGACGTGAGGAAAGACTCTGGTTTCGTTTATAGTCAATCAAAGTGAAAAACAATTGGTTAGGAGCACGTAACTCTCGTTCAAGAGCCTGGTTCACGCTACTTATGCATGTCATCCCATGTGTCGGCAAACCTCTAAGATTCCATCACGAATTTTCTAGGAGAGGAAATGATCATTACCGATGGACTCCAAACAATTGTGTGCGATGGAACTGAGATTAACACCGGAAGCCATGCCGGAGTAATCAGGAGAATGGAAATGGCCCTAAGAAGACCTTTGCATTGGTTTGTTTGCCTGCTTCATTGCAATGAACTATCGTTCAGCACCGTCAAAAGAACTGATGACCCTGGCAAAATTTGTTATCGAAGTTTACGCTCCAATGCGGTTTTCAATAAAATTGAGACAATATTGAACAGAAGGCCCGAAGCATAATATGAACATGATTCTTCTTATGAAATATAAAGATAGAAACATCAAATTACGCCGCTACTCTATGATTCAGGGAAATGTAATTCTGCTTGCAATGTTAGCCGATGAATGCAGACAAATTCGTGCAATGGCCATCACAAATACATTGAAATCGAAAGAAACTCAGCAGGATGAATCGAGGAAATTCGAATTTTCCAAAGCTAATCTTCGATGGACTGAAGAGTTCTCGGGATCGCCACCGGGTCAGGAACTCCATATCTGCCGACGTTTCGATGTCCGACTCGGTCATCGTCCTCAATGCTGTGAATGAACACTTCACAGTCCTGAGGACGATGACCGAGTCGGGCATCGAAACGTCGGCAGATATGGAGTTCCTGACCCGGTGGCGATCCCGAGAACTCTTCACTCAGTCCATTCGCCGGGAAAGCACAAAATCTTTCTAAGCTTCGATGCTCAAAATTATATTGAATTGGTTGACTGGGAATAAAATGAGGTAAATCAACCACCAATAGTAGCTGGGATGACAAACAAAAACTTGGAAGACCTTGTTAAGGAAAGATCTGTATTAGAAGTACCTTTTCCCTGCCATACACAAGCAGTTGAAAGGATGGTACAAATGATAATTTTACATCTACATCTACATAATACCCTGCAAGCCACCTCTAGGGTGTTTGGCAGGGGGTGATCAATCACCAGCATTCAGCATGCATTAGCATGCAATTTTAGCATCAAAATCCGTGTGCAATATAGAACGCAGGCATGGATGGGCATTATCGTGCATAAGAGACGGAGAAATTCAGCCGAAATTTGAAAAAAATCACAAAATAATTTTGCCAGAGTAATTGATGTGCTTTCATAATCGTGTCCTACGGAAGGCTGGCTGGGGGGGACACGGGTGGAACTCGATGGTAGCCTCTTCCTCGTGGTGAGTTCTGGGTAGTTTCTTTACGAAACTAGCAGAGAGCTACTTAGTGAAATGCTTGGTGTTCAGGTTCTGCTTTTTCTCAGCCTTGGCTGAATTTCTTGTTGAAAATAGCTCCACAGGTACGTTATTCGTCATTATGATTGATGTTAATTTCAAATAATTTACCTTATTAATACTTTTTGTGGTATTATTTACTACCATATGATGACTTATTTGATAAGAAATGAAATTCAATCGAAATAAATATTATTTTACGTGCAATTTAGCCCCCAAAATGGAGTTTTATAAATGTAGGCAAAAATGAGTTGTGTCGTGCGGGTGGTCTATACTCTAATTTTGTTGTTAATTCATAGACATTTTTTTAACCTTAGATTTTTTCAAAAAAACTTCAAATTTCATTTTCATAAACTATAAACATGTATCCACTCTTTGATATTATCCATTATCCCATATTTTCATAAAATTCGTCTTAATAGCCGTTTGATTCTGAAATCAGCCTGATTTTTCGCAAAATTTTAAACTTTAGAGCTCGGGCGGCAGTGGTTAATATTATCCGATTTGAAAAAAAATTTGTGTGCGAGATCCTTATATCATTTCGCAACTTTCCCGCATAGGGCAAATTTGATCAGGAAAAAAAAACTTTTTTCGGCCCACCCTAATGAACATGCCTCACCACTACTCTCTACTCTCACCTCTCCATAAACGTCGAGAGAGCCTAGATTGAATCATGTTATCTTAAACCAGCCTGAGAAGGACAATGAAGACAAACATCACTGTTGGCGCTAGCAATATATTTCAAGCACTATAAATATTGGTTAATTTAATTATGTGTGTGTCATTTTTATGAATATTTCATGAGATCCTTTTCCAACTCTACTTTTTAGACTGACGGCCAAAACAAAATAGGCTATCCGGATAATATTTTTTGAAATTTTTATTTAAATATTTGCAATTTAAAACAAGTTTAATGAAAATACCTTTCCATCTACCATCTACCAAAATATTGATTATTACCAAAGAAAAATTAGTTATTACTTACAAAACTAACGATTTTCGTATCATCGTAAGAGTCATGATGAAAATATTTTAGCACGTTACTAAACTACATTTGAGCAATGAGCCCGTTCAACCATTTTATTTTATGTCAATATGATATAGTTAGAAAATGAATATACCCGTGTTTATCGGTTTATAGAACCGTTGCATACATCTCGAGATATTAGCGTTAAAAATCTACATTACAACTCATGTAATTAACTTCTTCGCTGCTATTCGACCTAATGCACGAATTTCGCACGGTTAGTAGTTGTTCACTCTCTTTTTGACAATTCTTTCCATCAGTGATATTCTCTTATTCATTGGGTCACTAAATCCAAGCAGAAATAAGTCGCCAATGCATAAAATCTGCACGGTGATTAACGCGTATTGATCGTAAAGGATGGCTGAATGGGGAAGATTTCCTTTTTCGTCGTGTCAATTGTCTTTCCTTTCCATTTTCAGAATTACAATAATGACTTTCGAGACGGGTCGAAGTGAACCTCCGCATTGGCGGAGAAATGCTACGACTAGAATTCAGGCATATATTAGGCTGAAATACCTTTAAAAAAAGGTTGAGTAAAAATTCATGGATTGAAAAATTCACATTCTTGGTGCGCTAATTTTGAAAATTATGGATATCGTCTGTAATGGCAAAAATTTATATTAATTTCAATTGAGTTTGTTTTGAATTCCGAAGTTGCGAACCTGTCTCCTTATTCCTCCAAATTCTGTCTTCCTCTGAATTCTCTATCTCTATACCTATAGACTGAAGATCTATTTTCGGCATCACTTAATTAGGAATCACGAAGTTGGAGCGTAGGAGGACTTATGAATAAAGTTAGCATCTAGACCCCAGTTCAAATCAAAGTTTAAGAGGAAGCTTCTGTAGTCTCTCAGTTTCATAATGGACCGAAATAGACGCATGCCTCCCTCTCCTCTCTTCATTCTTAGCAGGAAAGAATGCGCAAGCACCCATAAAATGATTCCCCCGGAATTCATTGCCATTTATGTGTATGATATCCCGCTGAAAATGGTGATAGACTGGGAAAAAGCTTATTTTATCCTTTTAATATTAAGTCTTCCAAGTCTTAGTTTCAAACTACAGTAAACTGCCTGAGTTCGAATTCAGCCAAAAGTCACACAAAATAAATTAGGGATGGAACTGAAAGAAAATCCCGCGTATAAAAAGAAAATGATTTTGTTTTCTTTTTCATTTTTCACTATTTCTCCGTCAATTAATTAATGGATCCTTCAATGTAAAGGTAATATTTAGGACCAAAAAAATTAAATAGAAAGAAAAATGCATCTGTCCTCTAATTAATGCATTTAGGGAGAATACTTTACATTCAGAAACATAATGCATGATAGAAAACAATGATAGATAGAATGATATAGACATAAATGAATACTATGCAAGGGTGAAAACTACACATTCACAAACATAAATCCCATCATCTTAAAATGTCAACATAAATCTACATGCATGGGAGTGAAGGGTAGCTTGAATTGAAATCAATGTTAGGTGTGAATCGGGATGCAATTTTTGTGCCGAATCAAGCTGATATATATAAATAACACACCGATTTTCAATACTTCTGCATTAACTTTAATTTTTAATTGAGTTTTATTATGTACTTCACATTGAAATATTGAAAAATTTCTCTGCTTGATACAAGGCTAGCGGCTAATACTCAATATCGCTTATTGGCTCACATTCAATGCAGTCAACCATAGCAGTGTAACACGCTCATCCTGTGTTGGAATCTTTGAGCGGAATTAAGCTGATAAATGTAGCAAGCAAACCCATTTTCAATACATCTGTATTTAATTTAAATTTTCATCGATTTTTCTTTCTTGTTTATTTCAAATTCCCAGTATGGAAAATTGTTCAGCTTGCTACGATAACACTCAATATTGGTTATATATTGTCTAATATTAAACACAGTCAACTATCTTACTGTAACACGCCCATCCTCTGTTCCTCACAATCGATATGAGACTTCCCAACCACCACTAGACACGCCTCTCTCATGTACTGTTTGGTCCAACCTGTATTTGTCGAATCGCAATGTCCCCATTTCGGTCCTAAGCCAATAACCCCTTGCCCTCAACGAGACACCATCACGCTTCATCTCCACATCTCCCCTGGGAATCGCCGTGGCCAGAACCTCTCGTCCAACCAGGTTTGTTGAGAGGGGTAAAAGGACGCAAGAGACAGTGAACTCTATGCAATGTAATGACGTACGCTATGCATCGCAATGGTGTCGGTACAGGATGAAAAAAAGTCATGCATCCTTGGGAAACTAGAAAGGGTAGTTTGAATGAATAAATTTAAGCATTGTTTTTCCACAGCTTTTTTTTAAATATTTACACAATGTTTCTAGTCGAAAAATCCTGTGGAAAAACAAGTTTTAAATTTACTCATCCAAAACGTTCACCGAATTTCACAAAGTATTGCTGAAAACCACCAACTTTCTTTGAGAAAGGGCAGAATTGTTAATCCGCCTTAAAACTAAAGGTCATCTATGATTTATCTATTTAATAACACTCAATTATAAGTAAATTGATTTTAGCCATAACTTAGTTTCCTGGGGAGAAGGATCGAAGGATCGAACAGTTTCTGAAAATTTTCCACCACCGCCTGAATTTGAACTCGGACACATGGGATGGTAAGCCATCGAACTAGTCACTACATCAATGTGATCCCTTTTCATACCACCGATAAGTGCAAGTGGGCGGGTTTCCAAATGCGGATCGAAATATGACAAGCAATGGATAAAAAGTCTCAAATAGTGGATTGAGCAATAGATTGTTCTTATAATTGAGCCATTCTACTTATTATGTCCCATAATTCTTCTATTGTTGTGGGTAAAAATGTTCTATTTTCAAATTTTATCAAGTGTAAAAACTCTCGTGAAATATTTTTAAATTATTACTCCGCAGAATAAACTTTCACTGTATTAACCCCTTGGGAAGGGTTGCTGATAATACCAAAGACTTAGTCATACATGGACATCATGTCCGTGGACGTCATGTCCGTGGACATCATGTTCGTGAAATCTACAGTCTATGGACATTACAGATGATAACGGACATAATGATACACTATAACTAGTTACATAATGTCCAATGGCAAATAATTTTTTTCACATGAGCAAACAAAATATTCCTCTTCTGCTATGTCCGTGGGCATATACATCATCATCGTAGATAGCAAAAAGGTAAAAATAAAAAAATGTGTAAATATTACGAACGATCTATCCCACAAACGTCATTAAATTGTGTGATTGACAAACTGTAATTACACAATTTTGGCTCTTATATTTAATTTTATATTTATTATTCAGGCAAATTTTTAAAAAATTATATTTTTTTTAAATTTTGCCTGTTGAAAATGTACGTTTTTTGGAGATTGACCCAAGGTCAAATTCATATAGTCAAATTTATGAGAACGCGCTCTTAACCCTCGAGCGGGCGCGCTGGCTTATAAGCTATAAAGTACTCCAAACTTCGAAAAACAAGGATTTCAACATTGTAAGAACATTCTGGTCTAGAATGGCCTCGTGTATTCTTAAAATGTACTTTGACTGTCTACAAACAGTTTGAGGGTTCTAGGTGAACCCTTCGAAGGATGGGGCCGGGGCCGGAAACCAAGCCAGTGGCTTATACGTCCGATCACCCAGGGAGGGGCTGGAGAGGAAGGAAAAAGGAAAGAGGCGCCGCCGCGATAGGAGCCCGTCGACGCCTCTGGGAAAGGAAAGGAGCGGAAGGAACGGGGCGAGGGAAAAACACCCCAACGCTATTGAAGCGAAGAGGGCCCTACTATTAGCGAAACCAAGCATAAGCAATTCATGTTCCAGCGATTCTAGTGGATTTTCCTATGAGGAAGAAAAATCCATCGATCGAATCTAAGGGTAGCTAATTTATTTTTAGATAGGCAAGAGGAACCAGTACCCGTGGCGTACAAAATACGCCGCGCGACCGGACGTGTACCTCGTGCTTTGCTTTTCTTGAATGGCCTCGTGTATTCTTATAATGTCATTTTGACTTTCTATAGCCTGAATTTTAAAGCACAAATTATTAAAGCAATTTTTTTTAGATCGGCAAGAGGAACCCGCCGCCCGTGGCGTATGAATCACGCCGCACGACCGGCCGTGTATTACCTGTGTACCTTAATATCTGTATCACCTGTAAATGTGAAGGCATGTACTAATTATGCAAATAAAGGTAAATTTTACAAAAGTCGAGTGTTATCATATAAGTGCACATATCGTTGGACAAAGTACGCTACGCGCCCGGTCGTGTAAAAATATCAGGCGCGCCCGCGCGGGGGTTAAATTTACTCGTGCATGCTGACGGCTGGTGTCCTAGTTCCTCCAGAAACTCGTCTGTCTAAGTAGTTGTCAGTGTAGCAAGAGAATATTTATCAAATATTAATTTATAGATCTTGTTTCCGTGTACTCCAGCTTTTGCTATCATAGCAAACCACGTGAAAAAAATTTCATACTATTTTTGGGACCGTATAGCTTTGAAATCTGCGTTTAAAAATTAGCAACCCAAATGACTTCAAAGATTTGAAATCCCAAGAGTCTTGACATAGCCGTTTTTACCGTAACATTCTATTTCTCGATATCAACGCCAACAAATACCAATAAGAGAAATTTTTAAGCAATATTATTAATCCCGCCACAAATTAAATAACTTATTTATAAATAAGGGGTTATCGTAAAACAATTATTGAGATTTCACTAAGATTTTACCATTAAGATAGGATAAATGTTTACTGGTCACAGTGAAAATGCAGAATAAGGCAAGTTGAATTTACACTTTGTCACTTGGATCTTTAGATTTTTCTTGAATGGACTTCCTTTCGAAATCAATCGATTCGGCTTTAAATCCATATTGAAGTGTAAAACAAACAACCTTTGTAAATTTTCACTGGAAGTTTTTATTGGTACGACGCTTTTCAACGCTGAGGCGTCATTTTCAAGTACAGCGTTTATTACTCAGACAATTCAATAAATACTGTAATAATAAAATCCAATTGGATTGTCTGAGTAATAAACACTGCACTTGAAAATGACGTCTCAGCGTTAAAACGCGTCGTACAAATAAAAATTTCCAGTGAAAAGTTAACAAGGTTGTTTATTGTACTTCCTTTCCTTTACCATTAATTGATAGTATTTTCTAATGCAGTGATACTTGTGTCCTCTTACCAATCAATGCCATTGAGATGTATCGTAAGCTTGATAAAAATGAAGTTGGGTTTACTATGATGAGAAATATTAAAGTGCCGTGATTAAAATCGCTCTTTTCCTATTTTCTACTTTAGTCATACTTGTTTCCTCTTACCATTTAATACAATTCAGATGTACCGCAAGCTTTCTGAAAATGAAGTCGGGTGTACTACGATGAGAAACATTATTCTTAGTACCGGGATTGAATCGCCCTTCTCCTTGATCCCCGTGTACGAAACTCGATCAATTTTTTTCGCTCACATTTGAAATTTTTTGTGCACCTACAAAGATGCGTCTCAGTTCCCATATGGGAGTGTTTTTCTCTACCAAAGGGCCCTTTCGCATCGATAGCAAAGTTCTTGAAGCGGATTTTCCCCCCCGGGCTACGTCAATCCATGTGCTATCCCCTCACATGTCCACTTCCACATCCATGTCAAGGAGATATACGCAAAAGAGTCATGCATCCTGAAATCCGTCTTGTCCATCCTTAGAGCCGGGCTATTGTGTTCCCTCCGCGTCTGCTTTTCTCGCTAAAAATAACATTTCCTAAAAGAGAAACAAAATACTCCTCCTTCGTCCTCTTCGCTCGAAGGAAGAGCAAACCGAAGCGGGGCTTGCCAGAATTTAAGAATATTTGGATTATTCCGTTGAAGCGGGGAACTTCCAAGAATCTACGAACGTTTTCGGATAACTTGGTCGTTCTTCTCAAGGTAAAAAAAATTCTTCTGGATATTTTAATTTATAAACTGAAAAAAATATGTAAGTGCTTGTTTTTATTGGTCGTATTTCAGTGAAATTAAGGAATGAAATGTTTATCTTTCACCAAAGCTGGCCAAGAAATATTAAGGGCATAGAATAATCCACCATTCCTCATTATATTGTTGAGCTAATGTTGTGAGGTTGATTTATCACAAATTTAAATATATTGAATTAAAAAATTAAGCGTCTTCGAGTTCAACCTTTTTATTGGATATTGATTTGAAAATTATAAAACAATTCCTTCAAAATTAGCAGAGGAGATGCAAATATAAATTCAAGGAACCAAAAATAGAACTGAAAAATATTTTAACTGATGGCAATAGTCATGTATGAAATCATGATATCAGTTTTAGGAAGTTGATTCTGATGGATTAGATCAAGAGTTATTGAAAGATTCGAATGAGATTTTCAGGTCGCTCACACCGACCCCGAATCGTAATTCCATAAATGAATTCGGAGGAAGCAAAGGCAAAATATGCTACGAGGAAGAAAAATCTTCCTCATTCAGCCATTCTCGCATAAGGTTAGGATAAAAAAGCACGGAAGTTCCCACTTACTTTTCATGAGTTGTCTTGTCCTTCCCGCGTATTTCACTCCCCCTGTTCCTCGAGTATTGCGGACCTAAGCTTTTGCAGGGACTGTAAAAAGGGAGAGGAAAAATATCCGTTGAGTGGTATAGTAAAAAGTGTGGTGTTAAAGGGAGAAAAAATAATAAAATCTAAGGAAACCATCCCTTTAAAATCTTTTCCACAACGTTTGATTCTGTAAAAACAAAAATGTTGCGGCTTCTTTGACAATCATCCCTTGAATTCGATCCGCAGGAAAGCAGTCAAAGCCTTCGGAATGTGAAACTTTCCCTCAAATCCCTTATCCTCGCTGAGGCGGAAACATCTTACGCAAGCCTTTTCATTTCCCTCCCTGAAAATTTTCCGCTTTTGAGAAGCAACAGCTTTGCCAGTCGCGTGTATGCCTCTTTTCTCATCCATCCGCAATGTAGCAAACACAGTCCTTGGAGAACAGCCCTCAAAACTATGTCGCCCAATCCCAGCCATAGGAAGAAACTCAATGAGGATTTTGTGTTGAATAAAAACACGTACATGTACCCCTGACTGTAATTATGGCAAGGACGTGATGCAATTCATTACAATAGAGTGGGGGAGAATGATAGGAGTAAATTGTAAAATACAGGCAGTAAATTTAATAGCAGCGTAGTGGCAGTCAGGGTATATACAATCTAATGATACATTTCATCATTTTTCATTTCATTATTTCATACATTTAGACATATTTCTGCATATTTCCTTTTATTTCTTTTTCACCTAGGAAGTACAAGACTTGGTGGACAAAGGGTGTTGCAGGTTAAGATGGTGAAATGTGCCCCCAGATATTTTGAAAAATAAAAAAATATACACTTAAAGTGCATAAAAAATTATGTGTTTCCCTAAAGCTTCAGGCCTTAACAATAAAAATTTACCCCAAAAAAGTTGAAACACGATTTTGATTTTTAACCATACCTCCGGTTTTTATTGTAATAAATTCTTTTCTTGATTTTGAAATGTATATGCTACTTTGCGGTACCATAATGATTTTTTTCAAAAATTTTCAACTGAAATCTAAACTTTTACGTAAGTTTTAAATTTTCAAAATTAAGTTAAAAATTTTAGGTAAAAATAGACATGCCGAAAAAATTAATTGTTGTTACCCCTACATCAAAATATAATCCTAATTTTTTTCAGATTTTTAAAATTGTAGAAACATGGTCAAAAACACCAATAACCGTTTTTAACCTCATTGGTAGAGTATTACGTTAAAGCCAATATATCTGCTCTAAGGGTCAATCATGTCTACAAGGAGATAGAATGTGGATAAAATGTGTAAGGCAATAATCAATAAACCGAAAGCAAATAATCACATTCACTGCAAGGAAATAACCGAAGACAAAAATTTTCTTGAGACTTCTTATTTTATGAAGGAATTTCTAAGGAAATTAATGACGTGGTCTTGGTTAATGATATTTTGTGCCGCAAATGCTATACTAGTGTGACTTAAGGTCGTTTTACTCGGGACCCATCATTGCGCAATCTTACGTATGTACGAAAGCGCTATCGATATTGCGTCGTGTAAAACGGCCTTAATGCATATTCGAAAAAAAGATTTACCAATTATCACCACTTCTGTTATATTCGTAATAAGGAAATTGGCTCAAATGTTGGCAATAACTTCATGGCTAATTAGAGTCAGGAGATTATCTTTAAGAGTCAGACAATTAATCTAAGTGTGATAGGCATTGCTAATGTTTATTCTTAATCAATTATATTCCAAACTGATTAAAAAAATCGTTTCCCTCAACAATCAAATCATATATGCTCTTGGAATACAAAGATGCAAATGGCGCAAAGCAGTTATTCGTGTTTTTGCCATGTTCCTACAATTTTAAAAATCTAAAAAAAATTAAGATTATATTTTGATGTAAGGAAACAACATATATTTTTTAGGCGTGTCTATTGCTACCTAAATTTTTTTATTTAATTTTGAAAATTTAAAACTTAAGTAAAAGTTTAGTTTTCAGTTAAAAGTTTTTGAAAAAAAAAATTTATTCAGTTTTATGAATTTTTGGTTTTTAATTTTAGTGTACCATTAGAAAAAATTAATCATTTTTGTTAACCTGAAAAGTTTCTTTTTTTGAGATACGTGTTGTTAGAACATAGCCATCGATATACATTTTAAAATCAAGGAAACGATTTTATAAAAATAAATACCAGAGATATGGTTAAAAACTGAAAATCGTGTTTCAACTTTTTTTGGGGTTAATTTCCATTGTTAAGGCCTCAAGCTATAGGGAAACACATAATTTTTGATGCACTTTAAGTGTATATTTTTAATTTTTTTTAAATATCTGGGGGCACTCTTCACCATCTTATCCTGCTAGACCCTTTTGCCTTATTTTTTTAAACTTAAATGTATATCGGCAAAAACCATTAATGGCCATTTCCTATTCAAAATTTTGAAATTGTTGTGAATAAAAATTAAATAGATGATTTAAACACCGTTTTTAGATACCGCAAAATGTTCCCTTTGATTAAAGAAAACAAATGTAAAGAATATGGGGCATGCTTAATATTTCAAATATGTAGCCTACTATCTCCTCGTTTTTTTCCTGTTTTCCCAATTCTGCCTCGTCTCACTCCTTCGATTTTCTCTGTCTTTAATCTCCGCTCTGAATTTTCTACTCCCCCCCACCCCTATCAATCTTTTCCATATGGCCCCTTTCCAAATCTTTATCGACCATGGAATGGCGCTGTCGCTTCTCCAAATCGACGTTTCCGTCCCACCACATTCCAGCAATCGTGTTTTCTTGTGGAACCGTGGTAATCTTTTTCCCAAAACACGTGTCGCTAACCCACTCGGCAAATACTTCCGGGAAAACTTATCCTTCAGCCAGACAAAATGTATTATGAATATTAGCTCTTACTTCAGGGCATTTATTGGATCGATTCATTTGTACTGAATATTTGTAGAAAGACTTACGTTACCATCGGTTTTTAAACTAAAATCGCATATGAAACTTGACATATATCTTTGGAAATATTATATGATCTACAGCAGTTTTGATGATTGAGTGGCATGTCGCCCTAATCACGGCTCTATCTCCTCCCATCCGACCCTCTCCCCCCTATCCTCACTCCGGAGGCGTCAGCGGGCTCCCTATCGCGGCGGCACTTATTTTCCTTTCCCCTTCCCCACCAAACACCTCCCAAGGTTGAGTAGGCGAATCAGTTTAGGTATTTGGTTCCTGATCCTCGTGCGTTGTATCTTCCAAAGGGTCCAAACTGGATCCCGATCCTGTGAGGGAAAATGGTGGCCAATAGTAGTGGGTATAGCTTTGAGCCACAGACCTTAGGGTCTGGGATTTTACATCTCGGCTGATATCTTCGGAATAAAAATCCCTCCAAGTGAGAGATGGCCCACGGAAAGGAACTGGACTCACTAACATGAATTTGGAACTTTCGAATCCCTTTGGGTAGTCTAGGATGAACTCTACCATACCTATCCAGCAAAATTCCCGGGTTTAGTGTCTGGAGTGAGCAGTTGCAAGAAATGAGAGAGGACTTACGCCAAACAAATCCTGTAATTCTAGAGATGGCACGCGTATCCTGGGTAACTTCGCTTCGCGATTCATTTTTCCTGGGATCCTTATAAGTATAAAAGACGTTCAAGTCATTTTCATCCAAAGATTTCAGCGAGGAGTGATATCTTCCATTTAAGCTAATTTATCCGAGTGTTTGACGATCACATAACCTTATAGGGCATCAATAATCGAGGGTAATAAAACCAGTACAAGTTAGGTACAATAAATTCCAAACGATAATTTCATATGGATTTTATATTGTAACGTTTTTCTTTTTATTATTCCACTTCTAACTTAACAAATAATTTTATTACACTTTGTAAACAATTTTTTTAAATTTAAAACTCGAGATCAAAAACACATCCGCTCGCCGTGACTATTACAATCCAACTCCTCTTCTTTGCCGTTCACAACAATCTCACCACCACCACTTGCCTCATTGTTCCACTCCCACCAATTATCACATCAACATTCTCCGACTCAACTCAAATAACACTCGAAATTAATTGTTACATTAGCCCCATTAAAAGAAATGTTGTAAGGGACTAAAAACATTTTCTTTTAAAAGTTCGGAACTTAACTCCTCTTTATTTTAGACATAGCAACTATAAACAATTTTGCTTTCATGCCCTAATCTACATTTTACAATCGAAGCCCCAACGCCTTCAAGTTAGACCTTCCCTTATTATTTATCTTGAATCAAGGAATGACTACAAGAGACTAGTACAAGAGTATTAAATTGGAAATTCAAAAGTATTCGTAAAATATTGCTCGATGCACTGAATGGTTGAGGCCTTTACTTTGTAGAATTCCATATTTAATGTTTGGAACGAAATTTCTTAGCTTTTCTACAAAAAAAAAAGAAATTTTTTTAGAAAAGCTAAGAAATTTCCTTCCAAACATTAAAATATTGCTCGCTAAAATCTGCCATAGAACAAATCTCGAACCATAACTATGAAAATAAATTGACACTTTTCCTTCCTAAGATCATTTCACTTTATGCTGCCCCCCTTTCATTTATCACTCTCCGCCACTCACTTGACTCATTCATTCTATTATCACACTCATACCATTAAATTCTTCAAGTTCACTTGGTATCATTTTTCAAATTCAAAGAAGCAACTAAATAACCCAAAATTTAAAAAATGTAACTGAAACCTGTCAACACATTCATGCTTATTGAAACTCAAAATTCACTCCACCTTCTTCATAATGCACACCCCACTTGTTCACAATATTATACCATTTATTTCAATTCCCTCCATTACGACTGCAACTTCGGGATATTCAGCACTTTGCTTCGCTTCCTCACCCCCTTCCTGCAAAAAATTCGTGAGGCGATTCAACCGGAGCACACTTTGCCCCTTCTCCCACTCGCGCACTCTCTCACTCTCCCGTCGATCTGCCGTTCGCCTTTACCGGAAATCCCCGCGCTCCTGGCCGCGAGAATATCCTTTCCAGGCTCCGCTCCTTCTCTCATTCGGGAATCGCCGCGATTGGCCTCCTGGCGGTCCCCAATTAAACCCTTGGCCTCCTCTGCTGGCGGATTCTTGATTTATTTTCGTCACCATCCTCTTCTCTGTTTCTTCTATCTTCTCCTTAATCTCTTCAATCCCGGCCTTCAGGTTCGCTTGGCTTGAATCTAAGTCTTCGGTATCTCACCAGTCTCGCCAAACTTTACCCCTACTTCAGCAATCATTTCTTCCCTCTGGTCGCGTATTTCCTCCATTTTCTTCTCTTGGTCGGCGATTCTTCAATCATATTCTCGCTATGATGCCGTTAGGCCTTCGTTGATATTCTTTAACGTCTCCTCAAATTTCTTGTACCTTTCTTCTCGTTTGCTATCTCGTCTCTCCTGTTCTTCTATCCACTGCTCGATAAATGTTTTTATCACTCCCGCCATTTTACAATTCCCGCTTTCTACATTGCGACTCGTTTTTCAGGTGTCCTGTGGTCTCGATCCTCTCGAGAAGTCGTGCCCCACGTTGGGCGCCAAAATGTAACGTTTTTCTTCTTATTATTCCATCAAGAATATCTCCGTCCACCATCACGTGCCTCATTGTTCCTGTCCCACCAATTGTCACATCAACATTCTCCGACTCAACTCAAATAACACTCGAAATTAATTGTTACAATATTAATGTATGATGTCACCGATACCACTGATAATTCCAATTGTATTTAGGTACCCTATGTTTTTATTCCTCCAATAAGTCCAACTTGGAATTACATTAAAAATTACATTGAATTTTTAAGGACTTCAATCAGTCGGCGTTAGAGAATTGATCATTAATTCGGAATCATTCTCCTCATTCAACGCGGCATAGTTCGTGTCAGTTGGCCTTTTTCGGCCATAGACAAATAAACATGTATGCAAAATGTAGTTAAAACAGTAAATTGTACTAAACAATCTAGTTTAAAAATAAACTAGATTGAAGTCGGTCTATAGAAAATCCAAGGCTACGAAAGATGAAGGCATCAAGCAAAAATAACAGTAGAATGGCGTAATAATGTTCCAATGGGGATGTTACTGCGTGGAATAGAATACTCCACGGGGAAGGGGAGAGAGTGTAAGGTTTGGTAATTTGAATGTGGCCACAGGAGCGAAGTTGGGGTATGGAGATTGGCGTATGGAGGATCCCGATTCCCAAGGCTAAGTTATTCAAATCTTCGTAAAATTGTTGTTGTTTCAGACCATTACTTTTAGTTGGTTATATTTTATCGCCTTTTGTTTAAAATTTCTATTTGAGTGCAATGATCATTGTAGAAATAATACTCTTTTTGTTAATATTAATAAATCTCTCCAGTCGTTTTTCTTCGTTGCGCTACTTTATTACCCTAGCTGTGCGGAAGAAAAAGGGCAGGAATGTAGCGTTGTGGCAGAATAAATGTGGAGTATAATTATATGGGGGATGCTTTACGAATGATTACTCTCAGTTCAATTATTCAATTTTCCACGCGAACAGATTAAAGAGAAAGGTATGTTCTCGTGAGAATATACATCAAACGGAGGAATAAAAAAACAGCCTCTACGCATTCCTCTTCTTGAAGAGCTCTTTCTGAGATTATACCATCCTTGAAAATACAGAGCTCAGATTCTTTGGTAGAGATAAGTAATGGGAAACGTCAGCAGAAATTAGTGTTCGGGTGAGTGGTAGAGAAGGCAAGTTGAAACTATTCCACGAAATAGATTATTTTACATAATTCATTTACATAATTCTCGGCTCGCCCATTCCTGCGTGGGATTTACGGAATATTCCTCAAAGAAATAAAATAGCCTTGAGTTGTTGATAGTGTTACCAAATTTACGAGCAGTAAAAGATTCCATCCATAACATCACTACCATAAGGTAGCTTTATTAGGGTAGCTTTCCCTAAAGCTAGGATTCCCTAGCTTAAAGCGTGGGAGCTTTCCACGGTGATGTAATGAATAAATGTTTTCCGGGATCAAAGTCGTGTTGATTCATTTTTTCCACTAAAACTAGTCAACGCGGCCGTAACCCGGAAAAATTTATCCAACTCCCTTTTTTATTTGTATTTATCAGTGTGCAATATTCCCTCAACATATTTTGTACATTTCACCTTGGAAACCTAGAATTTCGAAAGGTGTCTACTTCCAAGTTCATGACCATACCCATTCTACAAATAACTAACCGTTCTTTTTCCTACTGGCTTTCCGTCCTATTAATTCCGTCCCTAATAATATTATCCCTTTCTTTATCAATTACAATTTGTACTGACCAAACTTCCTCCCATTACGTAAAAAATAATCAAATAACTTGCTAAGTAGTGAGGCTCTGGCGACCGTATGAGTTTATTGTTTTGTTTTGTCAGTGTTTGAAATGGAATAAAATTACGGTCTACCTTTCATTTTTATTGATATAAGTTCTCTTTAAATTGATAATAACGCTGTATTTGGACCATTTTGTTTCCAATAAAATATTTTATAAATTAGAATTAATGCAATGAGGAGAGGTTGGATGGATGAAGGACCTATATCGTCTCAATTACTCACTCCAGTGAAGGCATTATTATCAATTGATATATATCTATTGATATTAGCCTTCATTGATGCGTTAGTTGCTGCCCTCTGTTTTGTGGTTTAACGAATATCCTGCAAAAATTCTCCTTACAGAGGGGACGGCTGTGTCTCTTGGGGTACAGTACAGCAGTCATGCTAAAGCCCGTATGACTCTTTCCAATTTATTGGCCAATAATTCGGCGAGCAATATTTTTTTAAATATTGGGCGTTACGTACCGTATGACACGTATCAATATTTACACCAACATTGGTCATAATAGTGCTCTAATGTCCCGCTAGAGAACGCCATTGTATTTCAATGATTTTACTTAGTATAAGCATTCGTGTAATTTGTGCGCTTCAATCAATAGAAAATAACTTTTTTTGTCCATATTTCAGAATATTCAAGCGAATTCTCAGAGCAAAATCAATATTTTTCAGCGAAACAGGATGTTTTGCAAAGAGCCTCCTGTTTTGACCACTAGGAGTCAACAAAACTGACTTTCGATTGGAGATTGGCCACGAGAAAATAGAACCTGTTCTAAATTCCAGATTGGGCGAGACATTGTGTTTAATATTGTGAAAAGGATATTGGACTAGAAATTGGTGTGTGTCAGTTGGATCACAATCCAATATCCAATGGATTGCAATAAATTGGGAAGTGTCATACGGGCTTAAGGCGAGAATTCCATCGTCTCGAAATGGCTTGAAAAGCAAAGTTGCAATTTTTCCTAACCTCATAATGGATTTCTACAAAATTTAAGGCCTCAGCCATTCATTGCATGTTGGTTTCAGCCGATGGCCTTTGCTATACCAGATTCATTACTTTTTTACTTGTCTGAGGTCTTCACTCCCCATACACGATTTTATTTTTTTACGTCCCAAGCTGTCATCAAGGTCAATTCTTTTAATATATCGTTCTCAACGATGCATCTCTCTTGCATTCAAATATGACCTTGGCACGCTTGAAAACGACGCTCTGTTCAAAACAAGGATGGGGACAGGTTTTTACAACGACGCGTGCGTTTTTCCTGACCAATAAATCTTACGCTCGTCTCAAATTGCTCGGATTATAATGGCTATGCAGTTTCCTTTATGGCAGGTGGAGTCCTTAAAGGTGATCGTCCTCGCCCAACCTTCGAACAGGATATTTCAATGAAAAACATTGTAAGTGCTCCAAATCAACCACATAAAAACGAGTGCTTCAACAAAAGAACAGTTTTCCCTCCGAGAATAGAATTAAGAGCCGGCAACTGAAGAGCGATGTATGTTTGCCTCCGATCCTTCATTTTATATTTAAAAGTATTCTCCTAAAGTAATCGATATGAGTAAAACAAACATTCAAAGACGAATTTTAGCTACTTCCACGAAGTAAAGCCTCACACTGTCGCTTAGAGCCTCATATCCTATTTTAATATACTGGCGACACTTTGGAGAAAACACTGAATACTTAAAATGTTATATCTTGCATACCTTTTAAATTACTTGCTGATATATTTATTAGCTCTCAAGATTGAAATTCCTTGACTGTGTGTGTCCAAATAAAGCTAGGTTTTACTATCTTCAAAAATTTCCAACGTACGCTGGTATCCCTAACATAGGTAATAGTGTGAGTAAATTACAGTTCCATTAGAAGTAGAATGAAAACAGTGTTTTTCTGAGGGAAGTAAGGAAATGTCATTTCCAGAAATGGGTGAGACTGAAAATCATTTATTCCATCAAAGACTTATACCCTAACAACACCCTCCCTAATCGCTCCAAATAAACAATATCTGCTAATTCAATCCATCGAGGGATCACTAACCTTTAATCAAGCTATCATTAACTACGTCGAATGTTTCTCTCAAATCCTTCATAAAATATTTTCATCTGATTTGAAGCGTATGGAACACGATAATTAGTAACAAAGGCAAGTAAAATTTCAAATAACCAATATATGTATACTTGGGAGTCCACGATAAGCGAATCTGTAAAAGTAACCTCTAATGAGGTAATTCATGGCTTCTAACTTCTTCATACTGTATAACCAGTGCCGTCAAAGAATAAAAAGACGATTCACATAACCTCACCTTCGGAATTATTCAAGTGCCTTAAATGGAAGGCGCATTGATCCATCCGTTCGAGTGCTATCTTCATAAACTCTCCACTACGGAGTTTCTCAGTTTTCCGCGGAGTGACTAACGATTCACCAACTGACCACTTTTACCTATTAAGTCACTTTCTTGTCCGTCCAGTTCAAATCTTGCAACTCAAAAATAACCCACGTCCCGATTAGCAATCGCCCTAAAATTTTCACTACAGATGATAACAGGATGACAATGCATTCTTAAAATTTTTGTACATCTTCTAGGTAGTCTGAGTCACAGTTTTCGACTATAAACATGTGGCATGATCATTCAGCAGCAGTGAAAGTTTTAAGTATTATATACTTATTACCTCTTCAAGGTGTTTAATTGCCTAACAGGATAACGCTAAGGAATTATGATCAGAAAGTTTGAGGTTAACATTCTGCCACTGGCGTCATTTTTTTCCCATATTTAAAAAATAACTCGATTAACAAGTTTGCTTTGCGCGTCTTCCATAGATAAAGGATTTGTTATTTTGTCATTTTTGACGTGGAACCTTTTCGTAACCTCATAGATCCTAATGAAATAAAATAAAATTGAGAATATGATATTGAAAAAGATTTTAAGTCATAATTTTTCATTCAAACTTACTAGCCCACGTTTTCATTCAAACTAAAAAAATAAGCCATCTTACATAGTCCCAAGATCCGATTCTTAATTTTTACAGATGAAGGACTACATTTCCAAACCTATAAACCAGGAGCGGATCGATTTCAACCTCTTATATCAAATTATTTTTCTGCAAATATTGTTCCAATACTACCGTTAAAATCTCAAATATATGATGATGAATTCTCCTATATCAAGGGAATGTGCTCCAAGTTTTTGGTTTTCCCCATCTCAACCCTCCATCTCTTATTATTCCCAATCAGATTATCAATATCCAGAGGTTCTTCTCCTCGTTATATTCCTTAGCTGCCCAAAGTACTGTACAGTCATGCGGATGGAGCATTTACGGGGTAGAGGGGCCGCAACAAGGTATTGGTTCAAATTTTAAGAAGTTAAGTAAATGGTTTGAGCATTCAAATCAAATGATCGCTCACTGTCCTAAAATCAAATGACCGTACATTGTTCTTTCGTAATTATCGGACTCTCGGTGTTAATAGGCGGAGAGTTAGAGGGTTCTAGGTGAACCCTTCGAAGGATACAACGCACCGGGGCCGGGAACCAAGCTCGTGGCTTATACGCCCAGACACCCGGGGAGGGGAAGGACGGGAAGGAAAAAGGATAGAGGCGTCGCACAGTGGTCCCAAATCGAAAAAAGCTGGCCAAAATTAATAACGTCGTAATTTTAGCTAAAACAGCAACAAAAGTGGATATCTCTCACTGATTTTGATCGTCTGAATCTGATTTTGGCATTATTATTACGATGTCTCTTCATTTTATCATTATTTGAGCTGTTATTATTTAAACAATTTTTAGAAAATCTCAATATAGATGTTATTGCGATTGGTGATAACTTGGTGTTCATGGAGAGTTTAAATTAGTATAATTTTAAGGTAAAAGATGTATAAATTGTTGTTAAAACCATTATAGAATTTACGACATGAAATTGGTGAGATTCGAACCCGCGACCATCAGCAGAGTAGGTGAGATACCAAAATCGGAAAAAAGTGCTCACACTCACTCATTTTTGGCTTCCATATACTTGATAAGTCACATAAGATGAAATAAAATGACTGATATGAAGAACATTGAGGAAAATAATGTTCGAATTGCAATAAAATGGCTTTCATGTATCACAAAGAACAAATTTAAAAATAATCGTCTCCCGATGTCACACCATCGGACTCATTGTCGTTCTGCGAATTACTTAAAATTAGCAAATTTTCACCTCACCTGATAGGCTGATCTCGTTTTTTTGTAACTCCTGATGTAATTAAAATGTATGATTCAAATATTTGCAGGAGTCTTCGAAATTTATCTTCATATTTTAACATTCTTGGGTATTTTCTTGTACAATGCTCTCGGAATTTCCTCATGTCTATTTTCCTGGCCTCCAATGCTTCCTCCGTTAAAACTTCAATTGTAAGAAAGGATTCTTTGGAAATTGCTGTTCCATTTATCAGCACTTTATTTACCATGAGCAGAATATAATACCAAGCATAATCGATGCACAGCTCAGCTATTTCAATACAATACTGGCTGAAGGCTTCATTATTTATCTCATAGCCGCAGGACAGAGATTTTAATATCACTGAAAGTCTATGAATAAGTCTTTCATCGATACCCGTTGTGAAAATTACAAATCACATTAATAATTATATTTCATACACATAAAGCATTTATTCGTAGAATTTTCAGAATTATAGAAACGGGTCCAATATTTCTTACTTATTGATTATAATTTTATATTTACACGTAGTTTCATCTTGTCTGAAATGAAATCCTGAATCAAAACTTCACTTTTAAAAATATGATGATTGAGATTAATAAGTGATTATTTTTATACTCTGCATATATTCACCGACTGTGCATACACGGTAATCATTTGCACTCACTAGATGCGAGAGGAAGATATTGATATACTTCTGGAAGGAATTTCATTTCCTTCTGTAACCAGCTTTTGAACGTCTCTTTGCAATGCTCATCTGTCCTCGAGCTTTGATTCCACTTTCTCCGGAATTTCGAGAAAACATTCTTCGCACAAAACGCGTCAGAATATTTTTTGCATGCTTGATTTCATTCAGTCGAAATCTTGTTTTCAAATATTCCACGACATATTCTTTTCTCTCCGTATTTTTATTGTACACCGCAAGGTACGAAAAAATTTGCGGCACCCATAATTCAAATTTAACAGGAGTATTTACGGCTGAAACGATGAATGTGATTTCTAAAAGTTGTCTATTTTTAACCAATAATAAACCAGAAATTATGATTTGACATTGAATAAAAGATATATAGACTTGCCTCTGAGTTTCCGGCGTATCCTGAAATTTGCATGCCAAACATTGGCAAACCAAGTGCTTTAATTATCTGGACAGGAGAAGTTTCTCGAGTTAGCCGTTTTAACAAATTTCGGAGCACAGCACTTGTTCACATAGAAAATCATTAAGTAAAACTGAGTGGGAAATGTTCACCACATCCATGCAATGGCTATGGTGAGGGAGGCCGTCATCCTCATTCCATTATTATTAAAAAATGCACGAGCAAGATTCACGCTCCATTGGTGGGTTTAGACGAATTTTTCCCTCCGAATTCAATCCTATCTACGTCTATGGGCTGTTGAAATGATTCTGTGAATAATTTTTGGCATTAGGGAGCATTTATTTCTCTTAGCGCCAATACCTTATTTCGGAATAACGTGCCTACAACGCTGTACAGCATGCAAGGGATCTCTTCTCTATAAAAATATGAGGAAAGTTTTGCAGAGAAAAGCATCTTGTGGTTACTGTAAGGTTCTCGCATGAGAACTTGAGTAGTCACTTTTGATCACTCATAATTTTTCTCATTGAGAGCATGAAAACCGGCCCTCATTTGTTTCATGAATATTTGAAGGTGAGTGCACAAACAAGGAGTGTGCATACGATGGGAGAGAAGCACTTGATTGATGTAATGTTACAGGAATTAGAATTATGCTAAGTATACACCATGCAAGTTTGACTACCGATACAGGAATATTTGAGCGATAATGCCACTGTCTCCCGCCGGCCGCTGGCCAGCCGCCCTCAGCGGAGCGGTGCACCGCTCAACTTAAAACCCTCTAGATGTAGGATAGGCAAGTATAGGCAAGATTTTTTTCTCCATCTTGTTGTACATACTCTTCCTAAGGATTAATCATAGGAATCTTTGAGGGGCACGGAGGGGCACGAAACTCTATTGACACATTTGACTAAAAATAGGCCCAAAAATAGCTAACATTATAAATAATTAAATATGGTTACAATAAATTCTGAAACGAACAAAACTTACCATAATACTGTGAAAAAATATGCAAACTTATCGCATTAAAATTGACAAATGAATCCCATGAAATTAAAATAGTCATTTATTAAGTTTAATTACCCTAAAATCGACTATTTCTACGCCTCGGGCGTTTTAGGCTGAACATGCCCATGTTTGACGGGTTACACAGGTCAACATAATAATGACACAGACCTATCAAGTACAAAATATTATAGGCCATATCCTGCAGAATCCGAATACATAATTCAAAACTTCCTCGTAAAAAGTCGAAAAAATGACTTTTGGCCAGCTTTTTTCGATTTGGGACCAATGTGCGTCGCCGCGATGGGAGCCCGCCGACGCCTCTGGGAAGGGATAGGAACGGAAGGGACGGGACGAGGGAAAAACACCCCTACGCTATAGAAGCGAAGGGGGCCCTACTATTAGCGAAACCAAGCATAAGCAATTAGTGTTCTAGCGATCCTAGTGGATTTTCCTATGAGGAAGAGAAATCCATCGATCGAATCGCTAGATGGGTTAATAGGCAATCAGGAAGGGTTCTCGTTTCCTCAAACCCTGCCAAGGAAAACAAGAAAAAGAAAATTGCCTAAGTACTTCCCCAATTTGAGCCAAATCAAAATTCGCCGAAACTAGAAGTTCGATTGAAACGGAAACAGCAAAAATATTTCTTTTTACGACAAGAAAAGTGGCTAAAAAACATAGATTTACCGGAGACGATCTATACTGTATTTTTTTCGGAAGAAAAATATAAAACTATTAACTAATCTACATCTACATAATACTCCGAAATCCACCTAAAAGGCGTATGGCAGAGGGTGTTAGAATACCAGGCGTTTACAAATAAAAAGGAAGTGCTTTAAGGATAATTACGTCTAGCATTTATTGAAATCCTTTATGGGAAAAACATTTATTGAAATCGTGGGAAAAACAAATTCCCATATCTATCCGTTCGGCAAAACATCTATCTTAATTTATCGCTTCTGTCGGACCTGGAAATAAAGTGGGGCTCTAATATTTGTTCTCCGGGTCGCTCTTAAATATATCCATTCTCACTTGTTCAAGCAATCGAAGCCTAGCGCGCATCCTCCGAGTCTCCAGTGGCTCCCAGCCTAGTTCGCTTAATATCTGGGTAACGCTGTCTGTACGCCCGTAGCGGTTTTTGGCGAACCGCGCAGCCTTCCTTTGTAGTTTGTTCATTTCGCGGATTAATAAGTAACGTTACTCGGTAAAACACCAAAAAAATGAAACGTTCGCTAAGAGAACCCGAAAACACGGTGTGTTATTACCTTCATCAAATGGTGGACGAAATTCTCCTTGTATGAACACAGAAGAATACCTTAACGCAGGGTTTTCGATGATAATCTGGATAAGGTGATAAAGGAAGAATGAGAGGATCTCTCAAAAATCAGGCAGAAGCAATTGGATATGGTAAAGTATTATTTACAAATGTAAAATGAGTAATAATTATTTTATTTAAGTTAGATTTCATGAGATATTCGTTTGTGATATCTAACGAGGCAAAAAGTTCGCGGAATACCTACCAAAATTTAACTCCCAAGGAAAATTACCAATGTATGCGAGTATTTATCGTAGACAGATAGTGGATTAGTGGATAAAAAAGGAGACAAAACAGATGTATTCGATGTAAAATTTTGATGTCTTCTATACCTTTCCTTGGACGGCTGAAACTAGCTTGAAAGCATCACAAATTCTAGGGTAGCCACATATGGGCGGAGTAGTTAAAATAAAGAAAGCCATAACGGCTTCCAGCATCATCATAATAAGTTAACAATTATACTTTATCAGATTTGACGCAGCTCTTCATTTCACACTCATACCTATTTGAGTTTCCATATTGACATTTGTCTACTCTTTTGCGTTATCAATAATAACTGATAACCTGCCCTACGTAACTCATTCGCGGCCATACCTAAGCCTTCTTCCCGTACACGACGATTGTCTTCATCGGGCCATCATATCTAATAACGTGGACAACTAATTTCTCATTATGTCTTTTGGAAGACTTCTATTTTCTCCCAGTCTTCTTTGCACTCCCTAATTATTTCTTTTGTCAATTCATTATATATTGATCATCCTTCTTAAATATCACATTTTGAGAGCATTCATTTTTTACTATCTTCTGCCGTAAACGTCCAAGCCATGCAGAAAAATGCTCTATATGTAGCATTTGATGAAGTTTTTCCTTATTCTGGTATAGTTATTCTTAGCTGTACATGCAGTCTTCTTTATGTAGAATGCCCTCTTCGGTTATGCTTTTGTATTGTCGATTTATTCTTGCTTCGCCCATCGCTAATAATTATAATCGATAATAATCGGTTTCCTAGGCTGCAAACTCTTTCACCTCATTAAAACCAAGAACCAAATTCCTAGAACTTCTCCTCGGCACCGAAAATGTCTTTTTTGAATTTTTTTCAATTTCATGCCCTCACAGGGTCCATTTGCCATTAATTTTTTTCACCTTTTTTCCATACTTCCCTTCCTCCATATCTTTGGATTCTCGATAAAAGAACGAAAAGCCAAAGCGTACAGATAGATGTGATGCGATTGGAGAGCGATCGCCAATTTATATTAAATCACCTCTACCTAAACACTTGATCATACCAAAAAGGCGAAAAAAGATAGCAGATGAGACACTTATTTTATTAATATCCACGCACCAGACTTGTAGCCGCACCGGTGGCAACAACTAAAATGTGGTGTGCTTCGGGATGCAGGAAGTTCTAAATCCAGCCATTAGATTGCCTATAAGTCGAATACATTTTGTTCTAGGATGTTGGTGCGATTTGGGAAGCGGTGCGATTTAGGTAACTCTCTCCTAGATAGCCTAAGAGTATTACAGAAAAATCAATTTTCATTGTGTTTGTTAATAATTATTTAAAAGTTTGAACGCATACCTAATGTCAACGCCAGGGTGCCCTAATCTTAACGTATTCAAGCTGAAATTTGAGGTAGTATAAAAATATTCGCTACTCCAAATTGAAGCCGCTATTTTACTTAACCATACTTTTATTCATAAGATCTCGCTTTGAAAATTGAATTTGGAGGTTATTAAAACACTGCCTTTCTTTCTATTCACCCAAAAATTAAATATACAAGGACAATTGCTTATCTTAAGTAACATGTTCGAACACCCATTCCCGTGTTTAAGCCTTGAAGCAACTCTAAAAATACGGGTGAGTCGATAGATAAGTTTAAACAAATACCGAGCCAGAAATCTTAACATTACTCGACGTCGAGAAAAATATGACGCGGTTGGTGCTGGAGGAAATCGTTTGGCGGAAGTCATTTCGTCCTTTTTTTTAAAGAAAACTCACGCGATGATGCGTACTGGTAGGATATTGGAGTGGAGGGGATTAATGGAGGTGGAGGTGGAGGGTGGATCTTATTAGCGAAGATATATAGCGATCCAAAGTCGGAATTTAAGACAGAAGTTGCAGCGGAGTGAAACCGGAGCGACGTCCGAATCTCCCGGAGACTTCAACGAAACGGAGAGGCACACACCATGGTTGCGAAGACTGCACTGATTATGGCGGTGCTATTCTGCATCTGTGCCAACTCTATGGACGCCGCAAAACCATTGCGTGAGTGACCTATGGGTTCCCTGTGCAAAACCGTGCCTCAAAAGGTGTTTTAATCCGTGATAGACAAAGAGGTTGTAAATATCTGGAGGCGCCGTTTCCGAGTTTTTGGCGTGGTGAAAGTTCCGCCATCTTGGTTTTACAATTTTTACCTCAGTCTCCGACTGATATTTGGAAGTAGCTACGTTTTTTTTCCTAAAAATGAACTAAATTAAGGGAAAAATTCTGCCATAATCATTAGTAGTTTGCTGGTATTTGTCATAGGATTTTCCTCGTCATTCGCCATACATATTTAACCCTTTGCGCTGTAATGACGAGTGTAGCTCGTCATGAACTTACAACGCCAAACTGCGCAATGACGAGTGTATCTCGTCATCGGATTTTCATACTTTTTGCACTATTTAGAGGAATAATATATTTATTTTGAAGGCTTTAAAATGTTAAAACATCCATAGTATACATAAATAATTCATATGCCATGAAACATGATACATCGAAAGGATTAAAATGATTTTATTCTAGTAGCGATAGCTGTGTCTCCATGTTTAATAATCACATTTTGTTTCACGGTTATTTTATTACAAATTACAAAATACCATTTCATTACCAACGATTTAAAAGAGAACCACAGAAAAATAAATAAAGAATAGGAGCACGATATTCGGAAAATCAATCGAATTGGAAGGGGTTAATGTACTAATGTACGAACTCTGTGTGTCTGTTAGCCACTTTACTGGTGGGGATGTCCTTGAAAATATACTTAATTACTGTATTTGTTAATTTCCATTGGTTATGATAAAATTCAATGCCTGTAAAAGTGCAGATAAATAACTATTTTACTCTAGTAAAATTTTATTTTAAGCTAAGCTGTTTGTAGAACGTAATCGTGATGTTTGATAATAATGTTTCCCTGGGAAAAGATATTTGAGTCATAACTTCACAAAGCCTACCAATGAAGTAAGAAAAAAAGGTTTACGTCCTGGGTTCCTTGAGTTATTTTAATTGGTGAGTTATGACCAAAAATGTCATCAAATAGTAAGCATATGCCCTTTTGGGATTGTCAATGTTTTGGTCAAAGTGGGCGTGGCTTGTACTACCCAAGCACCTCCATTCCAGCCACACCTTGCTCCACGCTCGAAACCAGTGGTGCCCCCTCCAGATATTTACAACCTTCTAGGTGTTAGATTACAGGAGTTCGCCGTTATTTGCAGTGGCGAAGCTGAAAAGGACTTATCAGGGGTCTGATTTGTGCGTCATAACGATTCGATCACTCCGATAAACCAGATCCATTTTTCACGAGTTCACTCCGTGGAAATTCATCACATAAAGGTACAAACAGAGGGTAAAGTTTTCCACATTAGTTTATTCATTCAAATAAGAATTGAAGTTTATAACGAGAAGGAAAGAAACTTTAAAAAGAATACAAAGAAAGAAATTTTATTTGCTCAAGAGCTAATAAAATTATTTCAGCTGTTTTTATGTTATCTTTGCATTAAAGTCGGAATGATCAATGGTTTTTGCCATTCAAAAATTCCAAGGGGAAGCATTCGTTGTCCAAAGCTTAGACATGAAACAGGACCTTATAAATTTGCTCAAATTACTCTTGGCACTGAAGCATCCAAAACGTCGTCTTCCCCTGTTGTTTTGCGATGAATGCAGAGAGATAACCTACATCAGAGAAAACAATAAATAGGTAGCTAAGTGGTCAGACTATTGCGTGCAGGTTTGGTAGACCCTGGCTAGAAATACAAATCATCATAAATGATTTTTCCTCCCTAAAATTTTCATTATTCAGATACAATTGGTAGAGCCTCGGTAGAACCTCAAGCTACTGTGTGTGACAACCCGATGGGTTGGATCGGTTGGTGACGGCAGGTGAAAGTAGACCTCGCGACGACCACAACCTAAGCGTGTGAAATAAAAACATTCCGGTCGTCGAGCATTTACTTTTTAAGGCTTTACTCGCGCCTTAAAGACTCGTTGCGTGCAGCTTTAATATGAGGACGGTCTAAGTTTCAGCCAGATCCGGAGACAAAGTCAGTCAGTCAGTGCCCAAAATTCCATCCACTTGTCTACAATGATCACAACTGCATTGAAACTATCACATTGATCAACGTAATTCAATTGAAGGTATTGGATTGATAAATTGAAAAATGAATAAAAAATTGTTACGGGGATACTAATTATTCAAGGAAAATAAGTACACCAGACAGTAGGAAATATATTGATCAGTATAGTGGTGCACCATTTGTTTTTCTTCACAATTTGAGGAAAAAATTCAAATAAATCTAAATAAAATATCACAAGATCTAAATCCGTGCAAATGTGCTCCTATTTATAGGAAGTTGTTCTTCCAGGGATATGCTACTGGTGCGATCTTCTCGGGTTTTCCATCGAGTGAGTTGCTTATAGGCCGACGTTTCGACAGCTGCCTCTGTCATCGTCAACAGGGCATGGTAATCGTCCCAATTCAAGGGCAGCCATCGAAACGTCGGCCTACTAGCAACTCACTCGATGGAAAACCCGAGATGATTTCACCAAATCCCCTACTCATTCGAGCATTTGTACGCCACCATTATTAAGTTATCTGCATTGAATAAGTACGAACTGAATTCATGCATCCACGATGATGGTAACCATCAAATACCTATTCTAATTCCAGCTTTTTTCTTTCCTCTTGCAGCTAGCGTGTTCAAGCCATGTCCGAAAAACGACCCCACGCTGAATGAGTGCGCTGTTGCGAATGGAAACTTGGCCGTACCACAACTTAAAATGGGTAAGATTAATATCAGCATACAAGATATCAATTATTTCAAATTTCAGACACAGGAAAATGTACATAAACATCTTATCTTTTTAACTGTAAAAACGAAATTATATAAACGTATAAAGTCGTCCGTATATTAGCAATACATATATTGACAGTGTTTAACGGCAAGTATATAAGATTATCAATTAAATGTATACCAACATGACTGCACGATTCAAAACGAAAAATTTTGGTTTATATTGCCTATAAAAATGTTTGACTTCGTGTATTATTCTAGTTCTTTGAGAATAAATTCCAACTTTGGCGCAAAAATTTGAGGACTCTCTAAACAGCGCTACAAAATATGAGGGTTAACTTTGATTCTATTCACTAATCCCGAATGAATAAATAAAATCCGAGGATTTAAGCGTGATGGAGTAGAATACTTCTATGCTGAAATAAATATTTACAATTTTCGACAGTTATAAAATTTATGGCGACTTAGGTTTCAATGCTACTATCGTCTTCAAGGTAAGATGTAGTAAAATTAAAGAAATAGGTCGTAATAAAATTTTCTCCGTCGAAAATTGCGAGCATATATTTCAATCACTGATCCCGAAACTCACAGTATGAAATTGTGCGACGATACCTCATCTCAGAATGGATTATATCGGAACTCACGAAGAAAGCGATTTTTTTTCGCCCAAAAATCTGCATCGGAGATAATAAAATTAATGAAATAGAAATCTGAAAGCAAATGACATTTACTGCAACAAATAGCAAACGTGAGAATACTTATAAAGAATGAAAAAGAGAACCTTTGTGCTTTCACAGGAAATATTTATTTACACAATTAGACGACCATGATTTCAACGCAAGACGTCATCATCAGGTGAACTCTACAGAGGTTCATCGCAACAATTTATACCAGGCTTGGTGAGAGAGGGAGAAAGGTAACTAGGTTGAACGGGTTGGTCAACAGAGATGAGGGAGGGGGAAAGAACCAGGTCAAACGGTAGAAAGAAGTTAGGGGGAGGAGGCTCCCTTAGGGAGTTTAAGGCAGGAGAGGGGGGGTTCGGGTGAGAGAGAGGGCGAAGGGTTCGTCATGTCGTTATCCCAAAAATTTAGGAGTGGGAAGTGTAAAGGAGGGGAGTGAGAGTCATTCAAAAGTCGTTAACAATGTTGTCATTGGAACGTACATGCTGCAAAATTTCCATCTGTTCCAATCCATCTTGGTCCTATAGGTTCAACGTGAACCACTTCAAATACAAAATCACTTTGATGACTGATTTCTAACAAATGTTTCGCAAATTGTGATGTAGTCTTTTTATTTCTCATGCAGAGCATTCTTTCACCCGTTCTTGAAATTGTCGCCCCGTTTCCCCAACATACACCGCGTTGCATTCACATGTTTACCTATACACCCCACTCCTTTCTTCTCTTGGGATGGGATATTTTGGGAGGGAAATAATACTTCTCGAGTTTCCAACTGGCTGATAACGTGCAAAGAAATGTATTGAATGATCAGCGAGGCGAAATCAGAAAGATTGATTAGTGTTCAAAAAGGATCTGATGCTTCCCCGGTGTATGCTAATGGTCGAGGCTTACCGGGTTCTCCTATGGGAAATCTCCTCCATGGCTGCCGTCGTTTTGGGATACATGGCGCACTCCATCCTTAGGGCTGGAATGAGCCATTGAACGTCGGCAGCAGAGCACTTGGCGTGGTGGAAAACCATAGAAGAATTCACACTACTTACGTAGCAATTTTAGTTAATTCATATGAAAGTTAATAATTTAATTGTAGTCTATGAGAGAATATTTCAAGACGAAAAAACAGGGAATGCCAACAGCAGACCAATACTTTGGTTTCCTTGGCATTGATTTTTAGCTTATAGCTGGCCATTATCAGGGATAGCAACGGTGTCTTCATTAATAGAAAATGTCTTTTGCTGGGTCGATTAATTGCATTTTTTATTTTTTCAGTGTTTTAATATTCCATGGATTTTCTATAGGAATTGCTAACTTATAACAAGTCTTGCCTTTTTATGTAGATGCACGACGTATATTTTGCGTAGTATTTTTATGTGCGGTGTGCATGTGTGAATCATCTTGCATGTTGGTGATTTATCAGCCCTTGCCAAACAATACAGAGATGGCTCGCCGGTTATGATATGGATGTAGATCATGTTTTCCTCGGTGAAAAGAATTTCCTTTTCAGTTTTTTCAATGGCTTCGGCAGCATGAAAATTTTGTCACCAAGGATTGTCAGTCCTGCACCTCAATTATGTAAATGTGACAGCGACGACGGCGATAGATGACCATCACGTTCTCCTATCACGTTCCGCTGTATCGCGCGATCATGTAAGCTACCGTCATCGCGCGTATCATATAGGTACGAGCGCGTGAGGTTGGTATCATTGAGAAATCTGAAGAGCCAATGAAATCCTTCGACACATCTTTGTACGAGAATGCGTCGTCTGCGGAGTCTTTGAAATAACAATAACAAACAACGAAAACATAAAATGGATGCAATTCAAAGCTAAGTACTTCGCTTCGCCAATAGATAATAGTATGATAAAGTACTCGTATAATGGTAAAGTTATTGGAAAAGTGTAGTATTACTTTTCGATGTGTGATAACGTAATCCATTATGCTAAATGCTCGCCGGGAGATGCTGCAGTCATTATATTTACTATATCGTAGAGAATGGCCGAAAAGTCGTGACCTTGGATTGAAACTAATTAATGTTGAAATGATAATGGAAGAGTAATCGCGCTAGCGATTTGAATGTAAGTAGTTAATAGTTGATTTATGATGATTAAAAAATCGAAAAGGAGTTTAACGATGTTCATGGTGAAACAAAACTCAGTACTATTCCACAAACTTTTATTTTAACAGTCTACTACTTTCGACGTTTATACCGTCATTATCAAGACTAACCTGACTGTTAAAATAAAATTTTGTGGAATAGTTCTGAGTTTTGTTTCACCATGAACATTTCAACGTCCCAAGAAGTAACGCCCAAATCAGTTGAGTTTAACGATGTTGACATGTTGGAGAACGTACTTGGCAAATGTTGATAATTAAACTTCGATATAAAGTAATTGACGTTTGAATCACGGATGTACTTCAATTAGCAGTACTTTCCAAGTCGTAGTGTGGAAATAATTAAGCTCAATAGAATTCACTACCGTGCGCATAAAACAATTGAACAACGTGGACAACTAATAATGTCAAGAGAGCACTCCAGTAGAAATAATTAAGGATTTCATTGGTTTTTAATCGATTATGGGGCATTTTTAAATTAAATAAACAATAATTTTTTCCTAATATATGCATTTAGTGCTCGTTTTTATGTCAGCATATGCTTATCACCATCGGTTTCGAACGTGATAGGCCGATGACGCTGGCAGCGTGATAAAGAGAGCGATCACGGTTTCATAATCGCTGCTATCACCTTCCGTCGTGGGAATCGCGTTGCCCCTGGCAACGACATCCCTCTCACCCTTCTCACAGTTACATAATTAGGGTGCTGGTGCTTTCTCATTCATTTTATTTGTAATAAAGAAATTATACTAATAAATATATAATTAATAGTTATATAATAAATAAATAATACTAACAAATCTCAATTACTTTCGCAGGCATTCCTTCGTACGGCGTTCCCCCATTGGATCCGTACTTCACCGGCAAAAAAATCGACATAGAGGGAAAGGACATGGGAGTGCACTTTCTTGTTAGTGACGTTAACCTCCACGGTTTGTCAAACAGCGAAGTCAAGTCCATCAGGTGAGCATGTTCATTAACTCGTGAGGTTGTAAAGGTTGAAGGAAAATTGTGTCACTTAATTCTAACCCTGGATAGATGATGCCAGTAGGAACCAAAATCGCTGATAATTTTTAGGTCGTAAACGCACCATTTTTAAACCATTGAAACTTTGAGCCGAGTGCTCCGATTGGCCGCAATTTTGCCCTGTTGCCGGATGCTCTGGACAATTAATGTCTTCAAATGCTTTGCATGTCGGAAATCGCGATGTATCCTAGGCATCCCGCAGATGCCCCCAGATGTAGCCCAATTTCTTGGCCAAGAGATGGCTCTGGGCGTAAGTACCGCCACCAAGGAAGAAATCAACGCACACAGAAGAAGAAGAAATTGAATTAAAGATTGTCCCACTCACTGACACTCATACAAATAGTACGATACACATAGCACATGCGTTTCGGGGAACGCTGATCCCAACAAGAAGACATTAACCATTGAGGTTACAAACATTTCAAATTCACATCCACACAAGTCATCAAAGGTGAATATACAAACATAATAACAGATAGGAATTGAAACAAAGATACAGTAGCATACATACAGGGCAATGACTCAGTGTGGCGTGTACATGGAATGAAGGCCGAAAACACATGGAAAAAATCTATTTCTCGAAAAATCGATTTTGAACGGCATTCTTCCATCACTACTGCCCCGTTCAGATTACGATAGTCCCTGCGATCGTCCTAACGATAGTTGGCAGAACTAGCTGTGGGAATGCATGTAGACTATAGTTACTGTAGTTCCGAACGTTGCCTTTTTACGATGGTTAGGCGCTGTAAAACCGGAAGATGATAAGCGAAGGACGAAAAGTTTGTAAAGCTCCCATCACTCTATTTTTTCATGGATTTGTCCAAGCAAGGAAGAATATGCGCTGAAGAAAAATTATAAGTTAAATACACGTTGAACACACAGTAATACCTAAACCCTTGATAACTCAACAGCTTTGCTAACCGTCAATTTCTCGTTCACTTTCAATACTGGAGGGCAGCACAGGTTTTAACCATCGTCGAGTGAATGCACGATAGTTCCAACGATCGCTGGAACAATCGTAATCTGAACTAGGCATACCCGCACTCCCTCTAGCCTCAAAAATTTAACTGCTACCGTGCATTTCGGTGCTAAGCGCACGGCATTCAATTTTAAGAGCTCCGTTACTCACAGCTTGTGTTAATATCTAATTTAATTTTTACAAACCTTTACTAATCAATGAGAAACAGTAATTTTGGCTGTTATTAGGTTATAAGTATGAACTGGCTGAAATATAAACAACGTCGCCTGTATGATCTTACTTGCCTTACTTTCAAAAAAACTATCTTCTGGTAACCCACCTTATCTTTTCGAAAGATTTATCTGGAAAAGTAATATTCATTTCATATCCCCTAGGAATCACAATGTTGACATTCCCCCAACATAGAACTTCTCACCTCAAAAATTCCTTCACGGTAACAATTGACAGAATATGAAATTCACTACAAACATAAATAAGAAAATTACCATCAATAGGAGTTTTTAACACCAAAATTACAAAATACTTCTTAAAAATTCATGGCTACTCCCTGAATAATTAACCATGCTGGTATAATAGCTTACAAATATGATTAGGAAAAGAATAAATTTTTGTATTTTTTATATTATTTTCATATATATATATATATATTTTTTACTAGCATTACATTTCACCGTTAGCCTTAAACATATAGTTTAAATTAAAAAAACATTGTTTCGAACGTGCTTAATATAAGTGGGCATTTTGGACAGCTAAGTTCTCAGGTATCCACATTTGGGATACAAATGTATAAATGTCTTTACATAGGTATACATTTTTTCTTTGTTTTTTTTTCTATTTTATATGTAATCACACTTATTGAACCTTATTGCATTACTTTTCACACTACTTCCAGTTACTTTTCCTGTAAAGCATAGTAATATATATCATAAAGGCCCACGATAATAAATGAAGCTGAAAGAAATGAAATTAAGAAATTTAGCTTTGGAAATGAAGCTTTCAAAGTTGTTATCACTAACAGTGAACATTTAAACACTGATTCAATTATGATATAGCCAAATTAGGGTCCGTTGCACTGCTGAGTATACCCACTCTTATCAACCTGCTCCTAATCTTTCTCCAGTATCAAGCATGATCCTACGAACTTCCTTTTGAGTGTCTACATTCCCGTGATGCAAATGAGTGGCAAGTACGAAGCCACCGGAAAAGTTCTTACTATGCCCATCATGGGAGAGGGTGACTTCAATATGACCTTGTGTAAGTACATACCAACATACTTTGTGTCCATAATGCTGGACGAAACGCTGAAATAGAGTATGCGATGTGAATGACACAGTTAAGTTAAGGTCGTAGATAATATTAATTATTTTTAGCTTGAAAACAAATTATCCTTAAAGAATGCTCACTGCCTCAGTAAACGTGGGTAATTTGATAAGAGCATTCAGTTCAGGCGAAAGTTTGAGGAAGTTTACGATATTTTTAGTTAAAATAGCCTTATGGAATAAATATTTGCAATTTTCATTCTCTTTCCTGTATTGTATTCATATTTTTTGCACAGTTTTGCAAGAAAATAAGTATAAAGAAAGTACTTCATGATACACCTTCTTCTCCATGTAAAACCCAATTACACCGTTTCCTTAACATAATTACTCCCTGATGGCGTGAAAGTGTGAAATTTTAGCACGGGTTACCAAGTTAGCTAAATTAGTAATTCAACCATAACTCCAATGACGTCACCAGCACAAGGAAAGTGAGGGGTAACCTTCGCGTTTTCTTTTTACCAGAAAACTTACCTTCATTTTTTTTTTGCATTGCAGATGGCGTTGACGTACAGTATGAATTCAGCTGTGATACGGTAGAGAAGTCGGACGGCGAATTATACTACGCTCCCACGACAAACAAAGTAGAGTATAGCGCCAAAAACTTGAATGTTCAATTCGAAAACCTATTCAACGGAAACAAGCTCCTAGGTAAGTCCATTGTGGCGTTTTCACAACCCTTTACAATGAAAACCGAAATGAAATTATACTGAACACACAACATATTTTATGAATTAGTTGCTAGTCATTCATCATAAATATCAAGTCAAAATTTCAGTGTAGGCACCTATAATTCTCAAACCCCACCAAACCGACCGCTTTTTGAGTAACTAGCCAATATTTCCTATAGAAGTTTTAATACGTTGGATATGTAAATATTACGAATATGTTTGCTGATAAAGTTTGTAAAACTATTATACCATTTTTCTGAACTGAAGGCGGCTGACCTTGAGCGTGCTCGCAACCCACCCACTCTTCTAGCCAATCACAGAAGAGCGACAGGAGAAAGTGTGCAAGAGCCCGCAGTCTCTTTCCGAACTCCGTTCAGTGCACATCGCTCTCCAGCTGGCAGTGTTGCCAAGCCGAATCTTTGGAGATCGCCGAGCGTTCGTTCTGCCGTAGCCTACGTATGAATAACGTAGGCTACGGTTCTGCTGCCCCCGAAAGTACCGTTACTCCCAAGGCTGGCAACGCCGGTCGGCCGGATGGACGGGAGCGGAGGGGAAAAGGGAAGGGGATGGAATGGAACGGAGAGGTGGAAGGGGCAGCGCTTCCCATTGGCTACTTTCTATTTTCCACCCAGCCGCCTTCAGTTCGGAAAAATGGTATAGTTTAAATTTATAGTCGCGGTTCATTTGAGAATCACTTCGGCCGTCTTCATTCCCATCTTGGGCTCATACTTTCAAATGACTATACTGTCTACCCTCTTTCATTATGTAGGGTAAATTAATTAGAGATGCCGCACATGTAAAATGCGGTTTCCCTCCCCAATTTACCCCACATTAATCCCCACATAATTATTCTCTTACTTTCTCTCCCCCGCATGGGTGCTTCACTTCCTTAAAAAAGGATATTTAACATTAACATTCTCCTTTGGAAAGGTAAATGTAAGTTATACAAAATAATGAACCCCTTGCGCTGAAATGGTGAGTCTAGCTCGTCATGAACTTTCGATGCCAAAGCGCGCGGAATGACGAGTGTAGCTCGTCATCATGTTTTCATAATTTTATCACTATTTATAGGAGCAATACAGTGGATCTTGAATAATTCGAACATAAAGGGGCCAGTTAAAAAATTCGAACCATCCAAAAAGTCGAATTGAAGAAGACCTTAATATATAGGTCTATAACAATAAAATTCATATTTCCAATCAAAGTTCTTTATTAAAATGACACTCTTGAAATAAAAATGCTTTGATTAACGCCTATTAACAAGATTTAAGAAACCTTAAAACAGGAATATTTACAGCAACAAACTATGAAGTGAGATTTTCATTCTATCCTTAAAATGTCCTCAGCAACATCTGAACTTCTGTGTTCTACCAACTTAACTCGTAATCGTATACGTTTAGACAAGATGTCATAGCATAATACACTGAAATAGAATAATAGTAAGCAAAGATGTTATTGACATTGAATACGTACTTGATTGACTAACAGAATATTGAAAAATAAACAAAGTTCCTGGGATGGCAACCATAAAACAAAATCTACTGTTAACTAAAAAAACCATTTTCACATTTTTCATGATAGGTATGGTGTTGTAGGCAGTGCAATTGGCGGGCGGGAGGGGAAGGATGAGTCATCAAGACTCTACGCTGGCACGCATTTTGTCTAACACAAACCTTTTGACAATAGCATTAGTAAAGCATTTTCCGATGGATTCACAATCATTTTGAGTCGCATATTATAATTTATACCTTCATTTAAAACACCAAAAAATCGATTTATCCAAAATAAAATTCGAGCTATCCAAGATTTTTTAGCAATTTGTTATACAAAATGCTAGGGACCAAGAGAAATATTCGAATTAAAGAATATTTCGAATGAAAGAAGTTCGAATTATCCAGGTTCCACTGTATTAATATTTTGAATGTTTAACTACGTTAAAACATCCATAATGTGCGTAAAAAACTCATATTCACATAAAATATAATGCATTGGTAGCAATAAATTGAGGGGAAATATAATGAAAATAAAATGAATAGCGATAGCTGTGTTCTCGGTATATTTAACTAGATAATTTACAATATGTATTTATAATAATATATAATATGTAAAATCACATTAATAATCACTTTTTATTTCACTGCTCTACGTTGGTTACAAACTATAAAATATCGTTCCATTACCTACCATCCAATTTGAAAAGCACAGGAAAAATAAATAGAGGATAGGAGCGCGATATTCAGAAAATAAATGGAAGCGGAAGGAGCTAATATAGAAAAAATATGTAATTAACCAATATTTATGCTTCAAAATTCATTCTTTTTATTTGCAGGAGACGAAATGAACAGATTTATAAATGAAAACTGGAGAGAATTGAATGAGAGCGTGGGGCCGAAGATAGCGGAATCCATCGTTGACTCCGTGAAAGAGATCATCATAGCAATTACGAGACAAGTTCCCGTGAAGGACTTTTGGACATAGTAATAGCGGCAGTGAAGCAAAGCACTTAGACCGAAGAAATTATGTCGAAAGGGCACCATAAGTTTGCTCAATATTTAGCAACGAAATAATTTTTAATCAATCCCTTTGTCTTCAGTTTATGACTCATCGGAGGTTGAAAATTAAAAAAAAAAACAGACGTCGTACATAACACTATCTGTCGGTATGAAATTGAAATGCAGTGAATTTATGTTTGACATGCGGATCGAATTTCATTTAGCATTCATAATGCAGCTATTCTTTGACGAATGTGCCTGAATTATATAATCACGTTTGCCATGTGTCTGGTATAGCTGTAACAATTGCCTTGCAGGGACAGTGAATATAGCGCCTAGAGATGTCATTTCTTCCAAAGCAGCGTATGATATCCATCGGATATCCAAATAAGGTTGATATTGGATAATAATAATTTTATATACTCCTACATTTTAATGCTACAGCTGAATAACAAAGATAACAAAGAGTAGGAGCTTTAGGTGGTCTCCAAGGTAATAGGACCAGAATTGAGCCACCATCAGCTAACAAAAATGTATGCAATAAAATAAAATAATAATAAAGTAAATAATACATGAGTGTTTTAAAGAAATAACATCAAAATAAATGTTCAATTATTTCTTGTGAGAAAAGCCAGTCTATGGCAAGGCTTAACATTTTATTTTAGGATTTGATTTTTTTTAATTTTAGCGAGCAGTACATTAAATACATTTGGCCCCATGTAAAGAAAACAACGTTTAAATAATGTTAACCTTTTCTGTTTGTTACTACAAATGACTCATTCCTCAATTTATGTTTATATTTGTCACATCCACTCGGCATATTGCCTCTTCTGGCATAAAATAATTTTAGGACTTTGAATAAATTCAAATGCCTTAGTGGCAACAATTTTAGGGCCATAAACAACGGAAATGAGTGTTCATAGGAGTTTTTGGACAATATTACCCGAATTATTTTTTTTCCGAAAATAGTACACACTTAAATGAGTTCATGTATCCTCTACCCCAGCAGATTATACCATAAGAGATTTTGGCATGAAATAGAGCATGGAGCATGATAAATGTTTTTTTATAACCAGAAGAAGACATTTGTTTCGTAAGTAGTAAAATTTGGACAAGGTACTTCTAAGGCATTTGTTCACAGTAAGTAATTTTTTATCCCAGCGTACACTACTGCACAAAATTGTTCCCAAGTATTTCATTTCATTCGCTCTATCAATAGCTGGACAGTTACAGACGCAATTGAAAGAATTTGTAGTGTGAAATACAAGTTTACAATTAAAAATACTTGTATTACACATGACATAGCACAATTCTTTGTCTTTTCACTTAACTCCAACCCATTGAAATAAAACATTTTCGTAGGAAACGTAGGTCATCTTTAACAAATGTTTCATCACAACTCCAATCAGTTGCTGGGTAGCACAGTGCTATATCATCAGCAAAAGCCGTGAGTTCACCATTGAATTTATTTTCACACAAATTGTTTGCATACATCAAAACAGAATAGGTCCCAAAATAGAGCCCTGTGGTACTCCGGTATCAATAATTACATATTCCCCGAAACAATTATTTACATTTACGCGTTGTAATCTCGTCGACAGACAACTTTTGAACCACTTCAGGGATAATACTTGTACTCCAGCTTGCTCAAGTTTCATTAGTAGTACTTCGTGCGAGAGTGTATCAAATGCCTTAGATATGTCTTGATATAACCCAATAGTTCGCGAGCTTGAATTGACTGAATTGTATACTTTTTTCCTGGATATAGACAGTTACTTATACCACTTATTTTATAAGAGCGCGACCCGGGTTTCAATGAGTAATCATCATCATCAGGCGCTAATTATAATTTGTTTATCTTGTTGTTAATCTTGTTGTTACCTAGTTACTTGATGAATTTTAAAACGGACGCCAGAATAGGTGAAAAGGATGGGTAGAGGTATTCATTTATAAGGGTACTATCTTGATTTTCAATAATTTTTAAAAAATTTCTAACTGTTCCCTAGAATCCAGTTCTCGGCGGTCATTGCAAAAATTTAAAATATTCATTTTAAAATCGCTTCTGTGGCAGTTACATATTAAGTGCTTAGCAAAATTACTCCATGTCTAAATCCAAACTGATTTTTGCTAAAAGTTGGGTCTTAACTACAAATTTCATAAGGCGGCTTTTAACAAGATCTAGAATTTTTGCAACTACTGACAAAAGAGATATTGGTCGGTAATTCATGATTTGCTGTCTGTCCCCTTTTTTATGCGCAGGTATAACAACAGCTTTCTTCAAAGGGCTTGTAAATACGCCATTGATAAAACTTACAAACGTGAACAAACACAGAAGCAACGTCGTCAAATATTAATTTCAACGTTCTATCATCTATACAATCATGTCCAGGGGATCTACCAAAAGAAAGATTTATTACTAATTTTACTATTTTTATTGGCACCACTGGTTTTACATTCACGTCAGGGTGTTTACATTCATGTCACCAACAAAGACAAGATAACCAGGACAATTTCCCAAAACACTTCCTATATCATTGAAAAAAGAGTACCGTAGGAGAATTTAGATTCTTTTAAACACTCAACAGCTCAATATTATAAAAAATCAATTCTAAGGAAAGCAAAACACATTCGGCCGAATTTAAAAATAAAGGATTAGAAAAGCACTCTAAGTTGTCTTTTACATACACTGCAATACCTTTTGCTCAGCTTTCATTGTTGCATTTCACAAAATATTTGTAGCCATTAATCTGATAGTGACTTATTTCATGATCTTTTATCCGAATTTCAGTTAGTACAGTAATGCATGGCTGACTTTTTAAGGTACATAAATGGGTTATAAAATTGCCGAAGTTACTTCTCAGACTTCTTATATTTGATGCAAAATAAGCACCTCTTTTTCTGATTTAATAGTGTTAACGGACAATGAAGACATTAAAAAAAATAAATAAGGTTATTTACAGCTTACTTAGGTCCTCCCTGGTAGTCAATACAATGGCTCGTTCCTTTTTCGCCTTCCTCATAAATATTTTCCCACAGCGAATCCAGCGAATCCTGGTATATTTTTTTGGTTTTCTTTGCTTCTCCTGCAGCACTGAGGACTCGTCAGCGGCCAAGACACATGGATTCGTCAACTTTATTCTTACACAATGTTTTCACTTTAGTTGTACGATTCATGGCTGCGGCAATGCTTGAGTGTGAATTATTAGTTTACTTTTATTATGGTAATTATGTAATGACGCTCCTTAAATCAAATTGCTGTCGATACAACAGTAACGTTTCAATTTATTTTTTCTTCATTGGTGTTCTAAATGTTGAAATATGCCATATGTGCCATGTGCCATAGATGGCATAATAAAATACAAACGACGATGAAAAACATCTTTTGGAAATACTGAGAGGTTACGCTTCTTCCATCTAATATTTCGTCAATAAAATAATGATAAAATATTTAAAACTATTTTAGTATTCAATAATAATTATGTCTGTAAAACATATATTTCAGTCAATGGTAAGAATATGATGTGGATTTTAAATGTAATCTTTTGCCGCAGATTTTGACGAACTGTTTAGGGAAATCAGGACTGAGGAATTTTGAGAGAATTTTCTTTGCAGATTTTAAAATTGATAAACACCGGCTGTAACTAGATCTCGATCAATCACTCAATATATTAATATAAATCAATATTAAAGATTATAAACCATTATTATAGATTTTCTTTTGACTTAAATATGAATTTATCATCATTAGGGGAACTAGGGAGGACTGGGACTCTTTTTGGAATAAAAAAAGCGGTTTAAAAAATTTTTTGCAATCCTCAATTGCATTGACCCTTCTTGTTTACACAGAAAATTCCTTAGAAATTAGACTCGGTGAGTACTGTGGAACATTTCTGCATTTTCTGAGAAAATGTTATTGGTCGCAGCCCCCAGTCATTGCGGGAAGGGTAGGACGGTTAAGTTGTAGGCATTGGACACTGATGTAAATGTGCTAAAATGGCGAGATAAAATAAATAATAATAAACAAAATACAATAATAATAATAGGTATTGTAGTCATTTCTGATCATATTTAGACGATCAATAGTAGAGTATCCTGGTTTGACTCAAAACGAAAATGAAAATTACTAATTTTGATAAACATTGGAATCTGTTTATCGTTAAATCTTCAGAAAACAAAATACATAAATATTTAAATGCTGAAATATAAATAATGTAAGTAAGCAGCTCTGAAATAATTATTGCACATTATATTTTGTCAAATTCATATCAAAAGTAAATAAGAATTTCACTCTTTCAGTGCCTTCAAACAAAATTAGAGAGCTAAGTTTCCGAAAAAATTATACTTCTGTATTCTTCATTAACGGGGAATTATTTTCTTCAAATCTACTGCATACTCATAGGCGAAGACTCTTACTTGGAAAGTAGTGAGACCATAATGCACCTTACTTGCCGTAAGCATTCTATCCTTCAACATATGGATTATTTATATCTCAGGAATACCATTCCAAATTTCAGATTACTTTAAAAATATGTTGTCTGTGTCCTTGAAAGCAAATGCTTTTAATACATGTCTTGATGATGCAGATTTTAATAAATTCTCAACTCTTTCTACCTCTCTTATAATTTTGCCTTAATCGCAAACAATCTTCACAGCCTCCAGAATGGTACAATTTGGCACTTTTACCATATCTTGATGTCTTTTCCTCCACTTAAGAGACATAGTAACCTAAAGCCATAAATTTAAATTCCTTATAAAATAAAACAAAAAAACCGCTGTGCTTGGGAGGAGTGAGACACTGTCCCATTCCTCCAAGCTATCTGATGTCCCAGACCTCCCTTAAGCATTTCATTTCACAGGTATTAATAGGCTTTAAGATGCAACTGGGTGTGGTGTAAATTACCTGTTACATTGCCCAAGGACGTGAATTTTCATCAGTGCTTCAGTAGGGATAAAGTTGTCGCTAAAATAATAGAAATTGAAAGTTAAAGTATATCACGAAAGTTTCCAAAATTAGTATTAAAACCAATATCATCTTTTTTACTCACATTCTCAGAAGTGAGCAATCAGCCATTTTAGGAGGAAATGCAGCCGCTGCTTATCATGCATGTGAAAAAAGTAAGAACTATAAAACTTAAATCTAGAGTTTGAAACACGATCCGTCTCTTACCTCCCACTGTCTCATTCCTCCGTTGTTTCCCCTACCTTAAAGTCATGCGTCAAATATCAAATGCGAAAAATGTGCCTCGACGTTTGCATTACCAACGTTGGCTTCCATCACGAAAGATGTTGTTTTATTGCTTATAGGGGTTGTCAGGTTCGACAAAATACTTGAGACAGCATTTCAGATTGATATACTTCAATAACTACCCTTGGGAAATACCAACAATCCACTCTAACGCATGCTCCAAATTCACATTAATGAAACATGAAAAGACACAGTGTATAATGCAGTTGGAAAGGGGGATGATGGTAATCGGGGGCAGAGAGGAGGGAAGGGAGGAAATGATGAAAGAGTGAAGAGTGAGCGAACCTAGAAAATACCCATATATGAGAATATTCATTTCTCATAAACATTAGAAAATGAAGAGACGGCGAACCTTTTCGGTTTACTTGCTTCCGATGTGGCGCCATGATTGAAATATGAATAACGAAATACGGCCGTTAAATTTCAAATTTTTGCCAATGAATATTGAGGAAGCAACGCTCTACCACGAATACGATCCTCCTTGTGATATCGACTATTTATACTTCATATTTTTTGAGGTAGGTATGTACATTTGTCTTAATTGCTTTTATTTTTAATTAAAATTACTGCAATTGAACAGTATGCATGATTCATATCTCTCGATGGAGCAAAATGACGCGACTATACCTGGCAACGTATTTATATAGGGAAGGCATATCATATTTATAGGGGTCAAGTTGTCCAGAATGCTTTAATAAACTCATTTAAGTGTATTCTCACTCTCATCTTATCCCCATATTACCCCCATATATTTCCTTTCCTATATACTCTTCCATTTGAAGTTATTGCTTCGCGGAATATTTAAGATTGAAGAGAGAGAGAGAGAGAGAATGGAACAAAAGAGGAACAAAAGAAGAAAATAAGCAAAGAAAGGTAACGGCATCAGGGTAATATTTTTATTCAATATTGACTTACAATTTTAACTTCTATATACATATCTTCATTTTGAAAAATCTCTGATGCGTTTGCGGCGATTTAAAAATTCTTGCATAGCACTAATAATATAACACATACCTATTTTTGGAGGCAAGGTTCGTCAACAAAAAATATTTTTTTGAACGTACCATTTCAGTGATTGAGTAAAATAATACTTCGGAAGATTGAAGTTAGATTCCTTTATGGTGAAAGTGGCATTAATTCTGTGATTTGTTTAATAATTAAGTACCTACGTGCTATTCTGTTATGAATGAAAGAGAAAATTGTGGTTGACTGAAATAAACTCTTATATTGTTGCGGCCATAATAAACTTGTATAAATTACGAAAAAACAAAAGATCGTGGTCGTTGATCACTCCCATTTTCATCAAAAATGGCAATAAAAATGCCATATTCGTAGAATAAATCATTCCTACAGCTCAAATTCAATTTACCCCTACATTAGCACAATTTCCATATTTTTCCAACGCTAAGTTTTCTTCTGAAGTTACAAAAGGCTTTCCGTTTTGAATTTGCTCCATATATGTATTTTATAATCATATCTAGTTGAACTTCGAGAAAACTAAGTTTAAAAAATTCATAAAATCAGAATTGAGAAAAGGCACATACCCTAACCTTTGGCATTTATCATCGATGCAATACGATTACGAATAATTTGCAAAATGAGGTCTGAACCCAATATTATTTATGTTATTTACCATGCTTCATTCAGATAAGTTCATATTTTAGGTTTTTAGGCATGTATATTTGCAAAAATCACTTTCATTTACAGTTTTTATCATTGCAAAAGGATTGCAACATGCTTCATTTCCCTCTAAGGAGCAACGAGTATTAAACGAGTGTACCTGACCTTCTTTACCTCTTGAATGCTTACTAAAGATAATAGGCATAATTTATCCTTGAGAAAATATGGCGTTAGCGTACGTTTCTGTTAAATGGGGAAGATGATTATTATTAACTAAAAGTATTGATATTAAATCCCTCGTTTTATTAATTCATTGACAAATTAGGATGTATTTTAGTTTTTTGAGGTTAAATAAAAGGAAAAATTCATGGAACGCTATCAAAAAAACCCTTCATTTTAGAGAACGAATAGCTCTAATATGCATCTCCTCTCCTTTGCAATGTCTTCATTCGTTATTTCCACGTCTAAAGCTAAAGACGGTCGGCACAAGTTATACGCCTGCCATCCTCCCCACGAAATTGTACTCATTTGAATAAATATCCGGAAGAAGGTCATTTAAATGCTTTAGGCATAGGTATTCATTTACATTTTATTGATCGATTCGATGAATTTTGGCTGTATTCTGGGATTCGTCTGCAATGCTTCCTTCCTCTTAAAACGTATCTGCCTTTCAGGAAATTCGTACTCATAAATAGGAAATGTTCAGGTTAAGCTATATTTGAAATTAACTTAATCTGAACAATCTAATCCGTTCCAGTTACTCCGCGAGAAAAAAATAAGCCAGCGCGCCCCATCTTGTAATTCATATCTTGGGACGAGAAATACGTTCTAAAGCCCTTTCTACCCATATTTGAAGGTTTTTATATGCGTCGCTGAATCAAACTTTTATTTTTCGTCACTATAGACGTCACTAGCATACTGATTATTCGTCCTTAGGAAGGTAAATCCATATAAGCTTGGAGTAAAAACACTTGGTCATATATTTTTAGCACTGTAACTATTTCTCTGAATTGTGTAAATTTAAAAAAAGGGAATATATTCACCTTTTCAACAATTTTTGATTCCTTAGACTTCCCAGTAACGAATTATTTGCCTATTGACTCAATTCCCTGAGGAGAGAGTGAAGGCCGGAAGACATTAGTTATTCCCTCACCATACCCCGTCAGAATACGCTACCGTCTTACATCCATTCACTCCGGTCCGCGGCTGGCGGAACTACCGAGCGAAGCTCCCGAACTAATGGAGGGGAAACAGCCAGCCCGACCGAGTGTTTACATTGCTAATGGACTTGCATCTCCAATTCCCATTGGAGTCATGCTAAATGACCGCAGTCCCAATTCCGCCACTCTCCTCACACCTAGCTGCCCACAGATGCTCATCATCAACCCCCTCCCTCAATTTTGCCTCGATGCTTTCTTGCGCTCCGCATCGGCAATACAGCCTCGGAGAGTTACGCCGACCGCAACATGTACTTCATCTAGTCTTGGAACGATAAATACGTTCTAAATCCCTTTCTATCCATATTTGAGGGTTGTTATGTGCGTCGCTGGATCAAAGTTTTATTTGTCGTCACTAAAGACGTCACAACCATGCTAACTCCTTGACTTCAGGAAGGGAAATCCATAAGCTTGGATAGATAAAGCAATTGTTCGCCTATTTTTTAGTGCTATAAGTATTTCTACGAAGAGATATGCGTCGTGCGGATGCGGAGATCATTTTGGTCTGCTTCAATGAGAAATGCGTCAAGGGTTATGAAGAAGTAATAACGTACGATAGGGAGCACCTCCACAAAAACATAATGTTCTTCGAAAAACACATGGCCAGTAAACTTGATGCTACTTTGGCTATTAGGCACCGTAGTTTTTTGTCATTAGGTGGAAACTGAACTAAAAAATAAAAATGTGTATGAAAATCGACTGAAATTTTTAATTTTTAACAAAAAAATTATTCTCAAATGCATCTCGTAACATGTAGGATCCAATATTTCCACAGAATAATTATCAGCGTTATTCCATTCAGACTGATAAACTTTTGCACGTTTCTTCGATATCATCTCAAAATCACATTATTCTATTATTATTAATGATTATATGAATTTAATCTGTAATCGTTTCATCCTTCGGTAGAAACAATGAAAACCCTATTTTCTATGTAAATCTGTGTAATTTCTGAATTTAAAAAAACTCTAAAATCTATAAAAACAACCCACGCTCAGGAATTATTTTAATATTGTACCGAAAACGTCCAGGAAAGATTGGATATTAGTTTCAATCGCTCTTTTATAAAAGTAACATACTGCCGAAATCTCTATCACTTCAAATAAGATGAATTTCAATTTTCTCCAGTATAAATAACGCAATTTAATTCTCTCACGTATAATCCATCTTCGTCTAAAGTCAGATCACCTAGCGGTTTGACAGCGGACAATTGAGATTGCTCCAGAAAAAATAATGCGATTCTCCTCCCAAGAGAAATTCAGCTCACGAAGGGGTGCCAATATTTGATCTTTTCCCTTTTGATCAACCACGACGTGTTGATAGTAGAGAAAATAATGATGACATGCATGGAAATCACTGGCTTTTTTATCAATCTTGAAAAAAACCGTCAAGATCACCAATTTCCTGTGTTTTCTCATTGATATAGCCTTAAAGGATGAATGAGACTCAAACTCACGTGAGCTGCAGTATAAGGGGAATAAAAAATAAGGGTAGGATGTTGGGGGTTGACGGTTGTGGCCGTGAATGGAATTTCTATAGAGGCGAGAAAGTAGCTGAGTGATAGCAAGACCTGGGAATGAATCTAAATTAGGAGAACGGAGAACGTACAGAATGAACGCCGCGAGAGAACCATCAGAAAGGTGTTTACTAATGGAAGCCAAGTGGGATACGCTATGGGATACATGAAAAATTTGTATGATACTCAAAATACTATTAGTAAGTTAGTCTCTGCTGTTCCCTGTTCCCTTGAATCTACTTTTTTCACACCTGTCTTCGAAACCTAAATTTATGAAGAGAGAGGGGTGGAATTCGTAAGTTAGTCATTTTTAACGTCCAGAAGCAAGCAAGTAAGTTAGTTACAGAAATTTTGAAACTTTGAAAACATTTTCTTGTTATCTATATTTATCCTAAATTAGTGATGCATGTTTTCGGACCCTTGCTCCGAAATCAGTTAATAAGTAGAGTCGAGATGGTTTTTTACTTCGAAATTCTCAGGCATTAGCGTCTAAAAGCCAATCTTAGTAGATAGTCGACGTCGATAAAAGAAATTTAATTTTTTTTTAGCATTTTCGTTATAGCAACATTACATACATGGAGCTTTACTCCGGAATCAATTATGAGGTATAATAGAGGTTGGTGTGCTTTCATAATTTGAAAAAACAAAATAGAGATTGGTGTGCAATTTCAAGCGTTAGCGTCTTAAAGCAAACCGTAGTAGATATTCTAGTTTGAGGTATTGATAGTAATTTAGTCCTCATTAATTATTTTGTGAAAAGCAATTATTGACCAAGTGTTCATCATAAAAAAATTGCCTTTTCTTCTAGTGTGTTAAAAAATGATGCAAGAATCAAATAATGGATAGGGAAGAGGCACTCATTTGACCGCTTTGTCGAGAGATTTCCTCTACTTCAAGCGTGCGAATCCTACCAATTCCAATCTCTTCCATAATCTTCACCAAGGATCTCTGAACGTGATCACTGACACATTCCTTCGCCTCAGTACCCCATGAGCTGCTCAGTGGTCTCTATCACGACAAGATGGCGACCTTTTCCATCAGAACACCCTCATTTCATCTTCACTCTACCCTTAAGAGATCATCTGTCACGGCTCTACGTGATCGCTAGTCTTTGCTTTTCTGCCTCCTTTCCACAGAGAAAAACTGGGAGGTCCATCGCTCACTAAGTCAGCAATGCGCAAAAGTAAATAAGTAGACCTTTCAGCTTTTCTTTTTCGGAATAACTACGAAAGGGTACAGGGCGGAATTTCAAATAGGGAACTATTTTTTCTAATCTTTTTCCTGATAATGATAAAGATTTTCTTAATTTTATTATCAACTGAACGTATAAAATGTAGCTTCAAAATGATTTGCGAAAGAGTGTTGGAGTATCGAAGAAACCAATCCCTGCATTGCAGGGAATAGTTACAAATATAAACTGAACCTTTGCTCTAAATATAAACTGTACCTATCTTTTAGTTCAAAGTTTTGTTTTCAAAACTTAAGTTCATGCAAGACTAAGTTTAAAACAGCTCTATACGGGTTTTCCCAAAAAAACTCACTTCTAAAGCTAATTTAGAAGAATTTTAATAATATCGCCTTTGTAAGCACATCAGGCGAATATTAAGCTTACATAGCTGTTTGTTTTATGCTTGTAGCTTAATGCTGAAGCAGATGAAGTAGTCGCAGTTTGATGTAGTGGTACAGCTCGCGGATATTTTATATTCGAGTGAGTCATTCAAAGTACACTCGAATCCAATGATGCTCGTTGCATTATTTTTCAAGACCATTTAGAATAATTCCTATGAGTGCCGTAGCTTATAATATACTGTAAATGAAAAATTTTTCGTAAAGTCATTCGAAAAGTTCCCTAAAGATGGAATAGAGGTTCGTCAAAAATTCGGTTAGATTCACATTCTCAAGACTCGTTTATAAAAAACTCGTTTATAAAAAAAGTAGATAAAGGAATACTATATTTGTAGCTTTTTATTTTCCTTATTTTTTTACGTGCAGAGCTTTCACAATTCATGAGACAAATTTTCCGCGCCAATCGTGCGAGAAACCTTGTAAATTCTTTTATGAATTCTATCCCAATAATATCTTTATTGCGGTGGTATTTTAATTATATAATGAACTGCATTCCTTTAATCATGTATATTGCCAATTATTGCTATTAATGATTATTCTTTTATTTGTAATGCCACTGTATTTTTTCTTCAACTCGACTTGACTCTGAGTATTATGATAAAACCAAAGTAAAATCTTAGCGTCAGCGAGCGAAAAATGCTAAAAAAAAAGAAATTTTTAGCATATACTCCGCATCATTATCATTATTATTTTTATTGTAAATAAACTTACTATCATCAAAAAGGGACAAAAATTTCTCTGCATTTATTTTTTAAACTTTTTGTTCCGTAATTAAATCTTTTTAGCCCAAACTTATTTTTAATATTGTATATGATCTGTTGTGCGACATTTTAGTGAAGAATTAAATGTGAAATTCAGTTTTTTCTAAAGTACTTGAATATCTAAAAAGGCAAGTTAGTGTAGGTTAGAACATGCTTTTCAATGTGTTTTAAAAGTTAGTATTTATGACCAAAAGACATAGTACTAATTCACAATGGGAATCTAGTTTTTTTTTCAAGGATACGCTAAAGACTACATTTATGAGCTTTCTTATTCAAACAACTTGCTCTACAAAATGTAACTCATATTTCGGCAGAGATACTTCGTGGTAGCATCAAAGCATTATCTCACGGATTCCTTACGTAGGAATCCCGTTCACAAAGAATCAGCCTTTCATCTCTCGGGCGGTCTTCATCATGGAAAAAGCACCTTATCCCGAGCAAAATCCCTGATATCGTCTTCGGCAAAGGAAATAGAACGAACAACATCTGCCAAAAGACACGGAAAGATTAAGAATCAAGCATTTCCAAAATCGATATTTTTAATTATAACATCTACATGCTGGAGATGTGTAAATAAAGGACTAAAAGTATCAATCTGAAATACAATTTATTTATTGTTATTATCTCTGGATAGGAGGAAAATATTCATTTTTAGGATGTGTTATCCACTGAATAATAAAGAATAGGATTTTGATAAATTTTGGTATAACTAGTATTCTGAAAATGCAAAAGGTACATTGAAACTGTACCTATGAACCAGTCACTTGAAAAGATACAATTTTATTGGGACTACTGAACCCCAAAAAAAAAATTCTTCATCGGCAAATGGCATCACGTGTTTTACTTTTTATCTCACAATTGTAAGGATAAATTCAAAGGAATTATGGATGCCCTTAAATATCCAATTCTTGCCCTTTTAATTGTAAAATATATGTAGATTTGTGAAAAATGATCTAATCAATAGAGGTGCCGGATAATTTATTTTAAAATCTCAAGGAAATATTAACTAAAAGTATTTCATACCAGTAATTTAACCAAAAGAAATTACTAATTAGTACTTATTAATACATTTACACTGCAATCGATGTGGAAAAATGAAATTAGATTGACGACATATTTTTTTCCTCGGCGGGAGACCGTCGAGCTTAATTTTTTAAAGCTCATTTTTAGAGTATATCCATGATTTGGTAACCGCAGATATTTCAATTTATCCTTTTCCCAGTAGGATAACATAAAGAAAGTAACGCCGAGCCATTAAAATATTTTGGATTAATCCTACCAGTCTTTTAGCCTACAAGCGGATTTTTCTCTCATCACATCATTTTCCCTATGGTACATTCAGCGGACAATAGTCGACACATAGCGGACAATATATTCCTCTCACGTTCCGATCAACTCTCCTTCAGTCCTTGTTTTCCAGGTGCCATTTTTTAAATGTAACTTTCATCCATGCACTTTATGTGCCTCTAATTAAATAAATTGAAATCACTCACTGGGCCAACATCCAAAAATATAAAATACAATTTCTTCTCTCAAGACTTAAAAAAATAAGCTGACGTTAATCACAGATGTATACATGTAAACTATAATCGCAATTAAAACATTGTCAAATAAGATACGCTAAATATTGCTGCAGTGTACGAATATTTAACGCAGTGGTTATTTAGGGCACAGGAAAGACAAAGATAAAAAGGCTTGTTTACTGAGACTGTTTGATCAATTTTTTTAGTAGCGTTACAATTTCAGAGATATATTTCGCTTTCAAGGTAGAATTACTTATCATTGATCTTGGTCTCACCAGATACAAAATAGGAATTTCGAAATTTTCATCTCGATATAAATTCAAACTCGAGAACCTTTTCATATAATCCTTTCAAGACTCCTTTCTCTAATATAAGATGAAAGATTTTTGTTTTTGTTAGCACGTAAAAGAAAAAGCTTTCCCTAATATTTTATTCCGATGGAAATACGAATGAAAGAAATGTGAAAGAATTTCTGGAGAAGAGGGGTTAGAAATTGCTTATGAGAGGAAATGAGAAGAGACACAATGACCAAATTCCAATGATATTTTCTGATCTCATGTAATTCTTTTAACATTTTACGTGAATGTAAATAACTGACACGAGGTTAAACCTGATACGCTTGTATACGAAGGAGATATTCAAGTGGAGGACGATGCCCATAAGATCGATCACAGAGGAGATGTGAGCAAACACGTTTTCGTCGAAAGGTACTCCATGTTTCGGATGAATGCACTCCAATGTAACGGACGGGCTTTTGGGAGTTGCGGAAGGGACTATCAGGACCGCCGCTGCCTTTGGGGTCATCCCTGTTACCTCTGAAAGGGATCACTGCCTAACCTTTAACCTTACCTTCTCTCTTTAAAATAATTGTTTGCTGGCACGGTTGCCTGGCCTGACATACATGATTGATGTTACCTTCAGATGATTTAAATTGACTTTATCGTAAAATATCTAATATGCATATTAATCTCGTCAATACAACATTTTCCGGCTTTTGAAAAAACGGGTTTTCTAAATTCTATTACCGCAGTTAAATCTCAAATAGATTAATTGAAATGCATAAAAAGATATCGCTTATTTTTTACGTGATGTTTGGCATCGTTTTCTTCGTTCAATTTTTCACGCATGATCAGGAAATACAATGCGGTCCTGAATATAAAACGGATAAAATTGAATAAATTCTTACTTTTTTTCTGAACAAATAATTGTGCCATTTCTGTCCATTTTCCTTTAAGGATTCGGCTTCTTACTTTGCTGACGGCGTTTCAGCGGCCTGTTGGTATTCACGCGCATTGCTGTGCTGGTTAGTTCCCGTAAATTCCGTTACTCTTCATTACTTTTTAGCCATTCTTATGACCGCATGAAATAGCTGCTTTATCAACACATAATTGACTTTTATAGCAACTATAAACTAAATATACCGATCCATGATGGCACAGAATAAAATTATGGAAATGAAAATTTAATTGAAGTTCCACCTGTAATTGACGTAATTTTTCGAAATTCGGGTCGTAAATAACCACATAAATACAATATTTGCATAATTATTTCCTTTGCTGTCATGAAAAATTTTACACACTCGTCCCTGATAGGTACCATTCAGTTTGCTTAATGGACACATTTTCAGCTGCCATCTAGTTTTTCGATTGAAATAACCGATTTAATCTTGCACTCATACCAGTGACATTGAATGATGATATTTACTGTCAAATAAGTCGTATCGGTTAAGTAACTCCTAAATCAAAATACCAAATTCGACTGATATCTCACATAAATCTTTTAGCCGATTTAGCCTGAGACCAGGCAAAAGTAATTCATTACTCAACAGTCATCTGAAACGTAAGGCTGAATACTTCCATGGCATAGAAAGCCAGTGATCAATTCACCGCTCCATCGCTATCTTCAAATCGTATCAACCGTTTTCCGTATCTCGGCTGTAAACGCAACTATCCCAAATGCTCGGACGCACTAGAGACCTTGAGTGGAGGGGAAAAAACCGTCGCCATGGATGCAGGAACTGAATTCCAGTCCGCGTTCATTCAAATATCCCTAAACCGTGATCCAGTCCATTGAAAATCGAAACGGCAATCACTCCAAGAAACAAGCATTATTTGAAGAGCAGTTAGAATGAAAGCATTGCGAACGAATAGCATCCCATTGAATACCAAAGAAACACATATCCAAAGAACAAAACAATTTCCAAAACATTGAAGGTCCGATACCCATGTACTTACGTACAACCCGACGTTGGACGGCAAAACCCAGAATAAACTTCCAAAGCTCCGTTGATAGGCCGCGGAATTCACTGAAGAAGAGCAAACATTTGGCAATGAAAAAGGATAGAATGTTAGAGAAGGAAGTTGGAAAACATTTTCATTGAATATACCTGCTTGTTTTGAATTCAATGAGGACACCATAAAATAGTTTTCTGTGTTGTAAGGGGGGAGTTGGTGACACATCTTTCTATCATGATACGCGACCATAAACGAAAGACTATAATGTGGTAGAAAGAATACTTTGACATAATGGTTTAAATATGTCCCTTAAAATGGTTTTAAGATTTTCTATATAACAGATTTTTTAAATGTATAAAATTTATGGAAACCACTGAAAAAAGTCTATAAGTACTCCAGCACTTAAAGGTGCTGCGATTGACGTATGAAAATACGTCATCTCCATTCTAGTTTTTTTTATTTCAAGCTGTATTCTTTTATCCTGCAGTAAATTTGCAATTTGAAAATTCTCCTGGGATGCACACGTGATTAATATCTTCTCAGTTGCTACGGCAGTTTAAGCGATGGTAGCAATATGTATCGCATTAATATTTGGAATACAAAAAGTGAACCAACAATAAAATAAGTAACAACACTTCCGCAATTTACCAACTATATGTATAGAAAAATCATCAAAAAATTTCAATTTATTGGAAAATGTAAAATTTGTCTATGAATGGTATGTTGTACAAGGTGGATGTTTCTGAGATCAACACCGGAACACATGAAAAATGTGAGATGTTAATGGACTTTATAGTGGAAATCGTTGGTTATCATTTTTATTAAGGTGTGTCATTAATGAAGACAAAGCACCGAAATATAATAATAGAGAATTATTAAGATTCTCAAAGAGACCGTAAAATGTGAATTAAAATACATGGTAACTTGGATTGAAGAGTATTTACGGAATGGATTTTAATCATTGACCTTGCTATCTTGTATAAAATATGTGCATTTGAGAAAATAGTAAAATCTGCTATCACCGTGTTTGAAGGCTAAGAAATTTATGACATTCAGTATTTGATACCTTTTCCCTCTCTTAATATTTGAATCCTGCGTGAATGGGAATAGAAGCAGTATTTTAGAGGGAAAAGCCAGTTTAACTCGCCGCTATGCATCATAAAAAGTGTACGAAAGGGTTGACTTTTTGTTAGGATTTATAAGAAATCTTTGACAAGTTTCCTCACTCTTTTGCGAGAAAGATTTAAGGCTCCTCTCACCTTTTTGCACAAAAAATTTCCTCTGGGATTAAAACATAGAAGAGAATAATTCGTAAACAAACTATGGGGTTTTATATTTCAGACTAAGCCGCTCAGCTCAAGCGGTGTGTGTTTAATTTTTTAGCCCATCCTTGAAATACGTCAGCGACTGTTCTCCCATGGTTTAAAGTAGGAGTTAGTGGAGAAAAAAATGAAATAAATGTATCCTTCAACAGAAATATTCTCCCCTTCAACTCTCCCTACCACGGAAGAACTAAGGAATACGAAGATAGATGTAAGTATGAAAGCCCATTCGAGCAGGTACCTGCGTCCTCAAATAATCACTTACGTTTCTTTCCGCAGCCAGTAGTACCATTGAAGAGATAAAAGTATGCAAAATTGGCTTGACTTTGGCAAAAACTCATTGCAACATCTCACCGATAATCTTGAAAAGATGATCACCTCGAATAATTTAGATTAATAAAGAGCTACCTAAATAGTAAAAACTTTCTTTAAAAATAAATGTATGAGCATATAAAATACTTAAATGCATATATTTTTCAATATTTCTTTATTTTATATATTTAAATTGCACATTTTCTTTCAAATCTTGATATTCAGTGGAAATTGCTCAAAATGGCAATTTCCACTGAATATCAAGCTACATTTCATGTTATGCAGACTAAGAGACTGTCATTAAAAAGAGTATTGCGAAAAATTTATTTTTTGCCACAAAAGAATCTAAATTAGGTATTTACGATTAAATAAGCTTAGTTAAAGACTATGGGGAGTATATCTTTAAGATCTACGTGATACGGTAATTACAAGACTTTGGAGATTTCCTTCATCAAGAATTTTCATGCATTTTTGAAATTAGATAATATCATTTACGATTGACATATGACCTTGTGAAATATTTCCCTAATATGACCAAACTTTCTCCCACCGCTTTGAATGAGGCTTTTGTTTTAATATAGAATATTATTGCGGTGTTGATCTTATGTGCCCGGATATACATGATGTTCACATCTATTGGTAAATACTAGGGGCCCGGTAATAAATTTTGCATTTTAAATAACTTGGTTTTTTACATCATTAACCATTATGCAGCCAGACAATCCGATTTTCGGACTGTTTCTTCAGGAAAAAGGAAACTTTTTATAATTTTGTGAAGTTCATCATGAATGAAAAATAATTTTTAAAGAAAAAATAAATTTCCTGTTAGAATATCAAAATAGAGGATTCTCATGATAGCATATTTACTAACAGTTATTGTGATATTTGCGGTTTATGATATTCCTCTATTGTGATATTCGTAGGCTTCACTCGTTTCTACTCATTATCTTTTTTTGAGTTCTGCCAGCAATAGAAAATTCCCCGTGTATTCCATTCTCATATCGATTTGTAGACGCTCAGATCCGGAATGTTTGCTCTTACTGTGCAAAGATATTTGACAACATCTACTTCGAATACGTAACACAGAGATAACTATGACCCCAACACTCCTAGAATCCATTCCATGCTAAGACGCACTCTTCAAGGGAGAAACAGCCTATAATAGTGCGATACACCCGGGAGCGCAGCAGCATATGCGATTGGTATCCAATCACCGCCATGCCATTGCAGAAGAAGAATTATTTATATGAATAATTGTAATAGTACTACTCGGCTTTACTACGAATAGTTAACATAAAACTAAATTTAATATTACTATTATTATGGGAGAATCTACTGTTAAGCAGGTGGATGCTTTTAAACCAGTGGCGGATACAGATGGGGGCAAAGGGGGCGCCCCCCCCCCCCTCGTGGGCCCGCCCGTATTGACAAACATTGCAGAACTACAATTATAACTTTTTAATATCATAGGATGGCATTTTCTTGTGTGATAAATTTAATTAAAATTTTCTTAAACTCTGCATGTGACTTGATTATTTTTTATTAGGATAGAAGTAGAAGTAACTCAAGATATCTTTTGCGCCCCCCATCGAGTTTTTTCTGTATCCGCTACTTTTTTCAACGACTTGTTCGCCTAGGAGTTCGTTCGCCAATTTCCTTTCACAAGGAAAAATAGACCGTATTTATATTTCCTTCTTTTATCTTCCTTTTTCGATCATTCTATCCCATTTATGCAACTGACGATGATTCTAAGCCATTTTACGACTCTACGCTATTTTAGAGGGAAGATTTTAAAAATACTTTGACGAAATCCGAAAATTGTGTGCAGCGGAAAAAAAATTAATAATTTGTAAATATTAATGAAAATATTTGAATCGTGTATACCTGTTTAAGCCATTATATCCTGGATTCTATTCGAAATAAAATGAATGAAGAGATGAAATGCTCCGATATCAACCAGCCGCAACGTAACTAGTTCTGCGTATATATTAAAAGGTATATTAGGTATAAGATGAGAAAAGCTATGGCGCAGATTAGTAACTTTCCCCATTGGATGCAGTGTTTAAAAAGATAATTGTAAATCAAATACAGCAACAAATTATAACCTGCAAAAAAGTCTCGGAAAAATCCCTTAAAATCTCCAAGATTTTATTTGAATTCGTTGATGAGGGGCGAATTTGAATTTTCGATTTGGTAAATCACGGAACTGTTCTCGATGTGATTTAGATGAGTCCTCATTAGTATCTAGTCATGTGAATATTGAATAAATACAAATTTTCTATCACCTCCAATGCTGATAAATATGCCTCATATTACTTTGCAAAAGTTCCAAAAGTTTACGAAATTCTAGTACCAATAATAATGACACTACTTCGCCAAAAACATCTCGCTGACTTCTTAAAATTCATAAGGTCATTCTACTTTTTGGTAATTTTTCATATCTCTCCAACGCTGAAAAACCATACATCCATCCATCAAAATCATTGGCAATTCACCCAGGACGGGAAAATGGCTCCAAAATGTTCACCGCCGCCTGCCCAAATAATGTACGCTGCATACAAAGCCTTTTCCCTCCCCCAGGCTCGTGGAAAATGTGCTATGTGGCCCGCATCAAACAATACATGTGACATCGCTATTTAGGGGCATCCATCGTCCAGCTACCATGCCATATACTGTCGGTGATGACGATATAGACAGCCAAGTTACTACTCAAATAATAAGAATATTCATACTACTATTAGTAGTGATAGTGATATTTATTTCCCCCAAGTATAAAACCACAAGAGCACCAACTTTACTTACTACTGTGGTAAACTTATAAAAAAACAGTTAAACAAATTACAGGCTAACAATTGTGAGTCAAGGTGCATCAAAATAAAGTGCTAATGTAAATTAACATTTTCATGCATTGAAACACAAAATAGAACTATAAATGATATTAGGTTTAAAGTAAACGAAACAATTGGTACAATCAAAACAATAAATGACATTAAATTTAAGATAAACGAAAAAATCGGCACAAAAAAAATGACTGGGAGAGAGTAACGGAGTTTTTCCATTCCATTTCCAACCCGCAATTTGGTAGAAAGAGCTCAGATCGTGGATTTTTATCCTATAGCTGCCCTACTTACCTGCTAAATACCCTCTCAATATTTACGCAATGGGAGCAGCATAGAGAATTTATCATGGTATGCTTTTTAATAATGGGCGTTTGTTAAAAATATTTGTAAAAAGAAGTCGGCAATTTTTTTTCTTTTAGCTTTCATCTTTTATTTTTCCGGTAAAAGCAACCGACGCGACGTTTCAGTATGTATGTTGGTATTTTGAAATGGAAGGAGACCTAACGATATGGTAGATTTTCAATCATTTCCGGTTTTAGACTTTAAACCTTTATCTATAAAAATAATGGTAAACATATACGGTTATTTGAAACAACATCGACAGCTATTCTGATGAACCTGCTCAGCATAAGTAAGCTATGATGTTGAGTTCAATGGTCAAAATGTAAACCGCAACGTAAATTTCAAGGACCATAAACTTCATTTTAATGATCAATTTTGGGCACAGTAGTATGCATTTCTAGTCGAGGAAAGATACGCGAAAAAAGGCTAAAATAAAGAAATTTTTGCGTCCTGGACGGATCGGAATGCGGTTTTTTGCATTCGCTTGCAAAAATTATTTGTAAAAAAGTTACCATATTTTCATTTGGGAGAAACCCTTAGTTGCATTGTTGCAGGCCAAAATGCACTCGGAAAATGCAATTTCTGAGACGCCCTTTGGAAAACGTAATAACTTTGTAGAAAAGAGTCAGAACTGGCCCGGAACGGGTACTCGGGGGTTTATGAGGTCGCTGATCACGATTATGATGTTCAAATTGACACCCGGACCACCTGGGACTCAGGAACACCGTCGAACGTCATCTCCGTGGAACTGTCCCAGAGTTCATGCGGGAAAGGAAAAACAAGCGGCATCCGGGGTTTTTTTGGGTCGCTGAATTCAAATATGGCATCGGCGAACCTCCCCCGGACACCTGGTGCACCAGAACCTGGACCTGGACGTCATCCCCAAGAACTTTCTTGACAATATCGACAAAAACAACCCGAAAATTATCGGAGGCGTGTTTTTTTGAGGCGCTAAATCCACCTAGTGCGCCGTACCCTGGCCTCGAACGTCTTCTCCGTGGGGCTCTCCCAAAATTCTAGCGGGCAAGGAAAGAAACTCGGCGCCCGGGGGTTTTTCGGGTGGCTGCATTCAAATATGGCATCGGCCACCGTCATCACTATCACCACCGTCATCAATATCACATTCGTTATAGCTATCATAGACGTTATCGCTATCACCTTCGTCATAGCTTTCACCGCCATCATCGCTTACACCACAGTCATCGCTATCAACTCCGTTATCGCTATCACCTAAGTCACAGCTATCACCTTAGTCATAGCTATCACCTTCGTCATCGCTATCACTTACGTCATCTCTATCACCGACGTCATCTCTATCACCTTAGTCATAGCTATCACCTTCGCCATCGCCATCACCTACGTCATCGCTATCACCTACGTCATCGCTATCACCAACGTCATCGCTATCATCAACGTCATCGCTATCATCAACGTCATCGCTATCACCTTAGTCATAGCTATCACCTTCGTCATCGCTATCACCTACGTCATCACTGTCACCGCCGTCATCACTATTAACTGCCTTCATCGCTATCTACACAGACATCGCTATCATCTTCGTCATAGCTATCACCAAAGTCATATCTATCACCACCGTCATCACTATCACCAACGTCATCGCTATCACATTCGTCATATCTATCACAGACGTTATTGCTATCACCTTCGTCATAGCTTTCACCGCCGTCATTGCCATCACCACCGTCATCACTTTCACTGCCGTCATCGCTTACACCACAGTCATCGCTATCAACTCCGTCATCGCACCAGGTGGATTTAGCGCCTCAAAAAAACACGCCTCCGATAATTTTCGGGTTGTTTTTGTCGATATTGTCAAGAAAGTTCTTGGGGATGACGTCCAGGTCCAGGTTCTGGTGCACCAGATGTCCGGGGGAGGTTCGCCGATGCCATATTTGAATTCAGCGACCCAAAAAAACCCCGGATGCCGCTTGTTTTTCCTTTCCCGCATGAACTCTGGGACAGTTCCACGGAGATGACGTTCGACGGTGTTCCTGAGTCCCAGGTGGTCCGGGTGTCAATTTGAACATCATAATCGTGATCAGCGACCTCATAAACCCCCGAGTACCCGTTCCGGGCCAGTTCTGACTCTTTTCTACAAAGTTATTACGTTTTCCAAAGGGCGTCTCAGAAATTGCATTTTCCGAGTGCATTTTGGCCTGCAACAATGCAACTAAGGGTTTCTCCCAAATGAAAATATGGTAACTTTTTTACAAATAATTTTTGCAAGCGAATGCAAAAAACCGCATTCCGATCCGTCCAGGACGCAAAAATTTCTTTATTTTTGCGTATCTTTCCTCGACTATTCACAAGAAGAATAGCATTGGAAAACTAGCGCGGGACAAATAAAAATGAATGAGTTGAACCCGCAATCCTGATTTTAGGGCCGAAAAAAAAAGCTTGTAAATATTTTATTATAACTTTTGTAACTTTTAATTTATATATAGGTCATAACGTTTGAAAAAATGTTATACCTGAGTAACGAGTTTGAAAGATATATTAAAACAAATAAATGTAAATTGAGGTTAGAATTTCGTCTACTTCGGATTTTGTTTTTTTTTTTCCTTTGAATCACATCTCTGATGAATAATTGATTTTTAATTGTAATTACACAAAAGAGTAAAATAGCCGTAGAAAATGTCGGTCACACATAGAATTAGAGTTTTTCATTTTTTGCACGAAAGATCTGTCGATTGAAGTTCTTTGGAAGGAACACGAGGAAATTGAGGAAACTGAATTTGAGGTTACGTGACCGGAATCATTTGGCGACAATAAAAGTGATGATATAAAGATTTCTCATCTTTTTCATCTTTTGAACTTATTTCCGCCGGTAATCAAGTATTCTCACGGGGTTCCGTGCGAACCACAATCGCTGGCTAGCGAAATTTCTGGGTCAAATTTGAGCCAAGGTATTTGAGCTTTCCGTCACGAAAGTTGAACAGGCCCAGTTGAGAATAGAGCGAATGGGGTAAAAAAAAACAAAGTTCAGAAAATCCTTCCTTTCGTAACAAAAGTTCCACCGCATGTTTTGGCTCCTTACATTCTGGTGATATCAGTCTTGCAATTTTCCATTGAGATCGACGACTTTTTTCTAGTAAAATTCCGCGGGCCAGCCAGCGGGGAACTTGGGAGACAGTCATCTGCAGGTGAAATGACATTCGGAAAACACCGCGGATGAAAAATCATTCATATTCCTTAGGGCTCACATCAATATCATCCAAATTTGAGCGAAATGTTTGAATGTTACTTAAATAGCTTTAAAGTTGCCATTCATACAAGATTTTTATTTTTCGTAAGCCGGAAACTGATTTTATGATATTTTGAATATTTCATGACCTAGTGGAACAACATATTTCGAAAAATCAGTGTTTCATGTACTTATATATTTCATGCACCATCACGTTAATCCTTTCAACTGTTTCAAACTTTTTGAATTTTATGTACATACTTTCTTGAAACGATTTTGAGTTCCAAAGAATCGCACAAAGAAAACAAATACCGGCGAAAATATAGGTGTTTAAAGTCACAAAAAAAAGCTTTGGAAGGTTTTGGATAGTTAATTAAAAAGCAGATGAAAATTTATTATATAACTTGTATCTCCAGTTATTTAACTTTTAAATGTAAGATACCTTCATTTTACATACTCTCATGAGTCTATTAGCCATTTTAAATTTTCTTTTCATCTCTTTATTCATGTATTGGGATGTAATTGGGATCATGTGTTAGGCTAAGAACGGAACTGGAATAAAAACACAAAATTTTCAGTTAAAGTTGGTATTTATACAAAGTTCCAAATGCCTTTGTTTGAAACTTCGGTTATCGCTACTTACTAATGCAATATTTTGAGGCATTTTAGAAATTTACCCTAAGCAATCAAAATTTTAAACGCGATTCAACCTTTCTCTTTCTCATTTTATATCCGTTTATCAATCCGTTCTCATTTTTCTGTATTAATACCAAAAACGAAAATTTTTTTTAACCTCGGTGAAATATTACATAGGTTGCGGTAAATTATTAAACACACGCACATGCAAGGAAAAGGGAAAAATTATGCTTTAATTTTAAAATCCCATTCTCAAATTCAAACACCTCTCGCGCTGTTCTTGCTCTATTTTTTTATTCCATACTGAATTTCCACCCTTGAACAGAATCATTTCGATACAGCTCCAATGGCGTCCATTTTAAATTCCAAGGGGAAGTATACGCTCGGATGAGTGGAGGAGCGAATACGTTATTCAATTTTTTAACAATTTTTCATATTACCGCAGAGCTCAACCTCGTCTAAGAAACAAACTGATGAATTTCATACACTCTTGGTAGCAAAGAAGGAACATTCTTCGTAGCATCAATTTAAAAATTCTACCCACGCTAAATTGTCCTCAAGCCATCAACCGCCGAGTAACAAATGCACTCTAGGTGGCCTTTCCGCTTCTAAGAGAATAATTTTCTCACCATTACGAGAATAATATTCACATAATTATTTGAGCGTTTACGGTTGAGTTATAACGGTAAGAACAAATATTATCATATTCAATTTCTAAATGTTAAAGAAAAATTTATTGGCATTTTTCCATAAAAAATTAATTTCATTTCGATGCATTTCCGATGCATTTCGTTTTATCTTTAGGCTTATGAGGATGATAATTCATACTGCATTTAAGCAGGTTGTGAAGTGAAGCTAATTTACTTGTGCAATTTTGTCAGTAAATTTTAATTTACTAATGTATTACGATTTCTCCCGATTTAGCCTGAAACAACATTCTAAATTCAATTTCTGATTCTAAAATTTCATCGCTTGGAGAAAATTTGGTAATTAAGAAGGAATGAATGGCATATGTTAGTAATTATACCAGTCTTTATTTAATAAAAACAATGTATAACTCTAATAAATGAGTCATTTGGATATTCGTATTAGCGTTAGAATAATTATATTTCTTTATTTCCTTAAGTTTCCTCGTGCAAGTATTCAGAGATTGTGGAGATAAAATGGACCTGACATACGGCCTTTGAGCGCGTAATCGAAGCTTGAAGAAAGCTCGACCGCGAAGCCGACCTCCTTGCTTCGAAGCTCGCACGCAACTGAGCTGATTCCTCGCATTGGAAGAAGGGAGTGGAGGATCGAAGCTTCAGCACGCCACCACCGTAGCATCAACAACACGCAGGCGCCGGCGCCTCTGCCTCTCTGGAGAAACTGCTCCGTCTCTGTAGCAGACGCCGCGCCATACGGTCGACCCCGACTCTTCTGTGTCAAGCAGTGTCGGATATGCCTCTGAGCGCTCCCATATTAATCCCTAACCTCTGTCCCTTTAGTAGGCTGTCATTTAACCCAGTAATGCTCACTTGAGCTGTATATTAACCTAACCTTTATGATTTTTTGGTAGCTACATTTTTCTTTGTGACACGTATCCAATCGATCCTAACATAATTTCCCTGTCTATCATGCAACTCATTGAATTCCATCATGGGTATAATTTTTACGCTTTTTAATCGGTTGAATGATAATCGCCAAATCAGGATATTTTTCTTTTCATATTCGCAAGGGGTTGAACACCGCTACACCTATATTAATCTATGAAAGTAAACTTCAAATATCCTCACTGGTTATTAGATATATTTTTAGTGCGTACTCAATGGTAATCTTCAAATTGCCGAGGTTATACTGTTATCACGTTGCATCGCGTTGGGATCTTATTGACTAAATAACGTTTTCGGGGTAGGAAAGCAATACTTGCTCAGAAATATAAGGAAGAGTCCTTGAAGAACACTTAAATTGTCGCTTAAAATTATTTCTTGAAATAATCGCTGACGCAATCCCTCAAAAGGGACGGAAAAAATTCGCGAAGCCCTGACGGTGAATATTAATTATACAGATTCTCTTAACTTTCGTTGCTTGACCTTCAGACGATTTCACACTTCTTGGTCAATACATGATATTCACTGCTTATTGGGCACATGTGTTCTCATTTGATTAGCCAATGAAAAGAGGGGAGAAATTGCACATCAGCAACTTAAACCTCTTGGAATTTGTTTCATTTCACGATTATGCTGAAGGTATGTATTTAGAAAAATTCTGCTGACCTACTTGTAAAAATTATCTTAAAAGCAAACTTAAATGAAGTTTACTATACTTTATGAAGTGTATTAGTTGCTTCATATAAAACTAAAATTCTCTTTACAATTTTCAATAAAATTTTCACTCAGCAAACTTACGGTTTCAGCAATATTGTAAACAAAATATTAATATTTTATTTTTATTTTTTTTATCATTGATTATCGTGGCTACTTTGCTTATCCAATTAATTTAGTATTTTTCAAAATTTTACTCATAGTTCTTGCTTTGCTTCCATTAATGCAACTATAATTGTATCCATCGCATTAATAGCAATACTTCAATAAAATGAGGCCCTATTGTTTTTCCACCGCAAAACGAAAAATATTGAAAACGTCATTCACTAATTTAAGTTTGCCATTGCTGAGACGTTAAAGAGGCGCGGCGCCTCTTATTAAGTTAAAGGGGAACGTCATGGACGAGACTATAGGTGTTCGCTCGTTCATAGAGTAGTAATACGCGGCTTTATCTGGTTTTGGCTCTCTTTGTTATCCTACTTTTCTTGCTAAAATTGTCCAGCCACTCCCTTCTTTCTAATCTCATACTACTCCTAAGATTTAGTCCCCTTGCAAAGTGTGCGTTAAGGCTTTCTACAATTGGTATAGTTGAGAGCTGAACAATTAATATGAAATAAGATCTGTAGAGTGGGAGCGATGCATTCTCTCTAAGAGCAAGTAGTTATACTTGATTCTAACACTTACTCCCTACTTTATAATTTTCAGATTAAGCAGTAGTAATAATCCCATAGCAGTAAAGCAGTGTTAATAAGCCGGTAGTCCAGGGATCAGTCCTCATTTGTACTCACGACTCATGCCCTTGGTAGTCTCGGGACTAATCCACTAGATAAATAAAAAAGTGACCAATCACAAGCGTAAATTAAGGGGAAGAATAAAGTTCTGAAATCCAACTTAAGGGTGGATGACGAAATTTGGCGTAACTGTGTAACAGGAAGCATATTCACAGTTCATTCTCAAAGGCGAAAATTCACATTTTTGGAGTTAGTTAAATACGGTTCAATTAAGTAAATACCGTTTTGGAAGATGGAGAGGGGTAAAGGCCGGTCGTTTTAAGATGGGAGGGGGAGATAACAAGAAAATGGCTTTTTCAGGATCAGGTGGCTGACTTTTCTGGCTTTATTTTGAGGAGACACGACAGTAAAGGAGAGGAATGGGAGGGGTACAAAAGGTTGTTTACCACTTATACATTTATTTTACATACTTGAGAAATTCCCAATAGTTCAAAGAAGTGAGACAGTTAAATTTTTCTTGAAGAATCTTGAAATTAAACCACGGTTGTTTTTATGGTACATTCTAAGAAATCCCAATCAAAATTAAAGATTTGGATCTTGCCTAACACCTCTAATATTCTGCTACCCTTTTTTATTATACGTCCATTTCGAGCAATACATACAGAATTGCAATTCGGTGTGTAACAACCTTAAAATCTAAGTCCGTGGTTACAACACAGCTTATGCACATCACTTTGGTCCTCGTAGATGATTTAACGTTTTGAATTAAATATCAGATTACCAACTGTTGCCCTGTTTCAATATGAGTCTTATTTTATCTTATGGAAACGCCCCCGGTCACCCTTCATATAGGATAAGATAGTCTTTACCCATTTACGCCTGCCAAAACGGTGTAAATAAGTTTGCAAAATGTGTATTTTCACCTTAGAGAATGGCATAGTTTATAATGTTGAAACTTGGGTTAGACCATCAAAATATTTCCATCTATATGGGTTTTATTGGCGCAACCTGATTGAAAATAATTTTGATAACCAATTGAAGAAACGTCGCTTTTCTTTCGAGTGCATAATTAACCTTAGTGGGAAACATTTTTTTTTTAAAAATTCTTCAAGGTAAAAATCCTTCCGAAGCGTATCTACCACTAAGCAAATACAATTACTCAAAATTTCACGTATTTTTTTTGTCAGTAGTTGAGGCTGACTAGCTTACCGTAGAGGTATGTTTACAATGCTTTTCTTCGTGCATATCACTCATTATTTTAACCTTGAACAAGAAAATAAATGTGAGGCGAACCTAAAAACGTTTTTACTCCAAAAAGATCTTTTCTCACTCCTTTTCGTTGCTCGGATAACATTCTAGAAGTGAAAGGCTTTTCTAAGAACGCGAGAAAGGGGAGAATAGGGGCAAAAGGGACGAATCCAATTTCCGTTGCATCATGCTCCCATGCGCCCTCTAAAAGGAGGAAATATTCGCTCCATGCTCGAAAAACGTGGGAGGGGGATGAAAAAATTGGAGCTAACTCCGCATCCCTCCACATATTTTGGGGGGTGATTCACGTGTTTTATCAAAGCCCGCTCCGTGAAAATCTTTCCTGAATTAGCGTGGTATATAACTTCAATTTCAGGCAACAGGAAACATAATGGCCTAAGGTCGTTTTTATTTACGATATTGCAGATTGCTGTGGTAAAGTGTTCTCAGAGGAAGATAAAGCATTGGGGAAGGGAGAATCAGAGTAGTTGTACAAATAGGAGGCAAAAGGCATCAATTTATTTATATTCTACTCCTCTAGCCATTTCAATAGGCGTATGGCGGGGAATGTTTGGACACCGGATTCAACAAATAAAAAGGAAGTACTCTGAAGAAATTTCGCCTAGCTTTTGTTAAAGTCCTTTGCTGTCCGGTGGGAAAAGGAATTCCCATACCTTTCCGTTCTGCAAAATATCTTACTCAAATAATCGTTTCTGACGCACCTTAAAATATGATAGGTTTTTTAATATGATGTTCTCCGTGTCGCTCTGAAATTATTCTTTTCTCGATTGCTCGAGTAATCTAAGCCTAGTGCGATTCCTATAGCCTAGAGTCTCTAGTTGCTCCCATCCTAATTCGTTTAAAATCTGTGTAACGCTTTCAGTAAGCCCGAAGCAATTTTTGTTGAATCGCCTCGCTTTCTTTGGTATTTCATTAAGTGCACGGATTAATTTTTTCCACGCCGGAACCCATATGCTATATTCAAGATGTGGTAGAACAAGTGTGAGATAGCACCTCTCTTTTAATTTTTCATGAGAAAATCTTCCTACAATGTGATTGACAATATTAGCTTCTTCAGGGCTCTGCCACAAATATTTAATTCATGTGTTCCACCGTCTTATATTTGTGTCATTCATATTAAGTGAGCAAAAAGGGGCCGATTACGCTTCCCTGTGGGACATCTAACGTCACTTGAACTACACCAGAGCTAATTTCGTCAAGAACTACTTTTTGTTTACGGTCACTCAGAAAGTCGCGTATCGAGTTTATTACTGTTTCGTTTAACCTGCATGACTGTAATTTGTATAAAAGTTTTTTTATAGAGGTACCGTGTCGAAAGTTTTCTTAAAAGCGAGAAATAATGCGTCAAATTGTCTTTGCGATTCACCAGATTTATTCATTTCGATTCACCATTTGTACAAATATGACAGCAACAACACAAGTCTTTTAATAGTACAAAAGCAGTACATTCATTGTATTTATATGTTATTTTCCTTCTAATGTACCCGTTATATAGAAAAAGGTAGTAATTCAATAATGCCCGTTATGGTATGTGTGACCAACAATATACTTAAATTTTATGTCAACTCTGCGTTACGTAATCTGACGTTGGCATAATTGAATATGGGACGGAAATACTTGTGTGGAAGGATGTGGGACTGATTAAAAGAATGTGAATTTTATGGCGTGAGAAGGGAAAATACATTCAAGCTAGACTGGAAGGATGTTAGGGTGAAAAATTCGCATCGTTTGAGACGGGTGATGAACCAGATGGCAGCGGGTCGGAAGCTTTCGAATGAGTGATTTCTTTTCTCCTGAATGGACACTAGGGACAGGCCAACCTTGAAAGGAAGATTTCCGTATTCATCCCAATCGGGTCAAATAAAAAATTCTAGCTGATAAAGCACATCTCAATGAAAAAAAGTGCAATCGAGATAGTTATCACCAGAGCGCGGAAGAAGTTTTCAATAATTTTCACGTTACTTTTGAGGTTTAACAGCAAGTCTACACTGATTTAACTTGATTAACAGATACACGGATTAACTTGATTAAATCCGTGGGTCTTTCAATGGCCATTATTCGATATTTAATGGAAGTCGGTTGGTCTGCCGAGATATTTTACGTAAAAATTGACTTTTTTCTGGGTTTTTTATGAATAAAATTTTATAATTTTGAAAATTCGCTGTGAGATTACTGCTCAAAGAATATTGACAAATAAGTGTTTTTATCTTGAAGATACTTCTTAGGATCGAGAGAGTTATGAATGAGTTCATACACATAAAACTTGATATTACACAAATACATATACTTTCTACAATTATTTGCATAAAATATTTTTACTGATTATAAAATAATGTATTAAATTTTAAATAAACTTACGCATTGAATAACTTTGAATCGCCAGGTGCATTTAGCACTTCGTGAAGCAGAGGAGAAATAGTGGCCTTTCAGATAAGGGATGGAGCAAAGGATAAATGAAGTGTTGGAGAAGAGCCATGGAGAAATTCAAACTTAAAACTTTCGGGAATTCAAATATTATTTTAAAAACGATTTCAATTATTTATGTTCCTAAAACGTTGTACATGCGGAATGAATTCTTGACGTGAGCAGTTAAAAAATTCAAACTCAAAAAAGGAAAACAGTTAAATTATTTTACAAATGAGTTCAAATATTTATTACTTTTCTATAATACCTCATGAAAATATTCTCAAAAAATAGTAGTCAACATATTTATACTTTTTTCAAAACTAGAATGCTTGTCAATATCAAATTTTTTAAAATGGATTATTTAAATTAATTTAAGGCTCAGTAGATATATTTCCTTTATTCCTGGTAACTTGAACGAATTTATTTGGTGCCAGTAGTTCCCAGAGGATAAATAACAATTTTGAACGTAAAAGTTGGAAAAATTGAACAAAATAGCCGGTAAATTAATTTAACGGTGCTATTAAATCTTTCATTTGATCCTAATGAAGCTGAGGGATGGATAGAACAGGGTAAATAAACCACGGGATAAATTATTTATCTGAATTTTTTTAATTCTTATAATACACTATTTAAGCTGTTTTAGTGGCGAATTCAAATATCTATCATTTTATCGGCGGAATAAAGTAATTTATTCTGAAAAAGTAGTTTCCGCAGGATATAACAGTAACGCAAAAGTTGACCTTCATTTCTCCAAACACTTTTATTTGCCATTTATAATGAAATGCAAATTAAGTTCCTTTTTTGATTTTTCAGTTGATCATGAAAAAGCCGTTTATAGTGCAGGGATCGTTTCGGAAAATAATGACACATTCGATCTTCTGTGGCTTCATTCACCCATTAAACCAGTAAGAGTTCAATGTGCCAGGAAAACTTCACCATCTTTGTGCTAATCACCTTTCTAACACGATTTTTCACATTTTATTTTGAACTCCGTGTAATTTACAGAGGAATCATATTCCTTTTAGTTTAGATTGTTCATTTCAATTCATATAAAGGTGTGTAGTTTACTTAGAAACTTCATTATCTGTTAGTACATCTTGCATAATATGGTGCATGATGTGTTAGAAGTTCTTAATATTAGTTAAAGGAAACATTTCAACAGTATTAAGTGTGTGCTGAACTGTGCGTCATGAATTGTCGTCCAAGAAAAAACTAAGGCTAAAATTTGTATATGGTGAAAATGAAGGTATTCATCTGAAATATTTGAACGTCAACCCTATGCCCTATTACTCATTGTGAGTTCAAAGAAGTGAAATAAAACTGAAAAAAATAAAACTTGCGTCAGCTGCGAAAGATGACGTGGATGTCCTAACTCCAATCACTTCCATTTTCCTCATCCATTGGGATTACGACAAATGGTTGTTCTCATGATCGTACCCAGCGGGGGGCAGGAGGGAACAGATAGAAGCAAAAATTTCAGAAGTCTTTAACGAAAACCAGAACTGGATTAAAACGAAAGTTTTCCACAAATTTTCTTCTAACCCATGAAATATGATATTAGAATAAGGCATGTGACTAAAATATTTTTTCAAGCAAATAGTTTTATAAATTAAGCGCACTTATAATTTTCTTAAAATTTTGGTTTGATTCTAATTTTCCGTGCAAAAATGTTAAGACTTGAACGACCATGGCTTGTCCCCCATTCCCCTAGGTACGCCCTTGATTGTGGTCACAGCGCTGAATACACAGACATCCCGGGAGGCGGACAGGTGACGCGGGAATTAAGTTTGTTCAACCAGTTGCTGACTGGAAGCGGTGGATTTGGAGTTGGTTGCGGGGAGGTGAGCAGGCGGGCAGTGGAGGGAAATGTATCTCTGAGGGTTGATGGGAATCCCTCCATCGAGGCTTCGTGCCCACGCGGAGAATTGGGCGGAAAGGGAAATGGATGTATGAATTGCTGTGCAACTCGAGATGAAACATACCCGGTTCGCAGGTGCGAGGAGGCATTAATCTACACCTAAATGCTAACTCACCAGTCGCCTCAATGGGCGTGTAGTGCAAGATGTTCCGACGCCAGATGTTAACATGGGAAAGGAAATGGATAAAACATGAATATTTCTATTTACACCTAATTTTTTAAAATAAAAATCTATCATTTTTCAGTATTTCAATTTATGCACCTTTCTCTTAAAAACTAGGATGCTCAAACGAACAAAGCCTGGCTTGAGAGTACTAGTTATGGTGTTTTGTGAAGGCCTGATTAAAAAATTCGTCAATTTGTCAATGTTGCGTCCTGTTTTTTTATATTGATAAGTATAAAATAGAATGATTTGTTTGTGCCTTGATTTTTTTGTTTTTGCTTTAATCTTAGGTTTGTGGTGAAAATGTTTTGATTTTAATAGCTAAATTTCATTTTTTATAGTCCTTTTATCTACCATAGAACGGGTGAATTCTCATGCCTTGCTGTTCAGCGATGTACCTCTTTTATTGTATCGATTTCATCGGATATGGAATTCTCATGCCTTGCTGTTCAGCGATGTACCTCTTTTATTGTATCGATTTCATCGGATATGGATGTAATAATTGACGAGATAGTAGAGTCGGATCAAAGGGGGAACCCGGGCCCTGGGCCACCCTCCAAGTATGAGCCTTCCGCCCATATAGAGGTAAATCTCACAAAATTGGGTACACAAAAAGAAACCATCATGTATAACGGGATTCGAAGTGAAGATATGTTATTTTTTGGTTAGCATGTAGTCGTCAATATTAACGTCAATAATGGAAAATTGTATCACTTGCATTTCTTGTTACTGCGTTACAAATCGCAACACTTTGAAACAGTGGTCCTCCCGCCAAAATGGATCCCGGGCCACCCACATCTTAATCCGGCACTGACGACTGATGTGTAGTACAAATCCAAAATACCAATGTCCCCCTAGTCCAACTTTAAGTTTTCTGATTAAAATTGGTCAGAAAATTAAGTCCAGCGTGTAGCCTCCAAGTCTTACGCTTACTGACAGCCTGTGTGAAAGCTAGTCTTGGTTTCCTCGTACAGTGATTATCAAATAGCGCCGATATCCTTTGTATCGAATATGGGTCAAGGATATATTGATTAAAGATACTTCTCCGATTGTAATATTTTTTATGCCTGTAAAAAACTGTACAAACTGAACACACCTGTTTTTGGAAACAGATAGGGATGTGCGAGTACTCAAAAATTTGAATCGAGTCGAGTATTTGGTGCTCGACTCGAGTGTTTCGAGTGGTATTACGAATGTAGAGTTGAGTTGAGTAGTTTCAGTTACAGAGTTTTCGAAGCTAGTAAGTTCAGAAATCTGCCGACAGGATTCGCTATCATCAAACTCAGGTTATAATATCGTTTCTAAAGTCGATAAGTCGTTCCAATGTCTTAAGCTAGGAGTTTCAGCTTTTGTATGAGTAGCAGTCAACCACTATAGTCGTCGATGTGGGCGCCGAATGCCTTTTCGTCAGCAGCGGCAGCGAACCATCTTCCCACCCAGCGCGTAATCGTAATGGACCGCTGCATCGCTCATATTTCTTATGCGATACTTTTGTACCCTATCGTACTTTCTTTACTCAAACGCCGAGATAATGCGTATTTTTTTGGATTTTTGTGGAAAAAATGCAAATTTCAGGCTTTAGCGCACAATGTCGGGTTTTCCCGCTATTTGACGTCACAAGTCATCATTCAAAGATGTTAATTTTCGTATAAGCAGCCAAAAAAAAGAGTTGGTATGGTTGATTAAGTGAAGTAAGAAATAAATAAATAAAACTTTTTTGTCTATAAAACTAAAGCTAAGCTTTATAGTTCATTCGCTTCGTCCACTTAAATTCCATGAAGATTCAAAATCCATATAAAACTTCAATATAACTTTTACTAAAAATACTCAAGATTCAAAAATCTTGCAACATTGGCAAGAGAGTACTTCTCCAAAACCTGATATAATTTCAATAAAATTTCCTTTTAACATCAAGCTAAGCGTAAAGAATACAAGATTCACAAGAGAATAAGAAAAAATGATAATATGTTGGAGCATGCATTGCTGTATTGCCTAATTCAGGAATTGCTACTCTTGACTCCACCCGACTCTATACTCGACTCGAGATCAAAAAGTACTACTCGAACATCCCAAAAAAAGGACCTAATATTTAAAATGAAAATCTATCAGTTTCCAGCTTTTCAATTTATGCACCTTTTTTTTGTAAAACTAGGATGCTCAAACACATAAAGCCTAGCATGAGAGTACTATTTATCGTGTTTTGAAACGGCGAGTTTAAAAAATTCTTCAATTTGTCAATGCTGCGTCCTTTTTTTTGATATTCATTAGAATAATATAAAAATATTGTTTATACTTTGGCGTAATTTTGATCTTCAACAAAGCGTTCTGGTGTATTTTCTATCCTTTTACCGTAACTTAAACATCTGTTTTAATTCAATCCTCAATAACTTAACTCATCCTGGAACTTCATTCTCGTTCGGATAAAGTCTTGCCAACTTAATTCACTAAAATATTCGATTTAAACATACTCCATTTTCTTCTAGTGTATCAATTTTAATCGTGAGGAATTTTTAAAATTCCTTAATTCCTTATCTCTAAAATTGCACGCCCTTTACTTATTTGAACAATTCTAATTAATGAAAAGTGTTTATTTATTTTAAATGCGCAATCAGGATAGAGTGTATCTCCATTGTGTGTTTGCTTCACGGCATATAACCACGAATGATCCACGCCACCACGCGGGCATCTACCGACCAGCCCTCACCTGACATTTCCGAATCTCATGAGCGGCGGACGCTCCCCGCTGTTGTCCATTGGTCCCAGATGAGCACGGGAGCGTGATAGAACACATGACCAGTCTCTCGAATACGCGAATGTGGTATCCTCTGAATTGTAACCACGTGGTGAATCGAATGATTCAACAGCGAGATTTTAATTTTCCGAATGAGCTTCCAGTAAAAACTAAAATATTTTTTTCCGAGAAATGTATTGGAAGCCACTGTTTGTTCGTTAGATGCATTGGAGAGGGTAGCTTATCCATAGCTTTAGGAATCCCACGCAAACAGTTTTTCTTGATAGGATTTAGTAGGAACGGTTTATACTGGAAAATTTAAAAAAATATATTGAATAGGTTTGGCTAAACAGTGAGTTGGTACCCCTGATTCCTTTATATTGCGCACGAAAAAGACACCTTCGAGTCGCGAGAGATTCTTGCATGAAAAATTGACTTCGCACACTATCACAAGCAAAGAGGTTACTGGAGGGGGCATAAGCCCTCAGACATGAAGCCAGGCCTAACGGTACTCTTTGCGCATTTAGTTATCATACCGGGCCCCGCTTCGTCAATTTGCCATAAGGCTATATGTTAAGAAAATATTAAGTTTTTCTGCTACCAGTGGCTGCAGAGATCATATAAAGGTACGTTATACTTTGTAGTTTGTGCATTTTTCTGAAAATTATTATTTTTATCGGGAAACATTCCGTTAGGCAGATATATGCTACGTTAAATTTGCATTCGCAGATGGTTTGCTGCTCGGCTTACGGGTGCAGTAATCGCACAGATATAAGGATCTATGATCATGTGCATCACTGAAGGGAAAATTCATGTGAAAAAGTTCATTTGGCTGATATAGATTCCCAGCTAGGCCAAATTATTTTTTAAGGGAGTTTCTTTGGCATTAAGTTTTTCTCATTTCTCTTCCTTCCGTTACATATGTCCATTATTTCTGTTGTTTCCTCAATTATGTACAATTATCCTCTTGTACCTTAGCATGCCTAAGGATTTACCATGTGATGATAGAATTTAGCCATTCTCCTTGATGCTGATGTAGTATCGTCCCATATCCCTAACCCATCCATTTCTCCGTAGGGAGGACCCAATATGTTGGAGGATGAAGCGCTTTGGAGTCCGGAAACCAGGTGAGATTAACTAAAGTGATTGATGCGAACGGCATCCCGCCTCTCCGAATTTGCATTTCCCTTGGGAGACGGATGGGGGCCGGAAGCTTTGGTAACAGATTTTTCGACTTAATTCGTGGAGATGCACTGGAACTAGACAATATTCATCTTAGTGAAAATTCCATGATGAATGAGGACAACCCTTGGAAAACTCTTTTTGCAAATGAAAATATACCTATCCACTAGAAATCACAATTTTTCCTCGCATTTAATTCATTAAATCCTTTTATTAACCTCGCATCTCCGCTTTATTTACGAAGGATGCAGCTGTAGAGTAAACTCTAAGTCTTCAATTAATGCTATTTGTTTCCGTTAGGCTCTTTCTGCGGGATATTGTGAAAAAATATTCCTTTTTGTTAGTCAAAGAGATCATCAGCTATAAAAATGGACTCAGAAAATTACATGATGAAATAATTTTGCCAGCTATAACTGAGACAATGTTTAATACACTAGAATCATTGGTAAAAACCCTACTTTATTTCCTATTCTATTGAGAAGAATAAAGAAGTTAAGAAGAAAATAATTAAAATTCCCCAATTCATCTTTTCCTTGTACGTCTTACGAGTGGGTTCTCTGGTTTTCCATTTGGCTAAGAATTCCATTATTTTCAATGAATGATTGAGGATTAATACATTAGTCCTTAGGATGGATGGGACTATAAGATACGGTGATATGATTGATTAATAGATATGGTATAGAACTAAAGCGGCCTAAAATTAGAATAAAATGAAGGATTGCTTCAAATTGCCATCAATTCAAAATTCTAGTTCTATTTCTGAATAAAAAATGAAACAATTAATTTTATTTTTTATTTTTCAAGGAAACTAAATTAGATAAAAGTCCATAGTAGCACTCATACAACAGCTTGCTGATTAGCCTTATTAGCCTTACTCCATTCCATTCTTTAATTAGTAACCAGGAAAATGGCATCATAAATTCAAAAGTAGTTGACGTATGGAAAATGTGAATGCTTAATTCTTTCGCATTGCTTGAACGAGGTTGGAACAATTACAAACAATGAAGTCAAGCAGGACGTTATATCTTCAGGCGTTTTGCGATCGATTCGCTTCCATGAATAAAACTCCAAGACCTCAGGGAATCATAATGGGATCAAGGCTACGTATGTTTTTTGCCGCAGCATCTCTTTCGAGTGCTGAGCAACAGAGCTGAGACACATACAACTCGTCATTATCGGTGAATGGAGAATCGCTCGGGAAATAAAATCATATTAAGAAGTAAAATTAAATTATTATGCTGCATCAAAAACTTAGCAAGCATCAATGGGAATATTCAGTTTAGTTTCGTGAAGTCTACCATTTTCCGTCATGCATATTTGTAAGTCAAATTAATTAAAATTGCTCACTTTAAAAACGTGAATGAGGTATTTTTAATCCTACACCACTTAGCAAGTGCTAATAATAAGTAATAATTAAAAATGAAGCTGAGCTTAAAGCCATCGAGTGAGTCCACTGGGTTGCGGATGGTGGATCAACCTCGAGAAGTAGAGGTTAGCGGTGAGATTTGCGCGTTCAATCGTCGAATTAGCAGTCGCGGACAAAAAGCGACGGCTTTCTGGGGGATATCAGTTTTTTGCTTGAATGGGTGCTGTGATGTGGAACCCCAATACAACCGCAAAATAGCAGTGCTCTTTCACAATTAAATATTATAATCACACTCAATTCGTCTTATGACTTTATTTTTTTGGTATAGATGTGCGTCTTTTAGCACAAAGACTGGCGGTCCGCACAAACTGATAGTCATTGTTACTTTTACTCTAAAAAATATGAGATGACTTGCAGGTTTTATTACAAAATAGAACACATTATCATCTCTTGTTTGGTTTGATGTCCGTTCAAATTTTACTGCTGTTTTCTCTGAGGTAAATATTTCGTATCTTGGGTACAGAAAAATGCTGACCAGAGTCTCCTCTGTACATACAGACTTTTCCAAGATTTTAGCGAAAGTTTTCAGCAAAATGACGGCCGTGGCGGGTCGTGCGAGGGTGATTCTCTTCCTCTTGCTTCAAGTACCTCCCCGAAAATGGCGGGGTGCTTGGTATGCAACAATAAGGGTTTTTCGCTAACAATTAGGGGCCGGGGGGGGGGCGAACTCAAGGACCATCGGCGCAGAAGTTGTGATCTCAAATTTGGATACGAATAACTTAACTGACGAAACGAGACGTTGAAATATCAAACGTAATATGTTCTCCATTATTTTACTCGCCCAATTCTCAAGTGTGTGGCCGCGACAACCGCCCGAATTTTGGTGCTTATGGCGGAGGAGAGGGAGGAATGCTCTCTCCAGTTGTTGCGACCCTGCTGGAAAAGTGGAACGAATCGCGGTGGGCCAAATCGGCATCGCTTGCCTAAGTATAACAAACACTATTCAGAGTGCTCGGTCCGTCTAAAGATCAGTTTATGAAAACGGAACTCACTCAAAGTTATAGGCAATTATGTACAGGTAACGCTGTGGACATGAGGATTACAACTTTATCACAGAGAATGGAACTCTACGACGCCCTAGTTCTAATATGCTAACATTTTACATAATAAATGTCAGATCTTTTTATCTAAATGCCAGGTGATTGAAACTTCAAGGCTATAATAGGCATACAAGTAAATCCAATAACCATTTTTTCCAATAAAATTAATTGTTTCCGTGTAATGGGATACCACAGTTGATATTAAATGGGTAATTATTAAAATAACAGAGAGATGGCACTTTTTCACAGGTGTATTGATAGTACGATGCGTTTCGACCGTTATGTAAAGTACAATGGTGTGAATTCAGTTGTACTTGATAATGACCTAACGGTCGAAACGCGTCGTTCTTTCAATAAACCTGTAGGAAAGTGCCATCTCTCTGTTCTTTTAATACTTACAGGATGTCATTCCATTATACTTCGCCTGCTTCTGTTACTTTACCACAGTTGATGCAGGGCCCGAATGTTCTCGATGATTTCTCCTATTGCCGTTATTGCAATGGTTAAAACTAATTTCTAAAACAGTTTACCGAAGAAATTGAAAAACTCAAAGTAAATTGCACCCAAAAAATTCTATGTACTGCTGGTAGTGTTATGCAAAATAGTATTTATGTTCCAGAGATAACTGCAAATGAGGTGAGACAATTACTAACTACTATAAAAAACAAAAGCCCAGGAATAGACGGTATCAGAATCACTGATGTAAAAAATTATGAAATACTACATGATATCATGGCAAAATTTATTAATTTGTCTTTACAGAAAGGCAAAATACCTGAAAACATGAAAACTGCTATAGTATGTCCAATTTATAAAGATGGTTTACATAGTGATCCAAACAACTATAGACCTATATCCATATTGCCCTCTATGCACAAAGTCATTGAAAGACATCCCAGTCAGCACAAAAGATTATTTACCCCATTGTTACCCAAATTTTACACGGGTAAAATTGTGGTAAAAGATGGGTAACCTGCATGGTAACGGGTAAAATATCTGCAAATTTAAGTGGTAAAATTCGGGTAATTTCATGGTAAAACACGGGTAAAATTCGTACTTTTTCCGGGTAAAACATCCCGATGCGACATTAGAGCCATCTGTGGAGCTTCAAAGTAAACATGACGACACCCCCTCTATTGGTGCTATTGTGAACTAACAGTACCTAATTGCAATACACAGGCATTCATAGGCACGATAAATGAACGAAATCGACATTGATATTGAAAAATAACTGTTTATTGAATGACGAAAAGTAACTACATATACAAACACGACATATATTATGAAATAACCCTTGGTGAAAGAGAAATAATAACAAAAATAAAACCCACATTCATGAGGACATACGTACTCGAAGAAAGAGAGATGACTGAAATAAATAACAGTTATGTTTTAAGAGGAATTGCCAATTTGATTTCTTTTAAAATAGAAAAAATGTTAAACTTAGAACTAATTTCCTTCCGTAAGGCACTAGGTGACAAGAGCTTCCACACCGAACTCCTAATGGCATGCTTACGAGGAAACAATTCACCCAGACGAGAATCCTAAAAACTGCTTTTCCGAAGTTTTTCACCTGAAATTTTCAATGAAATCCCTGTAAATAAAGAGCTCTATACTTTAGCAGAGGTTGAGAGAACAAAATTTCAGTTATATTGGTTATTAAAAAGTATATTGCCTCACCATGGCGTCACAACAAAAAGTGATGCAGCTCTCTGGTTAAATTTTCAACTGAATTATATTCAACTATTTTCAGCATTGTATCAGGCAACTTAGTTTAGTTTACTTCATACTCCAGTAATAGATAGAAATTATAATTACCAGGCACGTTACTTCGGCACTTGTAGTCGCGTTCATGTTCCTTCTTCATTGTTTACTTGTTCACTCGTACGTTACAATCCACTAGTCGCAAATCGCAGAGGATCCAGAATAGCCAACTGTCAAGATTTGAACTCGGCCTTTCATAAAATTTAAACGAAAATAATTATCCGATGAAAATTAGTACTCTACTCTATTTATTTACGAAAATAATCAGGTAAATTTTAAGTAATTGAATTTTTGTTAATGACCATAGCCTTTCATCGATAGCGTGTAGGTATATAAAGTGAAACTATTTGCGAAAATAAATCGAAAATAGTTTGCAAAATATCACTACAGCGTCGCTGTGGCTATATTGAACTTTACTTTTCTTCTTTAAACTTTTCTCAACCTCATACAACGAAATAAATTACTCACTTTATATTTTTTACACTTCGCTGTTGGCCATTCTTCACGCGAGTAATAACGTGGTAAAGAAGGGGTAAAGTTTACAGGGGGTAAATTCGCCCCAAAATACCAGAAAATTTTCCGTCTAAATTATCTTTTGTGCTGACTGGGATATTGCTAACTGTTTGCTTAAATTTATGGGAAAAAATGAGATAATTGCTAAGCAACAATTTGGATTCCAAGAATCAAAAGGTGCCAAACATGCACTGGAGAAACTTTCAGAAACTGTTAGAAATTCAATAGAAAAGAGGATGAGTGTAATTTTATTATTTATTGATTTTAAAAAAGCGTTCGATACAGTAGATCATGATATACTCTTGCATAAACTGAATACTTTAGGTATAAGAGGTACAACGTTGGAATGGTTTGTTAGTTACCTAAAGGATAGGAGAATAAGGATAAAAATAGGACATGACTATATAAGTGAACCTGCTCAAACAGTTACAGGTGTACCTCAAGGATCTATTCTGGGACCATTATTATTTTTAATTTATATTAATGATATATTTAAAATTATTAAACACTGTACTTTACTACTGTATGCCGATGATGCCTTATTAATATCAACTCATACTAATTTTAAAGATGCAGAGTTGAATTTAAAAAAAGATTTTGAGCATTTTTTATGCTGGTCCCATGATAACAAGTTAATTGTAAACGAAAAAAAATCAAAAGTCATGCATGTTGTGACAAAAACTTCACAGAAAAAAACATTAAAAATTTGTAAACACTCAAATGACTGTTTACAGGTAGGTACAAAAAATTGTAAATGCCCATATCTAGAACAAGTAACAAAATATAAATATGTATTTAGGTATAATAATTGATGATGCTTTTAAATTTAAGACACATTATGTCATTGCATTAAATACAAGATTAAGAAGAATATTATATCAAATGTATTACATTAAGGATATAGTTCCATTTTCTGCTCTGAAATTAATATATTATGGATTAGTTGAGAACTTAATGAGATATGGGCTCACTATATGGGGAAATGTAAATAGTATGTACCATAAACTGCTAATCAAGAAACAAAATAAATTCATGAAAGTTTTATATGATAGAATAGACAAATCATATACAAATATTGAACATGTTTATAAATATTTAGGCATTTTAAGGTTAGAAAAATTATATAGATATATAATTATACAGGACAATTATTTCTGTAATAAATATAAAAAAATGCGTTCCTTTCAAAATAGTGAAAAATTGCGTTCAATAAGAAAATTTTGTGTTCCTTTGAAATATACAGGTTATGGTAATAATACGTTTCAAGTGATTGTACCAAAAGAATTCAACAAAATACCAAACAGTTTAACTACATTAACTACTAGACATGAAGTCAAGACAAAAATAAAAAAATGGTTGTTGGAAGAACGATAGGTAAAATATTTATGTGATGTATTGCATTAAATGTTTAAAAAAGTTCTAAATTACATATCATAATTGAATATATGTACCAGTATGCTTACATAGGTATACAATTGAAAAAAAAGTCATGTGTGTATTTTATGTATGTAATAAGGAATAAGTGTATGTTTGATGATCAATGGTTAAAAATTATTGTTAATATGTTGTTGAAATATCTGTTAATTGGTTGTTGGAAAATGAAAAAGAAGGTAAATGAAATCGAGTGACCGTTTTTCTAACGTATGTTATTATCCTTGAAAGCAATATATAAATATAAAAAAATGTATATAAATGGTATACTAATGTATATGAGTATCAATTGAAGGCTAGTTCGCATGTGTATGTATGCTTGCATTAGTTGGGAAAATGTATCTGTATTATACAAATGCTGTCATATATTTTTGTGATGTATTGGAACCCGCTGACAAGTCATTGAGACTTAGCGGGGCCTAGATTGTTATATGTTAAAAGACATGATGGAATATGTATATATTGTTATTAATTAATAAACAATTTTGAATTAAAAAATAAAATAAAATGCGTTAATAAATTATAGATAGTGTCAGAGAGGAGTATTTGTATAATTCAAGTATTAAATTCAAGAATTCAATCCGGTAGTATTCAAGAAAACGTATAATTTGGTTAAAAAATGGTAGTGTAAGTTTCTGTGTCCCTTTTCTTCATCTATTCATTCTTATCCAAATTCCCGTGAACATTACAAAAGAGGGCCCACAAGTCGAGCTCTTAATGTGTTGTCACTCACCGCGTATTTAAATGAGTTTACAGAAGTCGCCACTTGCGTCGCTGACGGACAGATTCATCCTCAGTCTCGAGGGGAAAAAAGTATAATTAGGGGTGTCCACTGAAATTTACAATAACGCAGTGGCGCTGACTTCATGGGGCCTGAGGGGGCCCGAGCCCCCTAATAAATTCGTTATGGGTGTGTGAAAAAAAATTTGTCAGGCTTGTCGATTTTCCCCGGAGTGCTCAGATTTCGAAATTTGAGTTATCATGGTTCTAATGCTGATCATATGGCTCTTCTAAAATGCTTAAAAAACTTAAAACACTACTTATAAAATTACCTATAATTAAATAAAATTAATTACCTATAATTAAATAAATTATAAAAAATAAAATAATTAAACACTACTTATAAGGGGCATGATCCCCGGTTTGGGCCCCCCCCCAATATTTTTTGTAAGTCGGCATCCCTGCATTCACGATGCTGTTACTTATCAAATTCGTAACTTTTCAATGCTGTTCCTTGCAATTGCAAACATTGTACCGAAAAATATTGGAAAAAAGTGGATCGTATTGCACTCATGACCACGCTGCGGACATATTTGAAAACCGATTACAATGCGACCGAAGTGGCAACAGAAATCAACCTTCTCTGGAATGGTATTTGGCCTCCTCTATGCAGTCCCCTTGCAAATTCCAGTGCACATAATTTCATTCCAGTGCATGCGCTTCAATTCAGTCCCTTGAAGGTCGCCTGGGGCCAGCTGTTCCCCTCTCCAATTCTGTGCTATGCTTCAACCACCTGGGTGATTTTCAGCCGAGGATTCCCGATCCTTTTCGAGGCGAGTCCTGCTATCCTCCCATTTGACGAGCGTACTGACACTCATATCCCATCGACATCGCATGGGTTAATGCGGACGCGCTACCTGCCATACGCAATATCCGCAATAGTCATTCTGAATGACGAAGCGTGTGTACCACAGGAACTGTGAGATTTCAGCGAGGAGTGCATCGGAAAGGTAAAAGTTCAATATTTGATGGTTGCCTCAATTTGTATCGGAATATTACGTGTGTAATAATTTGAGCCTTGGACGGCGGTGATAATTACATGAATTTTCACGAGAGAAAAAATGTATTAGTTCGTTTCCTTGGGTATTTTTTTCTAGAGGCAATTCAGAATATTACGTTTATTCGGATATTACACTCACTTTCAATGAATGTTCACCTAAAGGCTATTGGATGGGGCATGGCATGGTAGGGCTGGATTGAGGAGCGTGGGTGGGGTCCTCATATTCTTTGGGCGCTATGGGCCCTTCCAGGCTTCAAGGCCAAGCTAACCGTAATGGCGGGACGGGTTTGGCTATTTGAATTCGAAATCGGAAGAAGTTCAAAGTCCTGTTACCAGAGGCGTATTGGATCTTGGCGGATGGACACGTAGTGCCTATATTGCATAGTAGATGTCGACACTGACGCCGGCGGGAGGTTCAAATACGCTTGGGGGGAGATAGGGAGGCATTCAACCTGTCTTGAAGATCGCCGAATACGCTTAATTTTTTCTGGTTTTCCTCGGTTCGCCGCACCACGTGTATATTATGGCTGTTGTATTTGTGCTCCCACCGAGATTTTGCTGTTTAAAAATGTTGAAGACATCTTGTGTAGTGGTAGTATATTGGTTGACAATAGAAAATACATAATATTTGCATTGTATTTCTGTGGGTTTTTTCTTTCCTGCCTCTTTAAAATTTCTTGTGGTGGTGACTTCATGCAAAGTAAGTATAAAATCGGAGGTGTGACCTATGAGATACCATGTTTTATTTTACAAGTGTTTATGCTGGTGATTTGGCAGGACTTTCATATTTTTAATAGGTTGATACATTTACTGCAGTGACCTAGAGACTTTTACTCATCCCAAATAATTTTCAAATACTTTAGCGCCTGATATGGGTAAGTTTTAGTAGCTGAGACTGAACTATACGTTAATTTTTGCTTGCATTTTGATGAATTCGATCATACTAATAGCAGATGTGTCAGCAATCCTGTTTCATCGGCAATTTTTATTTAAAAATTTTATTTCGTCAGGCTTTAGGGTAAGCTTTTTAATGCTCGTGGGCTATGTGATGTCTTATTTAGTGTCAAAATTAATAAGAATTTACTCTTATTAACATCTCAAGGTTTCCATGTAAGTACGAGCCACTTAAGAATGCTGGGGATGCGTGAATTAGCCTTGAGAATCTCATTTTTCGCAGTTATTTAAGTGGCCGAGTAAGTTTTGTAAGTTCTCAATAGGTAAATAGTACTGTATCATGGTAATTAGAATTCATGATATAGTATTATTTACCTATTGAGAACTTACAATTCATAATGATTCATAACATTCTCATCGATTGAGATTAGCCTGAGTGTTCCTGCGCGCTTCGTATCCTATCGTACGTGCTTCGTAGCGGACATTCACATGCTGCGTACGCGCTTCGTCGACAGGCCGCGAATGGAAAGTATCCATTGACGAAAAGCGACGAAGCGGCATAGTATCCCCGTAGTCAATGGGTACTATGTACATACGAATTAGATACGGAGGGTTCTGTGCCGTCTGGGTAGTAATTACAATTATTATTATATTAATTATACTAACCTTTCCACCGTCATTGGATGTATTGATCAAATCTTTATATTTATTATAGTGAAAATAGTGGTGATGCGAATATCTGCAAAGATGTGGGCAACCCAGGACCCATTTTGGTGGGAGGAGGAGTGTCAACATGTTATTTAATTTTTCAAGAAAGGTATGCAAGGGCGGGTCCAGGATTTTGTTCTGGGAGGGGGGCACAAGGGTCTGACCGGTCTTCTTATATTTGAGATTAAAAACAAAAAACAACAATAACTGATGATTATTTTTCGGGTTAGTTCCGTATCGACCCATTTTGTCTGCAAAAAATGAGTCGACGCGGAATTAACCCAAAAAATAATCATCAATTTAATCACCGCAGAAGCTTCGGTAATAATTTTTTGTTGCAACAATTACTGTAGAAAATATTCTCTTTATTCTGATGTGAAAGTAACTAATAATTAAAATATTGAGGCTCCGTAATACACAAAATAAAACGAACATAATGATAACTGTATTAAAAATCTTGTCAATTTCTTAAGCATCTGGGGGGGAACGTGTCCCTGTGCCCCCCTCCTAAATCCAACTATGAAGGTATGACTGAATTTTGGATTCCTGAAATAACATACATTGTACAAGTATATTTTCCCTAATAATGAATGCTTTACAAGGGTTCGGTGACTCACGGTGTGGCACAATTTCCATGCATGCAATTGCAGGCCAGATATAATACAGAAAAATACAGATCTAACCAGGGCTGCATCATAAGGAGGGCTGAAGGGACCCAGGCCCTCGGCCACCCATCAAGCATGAGCCTTCTGCCAATATAGAGGTAAATCTCTCAAAATCAGAAAACAGAAAAAAAACATCATATTTAGGGCATTCATAGTGAAGCTGGGTTGTCTTTTGGTAGTCGCCAATACTGACTTTAATAACCCCTTAACAATCAAGGGACATATATGTCCCAAATTTTTGAAAATTTCTCAATATTATATGAGAAGGTTATTAATATTGATGAGTATTATTAAAATTATGAGTAAATTATATGACTGTAATAATTGGTTCTATTGAAGAATAGGCTATTGGCTTCTAGTTTTAAATTCTTTTTGCGATATCCTTTAGATATTGTTGTTTCCAAATTGTTAAGAACTTTTACTTGAAATGCTGTTTACGAAGCGAGAATTTGATATTTTATGACAAATCGGTAAGAAAGTCAATAGGGTAGTTTCCTTCATCAAAGAAAACGAAATGCAATGATTGCGATTCCTTACCCACCATTAGTGTATTCATAATACAAATACAAATTATTTGGTTTTAGAAATACCAGTTTAGACGAATGGCAACGGTCAATTTTAACCTCATTTGAAAAAGGCCAGATTGGCGCCAATGCGATTCCACTCCACGTGACGTCATAGGGACCTAGTTTCTATACGAGTAGATAGGAGTTTTACATCGTCTGAGATTACTAATGCATGCAGGAGGCACAGAGTTCAGGGAAACATCTCTTAATAATCACCTATTAAAAATACCTAAGTTCGGAAAGTTTCCTTCGTTTGATAGGGGAATAGTAATCCTTATTTAAGCCAATCGCTACCAGCTAGCAGGGTACTCAGCTACTTGCTAGCAGCCTGCGTCGTATCAGCGCTCAAGCCTCGCCCCAAGGTCACCCCACACGCCGACAGCTGGAACCAGAAAGACGTCACACGGACTTGTCCCATCATTCCTGCCTAGCCGTCACGTTTTCGCGTGCTTGAAATTTTTCACTTTTCGTTTAGTCGCAAAAAATAGATATCGTCATTTAAAAATCTAAAAGTGTGAATTTCGTACTCCAGGAGTAATAATCTTTCGATTTAGGCAATAAAAAAATAATAGGAAACTACCCTATTGTAACGGAACTTTCAGTTTATCCTTTATTTGTATCTAGCCTATGAAGTTAGTGCAAAATACCGTATTTGCACGAATCTAAGACGAACACGATTCTAAGACGACCCCCCCTTTTTTGGAACTCCACTATGGGAAAAAAACTTTCTAGGGGAAAACAATCAATGCGCGAATGTTTGGCTATGTTGCCTATGTCCCAGGAAACGCAGGATTTTTGGCGCGTAATGACAGGAACATTGGTACTTAATCGAGACACTTAGGTCTTATTGTTGATTCGACTAATGGTTTCTTCGGAGGGGCCATGGTCCGAAGACGAATAGAATTAAACTAGTGAAAATGAAACCTGACTTTATTAAACCCACACGGAAAACACTCCGTGGTATGAAGGCAAGCCACCCTGGAAAGTAGGTAACCACTCGTACGAGCTATTCTATCGCGTTCGGCATACACAGAGCATACTGCAGGGGTTGAAGCATGACCATATGACTGCGTTCTAGTGTTAAAAATGCTTAAATAATGTTAGAAATACGTCGTGTTTGGTCTCGTTCTTTTTTGGATTACGAGCACATCACAAATATTCCAGCCTAATAAAAGTATAACACCAATTGCCGAAATTCATTGTTAGACACCTTTTGAGCTAATAGGTGATTGGATGCAGCGGTTGACCTCCAGAAAGCGGGAACTTTGAAGCAAGTAGGCTGAAAAAGGTCAGTGGGTGAGACAAGGGGGGCGTGAAACGCGTTTCTATTGTTCTCATGTAATTTGGTATTTTTTTCGAAGCTAAGGTCTTCGTAATACGATCCCTGCGCTAGTTGGGACCTTTTGATTGATTTTGGAGAAGAGAAAAGCGTCAGAGGGGGGAGGCGAGAGATGTATGGAGGTGGATAGCGGATCTTGGGAAATGCGCTTATGCTACCAACCCAAGGCTTTTAGCTTCTCCCAATGGTAATTTCATTTCGTGGGGAATATTTAATCTATGTGCCTGTAGTTATTAGCCATAATTGTTTACACATTGTATTTATTTCGTCTCATTTTCGTCAAAAGATTGATGTGGGAAAATTATACGTCGGGACCACGATCTTCAAACAATCAATACGGAAAAACGACTCTTTTGAGATGCGGGAAAAAATTACATTGTCTATATGGAACCTTATTTGTGACCAGAAACGGCGAACGATGAATGCGGGAAAATGATCAATACGGGTACGATAGATCGGAGTTCTACTGAATAACTTTTCTTTTGAAAGCGGCAGTGTAATAATTTCTTTTCTCTGCCATCGTAATACTCTGAAAGGCACGGAATCACAACTAAATCGATTTCTCTAATCAGAGGCAAATCATGTTGCCATCTTACCGTTGCTCTGAGAAAAATGCGACGACTTTGTAGCAGTTTATCCCACTACGGCATTGAGGCTTTAACGTTACAATTTAGGAAAATTGTAAACAATCACACGAACATTTTGTGAGTTGATCGAGCTTTAACTTGAATGGAGCTGAACCCAGGGTAAAGCAGGCAATCTCGCGGACTCGGCAGAAGTGCACCCGGCGACTGATCGGCACGCGCCGAATCTTTGCCTGCTGCCCAAAAATGGAATTTTTTTTACTTGAACGCAAAATTAAATATGCTAAATTACTGTTAAGCTATTTTTGGCGTTGATTTTTCGTTGTACTGCTATCAGGTGGCAACCTCAGGTGTCCATAATTGTTCCGACGTAAATTATGCAACCCGCTTGACGTCAAAATTTTTGCATCCGATTCTAAGACGAACCCTCTTTTCCGCAGGAGTTGCGGGGGAAAAAAACCTCGTCTTAGATTCGTGCAAATACGGTACTTTGCAGTTGTGCTTGAGTTTTGACAAAATTAATGTTTCTGTGCCATTGGACAAATATGTCCTTAATACCATAAGGGAGCGAGAATTGTTATTCTTTCACGTAAATTGACTCGTAATTGAATGGCAACCAATGTTAGCACCGCAGAAACGGTAACTGAGGTTGAATGCAATACCAACCCACATGGAGATGGGTTTTGATTCTTGCTTTGTGACTATTCTGGAAATGGAAGGTTGGAAGTACCTAATATGTTGCTTGCTGTGTCCCAACTTAGAGGTACAGTTGAGGACATCAAATACGGAATCCTGAAACCTGGAAAATCAGAAATCCGGAACGGCTCACAGCTTACTTTGCTACATAAGCATCTACATATGTATATGTGTCATGAGTGACCGCATGCACACCCTTCACTATGCAAAAATACGAGTGATGAAACAAGTCATCAGCTTCACTCTCCTTGATTATATGACTTAGAGAAATGAAGAATTCACCTGTCCTACTTTCAATCAAAGAGGAGTTATTAAAAATGGGAAATATCTTTGGGAAGGCCCTCAAGACCAGAAAAACCAGTAATCCAGAAACTCTTTGGTTTCAAGCTTTCTGGATTTGAGGTCCTCAACTGTACATACCTATTGTTTCCAGTGTTCCAGCTGTCACTTGCATGCGGTATTATAACTTCCTCTCGGCACCATGTTCCCTGGCCGAAGGGAAAATGCCTTTACATTTTGTATACCGTGTGTTATCTCTTGGTGTAGATAGATTTACTAGACACGGCCCCTGGGAAAATTAACGTATGCTAAACTGACTGGACACCGCTGACCCCAGATATCCTGCATGGTACAACCCTTCTGTAACTCTCCATCCCTACAAGTATTTCTTTATTATTTTCAAAATGCAAAATGTTCCTAATAATCTCGAAACTTCTTTGAGACATTATATTGTCAATTATTGGCATGTCTGGATCAGAGGACCAATAGTAGACCAACATAAAATTTTGTTATGATCAGCGTTGATGGATGCTGTGAAAAAATTGTACATTTTTCTGTTATATTTGTTTAATTATTATTTTTATTAATTTTTGGACATGCCATATGTTACCATGTGCATGGAATTTTAAGGTTTCATATAATATTTTAAAAATTCCCTTAGACAATATTCATTGGCCCAATAGATAGAAATGAAACACACCATAATCAGCACATGTGATTTTCTTATTCTGAATGAATTTTATCCTTACCGTCCATGGGGTCATATTTGTCCCAGACTATATCTCAGAAAATATTTGAGATATCCCTTTTATTTAAACATTTTTGGAATCTATGCATCAATATTAGCCTAAAAACGTATTTTGTTATGCAATTCAATGCCTGCAATCCTTCTGGACCTTAAAGGGTTAAAAGATCTTATTGTTCCATCCCTCTAAATATGGCAGGGAGGGAAAGGAGATTTAACACTTACCTAATTGCTGATAAGTTAATGGGAGTCCTATCCTCGCCGTCTCTAGTTAGGGTCATGTGATTCCGAATTCCAGGTACCCGAAGCAGGATTGTTCCGTTTCTTATTCATGAAAGGGTATGATTTGTGTAATCCCCATATTTTGCAGGCTTACTCAGAAGCTACTTCCTGAAGCTGCAATGCCCACAAAAATCCAGAAGTTGCTCATCCACTGTAAAGAACTCACTTGGGCCAAAAAACTTTGAAAATTACCTACAAATATGTCAAAAACTTTTCGAATCGCTGTCAACTTTTCAGTCTCTTTCCACTGATTCCCACCTTTGGCATCATCAAATCTTAAGCATCTCAAAATGAATAGAAATCTCTTTTTTCTCATAGTCAGGTAACAAGCATCAATATCATTTCTTTGTGAATTGCCCAATAATTGGGAAACATTTTGTCTTGAGCTCTGTAAGTGACATAAACATGCCGAACATTGTTTTCTCGTCAAAGTACACAAATATCATACAAAATTTGCTGCACAGGTATAAATGATGCTGACAGAAAAATATTACAAAGGCATGTGGGCCACACACGTAGCCCAGTCATGCTACTTTGAGCATTGTATTGCCTTTGCTATCATGCTGTGTTTATCTATTTGAAACTTCATTTCCATTAAATTTAGCTCTTTCCTGCCAGCGCCTACAAGAAGAAGATGTTTTTCGTGCTACGAGTAGCATAAGAATATTTTAAACTTCTCTCTACAGAGTTCTATTTGGGGTGGAGTTGCCCTGGTATTCTTGTCCCTCCAATTTGGGACCCAAATCAATGGGGTGCCCGGCCCTTATCCTGGCAAACCATATCTTAGCATGAGTCCACAGTCAACTAATTGTGTTACTGGCTTTTTTATAAACCAAATTTGAATTTGGTTTTCAATAAATTATTCTTTTAGAAGAATTACTAACATTTATTTGAGCATTTTGGAATTGTCAACTGATTTCTAGCATTGATAACAACAAAGTTAGTGAGCAAAGTTCAAAAATCCATTAAATTGTAACGCTAAAAGTTTGTTTGAAAATTGCTAACCCATAAAGCAAAACGAGGCATTCATTTCAAAGTATAAAAAAATGTAATATGCAACAAAATGTATCATTGCAAAAATCATTGACAAAAGTCACTTTGCAACGGATTTCTGCGGCAAGGATGATCGTAAATGAGTGGGAGGTTTGGGCTTTATTGCTGAGGTGTGGCCCTTAAGGTCTCATTAAGTTGGGCCTTATGCCGGGCCTGAATACAACTGGCAATTGCTACTTCAGCTGCCACTTCCCTTCCCCTGTGTCGGTTATAGACAATGTCCGGTCGTTTGCGTTGAATATAATTCACAATACCTATACCTGACAATATGTCTTCTGCATATGAAAATGCTCATATTTTCGAAAAAGGATTTTGGTATATAGGTACATATCTTATAGTTAATGAATATTCACTCTCCTGCATCCATTTCCCATAGTAATGTGGAGGTTGAGGTTTCTATGCCAGCCTCTCTTTTGGTTACCCAGCAACCATCATGTACGTTATATCCTTGGAGACGCTACATGTTGAAAATATGTATTTCTGTTCTTATTTTCTGAATTTCTAAATTTTCCGTGACTTTGATAAGTGTAAGTAACATAATTTCAGAAAGTCACAACAGCAATGTTACACGATGATGATCATTAATGAAATTAAAATAATAATAATAATTTGCATGAGCTGTTTTTGTTTCATTTTGAGTACTTTAATTTCAATAATATGTTTTACATTATGATTAAATAGTTATTACGAGATGGGACCCAAAACTAATGGGACGAAATTTTTTAAAAATTCAGATTTTATTTTTTTTGTGCTACAAACCTTAGTCACCTTCAAAGTACTCACCATTAACACTTAAATGTATTTAAGCGTTTTTTCCATTGTGGATAAAACCTTTGGTTCTTTCCCGATGCCTTGCAGTGCCACCTTCGATTCCAGTTTCATCTCTGGAATCTCATCAAAACGTTTCCCTTTCATTACCCTTTTCATCTGGGTGAACAAAAAAATCACAAGATGCGAGATCTGAAGAGTAGGGTGGGTAAGGAAGCAATGTCATATAGTTTTTTGCCAAAAAAGGTTTGATCAGAAGTCAATGAGTGTGGAATGAATTTCACTGCGATGTGTCTCATTTGCAATTCTTCAGCTAAAATGCGCTGCACCAAACTCTGGGAAAGACCAGATTGCTCAGCTAATTCATCAATAGTCAGGGATGGATCCAGGATTTCTTTCTGGGGGGGACACAAGCAAGTCCGTATCCAGAATTTTGTTCTGGGGGGACACCTCGCAATACAAAACAAACACAATGATAATGGGACCGCATTAAAAATCTTGCATATTTTTTTAAGGGTCTGGGGGGGCACGTGCCCCCGTACCCGCCTATGTCAATAGTGCACCTCTTATCATCGTACACAAGCTGTTTTGATCTAGGATACCACTTGTACTCTTGAGTTCTTTTCAAGGAGTGTTCTTTCTGAAATGTAGAAATATATCAATGGCATCTGACGCACTTTTAATGAGTGGAAAACAAAATTTCAACGCTGCACCCTGCTATCATATATCAGGTTGCTACAACCTTCTACAGCCACATAGTTTTGCATGCTGACTCAGAAAGGGTAAATTAATACTCATGTAGAGGGAGAATCCGAAACTATAACAGCGATTTCCATTCAGTTAATTTTTGATCCCCCCTCGTATGCCAATGATGTAGGTACACCAATATCTTTTTTTTCTATTTTTTCATTACTGAAGAAATACTTTGGCCTTTGATTCTTCGTGTGATCTTAAGAACTTACTTTATTTTTTCTATCATACCAGAAGACATAATTTTACTTTGAAATTATTAAAATTGATCTTACTTGATAGGTGTGATGTCCTTAATACAAATGCCATATTTGTAACTTCCGTTTTCATTTTTTTATACGTTGGTTTTCTGCTTTAGTTATTGTATATCAATGAAGTCCTAGTGAGTCAAAAGAAGTAGGTAATGAAAACATCATTCAACTAGTTATAGGCCATTTGTCAGAAAACATTGCGATGAGCATTTCAATTTCAATTCAAAAGTTTTCAATAATGACCAATTACATCTTTCCTATCCTAAAAGAATAATAAAAATATATTGAGGTTTTCCAATTAGATCAGATTTGAATAATTTGGATTTAGACTAGTGATGGGTCGATTCCAAAATTTTATTGATTCCGATCCCGATTCCGATTCTGACATTTCGATTCCGATTCTACCGATACCGATTCCATCGATTCTGACATCATAGACTCCACGAAAAATAGGCAACAAGACAACCACTTAAAAAAATATTACTCAGTGAAAGAATCAGTTGACAAAAGCATCTTTCATATCATCACTATGTAATAAAAATATAATAGCTAAATTTCAAAACAGAGCTTTTCAAATGACTGTTGGAAACGCGGTCGTATATAAATTTGTACTTTCAAAAGCTACTGGAATCGGAATCGATTTTTCAACTTGGCAAGAACTCATTTTCGATTCCGGTTCTTGGTCGAGAATCGAGGAATCGAAGAATCGAGGAATCGAACCGACTCATCACTAATTTAGACACATGTATGTTTAGACATATTTAGACACATTTTAAAATTTTTAAAATTTCAAAAGATTTAAATAATAAATATTTTCTAAACCTCTTCCTCATAATGCTGCTTTGTTGGGTTGTGAGAATTTTCTTTTATATATTATTATAGATCAAGCTTGTGGGCAGCAGTACAGTGCTTGCTATTGTGAGCTCATGGAGACTAGAATATAGGCAACCATGAAATGGACCCCTGATGCAAGTTATAGCTCGGAAGACTGAAAATTCAAGAAAAGAAGTAAAAGTAGCGGCAAATTTTTCCCTGAAAAAGAAGATAAGAATATAGAAGACATCAAGCCTGAAGAGTTTTGGTTGTTGTTTAGTGCAATATTTGTTGATGCTATATTGTACCGGGTCTGTTTTTTTTAATTTCTTACTAATGTCATAAATTGTTATTTTTACAGAGATACCAATAAGTAATTGTGGTCGGTAAGCCATTTTTGAAACTATTATTGCTGAGTTCTCTCTTTATTATTGTTTTTGCTATTTCCTACTGTGGGGTGATTTTTACACAGGTACTATTAAATGATATGCTTGTAATTTCTCTGAACTACTTTGAACAAGTGCTAACCATAATGGGCAAGAAAGGTATTTTTTGTATACTTCTAGCTATTTTGCTAAGAAAAGGTTATTATAATAAAATACTATAATATTTTTTTGTAAGATGTCATAAAAATTAACCATTTTATGTTGAATTTTTGGGGAAAATTTAAGTACTGGTACAAATCCAGTAAAATGAAATGGCAATGAGATATTGACAAAATTTTACAATTGCCAGTGGACGGAATAAAGTGGATATAAGTACATATATAGAAAACATCCAACCATCCACAGCAGTGTCTAATGTTTTTCCACTTGCCCTTTCCCAATGCAAAGATTGCATCGCTCAGCATCTATTTCAACAGTCAGTGCATCTTCTACGGAATCTTCCCAAAGTTCATTAACCCATTAGTGCATAGCGTCTGATATATCGGATGCGCGTATTTAATTTTTTTTCTGGGCTCCAGTTGACATGCGCTACATGTGATACTATATTAAGTTCAAATGGATGCCTGTCTTCACCACCCCGCTAATATTTTAGTTGCCTTCTTGAATTTATTGACTTGAGAAGCATTTATGTGATACATGGCATTGAAAAAATTTTCAGTCACTTACTAGTACATTATTTTTTATTGAGGTATTATGCTCAATATGTTGATAACTTTTATCTTTTTTTTCTTCTAAAAGTTTATATTTTTATTTCCTATACAGGTATGTCCTCAAGCTTTGGTATACTATTTTGTATTTTTTATCAACAATTAAAACTGACCGTCCGATATATCGGACACAATGCACGGGGGTCAGTTCTTGTAACTAATCTAAAGATGGCTGCTCTTATATTACAACCTCAAATTTTTGTTTTAGTATTGCATGTACGATTATAAAATGAAATTAATGTTATTCAATGGTGGAGTACTAGCATATCGTAAGTAACTATCCATAAAAAGATTATCAGCCTTGGCAAAATAAATAAACAAACACCCAATAAATAAACAAACACCCAATAAATAAACAAACAACCAATGTCACCTCTGTAGAATAATAATATATGCAAACTTACATTCCCAGACTCAGTTGTGCATATATACTAAATATAAAAATGTGAACCAAGCTTTCGAGATGGAGGAATTTATGTCATTCCTCGGTGATATGGTAATGTCAGGCTAAGCTAAATATTTTTTATATGGTATGTAAAAGAGGATGTCTGTTTGTCTGTCCGCTACCCATTTCCATACGGCTGCATGGATTGCGGCCAAAGTCTGTACAGAGGTGCATCTTATGCTCCCAAACCCCGTAGTGCTACTTTTAGTTGCGTTCCATGCGTTCTTAGCATCATTTTCTCATTACCGAACCCTGCAAGTGTGCATAGCGCATAGTGCATGTGCCCATGCATTTACCGGAATAAATTTGCTGTAACCGATTTGAAACTATAATACGACATTTACTCTTGAATGATAGCTCAAAAAGTGAAGGAAGTGAGCGTCTGTTCAAAACCAGACTATTTTTGACGATGTTTGAAACTGACTGCCAATTTTTTGGCGGCCTGGAAGAAAATTGATAGATTGTTGAGAGCATGATACCCTATTATCGGAAGCATTATGCAAAACAATGTATTAGGGAAAGCAAATTCATTTCGCTTTAAAAATTAGGCCTTATGTACCAGTGCTAACATTTCACGAGTACTCCGGTAAAGATGCCCACAAACCTCGCCAATTTGGTTGTACTCCTTTTAAATGCTGCTAATGTACCAAAAGATATAGGATAGGAGTGTTTTTATTATTAATTCACTTTGGTGACACTCATTGGGCACCTCGCTTCTACAAATATCCGTGGAAGTGGTATAATTCAGTAGAAAATTGTCCTCTCAAGATAAAGTTAATGATGAAGAAGGAAGAAAGAAGTGCCCATTGCTTTAAAAGTATGATAATTTGTCAGGGGAAAGATTATTGTGTCGTCAATATTGCAACAAACTATGAAAACATTTTCGTTCCTACAAAAAGATGGTCAAGAGAGAAGAAAAGAAAGATTTCTGTGGGTCAGCCAACAGTTTTCTCATCTCATAGCCTAGGGATGGGTGGAGTTGATCAAAAGGACCAGTTTATTGCTTCATATAGGTCCAGAATAAGATAGAATAAATAGTGGTGGCTAAAGTTAGCATAAATGCGTGGCTCCTTTATCGAAAAATAACTGAACAGAAAAAAGTATCTTTTAAAATAACGAAGGTCACTTGCCTTGATTATGATAAAAATGTTTGAAAATCATCTATCTAAGGAAATCAAACTCATGTTCCATTAATACTGTAAGATTTGATCACCTAAACCTATGGCCACTATTTATTGTTACTAAAGACGAAGAGTAGACTGTAAAGGGAAAGCAAAATGCTTTTGTAATAAATGCAACGTTGGCCTATATCCAAAATGTTTCTAAGAATATCATGTAAAAGTGTCAAAATGTATAATGTCTCTAGTTTATATGCTCTTTATGTATCGTCTTTTACCATCAAATCATTGTCATGATTAGTGTACTCATTTATTAAATAATTTTAGCAAAACTTTTATAGGAATGCACTACAGCAACCCACACTACTGCTCCCTGTGCATGGTGTCCGATATATCGGACGGGCTGTATTATTTAAACTATTGATTGTAAAAATTTAAAAATTGCATCAATTAGTTAAAATGAACCTTAATAGCCGGAATAATGACTTTTTAAATAAATATTTGACAAAAATAACTTTATGCACTAATGGGTTAACCTAAAATGGAAAGAGTCATGGTCTTCAGCCGGGAAATATGTTGTGGAGATAGAAAAACGGGCATGGCTGAAATGGGAGCTTGTTAAGAGGGATGCGATCTCCCACTATTTACTACTTCTCTATATCGAACTGACCGACGAACTTCAGTGGGCTGAATGGTTCAGTTTTGACGATAGTGTCCGCCAAAATGGCAGTGAAATAGCTTTTTCAAAGAAAGCCACCATCTGGCAGAAACTACAATCCCTAGTGGAGATTAAGTGTGGCATGCCGAGACCATTAAAAGATGCATCACAGGACCTTCCGCACTCTTTTGGAGAAAGACTGGCGAATTTGTCAGAGCACACTGTCAAACCTGAGGAAGTCGGATTGCTAGAAAAAGGTTTAAAATGTCCCTAATATCCCAATTTCAACCAAAAACGTCATCAGCCTGGCAGTGGATTGTGAGGTAGCTCTCAGAAAAGCCGATGCAGGGCATAAACAACTACATAGTTGCCACAGAGATCAAAAAATATTTGTCATCCCATGGGCACTCTAAAAGGCATTCGTGGCCGAGCTCCCTATTCCTAAGTCCATCAGACATGCAATTAATAAGGAGGAACTAATCATCCAAAAAGCAAATAAAGGAAATGCAGTGGTGATTTTGAAAAATGAAGATTACAACAAAAATGTGAGCAGTTCATTGGTGACAACAAAATCTTAGAATTGGAGAAAGATCCCACAGCAGTGTTTCAAAAGGACATCAAATCAGAGATCGAAACCTGCCCCACTCTGTTCTCACAGTATGATTCACAAAAATTTGTGCAAATGAATCCGTCCACTCCACGGTTCTCCGGCCTCCCAAAAGGGCACAAACCAGGAATCCCGATGGACCAGTTGTCTCAAATGAGTCTGCTCCCACTCATTTCCTTGCCAGAAGACTCAACCAATGTACAGACAGCACTCCAAGTTCTCTCCAAAATATGGTGTCACCAACTCAGCCGATTTAGCAATTTGACTATCCTGACTTGTGCTTCCTCCCAAGTGCATTCTTGTGTCTTTTGACGTAACCAACCTGTTTCTTAGTGTACCCACCAAAAGAGTTGTTGAGTTAGCGGAAGAGATCCTCTTAAAGAAATGTGTCACCGCTCAAATAGTACTAGATCTGTGTACTGCTCTTAAAACATGTTCCTCACAGAACTATTTCAAATCAGGGAAAAAATATTTCTCCAACCAGAAGGGTTGGCTATGGGTTCATCCTTATCTCCATTACTTGCATAGATTTATATGGACAATCTAGAAAAAGAACTTTATTCATCTACAAAGCCCTTATTAAAAAATGTGTGTGCTTGGTATCGATATGTAGACGATATTTTGTGTATATGGTCTGGATCTGAAAGGCAACTCAACACCTTCTTGTGCCTTATGAACTCTTTGAACATTTGTATAAAATTTACAATGGAAAAGGAAACGAATGAAGCCATCAATTTCCTCAACCTAACTATTTCGAAAAATCCCGGGAAGTTTAATTTTTCCATTTTCAGGAAGGACTGCTGCATGGACCAGGTTATCCATGCCACATCCAGGTATCATTACTTGCAAAAACTGTCTGCCTTCCATGCAATGCTCCACTGTTTACAAACAATTCCTATGTCACTACTAAATATTCAAAAAGTGCTAAACGTCATTTAACAAATAGCCATCAAAAATGGTTACAAAACCGATGCGATTGATAAACTTTATCAGAAAAGAATACAAAATACGGTCATGAAATCCATTTATGGAACCCTGCCACTAAGTGACAGTGCAGATAAATGGCGGATATTTCTATACTCAGGAAATTTGCCCCTACTAGCCACCAAGTCCCTCCAAAAAAATCACATTAGACCTGCCTTTTAAAATAACTTTAATTCAAAGAGTTTTTTTCTCCAAATCCAAGGACGTCATCCCAAGTCTGGAAAAAAACGTTGTGTACAAACTTAAGTGCAAATTTTCTGCATTTTACATTGGGCAAACTGGACCGAAATTCAGAGAAAGACTATAAGAGCCTGTAGCTTGTTTTAAACATAATAATGCCAATTCCAACTTGAACTTGTGAAAGACCTGATAGACAAAGGCCACATCAGCGATTTTTCCTTGGAAATCTTGCATTGTGAAGGTTAAGGCCCTAGGCTGGATGCTCTGGAGCAAGTTGAAATTTTAAAATCTGAAAAATCCAATTGTGTTATTTTTAATGACCTTCTGTATACTTCCCGCTCTCCCTCCTCCATCAACCCCATACGTACCTTCACACATTAGTGGTTTCCCTTTCCCCCTCTCCCTATTCATCAACCATCACCCACCTCCACCTCCGCTTATACTCTTGAGCATGGAAAATTTTGTACTAGGTTAATGTCCTATTGTATTCTTCCCTCTCTCCCCTACCTCTCACTCCTTTTCCCACCTTTCACTGCATTTAGTCAGCTTGGGTGCATCGACCCTACCTACCTCCCTATCCTCTCACATCCCCTTGGCTTTGTTGTCAGGGGAAGACCCAACCCCTCCCCTTCCACCCTCCCAACCTCCTCTCCTTACCTCTACAGTTCCCCCCCCACTCCTGGTTCATACATACAGGTATTTAAGATGATTAATCAATGTACTCCTTGCCTGAGAATGATGCAGAGCGTTGAAACCATGGTACATAGTGATCTAATAAATATTTATGTGGAAAATCCTAGTTTAATTTTCATTCAATAATGTTTTTCCATTTGTTTCACATGGAGGCCACTGACAGGAAGACACTGTCATTATGTTATTTCCATGTTGCAAAATATTTTTGACATTTAATAAATCATATAAGAATTTTTATACCTTTCATGATTTTTTTAAGTAATTTTTTTAAGTATATCGAAAAAATATACTATATCAGGAAGAATATTAATTATAAAAATATTATTAATGATAGTTTGTGATGACTTAGTGTCTTCGTTATAATTACAAAACTGAAAAAAATATTGATAAGAAACTAAATACTGAAACAGTTCAGTTTTGAAGTTAACATTCTTAATGAATTTCTGGATACCACTGAGCAAAGAATTATTTCATTGCACATTTATGCTTCTGCATTTCCAGTAAAATTCCATGCATTGTTGACAGCCATGTATCTAATATTGTAGAATACCCCTCATTTGATCAAATTTAGTGCATGCTTGAACAAAGCATTGACAAGCCATTAAGTGAACAGCATGCAGTCTAGCCTTCGTATAGTTGTGTTTCCCAAAAGTTAGATGATTTTTTTTCATTTTTGACAAGGTAACCATTAGGGATGGATAGGTAAAGGATTTTTTCGGATCCGGATCCGAATTGATTCCTTGAGTTTTGGATCTGGATCTTTGGATATTTTTGGATCCAAATGCATTTTCAAATTCGTGCTATAAAATGAAGTACATAATTATTAAAGTTTATTCTGGGTACATAGAATAAAAGGAATGCTTTTCAGATTTTCATACAAATTTTAATATTTTCATTAATTAAAAATCATTTTTATAAGCTTTCAAGTTGTTTTTTAAGAACACATATCTTTACATGCTCAAATGCTATGGATACATGCTGAATTCAAACTTTTACGCTTATGTTTGTTATACTCATTTCCCTCAAATATTTTAACACTCTCATTGCACACTGACTTGTGTTTCACCCACAAATGCTTCAGTTGTGGTGAGGTAGATTTTGCACTTCCTCGAAATAGTTACACACCACAGTACATGCACATGGCACACATTATGGTTCTCTTGTCTCGATAGAAATGTTTCTACACAACGAAAGACTTTTTTTATCAGTATATTATTAAATGAAATTGCAACTGTGCAATCTGCAACACAATTAACAGTGCTCAAAATAACATTAATGTCACATGCAATGAGATGCGGGAGCAACAACCCAGTCAACACAGGATTCGTAATTAGGCCTTATGTGAACTCATGCGCAGGACTCATGAGGTCACATGAATGAGATCTCAAAGACCTCACACTACATGAGGTCCTCAAAAGCTCACATGGCTCACACACACTAGGCCTGGAAAATCACACATCATGTATATTTTAATGAATAATAATTTCAATCGTAAATATATATTTCTTGGTAAATAATATTTTTCATCCTTCAATCAAACTTTTAAATTAAAAGATAAGTTTTTAAGCCTCTCCCACCAATTTATTAAAATAGACTCAAATTAAAATATGTAGTCTCAAGATGACCGCTCAGCTAGAGGAAGGGGTGAATAGCAGAAGATTAAAAGGAGAGGTGGTGGGGAAGGAGTGCCCTCCCAAGGCTTTCAAGCAACAAGGCTACGAATGAGGAAGTCAAGGACAAACATGTCAGATCATGCTTCAGTGACATCGTTCCCTTTAAAGCAAAGCTGGATGAGCTATGTGATATATCCAGTTGGCGTTTCCAGTCCGTATCTTCTTGTTTTCTCGCGGCTGAGCTTAAAGCCACCAAGTGCATCCACCAGATTGCGGATGGTGGGTCGACCTTTAGATATAGAGATTAGCTGCGAGATAAGCAAGTTCTCTCGTCGAATAAGCAGTCGTGGACAAAAAGTGGCGGTATTCTGAGGGGGTATTGGGCTACCCTTGGGTAAGGTAGACCACTTAAATGATACCGGAACCAGTGAAAATACCGTGACTTGGCGACTGGGGGCCGCCAACAATTATGCCTCTCATTACCCGGGGAGAGGGCAGCAGCTCTTCTTCATATGTGCGAAGGTGGAGACCATACTGGTCGGTACAGCTACACACATTTCACTACGGGCGTGGTAACATTTACTTTAACGGCTGTAGTACTGCGATGTGGAAGGCAACGGGAAACCACCACATTATCATCCGAGGAGCCGCAGCTACTCCACTCAATTTATATAATGACATGATGGAATTCTCTCGGGTAAAATATTCCGGAGGTAAACTAGTCCCCTATTCGGATCCATGGGCGGGGACTACTCGAGAGGGTACATCGGTCAAAGGTATGTTAAGGATAGGAACATGGAACGTTAGATCCCTTCGTACCTGCGGTAGGCTAGAGAACTTGAAGGTGGAGATGCAAAGAATGAACCTCGACGTATTAGGCATCAGCGAAATGAAATGGCCCCAAGAAGGAGACTTTTGGAGTGGAAGCTACAGAATGATACACACAGGATTGCTAAATAGTAATGCTGGAGTAGGCATAATGCTTAGAAAAAGTGCCGGGATGCGTGTTATAAGCTACCTGCAGTTAAATGAAAGGATAGTAATGGTGAAGATAGATACTAAACCCGTAGCTACCGTAGTGGTGCAGGTTTACATGCCTACGTCAGATTATGAAGATGAAGAAGTAGAAGATGTCTACCAAGATATAGCGGAAGTTATCATGCAGGTAAGAGGGGAAGAAAATCTTATTATTTTAGGTGACTGGAACGCCGTCGTCAGCGAAGGTCAAGACGGAACAATAGCTGGGAAATATGGGTTAGGTAACCGAAATGAAAGAGGAGAAATACTACTTGAATTCTGCACTGAGCACAGGCTAGTGGTGGCCAACACTTTATTCAAAAAACCCTGCGAAGAAGATACACATGGAAGATGCCAGGAGACCTTGGAAGATTCCAAATCGACTACATTCTAGTAAACTAAGATTCAGGAACCAGGTGAAGGACTGCAAAAGTTATCCAGGGGGAGATATCGATAGTGACCATAACTTAGTTATGATGAAATGCCACCTGAAATTTTAAAAATTGAAGAAAGCCGTGAAAAACATATGGCAGTTTGAAAAATTAAAGGAGGTTCAGCAGCAACTGGCTTTTAAAGAGGCTGTAGAAAAGAGAATAGGGGAGGATACGACCAATAAACCAGTGGAAGAGAGTTGGAAAACCATTAGAAGTGGTCTGCAGGCAGCAGCTGAGGAAGTTCTTGGTAAAAGAAGAGTCGTTATGAAAAAACCATGGATCACGCAGGAAGTATTAGATCTCATTGAAGAAAGAAAAAAATAAAAGGCTGCAAAAACAGAGGAAGGACAGAATTGTTACAAGAGAATAAGGAACGAAATATGTTGTAAAGCGCGGAAGGCTAGAGAAACGTGGATGAAAAATATTTGTGAAGACGTACAAAACAATCTTAAACATGGAAAAGTAGAGGCCGCCTATTGGATAGTGAGGAACCACTTTAAGGAAAGATGTAATACCCTTAGGGACAAAAATGGAGAACTGATGATTGAAAACGAAGACAAAGGGAAGAGATGGAAGGAATATCTGGAAGATTTGTACGAAGGAAGTAGCCTAAGAATGAATGCTATCGAAAACGAGAGGGAAGTGGATGCCGATGACATGGGAGCCCCAATTTGAAGATCAGAATTTGATGCGGCAGTAAGAGACCTCAGGATAAATAAAGCGTCTGGCATTGATGATATTCCCGCAGAGCTAATAAAAAATGCAGGATAGAAGATGTTGAACCAGCTATACAAAATCATTAGTGAAGTGTATTCTACAGGTGAGATGCCATAGGACTTTGAGAGGAACATTATAATCCCTATTTCTAAGAAGAAAAGAGCGGAGAAGTGCAAAGATTTTAGGACCATAAGCCTAACTACACATGCATCGAAGATATTGACAAGGATCATCTATAGAAGAATAGAATGAAGAGCAGAAGAGTTCTTGGATGAGGACCAATTTGAATTCAGAAAAAACAAAGGCACAAGGGAAGCAATATTGGCCCTTTGACTGCTCATAGAGAAGAGAATGGAAAAGAACAAGCCAACGTTTGTTGCGTTTGTAGACTTAGAGAAGGCATTTGACAACGTGGATTGGAGCACAATGCTTAGAATCCTAAAGGAAATTGGGGTTCTTTACAATGACAGAAGAATCACTCACAGTCTATAAAAAAACCAAGTAGCGGTGATAAAATCAGGGCCCAGCTGTGAAGAAGCAAGAATTAGGAAAGGAGTGCGACAAGGCTGTACATTGCCACCCGTAATTTTCAACGTTTACATTGAGAAAGCCATTAATGAAATCAAAGAAAAGGCATAGGGTGTGAATATCCATGGAGAAAAAATTAGCATGCTAAGATTTGCCGATTACATAGCTGTTGTAGCAGAAACAGAGAAGGATTTGAAAAATATCCTGTTTAATATGGGTAGGGTAATGGGTGAATATCAAATGAAAATAAACACAAAGAAAACCAAGATCTTAGTATGCAGCAGAAGAGAAGAAGTCAAGACACATAAAAATAGGGAAGCAAAAACTGATAGAGGTGGATGAATTCGGCTATTTGGGAAGCAAGATAACTAGTGACGGGAGAAGTAAGAAAGAAATTATCAGCAGAATAGCTCAGGCGAAGAGAGCATTCCACCAAAAGAGAGACCTGCTTACTGCGGGAAACTTAAATAAGGAAGTAAAGAGACAATTTATAAGAACCTATATTTGGAGTATGCTCCTATACAGAAGTGAGGCATGGACAATGACCGCAGCAGAGAAGGCAAGGATAGAGGCCTTCGAAATGTGGTGCTACAGATGAATGATGAAGATCAAATGGATCGACCGAATTAGTAACGAGGAAGTCCTAAGAACAGTAGGAGAGAAGAGAAGCCTCATGAAAACCTTAACAAGAAGACGAAACAACCTTATAGGCCACATCTTGAGACATGATGGCCTGATGAAGACAATCGTCAAGGGACAAGTAGAAGGCAAGAGCGGAAAAGGAAGACCTCGAACAAAATATATGGAACAAGTAAAGAAGGATGTTAAAGAGAAGAAATACGTAGGTGTGAAAAGATTAGCTGATAAGAGAACTGAGTGAAGAGCTGCGTCAAACCAATCCTAGGATTGTTGACCAGTGATGATGATGATGATGATCTTCTTGTTTGACGATGCTGATGCCAGGCTTGCTTTGAAAATTGTGCTGTTTGGACAATGTTGAATATTGGTATAGTCTTGTTGTAGCTAAAAAACTTTAGAGATTAAAAAAGCTAAATTTGTTAGAAATACAACGTGTGTGGTTTCATTCTTTTTTGAATCTCGTGCATGTCATCCAATTGTCGAAAACTGTCAAGCCATCTTCGGCTCCAGTAAGTCACACGCCTATTTGTCCTCCAGAAACAGAGTATTGAAGCAGGTAGGACAAAAAAGGTCAGGGGGTGAGATGGGATAAGGATGAAACACGATTCCATTGTTCTCGTGTAACTTGATATTTTCCTTCAGAGATACATAATTATTTATGGTCTGCATAGTCTTGGAAAGAAAAAAATATCAGAGGTACAGGCTGATGGAAGGCCGATGATGATTTTTTGAAATCTGCGACGTGTTACAATAGTTACTTTTGACGTGGTTACTATCCTATGGCACTGAGATTCTCCCAATGGTTACTTGGGAAGAGACACAATACATGCCTGTCATATTTTCCCTTAAAATTTTCCACGGCGGAAATTCTGTAACTTAATCATTACAAGAGCTTTTAAACAAAATGGTTCATGAGTAGGATAAGCATCGCAGTCCAGCGGTGCATGCAAAGAGAGGTTTGGAACTCTTTTCACTCCCTCTAATTCTGCTGCATTCACTGAAGCATTGATTTAAAATTTTTGAATCCAAATCTGATGTCTTCAGCGAATTTGGATCCGAAGTATCCGGTGAAGGGCAATATTCATGGATATTTGGGTCCGAAGTAACCGATCTGACCATCCCTGGTAACTATGTATTGGATTCATCATTCCAAAAAATTAGTACCTAAAGGAATACAGAAAAAGATGGAAAAATGAGTAATGCTGTAGCATTCTCTATCATTGGAAAAACTGGGTAATCCCTGTAATTGATAACAAAAAGTGATCATGAGATTCAAATTACTAGAATTTTTAAAAAATCCTTGAAAAAACTCCAAGATCATTCACAGAAATAATTGTGATATAACAGGAAACATTTCTGAAAATTGGTGGGGGACCTATCATGCTAGAAGTAGGCAGGGTCGGGCAACCTGAGCAACTACCCAGGGTGATGTAGCTAGACAGATGACCAAATGCCCAAACAGCAAAAAAAATTTGTTTCTGATTTTATAAATTTAATATTGAGGTGACCTCCCATGGGAATGGTAAAAAAATTCCCATGGGAGGTTGCCCCATATAATGGGGGTATTCCATATCAAAACCCCTGGTAATGGGGCAACACAACAGCAGTTTTTCGCGGGTAAAGATTTTGCCTTAACACGTTCCGTGCTGATGACGTAGCGTCTACGTCATGGCAGCCACTACCCAGTGACTGATGACGTAGACGCTACGTCATGATTCCCTTTTGCGTTATATTCCGCCCTGAGCGCCAGCCACCGCTGTTAGGGCATGGGATAGGGTCAGTCACCACTCTTTGCCTGTTTGCCGTGCGGAAAGCTCCGAAAAAATTTTTTTTCGATTTTTTCTGTGTTTTTCTATTTTACCTAGTTTTTCTCTGCAAGGACGTCTTTGGGAGTGGCTTTTTACAATGTATTTTTTATTACTTTCATTTTATAATGCAGAAAACAGTTATATATTCTCACAATTTTTATTATACCTTAAAAAAAAACTTTTACAAATATTCAAAGCGAAATAATAAAAAGATACTTTTGCATTTGACGAGGATAGGTAATTACTTTATTACAAGGTATTTTATCTTTATTTATGACTTTTAACGCAATGATTAGATTGTGCTTATTTAATTGGTTTTTACAAGAAGGAATACAAATATTTTTCCCTTGTTGTTATTTTTATTTTTAACTTCAATTAACGCTATCGTGGTAAATTGCTTAGCTGGTTGCCTAATTTCGGACATACTCCAGGTATGTGTATTTTTATCCTTACGATATTAATAAATGCTTCCGTTTTTATACTTTTAAAGTTTCCGAGTGAATTTTATTTGCTATGATTTCATCATGGCAAAATTTGTTGTTATCCCTATGTTTATTTGCTGCTATGCATGAAATAATAAGTGTATTTGCATAAATTTTACAATAACTTCAGTGAAGTCCTGGTTCCACATTGCAATTTATTTTTACTATTTACATTTCATGCACAATAGCCAGACTTCCCCATCCTTATGTTCACTAGCATTTGAATTAGAGACTCATTACTTGATTTTTTCCATAATATCTGAAATACTTACAAGCATTCTATTTGGCATCCTCCCCAACAAAAAAAAAGCCTAATAGAACAATTTCCACTAACCCAGTCACATGTCGCCGAACTCGGAGAAACTGATCCGGCCCGAGGATATATACATCCGAGGATATAAAATGGGCAATACGTGTCCTGAAGGAAATTTACTAGATGGAAATATTTAACCATAGAAGAATTTCCCCACTTTTTGGCCTTATTTTTCATACAAGAATTATCAAAATTTCCCGTATCTTCAATAATTAAAAAGCTCAATCTTTATATGACTTGATTGCTTCAGGAGAGAGAAGTCGCTTGATCAATTCATGTCGATTCTCCAAGCCCTTCAAATCAACAAGAACCTATCTACGTTCTCTGACTCTAACACTTCTCTGGCCCACTGATTATTCAAAATTAGCCCCATATAGACGCATTCAAGGAATCAATGGAAAAAGTAGTGACCCGCTCACGTGACCTAAGTTTGGAAGAGTCTATGGTTCCATGGAGAGCTAGGCTGGGATATAGTGAATATGTGAGGGGAAAGCGCTACAGGTACGCAATAAAGTTTTATATGTTGACGGAAGCAAAGGGTTTGGCGCTGCAGGTCCTCCAACTCAGAAGTGTCTGGAAAAGGGCATTCGGAGAAGATGGTAAAGAAATAATGGAGGATCATTTAGACTGAGGCTAATCCTTTTATATTGATAACTTTTATAACAGTGTAGCCAGTTCTAGACTCCATCCAAATGGGAAACCTAACTTGACGGGGACACTGAGGAGAGGCAAGAAAGTTATTCCTCTTTTGGTGCTCTGCTATGAATTAAAGAAAGGTGAGGTGGTGGAGGCCTTTCATGAGTATAAAATCGGTATCCTAAGGTGGACGGATAAGAGGGAAGTGCGGATGATCATCGCTGAATTCAGTGCAAAAAATGAACGAATCTACGAAAAAAGGAGGGTGCACGCCGAGAAAGCCACATGCGGTGGTTGAATACAGCAATTACAATTGTGGCCTCGATCATTGGGATCAAATGATATCTGACTTTCCCATTGAAAGGAAATCCATCAAATGGTACTAAAAATTGGGAATCCACCTACTGAAATCACTGTTGCTGAACGTAATTTTTATTCAAAGAAAATTTTTGAAAAATTCCTCTCATCGACTTTCTAATTCCAGTTATAGAATCTCTTATGACAATATCTGTCCCAACCTTCGATCCCTTTGAGGAGATAGTCATCCTAGCCTGCCTCAACCAAAACCAAGGGCTTATTAGGACATTAACCCGATTATATGAAAAACACGATAGACAGAAAAGACGAAAACAGAAGAGATGTAGGCAGTGCTTCAAGAAGAATGTCCACCAGGACACATCATATTATAGCCCCACCTGTCTACCTGATCCTCGATTGTGTCTTTACTGTTTCCAGAAGTATCACAAGAATTTGTGATGCAGAAAATTATTTACCCAGCAGAAAAAAATTATTTTTTAATGTTTACCTTTTATATTTTCTATTTCAATATTTATTTATATGCGAAGTATTTAGTAACTGAAAAATTATTCTAAAAATGCTGGTCAATTTTTGATTTGTAAAACAATATGTTTCGTTGCAACAATTCTTCGTTTATGCAAATTCTCCCTTTCATTTATAAACCAATGTTTATCATTATAAAATCTTATCCAAAGGATATCATATTTTTCATAATAATTTTTCCATAATAGGGAGCAACACATTTGCTGGAAATATTGGTAATACAATATTTTCTTTTGAGCAATAAAACATTTAAAATCGTATTTGAATGTATCATTTCCAGATTATAAAAATAACGTTTGCTGCATTACTATTTCCATTAGTTTTTTCGAGAAAGTGATAAAGTCTGAACGGGTTTTCGCTACAGTACTGACAAAGAGCAAAGAAATGTGGGAATCATGTAGGTGTGTTGCGGGAAGGTATCAAAGGTTTGACAGGATACTTTGAAAATTTAAATTTCAAATTTTCAAGAAATGAAGGGTAATTTTTAAAAAAAAAAGTGCGAAAACATGTAGCAGGCATCACAAGTCATAAGATCACGTCGTTAAAATAATAATAAAAAAATACAAATTTTTGCCAAAAAGTCAGCCACAGGGCAATTTCTTCAAAAGACGGTCAGCACGGAATGTGTTAAGCCGCCCCTGGAAATGGGATGTTCATTTCAACCTCATAAGTGAATTTTAAGTGCAACATTAATAATCAACTCTCTATCTGACGTTAGGTTGATAGAAGGTTGGAAGTTTATGAATTGGGAATAAACAAAATACTTCCCACAAGAAAAAACATTATCAAATGATAAAGAATATTTATTGAGAAAAAGTAAACAAATCAGCAAGGTGAGACAAAGACTGGAAAGAATTCAGGTGTGGTGCTACCAAAAGATGTGCAAAGTAAGCTGGCAAGAATAAATGACAAATGAAGAGGTATTAAGGTAAGTGAATGAAATGAAGAGCCTACAGGAAAAAATTGGCCCAATATGCATAGTTCCCAGGCAGTACACACAGTGGAAGCAATATGGATTCCTCCTGCATTTTATATAAATTCCATGATAGAAATACCATGGATCTTATGGATATTTCATGGAAAGTGCTGGTAAATGTCTTCACAATTTACATGGAGTCATGTGTATTCCATCTGGAATCCACAAGGGAAATTGTCATGGAATCCTTGCATAAATCTCCCCTAGTAAAATTGTTATGGAATCCAATAGGGTAGTTTCCTTCATCAAAGAAAACGAAATGCAATGATTGCGATTCCTTACCCACCATTAGTGTATTCATAATACATATACAAATTATTTGGTTTTAGAAATACCAGTTCAAACGAATGGCAATGGTCAATTTTAACCTCATTTGAAAAAGGCCAGATTGGCGCCCATGCGATGCCACTCCACGTGACGTCACAGGGACCTAGTTTCTATACAAGTAGATAGGAGTTTTACATCGTCTGAGATTACTATTGCATGCATGAGGCACAGAGCTCAGGGAAACATCTCTTAATAATCACACATTAAAAATACTGAAGTTCGGAAAGTTTCCCTCGTTTGATAGGGGAATAATAATCCTTATTTAAGCCAAACGCTACCAGCTAGCAGGGTACTCAGCTACCTGACAGCAGCCTGCGTCGTATCAGCGCTCAAGCCTCGCCCCAAGGTCACCTCACAAGGCGGCAGGGGAACCAGAAATACGTCACACGGACTTTTTCCCATCATTCCTACTTAGCCGTCGCGTTTTCGCACGCTTGAAAATTTTCACTTTTCGTTTAGTCGCGAAAAATAGATATCGTCATTTAAAAATCTAAAAGTGTAAAATTCGTACTCCAGGAGTGATAATCTTTCGATTTAGGCAATTAAAAAATAATATGAAACCACCCTATTGATGGACTAGATTTGATCCAATGTAATGAAATCTGGAATGATGATGTGGAAATTAACCACAAACCGACATTACCACTAGGGTTTTTCCAACTTGTAGTTATTATCTGTCATCACTAATGGAAAAGATATCAGCAAACAGCGACTTATTTTAATCTAAAGCATATTAAATGAACTTACATGGCGAAATAGGTCCTGAAGATTCTACAACTATAGGCTGTGGCCCACCTCAGAACAGTGTTTAGCAAGGTCTGAAAAATTCCTAATTGAAAAATGACTCCCTGGTTGGAAAATCCTCCCAAGAATTCAGCCGATGCCGATTATAATACAAAAATAATCCAAATCGTCTAACATCATCAACACATGCTCAGGAACTCCTGAAGATCAGTATGGAAGTGAACGAAATTTTCCGCCAAAACCCAAAGAGAAAAGAAGATAGGTTCAGCCAGTAGGTCAAAAACATTTTTCTCGAAATGGGGAAATTAGGAAAAAGCTAAATCTAAAATGAAATTTGTCCATGTTTTTTATTAATATGTATATTATTTACAAAGAAATTACCCATCATTAAAATGTTTACCAAAATCTCTGGTGACTTCGGTAACATTGCATCACGGAATATGTATTGAATTGAAATGGACTCCATGGCACATTTCCATGATATAGTTATGATAGATATTTTTTAATGAAATCCATTTATAATCCATGTTGATTCCATTCCTTAAATCCTTCATGGATACATCCACACATCATGGACTGTAAAATGAAAGAACATGCGAGGCCCCTGCATTGGTTATCTTTCTTCTTGCACTAATAAATGCTTTTGCACTGTGATTATCAATTTGCATCAGAGATGGGAGCCCCATCTTGATCCCTTTCTGGTTAAGTTTTCACAACTAACTCTATATTTTTCACATTTTAACTCTAATACCCACAAGCATGAGTACTCGCTGCATACAAGTATCCATTCAGAAATCTGACATGCAAAGTAAAGTTTTATTAAAACATAGTGGGATTCCAAACTCAGTGTCTCACAAATTTCTAAATTAATTTTCTTAGTGACAACCTTGGTCTCCATGGTTTACGGGAATGTGGGAATAATAATGTTTGAACTCCAAAAGATGCCTTTTGAATATTATTTAACCCTTTCGAGACAGCGGAGTTTTCGTCTTAGCATGACTGCTGTACTGAGCCCCAAGAGACTCTTCTTTTTCGTGGTACGGAGCATTTTTGGAGGACATTCATTAAGAGGGGAACCTTTTACGACCCCTCCCCGTTTGGACTCCGCATTATCTCAGACTCCAAGAGTAGTTGTGCTCCTTCCTTTCCAGGTTACGACTGTACCTGCGGCATTGATTTGCAGTCAACTTATGTATTGCTTGTATGTATTTAGCACATGGATAATTGTTGCTTGCATGTAAATTGCAGACTTTAAATTGAATTACTCATTTTTTCTGAGCATTGTCAAATTTTAAACGAAGTTCTAAGGTCAATTTTAATGCATTTAATGCAGCAACAATTTCCATGTTGATGTTTATACAGAACTCGAGATATAAGTTAATATTTATCGTAGAATTTAGTTTAAAATTGGAAACGTAGCTCAAAAGACAAAGAATTCAATTCTTAGTTTATAATTCTTGAGAAAAGAACAAATATTTATTTCGAAAACTGACTGGATAAACAATTTCATGACCCTTACCGCTAAGAGGGATAATAAAAGATGAGGAGTCAGGGTACCTGCTCCCGGATTCCAAGGGTAAAGCCTAAACCCTGCAGTGTTGGGTCCCGAAACAAAGACGTCGTACACCCAGGACCGTCATAAAAGGGGGAGAGCTAGAAAACGTATATATACGGCTTTCGATCTCTTGGTCAGGAAAATCTCGGACAGAAATACGCGGCTTTCGTCTCCAGGGTCAAGAAAAGTCCGCACATGAATATACGTATTTAGTAGGGAAAAGGTTAAGAAAGACAAATTGACAAATTTTTTTCTGTATTTATGTGATATAAATTGTTAGTTTCAATCATTATAAACCATAAGAGGCCATGCAGTGTATTTGTTGGAGCAAATGAATGACCAATGAACATATGTAATACTATGATAAAACTAGAGTTGCTGAAGAAAAAATATTCAATACAGAGATGAAGCAGATCTGACACTCTTGATATAGCAACAAATGTTAGCTCCTATTATAACAGGTAATGCAATGAACCTCCATTGCTTTTCATATTAAATCATGAGCTAGAGTAAGGTATAACTTGTGCACAATGACAGTCATGATTGTCGAATAGGTACCTAGTTATTAGAATTTTTAATGCTCAAAAGATATCGTGCCAAAGAATCCTCAAAAATGGGAATGTCCTTTCACCAAATATAAAACTTTTACTTGATATACTTTTTATAACTTCAATTTGATGCTTTGCCATTTGGTCCACCCAAGAAGAGCAGAAGGCACCCAAAAGGGCCACCTGAACTGGTTCATTAATGAAAAGTTGGCCAACACTCAATAGCCTGCTGTGCAGGTGGGCTTATCCCATCTCATAAAATAGGGAAAGCAGCTCTTACTGATACGGGAGCAATACGCAAAGTTTTCTCATGATGACAATGGGGAAGCAGGGGAGGACAATTTCTCTTCAAATCAAATTCCCAACTTTTTATGCTCGCATGTTCAGAAAATGCAGCTACATACGTTGTTGTAATGTTGATGCATGGTATGTACTTATATTTGATTTGATACTTCACATGGGACTGACAATATGTATATTTGAACCAAATGTAATTGTAATGCAAAATAGAGCCACTTACCCTAAAATAAAGATGCAACAGTTTTTTAAGTTAAATGGGTGGTATTTCCTTAATTTAACCCTCATATGGATTCACAGCGCCTTAGAGGCACTCGTGGTTTTTAAAGTGTTGTAAAAATTTTCCATTCCAATGGATCATTTTGAAATTTTCAGTAGTCTATTACTTGAAATATGAAGTGAAACACTTTGCACTTTCCACATAAAATATTTTTATTACACACGAGTCAACATGTTTCACTGCACTGCAGCATTTTCAAGACTAACCAAGAAATTAACCGTACCAATATATATGTACACAATTTGCACACTCGCAGCATTTGAGAAATGGGGGTGGAAGGTGGGGTGGAAAGGAGGGTCGGGAATTTAAACCGACCGTTGGTCTGGGTTGCGGTAGGGGAGGGGGGGAAGGTGACTGTTTCCAGGTGCTCGGAGGGTTTTTTTCCCCGATTAGCTGAGGGAGGTCAAGGATCGGAGAATGGAAGGGAAAAACATGGTCATTAGTAATAACATCTTTCCTACTAATGGCAGAAACGATGTACAACTGTTCCCAGATATCCATTTTTTTCCCTTTATTAACTTGTTGCAGCATTTCTGGGATGAAGTCAGCCCGGTGTCCATCTTCTAGGAGGTGTGCCGCGAACTGGGATTTTCCTTCCCTGTTTTCAAAGTCCCTCTTATGCTCCTCTGCTCTGACCTTCAGACTTCTCCCCGTCTGTCCAATGTATGACGCCGTACAATCCCCACACTTAAGCCTATAAATTCCACTTTGGTCCCTGATATCCACACGGTCTTTTACACTGGGAAGCAAACATTTTAGGTTTTTTCTATTGTGGAAGGCTGGTTTGATGCCAAGGTGATTAAGAAATTTACCTACTCTTAGGGAAGCACTTCCAATATAATTTATTTTTCTCCAGCGTTGAGCTTCTCTAGGGTCCAACGAATATATCTGCCTAAGGGAAATTTCTTTTTTCTTTTTCGCTACCATGTTGTCTATCATAGCAGCCGTGAAACCATTAGCTGTAGCTATAGCTTTAATGATGTTTAACTCCTTATGGTATTCCTCATTTGTTAGGGGAATAACAATGGCTCTGTGGACCATATTGCGGAAGGCTGCTAGCTTCTGACTAGGAGGATGTTTTGAATTTGCATGGATCACATGATCAGTGCATGTTGGTTTGCGATAGATCCCAAACATGTGTTTACCATTCTGAATGGATATACAGTGGAACCCCGATTTATCGTTCCCGCATTCATCGTTTTCCCGCATTCATCGTTCGCCGCTCCTGGTCCCAAATTATGTTCCATAAAGACAATGTAATTTTTTCCCGCATCTATCGTTCCCCGAAGTATCGTTTTCCCGCATTTATCGTTTGAAGAACGCGGTCCCGTCGTATAATTTTCCCGCATCTATCGTTTGACGTAAATGAGACGAAGTGTTTACAACGTGTTATTTATGGCTAATAATGACAGACATAGTTTGAATCTTCCCCAGGAGATTGAAATGCGATAGGGAGAAGCAGAGCGCCGTGGGATGGTTACATTAGCGCATTTCCCAAGATCCGGTATCTCCCTCCATTCAGCACTCGAGGCGATCGCCTCCCCCCCGGTTGAAGCTTTCTTCTTCTCCGAAATAAAAAAAATAGGTCCCAGCTCGAGCAGGGATCGTATTACGACGACCTTAGCTTCGAAAGAAAATATCAAGTTACTCGAGAACAAAAGAAACCTTTTTCACGCCACCCCCTCTCTAGACCGCTGACTTCTTTTTAGCCGACTCGCTTCAAAGGTGGAGGTCAACTGCTGCATGAATCACCTATTAGCCCAAAAGGTATTTAAAAATGAATTTCGGCAATTGGTATTATACATTTATTATTTTGAGATATTAGTGATGTGCACGTAATTTAGTAAAGATTGATACCAAACACGACGTATTTCTAACGTTATTTAAGCATTTTAAGGAAGGAAATATTTGGAATAATACGATGGTGATTTCTGGCGAATAACGATATCCTCGTAGCTGATAGCTTCACGGCAGTTGATGCGATTTTTTTTCGAAAACAGGGCGTCTGGTTACAATTTACGAGTTATGCTACAAGTCTCACTTGTCTGAGCTGCTAACGAAGCGATTTCTTCTCAGGATATTTTGTTTCTCTCTACTAGCAATCTGAATTCACCTGCTCATCTAGAGCTACGCTACTTATTGTTAGAAATGAGTGGGTTAGTTGCCTTCTCTATAGGATAAAAAATTTCATTGCGCAGTCATATGGTCATGCTTCACCCACTGCAGTAAGCTCTGCCTACGCCGTATGCGATACAACCTAAATTAGTGCCGAACTTCACCTCGTACGAGTGGTTCCGTACTTTCCGGGGTGGGTTGACTTAAAACTAGCGAGTTTTTTTCTGCGTGGGTTCAATGGAGTCCGGTTTCATTTTTATTAGTTTTATTCTTATTCGTCTTCGGACCGTGGCCCTTCCGAAGACACAGGTGAGAACTTTAAAGATGGACTGAAAATAATTGATGATGGATAAAAGAATCCGGGCTAGAAATACGTGAATATTGAAGAACGCCTCGGTATGTCCGGTAGCACATGACGGCAGGGTTGGGGGTAGAGCGAGATCCCTGGTGAAAACAAGAAGTGGGATGAAGCCGAGGATTAGGTGGGCGTGCCGCTGACGATTAACGCCTCATTGCCTCAATCATATCAAAAATTTAATTGCTAGAAAGGAACATTTCCAATAATAAACTATTTTTGGCCTTCTTGATCCATTTCATAACCAATCACTCCGACGGCGAAATCAGTTGTTTGAGGCATAACACGCACATTTCTCTCGTAAATACGTGTACTTGAAATGGCATTTGATAGATAAGAATTTTTACATCAGACAGAAATTCATAATAGCAGTGAAAATTCCGAGTGGAGTACAAACGTTTTTTAGCAAGGCGGCTTTGTTCCTTTAGGATTTTAGAAAGAGAGATAAGTCGAATCAACAATATGACCTAAGTGTTTCGATAAAGTAATAATATTTCTGTAATCAACTGAAATCTCGTTTGAATCCATTAATGAATGTCATAATTCGAAAAAAAATAATCCAGCGTATCCTGGGACATAGGCAACCCGCACAAACATTCCCGCATTGATCGTTTTCCCGCATTTATCGTTTTTTTTATCCATCCCCCTGAAAAACGACAGATCGAGGTTCCACTGTAGTTAAATCAAGAAAATTTATTTTGTCACTGTCCTGGATTTCCACTGTAAACTTAATGCTTTCATTTATCGTATTCAACATTTTCACGAAGAGATTTTCAGGCAGAGATATGTCGATAAGTACTATGCGAGTGTGCTGGCTGGGGTGTATGGACTTCATTAAGGCTAATGATATTGTGTTACTGAAGGAGGACCCAACGGCTAAATATCAGAAGGAGTGTAAAAAAGCCCTCTCTAATGTTCGAGTCCTTTTTTCTCCAGAGGAAATTAGGAGGGTTATAGTGATGAATCCGCTAGCCCCTAGTTTTTACGGGATGCCGAAAGTGCATAAGCTGGATATCCCTATCCGCCCAGTGATCTCTGGTATTTCATCCCCGGCGCACATTCTTGCCAGAGTGCTAAAATGTAAATTCATCGAGTATTCCAATTTCAAAAGCACTCATAGTGTTAAAAATTCCTTTGAATTAGCAACTAAATTACAGGAAGTGAAAACTCGGAAAAAAGGTGTGTTAGTGTCATTTGACATAGTAAGTCTGTTTCCCAGTGTCCCGAGGGAGAAAGCAGTCGAGCTTGCAGAAGAAGTGTTAATTCAATCCCAAGCCCCCCAAAATATTGTGAAGGAACTAATGCATCTCATAAAAATCTGTGTTAAACAGAATTACTTTGTGTTTAATGGTAACCATTACCAACAGGATAATGGACTGGCTATAGGGTCCCCTCTATCACCCTAACTGGCTGAAATATTTCTGAATAATTTGGAAAAAGAATTATTTCAAAGCAATCACCCGCTCTTGAAAAATGTGCAATATTGGTACCGTTACGTCGATGATATTCTGTGTTTATGGAACGGGACTAAGCGCCAAGTGAGAAATTTCGTGAAAATGTTGAATACGATAAATGAAAGCATTAAGTTTACAGTGGAAATCCAGGACAGTGACAAAATAAATTTTCTTGATTTAACTATATCCATTCAGAATGGTAAACACATGTTTGGGATCTATCGCAAACCAACATGCACTGATCATGTGATCCATGCAAATTCAAAACATCCTCCTAGTCAGAAGCTAGCAGCCTTCCGCAATATGGTCCACAAAGCCATTGTTATTCCCCTAACAAATGAGGAATACCATAAGGAGTTAAACATCATTAAAGCTATAGCTACAGCTAATGGTTTCACGGCTGCTATGATAGACAACATGGTAGCGAAAAAGAAAAAAGAAATTTCCCTTAGGCAGATATATTCGTTGGACCCTAGAGAAGCTCAACGCTGGAGAAAAATAAATTATATTGGAAGTGCTTCCCTAAGAGTAGGTAAATTTCTTAATCACCTTGGCATCAAACCAGCCTTCCACAATAGAAAAAACCTAAAATGTTTGCTTCCCAGTGTAAAAGACCGTGTGGATATCAGGGACCAAAGTGGAATTTATAGGCTTAAGTGTGGGGATTGTACGGCATCATACATTGGACAGACGGGGAGAAGTCTGAAGGTCAGAGCAGAGGAGCATAAGAGGGACTTTGAAAACAGGGAAGGAAAATCCCAGTTCGCGGCACACCTCCCAGAAGATGGACACCGGGCTGACTTCATCCCAGAAATGCTGCAACGAGTTAATAAAGGGAAAAAAATGGATATCTGGGAACAGTTGTACATCGTTTCTGCCATTAGTAGGAAAGATGTTATTACTAATGACCATGGTTTTCCCTTCCATTCTCCGATCCTTGACCTCCCTCAGCTAATCGGGGAAAAAAACCCTCCGAGCACCTGGAAACAGTCACCTTCCCCCCCTCCCCTACCGCAACCCAGACCAACGGTCGGTTTAAATTCCCGACCCTCCTTTCCACCCCACCTTCCACCCCCATTTCTCAAATGTTGCGAGTGTGCAAATTGTGTATATATATATTGGTACGGTTAATTTCTTGGTTAGTCTTGAAAATGCTGCAGTGCAGTGAAACATGTTGACTCGTGTGTAATAAAAATATTTTATGTGGAAAGTGCAAAGTGTTTCACTTCATATTTCATAATGGATCTCCACAAAGTATCTGCCTCATCCATCCAATTCAGTCTATTACTTCTTCTTTTTGTGTCTACATATATAAATTTGTTTCCATAGTGTGGATAGTTTACATTTTATGGCCTCAAATGAAAAAAGTTATGGAATTGGATTTAGAGCACCACTGCAGCACCAAGAATTTCCTCGTCGCTGTGTAGGGGACTGCACTCTCAATGTTAATGTCACTGCAATTATGTTTCGTATGAAATGTTATAATCTATTTATAATCATATTATTTATTTTTTAAACTTTATAAACAAAATGAAATTGTTTAACAAAAGGAAAATATTACTATACCAATTTTGGTTTCTCTTTTACCTAAGAATAATGTTTGCCTCGTAACAATGGTCTTTGACAAAACTTCATCTTTTTGCAAGAATTATTCATAGAATGTCATGGCTAGCCAAGGTTGTTTTTCCCATGGCCTCCGACTTGATTTTACTTGGGCATCTTCTCGAGAAGATCCGCTCCGCTCGGATCCGCTCCACGTCCACTTACCTGCTGTGGTGATAGTCACCTTTGGGCAAATCCCAGGGTTACTATGCCTAGAATTACACCAAGCAGCAATTTGAAGAAAATTTTAGCACAATGTGTTATCCGAATTCGTAGAATAATGCTTCATCATCATCGTGTGAATATTTCTCAGTGAATTAGTAACTGTAACTCGCCAGGAGATTCAGAGGTTTCACCGACCACCGTGAAGAACATATCGCATGGCTACTTTTATATGTCTTGTACCTCTCATTTGAAGCATTCATTTGCGGCTGCGATAGTCTAGACAAAATTGCTGGTGTTTATATAATTACCGATGACATAACAGTTTACCATTGGGGTGAAATCAAGATATCTACCTAACTAATTGTGTGATAGAAAATAATTTCTTTTTCCTGACGATTAGTTCAGTATTTGCATGGTAAAAATCGTTTCATGATGAATAGGTGAATAGACAATTTACAATGCAGTGAAAATTTGTTAATAGATTTCTCGTTTCTTTGAGTATAGAGATTTTATTCATAAGGTTTTTACTAATGTGACGGGGTAAGTGAGGGGGAAAAAGGAGGAGGAATGCCAAGGAGGTTGTTTGAGGTGAAGGGGTGGATCAGTGGAGGTGAGGGGAAGGATCAGGGAGTACCCAGATTGTTAGGCCAGGAAAGTGCAGAAAACCCATATCGTGAAAAAGGTTGGGAGTATAAGGAGGCAATTAGACACAATAGAACTACTCTTCCTTTATCCAAGAAGGTCCAGGTCAGGTGGGTCATTAGGGTGGAGAGAAGTTCAATCACGTTTTGAGGAAGAAGGGAAGAAGGCAGTGCATGACGAATGAGGAAGCTTAGTGGGAAGGTATGGATAGTCTCAATATTTGGGTCAGTGAAACGATACGGAAAGAAAAGGTGAGGGGAAGTTGTCCCAGTGTGAGGGTATTTTTGTCGCCCCAAAACATTCTTCCATCAGTCCCTCACGCAGAGCTGGACGAAAGAAAATAGGCATCTGTTCCTTCTTCCCTACCACCTATAACCCATACTTCTAAGAAGATATTTTTTTAGGATTTCCCACCAATCCAGGAGTAAAACTTCATGTGGTGCACTCCCACGCATCACATTTAACCGTCCATCTCTAAGAAAACGTTCTCAGTGAGGGAATGGGGCTCCGCGGTAGGAAAAAAATACTGTCTCTTTTAGCTCCACCTCCAAAGCGGTGTTGGTTTCTTTTACATGTCTCTTATTATCCCATATTCTTTATATATCAAAACCCATAAGACTTTATTTTTTTATAATTTCAGGATATCCCAGAATAGGTATTCATAAGATTTGTCTTGATCGCCAGATTTCTGTAAAAATCACGAAAGTAACTCCTGTCTCTTCTCATTTCACCTACACCTGCTTGATTATTAATGTTTAATAACTTAGCCTTCTACATACTGTGACGTTACGTCGTAAAATCTGGTTGATTTTTCACGTAAGTCCAGACAATGGAAAATACTCCAACCGTCGGTCACATGCTGGATCAGGGTAAGACTCCACAAACAAGAAAAACAGCTCACAAGAAAAAGGTAGCCAAAAACAATTTACGAGTTATTACCGTACGATATCTATTCAAAGTAGAGTATTCAAAAAATCAGAAGTATTACAGAAAACAATGATAGTAAATTCATGATCCCAAAGGAAACATTACCAGCTAAAGACCAGCAGAAAATTGCTCTAAAAAATCTCATGCCTCACAAGACATGTGTCTCCCAGCAGGTCACGATCAAAAGAGGGCCTTGCCTAAGCAGGACAAGACAGGATGAGAGGGGAGGGATTCTTCCAGGGAGTGGAGGGGTAGGCAGGCGAATTCAACTACGGCGCCACTCTGCATAGCACGGCCGCTCCACAAAATCAGCCTTCCCTGGTTTTGAGACAACCGCACAGCACCCAGAATTTTCCCCTCAACTTCTGGGTTGGAGACATCAGAGGAATCAGTTCATTGGAACACATGGAGGGGAGGGAGATACTGGGGTGAGGTGTTGGAGGGAGAGAGAATTGTGATAGGACAATGGTAATACTTCTCACTCCAAGTCCAATACTAAGGCCTTAGCACCGATTTCCCCTTGCTTGCCAAGGAGAAGTATTTCTCCGCAGTAGTCCTATAGAAGTCTTGCATTGCAAGTAGGCTGGTTCGGAGGCTGGTTCGGAGGCTGGTTCGGAGGCTGTTTCGGAGGCTGTTTCGGAGGCTGTTTCAGAGACTGTTTCCAGAGGCTGGATTTCCAGAGACAGGATTTTCCAGAGACAGGATTTTGCGAGACAGGGCCCCTTTGCGCAAAAAATCCTTTGCGCGAAAAAACCTTAGCGCGAAAAGTTCTTGGCGGGAGAAGTTCTGCGGATAAGTTCGGAGGAAGTTCGAGGAAGTTCGAGGAATTTCGGGGGGGGGGGTACCAGAAATTTTTGGGGGGGGGGGGACACTAAAAAATGCCACATCACACTGCAAAGATGTAACATATGGGGGCACGCATTGAAGCAAAATTGTATCACATAGGCATTAACGAATATTATTCGGTCCTCATTTTTAGTCTTTAGATACATAAAAATATAGACAATGTAAACATTAAAAAGTGGAGTTTGTTCAGCACTGCACATCAGAAAAAATATTTAAAACAACCATTACACATGAAATCAAAACTTTCATTTGAAAATGAGAGACAAAGGGAACAGGCTTTGTTTCTTACGTATATAAGGAGTAAATATTATGTAAATTTTATTTTTTTTTGGCAGCTTATTCAAGACAAATGAAGCATAGAGAGCATGACGGCAACAAATGGAAAAGAATGCAGTGCTCAAGATTTTTTGTTATAACTTCCACAATAATGGGTTAAATCTAGCAAAACATGGAGAGAAATAAAGATAATAGATGTCTTTACCATTATCAATCAGAAAACTTGTAAATAAAGGCTTACTTTTAAAGATAATAGCAAATAATAACACAGCCCCGCTGCAGCGCCATAAATCCAATGACGTATACGTTAGTTATAACTAAATTCGTAAATCCATATGAGGGTTAAATTCTAAACTCAAGTCATGGAATATGTGGTCAAATAATCAGGCATAAGTAATTTTAAAAGGCTCTTCTTTTAATAAAAAAAATTTAGAAAATACTGGTGAAATTACAATAATATGAGGGAGTAGGAAATTTTTCCATTATGCTGATGACCTGATGAAGACTATTATAGAAGGACAGGTGGAAGGGAAGAAGAGCAAGGGACGGCCCCAAATGAGTTACATTGGATAGGTTATAAAGGATGTAAAAGAGAAGAAATACATTGCTATAAAAATGCTAGTGGATAGGAGAGAGAAATGGAGAGCTGCATCAATCCAATCCTAGGATTGTTGTCTAATGATGATGATGATGATGATAATGATATATTTCTCCTACAGAAACTTCTACAGTGCATCAATTCTGAATGCATATGGAATGTATATCCACAGGAAAGAATGGGTAATTATTTAAAATCTTGCGGTTGGGTTGCAGTCTTGCGGTTGGGTAATTCACTTACCTCCATCTGAAGCACTTTTCTTCCCCTGCAAGGTTAGGGTTACCATCCCTTCCACTTGCTTCTATACAACTCTTTCTTGTACAACTACTGAAGATCAATGCATTCAACCATTATTCCCCTATCGTAACGAGATCTGCCTAGTGAGACAAATGAAGCCAAATAAGCAAGGACTCACTGGCACTGGCCTACCTAAATGCGATTGCCATTTAGTGGAGGGGATTGGTGAAGCTGGGCATGGGGAGTGAAAATGCTGCCAACAGAAATTCTCCAAAAAGAGAGAACCCATGGCTTATTTTTGATCTTTTTATTTTGTTTTTCTTTTGGCAGCAAATGGAACAACTGCAGTTTTATCCTTAATTAATAATATGTATAATGAATACTAGAGATGTGCAAATAGTATCCGCGAATACTCGAATACCTCGAATAATAGAAAGTATTCGATATTCGAGATCTTGAATAGTTATGCCAAAGGTACCGTCTCGAATACCTCGAATACTTTGAATTTCGCGTCATACACTGTCGCTCCCACGTCATTGGTAGTTGACTCGGAAAAATGAGAACTCTAGTCGTTAAGTGCATGCAGCGCCGTTTTAGGCAAGCTGACGAACTACATCAAATTCGCGGGTTAGAGTGGTGAAAAAAGTTCGACGTGGGGAACCGAAATTGATCGGCTTCGAAAAAATATCAAGTCACCGGAAAATAATTAAATCGCGTTCCACCCTTCACTCTTTCTCCCCCACAGACCATTTTCCCGCCTCCATCTTTTGATAAAAATAAGACGAGGTGTTTACCATGTGTCCTTGGCTAATAACGACGGACTTATTTTGAATCTTCCCCAGGAGATGAAACTACCATAGGGATGAACTCAGTGCCGTGGGATAGTGACATTGACGCATTTCCCACGATCTGCTATCTCCCCCTACATTCAGCATTCGCCTCAACCACTCTGACGATTTCCTCTTCTCCGAAATCAAACAATTGATCCCACCTCGCGCAGGGATCGTATAACGAAGACCTTAGCTTCGAAAAAAATTTCAAGTTTCATATCATAAATTTATAGTTTTTGTATCCTTGGAAAGGAGTAAAGAGAGTGCATATGCTACATAGTTCATGACTAGTTCCAAATGTGAGAGAAGTTTCAGTTGTAGGTATACATCGTAGAGCATAGCACTCCCTACAAAAAATTTTACATGGAAGAACTACCTCTCTCCCAGGGGTTATATTATACTCACTGGATCCAGGTCATGACACACCCAATTTTTTAAAAATTAATTTGATGCTGAATCCATCCCTGCTCTCAATAGGGGACAGTTCGCTTACCAACCAAGGACAGGGCTGAGAGATCCTCTGTCGTCAGGGTCAGTGGTGCAGCGAGGGAGGGATTTTGGGGGATAAACCCCACCCCCCCCCCCCCCCAGAGCTCAGGGAAATTTTTAATTTTAATCTATTTCACTTAAATGGATTAATATTACTTATAGAATACTGTAAGGATCAATAAAATATCCCTCAGAAAGCCATAAAACTCACCATTTTGAGCCATTTATTTGAAATTTTTTCTAGAGGAAGGCCCTCACATCTCCCGCTCACCCTGGTGGGTATTCCACAGCCTCAGACCCCCCAGTGTTTGTTGCACCTAAAACACCCCCCAGCCTTAATTCCTTGCTGCACCCCTGATCAGGGTCACCACTCTCGTAGAGTGAGGAGGGGTGATGAGTGTCTTAATCCACCTTCCAATTTTTTATTCATTGCCTGATGATATATTCTGCAATGACCATGAAAGCTCATTTGACAAAATATAATATGCAGCTGCTCCTTGAAGTCTTCTGTACAAATGAATCTCGCAGCAAAAGCCTAAGCTTGAAGACAGACAAATCTATCAGCTTTTTAAAAATGGGCAATTAAAAAAATTAAAATACAGTGGGGTCTCCTAATTAATGAAGTCATATTTAAGTTTTGATGACCTGTGATTTACATTTTATGGAGTTAGGACTTAATTTATTGTTAAAAAAGTATTATTTTTGACCAAAATTTACCCTCAAGGTGTTCATGTTATTATGTTGAATTGAAAATGTGTAAATATCTTTTTTAGAGTATTTAGAAATGTTTAGGGGGGTACTCCAGAAAAAAATTGAACGTTGATTATCTGCGGCCACTATAATCTATAGACAAAAGATTATTTGGATAAAGAAGAAGCAAACTTTAATCTTGAATCCAAAGTTGCTGAGCTGAATTTCAATGTTGATCCAGATCCCAATTCCGTCAGATGCATGGGTAGGTGAATTTTTAACCAGCATAAGAAATCCATGGCTCAATGATTAAGACATCACAAAGATGAGAATGCAGTAGTGGGGTTGACATTTTATTGGGTAATTATTTGTGGCAATAAGTTGTTGAATATTTGTAGCCGACCATGACAGCTATGGGTTAAGCCTTTGCTAGCTATTCTTGAGAATATGTTTGAATCTCACCTGGATTGGTATATCATCACCCAAGGTATGGCCATGTTATGTTTGTATGTATTTCATCACCCAAGGTCTGTCATGTTATGCTAGTATATAGTATCTAAAAAATCTGATCTAAAATTCAATATTTTTAAGCACCCATTTTAAGATCCTATTTTGAAATTTTTAGTGCCATGAAGGCCCTTATGAAAAGTGCAAGGTCGTCACCACCTGGTATACCTCAAAAGAAAATGTACATAAGTTGCAGCTGCAAGTTGCAGCTCATAGAGGTCCAGACCTCTATGAATGATTTTCAAATTAGCCACTTTTAATATTCCAAATAATTTTTTCATGAAGATACTGCCTATAATTAACCTTTTGTCAGGTGCAATATTGTAATTGTGGAGTTGAGGCGCAATGTGCCTGTAAGGTGCAGATGAGAAAAAATTTTATTAACGCTTAGAATGAGTTTAAAGCAGCATTATTAGTGTAGTCGAACACTTGCATGATGTCTTTCCTGCTGTGCATAGATCCCTTTACATGCCATCATATGGCCCCAGACAATACAGCAAGGTGCATATAATGTCTTCTGTAGACTATGAAGTACCTATGATGTTTCATTTCTCCAAAAACCTTTTCTTGTGTGTGTTACAATAGGAACAAAATGTTGGGGAAAAGTCACCCGATTCCCTCCTGACTTTGCTCCAACGACATTGAAAAACAAAAAAAGAAATATTTTGAATACTTAACTGATCTAAAAAGGTGATTTTTAGTAACTGTGAAGTATCAAAAATCTAACCTGAAAGTAATAAAAAATTTAAAAAAATATTTCAAGCAATTTAAACAAAAAACAAAGTGAGGAGTCAAAATATTTGGGGCAAAGTCAGGAGGTTTTACAGTATGTATTATAATATTTCATGTATTTTAGCATGTGAATTATATAAGATCAATGTTTTTCTTTCGCTATCTTGTTTATCTAAAAATGTTTTTATTTTGCTATATTGTGCAATTATTTTGCTTTATGACACTGGAAAAGTGAAAGGCTGCATTGAGTGTTTCAAAACAGAGGCGCATCTTCACAAAAGGGTAGGTACTAAAAGCATCAATGGCCTATGCCGCCTAGTTGAGAAATGAAAAAAAATCATGCTGTGCCTGCCTACAGGTTAAAAAAAATTAGCCATTCTGATGAGATTAGGAAAACAGTCAATTTTCTAATGCCTATAATTTAGACAATATTGATGCATAAAATTTGTTGCCAAGAGACTTCGGCTTTACATATTTATCTTGCAAACTGAATCTTTTTCTGAATATTTTGTAATTACTATATCTTTTTAATTTCCCTAATTAGTAAGAGAAAAGTTTTAAATCGAATGGGAAGAGTTATAGGTATAAATTTCTAAAAAAGTTAGGAAAATCACAAAATGTGTCAACTTCTACAATTTTTTTTACAGCCATGAAAAGTGCTCTAAGTGTAACTATTAGGTTGATGTGTAGTTTTTAGGCATGTTGACAGCAAATAATTTTTAAGTATCTCCAATATTATTGATTTTATATTACATATGACTTTAAAGTAAGGAAATATTATTAGATAGGTTATTTCATAGGTAAACAAAAGAGGCAATTTCTTGAATTAGCCATCTTAAAATATTACTTCAATTAGCTGAAATATCACATTAGCAGTCAAAATTGAGGATATGTAAAGGGAGTGGGCAATATTTTTGTTCCTTATATATTTTATGATTTTTTAAAAGATAGCATGCAACAAAAGCTAGCAAGGCTGAAGTAGTGACTTTTGACAGTGCTAGTTAGAATTATTTCCAACCTCCAATTACACCAGCAACTTTTCCTAGTCTGAGACTCCATTTCCTAGGCTATAACCTGGCTACTGGCTGAGGCTTCCATATATAGTACCATGTTTTACACAATCTGATGTGACCCCATTTGATTATAGTTAACTAACTGCTGACTTAGAACCCCCACCTCAGAAACCAAATTTTTTAATGGAATTATATAAGCAGAGGAGGACTTAGGTACTTCTCTGCTCTTAATGCACAACACTACCACTTGACTACTATCTCTGGCCACTAGTGTTTCATCATTGATATTTGAGCTTTTTTTACTGCAACCAGAAGAACACTTAAGGGCTACAGAATGCTCATTTTTGAATGTCATGCATTGATGAGTTCAAAAATACACCTGCCGTTGAAAGATCATTCAGTCACTCTAAATGAGTCTCCTGTTGCAAACTAATTTCCTCAAAAATGAGAAGAAACTTAGGAAGGTTAAGACGCAAGTACCTCTTGAAGTACCATAACTATCACCTAATTTTCATTCAAGCAGCTGAATGCAGGGACATTCATACGGGGGGATGTACACTACTCCTCAAAATGAGGAAAATAGAGATAAAAATTAAATACTCTTGTCTGAATTAGTTTTATGAATGAGCTCACTGAGCAACACTGATACAGCTTGAACCTCCTCCATCACCCTAAACCAAGCCAAAGCAACATTGCAGCCATTGAAACTGAGCAAAAGATTGTCTCCTGTGTCTGTTTGATTTTGGATTACCTGTCACCTGTTTACTTGGGGTTTAATGCTTCCTGACCTCAGTTTAGCACAAGTAGAACTGGCGTTTTTTACTGTTTCTATCAGCACCATTTACTACCACCGTGTGACAAAATCTTAGCATTAGGCAACATTCATGTCTCTTACTCTGCCCAGTCATATTCGTTATTATTTGTATATACATATTTGAATATAAGATATCATTTAATATTCTTATTTAAAATGAGTTCACCCTAACCTTACCAAGATGTTGGCTCTGCCTACTGTAATTGTTCCATCATCTATAGTCATCGTTAAGTATGTATTGGTATTGCAAAAAAAATACATTTCATAGATGCTGATGTGTTCCCAAAGGATATGGAGTGGCAAACTCTGTAGATCAAAATTGCCTACTTGATTTTTGGTGAATATTTCTTAAGTTTCTTGATAAGTGCAATTGCCTCTCTTTGTCAGGGCTGTGCTACGCATCGGGGCCAAACAAATGTTTAGAGTTGCTGATGGTAGTCCCTTTAATGGGCCCTTTAAGTTAATTGATGTAAGGGAGGGGGCCTTGGTGCCCCTAGATTTTAGGATTAATATAAAATAATGGTTGATTGGTAAAATTTGGAGAGTTAAGCCACGGAAATCAATTTAATTTTTGTTGATGAACAAAAGGGATCAAGGCTGGTTGATATGCTCTTTGTTCCAAATGCAGGGAGTAATAGCAATATGTTCCACTCTGACCAATCAGATATTTAACTTAGGTGTCACATCAGTCATGCTTCTCACTTGAGCAGTGGAGGACTAAGGGGTGGGGGGGGTGGCTGGTGAAGGGTGCACCCAGTGGCAGCACGTGCATATACGCAAGTCCATACCTAAAGATGAATGAATTATAATAGAAAACTATTCCTTTACAATGAGAAAGATAAAAATCCTGTAAACAAATGGATGAAATTTGAAGCTCTGACCACTACACCTATCTCTTTGGCAAATTCACTGGTCTACAAGTGTGCAATCCCATGGAATTGTGCTAGTCGCATATTCGATCTACGCGATCACTTGTGGGTGCTTGGGCAGGACGAGGTAAGTGGGGGGGCATGATGCAGTGTTCAAATGGGTGATGGGAGCAGACTCAAAACGACGTGAGTGCACACGCACATACATATGTGAGTACCTCACAGGTAGTGTAGCTGCCACCTACACTACCTGCACCCAGGTTTCATCTGTCTGTTACGTATAATACGAGAGCAATGAAGTGTTTATCAAAATGGACTACATGGTTGTTAATTCAGACCTCCTCTCCTCGGGAACACTTCACTGTCCATCAATGCATCCATTGCCAATTAGCGCCATTCATTTGAACTTCATGCTGAGACCGCTTTTTTCGTGTGCTTCTAGCTGCTATTTGCTGGTGTGCTTTCTGAACTGCGTTTTGAATCTGAAATCTATTTGTTGTAAAATTTAAATCTCTCTAACTCATGGTAAATCACTCTAATGCACACCCTGGTTAAATTATCACCTGCTGCTACTGGGTGCATCCTCCTTAATTTCTGGAAATATTGAAAAGATCTTATCTCTTAGGTGGTTCTCCAATGAAATTCTTTATTTCACCAGCTTAACATACATTGTTTAAAAATAACTGAAAATGATCTAAAAGGTAGTTGTTTATGTATTATATACTTCAGATGCATTATTGCTGAGAGATATGCAAACCACTAATGGGCCACTGAAAGTAATGTTCTGCCCTCCTTAAAACAAAAACTATTATGTGCCTCTGTATTAAAATGAGACTCTCAGCTTCAATGCTCACACCTTTGTTTACTTTTTAGTTTGTTTTAATTTAGGTGGAGGAGTATCTTAAGTAGTTAGTGGAGAGCATTTCTAATTTTTTTTAAAGATTTTTATTTGAACATGGCCAATTTTTGTGGAAAATTTTCCAATAATACATATTTCATTTTTAATTTTATGCATTTCTGCTTTAAATCTGGGGAAACCTTTTTGTAAATACAGGTCTAATTCTTAAATGTGCATGCTCACTATGAATGGATTCTCCATTAATTTCATGTAATATTAAAATAAAATCAACAAAAAAAAACTCATTCCACGAATACTTTCGGCATAAAAAGAAGTGACAAATTACACAGCTAATAGTTTTACAGCCAGTATGAAATTTCTTAGGGGACTATATCTTAACTCTTCTGCTAATTACCATCATCAGACTGATGGCGTTTGAATTCAATTTTCCATAATTCTTTTATGTGCATGAAAATTTCTGTTGCAAGACTGGATTGTGAATTTTTTGATGATGAACAAAAGGGAACAAGGCTGGTTGATAGTTTTTAATGTTAACAAGGAATAAATGAAAGTGCATATTTTTCTGTCTCATGGTTAAATTCTCCTAAATAAACCAATCCAACATTGTTTTCAGGAACTACCTATTAAAAAAGTTTCCTGTGAAATGAATTCTAGTATGAACCATTAACAAGGGATTATCTATCATTGTCATGCCCATCCTCTTCATGGGTATTGTCTGAAGCTCTTTATGGCCATTGCATGCATCATTATGATATACGTGAATTGCATATTACATATACCTTACATAGTGAGAATAGACGTCAACACCCTTTCAAAACTGTGTGGTGGGGCTTTTTGTTTTGAGTGCCACCATGAAGGACAGCCACCTGGCTGAGGTAATTTCCCTGGGACCCTGAGGTCCCTGTCGATCACACTAGGGCATGCAGAGGCTAGTGTCAGGAAGACGCCGCGAGAGAGAGAGAGAGAGACTCTCACAGAAAGGCAATGGAGAAGGACTTCCATGTGTGCGAGACGATAGTACACATCTGTATCACTTGCCATAGGAATGAACGTGGTCGAAATTATTTCCATCTACATTATTGAAGTGAGGTTAATTACAGAACTATCCCAAACCCCCTTCGACTGGATTAAGCAATATTTGGCAATCCTTGCATTTCACTACTTCATTTGATTTCGCTGAGCAAGCACTACTTTGGAAGTGAGTTATTATTATCTACTTTATTTTTACTTCCATTTTGTCATGTGGAAAATAGCAACATCTTCTCTGAATTGCGTTTAATAACTTATTTGCAAAATATTCTTTTTTTACAGATCTTCAACATGAAATTGAAAAAAAAATCCTTTTGCTGTTGATGAAGATGAGTGAATTATTTTTTTTTTAAAGATAAAAAGTTTAATTTTCTTTAAAACATGTGAAAAAAGTTTAATGTGGTATTTATTTTGGTTCATGAGGATAAATGGAAATATTATTCACACTCCTTTCTCATTTTTTTTAGTTTTCATTGGTGCTGCGATGACAACTTTTTTGGGTGGTTGCCTCATTTTGGACTGACTGCTTTATTTTACTCCTTTGGATAATACCTATGTAGTGATATGTTTTCTTTCTCAATTCCACAAAGATTCCAAGTGACTTTATTTGCTATGATTTCATATTTATATTTTATACTCTGTGGCTAGCTTTTCTTATACATACATAGGTTCACCCACATTTTCAGTTGTTGCACATTAGTAAAGTGCATGTTTTTCACTATCATTGCTAATATTAGTTGAATAAACCTATCAAACACTGTTGTCATGAACTATTAAACAAGTTTTTCAACATGATATACATACATATTACTTTATACAATTAAACAATTTATTTGTTCTATTTGAAGAAAACATTTTATGCATCTTTACACTATCAAGCATTTTATTTCATTTGCTCCTTAGGAACACAATGCCAAAGAGATCACTTCCATCCAGCCATCCTCATCCCAGGGGTCAGTTCAGAGAAACTGATGCAGCCTGAAGATATATTCACTGCTTTCAGTGAAATGTTGGAAGAAGAGGACTCTGACAGGGATCTTTTTTTCAGTGACTTTGAGGGTAGTAGCTCGGAGAAAGATGACCCTACTGAAGGTATTTGTGAAGTCCTTGCAGGACCCACCCCTTACACCGCTTTCCCCTACCCCTTGGGCTCCCAGACAATGGACAAGCAATAAACCCTACTTTCTCAAAATTCCCTTCTCTTCAACTCTGGACATCTCAAAGCTCCCAAAACTCTCTTCTTCCCTCCCTTTGGATTATTTCCAACTGCTTCTGACTGACAAGACCATAGGTCACCCAAACTAACTGCTAGGCAGAGTTGATCATGCTGAGCAATGTGTGCCCTGAGGCAAGAACTTGATAGATAGATTTCAATAAAGGAGAATTTTACCACTTTCCAAGATTTATTTTTCATGCTGGAATCATCAAATTTGTCCATATTTTAGATTATTCAAAACCTCATCTTTCATACCATTTGCATTGTTCCAGGAGAGACATGTCGCATGATCGGTTCATGGCAATTCTTTGAGCCCTTCATTTCAACGAGAACCTAGGTGCTTTTGACACCTCCTTTGATATGCAGGGGATACAAAATTAGGCCCCTTATACACACATTCAATGAGACTGTGGACAAAGAAGTACCCTCCTCACTTGACTCGAGTTTGGATGAGCCTGTGGCTCCATGGAGAGGTAGGCTGGGATTTCATCTCTATATGGTGGGAGAGAGCCACAGGTACGGAATAAAGTACATACATAGTATCTGTTAATGGAAGCAAAGGGTTTGGCACTGCAGGTCTTCAATCTTCTGACTCAGAAATGTTTGGAAAAGGGATTTCCGAGGAGGTGGTAAAAATTTGATGGAAAACCATTTTGATCATGGCCACTCTATTTATATGGACAACTATTGTAATAGTGTAGCTATCTTTCTGAGTCCGAAGACTTCCATGACCGGGAAACTGCAGCAAGAGACAATGGTATTCCTTCTCTGATACTTTCCCAGAAATTAAAGAAAGGTGTGGTTAGGATGAAATAAGTATCCTAAGGTGGAAGAATAAGAAGGATGTACTAATGATCAATGCTGAATTCAGTGCACAAATGATTGATGCCATAAATAGAGGAGGTTGTATGTCTAAAAACCCACAGGCGGTTGAAAAAAACAAATATAAATGAGTGGCTTCAATGATTGGATCAAATGATATCTTATTATTCCATTGAGAGGAAATATATCAAATGGCATAAAAGAATTGAGCCTCCATCTTCTGACCTTACTGAACAGCTTCTTTTTATTTATGGAAAACTAGCTGACCCGGCGAACTACGTACCGCCTAACATTCAAAGAACTTATAGTTTAGTTGCACCATTTATAAATAAAGAGCGGCTGTATCGTTTTAATCATATTTGATTTATTATAAATTAAATGAGAAAATATTGATGAAATAAAAATTATACATATTCAGTTGTTGGCTATTTGTGTTACTAACCGTAAAAAAATGTTTTTAGGTCTAAGTCCGTAGCGTAAACTTGGCTCGTTCACGGGGCAGGTTAACGCAACGCTGGACCGACGCTCAAAATAGTGTAAGAAAAGCCCCTATGAAGCAGCATTCATATCAAATGACTTTAGGCGTGCCAGTTATAGTATCTCTGTTTGGAAAAAATGCACTGCGTAAACGTGCTGCATGCGGTGTGTCCTACACATTCGGGTTTAATGTCTTGCGTCAAGCGCCTTCTGATAAACAACAGTTTTTGTTTTGTTATCAGGCGCAAGATAAAGCGAATGAAGCTAAATAAAAATAGCAAAGCAAAGCAGGGATGCAGCGAGGGGGGTTTTTGGGGGTTAAACCCCCCCCCAAAAGCTCAGAGAATCTTTTTATAAAACATTTGGTTATTAATATAATGGGGACGGATGAGTCACAAAATATTTAACCATTCACACAGCCGCAAAACCTACCATTTTGAACCTTTTATCCTAAAAAATGTCTGGGGAGGGCCCCCACACCTCTCGCTTACCTTGGCGAGTTTTCTATACCCTACAGACCCGCCAATATTAGCTGCGCCTATCCTTAATTCCTAGCTGCGCCCTTGAAGCGAAGGAAGAAATACAGCGGATGGTTTACCGACTCGTAAACATACCACATATTATTTACCATGAGAAAATCATGGGTTTTCACTGACACATGAGAACAAACATCACAAAAACTGAAAGACTGACCATGCGATTTGTTAATCGTTATCACGAATGCACCACGAATTGGAAATTGAATACGTTTAAGCTCAAAAGGACATATAAGTTGGGATCATGGAATCCTCGGATTGAGAACTTCCTCATCTTTGAATTTTCCTTTTAGTATAGTGGCGTGAATCACTTTCATTATCAGTTTTTTAAATAACCAAACATGTTCCGTTGGATAGTTTTGGTTGGTTTAGGTTTCGAAAGATCATGAACACAGAGCCTACCTTTAGCTGTAATTCGTGCCGTGGTAAGCCAGGTGAGTCCAAGGACTTTAAATATTCAGATAGATAGTTGGTGACTTCGTCTTCGTTTATTACAAAGTTAAAAGATTTGAATTCATGCAGAGTACACGGACATTACTGATAATCAACAATTGCTTGGAGATTTGTTTACACACACGGTAGTTATGTGTTTGTTGACAACTCAATTTGAGCTGAGCGTACCTCTAATTCAATTATTTTAATACTATTTTAATATTACTTTAATATTTTTAACATTTTTGAACATTTAAATTTTTTTAATATTGTTAAAAAGATCAGTCAATACATTAGTAAAAACGAAAAAAAAATCTTATTTTTTTGACCGTCTTAACAATCAACTCCTAAAAACATATCTCTAAGATAAAGTTGAATTTTTTTTGTGAACTTTTCCTATTTTTTAATGCCCTATATGCTATCCGGGGCTGAGACGAATCCAAAGAGCCTAATATCATTGAAATCGGTGCAGCCGTTCTCGAGTTATAAGTGTTCTAACTAACACGATTTTCGTCTTTCTTTTATATATATAGATGTCTGGAAGTTTCCTCTCATAAACTTTTGGCTTGATATTATAGAATCTCTTTTGGTAATATCTGACTTCTTTGGAGAGACTACCATCATCCCAGCCCAACTCATCCAAAACCAAAGGGTTATCTGACTACTTACCCTGGCTATGTGAAAAAGATGTAGGACAGAAAAGATGAAAGCAGAAGCGGTGTAGAGAGCATGTACTTCAAAAAGAATGCCCTCAAGGATATGTCCTACCAGTACCCTCCCTGACTGGACGAGCCTGGTTTGTGCTGTCAGGGCTGTTAACTTACAGTGCTAAAAATTATTACAACCCAAAACGATGATTTTTTGTTTAAAATGAACTGATTTCTTTTTAATAATAGAAGTTCATTGTAGGTATGAATACAAATACTCAATGAAAAAACCTATTATAAATATAATATTTTCATTCTTTTCACATTTTATTAAAATTACTATTTGTTTATCAAAATTTTCCTTTATATTTAATAACCTACATCACTCAAAAATCCATTCCAGAAGAAATCATATCCCTCAAGTGCATTATCCATAATTGGGAACAACACTTATACGCTTGATATCAGAAATGCCCATAGTATTTACTTTAGTGCAATAAAACTTATAAAGTAGCATCAATTACTATAATTTCCTGGGCCAACAAATTAATTTTGGCTGTATCATGGTTAATGATATTGCTAAGATTTTTTTCACAATATTATAAGGCTTGAGTGGGTTTTCTCTACAGTTGTGACCAAAAGAAAAAATGCAGAAATAAATATGTAAACAAAGGGTATGCACCACACAAATTTGACATGATAATTGCATCATTTTAATTTCAAATAGATAGAAAAGCAGGAATTATTAAAAAAGAACTACATATAACCAGGTCCCAGTGTAAAATCTCATGATATTGCATGGTTGTCATAAAACATAAAAGTACTAAAATGTTAACCAAAATTTCAGTCACAGAGATAGCCTTGAAATATGGTGAGCATGAAATGTGTTTATTGGATTTAAAAGGCTGTATACTGGACAACAAGGTAGAGGTTTGTTACATTCATATTAAGAGACATGGGTCTTTCTATAGTAAACTTTATTCCATTCATATTCCTACACACAGAACAGCAGTTTTACATGATATAACATGATTGGTTGCAAAATAATAATGCACCTCCAGTCACTGACTTGCTTCTTCATGGGTGAAAAGCAGTATACAGAATAATATCTTTCTGAACAATCAAGCCTAGAAAGGAAATTCATTTTAGAGGGAAGATCCGATAGAAAAGGGCCAGAGATATGACTGTCTTGCATGCGCTTCTACAGAACTTGCAGAGCAGCATTATCTCCATAGTTCAGTTTATCTCCCTTTTATTTTGCTCCTCCTTATATTTATAGCATAGATTTCACAAGTTGCCTTCTACAAAATAGCAAAAAATAAAAAGTGGAAGTTTTTTGGAGAAAAATTCAAACATGGTCAAAAAGTTGGAGCTAAACAAAACATTCAAGTAAACTTCCTTATGTATTGACTTTTGTACCCCATATTTTCCAACATGAGAAAGCTCCTGGCTACAAAATCGAAAGATTTTCATGCTCAAAATTTTCAAAGATTTCAATAAAATGAATAAAATAATTGAGAAACACTCTACCATAAATTGGAGGAGCAAAATAAAACAGAATAATGAAATTTTGTCAAAAAATCACTGACAAATGATTTTCCTTTTACATTACTTATACATATTTATAATGGAGTGCTTGGGCATTTTATTTTTCATGCCAAGTGGTTGGCACTGCATAACCACAATCCTACTGTGTATAACGCAGAGCAAACAACAACAATTTGACAACAATCTTTCTCAAAACTAAGATTAAGAAATGGTGAAGGTGTAAATATTTGTCTAACCAATGCATTGTGATTTAAAACAGCAAATGTAGAAAAATAGAAAAGTCCAAATGTTGGTTTGGTTGGCTTCCATATTTCCAGTAAGTGGTCTTCATTTCATTTTTGAGTAAATTTTTTGATAAAATCTTTGACCGAACAAAATTTTACACAGTGGAATGTCAATAGACTATCTGCTTAGGGATCAATTTTCCCAAATATTAATGGGGGCATAGGAATTTTGCCTCATTCTTTTTTACTTTTAGCAAGTGCCATGATAGAGATTTCAAGATAACCATCTAAAGACCGCTTATTTTTGTCATTAAACTCATTGCGTAAGAGCTGTGAAAATCAAAATTCAGAAGGTAACTGGGTAATGTATTACGTACATGGGAAGACTGATGAGGTGAGAAAAAATATGGCTTGGGTGGAAACTTGCTCACAATTTCACAGCAGTTACACAGCAAAAAACTATGATCAGTTAATACACCAAGTACACAATTCAACAAGAAACACATGAAGATTGTTTTTGCAATTAGTCACAATCATTCTCTTCATTCACACTGAAAGTAATTTGAGTGAGAAACATGAATAGGAAAAACATGCCTTAATGTCATGCCTCGTCACTGATTCTTTAAAGGCTTTTCATTGCCATCACAGGAACTGTACTGGACTACCTGACAATATTGGCATAGTAACAAAGAGCTAACACAAACTTAAAACAAGGGAGATGACAACTGAGCTAGTGGCTCCAGCTCAATTCATAAGGAATTTATTCTTTTGGAGACTCAAGAAAAACTTGAAGTACACCACCCATATATTTTATATTAACTCATAGGGGATTCCAACAAACATCAAAAGTGGCAGGGATAATTTAAGTAATTACGGCCAGCTTCAATGTGATGAACATAAAAGAGAAACTGCTGAACTCCGATTTCAAGCCAGTTTTTAACAGAAATAATACTTTCAATTTGTCTGCAAAATATATGTAACATACTGTTTTAACGAAATGTATGTGGTGATTTGTATTGTATATGATTGTTGCATTGAACATAATTATTGAGTTCCATATAAAACTGATAAATAGGTCGTTTCTATTATATATGGTGAAAGAATATTATGATCATCCAAAAGAAGACATTTGTCACCAATGAGCAAAAGCGATATTTTCACAAATCTTATTTTGTACACAGGTACACAATTTTGTACATACTTTACAAAGCAAACTATTTGCAAAAATTTTTCTCTTCCTTTTTTTCTAAATAGAAAAAGGAAACCTTTAAATGCCCAAATTTCCATTACCTCAATTTTCGTCAGTCAAGATTTTATCACAATTCCTTTGTATCATCTCTCTTAGTTCCAATGAAAATCAAAACGCTTCATAATCACAGACACAACTCATAAAAAAACAGTGAAGATGCAATAAAAATTAACCTCCCCATCAATAGCTTCATAAAGACGGATGATCCATTGAATTTTTGGATATGCGAGGAGAACTCAATCAGTTTCAGATGTCAATTCCACCAGTCACCATTTAGTCTCAGTTAAAAACTGAATGTAAATCATTCATTCATTTTTACTCACTCACACACACATCATCCGCACAAGTGGAAAAGATCATCTTTAAGTATATGCATCATTGATTCTGTTAGGCAAATTATTTCCCTCTTTCATGAGAACAGTATACAGTTAAAATATAATGTGGTCACAACTCTTTTATTTTACTCTTTAAGTACTACTAATACTCCTTTCAAGTCATCAAATATATTCCTATACTTGCCGTTTATATTTATACATATTTTGAGCTGCAGCACTTGCTCAGTGTCTCAATAGTACTTGCAGAGCATTTGCCATTTGCATCAGTAGTCCATTAATGGCAACTTGACAAACCACCTCAATCCATCCCTTCCAATTTCGTCTAATCTCACCCTTCAAATAGGTACACCCAAAATTGGGTGGAGGGGATCGAATTAGAGGAGGCTGGATTGCAATGGCATAAATAGTAGTTAATATATTCTAATAATAAATTGACAAAACACAGAAAAACATCCCCTCACAGTCATTGATTACAAAACATTTGAATAGATATATATATATTTTTTTGAATATACAGCTTTTAAATTAAGGCAACTCTCTCCCATTTTTTTCACAATATAAACCTTTACCTTATACCAAATATCGCACTATGTCCCTCTTAACACTTATCCACTATATCGACTAGATTTCATATTAATAATTTAATGAAAAAAAACAATAAGTGATAGGGATAAATCAAATTGACGTACTACAGTATTAAGTGGACCAGTTCATAGCACAGGGTTGCCATTACATCCTGCTGTACTGCCCTACATAATTCTTTACAATCAGGTTTCATTACCAATGCTGGACCCATAATGCATTTATGTTCTTTGGCATGGCTGTAAAGGTTTGACATCACTAGGAAACTGAGAAGACATAAGAAAATGTGAGCTGCCATAAAAAAATTAGGTGTTACTTTCTGAACTAGGAATTTGGAGATAAAAATATCCTTTATCGATATAGAAAATAAATTTAGCAGGATGTAATTTCCAAACAAAGTGCAAATATGCAAGAGGAGTCCATTTAATGAAATGCAACACCTGAAGGAAAATGGACATTTAAATTCAATGAGGCTGTATATAGAATATTTGTGACTGAATCAAGAAATTACGTAACATCTTATTGCAATATGCTCATCATAATCCAGTAATTTCAAATATATTAGGTACTGTACTGCTATGAACAATTGATTTATGAGACAAGGCCTGATTCCATGAAGTATTTAGAAAAGAGGAGGCTGTAATTAGCCTAACATCAATGATGAGTAATACAACAATCTGTTTGTTAGCCTTCTGAGATAGTGCCATAGCAGATTCAGACTATATCATAAACTTAAACCAATGAATAACTATTGTCTTCAGAGGAAGGCATCTGAGCTTTGATATGCACACTTATCTGAATAATTTAAGAACTTTTTTCTTAAAAAAACAACAGCAACATCTCTGAGCACAGAACCTATAAAATTCAACATCTCTACAGTTTGTTCACTGTAAATTATTTCTTAACTGTATTTGAGGTGTTCAGTGGTTAGAAAAACAATCATTCTGTGATATCCTGTATGCAGAAAACAAGTATGATAATAGAATATATATTGAGGGTGTATTGATTGAGACTGAGTGACGGTAAACGACCCACTAACAGAAGCACTTCTTGGTAATCCATTCACATGTCCAATCCCAACACCTAACAAACTGTAAATGCATCCAGCTTTTGTGCTACATAGTATAGCAAGCATGCAGCTATTTATGTGTAAGTGATACTTAATGCAGTTATCCATAGAGTGGAAATACCAGGGAAATTTGATGAGCCTGTAAACTATACATTGTTAAATAGTATGTACTAATCTTGCCACTAGAGATGCCTGTACAACTAATGCAGATTTTTGAATTTCATTGGACTAACTTATCGGGTCCAACCAAACAAGTGTTGATTGTGGTCATCTGATCATTCATGAAGTGTCATTATCATATTTGCGTGTCGTCTTCCATCGGAACAGGCACAGAAAGGAATACCCTTTATTATTAACCAAAAATCAGTTTAATATAGAAATTCTTAATAACCATGTAAAAGCAAGTAGATATGTGAAGGGCTTTCGACAGTAATTTAGGTCTGCTAAATCATTCCCATCACGTAAATACCAAAGCTTGATTGAAATGGCTGTAGCATGTATTTTTCAACTAAAAATTCATATTAAAATTTCATTTCATCATAAGTTATCATCAAATAAAATTCTCTTAAAAAGGAAAACCTAATAATGATTGCTTTACTTGAGCTGTCTCAAAAGTTGGTCTATTTACTAACTAAAATTCTGGTGTATCGATTAAAGAAATTATAAATTGCAAACCCATTTCCAACTCAATAAGCCCAATTTTCATTAAAAGTACACAGTTCTTTACAATCAGACATACTTTGCTTCCAGTTTTCAGCAGAATTTATATTGATTAGAATTGAACAGTTTTCAGGCCGATAATTTCAAATAGAACTGTATAAGAAAACCCTTTCATCTGAGAACCAGGGCCATGCCATATTTCATTATGCCAGGAAACGAACATAAACACAATTTAATTTTCACTGCTGGATATTAATAATTTTTGACGATGAATGGGCTTGGTTTTTAACAAGAGGAAAATTTTAGAGGACCTGAAAACAGACAGCAATACCAGATCTCAAATGCTAATTTTTGTACCACCATTTAGTGCATTTAGTTTCAACCTTGCATGGTGATGCAAGGTGTAGGTATGCATAAGGCATGCTGCTGACAACTCCTGAATGTTCCATGAAGGTCACATTATTGTGATAAATCTCGATTGCTCCCCTGCAAACTAACATTGATTCCAAAAAAATTAAAGAACACTTTCAAAAATTAAACAACATACCCATCTAGGAATTCATTTTCAAAATAAATATTCAAAAGGAACTGTAGTCGATTGCTGGTTCACCCCATTGTTTATCTGCTCACTTTGAGACAATCAATGCAGTTGTAAGTGAAATGACAATCACAGCCTTTAGGGGTCCCTTGAGGCATTGCTTGCAGACTACCTTCATATCCATCAGATAGAATGTCAAGTGGTAGTGACTGACCCGGAGCCACAAATTGAAAATCATTGCAGTGACATTGATCTTCAGCATCAACACACCCTGTCTGGATACCTCAGTGAACCTCCATGATGGTCACTTCTCAAACCTCAACTAATGATGATGACTTGCCAATAGATCATTCTACTTTCCAAAACCATTAAACAACTGCAGCACCTACATACCATCTCCAAGACCATCAAATGGACATCTCTTGACTTAATACATATCAGAGAATTCTTATTTAAGAGGAGGAACAACAATCATTTGTATAAAAAGACTCAATCATGGAGAATCCCAAACAAAACAATAATAAAAAATCAACAAACTATTACAGAGGGACTATATCTTAAAACTCCTTTAATTGGTAGGTAAGCGATGCCAGTCAAAATACTTTGATGAACAAGACGTATACAAGCAATCCCTGCCTTCCCTTCCTCTTCCACAAGAGCAAACACTTCTGGATGTGAGGTCAACTGTCCTTCCTCAACTTATCTCCTTGTGAATGAAATCTCTCTCTAATAGAGAGTGCGTCCATACTGCGTGTTGTCCTTCCTATCACTTTATCAAGTGGGAAACATAATTTTTTAATGGGTAAGGGGCCTCACTAGGCATTAGCATGGGAGTTTGGGGGTAGGGGGTGGGAGGGAGAGCAGTTCCAAACAGGAGACACGAACTCCTCTGCGACACTTATATCGCACCGACACACTCTGCTAACTTAACCCATCCCAATCGGCTCATTGGCCGCCCCTTTCAAAGAGTCACTTAAATCCAAACCATTCCATGACCTCCGGGCGCAGTTTGCCAAGGTCCATAGCCACTTCTGCGGCTGCCTCCTGCCACGGAGGCCCCCTTCCCTAGTTGTTCTGACCCCCTTGCCCCTGCTGAGCCGCGGCGGCGGCGGCGGCCGCGGCCGCCACTGCTGCCGCGGGCGACGCGGAGGACAGGTGGTGGTGGTGGGCACCCAGCGAAAAACCTCCGCTGTTCCCTCCGTGGTGCGCCTGATGGGCGTGGTGCGCGTGGTGGTGGTGCAAACGCAAGGCCTGCTCCAGCCGCTGCTCCTGCAGTCTCAGCGCCTCCCCCAGCTGCTCTGCCGCGGCTTGCGCCACTGAGGAGGGAGAGCTACCCCCGCCCGCTCCTCCGCCGCCACCGTGACCGCCCCCGTTGTTCATGCGCGACTCCGCTGCCGCTTGGCTGACGGCCAGCCTGAGGGCCGCCTCCGCCTGGGACCGTAAGAGGGCCTCGGCTTGCATCCGCATGGCTGCTGCCTCCGAAGCCCCCGTGCCTGGGGGCGAAGAGTCCATCCGGAGCGCCGCTTCTCCGCCTCCCATTCGCATGGAGAGGGGGGAGCAGACTCCTCCCCCACCGCCTCCGTGGTCCCCTCCGTGGTGCCCGCCGTGGTGGTTGTGGTGCGCGTGGTGCGGGAGGCCGTTGGTGCCGCCCCCGCCAGTCTCGGACGGCGTCATCTTGAGGTCCGTGGGGGACGGGTTGTTGTTGTTGTTGTGTGGGTTGGATGGCGAGAGGGAGGCGGCGTGCGCGGCGGCGGCTGCGGCGGCCGAGGAGGCAGGGGATGGGGCGGGGGACGGAGCCCCCGAGGACGTGCCCCCGCTGCCTCCGGCCGGCGTGCTCGACGCGCTAGACGACGCCTGCTGCGCCGCCGCGGCGGCTGCGGCGGCCGCTGCCACCAATAGGTTCTCCCGCTCGCGGCGTTCCGCCGCGGCCCTGCTCAGCACGTACTGCGCCGCGAACTGATGCTTAGGGTCCATGCGCATGTGCTCCATGTGGTTGAGGAGACCTAATGTTGAGGGGAGAAAGAAATAAATATAACGTGCATCCCCAATGTTCACGCTGAGAATTTTTTTTTACTCTGACAAAGAGGTCACTGTGAATCACACAAGTTGTTAAAGCAATGACGTATATAAGAAGTTATGGTGCGTTACTTTATCTGAATTATATACACACCACATGCATGAGGTCATCTCAGGCTCGCCATCAGGTAAGGAAATCAAACGCAGCAAAACAAGTTTTGAGTAAAATTCACGCATATTATTCGCCAGGGAAATATTAAATCATACATGTCACGCCTCATGTTTAAGAGTTAATATCAGGACAGAAAAGAATCTCCCATGGGCGTATTTTTTCATTAAAACATTAATTTATTACAAGATTTGACGTGCAAGACTTTACGATGTCTTTGGATTAGTTTCCTTTAACTACATGTAACCCTTTCCTTTCCTTTAACCATATAATTTAATGCACTGTTGCGGAAAAGATTTCCTAATGAGCAGACTTCTCCGTTCAATATAATACCCAATAGTAAATGTTTTTGCGATGAAACGGAAAATATACTTTTACTTTAACTCATTACATCAACGTTGGGTACCGCTGACGAGCATTGAAGTCTCCTATAATTTTTAAGTTTTAGTCATCTCCATAACCTCAAGGCTGTCAGTATGACATGCTAACAGATATACCTCTTTAGTAAATTTAACAAAAAATTATATAAACAAGAAAGCTATACAAATTGTATCACATTTTATAGATTTATATTTTTTATATTCATACTGTTCTCCAGTAGTACTCAAACTTTCGGCTGACCCGAGGCAGGAAGTTCCAAGCCGCTCATTGTAAACATTTCGTTTGCTACTGATTTCCAAAAAAGCCAATGCTACCCTTTTATAGGCATAATAACAAATTGTAATTTTTAAAACAATGGAATAAGCTGATATTATATGATACAAAAAACCATATACGTAGTTTATTTTGCCATAGTAGAATATTTTCGTTTCTAGATGTCGGAAGGAGTGTATTTAAAATCAATTAATCTGATTTAATTTAATAATGCAAGTTATAAATAAGTAGATGAACGAAATATTAGAAAAAAATATTTTTTGCAGGGAATACTGGGTAAAGAAGGTGAGTTGATGGAATGAGAATGATGGATATGATGCTAGAAAAAAGGTATTGCGGCACAATCGACAGCGATCCAATTCAATAAGATTTCCTTATCAAGGATGATTGATGAGAGAACGCTATTACAAACTATGATTAAATAAAATAAGCATTAAAAGTCACCAATTACTTGAGCCTGATTTATAAAAGCCATTATTTCAACAATCATTTGCGAACACCATGCATGCCATTGCTTACGGCAAGACGCCCAAAGAGAGAGAGAGAGAGAGAGAGAGAACAAATTGCTGGAGAAGGAGGTTGACGAGAAAGGCCGCTGGTCCTTCCTCTTCGCCGGTTTGGCCACTCACCGGATTCGTGCGTGAAGACTGCTTGGCACACGCTGCAAGGCCACATGCGCAGCGAGGACGAGAGCTGGGCCGTCTCCGGGTGACAGGCCAAGTGTTTCCTCAGCGACCCCTCGTTCACGTAATGCTTCCCGCACACCGGACACGGATGGTTGGCGGTTCGCCTCTTCGCGGCGAGGTACGAACCCGGGTCCGTCAGCCCACCACCCAGCCCACCGAGACCGCCCCCGAGGCCGCCCAGGCTCCCGGCTAGGCCGCCTCCGCCCAAGCCCCCACCGAGGCCTCCGCCCAGGCCTCCACCGAGGCCTCCGCCGCCTCCACCCATACCACCTCCAAGTCCGCCCCCAAGCCCGCTCCCTAACCCGCTACCCAAACCCCCGCTCCCCGCACTGCCGCTAACACCGCCGCCTCCACCCCCAACGTTCCCGCTCCCAGTTCCCGACCCTGGGGTGTTACCTCCACCCCCGCTGCCCCCGTTACCCAAGCCCCCGCTGCCCAGGCCACCAAGACCGCCACCCGCTCCGCCCCCGACGGGACCGTTGCCGATCCCGCCCCCGACGCCTCCACCGCTACCGCCTCCGTTGGCCCCAACTCCGCCTCCACCACTGCTTCCTCCGCCTCCACCACCTCCACCGCCTCCTCCTCCACCACCTCCACCGCCTCCACCACCACCTCCGCCGGTTCCTCCCACGTTGCCGACTCCGAAGGACGAGGGGGCGGCGAGCGAGAGAGCCCCCGAGGCGGCGGCTGCAGCCGCGGCAGCCGCAGCGGCGAGTGACGCTGGCGATGAGGACGCGTGCGCGGCGGGAACAGCAGGGAAGAAGGTGCAGAGGGCAAGGTCAACGCGTGGATTCTTCCATTGGGGCTCTATTTGCCCATGTGTTTGGGGGAAATCAGAGGGGGCGTGGTGGGATACTTTGCTCGCAGGGCACACCCAAGTCCTCCGGGCAGGATGGAAGGGTTTTGGAGGGGGGGGGGGGGTGAAAAGTAGGGCATCCATACCTTGCAAAAGATTGCCCAAACAATGGCTTTCGGAAAACACGATGCCCAAGAGTCTGCTTTGATCCAATCGCTTTTGTGATGCAGACCATTACATTACACCACTACTAGTAAGCTATTTACGTTTAGTTATACAGCTAAACGGAAAGACGGGCGCAAGAAACTTCTACAAATATCTCATACATTGCGAAGACATTTTCTCAAGTAATTGATAATATTATTTCATTTATTTTTATTAAAAATACAATATTATGTATTTTAATTTAACCTTTTGGTGTTATGTTTGGTGTTTTGGTGTTATCTTTTTCGCTTTGTAAAATGAGAAATAAGCTATTATAATTCACAAAAATTATGCATGTTTTTTTCGCGCGGGGGTGCATTCCCATTGCACTCTGTACAAATATTTTTAAAATTCAATTTTCCATTTAAACTTAAACACAATTAATTAAAATTTGAAATACAGTTTACAAATACCAATTTAAATACCAAGCAGATTAAGACATGGCTATTCTCACACGAGTACGGAAGACTAGCTCCTTAATAATACATGGCTGCCATACTTTTTTGGGAGGGACTAACTTGAAATGTTTATTGAGGTACTATTCTTCACAAAAATGCCAGAAAGAATGCTATAGGAATGCACTACAACTTTTAACTCAGGAATATAGAGTTGTAATAAAAAGTTCACATATTTTATCTTCCTTCCATGTTTTAAAAGCTTTAAAATATGTTATATAATATAGGAAACCTTGATAAAACTAAGTAATAAAAACTATCACATCATAAATGTTATACACCAAAATATTCTAAACGAATAAGTTCAATAAAGCAATTTACGGTCTCAGCGGAGATAGAGACTATATATTGGTACGTGTTGAATACCAATTGCACTTTTTATGAGGTAGCTGAGTCCCATGCTTGAAATATGCAAGGCTGCCCCAACATATTGATAGAATAGTTATGACTCTGCATCAGACATTGCATGAGGTTTTACGGATATTGCTCTTGGCAAGAGTGCAGGAAAACCAGCTATGAAATATTTGCACCGAATAAGGTTTTATTGTTTGCAAAGATATGACACGAATGCTAAGCAGTAGACAGTAATGCTAAGACGAGATAGTAATCGGACGGCGGGCATACAGCCACCTCTTCATAGATCTTATCTAACTGTGACGAGAAAATATAGAACCGCAATCCGAGTGTCCAACGGGGAAGCTAATACTTCAACTCTCAAGTAAGATCTATACGTCAGAGGATATCTATTTGCTCCGTGGCAGCCAGTGTTTATCGAGTTGCACACCTCCAGATTATCGAGCAATTTATCTGAATGAATCAGCAAAATATTGCATTGATAGGGTCTGGCAACCTAAGGAATGTGTGGTAAGGTATGAAATTGAATATCTAGGGCAATGTGGTAAGAATATTTGGGTGACAACAGTCTTTACTCAGATTTAAGGATTCTTGGTAATTATGAAAACAACGGAAAGACGGGCGAAATAAGCTTCTACAATTTTCTCATATATTTCGAAGACATTTTCTCATGTCTATTGATAATACTATTTCATTAATTTATATCATAAAATACTATATTATTTATCTTTATTAAACATTTTGGTGTTGTCTTTTTCGCTGGGTAAATTTTAGTAATAATCCTTCATATCAGAAAATATCTGTTCCTAAAACGGGAGATACTGAGATTACACTGCAAAGAAAATTCGATTCAAACATCCCTAGATGGTCACTTACTTTGATAATACTGCATTTTATCTTTATACATTCTGTTTATCTACATCATTTGCATCCGACATTCGTTCACCAAAGTAGCCTATCCTAAAATGATCATGTAACATTGGAAAATGACACTCTAATGGGAATCAAAAGGTGGAGTCCCTCGCCGACCTGTGATTCCGAAGTACTCAAAGATCTTTACTTAATGGTATTCGGTGGGATTGTACCACATGGTCAGTAACTCAACGTTTGTCTGCTCTTTGACGAATTCTTCTTTTTTCAGACTCCGATTCAGAGAGTCATACAGTGTAAGAGTGATTAAAGAAAACTCTAAGTTGCCCGGGGATATCGTCGAATGTCGTACAACCAAAAGAGGGAGAGAGGCATGGAAGGAGTATTAAAGGGTGAAGGGAATAGCAAAGGAAGGACTGGGATAATGCCCGAAAAACTCAGAAAATAGAAATAAAATGAACCACTTCCCCTAATCAAAATTTTTAAATTTTTTGCTTGGTTTTCATTCGATCAAATGTAGGATTTATCAACCTATTTTAATGATTGATGCTGAGTTCAGTGGAAAATGGTCACATCAATGACAGCAAGGCGTGATAAGGCAACGAAAATATTTTGGCTCACTTATATTTACATATTATTTATATACCAATAAGTCACTTTATTTCTTTCAGAACCACTATTGAAATAAAGTTATGGGATTGATTCAGTTTTCTTTGTAGCCACCATATGTAGAAACAGAATTAACTCGGTAAGATCCACACAAAATTTACGGAAGCATATTTCACGTGAAGAGTCATCGAATTTTCGTGGTTTATTTTTATAAATTTAATTTAGTAATATCTTCTCACTTCTCGGAGGTCGGTCGGTATTTTTTAAAACAAATAATTAATTGCAATGCATTTTAGGGTGCAATTTGGTATTTATCAATACCATCATCAGGGGTCCAGAATTATTTTTCCTTCTCTAAACTTCTATCTAATTTTCCTCCCCACGTTCAATAGATGGAAATACAGGAATATTTACCCTGATGAAAATTTATCCAGCGACTGTATTAAGGTGAGGTAAAAAGTTCTGAAGCCCTGACAATAATTTCAATAAAAACCAATTCGTTGCCTAAAAGATGTAATGATTGAATGCTAATTATAAAAATACCGCCCAAACTCCGAGAAGTAAATTCATATTACTAAATTAAAATGCATTATTCTAATTGAGAAGTTTAAATTTATTTAAATGCCAGTGATCATGAAAGAAAACACATAATATCTTAAATTTATTGTCGAAGTTACGCGGTTATTTCTGTTTCTGATATTGATAGCCAGAGGCGGATCTAATTGGGGGGGGAGGTAAGGGAGCTATAGCCCCTCTTGGATATCCAATTTACACTAGATAGAATGGAAATTTTGCTGGGAGGTTACCCTATACTTAGCCCCCCTCCTTGTCCCTATCCTGGATCCGCCACTGTTGATGGTGACACATTCTTAGGAAAATAACGTCTAAATATGGAAGTAAATGGCTGCTTATCCAAAGGGATGTAAAGCTTAAGATGCGAGAGGGGAGAGGAGGGTTGGTGGTGTGAAGAGGACGTCAACTTACTGATGGATCCGGCCGTGGAGCAGGGTGGTCCGACAGGGTCCTTGTGGGCGTGCTTCATGTGCTCCATCAGCGCCTCACCGCCCAGGAACATCTTGTGGCAGAGTGGGCAGGAAGTTGCGTTCGGGCCGCCGATGAGGGCGGCATGTTGCTGGAAGACAGGAAGACGGAGCTGAATCTCCTGTGGGGGGTCGGGGGGGGGGATAGGTTTGATGGGATGAGGGGTTTTCGGGGGCGGAGGGGAGGGGTGGGTGGAGGGTCAGGGTTTATTGGGGAACGGGGGAAGTGGAGGGTTATAGGATGTTCGGGGGGTCGCGAGAGAACCAAAGGGGTTGGGATGTGTCCCCGCGGCCCATTGTTGAGGTTTCAAGGGTTTCAGCACCCATCAGCGTACCGACAGATCGGCACAGGTAGGTTTGGATGCATATTTATAGGAGTAGGGAAAGGTTTCATTTTTTTTAGGGGGTAATTTTTGGTACGGTTCAGTTGTTCGGGATAGGTGTTTTGTTTTTGGACATTTATGGGAGCAGGAAAAGGTTTTATTTTTTTGAAGGGGAATTTGCGATTCGGTTTATTGTTTGAGGATGCGTTGTGTTTGTGGATTTTTGTGATTTGTTAAGGCGTTTCATTATTATAAGGTTTAAGTGGTTATTTGTTTTGTTGTTGTGGATATTAAGTGCGTTTTAGGAAGCCGAGGTTTTTTTTTCAAAGACACGAAAAAGGGTTCGAAGGTAATTGTTGGTATACAATCGTTTTTAATGTTGCAAGGTTTGTGTTTTTTGGTGATTATTGTGGGTTGTGTCAGGTGAGGGTTGAGTGGGTATATTTTTAGGGGTATATCAGGGTAGAGGTGAGCGGGTAGGGGAGGGGGAGAAAGAAGAGTGTAAGCCCTTGCTACTCTTCAACCCGATTTTTATTCCATCCACATTCAAAACAAAAAGAGACACGCCATTTAAAACCAACGCGTAGCATGCAAGAGCCTTGGATGATTCTTTTTGTCAATTGAATTTTTTTCCTCAAAACCCTACTTTGACATCACTTAACGACGTTTTGGCTTGCATGTTCTTGGCCTCCGCATCCCTTCAGGCGTAAACTTCGGGAAGGCGTGGCCATTCCCTTTGGCTAGAGGAGAAGGAAAAGGGTATTTGACAGGAATATTCTCGAGTACCGCCCGTCTCCCCCCTCCCTCGGACCTCTAGCGAAAGGGTCTGCAGCCCTTTTGACGATTGTGATGTTTGGTACAGACCGAGCAAAGTCCGGGGCTCAATGTTTGAGGCCGTTTCAAGGAAGTGATTCAGAAAAATTTTCATTGATCACCCAAGCATGAGAGAAAGCCTAAATAGTTTGCCAGCCACAGATAGAGAGAAAGAAAGACAAGCATCAAGTGTCAGTATGTGAGAGCGTTTCGCTTCATATAGCTTTTTTTGAGGGATTTCTGGGGGCGAGTAGAACCGTTACTATTACATGTGGTTTGCGTTTCATTTTTATGGTAATGTAAAAATTTGGGTAGAGTGGATGGAATTCTCCGCGTCAAGTTTCCATCGCTACAAGTGTTGCAAAAGAACAATATGAGAAAAGACGAGGATAAAAACATTGTGAGCTAGTCCACGTCGCAGCTAGGAACCCCTCATTAGACACCATGCATCTATGTCTAAAGTAGCATGCAAATTAGCATATAAATGGTCAAAATTATGAACCAATAAAACTTGGCTCGAAAGATTACAATTAATAATTGCAATTCACGTTACTTACGTACGTTGAGAAATTTTCTATGGTTAAAGTTAGTAAAGGAAAAATTGTACATCCCTGGGGAATACATTTAATACATCCACCCGACATTTATTCAAATATCATCCGCCAATGAATTACATTTAATTATCACATAAAATTACAGCATTCAAATCTATTATATCAAGCTATTAGCCAATCCAACATGCGCATCCAATGCTATGTAAATCAACAACATTAGCAAAAAATTAAACCATGCATTAAGGTAGAAAGTTATGTCATATTAATTCATCTTTCAGCACACAAATGACGTTGAGCTATTCATGAGCTATGACGGTTCATTTGTTAGTAATACCGAGATAACATACCCATAGTATTTAAAATTAGGTCGCATGATTTTAACATTTTCCACACTTGCAGCGAATAAAAGATTCTGAAGGAATCGTAATCTGATGATTTCTTAACGAATCCCACAAAATAATCAATTTTCTCAAAGTTACATAGTAGCATAAGTGCACAATTTAGGAGCCAGAAACTGAATCACCATTGAGGTTTTAGTGAATAACCACCAATCATTTGTGTTGGATAAAAAATTTTCCGACTTAGGATTATTTTTGTGCAAATGAGAATTATAATTATCGCGAGAGGTTAACCATGACGTATTTTTCGCTTGTCAAATATTCACGGCATATTCGACTAATATATTACATATTAATCATGATCATCATATAGATGATTTTGATGAATAAGATAATGCTGCTGTAACTACTTATCGATTACAGTTTAAATAGCAACGAATTACAAATCCAGTAGTACGTAAAATTCTAATGTAATCCATTTTTAAAACTTACACAATTCTTTAGATTTCTATCAGAGTTTTAAAATGCGACTCATTTCTAAATCCATTAAATCTGCGTTATAACCGTTCATATTTGAGGCATCAATTATGATTAACATTTAAATTATGAACTAAGTTTACATAATGTGCATTCCAAGTCACTTGAAAAAATTTTAACCAAGCAAAATAACTGTGAGTACAGACAGAATAACTGGCATGAAGACATAGGTACCACCACCATCTCTACTTCAACAGAAGCACAAGGCCAAAAAATTCAAGAATTTAAGGAGGAAATAGCATTTGAGATGATAATTTAGGATGAAGCAATTGAATTTATCAAGTGAGATAGAATGAAGGCGTCACCGATTTTAGCAAAAGCTGAATTCATAAGCATAGTTAATTGACTGAAACCATTCTTATGTTACTTTTCCATTGTTTCCAAAGTATTTTCAAAAGTGGATGCTAAAGACATTTCTCAGAAAGTTGGAAGGACATTGAGTCCTTTGCTCAGCTTAAAATCTTGGTATGCATTACTATGTCTCATGATTTAGTCGTAATTGCGGGAAAATTTATTTCAAGTAGGCATAGTGACTAAAACGTAAAATTTAACTAGCCCGTCATTAAATACAATCTCGTAGCTGCAGTTTTGTAGCAGGAGCAGTATTTCAAGGGATATCATTTCCTCCTCATTGATTTAAAACAAAAAAATAAGGCATTTCCGTTCAAAGAAAACTGATAATAAACTTACATCTATAGAATAATAAAGCTAAAGGAAAGGAGAGGTAAGGATAATTGTAGGGATAGGTAAGGATTTCGAGCATCGCACCATCCTAGATCATAGTCTTTCTCAATATCCCTGTGCTGATCAGGACGCTCATGCAGCGCAAACTACTGCCGTATGATGTAAAAGTCGTTGTAAAGTACGACTTTAACTATGCTATTTGCTGAGGATATTTTGAAGCGAAGTAAATCACACTTGGTGATCGACGGAAGAGGCAAAAAGTATTGAATGAGTATGAGTAGGAATGATTTTAATGTCCGTTTGCGATCAAGACGTTTGGATATCCGAAGCGAAAGAGGGTAATTCATCAGTCCAGAGAGAAACCTGTTTAATTGTCGAGAATCATCGCAGCACCGGAGAAAATTATTTATTACCCCTTTAAAAGGGTGCAACTTCTGGACTTCCCTTCTCGTTTCTTCTCGAGAGATAGTCCGCCCCAAGTCCACACTTCCCAGAAATTCCGCTTTTCAATCAATTATTCAACGGAGGTGTTCGGGAGTAATACGAAGGGGATAAATAAAGAGGGGAGTGGGAGTGGCAGAGACATCTGACGGGTTTTAGAAGAATTTCAAGAAATGAAACGGCGAGGACGCCGAAATAAATTTTGGACTTGGAAGCTGAGCCCAGTAAAATACTAGCGCGCTATATGTAAAGAATATTTAAAAAAATCAAATGCATTTGGAATGTAGTATAATTTTTCAGTTTTATTAAAAAACGACTTGATTCTAGAGTGAAAATTGAATTATTTTTGGGGTTCATCCACAGTTAATCAGTGGTAGATTCCAAATTATCCACACTCTAAAATAGTCTGACGTGGATGAATTGATGAATTTTAAGTGAAGAGAAATGATTCGAATGAAATTGAAATAAATATGGGCACATAGTTTGAGAATCAGAATTAACAATATCAAGGGCCTAGAAGAGGTACGGATTTGTCCAAAATTTCAATAAACTCGCGATAAGTATTACGCCAAAAATACAAATTTAAAGACATGCCCAGTAATTCACTCCTTACTATCCGTCGTAAATTGAAAATTTGCTGAAACCCACTCGTGAAGTTCGCGGCGGCATTAAACCATTAGTATGTACAACATTGCTCTCTTGAAGTTAGCGAAATTCTGGGAAAGGTTTTTGGCGATTGGACGGGAGCGGTGAGTGACGCCAATAACTCTGCACCCCCTTTTCACGAATTAGGAACTTACTGTTAATATATTTCTCATAAGATATGCTATGAGTCGAAACATAGCCTCCCTTTTCATAAAATGCTATAAAACTTGGGTACTCCTCCGTTGGAAACACAGACTCGAAGAAACGGATCAAAGAACGGAAAACTAATTGTCTCTTAATTTTCCGAGTAGCATTTAATTCAATAATGAAAATAATTGTAAACCAAGCCACTGTATTTCATTCTGGCTTTGATAACCTCATTCGAAGAAGGAAAAAAAATTGACGATAGAGCCGCTACGGATCCCGGCCAACTGCGCTCGGCGAAAAAAGAAACAATTCGCGGCGATAAGGCGCAGGACCGCTCTCATTTTTATTTTTCCGGGTGGAGCGAAAGGAAAAAAACGCCGGGGCACGGCGCATGGACGGCGGGGAGGCCTGTCGGGTGATGGGGGAAGGGGAGGGGAAAGAATGGGGTTTGGAAGGGTGTTGGGGTTGGGGGAAGAGGGAAGAGGCAAGGATGGGTGGGATGGGGGTGCGAAGCGAGAGGGGAGAATGGGAGGGTGTGGGCGTGGATTTTTTCGGTTGGCGGACATGCGGGAGGAGTATGGAGGGTGGCGGTAGAGGAGGAGGCGGATCCCTGGGCAGCGGCGGGGCGGAAAAATAAGGGTCGAAAAGGGAGTGGGTGCGTTTTGAGGGGGTGGAAGCGAGGAATAAAAAAATCGTCGGGGATAGGCGGAGGGTGCCGGAAGGGGCGGGGCGGAGGGGAAAGGAGGGGGGGGGACGAGGAGTTGGCGTTTTTTTGAGGAAAAATTTTGGAGGTGGCTCTGACGCAGGGATCCCCATATTGCATTTCTTAATATCTCGCGACGCGGGTCTCACTTCTGACTGTGCAGGTGGGTTGTCAATGTGATGTTTTAAAGCTTCGTTCAATGGAAGTGCTCTCGCTTTCGTAAAACAAGGTGTTTAATTATAAATCCCATTGCAGGAGCAAAGAAATTTCCTTACATGGAGTTTTGATGTAGTCAATATTCATCTCTCAGATCATTTCCATTAATTCCCTACTTTGACAACGAAACTTGCATCAAACATGATTTCAGTATTCTTGCCTCAGAGGAATCCTACTAAATGTTCAAAATTAGCAGTTAAAAATGGAAATTATTTACACGGGTAGAAAGTTCTGTTACAAGGAAAACGCTCTTTTGCATCATTTTTATTTTTGATTCTTTTTGATTGAAGTTTGAAATGGCAAAAATTGGCAACCTTGAGAGCAGAAAAACCGACTTCGAGTCATTTTGTATTTTTATTCTTAACCCTATTTAAAAAGAGGGCGCGAGGGTTATTATTTTGAATAACATTAGAGATTAGTTTATATCATCACGATTAAGACACCGCGAAGGCAGTAAGTGTGGCCCTATAAGGCGGATCAGTTTCTCCAATTTACGGAAAATCTGGAAAAAGTCTAACAACTCCTAAATATAGGTGGGGATCCTCCGGCTCTATGAGCACTCATTATTCCCATCATCTGTTCGTCGAGTGCGCACACGAAAAAGATTTGCCCTCCACCAGCCTCGGGCGAGAAGATATCGGAAAAAAATAAATAACACATAAAGAACCCACCTGCAGGCATATCCACTCCTCATTCCTCCCTTTCGCCCGATGAACACTAACTCACGTCCAAAACCATAAGGCCTGGGGGTGGAAAGGCCTCCCCTTGCTCGGCCGAGGCACTTAGCGCTGACTTATTTATATGCTCCGAAGGAATCGCGGGATTATGAGACAGGCATGTTGGGGGGGGGGGGGGGATGATTTGGGGAAGGAGAGTTGGCCGAAGAGAAGATAAATAAATGGGAAGAAGGCTGTTGGAGAAGAAGGGCGGAAGGTAGAAAACTCTTTCTCCCTTCTCTGTTTCATGAAATGCAAGAAATAGCGCGTGAGTCGTGACGAGTCCAAGTTACGAGGGCCATGAGGTTTCAACCAGGGTTACACGCACTCTTAAGGAGCCCTTCTGGAATGATTTTATGGGGATGATTTCAAACAGTATCATTCACGCCGACACGCGAATAATATAGAAAAAAGCCTTATTATCCTTTACCCAAAGTTTTTGGAGATTCTGTTTATTGACCCATATCAAACGTCTCGAGTTTACGGTGGCGAAATTTCGATGTCCATAATCCATTCATAGAAAAGTAGGTGAAATATTTTATATGTCACTTGACGCTCCTGTTCAATCGCCCTCCACGCTTCAGAAGGAGATTCCCTTTTCTCGCTTACGATCAAATATTTAATTACGAATGGGCGATGAATTTGGTGAATAATTATTGACTTTTTTTCAGGGTAATTAAACCATTGAAAATCTAGGGAAGAATATTCATTTGTCGAAATCAGCAGATTTAAAGTTACCCGAACATCCTAATGTAAGAAAGGATAAAAATAATAGGCTTTCATCCGTCCTGATTCAGTCGTAGTGAAACAAATAGTAAACATGTGCCAATTTTACTTATTTTTGGGAATACAAGCCTTAAAAATAACCACACACCTACATAGTAGGCAGATGGCAGTAGGACGCCAAGATAGCCTTTAATGTAAGAATTTTATGTCGGTAAAACTAGGGGCGAAACTATATTCATGTCCTGGGCCAGGAAGGCAAATAAGGCGGGAATATAACCCTTGACTTACGAATAGAAGGCAAGCGAGGACTTAAAGTATCAACCACGGATGTCGGCAAATATACGTGGGAATACAAGCAGGGTGAACGTGCCCGAAAACTCATGTGAGCAGAGGTAATTCTTTCTTAATTTTATTTTCAAAATAAAATCGTCAATTCAGAAGAGCGCTTTAGTAATGTATTTGGGAGCCACAAACACTTTGTGGGCTACGAATGAGAGCTTGCATACATTTCTCGAAGTTTGGAAACTGAAGGGAACTTAAACGATATCCAAACCCTTCCGACCCTCCCTGTATGAACTGCCCACCGACCCCTTACGCACCAGCAAGGGCTGTATGCGTGGGGATGGCGAAACGCACACTTCTCCACAGTGGTGACGGAGACCAGCCCCTAATTTACACCCACCCAGAAACACCGCACAACACGCCGCAGAGCCCCCCAGTCTGCGAAGAACCCTCGGGGAAGACTTGGCCACCCTCAAAGGGTAGACGGTCCATCGATCCTGCGTCTTGGCGGCGGCTGCAGCTGTGCTCCCTCCCCCGAACGGGATATTATCGGGATTAAGGGGAAGATGGGGAGGGGACCGACCGTTTATAATAATAAAAAAAGAGGTATCCCCTATTGAGAAAACCCTTGAGATGCGTTGGGGAGTGTTCCCAGATTTTCGCGAACGGTGAGCAATTTGTTCCATCCTCACAGTCTCCCCATGCGTATACCGCCTTCTTGCCCATTCCTTATTTTTTTGGAGCTTGAGTTATCGCCTCGGTAATTGGGCTATCATTTTTACGACGCTGGAGCTATCAGAAGATTTTAAAACAAACGATGCTGGAAATATTTCACACCATAACCCTCCACAGAAGATGCCTGAACAATTTTTCAACTCACCACAGATTGGAAAGAAGTGAAGGGAAAGAAAAATGCACTACTTATGGCTAGTAGTGAATTCATGCGATTACCTTTCATGAATGGAAAATATTTAATTGCCTTATGACGAGTACATTTTTCGCCTATCGATCAAGATATACATAGTTCACCGGAGCGTATGGATAAGGATGAGCTAACTGTAGACATTTACCCTCGCAGGAAAACGCTTCGTGCAATGTATACGCAATTATTTCAGTATTTGGAAGCTTTTTCAAGCTACAGGGAAGCCAAGGTTTACAATTTAAACCACAAGACGAGCATATTGATATTATAATTTTACTTAATAGGGGGTGACGCGCTTAAGGGGTGAATAAGACATGGAAGATAATGGTAATGAGACGGGAGGTATCTTCTGTTGGGAGAAATTAGATCTCCCACGAGAAATTCGAATGAAAATGTAAGAGATACATTTCTTGCGATCTGTACTCTTCGCTGAGGAATCGTGACCGACCCGGATCAAAAAATCATTTTATAAGAGAAAAATCAAGTTTTTTTCCCCGCGAGACCCGAGCGTGCGGTAGGTATACCTAACAATCGAGGACTTCGCACTACATTTTACACTTCGCCATTCGTCACAAAAGGCACTCCTCCTGTTTGCAAACGGTGAGAGCCTTCTTCTCTCCGAGCAGAAAAGGGGCTGCGGAGTTCGATGCCGTAAGTACTTATTGGATGACACTCGAAAACACGCTGGCTTGATGCTCTTTTTTTTTTTTGGAAGGGAATATGGGATGGAGGGATGAGCGGAGAGGGGATCAAGAAGAGGGAAGGGTGGGCAGTACTCTTCCTTCGAGAGCTTCCGGGCTTGCCTCGAAGGGGAGATGGGGGAATCGAGAGGATCAGGAAGGACAAGATTGACCCCATCCACCCCTCCAGCCCCCGGATTTTCTGGGGGTTGAGGGGGCGAACCCACCCATACACCTTGAATGCAGTAGATGGCGCTATCCAGCGCTCAACCATAGGTGGTCGGCGAAGCCAACATGAATTACGTGCTGGGCAGAGAAAAGAATGGCGGCGATCAAATCCTTGAATGCGCTTAGCTTCGCTTAATTATGTTTGGATATCGGAAACCTAAAAACACGTGGTCTGCGACGGGACCACAAATAATTGCGTGGCAATAAAATGGTGTCCACCACTTTTACGAAATTACACTCTAGGTTTTTTTTCAAGGTTTTCCGAATGGTTCAATATACTTTTGCATTGAATATATCTTACCGCCTCGATAATTGCCTCGCACAACTTGATTACATTGGCTTTTGAATGAGGAATGAAGTCTTCTTCTTAATTTTTTTTCTGGACACGTTTCGCCGATTTGTGATATCAATAGTCTTGAGCGTGCTACACCGAGCACAGGAATCAATGAATGAATATTTGCTATTAAATTTCAATCTACCAATCTCCTCGTTTTCACTAATATGGTGCTATGAGTGTAATGAAATTATACCTACTAGAACACTTCCTTGGTGGGAAAAATCTAACAATTCTGCGCACGCTGTCAACAAACCTGAATCAAAAGTCGGTTGGGAAGGGACAGATAGCTAGTATAAAGGGCAGAGTGTGAGGGAGTGATTATCAACTAATCTAATCAAGGAGACTGTAACATAGGATATCCGCGTGATTTGAAATGCACTCATTAATCATTCCGTATTACATTATTTCCTATCGAGTTTTGTGCTCAGAACAGTATTGTTACAATTAATACTCTGATATAGAACTATTGCTGTTTGGTATTTGGAGGCGAATGAAAGCCGCCTTAAAGAAAGGCGGCAAGCGGACCACAGATTAACACCCCACCCGACGGACGGTGTGCTGCAGTCTAAGCGCACTTCAGGAAGCATTGAATCCGGGATCTAAAAAAAACCACCACTACCGGGATGTGAACCCCGACCCATACGGTTCGTCGAGGTGGTGCCCACACTTATGGCCACCACACCAACCCTATTCCTTTCTTTGAACAAGCAATCGTGAAATTAATGTGGACGGCAGGAAGTTTCCGATTTAGTGGTGGAAGTTCCCGAATTTCTCCCTGTCCGATGGCATACCCCGATTTAAAGAAATTCTCCGTTGATAGACACCATGAATGAGGTGATTCATGTCTCCCGTTTCGTCTTTGAGATCTGCCACCCAGCACAATAATCCATTTCAGCTTCAGTTTCACGTCACAACACTCCGTCCACTCGCATTCAAGGAGTACGCATGGACCCGAGTGGATTGTGAAAGGAGGAGGAAGTGGGTGGGAGGGGATGGAGGGAGGGGAAGGGTGTCCAAGGTGTGGGATGGGGGAACGGGCCTTACCTTGGAGGTGTGCGTGCGGAGGGACGACTCGGTGGCGAATCCTTTTCCACAGATATTGCAGTGGAAGGGTCGGTTCTTGGCACGCTCCACCTGCGCGTCGTGGTTGCGCAGATGCTGCTGCAGGTTGGACAGCTGGATGAAGGCCCTGCCGCACTCGGGCAGGTGGCATTTGTAGGGCCGCTCCCCTGCTCGCGGGTCCAGGTCGGAGGTCAAAGGGTGTAGGGAAGGTCAATGGGTGCGGCGGGGGTGGACGGACGGAGAGGGAAGAGAGAGAAGAGAGAAAACAAGAGATCAGTAAAAATGGTCCGGGACACACATGAAGTGCTCCGCGGCAGATCCTGCCGCAGCATCCTGTGGTGGATCTGGACGGCGCGGCGCCTTGGTAGCGGCAGAATTAAATCCCCTCTATAACGACACCAGTAGAATTGCTATAGATGCCATTGGCGTATCCAGAGAGGGGCTAGGGAGGACTACTGCCCCCCACTTGCACATCCAATTTACGCTAGATAAAATGGGAAATTTTTTCCGAACCTCACCACTACTAGGATGTTAACCTCAAAGCCCCCATCAAGTCCCCCCCTTGTCCCTATCCTGGATCTGGAGCTGATAGGTGCGACAGTTCTCGCATCTTGTGCATAACCTCTATGATTTACACACGGCAATTACTGACAAAAAGTGTTTGCCCTTCACCATGATAACTTTGTAGCCTAACATTTGTAACCTATGGCAGTTTTCGCTACTAATACGATAATTTATTTTTTAACATCTGCAGCTCTCACCCTCTCAACCGATATCCACAGGAAGGCGAAATAAAAATATACCTCAAAATCTCCACCGTTAATCTTATATGTGCACATTGCTTGAATATCCTGAGTTGATATCTGTACGGAATCGTGCAAATCACATATTCCAAAAGAATAGAATTAGGGTATCGGCTACAGGAAGACCTTTTCATTGGTCACTGCATTAAATGTCCAGATGATCTAATCCGATACCCGAACTATAATTAATAACTTGAAAATACGACAGTCGAGTTGTCATCCTCCCCTCTCTTTCACCGTCATATTTCATGAAAATACGGGTCAAATAATCAAATAAAATTAGTTAAAAATTTTTTTCTGACACTGCTAGGATTGTCAAATGGACCCTTGAACGGTTAGCCACGCGGTAGCGTGAGATATCTCACTACTTTTATCGTTTCCAATACATAAATTGAATCACTGCTATCTAAAAATCCGTCCAGTATCCTACAAATATTGGACCTCACTCCCACCAAGGAAGTTCGAATTGATGGGTGATCGATGGCCACTGTCCCTTGGACGCACTCGAGACGATAGGGTGGACTCCGAGGGAGCTAGGGATGAAAGTGAATAGCGAGGAGGGTGTAGGGAACGCATCCCCATCCCTCTCAACGCTCACCTTGGCCCCGAATGACGGGGAAGACATCTCTCGGCCGGAAGGGGAGGCGATCGAGGAATAAAACAGGGCGACGGGCAGGGCGACAGGGGCCGGGAGGGAGCGCTGCGTTTTCCGGGTGGACGCGAGGGGGCGGACTCACAAATTGGACCGAATCAAGCGAGGGGGCTCAACAGGACCCGTATGAAATTCCAGACGGAGAAGGATTTCTTTGAATTGAGACATTAGCCCACCCAGAACGCGCAATGGAACAAGCGTTCCCGAAAACAACGTCTCTTGGGAGGGAGGGAAAAAAGACATTATGTATTCCACGGAATATTTCAGGCATGGTCCGACTCCCTTTTCTCAAAGAGGGGAAGAACATATGCTTTCGTAAAAGTATATTAACATACATTCACGATGACTTAAGAAAAATCTGGACGTAGCACAAGAGATTAGGCGTAGCCAAGGAGGATGACTCAAGTGAAAAAGTCTTTCTGTCCATCCTCTAGCTGATCTTCTTACGGAACATATTATTTACGGCTTTACTCGTTTATTCCGTTAAAAAATGCTAAACATAAATTATATATTTTTGCTACAACTGATGCAAGTGTTTTATTTTATTGAATCAGACTAGCACTTTACCAAAAAAAGTTTGATTGCCACCTGTTCCCATATTTCGGTGATTTCCTGCAAGACAATGACAGGAACTGTATTAAACTCTAATTATTGTGGAAAATTGGCAGGCTGTTTCATTAAAAAATTACAAAATTTAACGAACACTAGTGTATCATTGCAAAGGTCGTTTTTCTTACGTTAGAACAAGGTCGTACCCAGGATCAAAACTAGGGGGAGGGAAGGCCATGGTTGCTCAAGTTGTAACATTTAAGCATGAAAAAGGCAAACGAAACCAACAATTTAAGAAAACTATGACAGCGCTTCATTGTTTTTTTTTTTAATTATTTGCTTTAAAAAGTTATTTTAGTCACATGTCTTACACTTATATCATTTTTCGTGGGTTTAAAGAAAATTTGTTGAAAACTTTCGTTTCGATCTATTCCTGATTTTCCTCAAAGAATTTTACGACTTTGCCTCTCAAGAAGAACGCAAACAAAGTGCCCCTCGCTGGGTACTACGCCCATGCGTTAGAACTAATTCCATTTGCGTGACTAAACAGTTTCAGGAGGGAAAACATGCAAAAAAAAGTTGGCTAAATATAAAAAAATGGGATAACAGATGCTACTCTGCCATGGATCGCAAAAAAGGTTCACCTTCTCCCCAATAGCCGATAAGGAGGAAGGCGAAATAAAAAAGGGCTTGGACTAAGAAAATTCGCCAAATTAAGGCTGGAAAGAAAACAAGATTGCCAACTTAAGCGAAGACTATCATGGGGTTTAAATTACAGGAAGCGAGATAGGGTTGAGACGAAACGGGAAAAAACCTTGAACTTGATAAGAAGGATAACGTGGAAAAGGATGAGGGAGGAGGGCCGAAGACCAGCGGGCGGATAAAGAAGAAGCCGGGTAGTGGACGGTGGAGATATTACCGATAAAAGAACGGGATTCCCTCCGATCCACGAAGAGCCTATTTACATCTTAAAGATGCTCTATTTATTTCACGAAACTTTTCGATTGGTTGTGCTACCTATTTTTGGGAGTCGTAATAGATTCTCTAACTTGTATGTATTGTAAATCAGATCTCCAGAATCTTAAATATAAAAAAATGTTTATTAATAATTAATATTTTTTAAAAGTTAAATATACTTTTAGTAAGAGTGACTGAAAAAATTCAAGAAAAATTCTAATGCATAGGTAGTGCAACTGTATAGCGAAAATTCCACAGAGAGAAAATCATTCGAACCCGGATCTTCCAATTCTCCGGTCGAGTGCTATAGCCAGTTAAGCTAACGAGGCGTCTTCTCGGGCTGTGGAAATTTGTGGACCTGAGCGAGCGAGCGAAAGAGCCTGAACGAGTACATTTCACAATAGTGAGACAAATGGAAAAAAATGCAAAAAGGTAAAACTTTTGAAAACACTAAATAAAACCATATAATATTAAGTCGGTTCATCTGTATTTCTTTAGAATACAAGGACATCAGGATTTGTTGAGGAGAGAGTTCGCTGGACAATAAAGAATGAAAGGTGAGAATCGATTTAATACGAAGGAACACGTAAGATCTTACTGGGGACTGGGGAACAAGGAAGATCGCCTCACACTGAAGGAGAAAGGGAATAGAAAAAACGAGAGCGCAGTACGAGAGATTGCCGCAGGATGGTTCTGAGTAGGAAGACCAACTTAGACTGGGCGGGAAGGGGGAAGAGAGAATTGAATGAGAAAAAAAGAGAAAATCGCATGATAATAAACGAGTGGTCCTTTTCAAAAGGAGGGATGAGCGGCCACGCGCCCCGGACGCATATATATATAAAAAAAAAGAAATGAAAGAAGCGAGAGGAGGTAGTGGAATGGGACGGATGGACCTCACAAACCGGTCCCTCATACCACCCTCCTCGGTAAAAAAAACCTCACACCACTCCCGCATGCTTATCCCACAGCTCCTCACACCCCAGTCTCCCTTTTCGGGAGCGTCCGCCCTAGCATGGGTGTGGCGGGCAGTGGTGTGGGGCACCCCTACCTTATAATACATCCCTCTCTCATTTGAATAAATTACCCCTTCGGCCATCTGCGGCTCCCCCACCCCCTCCGTAGCCAGCCTTACATATCCCTCCTTGTGTGCCCGCACATATACACGAGCGGGCAAGGCAGCGTCCGTCTCCCCATACTCCTCCGGAAAAGGGAATGGCCAGTTGCACGATGTTAGTGAGGGGGGTTAGTTTTAAAAGAGGGAGGAAAACTCTTATATGGACGGTGGAAGATAAGGGAGTCGGAAAAAGAGGACGGAGTGGAGGAGGATGAAAGGTGTTTGGGGAGAGGAGACACACACACACACTGCCTCGTCTCTTATGTCTTCCTCTTACCCCTTTCCTTATCTTTTCCCCTCCAACTCCCCCCTCCCCTCTCACTCCTGGTCCTCACTCTATTGTCCACGTGTCCCGTGCGGTCCTTCGCCACACACAGCATCTCTGCGAGGAATCTAACGGTGCCCCCCTGCGTGGCTGGCCGGAGATAAATGCTCTCGAATTTCTTTCGGGTATATAATACATTTTTCGCGTAAGGGGAAGCAAGGGGAGAGGAAAAAATCTGAAGGTAATGTATTCTTCATTCTACCGCTCTGGGTTTCATCAACATTTCTTGTATTTTTTTGCCTTTCGATTGCAGTTTTTACGATGGATAGCCTCGGTATTCTTCGCACGAATTCGAAAAACTGGTACTGATACATTTCTCGTTAGGGGAAGGCAGGAGAGAAGAAAACATGTAAAGGCAATGTTTTCTTCATTCTACCATTCTGGATTTCATCAACATACCTTGTATTTTCTTACCTTTCGATAGCTGCTTTTACCTTGAATAGCCTAGGCGATCTTTTCACGAAATCGAAAAATAATCAGATGCGTGTAATTATGGAAAATGTCTTTACTTAAATTAAATGATTCGATGATTAGGATGCATGAGAAATAAGAGCACACATGAACCATCGTAATTTTGCACACTTTAATCAATCTTACACTGACCTTGGATCCAAGGGATAAACGTTATTTTCAAGGCGAATATCTGTTGAAACCTAGGTTGGTTTAAGTTTTATTATAGGGTGGAAAATTACAAAACTGTGTGTGCTCTTCTACCTCCATGATGAAAAATTCAACCAAAAACCCTTATGTCTAATGTTTAAAAGAAATAAGAATTCAGTCAAGGTCTTCTGTATTTTTTTACAAATGATGTAATGAAGCAACGACTCAAAACGAACCCATTTCAACTATCTGAGAGATACTTTTTCTTCTCGGTCAGTGCCACCGAAAGAGTCTCGTGAGCTAAAATATCGTTATCAACAGAGTCTCTTTTTTCGGAACGAGCTGTTAAACCTTGGCATAAAACATGGGTCCTACTCTACCTGGCTATTAACTGTATAAAGTGATTAGGATGATTTAGTGGCTACGGCTTGGGTTCGGACGAGAGGAGAAAGGAAGGAGTGGAAGGTATATATGGGGAGGGATGGAGGGGAGGAATAGGGGTTCTCAGCACTTCGAAAGCGAGAGTGAGGATTACGAAGAGAGTGGGCACACACTAACATACACTCTCTCTATTAAGGGCGATCTCCCTTTCCGACGGACATCTGCCGCCGCTGGCCGGCCGACTTATCAGGTCACGGTGGCGGATGATGTGGGCGGAACTCCGTGCCGGCCGCTAGTCACAATGGGCGGGCTGCGAGTGATGTAAATTGGGCGACTCAGCCCGTCCCCCTTCGTACGCTTCGACGTAGAGGGGCGCTCTCTTAGCGGCCACTCCCTCCTTCGTTTTGGAGTGAGCCGGGGAGAACATGACCGTAAAAAAGTTCATAAATGAAGAGGAGTTGTGAGTGGGGGGTGGAGGAAGAGTTTGACTCCGAAATGTTTACGGGCGCCCGAATAAAAAAAACACGGCGGAACGAAGAATGGGAATCACCATTAAACTCCTTTCGACGACCATTTAATAAACCCGTTTAAGGGTGTAAAGGCAATGTGAAAACAAGGCTGTCGCACCAGGAGTCACAAAAAAAGAACATTGCCCTAATAATACTTGTCAGCTCTGAGAAGTTAACGAAAGCATTAAACTAATGAAGAAGGGCGTGACTAAATAGGTAGATGTAATTCCTGGCTTGAAACATGTGTGCATTTATGTGTGCGAATCCCTGATTAATATAATTAATACTATGAAGTTCTATGTGAAAGAGTTGTTACTAGGTGGGAGGGTAAAATTAAGGTAGTTGTCTCAGTGAACGCAAAAAATTACGTCGTATTTATAATTCTATTAATTTGAGAAACGCCAAGCCTCGATTCGTACACCTGTGGCTTAATCCGGAGTGAGCACATCCCTCATATATCCAAACTAATTTTCGAGTTGAGTTGATGTGTGAGAGAAATTTATGAAACCGCCAAGCTAATTAAAGGAATGAAAAAAAGATAGAAAGGCAACACTCTCCCAGTAACGTGTACCCGTACATCAATGTGCGTCAATGTGATCTTTGGGCCAAGATCAGCCGAAGATTAAAACAGCAGAAAAGGTTCGTATTTTTTACGTAAGAGGTGTCGCAACCACATTTTCCCTATTTTCTTGTCTTGTCAAAGGTTGAGTTTGAAGAAGAAAAGATGGAAAATATACATGGATGGCATTCTGTCGCCTTCATGTAAATGCTGGGACAGTTATCTCAGTTTATATTCCTCATGAGTTAAAATGAATCATCCAACACAATTACGTGACAGAAAAGAACATTATAGAATTCCAAGTTCGTTACTTGAGCTCCGCATAAGCCTACCTCGCCGTGGTATTATTGCGTAAGGCATTGTCTCAAGTAACAGCCTCTTAGCATATTTCCTCATTTGTTTACGGAAATACGACAGGCTTGATGGCGATGAGGAAATGACGAGTCACGCTCTGGGCAAAATGCCACACGAGCTGAATGGCATATTTCACATGGGTTTTGACTGGAGGGAGATATTGAGAAGAGAGAAGGATATGAGGAGGAGGGTTTGAAAATAAACAGAACCATAATTAGCATCTTCGTGTCATTTCTCACCGAAAATGGCAAATTTCATTATTTTATTGAGTATTTTATTTAACAAATATTTAAAATGGGACATCCAATATCTTCCTTGAATAATATTTCGTGCATGTTTAGTTTAGATAATCCAGAATTGCTAAGACAAAAACAGAATTAACTAAATCACGAACCGCATGAAAGTTAAATGTTTCTAAACTAATTTTTTTCTATGTATTCCGTACAAAACATTTTGTCGTTTTTCGCATGTTTGAAAGATTCGATCAACAAACAAGTGTAGCAATCAAACTTATATCAATGCCTCATCCAGGGACTTCTCCATCAAATCGACAAGGTACAAATATAATGTGCGAAAACAGTGAATTTCCCGAACAATACAAACTATCTGCTAATTATTACACATTTTTCAAGATTCAATGATTTCGTTAACTTCTCAGAAAACCTCCGGCTAAGAAATTATTCTCAAATGAAGCAGGGAACAAAATAATGAATAAACTACATGTGTTCAGAAATACTGTACAATAAGAGGCATACATTTTAGAAAGAAACTTCTCTACATCATACTGAGAAAATATAGCATAGGGAAGTGAATGAATCCAGAGCATATTAAAAATGTAGCATTAGCGATACTCCACTTAACGAAAAGAAATAGCGTGTTCATATAATTTCCGTGAGGAAATCGTCCCAAGAAAGGTAAAAAAATTATATAAATTTAAACCTACTTCTCTTACGCAAGGCAGAATAAAATTCACCACGGTGGGGCATTTTCTAAATGATTTATAAAAAAATGAAGCATAAAATCGCTTAAGGAGTTCTCACAGATAACACCCTCTTGCCGCTTGCTGCGTTTAATCTTACCATCTGGAGAAATACAAAAGCTTCGGGCAGGACAAGGAGCGAGGAGATGAGGGAAAAAAAATCCAACAGCTCGGCGGTGGTAATAAAGAAAAACATTTTTATCGGAGTCATCATAATTTTCCGACTGATAAAAGAGTAAAATACACATCGCGGAAATGAATTTTGGCGCCCGCTGGCATTAAAACGGTGGAGTACAGAAATAAAAAAGACGCGGAGAGGCGAGAAAACACCGTAGAAAGGAGAAAAAAAGAACACAAACGAATGACGTGTAGGAAAACAGCGAAAGAAACAAAAGAAATTCACTCAGCGGAGGCCCTACTTTTTTCTCATTTCTTCCCCATATCTTACCCACCTCCGCCTCTCCCTCGGCCATTACTTTCGGCTGGAACCGCAAGGTTTGAGGGCTTGAGAGGAGGGAAAGAAGAGGAGGAGGTGGGGAAAAAATCTCGTGTGGCAAGAAGATGTGGCTTAGATGTTACCGTACGCCTTGGAGGGGGAGGAGGAGAAGCTTCGGGGATGGAGTGAAGAGGGGGGTGGGGAGAGGGCTTCTGGAAGACCGCGGTGATAAGGTAGAGAGGGAGTGAGGGGGTTGGTTTGGGTTGTTTCTTTCTCGGCGGGTGGGAAGGGCATTAGAAGGGATGAGTCGGAAATGAGAGTGGTAGCTGGTAGATGAGGCGGCAGGTGGGGGAGGAGGAGGCAAGGTTTTTGGGAGGGGGGCGGGCGAGGTATTTTTGGGGGACACCGCGTTCCACGGACCATTTGTCAGCGTCACGCACCCCTTAAGGGGTTCCTGCCCCCCCCCCCCCCCCTTCTGGGCGTCCGCCGGACCCACCCACGCCACCACCAACCCACACTCCATTTACTGATAAAAAAAATGAAACATTTTTTCCACCCCCGCAATTCCATAACCCTTTTTTTCCTCCACGAAAGAAAGAAGGGCAAAAGTACGCATGAAAAAACACGCGATTGAGTTACAAAGCCATGAAGAATGTGGAAGGGTAAAATATTTAGAGATGTGGGCTACATGATCATATTTTAAATACTAATTTCATTTTAGGCCAAATTCAGATAATTTACTTTTCTTCTTTCAACCTAGGTACGTACGGGAGGAAGGGCTGAAGGTGTATAGTGCGCAATTGCGCGGTCTCAAGGGAGTCCTATAACTATATTTGTGAAGTTATGAATATAGAAATTGTGGGAGAGAGGTCAGGTGAGAGAATTATATTAGAAACTTCCTAATTAACAACTTCGAAAATGTCCACTGTAATTTTATTAGTCCAACCAAGGTTTCAGCAGCCTAGTGCTATTTTAAGGGGTGATATCAAGTTCAATTATGTGACTAAATTACCACAGAAAACTCGAAACTAAAGTACGCATTAAAGAAAATTTTCATTCCTTGAATAGCGTTTTAGAAAAGCTGATTTCAATGCAGGGGAATTCGAAAAATTAAGCAATATAGATGAACCGTAGCCGTATTGTTGTGGCATATTTAAGAAAAAAATAATAGAATTGACCAGGAATTAGTGGAATGATTGTTTGAATTTCAATCGATTCTGAGACAATTCAAGAGTTTGGCAAAGAAATATATTCTTTACGCCACCAACGGTATTCCATGGGAACAATAAAATCGCCTTATTGGCTACATTTGGCCTTAGAATCCAAGAAGCGTAAGGAAAACAAGAATCATATTTAACTCTGTTTGTAGCATCTACTCAAAATCGTATTCGATTCCATTTTTGAATGCGGTGATATCCTTTACGCTGCACGAACTTAGGAACGTTGATTTCGGTTTGAGTTTCAGTTCTTAGATTAACAGCCTTAGAAGTAACAATTGGCTCCAGCATTTTTGTCGGAAACTCAAGGGTAGGTGAACAAGGAAAGACGTGCTCCCCCAACGGCCGTGGAAAGAAAATGAATTGGATGAGGATCGGGGAAGGGTAGCTCGAGGATGAAAATAAAGGAAGAAAGCAGAAGTCGCTCACGTGTCTTGTTCGCGTCCACGACTTCATCTGTTACGAAAGAGACGGCCGGGCAATAGGATGAGATGGAGAGTTTTCGTAAATCGATCATCTCCAATATCGATCCCCGTATCGCATACATGCTAATGACTTCTTTCAACGACTTGTCTCCACGCTTCCCGAAATATCGAACTGGCCCTCCTCGTTTTCATCTGAATACTGAAGAAATACCTTGCCGATTACAGTGTTGACAAAGGAAAAAAACACTTCAGATGAACAAATAAGGTGGATCATGGATGATTGTAATATTACATACGTTTCAGTCCCCATCTCCATCACGTTTTTTGAGATGCACGATAAAAGCAGGAGCAAATGAAAGTACGGAAATTATATTCAAGTCGGTTAATCACTTTATCTAGAAGCCCGCTCGAAAATTCATTTATCCTTACGATAATTTGCATGGCCTTCACCGATTCTCTTCGAGAAAATATACACAGGAAATCACAACAAATCTCACTAATGCATGGAAAAAGAGAAAAATCAATGCTAGGAATCCATCAAGAAAGAGTCGGCAGATTTGAAGGCAGTGATGACGCTTCTGAAAAATAATTCCGTCACGAAGCAATCCCTCATTCTTTCATTCCTTGCCGTCACTATTCATCAAAAAAGTCCAATCCCGTCCTGAGCTTTATAGGGAGGACGAAATAGGCCTGAGACGGTCACGGACTTCGCGGAAAAAATTCTCCTTGACGGCGAAGAAAAATCGGCGTCACAAAAGACGCCCCGCAGAGAAAGGGGTTGTATCCTTCACACAAAAATCTCCCGTGAATCTCGTGAAAAGTAGTAGTGGCCTTTGATCGGCAGATATTAAATGGAGTGCATTGCCCCGGCAGACAGTAGAATTCTTGTAAAGTAATAGCTTTACCCTCTATTTTTCTATTATAACAAAAATGTTCCCTGTATTTATAATTTTAAAATACGTAATAGAATACACGGACATTCTTTCAAAAATTTTTAATTCACTAACGCCGAGGAAAATTTATAAAAAAAACGCAAAATGCGTTCGTATATGTCATGCTTTAGCATTATCTATAAATAAGAATTGGATGCTATTTTACGGGGTTAATATCGAACAACTCCTTATATCTACATACGTCTATCTTTGTATATGCGTATACACCTGTATATGGAACTGTAGCATCGTGAAAACACATGAAAAAGCGAAAAAAGGCTTTATTTTCTAGAATTTTCACCTCAAAATCGACTTAAAAATAAGCAATGTCTTGTGATGAATGCATAAAACCATTATTCCTTAGAATATACGGAAAATAGAAATGTTCTAGGGCCACTTTTATGCTACGAAAAGGGAAATTGTGACCGTCTACAGTGACGCCTTCCGAGCAGGGATTTGCGTCGTATATGGAAAAATCGAGTTCTCTTCGCTCGCAGAGAGGCGCATGGTACAAGAAAGCAACTAAATAATTTGTGCGCAATGGCCAATCAATCAACGGCTGAAAGGAAGTGAAATACGGGGTTTGAAATGCAGCGTTGAAAGGGTTCCGTTCCGTACATATGCATCGAGGAAAAATAGGTGGTACCCGGGCACGTGTCTACACGTCGTAGGGGCGATGTAGGTGTCAAACTCACGCACCGCCGAGGGAGAAGAGAAACATTTGAATGCACCACATTTGAATGCTTTCAAGATGTCGTGAGAAGGGGTGCTATAATTTTAAATCGCTCGGCAAGGTTTCGGTTGCATCGAAATAGGAAAAAAACACGCTTGAAATGGAACGGTTGGAAAGGCTCTTTCTCTTCGTTTGCGTATGGAAATCAAGAAAAGCGTTTTCCACTCGATAGCCCATCTCTCGAAATGCATCCGAGTAATGGTGGCACTTACTCTCAATTGACCGTAATTAATCCCTATCTTGGCACTTTTGCGTGGCGCGTGAGTTGTATTTGATGCAGCATGATTTTTGTCACGGGAGTGAAAGCGGCAAAAGAACATCTTTGCATATGCTCTCTAGAGGTTAACGCATGCCTTTCCGAGCATGATACGAGCAAAATAGATTCTAAAAACAGATTTCACCGGTCTTAGTATAATTATGTTCTCCGTGTAAGGAATAATACACCAAAAAAAAAGCGCACAAACGTTCATGAGTGGCATACACAATAAATTTTAGTCAATGAAAAACTTTTTATATCCTGCAGTTATGTGCAGTTGCATTACTTTTATTAGAAGATAAGCCCCTTAAGTGAATGAAAGGACACGAAATAATAAAAAAACATGGAAATACGAAGCTCAGAATAATAATGCGCTTACTAATTTTTATTGATGTAATTCTTACTTTTTGTAAATTAATTTTGTCGATCCTCGTAACAAAATTTGGGGTCGTAATTTTTTTGAGGAGTATTTTAAGCACGTAATAAGGTTATAGGCGTAAGTATTTTTTTATTTTTGAGAATGGAATAAGGCAACACTTTAGTTTCGAAATATGCACTAAAAATCTTTTAGGTATCATTGCAGAGTAGTCAATTGTAGCTTAGCATTTGGAAATGAAAAATTGAATTACCAATATCTCTAACTATACGGTACGGGAACCAAGCTAAAACTAAGTTTCCTCAGCACACTGAAGCGGATCACGTAGTCAGCGGGTGTTAACTTGAATAAAATAATTAATGGCACGAGAACCAATCTCGGCGCCGCGCTAGGTAATGAAATCAATGAAGAATGATACCCTCTGTGCAGAAGGTAGGTATAATTGGAGTTGGTGGTGGAACTATTTTCTTCTTCGCCCTCTTTAATCGTGGGAAAGAATGGAACAGCGCGACAAGAAGGAAATGTATCAGAAGAGGAGAAAGAAAGAAAAAATGAAATGGAATAGAAATAACGAACGGCATTTCTCAATTTTCAGCGTCTTAAATTCGTGTCGTGAGGAGAAAACCTGGATCGAAATGACGCGAAGAAGCTCTTATGAAAAATAAGGGAAAATGAATCTTGACGTAGGCAGGAGGTCGGGTGAACGTCGGAGTGGGAGGAAAGAGAAGTGGGGGTGGGGGGTTACGAGAAGGTGAAGAACCCTTCCCCCTCACCCCCTTTGCGCTTACGTTTCCCTTATTTTCGTGGGTACCCCCACTTCCCATTGTATGTTTGTGTGCGCGCGCGCGCCATGTTGGAGCTTGGAGGGGAAGTTACGGTCACGTGGGAGAAGGAAAATACGACTCAGAAGGTTTAGATATGATTTTGAGAGGGGTGGGTACCGTGCCTCGTGTGTTGCGGAGGGCACCCTTTACGAACCCCCCTTATTTTCCTCTCCTGCTCCCATTCCAATTGCTGGCCGACCGATTCGAAAATCGAAAGGACGGATTCGAAGGGAGAAAAAGAGAGAGGGCATTAATTTAAAAAATACCCAACCGTCAAACACATGTCACCCGCCATGCGATGACGTGCATAGAGCATGAAAAACTGCGGGCGAGGAAAAAGACTTCTTTCTTCCCTTGTGTTGGGGGAGAGAGATCGGGAGAAGGGAGTCGCTAAGGCTGCTCTCAGGGTTTTTTCCAAGGCGGTAGGTGGAAGGTTCAAGGAGGGGTCGCATTAAAAAGGGCCTTATCAGGGGAAGGAGTACCCCGCGGAGACCCTGGGGAGAGGGATAATGAGGGAGAGTGTTCGGTGTTGGCAGGAGAACTCATCAATTCAATACCTCGAATGAGTGCTACAAGCTATTAACAAGGAAACATTCAGGGAAAAGGATTTCTACCCCACACCTCGTCCTTCTCTCATTGATTTGTCACAGTTTCTTCTACTGCGAACTCGCGTCAAAAAATTCTTTTACCGCCGGAGAGCATTATTTATTTTTTTTCGTTTGAACTTGACAGTTCCTTTCTTCAAACAAGGAAAAACTCAAGAAACCTCCATGAGTTGCAAAGTTTGCCTCTATCAATAAAAAATGGATATTTTAAAATTTTTAAAATCACAATTCGTAATCAGCACTGGGATATCTACATTTTTTGATTGAGTAACAACATTGAAATGCAAAGAATGAGAAAATGGACACACTAGGCATTCAGAAGAAATGATCTTATTTTACTTTTATTAAATACAATTGTAAATAACCTTATTCTCCACATACCTTCATTCATTAAATGACTTAATTTTATGGCTTGGCAGACGAGGTTTATGTCTTAGCATTTAAAATAGTTCTCTTTAGAAACTATAGCGTTGAAATTATAATCCATAACATTAATAATTCCTAAAACTTTTTTCACACGCTGCAGTTTTCATGGCAAACAAAAAGTATGACCTTAAAACTTCTGACTGCCGCATTGCAGTCTTTACGAGCCTTATACCAGCGATGCAACTTTTAATAATTTTATCCCCTCCGTCTAGGCTAAAAAAAGATTGCTTTTGAAAAAAAAGTGGCGGACATCATCTTAATCACAATGGTTGTCGGGCAATCTCTCGTTTGCCAAGCAATTCCACATTAAAAATTGAAATGTCTCCAAAAATATAGTACGCAGATGATGGCTGAGCACTCAGAGTTACACTAATTACATCAAGCTTTGTGTTCCTCATTTGAAAACTTTTTATTTTTCATAGTTTTAAGCGTCAAATTTGCATGGGCAGAGATAAATTGGCGATGATAATTGAATCTTCCAAACGGACAATAAAGGAAATAATACGTCTTTATATATATTTTGCGAATGTGAGGCTTACGGCTCAATTTCTATTTATTTTTTTTAAATGTCAGAGCGACTGCACGGACCCGACGGATGTTATCCTTCCCTCGGAACATTAAAAAGGAGACGGGAGCACATAGTTCTGTGGAATAGCGATAAAAACTGTGTCCGAGCTGGATGGGGTTGGAAATAAAGTCGAGCAGAGCGCGAGGAAAAATGTTTAAAAAAATATGAGGCGTCATTGTGGGGATCCCTCTTTCTCCCTGCCGAAAAAAGGGTCGAATAAATAAGCAAGGCGGAAAAACGACAAAAGAAAGCGTGCATTGCGGCTGACAACGGCCATTACCGCGCTGACGAATGTCGCTTTAATGCAAATCCCGGAGAGAGAGAGTCGTATTCATCCGACATTTTGGATCGGCGGCGTGAACCGCGATTTCCCCCCCCTTCCAATTCATCCCTTCGCACCTATTCCATCCCCCAAACACCCCCTCTAAAAATGACTCTATCTGATACAGCTATGGGTTTCTTTCTCGGACAGTGCTAGAATAAGACATGAGTTGTTGAGGGGCCCGCTACCCGCAGGCGAGGAGACCATCATTCAAAAGCCTTACTCGGACTCTTACTCGAGGCGTTTTCCCCGTTTTTTCCGGACTACTAAAAAGGTCATTCTTAATTCATCGGGAAATTGATTTTGCTCCGTCATTTCCTGCTTTGGGGAGGTAGCACTTTGATCGTTGAATTATTCCCGAATAGAGTAGGTATAGTTAAATCGACCGCAGAGAAAAGCTTAAAAAATCGTATTACATGTTGTGAACATGAAGTATATAAGGAGGAGGAAAATAGAGCGATTTTTTCGGAGTCTAAGCGAGTACGATAAGAGAATAAATTCTGAAAAATTATTTCACAACTAATCGATCTATAAATTTACCTCATGCGAGAGATAATTAATAGATAGACCCTGATACAGGTTCGTTATCTTGGGCGTGACTTCATGGAATCGACTTAACGTAATGAAATGTGAAAAAAAACTTTTAATTCCAGATAAATTTAATAGTGTAGAAACGAGATTTCGACGTGGATTAATCAGTTTGTGATAAAATGCCACGTAGAAAAATAGGCTGTGCAGTATAAACTAAATGTGGCATTATAAAGTTTTTCACATTTCACTATCTAACACAGGATGCAATAACCATGCAATAATGGTCATAAAATAATGCTAATATTGAAATTTTTTCATAATTTTTTCTGCTGCGCATGAATGCCTACTGGAAACATTATATACTAAGCAGTGTTTTTTTTCAGAGATTACATCCAAAGGGAAAAATAGTTCTCCAAATTTAGGAGGAAAAAAATAGAAATACCAAAAGTACGGGAATGGAACAAGGAAATAAAATGAAAAAGAGTGCGGGGGAGGAAGGAAGTGTGAAAACAGTAGGAGAGAATAAATGGCTCGGAAAACGCGTGGCCGAGACTCGCCGTGAACACCACGCCCCGTTATTCTTTCTACTTCCCCGCTCTGTATTTTTTTAAATGGTTAATTTGCATCAAATATTTTTATCTCGTGGCTCGCTCTGAAAAAGAAAAAAGAAAAATATTTCATCCCCTCTGCATAAAACACGCGTATTTTCGCCAGATATGCCTTGTCTCCCTTAATATCGCGTCGCTTACGAGCCGGGAGATGATTTCTCGCCTCGGAGGTCGGTGAAAGGGGGGAAATGGAGGAGAGGAAAAGGGAGGGGGAAAGCAGAGGAGGGGAAGAGGCTGCGGTCGACAAACAGAAGGAATGCGTCTGGTCATTTTGCCCCGGCTCCAGTCCCATTTTTTTCGCTTCACTTCTTTTAACTCGCATTAATCGCAACGCCTAGTTTGCGGAATATTTTCGATTTTGGATAACCAAAGATGGTCTAAGCCAGAGTTTGATATCCCATGACCCGCAAAACTGTTTCACTTGCATCACATGACAAAAAGTTGCTAATTATTTTGAAAGCTAAAAAATTACTGATGCTGATATGAATTAGTGCTTTCTAATGAAAGTGTGCAGATGAAATTCTAAGCATACATCCTATCGATGCAAAATATTTCCTATAAATAAAAATATTTCCCCTCCGCGAATACGATTTTAGCCATAATATACTTGTTTGAGAATTATTTCCGAATTTAAGATAATATTATTCAAATCAATGGTTTAAGTAATTGATTTTCACTATCTATGAAGGATATAAATTTTCAATGTGATTACAAATGTTTTTTATGTCGTAAAGTTTTGTCAATGTAAAAGTTCGCTCAAATCATGAAATATTTGTATATCTAAGATACACGATCATGTCTCCACGGACCTTTTTCGATAGAATACATGAAAATTAAATCGTGAAGGTATAGTGTTTACTGTAGGTAGCCATACTTTTCTGTAAAAACGGAGGGGAGTAGAATTTGCCATTCGCAATGAGTCTAACGTATTAAAGTCGAACGAACTGAAAGCTTGAGCATACGCATTGCGTTATTTGGCGCCAATATTAAGAAAAAAAACCTCCAGGCTACGCTTAAGTTGGAAGGGAAAGAAATCCATAATCTGTTGCCTTTTTGGGAGTGCTGGAACGGATGAAAAAAAGACGGCTTTTCTTGCGGAGAAGATGACGCAACTGAACTGAAAGCGAAAAAGAGCGCCTGGAATGAAATGAAAAAATGAATATTCTGAGGGAATCCAGCGAGAAGAGTCTGTAGGGAAGAGGATATGGAGGGAATATCCTGGATAAGGGTTCGAGGGAAAAAATAAGGAAGCGCCGCCGAATTTTTCATCCATTCGCTCATGTCATTCGCCGTGGGATACTTATACGAACGTCTTCCCCGGAACTACCACGCCCATTTCCGATGTACCCACCGACCCGAACCTCAAGAAGCCATTCATTTCCCACTCCTTTGAAAAATACAACGATGATTGATACAAGATGGCTAGATGCCGATCTGAATGCAATCGTTGAATCAATGCAATAGAACTAAGGTTGAAACTTCATCATGACCATGTCTTTTCAATCATGACTCATCATTCAAATATCTATCACTCATAAGGATTTCATCATGCATAACAGAGTTTGATGATTTACATTCCGGACAACGCGCGAGTTTACTGAGCCCATCATAGAAATGTATTTGCATAAAATTTCAGTCTAGATCATGAACATTCCTAGGGCTTCATAATTAAGGTGTATGTAACGGTATCGACTAGCAAATTGAGTACGCACATTAACCCAACTTGAAATGCTACTCAATAGGTAATATTACTTGCAAACAAATCCTCTCCAAACATGAGGAGAAGCCTACCAAGGAGATTATTATTAGAGAGAAGCCTACCATTATTGATAAATTAGAGAAAGTGGCAGACGATATTGCGCATTTTTCCCCGAAGTTAAAAGCCCTATAGGGCCGGTTTTAGGATGTCTCGTTATCGATTCCAGGTTGAATACACAGCCGTAACCTTACAATGGGAATATGCATACGTCATTGCAAAGAAAATCAGTTCAGAATTACCCTTCGCTAAACGAGTGACTTAAAACTGATGAATTTGTTAACTTTGGATCCATAGCATTTTAACTAAAAATTATGAAAACAGCCCTCAGGAGTACCACAAATTTAAAAATATACACAGAGTGCTTGAGACGATATAAACTTAGAACCGGCAACGTTGCCTGCGGCCTTAGTATATCAAAAATCTTTTCACCCCAAGGGAAAAAAAAGATACATACGCCTTCCACCTCCTTAAAAATCCCTCCCGTTCCTGTCAACCGCGGTTCGCCCTCCCCCTTGGCCGTTCCAAATCATCAACCGACAGTGCGTCCCTTGCAAGGAGACACCCTCATCCGCAATCTTCAACCCTTTCACGGTCCCCTGCCAGACCGCAACCCCTCCCACTCGCAAGGGGGAGGGAAGGAATCGGAAGAAAGGGAGGTTTGCTCAAGGGCCGGGGTGCACGGGAGGGATGGGGACGGGACGAAAGGGTTGCAGAGGGCAGGGATCTTCCCCTGAAATGATTCTGCAATCCCTTCTCAGTCACACCCAACCCTCCTTCCCCCTCGCAGGGCCCTTACTTTATTTATATTGTGCCGCCAAGACGTCGCCAATTTATACTCGTCCGAGGGATAAAAATTCCACGAACTTCATTCGAAGGAAAGGGGTAAGTACTTTATCGGCAAGAGATTCTCTTTTCTATTGAAAGGAGTGAGTGCTTACAGAATGTATATAAGCGACCGATTCATGCTCAATTCATACAACACTGTAATTAAATACTATTTTTTCGGAATGTTAATGCCTTCATGGAAGGATTAGTGGCAAAGTAATTCTCATCCCGAGAAAGCTATTCTATGATATAACTTCAGGGGACTAGTGCATATTATCATATGGAAAGGTTGATGCGCATGAAATCAAGTGATAAATTCCTAATAGGAGAATTTTTTAGTACAAGGATACCTTAGCTTAAAGGAGGTCTGTTTTGGGAGATTTCGGGAAATTTTCTACGCTCGAAGGCCTGTTCTATTTTTGTGACTTAGTATACAGCTTTTCAGTGGTAAAAATTATGCTTGCATGGAAAAAACAATTTACTGGGTGTATATGTGTATCTCACAAAAAGTAAGAAATACATGAGAGCACTGAAATAAGGTGAAATATTTCAGATCTCTTAAATAATGCTTTTCATTTGCTATTCGTCGAATGTCTTCATTTTGTCAGCTGACATTTCTAAGACTATTGCCACATTAAAAAGAGACAGTTTAAGGCGTGACTTCATGAAATTACTTTAAGCTGAATCGGAAAAACCTTGAAGATTTCACATTGAAATATTCAAGTTATTTTTCGATTTAACTATTGCCAAAAATTAAAAATAACCTTTGTAAAGAAACAATCCATGTTCCGCTAAGTAGTGACTAAAACAATTTTAAATTTATTTTCTGAGATTCCACAGAATGCTATGTAGAATAATAAAATAATGAAGAGAAAAATAGAAAACGCGGAAGCTTAAATGATTTCCCAGTCATTTCTAAAAGAAATGTGAACACATAAATATTAATACAAGGTTTGAATGCAGCTCAAAATACTAAAAAAGAGACATAACTTTGCTCAGTAGAAACTTTGTCGGGCATTTTGAGCGAAAAGAGGAAAGAAAAATGTAACCACCACGAATGCTTGGAGATAATACATTCCCGCATAACCGTTGTTCTGAAACATTCAATTCTATTTTGCTCCGCACTGTGCTCAGGACTGCTAGCGTCTTCGCTAAGGAGGGGATGCATTTTTTTTTGTCTCCGGCAGCGTTGGGAGACGAGAGATTTTTTGCACCAACCCTTCTATTATATATGTGCACTTCCCGCCCATATATATTAAATCCTTCCAACTTCCCCACCTTCCTCACCAGAATCCCCACTTCCTGGTTCAATCCCCTCAGAATGACGGCGGGCGTCTGCTGTTACTGCAGGGACGCATTGCAAGGGAACGGCAAAATGGTGAATGAGTCGAAAGAGGCGAACACCAAATGGAGAGGGAAGTATAATGCGGCGAGGATGAAAGAGCAGTATGCTGAGTCAGGGAGATGCAAAGGATGACAGGGAAAAGGGCGGTGGGTGACCAATGAAGGAAGATATAAGAGAACTAGAGTCTAGGAAACGTCGTGGCAGTTAAGGCATTGTCGTTCAATTAACATCACTGGGTAGCGATGCGTAAAAAATCGCCGGAGTAACCAATTTCGGGATGTTTCGCATTATAAGTTCTTCATAGATTTCTTTTCCCATGGATTAATTCAGAAAATTGAACTTCTTGAGATGATATGGAAACGGCGGAAAATAAATCCCATTTTTTTCTTACTTTAGAGAGAGCTTGAAGTTACCGTGTGTTAATTGGGGGAGTCAGTTCAACATCGAGCGATGCGCTATTGCTGTCCCTAAAATTGACGCTATTGATAAAACATTTTCTAATAAGCGCGCAACCTAGTCATTGCATTACCAATTCTATCACATGTACCCCAAGATCTTCTTTGAGCTTGCTTTGAGAAGTGCTTTTAGATGTTTATACATAATATGTGCTGAAAACAATCAATGGCCGATCAAAATAGGAGCACATTTAAATAATTTAGTCGAAAAATTTACCTTGGAAGAATCTACTAATTTTCCGATGGATCAATCAATCCAAACTTCACTCGAAACGAAGTTTATGATGATTAATTCAATATTCCGCAGCAAGATGAGCAATAATTTTCAAAGAATTCAAGCTGAACCATAATTTTTCAGTAGAAGAGGAAAAAATCGTCTTCAAGAATCGTGCCTTCCCTGTTATAAGTACGCACCTAGAAGACGTTAGGCTAAGATTGTAAGAAGAGGACAACACGGATCTTTTTTCTCCTTCCTCGAGTGTGAGAAAGGATAAAAAAAGATCCGAGAGCGAGTTTACCCGATGTCGGTTCAAACGGAGGGGGATGGGTAGTGGGGGGCGGAAGAGTGTGGGTGGAAGAGGTGAGGGGGAGGGTTGGAGATGGGGGGGGGGCATTTGAGAGTGAGAGAGAAGCGCCAAGAAGGGGTGGGCGAGAGAGGAATGAGAGTCAGCGGCGAGGAGGGAAGTGGAAAAATTTCAAAGAAAGAATAATACCGAGGAAGATAGGAAAGAAGTGATTTGCATTCTTTTAAAAGAATAATTAATGGCGTGCACTTGACGCTTTCCCTTTCCAACCCCCCTCTACCCCTACTGCCCCCTCCACTGCCTACTCCTCCTCTCCCCACCCCCGCCTCGCTATCTCACCTCCTTGAAGAGAGACACACTCCACGGCCGCGAACCCTTCCCGATCGACCTACCTCTCCTCACGCTCTCCGCGAGGAAGCAAAGAGTGACGATGGTTTGAGTTCAAGAGGACGCATCGAAAGCTCTGTTTTTCTTTTCAAGAATCGAAGCATGTTAATAAATTCTTCTGGTTGCTGTCAACTTCTCAATTTTGTACTCATTGTATGCTATTTCTGCTTGGATTATCTCTGGAATTCTATGCATAACTTTGTACCAAAGCAAATAACGTAAATTCTCGATGCATTCAACAAAATTTTCCATTTCCATTTTTCAGTTCAAAATTGTGTCAAATATTCATATTAGACGCTCCTCTAAACCGGTCGTTATTTGTCTTTTCTTCCTCACGTATCACTCATTTGTCACTTACGCTTTCGTCGTAATATTTCAAGGGTAAGTTGGGTCCACTATAGCCATAACATTTTCCTATTTCTCAAATATACAAAAAGTGTTACCGAAAAGTATTGAGGTAAAACATTTAAACATTAGTTGCAGAAAAATGATGCCCTGCAACAACTCATATATAAAAGCAAAATTTCAATGTTGATTACATTAATTACAATTACTAAATACATTATTATTACAATTAATATGTAATTACAATGATTATAATTAAATGCGTGTAATTTGTACCACAAGAGACTGGTCATAGAAGAGACCTACGTCTTTTAACGAGAACGTAGCATAAGGGAATATATACCTACGATTGAGAGATGGAAACAAATCATTTTATCTCATGTGTGGAAAGCAAGTGCGATAAATTAGGTACGAGACTTCCTACTTCGAGATGCAACGACCTTTGCTTCCTCGAGTAAATACATGCGAACACATCCAAAATTTCAACTTCTCTTGAAACTTACAACGACTTTTCCCGAATCTTTCTTCCATTCACGTGAGATATTACTATTTCGCTGGAAGAGAAAGATGCGAGAGGGGCGATTTAAAGAAAGATGGAGTTTTTGACTTCTGGGGGGGGCATTCTAAAAGATTTGATAAAAAGGGATGGGAAGGGAAGCGTAAATGGGAGGGAGACCGAGAGAATTGAAGAATGTCTCGACTTTTAATTAACCTTATGTGGGCAGATATGCAGCCCTACAACTACTCTGCCGGCATCGGTGGCGGCTTTTTGCGCGGGAGAGAAGAGAAGTTTGATGAAGGGGTAAGGAGATTGGAAAAAAATCTCGGAATTAATAAGGGGAGACTTAGAGACGGAGAGATAAGAAGTGCGGTCGAGTTAGGTGGTTCAGTCGCGTAAAGGGTCGCAGACCGGGGAGGTGACTGACAACTTCCAACAAGTCCCCACGGAGGGAGAAATCTAATTAATTTCCCTCCATAAAAATTACGCCGTTTTTAATTTCATGTATTATTTTCGCGTTTTTTCCCCGCCATTCCGAGAGTAATTTATCCTGCAAAAAAATATACTCGGAAACGTAATGGCAACTTTTCACAATCTCATGCTGGAAAGCATTTCTGACTGTAACTGAGCTCACAGAATATTACTAGCTAGAATAGCACTGCGATGGATCTATTTTACTCGAGCTATCCCCAAAATTCTCACAAATCCGGCATAGAAAAAGAATACGCGTATTTGACGAAATGTTGAATTTGAATATTAAAATGGAAAATTTCATTGAATGCATCGAGAATCTACGTATTTCTCTGCGGAGGTTTTCCTTTGATACAAAGATATGCATATCATTCCTGAGAATATCTAAGCATAAATAGCATAAAATGAACACAAAATTGAGAAACAATCGCTTACATTGCAACTAGAAGAATTTCCTAACATGCTTTGAGTCTACAGAGAAAAACGGAGCTTTTGGCATGACGCTAATAGAGATTATGACCTCTCAAGATAGCGGATGTATAAAATCAGCTCCCTGATAATGAAAACTGACCTAACCACTGCGTATTTCAAGGACGATTATGATGAACAGCACGAATACATAAATACTAACATGAACTTCCGCGTGATAATTATCGAGAAAAATGCTGCAAAGCAGGCTAAAGGTTACTTAAGGAAAGAGCAAAAGATAATCACAGGTCTTGGAACAAGGGATCTTAAAAAGTATATGTCATGCTTGTTTAAAAAATTGTTCGTTACTCTACATCTGTTTGAAGTCGTCACTGTAAAGTGTTTTTTAAACCTTACTAACCTCATTGTCCTTTATCCTTGTTGACGCATTGGACTAATGAAGGTTAAAGGCGCAATTCTAGAAAGAAGGCGTGGAAATATAAATTTGCGTCTTATTAGAGAAATATATCTCTGTCCCAATCGGCATTATTTCGTCATTGTGGCTTATCTTTTCATTTGAGTATATCATTATCTTAGCAAGCGCAAAGGCATAATTAATAAGGTGTAAAAGGTCAAGGATGAATTGCTCTTAATTAAATTTTTTTTTATTTTATGAAATTAAGGTCTTTGTGAACAATGCCTTGGCATTAATTAATACTCAAATCCGAAATATTCTGTATATTGATAATAAGTCGCAAAATTGACCGGATGATTAAACCATATGGTCGTTGTGGGATAGCATTAAGAGAAATAAGTTCCTGGTGTCTCGAGCACGGACATGCACAATATAACTCACGAGTCAACTGTCAGGCAGAGGGAAAGATATGAATGTGGTCTTTGGAGAGGCGTGCGTGTAAGTCGGTGACGAGGACGCATCTCCCAAGGCCGGGAACGACTCGGTAAGGGCACTGCAGCCAATAGACCTTCAGTTCTCGAGCGAGAAACAATGGAATCCGCAACGTAAGATATTATCGGGAATTAATGAGGGAATTCGCAAACTCTATTGGTACCTTGAGAGGCTGGGGAAATTATATTGCTTTTCTACTCGGTAAAATAATAACTTTCATTCCGTAGCAAACTATTGGCCACTGAAATTCGCTTCCACAGAATGGGGGCCTCAGACGCTATTCTGTTGAACTGGACTGTAATTAGATGACTAGATGAGTGAAAATTATTTTGGGACCAGGTTCACTGTTAGTTGAATTATTATGTGTTGACTTTTCTGTAAGATCTTTTAGGAAATTACAGCCGCATGACAGGTTACCATTGATGTTATTGGACAGATTTATATTCTGTCCCTGAAACTATCAGAGGAAGGCTACGCACAAAGAAATACAGTTGAAATAAACAGTGACATCATAGGAAAATATATCTCCAGCCGAACAAACCATTTCACGAAGCACAAGAGGAATACTAAGCGAACCAGTACCCTGATGATATAGCAAAGATATTCACTAATTGAAACCTTTGAGAAAGAAAATATTGGCTGGGGAAAAGGTATCATTCTCTGAAACGTCAAGTAACTTATACTTTTAAATAATCAAAAAATTGTTGAAATTAAGTCGAATTAGTGGTATCCTAATTTAGGACTGTGGATTAAAATTCGAGTTACTTAAAAATTTATGTTAAATTTGTGCACGTTATCATTGAATTGGCTCATTACCTTGCTAATAGAAAAACATCAATATTCTGAGATCTGTAGTTGTCCACTGATGGTAATGATAGTGAAATAGTATCCTTGATGCCTTCAATAATATGCTTAGATACCTTGTTTTCCCTTTAAAACCTCCAATTCACTGTCCTATCTGAGAGAATAAGATGAGGAACATCTAATGGATTACAGGGCCCATAAACGAACAATCAATAAGAATGTGGAATGAGGTGAACCTTCAAGAAAGGGATGAGAAAAGATGAAGCGGGATTTAAGAGTGTTTCTTAAGGTATTTTTGGAGGTTATGGTGGTCGAAGGAATAGATGGGGAGGGGAGGTCGGTTGGTGGTGGGCGAGCCTGTATATTGAATGATCTCTAATATTGCCTCTTTTCCAACATTCCTCGCTCATTTGCCCGCATATTTTTTGCCCATAGCCCCAAGCTGGGTGTCGGGCAGCGGTTTCCCGAGGGCCCGTGTGTGTGGCACGGACATTGGGGCAGTTGGCTTCGGGTGGGAGGGGGAACAGACATTTTTTAATAGGATAGTGGAGTGAGGGAGGAGGTGGAGTGGGTAAGGGATGAATTCCTGGCTTCATCTGCGCTCTTCCTTATCCGTTCCTTTCCTTATAACTTATAAAGGGATTTTACCATCCTTACCCTTTTACCTTACATAAGCGATCGGCTCCTTTCGCCTTATCCCTCTCATATTTTATGCCTGCGTAAGCAATAACTGAGATACTTTCTGGCTATTGGATTTTGTGAAACTTGACTGCGAAAGCTATATGACGCTGGCCAATATATGGGATGGGCCCTTGGCAAGAAAAAAAAGTCTGATTGAGGCATGGAAAATACCAGGAAAATGAAGGAATTTGCCTTTGAAGATAATATTATGATATTCTTGATGCTCCTACGCTGGTGGAATAATAAAAAATGTGTGCAAAGATTTTTAATCGCTACTGCTTCCAAAACATTCCGCACAGCTAAAGCATAAACGTTATAAATAACGTACAATCAGAAAAAATCATTCGCTTTGACCAGGATCGTGGTCAAACAGAACAATTTTTCTCTGTGGAATTTTCACACAATTTATCCATGACGGGTGAATCCGTAAAGATTTCACCATGGAAAGTTTCGGTATGCTTAAATTAAATCAACATAGAAAGTAGTTAAATTATTTAAATATGAAAGCCTTTTATAATTTAATACCAATTACTGGCTCCAGAATCAAGTAAACATGACCATTCATTTACATTGGCCCGTAGCTTATGGAACCTAACTCATATAATGATGGAAAAATACTCCTTTAGGCTGCGCATTAACCTGAAATTCTTAAATTTCCCATCAAGAAGGCAGTACGCCACTAGAATCACCCCTCGCTCGCCCGAGACATGAATAGGCCTACCTCCCCCACTCTTACGTCAACCCGGAAGGGGCCCAAAGGGCAAGGGCCAGCGTTCAAGGGATTCACCCCCGAACTTATATATAAAAAAACCTCTGCCCTTTTTTCCAACCCCTTTCCGCCGCTACACTCCACCCTCGCGCTCATTTGCATGAAATGGCAATCTTTGGTCGGCCGCACGATCGGTCATTGAAGGGTTGAAGGGGGTTGGATGCGGGTGCTTCCTGCCCTGCTTAGATGAAGAGAAATGGCGCCCTTGAGTGGGACTCACGTCTTGGGCTCATTCCACCCCCCCGCCCCCAAAAAAATCATCTCAACTCCCACGCTCCACGAAAAAATACATTTCTCTGGCTATAACTAGGACGTGAACGATATAGCGAATCACTGCGAGCTTGTGCTCGCACAGCACCTGGAACTATATGGATTAGGTATTTTCGTTTCAAATTGAAATTAAATTTTGGATAGAAATTAATACGGTCTCTCAAACTTTTGGCTGGAAATTACATGACTTTGTAAAGAATTTAAATCTTGAAACCCAAGAGGTCCATCTTAGGCCCTCGGTGTACTTCGTTTACTCTATCCCAGGAATAAATTTCTTTGGCAAGAACCAAAACGAGACTCATTAAGAAATTGTCTCCACTGCACGTGCAGATGCATGAAACGGGGATTTTTATTTCCAATCTCATTTTTTAATGGAGTTAAAATCCAAGATTTTTTGTAAAAATTTGGCAGCCGATGATTTCCTAATATCTTCAATTCAAGCGTAAATAAGCGAGCAAGCCAAATTAAGGAACATAAAAATTGAAAAAAAATAGCCTAGGAAATTATAAAAGTCTCTCTTACCCATAATTAATTTAGCGTTTGGCTACTCATAGAAAGGCTCATGCTTTGTTCAAAGCTTTGGACGCCCCAAAATAAGAACTATCGCGCTGCGAGTTGACCAAGTAGGGGACCTGGTCCGACTTATCCTTCATAAGTGGAATTCATTCCCCTGTGCCACTAAACTTAGCGAGCTAAACTCTCGCTCAGCGTTCAGGTCGATGCACCAAGTAGGTGGATTTGAAGAAAATAGCCTTCTCCGGCTAACACGAGCAAGTGCGGTAATCTCATTCCCCCAGTGAGCATGCGTTGTCCCCCTCACTTAGCAATGAGCGTACGCGACTATGAGAAGCCACTCGGCATGACAATGTCTTCTGCACCGGGGTCCGTCGGTCGCCGCCTGTATCGCGCGCACAAACGTTCCGACGTGCGACGACTGCCGAACAGCGCCACCTCTCGGCCAACTCCGTCACGTCCGCTTACTCACCCGTGTAATTTCATGGCGCCTCGATTAAATGGCTATGCGTCGCTGCCTTGTTTACCTACGAAGGTACGTCACCCTTGAAAGCATTGACGAAGCTCCAACGCGACATCGCAGTTGAAAACAAATATTCAATTCCTACCAGGGGCGCAGCCAGGAATTAAGGCTGGGGGGTTTAAGTGCAACTAATACCGGGGTTCGAGGGGGTATGGAATACCCAAAAGGATAAGCGGTAGGTGCGAAATTAGTAAATTGCGGAATTTTAAGATATATGGTTTAAAATGGTGAGTTTTACGGCTTTCTGAGGGTTATTTTATTAATCCTTACACTATTATAGTAATAATATGAATCCAATTAAGTAAAATGGATTAAACATAAAATTTCTCTGGGTTCTGGGGAGGGGGAGGTTTATCCCCCAAAACCACTTTTTTTAACATAATGTTGTTCCATTTTCAGCGGAATACTTATTTAAGCTTCAAATACAGTATTTTTGCTAGTACCTCAAAAATTTAACAATTATTGCGATGAGGTGCAAATACTTGATTTAATCATGACTAGTGTTACACATAGCACGTTAAAACTTCATTTTTAATGGGAAAAACTTTTTAATAGTTAGGTCTCCAAGTCTTTCGGACATAAGGAAGAATTTGAATAAGGTTATAGAGAGGTTTCAGAGAATATCATGAAATTTAAAAAAATCAGACAGCGTGTTGTTTCTTAACGGCATAAAGCAGAGTAAAAATGATGGGAAACTAATATTGATATTTTCACGAAGATGCAACTTGTTCTTTTACACTTGGTATCATCTCCTCAAAGAGCCCAGAAACGCACGGATACGCAGACTTCCCCGCTCGTGCGTAAAAAAGCCTACTTAAGACTGATCGACACCATCCCCAATGGCATGCGTATCGTTCGGACGCCGTCTGGGGGCCAGTCGCCTGACGCTGCCGATCCGACGGACGAATTTCCAATGGATGCACGCATGGTAATGAGTCTCGGCGAGCGCGCTGCAGTCGAATCCATTGTTCTCGTGAGACGATTGGCTGTCTGACCACTCTCCGTGAGATCATTTCTGGGTAATTGGTGTGCGACGCTCAGCTCTTTGATTGCCTAGTTACACCGACTCAAGGTTTCCCAAGCACTTCTGGCGTACTAATTCGAGCACCTTCATTTCATTTTACAGCAATGAATTTTTTCCACCAGTCCAATGTCACCAAATGCCACACGGACCAGTCAACTAAGCATAAATTTCATTTGACTAGTCGTATTTTGCCTTTTTTTTGTAAAATTAATCGTTTACAACGGAATCGTCTTGAATTTTGCGGAGTGAAACCCTATCAAAATCAAAGAATATAATTACATTTTACCTTCGAGGAAATACTAATGGAAAATTTTCTCATCAAAGATAACGACAAAAGTTGGAAAGGGTCTCACTCACATGCTATGAAAATTTCCATATTTCAGCGTTAGTTTTAAACAAGTAATTCCTACCTTACGAAAACCGACCTGTCGTACGGGAGTTACTCGTCCTAAATTATTCAGTTTTTTAGCATTACTAGACAAGAAATCAGACAAATAGATTGGATCTAACAGTTTACTTATCATTAAAAGCCTTTTCCTGAAATAAGCAAAAAAAATTGAGAACGGTCTACACTCACTGAGAAAGGTGTTCTAATACATTCAAGTCACCCATACGGTATGATTCAGCGTGTTTATTCAATTTTCTTCGTGAGATTTATTTTTTGCTACGGAGTTGCTGCATCGATAACCTTGCGAGAAAAATTGCTGAAAGGCCATTAATGGGTCCAGTAATTTACCTAAAGGCGGGGCAATTAATGGTCTGACATGAAATAGAATCAATCTCGGCGATTTTTTTCCTTAGCCAACGTGCATGTCCACTGAACAAGCGCAAGTAATTAATTTGTGGAAAAGTACCAAGTGCACATGGTTCAAAAAATATTATGCAGATTCTTTCATATCCTTTCGGTGAGTAAGAATTGGCAGGCTTGGGAAAAAATAATGAACAATTTCCCACAGCCTGCGTTAACTTTTACCGGCCATTAGAAAATAAATAAGGGAACATGTTGAGAGAACATTAGCGTAGGTGAGTTTTATCTATGGGATAAAAGGCCGCGCAGGATTTATCCGAGAGGGCCTTAAGCAAAGAAAAATCTCTTCGCGCATTCTTGGTAGGCACTATCCACGCGTATCCACTATTCACGCACTATATACGTATTACCAAAAACCTCCATCTTAAACCTCAGCCCTGCGGTTACCGATTCGGAACTCGAATGTAAGATTAGGGCATCGCCTCAAGGGAAGAGAAGCTAATACGAAGGTGGTGGATGAGTGGTGGTTCTTAGCCTTCCCCTTCTAAACCCAGGAAAATTTTCCCTCCACGGCAAGCAGTCAACGCGGGCCAAAACCTGAGGAGGCAATCTCACAAATGTGTTCTCTGGTTCAGGTTCTTCTGGCGCCTCAATACGTTTGAAGGGGGCGCATTTAAAAGTCTAAAAATCCACTCTCGCATGGGATAGTGAAGAAAAAAAGAACTCTGACGCAAAATTCTGCCCAACGGAGGAAAAGAAAGAGGGAAGGAGCCGCTCGAAAATGAATTCCGCGCATCTCTTCGTCGACTACGATGCCGCTGCGGTCGGCGAGCGCTTCTTGATATATTTTTTTCCGCTCGCCATAGTATCTCTTCCCCCTTTGCTTTATTTTCTTCCTCGGTTTGAAGAGGAGAAGGTCGTCACGTCTCTGGATTCTCTCCTTTTCAGAGGCCTCGCGGATGAGAACGGGCATCGGATCTCTTCTTAGGAGAGCGACACCGCGGAGGGATAAAAAAAACAACAAACATAAATGAAACTCCGCTACCTTGATGATTGAAATGAAAATTATTTTTCCTGGACAGTAGAGGGGGAAATCGTCGATACGCGTCGGTTCTTTTTTTCTCTCCTTCCTTCGTCGCGTACAGCTTCCATCTAGAGTTCAACATCCCGGGAGGGCTCATTTGGAACCCTATCAACGTACCGAGTATAAGAAATCTCTCTCTCCCGGCTCCCTTCTCGCCCGCATCTTATCTTGTGCGTCGGAGTGCGTCGATTAATAAGTTGCATGCTGGGCGAGCGGCCAGTCTTTGATCGCTTGGTCAAACGTCACGGCTAATTGGATATTTTTAAAATATCGCTTGTTACAAGTCGGGAACACTCCCTTTTCCACACAATTTGCTCAGTTCAGTGATCGCCGGAGAACCAGTCGCGAATCGAAAGTCGACGGGCGGGACAGTATAACAGACTTGTTCGAGACACAAACATAGACATCCTTAGACAAGATCTCTTGACCACTGCATGCCCATCTTTAATACAAAATATTCATTGAGAGAAATCATATGATGTCTCAAAGCTTCGCATAAGATGTTGTGACGAGTTGCCACCATAATTCCAGTTTAATTACTTTGTAAGCAAGCAAATAAAAGGTAAACCAGTTTTTTTTAGCGCTCCATCGAGATCGAAATTTTCAGGAGTTGCCAGCGGTACCATCGTTAGACCCGCATTGATTCAACTTATAAACAAGCAGTAATAAGAGAATGCATGTTAAATATTTTCGGGGTTTTCATCGGGAGCTACTTGTACGCTTGTAGGCCTTAAAGAAATTCACCCGAAGGAAAATCCGTGAAGGTCTCACCAGATTTATACTCCGGGAAAGAACCAAAAGAAAATGCAGTTTCCAAAGCTTCACTTACTACAAATGTTAAACGTAGCGACAGACAAGAAAAGAACGAAAAAAATATTTTCTTCTTTTATTAATCGGTAATATGAATGAAAGACACGAAATATTTCTGTTGCTCGTATCGGAAGGAAGTCACAATATATACTCTGAGCACGTGCTCATTTCCCTTGTTGTACCGTCACGAAACAGAAGCCCTTTTGCTGTCATTTCTTTCTCGACGAATCAATCGCTCAGGAGGAAAACTTTCACCTGATTACGAAAACCTTATTGGGGGAGACGAACGGCCGCCCACCTGTCAGAAACGTGACATTTATTGTCGCAGAAAAATATCTCGGAAGATTTATGTGGCCATATATTTTCCGGGGATTTAAAAAATGAAATAACTCCATTCGCTTATGATTTCCTGGGAGACCACAAGAAAGAGAGTGAATGGGGAGTAGGTAGAAAAACAGAGGGGAAAAATAAGACAAAATTTAGGATCGCCGAATGTCCGATTCAATTTTTCATGCCCGAAAAACGATTTCGTGGGAAGAGCCCAGGAGGCCATAATGGAGTAAAAGGGGGTAGGGATTGGGAAAAATGTTGAAGGAACTAAAAGGTTAAAAAATGTTGTGTTTTTTTAATGATTAAAATGATGGTCGGGTGTAGTTGGAAAGGGAAAAAAAGGAGGACAAAAGGTCGAACGAAATTTGATTCGTTCAATTAGTAAATGCGAAAGTGGTCACCATGGAATCGTAGAGAGTGGGAGGTAAGGGTGGATGAGGATGAGAACACGCTTTTTCATTATTATTTTTTTCCCTCCTCGTCACGAGGCAGGCTGGATGGGCCCAAGGCGGTCGGTCAGTTGCGTGCGAGAATGAGGCAAGGGGTGGGTGGAGCGTGGTTGCGCATAAGGGCCCATAGGTAGGAGGGGGAAGAGGATGGAGTGATGTTCCACGGAGGGAGATAAAAAGGGGGTTCTCTTTAGCAGTAGGGTGGGGTTTGGTGGTGTTGGCGAGTGGCTGGCTCGCTTTTCGTAGCCCGGAGGGAGATGCGTGAACTTCGTGCAAGCGAGTACGGAGAAGAGGGAGGAAGCGATAAATGACACGGAAGAAAAGGAATACCATAAAAGGGAGACAAGAATGACGATGTTTGGCCCACTATTAAACGGGCTAAAACACAAATGCATGAACGTGCAATCAACCACTCAAAACCATCCAAAATTCATCCTAAACTACAAAAATGCCTCGTGTATGAAATGAAATCGGTGATATCTTATCATTATTTTTTTCTTGTAGTCTAAAATAATGAGAAAAATTGCCCAATAATCTTGATCAAATTCTATTGTTTCACAATACTTTTATAGCCAATGACATTTAATGAAGCATTAATATAATTTTTCTACTCTTGCTGTGAAAAGTCAGAGAAATGAAAAAGCACTTCTGAATTCCAATCGTTGAATTTTCTCTCTCACTAGTAAATAGAGGCATTTTGTTGACTAATTAGTTGAAGAGGAATTATTACGATCGCTGATTACTGATACACCTCATCTTCCATTCTGCTTGGATGGAAACGTTTAATTTGGGTTATGAATTTGGGTAGAGTATTGTTACCTGGAAATAGTAGCTCATTAACAGAGGAATGATTAAAGTAGATTGATGTAACGAGCAAAAAAGTATACGGCGTATTTGAGAATAGCTACACAAAGTCAACACGAAATAAAATAAATCGATCAAATTAATTAAAATTTATAATCAGATAGCTTATGAATTTTAATTTTTTTAAACCCACTTTAAAACTGACTCTTTATATAAGCCACACAATGGTCAGAAGTCATATTTTTCCTTATGTTTCCAAATGAAATCCGCCATATTTAACTTTTATCTCAAGATGATGCACACCCACTTTACAACGTGAGTTCCCCCAGACACTACGTCCAGCCATCTGAACTGTTCCTTACTGTATTCTCGGAACTCGAAACAGGATTGATGCAAGGACCCATCCTTCACTCCCCGTTTACCTCTGCCTCGCTCGCTGCTGTAAGACCTTGCGGTGTACCGATTCCCGTTAAAAATCTGGCCCACGGTGACGTAATCCGCGAACGAACTACGCTGAGACGGAGGGCGGGTTCGCGTCGGAACCCTGGGAATGCAGCGACGGACGTTTTTAGGATCCGCGGACGTACGTAAGTCGCGTCAACCCCCACTTATCTGTCAATCCCGCCGTTCCCACTCATCGCCTATTCCGAGCACGGGCAGGAGTCCCTCCTCCTCACGGCATTCCCTTACGTCCCCTCGCGGCGTCTCCTGCTCTCCTCCGACGGACAGGGAGGGAGAACCCAGGCAAGGTGCTATCCTACCGCTAACACTCGTCCCAATCCATAAAGACCGATGCCAATGAGCAGATTTATATTCCTCTTTCTCACCTATCGATTCCTTCCAGTATACACGCTGTCCCGAGACTGTTCAAAGGGTTGCGGAGACTTCCGTCATTCCGTTTTAATAGCTTCCGAGTCGTCGTAACTTGCGTAAAATATGCGCTCGAGAGACTGAAGGTATGGGTCTAGCCATCCAAGGAGAATTCAATGTCCACTGCTATGTACTCTATACATGATGCGTGGGAGTGTTTGAAAATGTATAACGCTGTGGTCTAGTACATAAACGTGAAGGCAAAAAGTCCATAATGACGAATAAAACCAATTGAAACTTATTGTTAGTCCTAAATATTGAATGACCTTCAAATAATGGCGAGAATTATACACCAGAAATTAGTTAAATGCTTTAATCTGGTCGAATGCTGATATATTGAGTGACAACTTGATCTGAAAAGCATAAAATCATTTAAAAAAACATCAAGGAGAGAGACTGCCACGCACTAGCTAACGTAGCCTGATTGGTAAAAAAAATTCTCGATATCTCTAACGAGCGATATGCTATCGCTGGAACACTAGTAATCTCGCGACATCTTTCGAGAAGTGACATCTGGCGCGAGCAAAATTTATTTTATCCGAAGTAAACCGTGAAGAGAATTACAATTGAGCATCTTAATAATGAATTGGCTCCAAATTGCCAACGTTGGAGAAGCTTCCCATTGACATGCAAAGACTAACTGCGAACAAAAGCCTGCAGTTGTGGGAAAACTCAAAGACCTAATTACTGGCGTGAGAGCCTGGTGAACCACGTTTTGACGTCCGAGACTTGAGCATTTTCCGGGGTAATCAAGCGGCGCCGTATCTTTTACGACGAGGGACGCAAATAATGGGTCGAATGCTCCAATGATCGCAGCTATCGTCGATGATTTGGAAAATGTCCTACGCATCGATGACTTCCGATATCGATCAAACTTACCGGATCGTTTATTTTGATATGAAACTCAACAAATAGATTTTTTTATTTGAAAATCGACACTATTTTACTGACAAAAACATTTTTGACGATGATCTCCGGTGGCTCGACAACTCCAACCACATTGATGCAAATAAAAACGAGTACACATTTTTTGGAAATTTCACGTCCTGTGCATTTAAGTCAACGTTATTTATAAACACTTATTCATTATGACAATAAATTCTGACTTAAATTCATGGAAAGCTGTTCTTCCTCATGTAACGGATGTAAATGTATTCAAAAGATGAATTGTAAATAATTTCCACACCTTCAACCAAAATACCTGAGGGAACACTAGAACAATATAGATTAAAAGGGAGATAATAGACGGGAAAGGTTTTAGTGCTGGATTTTACTGAAACAGTCATCGAGAAAGCAGCCGATTCATTTTATATTTGCTATCAATAACCGGTAGGAAAATTGCAAATCGAACATACTCGCCCAGTTGAGACTATATGCATCTAATCATCTCACCGTACTCCCTCCCAGTAGCTGTTGAGGATGGGAGGGAAGGGAAGGGCTGGAGCGTATCGCAGGAGGGGAAGGCCATTTAGGCGAAAGGAAAAAGGAAGAAGAAGGAGCGATCGGCTTCCCACACGGCGCCACCACACACTGCAAGGGACGCCGCCGCCCAGTCTTCTTTTTTTTCCTCCTTAAAGGAAGAGGGCAACTCCACCTCCACCCTTCCACGCCGGCCGCCGAGACTGGACATTCCAATCACGTCCACTCCATCGCTCCTCCAGCCTCCCCCGCCCCCTTGCTGAGCGTCCACCACGTACGGCCATCAGTCAAGATGATGGTGATGGGGAAAGGCGAGATTGCAGAAGGGGAGGGGAGTTGTAGGGGACACTTTGAGGAGAGGTAGGGTTGAAGGAGAAATTTTAGAGGGGATTGCAGGGGACACTATACAGGGGGTGAAATTTTAGGGGAGGTTCTTAAGGGGACAGTTTGGAGGGGGTCAGGAGACCCCTCAGACAGCCTTCCGAAAGGACACAAGGGGTTCCCCACCCTATTTACCTCCCAGCCCCCCTCAGCCTCCACCTCACCCCACCGGTCCCCGAGATTCCCACGCCTTCGAAGCTGAAAAATTCAGATCACGCGCTGCGTCGCAAGGTGGTGGTGGTGGTGAGGCGTTTGCTTGGAAGAAAGCTTTTGAGTTGACTGCTCCTTTGGGGGGAGGAGGGGGAGGTTGGCTCCTGCCGTGGATGTTGGTAAAGGGTTGGCGGGGAGTGCTTGCCCCGCGGCGCAATTTTTATTTTTAAACCTTCTCCATCTTCTTTATGATTCTCCTCCGCTCCATTTGAGGCGATCCCCTTGACATGAGGCCCATGCACTCCTCTTCATTAGGGTCGCCTGGTGGCGCCCCTCCGTGACTCCCTCGCAAGCTTGGAGGAGTAGCTGGGAGGGACGTGAACGGGTTAGCATCCTACCCTCCAAGCCTAGTCCACACCGCGCAACTTCCCCCTCCAGTGTGGCTTCTAAGGACATGTTTAATTATTGACTACTGACTTGTCACAGCTGGATCTATTAATATCGCTGACCGATAGTTCACTAAAATATTTCCAACTGCGACGGAAGTTACAATTTCTCTCATACAGAGTCATGGGGCATATAAAATCACTGTTGGGTACAACGTGATTAAGATTAACAATAAATAATCACGATATTAGTACGTGGTTTTTGCAGCCGATTAAATGGGTGATTACATTAAGATGAATAAACGGGGAGGAACAATGATTACGCGCGGGAAATGAAAATGAATCAGAAAAATGTTTCTCGTGAGAAATGACTATATGAAAAAAAGTTGCATTATCCATCTTGTCGTTTGTTTCAACTGTTCTCAGCACCGTACGATACGGCTCCTAAGCCGTTCCCTTAAAAGGCCATTTTTGAGATCAAGTGGAAAGGAAGTGGCGCGCAACATTGATACAGCTCCATGAAAATGCATGCGCTGCCGGGAAACGAGTTCTCGGCGTCCGACACAGCGGCACCAACTACCCAACTAAATACATGCTCTGCTCGGAAAAAAAACAACCGAATAGATGCACCGATATTACAGTAAGCGCGACTGCCAATGCCCTTACCCAAGATAAATATAGATTCAACGGAGATTCGATCGAGTAATTTGCGTCAAGAGCTTACGAGTAGAATAATTTCCAGAAATCAGTTTTTTTTTCCTGGCCATGGAGACGATGACCTGACTGTGATCACGCGATTCCCTTAGTGGATTTTATTGGCACTACATCAGCGGCTTGGATTAGTTTCAATGTCACTCGTTGCTTAAACTTATTTTAAAATGAATTAACAACAGTAAGCCGAGAATGTTGGATATTCCCACGGCACTCTTAAATTCAAAGACTCGAACGCACCCAAACGTTGGTGTTTGCATGCCAAGTTTTAGTTGTATATATAATAAGACGCTTAAGGCTCTGCTTAAAATCAGCAGATCACTCTTAATTTATCAAACTAGTTACTTGACGTTACTGTTATTCGATGAAAAAATAATAAAAAATGGCTTAAATAGTGCTGAAAGTCATTCTACAAACCGTGCGTCCAAAATTATAATTCAATCTTATTCGAATTCTTTTGACAAGAGGGTGGAAAACAAAGTGCCTAAATCTGGCCCACAAATAAATATTTTTGCATTAAAAAATTATCACGTAACTTTAAAAAATATGGAGTATCATGAGTTCCCCCTTGGTAAAACGGAGATGTTTGATCTGAGTGCCGTGTTGAAAAAAGACTCCAATCCGCGAAGGTGGTTTACGTAAATAAATTTTCTTTTTCTTTTTGGAAGAAACTGCAGGAAAAAAACAACCCGCAATTATTGGTTTCGTAATTACGGATTTTGTGGCCTTTTTGATACCAGAGGGAGAAAAATGATTGGAATTGACAATGAAGAGGGGCAGCTGGGGAAACTAAAGGGCTAGGGTGCATGCTAATTAAGAAACTGAAGAGAGGAGGAGCATATTACGGTTGATACTTCTGGCGTGGAAAGAAATTGCTTCCCTCCCCAACCTGCTGAGAAGGGACACGTAACGCTTACGACACTTTTGATGGAGATCGTTTCCAATGGCTAGGGGCAGAGCGATTGGCAGGACACTAATCGCCGGGTAACTAGGGAGGAGGAGGAACGATAGGAGGGGTTGGTATGCAAATGTGATGAGGCGGGTAGATGACTGAAGACGATGCGTCGCGCGGCGAGGAAGAGAACTTAATTGATCGAGTGGATCTTCGAGATCGAGATTTTTAGGGGACAGCGATGAAAAACACCGTTCGATCCCGTTAGATTGCTCGGGGGTGCCTCGATGCATCTATGATGCCAACTGCCCCTGAAGAGAATATATACGGTCGTGAATCGCGAATGAATACAGTACGTTAAAAATACGGTATAAATAATAGACACAATCGTAGACGTAAGGTAAAAGCCTTAAAATCAAGAGATCGGTGAGTGACCTAAGGGTAAAATCATGCTAGTCCGTCGTCATCCTAGACCAAAATCCTTAAGTTAGCTGGGAGTGGGTTTACCACCTATTTGATCGGTTAGTTACTTATTAAAATTTTTCCATTTCTTCCGTCTTTAACGATCATTTCAATGGCATTTGAACGAGTTTTCTCCAAACTCTATATTCGATAAATTATGCTTTACAAATTAGGTTAACATTATAAAAATATCAAATTTGGTTATTTGAATTCGGTAAGTGCTTCCATAATTTCTATACAATACTCCTTTGCTTTATTTCAACCTTCAATATTCTCGATGTGAAACCATCGAATATCAAAATTGGGAAGGAAATCTGACTAAACATGCAGCTAAAATAATTCTCTCGAATTGCTCGGTTGCCTATACGCAATATTTACGGGCCAGAGAAAACAACTAATCGGTTAAAGAAATAGAGAAAACCCTGCTCGTGTGTCAGAGAATCTTAATCACCACCATCATTCTTTTCCAAGTTCCAAATATTTTCTCCGATGCTGTAACAAAGACGTCGCATTTCCGCATGATTTGCTTACCTTTTCAGTAAAATGGATCTCCGGCGAAAATAAAGGAATTAGCATTACAATGGAAGTATATCCAATTATAAAAAAAATCGCGACGCTTGTCCTTTTCTTGGAAAATTCAGGGACTTCTTTTTTTTTCACCTCGCAACAAGACGAAGGGACCAGATGCCTAAATAGCCCTTTCTTTCCACTGATTCGTGCGATTCATTTATATTAATAAAAAGAGTTTGCTTTTGTCCGAATCGCAGGACGAGAAGAAATTACGTAATTAATTAAATAGGGAGAATTCTAGTGCTTTTTCGGAGTTTGATTCTTTGAATTTTTCATTTTCCCCCCTCCCCTCAATTCCGACTCTCTTTGCTTCCCTGCCATCCTTTTCCCGACCCCCTTACCCCCAGATTTTTCTCTCCCCTGCCCCTCAACCCCACTCACCTCTGCCAGGAATACGTCCAAACCCTTTTCCTCACTTCTTCTCCAACCCCCCTCCTAAAAAAAAGACACTACTCATTCGCCAGGACACTCTCCACCCCCTCATCTCCCTTCCCTCTACCCCGTAGACCAACGAATGTCCTCCCTCAACCTTCGCCACCCAGTTCGAAATTAACGGACTCCAGGGAAAACTTTCTTTCTTTTCCAGTCATATTTTTTCTTCTTCTCGTTTTATATTTTTTTCAGCCCTTCAAGTCCCGGAGCAGAAAAGAGGAAGAAATATTTTTTTCTTTAACGCTCTCCATCCCTCCTCCATCTTATTCTTTGCTCATATCCAAGCTGCCTCCTTCGCTGTCCAATCCCATTTCTCAAGACGACCATCTCACCTCCCCCCGTTGACTTTTTGCCCTTTATTTCACGCGAAGATTCAATTTTAAAGTAGGCACTTCAAAATGAGAAAAGGAGCATGAAAATGGAGTTTCTCTAGGGCCTACAAAATGTAACTCGGTTCAGGCAGTGTGATAAATATTTTTTTCCGATAGTATATTTTCTATTTCCCTCAGTTGAAAACTTCATCATGCTATGTGTTAGCAGTATCCATTACGGATTATACATGAAGATCTTCAAGGGTGTATTTCAGCTATTTCTCGAGAGCAAAAGAGTTCACTACTATGGGTTATGTCAACCTAGGTATGATCCCACAAATAAGAATGAAATGGCATGGGGAAATGATGATGGCCTTTATTGAATTATCAATCACTGTGGGAAACAATGATGGCATATCCTTTTTCTGATTTGAGATGTTATACGAGGATCACCGCTTTTCGTAACGAACGTACATCTACAATGGCAACTGGAACAGGTTGAGGCGTAAGCCATGTGAAGCGCAATGGCGTCAGCTATAAATAACTTGTGAATTGTACTCGCGCATTCCATTCTGTTATGCTGAGGGGATTATGCCTCTTATATGAAAACTGGAAAAAGTAAACGTGCTTTGCTGGTAGATTGATCATGGATGAAGGAAAAAAAACCGCGGGAATTAACAGTGCATTCTGACGAGAATTTATAAGGTGCCGTTGTACATCAAAGAGAGAATTGCGTTTGGGTCGCTGTTGTATGAAAAGAGCAGTCCATGAAGACCAACTGGGTGATGAAAATGAAGTGATCATGAATTTCACGCATCGTTTACACGACGTCAAAATTTGTCCGGCTAAGTTTTTTCTCGACCACGCGAAATGATTAATCTGTCCATTTTATAGCATTGTTTTTCTCTTCATGCGCTAAAAAGTCCCGATTTTTGTGGCTGCAAAGGACAATTTTCCCAAAAAGGGCTAACATTCCTACACCTTTTACCAACGTCCATTAATTCACGCTTGAGCAGATGAATGGGGGATTTATTGAGTGTTTATAACCCTGATCCTTTTTAATGGCGTCACGCGGAATGAATACATCGATTATAATCTATGAGATGCACAGGAATGTTTGGAATCGTTTCAAAATTTAATGGATGAAGACCAAACGTCATTATTCTCAATGCTTCTTTTTCAGGAAACTTACGGTGCATTGACTCGCACATCAAAATCACTCTAAATTATAAACCGAATCGCTCCCCGAATAAAGGAAAATGAGTGAGTGATACAGACCCATTTAAGATGGGAGATTACAATACCTCCGGATATCGAGTGAGGTCAGGCGTACGGATTCGAGCCATATTATTTTATAGGTTTTTCTCGCAGGACTTTATCTTATTGCTTGTGATTGGTTGAATTATATATTCAAATTGAAATTTTTAACGTATTTACTTCTGCCAATGCAAAATACTTACATCGCAGGTATCCAAACGTATAGAATGCTTATTCTTGGCGGAATGAATTCCAGTAAATAACTGAAGTATACTGAATAGTAAAATTGCTTTCAATAGAAATATCACGGTAACCAAAATAAGGCAATGCTTTCGTTATCAGTAGTCGCAACGAGTTTCCATTTCCGCAAATGAAGACAAGGCTAATCAAGATTTTTGACGAGCTAAAAATATTGCATAAAACCCTTAATCATGGCATATGGAATAAGTATGGTGGCATGAGCATTGGCTGCACTCTTCAGCATCAATGATCGAAATGCTTTGGGTTCGCTTTCAATACAAGAACGGACTTTCCTCTCGATTTTTCTTGTTAATTTAAAGTGATGAATTTTTAACGCCGTAAACTCGTGACTGTAATCGTGACATCCATTTATAAAATTACTAAGGGGAAATGAACACTGGTAGAGGAATTTTTATGACTTCAGCCACATATCACCCCCAAGTCCATTCTTTTCTCATTTACACCCCTTCCATCAACAAACACTTCATACCCCTCCTCTGCCACACTCCAGCAACCCTGCGTCCTTCATCGCCCAGTTAAGATCCTTCATTCTGACCGAGACTTCTCCCCCTAACTCCACGATTCCTTCTCCCATCTACTCGTAATTTTCCCCTCCACCCAACTCCTTGCCGTGCAAACTGCTCAACTCTTGCCCCCTCCAACTGACGAGGGGAATCGTCATCTAGTGCCAACGTTATTAACTTGTTCGGTATCTCTTTTACTTTCTTTTCGCGGGTTAACTTCATAGCTGTAGGGGGGGGGGGAAGGACCAGGGGAATATTTTTTCTCCTTCCTCTCACCTTCCGTGAGAGAGTTAAGTTCTCAAAGGTGACGAAAGGTTGGTGTCGCGGGAGGGAAGACCAAGTTTGGTGCTCGCATTTTTTCCCTAAAAATGTAGGGAGAGGGTGACTCGGAACTAAGGAAGGGAAAAAGGAGCAGGAGGGACGATCTACTACCCCCGAGATTGTGCCACGCGTGAGTCGCAGTAAGAGACAATCCGTGTGCTGAGATATGTTTCTACCCAAAATGCGCTGTTAACATCATAAAATGGTCATTTTGAATTAGTAAAAGACTTATAGAGACGTATTGAATTCTTCCATCTCTGTCTACATAGCAGAATATAAATTATATCTCTATGAGATTCACCAAATCGTGCTATACGCGATGATTCAAGATATTTTTTTTACTATTTTCACGCTCGCACTCCTTCTTTGCACTAGTATTAATGGTTATATCTACGTACGTTAACGAAATGAATTATTATCTTATGCCTGAAAGTTGATTGGTGAGGACCACACTTGAGAAAACTTTGAGATGAGAATATTTTTGCTGAGATTATTTTATGCCGAACACTTAGTTTTTTGTCCAGTTGCATCCTCGATGGAGAGGCAGATAAAATGTCCATGACATTAGCATGAATGCAGACTCGGAGTCTGGATATTATATCCTGCGAATAATTTGATATCAGTGAGTTTTCTACCGAGAAAGAATATGACAAGTACACATAAGCTAGCACCATTACTTTGTACAATAGCCACTAATTCGTTAAACGGTATTTAAACAACTATGCTACAAATTTTAATGTGAGCGCAAAGTACATCGGAATTGGCGCAGGCGACTCAGATCAACTAATGCGGCCGAAAAAGGGTCTGATGGAAAGAAGAGAGGGCGAGAGAAAAAAAAACGTTCTTGTTTGGTCGGGAAAAGGGTAAAAATGGGAAAGCATTTGCATAAAAAGGACTTCGGCACCTTTTATTTTGGGTCTTCGGGGAAGGGAAAACAAGGATAATGCGAGAACCTCTTAGCGTTCTGTTCTCCCTTTAAGAAAGCAATCTTGATGTCCTACTCGCAGTTCTCCCGTCGACGTCTACTGAATGGGAGGGCGTGAGTGGGAGGATGGGTGGAGTTGGGAGGAGAGGGAAGCGGTAAGTACGAAATGGACATTGGAGGGGGGCGGCGGGACGGAAAAAAATGTATGAAAAAGCTGAGAGGGAGAGGAGGTGTGAGGCAGGAGGGGGGAGGGTGCACTCTGGAAAAAAAAGAAGTCTCCACCCCCTCCCTCCCCTCCTCCCCCCACCACTCCCAGTCCAAATAGCCCCTTTGCCGCTCTTCCGAGAAATGCCCCTTCCATACTCTCCTCTCTCGCCCTTAATATTATTTTTTTCCGGAAAATCGCGTTTTTGATCCCGCGGAAACATCGTAAAAAGCACTCTACTATCGGAGGAGGCTGGGGGCAGGCTTGGATGTTAAGGGACGGGTGGAGGTATAGGGGAGAAGGCGCACTCAAAACCCCCATAACACCCCCCGGTTGGTCCACAACCCTCCCCCCCCCTCAATGCCGCAACGCTCCACTCTGCCCCATTCTCCCCCCGCCACATCCTCGCCTTCTCTTTTTTTATTTAAAATTAACGGAACGCGGTGAAGGGAAGTCTTTCCCACTCAGAGCACCATCCCCGCCTCACCCTCATGTGGCATATTCTTCCCCTCCCCCATAATACTCTCCCTCCCTGTGACCGGCACATTTCTCTATCCTCCAATATTCGCATCTAATGGACGCGCCCTTTCTCGGCTCTAAATTTTACCACCTTTGCCTCACGGGGTGATTGCATCGAGTGACAAGCTGCCCGGGATCGAGAAAAATAAAAATAAATTCGTTCCTTTTCGGTTTTCACCGGTACACACCCGCATCTCTTGTGACGAAATTTTGGTGAGCTATTCGCGTAAAATTATTTTCATAAGCCTTTCTGTACGCATTAGGAGAGCTTGAAAAATTACCAAACTAGGCAAAGAGCATAAAGGGTGTCTACAATACAGGACATTTTTACTTAAAATTAGAACTTCTAAAGGGTGAATCAGGCTAAAGGTATTAAAGGAACCTATCAATAAACTCCTATGTGAAAAAATGTTCAGGTAAGTACCTCCAGTTGAACATTTCGTTTGAATCATTTGAGTCTTTTTTTAATAGGTTGGCTACCGCATGATATATGCTGACAAGAATTTTACTTTCACGATGATTTCATTATCATATCACGATCAATTTATCTCAACCTCAACATGGGTTCCGTGAATTGCCATTGCTTCCCGACAGCCGCTACCTGCTGCGATGAATGCTTCCGTCCTTTTCTCTCCCCATTCTGGCAGTATACCTCGACCCACCCATCCCATCAATGCATCCCAACACACGTGGCTCATTTGTTGCCACCATCCAACCCTTCATACCTGCCGAATCCCCATCAAAACCATTGGCAGGCTTCCCTCTGCGAAGACTATAACCATACCAATCACTTCGGGATACCCATTTATCTATCTATCTGTGCTATCATCCCCTTAAGGCTACATCATTTAAGGTTACCCTTCGATACCGGGGCATAGACACGTTTTTCCATCACCTTGACAAGATATGTCTCTGCTCGCGCAGTTTTTGAATGTCTTTACGAAGGGAACAAGGAGTTTGGTCGTCTTGTTGGTGAACGTATGCACGATCACGTTGCCTAGGCGTGCAGTTGATTGCACGACACAAGAGAGATACGATTCGAAATCTTATAAATAGAATTTAGAATGATCCTTGCAATGTGATCACAATAGAGGGTACATCCGTGTCATGGGATGAAATTGAGGAAATCCAACTTGAGCGATGACTAGCGAGGATTCAGTGCCAATGCTGAATTTCGCGCACCGCAGGGTAACCGCAATGAGAAAAAAAGGTTTATTGTAATTTCATTTTCTATAAGACATATTTGTTCTTAAATGTTCCCGAGTTTTCTACATGTTTCGGATCACGTTTGGACGGATATCTTTGCCGACCCACTCAAGAGGTTATGCGGGCCATATCTTATTAACACCCCTGTAACGCCATGATCAAGTTTTTCGTGCACAAACGGCAGCTTTATCCGACTCTGCGAAAAAGGCCTTGACGATTTTACCGGCATAATTCACAAAAAAGTGCCGTAATCACGTATCTCTACCTTGCGTTGTTGCTATCACTCTTCATGACTATTACTCTTAACTTTTGCTGCTCACCATTCATCGCAAATATTCTTGGATTTCGCCCTACAATGCAAGAACATCATTAGAACATTAGCATCGACGAGCATTTACCATAATTGATATTTAGGACGAAGGCGACGCGGGCAATGATTCATAAGGCCGATCAAGTCATACACCATTCAAGACCTATTCAAGAATTTGAATGGATTTGGGTAGGGAGCAACAATTCCCGGGTGTACCTCACCGTCCAAAGAAATATAGGTGGCGACGAATAGAGCGCTTAAGGTGGGACACGTTGAATTTGCAGACCGGAATGCCTTCACACTCGACTGCTGCGGAATTGGACGCAGGAAAAAAATCGCCACCTCATGCACCACGCGCAACTCTCGTACTTTCCTTTTCGCCGGAATTCCCCCTTCATCACACCCCCTCGTTTCTTTCCATCCCTCCTCTACCTTACCCCCCTCGGAGTACCCCCCTCCCACTCCCTCGTACAATCGCCACGCTTTAAATCTCCCGTTGGCTCGCTCTTAATGCCAATCCTCGCGAGATCTGCATCCTCATTCCTCCATCTGCCTTCGAAATCCTTTCTCTTCCTTCTTATCTCTCCGCATCCATCTTAACTTCGTTACCCTCTCCCCCTTCATCCAACTCATTCTCTTTCTCGGCGTGAGAGGGCGCCTTGCAAGACATGAGACGGACGACCGTCACCTGCCCTTCACCCTATACCTACTCTTCACCACCTATCGCCCCTTTTCAGGATTATTTTCGCTTATCATCATCGATTTATTATCGATGAAAAAACCTCCTGCGCTTTTCTTCAGAGCGTGCTACGGTCCACTCCCTACGCAATCGTTAGGCTATAACTAGATAAAGGTACAGAAATTCTTTGACATTTGCCTTGCAAAATATTTTATTTTCCCCGAAAATTTCTGCTAGTAAATTGACATATATAAATGTGCGGCAATTTATAATTCAAATTTAAGCAGAAGAGAAATAGTACTAGTATTAATGCACCATCAAAATGATTGGAAATTCATTTAATAATGAAAAACTGAGCAGAAATGTATGTTTTCGAAAATTGGGGTATAAGGACCACAGATGAAGTCATTGACCTTCACCTCACATTTCCCACATCTCTCTTCGTCAATGCCGTTTACCAATTTTCCCTAACAGTAACATCCCAGGCTCGAAGTAGCCACTTGCGATGGCCCAAGATCAAAGGGAATTATATCCACCTAACGGAAGGGAAAAAGAAAACCTGGGTGGAGTAACAGAAAAAAAAATTAAGTCTTAAGCTAATTCAAAGGGAAAAGAAAACCATGCCTGTGTCGGAAAATAATTTAAAAAATGGAGAAGGTCATCAATCTCCTACTCCAAGAGGCCGACTTATCATAAAATATATTAACAGAAAAAAGAAGGGGCTAAGAAAAAATTCCCTTCCAAAAGTATTGGCGACAAAAATGATAAATTTTCTATGAACTGGATCGAGGAGAATGGCTGCAAACGTAGTGCTAGGAATCGCCTCTGCAACGACAAAGATAAACCTTCAGGCGAAGAAGATGAAGAGGAGACGGGTCGGGGGTGGATTACGCTGATGAAGCATTACGGACGGGAAAGAGACGCGACAATTGAATCTCGTGGTTCGGGAGCACTCCGTGATACGATGGAGAGGCAGGGCACGGGGAAGCGAGAAAAGGAAGAGGAAAAAATCGAGATCCGCGGCTGCGGGAAAGAAAAGAGCGGCGGGCAAAGGAAGGGTGGCGGGAGGCCCGACGCGGTTTTTAAGGGACACATCACAGAGGTGACTAATTCTTCAGCCACCGACGAGGAGACCCGCCCTCTATAGCCTTCAAACCCGTTGCCGACGACCCCCCCCCATTATGTGCAGGTACTCACTAATGCCCCTTTGGACGCCCCCGACGTTTCATCTTCCTGACACGCTACTTCCCCACACTACCCTCCCCGGGATCACTTCCATCCTGTTCCGAATTTTTAGACCTTAATGCATGCTCGCTTAACTCGATTTTGGGGGTGTACTCCAAGATAATCTGTGGAAGGCCCTACAAGTCTCCAGTCGGGTCACACGTCGAGTTTTAGGCAGAGAACTAAAAGAAGTGCCTAATGAAGGGATAAAGGACAGTGCAACATAAAAAGTAGCATTCCTAAAACTTAAATTTTTGTACTAAATGGTTTTCATGCTAAATAATATCACTCAGTCATTTTTCTTTCTCCGTGCATACCAAAGAAAACTTAAGATTCTACTAAGTTCAGCGAGGAACAATTCAAACAAATGCAACTGCGTGTAATAATGTTGGTTGACCTGCATTGATTCGGGAATGAGGTATCTGGCATCAAAACTCCATAACCTATCGTACCAACGCTCTATGAATTCATTTAATTCCCAACAATCTTCACAATTATATGGATCGCTTGGAAACCAACCATCCTTTTGTTGAAACACTGTTTTTTAAACCAACTATTCAATACTATAAGCTATAATAAAAGCCACAAATATCCTCAGGGGGACATCATAACATTTCACTTATAGAATCACAATTATGAAAGGAAAGATTGAACTAGGGTGAGGCAGGAGATGATATAAAAGTATGGCTTGCGAATAAAGAGGCAGTTTCAAGGAAATACTTCGCAAAAAAATGGCATTGAATATTTAAAGAAGTTAAGCTAGTTTATTAAACTACATGAAGGTAATCGTTTTATAATGCATACGGCAAGGCCTGCGACCCAGTTTCATTTAATCAAATAGCTCATGTAATGGCGAGAAAAATTAAGTATTTATTTGCCGAACTACGATGTTAGCCCTAAAATAGCATAACCGAGAAAGAATAACTCACCGAAATCACCCATTCTGATAAAACCATATAGCGCCCTGTTCGAGGCTGTAAACTAGCCCACCCTCGCCCCCACTTTGGCCAATAACCGCACAAGGCCCTAGCTGTACCTCTCAATCCAGACCGCCCCATTCTCCCTCGAGTCGTCCTTTTTCCGTCTTATGGGAGATCAAGGCTCTTGATATTCGTCCGGAAGAAAACCTAATCTCGTAGAAGGGGGGTGGGGTGGTAGGGAGATAGTAGAGGAGAAGGGGGTGGGCGGATAGGGTATGAGGGACGAAGAAAGTTACGGTTTCTCGTGAGAAGAAACGATTTCCAAAGAACGAACTCCGAAACTTACATAACATTCTTGCTATCGGTTGGAAACTCAAAACATTGCGGCCACAAAAAAAAGGAACGCGTTTCAGATGGAACGGAAGGCGGCCATAAAATTTTGATTCCTTTGAATAATCATCTTGTGTCGATTTCGTGCGGATAGCTTAGGAAGGGTATCGCCCGTTTCCTAAAATATTATGTTTCGCGGTTTACTTCCCAACAGGTCCATTAAAGCTTCGATCGGAGCGTTCTCCTTATCGTTCCATGCACGTATCTACGAAGCCAAGTACTCAGGTACCAAGGCACATCGGTTTGGAAGTGGAAAAGCACTTAAAGTCTCCTGCAGTTTTTAAGTAGTCATAATAGTATAATACAAACATAAAAATTGAGAGTACGTATATTTTTTGCCATTATTGTTTCTCATTATTGTTAACCCCTCGTGTGGAAAGTAACCCATGTAAAAATACTTAGCTTTGGATGTACAAAATACTAAAATTACTTATTTGAATGGATTGCGGAGAATGATAACCATGGTTACAATGAATAATCATGCATGCATGAAAAATATGTCCCCGATAGCAGATGAAAAGGACTTTACTTGACGAAAAAGAAACTTCGTATGGAGGAATGCGCATTTAAATATGTGAGAAAATAATGTCGTTTTTAAAAAGGTATAATATATTAAGTTCACGTCAAGTCTCAACGTAACTCAGATATTCTCCTTTATAGCTCGTAACTGCGGGCAAAATGCAAGCGGCTATCTTTATCAGGTCGCATTTGATTGATTCTGCGATTCACTTTTCGCTTAAGAATACGCAAGTGAAGTGACCAGCAATAGTCACTTCCTTATCTGAGGGTATCCTCGTGCAAGGTTTCTTGTGATTACAGAATTATTTCTTTTATCACTGTCTGGAGGTCTGAAAGAGAGTCTCAGGGGTTCAAGAGTGGAAGAGGAAGGAAATATGATAACGAAGAGGAAGGGTGGAGGCTTCAGAAACAACCCCGTCCCGACAGAAGGATCGATCACCCTACTGGAGGGCGGAAAGGAATTTCCATTACCAAATAAGCAAGATATGAAGGGGGAGGTGGGAGGGAGAGCTCGGCCCAAGGAAGGATGGTGAAGATGAAAAAATTCCCGCCGGACCAGCGGCTTACCATATAGCCCCCTTTTCTTTTTAATCCCAGAAGGAATAAAAAAACCCACCCCAGGGGTACCGCACCCCCTATAAGCAGCCAAGCATTGGCGTAAGGGCTGGGAGAGGAGGATGGGAACCCTTTCCCCGCTCCTCTATTCGCATACTTGAGGTCTGCCCTTCCAATTCCCCTTGTTGCACACATCTTTCCCTTGACCGCTGGGCCACCCTACCCACCCTCGCGTCCTTTCCAAGCTAAAGAGGGCGGAAAAAAGGGCGGAGGAGGGCCGTTAATATATGTGAGCTTGAAGAGAGGCTGGGGGTGAGAAGGTATTAAAAAATGGGGTGAACAGGGTATCGAAGTTTAGGGTATAACCCCGAGCCTCCTCCCTTTAGCCCTTCACCTCACATATTCTACCTCTTCGAAAAGAAAGGACCAAGACCCTTCTCTTCCCCTCCCTAGTCTATACCCTGAAATGAAATAACTACCTATGCCCATTCACTGACATAAGTACGTTGCCGACCTCGGTGACGTCTGACTGCTATCCTCGTTTGCTGACCAGGATTTCATGATTCTATTCCCTGGGTGGAATCTACACCAAGCAATACAAGAGTATGCATGATTGTTCAATCCAAATTTTCCATGCTTGTGAAATGCAAGAGAGGAGTAAGGATTATTATTTTGCCGGTTAAATAAAATTTCAATCATTATGTATCGTGAGACACAGGGACGCATGACACAAGCACGAAAAGAGTGAAATGTATGCCGCGAGTTTCGAAAATTCGAAAAAAATGGAGGATAATCGCAAATGATGAGGAGATTTTAATATTTCCTGAAGATACTATCAATATATCTTAAAAAAATCAGCCTTGAGTGGTGTTCCCAATAAGTATCGGAAATGAATACCGGTAAAAAAAAGCTAAACGACAAGAATAATTGTGTTTAACGTCAAATAAACAGTTCAATATTAATTCCTGGGTAAGTATCAGTGAGGGCGCATAAGATTTTTTCGTTTAGAAGAGCAGTACGCTATCATCATTTGGTGCCCCCGTATCCCTTTATTCCGGGAATGTGGAATACGGGAGCGCCACGGGCTCGTTCCACTCATAAGAAACGCATCTCGTGAGTAGAGTGATTTTTTTCCGCTCAACTCCCCTCCAGCTCCTCCACTTGAGGAGAGGAAGGCAGGGTAAAGAAAGAAAATCGTTTGGCTCCACATTATCCCTTAACAGGAGGGAGCATCCAACCAGCTAAGCACTCGGTATTTTCTTGCCGGAAACAATGTTGGGGAGGAAAAAATTCAATATCTTCCCATCGAGGAAAAGATAATAAAGTAGTTTTGAAAAACAAAGAGGCCTTTAACAACGAATCCCTCAGTATATGTGTACAAAATTTTCAATGCTGAGATCAAATGAGATATGCCGTTGGGTTTTCCAATTTCCTAGCGTGAAGGCAACTACGTGGTATTAGCATGGCCATATGCACGTAATGAATGAATGAGTCATTCATTGGAACTGTGAGGAAGCAAAATTTTTTATCGTAACCAGCATACAATAACAGCAATCAACTGATTTATTATGAAATATAGACAAATCGACTTTTCAAAATTATTTGTTTTTATAATGAATAATACGCTATAAGTTCGTAGAAGAAAATAAAAAAAAACAAGGAATTGATAGGATCATAACTATGGGGAAAAATATTACTTTCTTCAAATGTAACGGAATGGTATGGAGGGAACGTTCAACTCTGCATCCTTCCGCTGTTCTCAACCCTTGAACTGGATCTTTTCGAACAATTCCGTGAGTAATCTTTAAGGAAGAAAATCCGGATTTGGATCTTCAGTTTTATTTAATCCATTCTTCTCCCATCTGCAAACGGGTCAAGGAGATGGGTTGATGGCGAATAGGATTCTAAGGGGTGAGGGGTTTTGGGGGAGGGGAGATAGGGGGCGGGGAAAGATGCAGATCGCCAAGGAAAAATCATTACGAGTGCCTACTTATCCACTCCCCTCCCCTATCGACCCCCTCACCCTCCAACACCGAGAGCATCATCCCTTAGACTGTCTAGCATCCCCCTCCACTCCTAACTGTCCACCACGAATTCCGAATCCAAAATCCGAAAAAAAACTCTTCTGCTAAGAGCAAAGAGAGCCATCGATTGATTCTTATCGTGAACCAATTTTTGTCGCAATCGGAGTCTTTAAATTGGAGAACCGATATGATATCCTTGAAACGTATTAACTTCCAATTTTTGTATTCACCCATTTTCTTCCTATGATGGTGTTTATCCAGCCGACTGCACTCTAAAGAACGTTTTTGTGAATTTGAGTTTTCTGTAGACAAACCAAATCTTTAAATGTTGGTTTTCGTGTGGTTTGAAGTGATCTAAGATTATCCACGCTCTTGAAGGTAAATTGCCGTTGTTATGATGTCAATTTGTACTAGGCTTTTAGTGAGGCAGTTCACTCTCTTGTTGCATTCACTATCTTATTGCAGCAAAGTGACATTTACAGGCAAACAGGAGCATAAGGACATCAGAAAGTGCATATGAGAGCAATGACATTTCTCGCTAAACGCAGTACCGAACTTTGTGACTGATCATTTGTATTGACGATTCTCATTCACAAAGACGTCTGCGCCAAGCCCGATTACAAAGGGTTCATACTTCGTTCCCCAGTCCAAAAGTGTTTATTTTCGCGGAAATAAATGCACACATCCTCGAGATAAACAGTATTAATTTCAGATTTGAAATTATCACAAAACCAATCCATGCCTTCGCACTATATCCAGGCAGGCAGATCTCACGGATAGTCTTTGACGCACTTCCCAGCTAAATACCGTGGCTATCAGCTGTTTCCTTATATTACTATCTTACCGTCCAACCAACCATTCCTTCCAACAAGACGGCGTCAGTTTTTTTCATCATCCCCGCATTGTTTTTTTTTCCTTCGCCGGCGCCGTCCGAAGGCGACTCCTTCTTTCCCCCGCTAAGAGTACCCACCCCTCCCTGGGAGCCCTTCCCTTCGACCCACGCGCTCTCTCAGGCGTGGAGAGAGAAAAGAACGGAGATTTAAGAGGCTGCACGGCTTCCTAGGCGGCGGAGGCTGAAAGGTGAAGCCGGCGACGCCGACCGACCGACCGCCCTCCTCCAACCCTTCCGCTCCGAGGACTAGCATCCCTTTGTGTCCGGTGCATCCGCTGGCTGGCTGGAGGGGAAGGGGTGCTCTTATAGTCGATTTACTCCAGAGGTGGGAGGGTTGAGGGGTGAAAGGAAAAGAGATGTAGAAGAGAGAGAGAGAAAGATGAGAGAAGGAACTGTCCGGAATGAACGGGCTCTTTGCGGCGAAGATAGAAGAGGAGGCAGGTAATCGCCTCTCGAGTGTAAAGGGTGGTTATGAGCGGAGAGTGAAAATAAAATGGCAAGCAATGGGAAGAAATAGCTCGTCTCCAGGCGCAACCCAGGCAGTAGATAAGGGAGGAGGTGGTGATATTGTCAGAAGCCCTTAGAACAAGATATATAAAAGGATGTAAAAAGGGAATATTTATCATCCCATGTTCCTGAGCAATAACAATCATTACTTACAACGATAGCTTATACTTATTTATAAAATATTTCCCAAACAATAAACCAAATGAGTAATAAAGGATCAATGCGTATTAACACGTAAATATATCAATTGTACATTGATGTTGAAGAAATTAAAGGGTGAAAGATACACTTCAAAGGGGTCAAAAACCACTAGGTACAATAGAGAGTGAAGTCTGCGCCACAAAAAAACAAAATTAATCGACACACGTGGGATTTAAATTTGCTCAGCTGATTGAAACATTCATTTAAGGACAGAAGACGATTTTTTATAAAAGACTTATGTCTTCACATATAAGAAAGGACACCTACTCAAAATGATATGGGACGCCTTCGTTTCATTTTACCTCCAGCGTTCACAATAAAGGAATGTAAACATTTTCCTGAATCTAACAGAGAAAAACCACGCCACAGAATAAGCGATAATTATGTTGGTTTCTTAAACTACTCGAACTTATTGAAAATATTTGCACAATTACGACATGATCCAGTATACTCGCTGATTCTGTTGTCTCCTCTCATGAGACCGAAAATTCTGAGAGAGGTTGGACTCTTCCTCCTTATTTTCTCACATTTTATTCCGTGATAACGTGAAATGTCCAAACCTTATAATCTATCTCAACTCTATGGCAAGAAGGAGCTAGCGAGAGACCTTAACAAGTAGTGGTAAGGAGGCTGAAGACTGAGACGTTGGTCGAGATGGCATTTAATAGCTCTAGAGAAGAGACAATAGGAAATGCGAGCGGAGGAAGAGGGGGTGGGGGAATAGGGGTGGGTAAGGGTGAAGGGGGAGGGGTAGGGTCGGAACGCAGCCGGGTGATATGTACATATAAAAAAAAGTGAAGTCGTAAGGTGTTTCTAAAAGGGGCGCAAATGAAATTGTCACGGATCCGTAGCCAAGCATCTTTTCCAGTCAGCTAAACCGCCAATTGTTTCTTTCCATCGCGGTCGGAAAGGGTGGAAAAAATGTCCATCAGCAGTTTTCACGGAGAGACGGAGTCGGAATTGCCAGTCGAGGTGCGACACGACACGGGTCGCTGATCTCCGATTACCAGCGCCGCCGGTGACTCTTAACATTTCAAACATGACATTGAAAACGCTGCAGATCCACGTTTAGGCAACTTTTTGCCAAATGGTGCGTTTAACTTATCATTCACTATTTGTTCTAATTATTCTACTCTCGGTTCTTGGTCACAAGTATTACAAAGACTCATTTCAGGCCGAACAAAATTGCATGGGAGGAAGGTCACCTTATTGGGCAAAAAAAATCATGACGACATACTATTAACTAAACAATATATTCAAAATAAAACTATATCCACGTGGAATTCCCATAATTCACCAGAAAATACCATTTTTACTACATTTTCCAGGTTGTTTGATGATATGTAATTTATGAGATGGTCATCTTTGCCAATGGGGGATAAAAATGAGACCGATTTCGGAAAAATAATCGAAAAACAAACGAGGTTAATTAAAAATGGATAATTGACTTTTGAACTAGGGGAAACACCTGAATGATACCTTGGGAGTAGGATGTCCATAAATCAAAGTGAAACCCATGTGTCAGAAAATGGTGAAAATCACCACTTGAAGTTTCAGAAAACATTATTTTCGAGTCGCTTTTACAATTTTCCCTGACATTCCCTGGCGTCCTAGGTTTTCGAGAAGAGGCTGCACCGCTGAAAAGTGAATCCGGCAAACCTTGATATTTCTTTTTTTTATATTCTCCTGCATTAAACCTGGCAGCATTAAAGTCGGTCCAAGACGTGGGGCAGTGAAGAGAAACAAATTGTCTCGTCACCATGTCAACCCATCACGCGCGAAGAAAATCTACGTCAGAGATTCGAGCTGACGCTTGGGACGTAAATTTTCTCGCTCAATATCATTAGGGGGTGTGGAAGGCTACACGGGATTTCTACTGGGTCAGGTTCTCCAACTCCATCTCGGTCGACGTTTCGATGGGCGAGTTGTCCATCGTCTTCAGGGCATGAAGACGATGGACAACTCGCCCATCGAAACGTCGGCCGAGATGGAGTTGGAGAACCTGACCCGGTGGAAATCCCATGTAACATTCCACAATTCTTTACGCCGGGAAAGCCTTCGATCATCATTAGGGGGTGTTGATGGGCGCTATGATGGCGGGTTGGGGCTGCACCCTCTCGGGCCGAGACTTACCCGTGTGGAGTCGCGTATGCTGCTGGACGTGCGACAACTGCTTGAAGCGCCGGTCGCAGTAGGAGCACTTGTAAGGCTTCTCCCCCGTGTGAACCCGGATGTGCTGAACCAGCTGATGGTTGGACGAGAACGACTTGAGGCACTGCTGGCACTGGTGCGGCTTGGACTCCGGGCCTCCGACGCCGCCGCCGCGCTGAGCCTCCCGCGCGTGCATCTGCATCGCGCTTTTGTGCATGAAGATCTGAGCATCGCAGGGCGTGAGCGGCGACGAATGCAACGAAACAAACGGGGCGGTCAGCAAGATTCGGGGAAGACGGTGCGGGGTTGGAGATGAGGGAGGAGACTACTTTTTGTTTTGGGGACACCCCACCTGCGAAGACTCGGAGGTTCTTGAGTGCCGCCGGGACAGCATCCGCTTTATATCCGCTAGCAGCAGGCGAGACTACGACCGTAATGCTGGAAACGAAAGCTTACAGACTAAAAGGCTTGAATGCAGTCAAAGTGTAGGTACCGTGTGGCGGGAGATGTAAAATTTAAATGCGAAAACATTAGCCTCAAGATGCCAAAGGAATAAGAACTTGTAGAAAAATTTAATTTTGATTATTCACCGGCAAACGTTTCATCACCTTGTGCTACTATTAAGGTAATGACACGAAGTGCTGAAATATTGGCTGGTCAAGGAATTATATTTGTGTTGAAAGATACTATTTGTTTTTAATTCTGACTAGCGGAGGCACACATGTATTGAGGCTTCACCGGTTTTTTTGTGTTAACTTTCTTGTAATATTAGTCCAATGGTCCACATTACCTACACTTTGATGAAATTCAAGCCTCAAAACTTACCCCACCGACAGGTCTGCAGCGGCCAAAGATGTCAATGAAGAAGTATGTACATTATATGGTATTCAATGCATTCTTGCTCAAACAGGTCTTCCAGTGTATTAATAGTGTGCCGACATTTGGGAACTGATTAGCTACGTGTGAATGAATACGAATGCTAAGGGCAGCAGGATAATAACCGAGTTTAAAAATTAAACTACAGGTTCGGTTGCATATTTTACATCAGGTAATCCATGATTTTTCTATTTGATCGTGGGGGATGTGAATTTGAGATATGGCTGATAATATTTCTGAAAAGCTACGAGTGCAAGTCGATTGAAAAATTGTTTTTTAATATGTAATTGAGAACAGGAAATTTACACAACAAAGGCTTTTGCTTATATTTACACTGATGTTAGTGACTTAATTTAAAATTTTCTTGTGACTAATACTGTTGATGATATGTAGGAAAATTATTTTGATTGGATAGTACACTTACTTCTTAACTCACAAGAATGACTAATATTATGTACTTAATGATGATATTCAAACCATACTCATCCATCAGCATTCACTTATGCAGCCACCAGGAGCTATTCCAACGCCCAAAGGAATCAAGGACATTAAGAACAACATGCAAAATGTACATTTACAAACGCACTTTCAATCAATATAGAAACAATCATTCCCACTTTTTAAATTTCCAATGAAATCATTTCACATGAGATAATTATAAATATTTATTTAAATATAATGAGAGCAATCAGATGAAAACATTTAAATTATTTAGACAAAAAAACAAAGAAACATTGATTTATGGTCACTCTCATGGATGGGTTCAATCATTTTAATTATTTCTTACAATTTATGCCAACAACAAGTTGAAGCCGAATTTAAGTTAACGATTTTAAAAACTAATACATGCAACCATGCATAACTTATCGCTAATATTAAATGACAATAATTTGCCTAATTACGACGGAAATAATGTTTAATTAAATAAGCTGATCATTCTGTCTATTCCACAAACCTTATTTGTTACTCCTCAACCGATTTCAACATTCTTGGAGTACTTTCTCAAAATGCCACAGAGGTGTTGAAACCGGTCGGGATGTACTACCAAATACATTGTGTAGGATAAAGAAAGTGATCACCTTATTTAATTAGCCATGAACGAATTCCACAAAGTTGGCTCGCATACAATTAAACATACACGACGGATTTTTTTCAACAACTTTCGTCGGAATTCCGCTGTGAACTGATGCGTCAGCTAGGAGGTTTAACGGAAAAGAATAACTAAGCATGCGCTTCGAAAAACACAAGTTAGAGCTAAAAACCTTCAAGAATGACGGATTGATAACATTTTGAAATTATCACCGTGCGAGTGAAAATAACCTAAAAAGAAATCGGAATAATTCATTGAGTCAGATTTAAAAATAAACATTGAAAAAAGGATATTTTTATAAATATCTGAGTATTCTGATGGAACAATGCCAAACGCTGTTAGGGAAACTACCCTCGGATGGCAAGTGCAGTTAGTATCCGAACGCAGAAACGAAAAAGGCGGGCAAGTCGAACATTCAGACGCAACATCGCTCACTCATACTTTTTTCCCCCCGGTGCTTTCTGGGCGAAAGAGCAGGGATCGTCAGAGACAGGGATATCCCACACCCCTTTCACCCCTTCATCACTCCCTTCACTATATCACCATTTTCCTCCTCCCCCCACACTAAAACTCTTTTCGCGTCGCCGAGCGACCCAACCCTTCCCCTTCGCATTTGGGACGTCTCCTCCACCTTCTTTCTTCTCCCTATAGGAGTCGCCTCATTAGCGACCGTGCTCGGCGAATTGTAGGGGAGGGGTGGAAATGTGGGTTGACTGAAGGTAAGGAGAGGGGGTGAGAGGGTTTTCGTGGAAAGGGGACGTGATGTGTAAAAGATATTTTTTTCTTAATCTCTTCTACCAATTTTTTTAAAAACCAAACCTCCTTCTCCCCCACCAAAAAGCATAAGAAAGAAAAGGTGAAGGCGTAGAGGGTGTGAAGGGGTAGGGAGGGTAGAGGGGGGGGGGGTTCCAACCCTCGGTAGAGGGGATACTTCGCCTTCTCCAGAAAATCCACAAAAATCTCTCCCCCTCGTCAGTCTCTCGAAGCCCTTCTTCGCCCACTCTCCGCTCCCCTCCTCTCAACATTTTTCCACCCTTCTTCTCCTCGTGACGATTAAAAGAAATCTTCCCCCTCCTATACCTTCTAATTGTCCCCATCTCCCGAGACGGGACATTAAAAAAAAAGAACCCCTCCTCTCGTTAAGCCGGACAAGTTACGCGGAAAAAAATGGAGACCAGAAATCATAAGTTTCTCATCAGGGCAGAAAATTTTTATAACTGCCTAACGACAATTAGGTTCGTTCATTCCCTCGTTTGGTCTGTTTATTTTTTAAATGACTAGTGTTCCACAAGGGAAAAACTAACATCGACCACTCCAAAAATCCCTCCGTCGCAGCGATGAATTAAGTAACTTCAAGAAAAAATGTGTGTCGCACGAAAAGAATAGTTCATTATTCAGCTGCATTGATTAGGGTTTAATGAAGAGCGCAGATAGGAATGAATGGCTAAAACGCACAGGACATCATAATTGAGTCTTTAGACACACGGCCTGATTCCTTTAAAAAATTGCACCATTTTAAACGATGAACAACACTTGGCTTTCTCTTAATCGTAACTACAACATTATTAAGTGTAAAAAGAGACTTGATGTTGCTGATAATTATGAAGAACACTGCACGAAAAAATGAGGAATTTATCATTAAAATTTATCAGCAACCATATTTATGCACCGAAATTCATGACTTAGAGGTGTGACTTTATTAGGTATGTCACCCAAAATAGAAGAATACGATAATAATTTCTGCGTATTCACTTCGTACGAGAATTTTTAAAGAGCTACTAAAAATTGTAAAATTACTTAATATTTTATTTTTTTACGAAAAAAACTAGATTTAAAACGTACCCTATGATTCCGAAATGAATAGAAATATCACTCATCTCACTACGAATTTTCTATATTGACGAAGATCGTTACATCCAGCAGATGGTTTGATTTCACAATGCAATCATACCAATATTCATCATAATAATCTCAGATAGCTCGTCGAAGGAGACCGGGAAGAAGTTGAAATTGATCACTCCCGGTTCTCAAAGAAGCAATCATTTGATATGAAAGTACCTAATGGAGTCCAACCGTGGAGTTGCACCTCCTCTCCGAACTTTTGAGGAGCAAGATAAAAAAAATAAAAAAAACTAGGAGGACCCTCCGTTCCGACTGCTTCCTCTCCACTCTTTCCACTTATTCGGAGCCATTATATCTCCACGCCACGTGTCACACACCCAGCGGTCCCCAACCCCTTCACCGCCCGTTTTTCCCACACGCGTCTCATTGCTCGACCTCACCCTGTCCCCCCAGAAACTCATCATCCACTTATGAAACTTTCTTCCCTCCTCTCATTTTGACTCGTCGCCCTCCCTCTAACATTTTGCCTTTTTAAACTGAATTATTACTAGTTTAAAACGAACTATAAAATTGCAAAGAAAACCAATGTTATGTAAAATTAAAGAAGTGAATCTTTTTAGTTCAGATATTGCAATGCTATTAGCAATATAAGGTATTTTATTGCCTCTACCCTACACTTTTCCTTGCTATTGGCTAAAAGTAAGAGTGAGCTGAACATAAAGCTAGATAAAATGTATTAAAGAAGTGAATCTTTTTAGTTCTGTTGCCATAATGAAGTTAGCTATGGAAGACATCTTCTAGCCTTTACAACTACCAATAGACGCTACGCTATTCCTGGCTATAGGCTAAAACTAAGAGTGATTTGAGCCTATTTCAACAAAAAGGCAGGCTAAATTATTCCACCACTTTGAGTGGCTGTGCACTAGTAAACGCTCCTGTTAAGTTATGCCGAGGTAAGTCAAGCTAAATTTTTGTAAACGAGACCTTATACTGCCACACATACTTTTAAAACCTTCGCACCCACTCCTCAAAAGCCAATGAACGATCCACTCCAGAGATAAATTCCTTCTTCCGAATCTTTCGCAAATAAATGGAAGCGAACCTCCCACCTCCCACTCTTCTTTTTAAACTCTCCCCTCACGTCCGAGCAGAGAAGACACATCCCCCTACCTACCCAAACTCCCCCACCCCCAACCGCACTATCTTACCAGTGTCGCCCCACCCCCTACCTCTGCACGACCTTCCTCCCCCTTCTCCCTCGAGAGGCTTTGACTTATTATGTTGTAGCAACGGGTTGCGTCGTGTTTTTCTGATCTCTCGGAGTCATGTCAGCCAAGAGAGAGAGAGAGAGAGGGAGCACGTCTGCGTCGCTCGCATTTTATTTCTTGGCTCGTATTTTTTTTTCGCCCGAGATATCACCGTCACATGAAACACGGCCCTCCCTGTGAGGTAGGGGCACGGAGAATAATATATTAATGTTATTATCGTCGAGAATTTCACCGGTGGTAGACCACAGGGGAAGTTAAACTTTGCGGAAAGGCATTAAATTATGAAAAAAAAAGAAAACGCATTTACTGCCTATAGGACACTATCTACCCTAATGACCCGAGTGAAAAAATGCAATGCCTCATCACTGACGCTGTATATCTTTGATATCTCCACGCAGTTTTACAAACCAACATATATTTAATTATTTACATTCTTTTTTAGGTGTTCCGCTCGTATTTTTGTGCACCTTTCACTGACGTTTCTCCTCGTGAATAAGGGGCTTCTTCAGAGTATGAAGGGGAACCAGTACGCAAGGGAAACGTCAGTGAATGTGATAAAAAACGCAGCAAACACTTAAAAAAGTAGTTTATTTATAATAAATGATCCGCCAAAGCTTCAATCGATTATTAAATACTTTTCCTAACAATCATTCGTGGAGGAGCTGCGTCGTTCTCTAACTTGGAGAACGAAATTTCCTGCGAAACATATAAAGTCAACTTCTTCGTGAGGCCACCCCAACCCCTTGTAACCATTCCTCAGTCCAATTTTTCTTAAAGAAGTAAACTTTTCAAGGTGGATGGAATAAATTTTTGAGGTCAAGAGAGAGAGAGAAAGAGAAATGCCTTTGGGTATTAAAAGAATGAGAAAACGAACAATCCTATTCTTCATTAATTAGCTCTGGAAAGGAGGAAAGAAGTAAAGAAACGGAGCGAAGGAATTAAAATTTTTTCCAGAGTTGGCAACGCGAGAAAACTATTTTTAATTAAGGAATCTTCTTCTCTTCCAACTCCCACCTTGGGGAGGGAAGGAAAGCTTTTTACCTTGCTCGTCATCCCACGTTTGCGCTCTCTTCGGTTTTTTTATTTCTTGGTTTTCGTGAGAACGAGAGGTGAAATTCAAAAGGGGGAGGAAGGAACCTTGGCCATAATCCGCTGTGTTACCCTTTCTCCAAGGACTAATCCTATATACCATGGGTATCAGATTATGGCGACGAGAAAGTTAATAATCACAATTAGATATGAAAATGGCTCTGAAATATATAAGAAAAGTTTTAAATGTTATATAGCGAACTCGGATTGTAGAAATTCAAAGGTCAGACTCAAATGTCCTTTGATGAATAAATGAATAAAAACGAAAATAAGGTTTGCTATATGAATATCTACTTTTCCACGACTTTCCTTGTATCTACGCCTTTCTAACTCGTAGGCCTCATTAAGCAGCCCGATGGTGCCAGAGATTAGAAAGAGGAATTTCGGTACATATTGTTAACAAGAGTTTTTAGAGCAATGCGATCTAAAACGCTTAGCAAGCATACATCAACGCTGCCTTTTTTCTCTGTAATTTCTTCCTTCAATAGAGCATTCAGATACCAATATCAATGACAAACGCTATTAAATTCGGGAAATGGAAATTTAGTGTTTTATTATTTGAGATACAGAAAAATACTTTAAAAAAGTCTACCATACGTGCCCCAAATTTTTTAAAGGTGAAAACTTAAAGTTTCAAATGACTGAGACGTCCCCAGCAAAATCGAGTGGAAGCGATGCCTACACTTAAGCCAGAATCGCTTAATTCCCAAGAAAAATGCATACTATACCCATATTTGAAACCTATCATTCCCACTCAGCCTCATGCGAGAGAACAATGAATCATGGAGGTATAAATTGAATAGTGAGCGAAGAGAGTGGGTCGGAATTCCGCCTTCGGTCAGCGCCAATCAACCCCGGCTCGAGACACTTGACGAAATACCGCGAGCGCCGCGAAAGTGCCCGACACGCGCCACCGAGGCGCCCGGCGAGAATAAAAACGCGTGCGTGGACAAGGCGGGCACGTGCCACTAATCCCCCCCGCCTCTCCGGACGGACGCTCGCCTTAACTTTCGGCATAGCAGCATTTTCCGCTCGTCGAGCCTCGCAGCTTGTGCGGCAAAACAGCCGGAGTCGGACAACAACGGGAGAGAAGGAGCAGCCACAACACTTCTTCTTTTGTGCGCCGGACAGTGTCGCGTCCACAATGAGAGGCGTCAAGGGTGGGGCAAAGAGGAGAGGAATATAGGGGAGTTAGAGCTGGCCAGCGGGTGAGGGGAGGGACAGGTTCTCAAGTGGGCAAGCAGGTGACGAAGGCATATCCTTTTGTTAAGAGGCGTTAATTTTTTTCCTTAGGCGTGGTTACCTCCCCCCATTTACTGATCTACGCACTAAGATAGCCAACGAAATACGCGCGCCCAAACAATGAGATTGAGTTCTCCTAGGAAAAGGAAAGAGCTTGTTTGTTTCCCCTAATTCGAAACATGATTAATGACCGCCCCGCCTAGAGTCTAACCCACTCGGGGGATCGCTTCATAATTGGCCCGAAAGCGAAAGATAAGACGGCACCTAGCGAGTGGAGAAAAGAAAACGCTTAATGGGATGGCTGGGGTGGTATAGTTGGTTTTCCGTTGCGCAGGGTTCGATTCGACCCAAATTAGAAGTTTTCGGACTCTTATAGGGAAATTAAATTCCTGCCATCATGCATTGTTATCTTGATTGTTAATGCTCAAATTTTAGCTGAATATAAGTGGAGGGTAAACTGCTTAAAATATCTGCGAGCAGTAAAAAGCTCTCATTGTAAAAGAGTAAGATAAATAACTCGCCCTGGTTAGAGTATACCCTTGACTTACAAAAGAAAATTTATACTCTTTCATGAAACAAATAGGGGAAGTCTCGATTGGCAAAATATACGAAAAGATCTATGAATACTTCACTTATCGCGAAATAAGTAAAAGTAAGATGGAGAGGACACTCTAGGCTATCTAAATAATTTACGTAATCAAAAGTTTACTGATATCATTAGTCAATCTAGTCATGCGACCAAGAATAAGTACTATAATTATTGAATATGAAGTAGCTCAATTAAATACAGGGGGTCGATTAAGAGCATTTCTTACGAGCGAGTATCGTACGCAGTCACCGAATGTTCAGTAATTCGAGCTGGAAGCAACACTTTTTTAACTGGTCAGCCGAGCACTTTTCAGGTTGAATAGAATGGATCACACGTGTTGCACACCCGTTTTTCGGGGCATCAAGGAATCCCTCGAGCAATTGCCCACGAGAATGAAAGAGAAAAGAGAATGCGCGAGCACACACAAAACACGTTTTTTGAACCAACCCTTCGTGCGGTTTCTCTCCCTTAAAACTCACCCTCCAACCCTTTCTTTGCCCCCCCCCCCCTAAAAAAAACTCCACCCAGGGAATACATCCGGAATTTCGGCGGAACGTGGCATCCCGTGGCGGGCCCATAAACAGCCCAGCCCCACCCAAACACCAGACTCATTCCCACCGCCTATCAAATGCCTCCGGCGCTGGAGGCAGTTGGGGGGGGGGGGGGTGGATATAGAGGAGGAATCAACCCCTCTCCCCTTTTCTTTGGCGGCGGGCCGCCCCCGAAAAACCGCGAGACCCCAAAGTCGTCGGGAGTCACGCTAACCCACTCGAGACCCGTCCGAAAAATGGAAAAAATAACGAAGAAGAGGCCTCACCAGCAGCGACTACTTATGCCGCCACACTCCAAACCTCGGGGGCCGCGGGGGTGGTGGTAATGGGGGGTGGTGGTGAACATCAACCCCCCTCTCCACCTTACAGGCATCGCTCGTGTAGATTAAGGAAAACGGTCGGACAGAAGGCAAAAGGGGAAGAGAGAAAGAGGCCGATTTAACCCTATTTAGCAGCTCGGGTATCATTTAAAAACGCGGCTTCGCTTTGCCCTCCTTATTTCCTCTCTTGCTCGAAGGAGAGGAGGCCGGGCGGACTCGGAGAAGGCGGTGGATATGGCGTGCATTTAGGAAATTATGGGAGAGATCGAGGGTGGGAGGTGTAAGGGGGGCGAAGGTTGAAATTCAAAGGAGGGGGTGTGTAGGAAAGGAGAAAGAATAAGTGAAGAACGCACTGGTTGAAGGGAGACCGTGAAATAAAGGCGGAATATCACGAAGCGAGAAGCTTAATTAAAAAGTGAGCTTTCTCAGGAGGATCCAAGTGTGCACAAAATTTGAGCTTTTGGTTTCCAGAGCTCCCTTAAAAATCAGTTTCTCCGAAGAAGACTCATGCCTTTCCGATCATGCTTGTGGGACTTTGAAATGAGACGCGCGAATATTTTAGAATTCAGACAGAACCCTGAGTGCATAATGATAACAGCTTCATAAATATGAATCAAAAATAAAATTCTAAATTCGCTGCAAAAAGTACGAATTGCGCATACAAAGTATAAAAGAGCATCTTTTTACTAAATACACCAGCTCTTGCTTATTGTTTTATCATCTATGTAATGAAAAATAAATCTCTACTCGACTCTCGAAACTCTAATCGACTATTTAATGTTTGAACATTACGAACACCTTCCGTCTCCAAAAATTCCTTCAATTCCTATTTTCCAAGTAATTAGAAACCCTTGCGAGAATTTTTTGTAATATTACAACGCTGAGGCAAAGATGGACGGAATAGTACGTCCAGGAATGAGAGAGAGGATAAGTATTGTTGATATGGTAGCGGCGCAGATGGCTTACGGAAGAGCGACTGAAACAGCGCGTAATCTTGCCCTATGGTGGTTTTAATTTCGGAGGAGATATGGGCTGCTGGCGAGAAAAAAAAAATGTCGGGGAGAACGAAAGAAGGTTGCGAGCGGTACAACGGAGATTGGTAAGGAAAGATGTGGAAAAGGGGAGAGCCGGCCGTGATAGGAGGAAAAAGGAGAAAGACTGAGACGGGTCACATCCTACCCATTACGCCCTTATCGCGGTCACGTGCCTCGCCTTCTTTTGCCAAGCGACGAAGGGGAAGGGCGGGAGAGAGGGCCAAAAGGGGGAAAAAATAAGAAAATTCAATTTGTAGAGAATGGTGAGGAGAGCTCATATTCCGGGAGGTAATGAGGGGTGGGCAGGGCTCTTGAGCGTGCTCAGGATTACGCCTATCGCATGTAGCTAAGCGCGAGGAAAAACTTTCATGCTGCCTGAGTAACGAGCGCTCATTTGAACCTTTTGGAGCTTTTATATTTTTGTTATTTGGACAAAAAACATCGAATCATCGAAAGAAAATTGGATTTGATAAATTGTGGCCATTTTAATTTCTACGGTCCATCTTCTAGAACGATGAAATCTAACCTGAATAGACAAAGACAGAGGCAAATGTTACATACCACCTTACTTCCTCGCGACTTAAAATTCACTCCATGGCTTGTGGACGAGGGATGTGATAAATGTTAGGTTAAAGGCATGAAAAAGCGCGATCCATTTTAAATTCATGCAGCTTGAGACTTTTGTACGTGATTTACCTAAATTTAAAATTCTGATTTGAGTCTACTTTTCCATATTCGCTGACTAACAGAACCAAGATAGAAAACAGGATATAATTTGAAACATCACTCATGCATCTCTCGGAGAATTCGATTATAATAAAGATTTACATTTTTACAATTCCTCACACTAAAATTCCATACTTGTCCAGGAAACAATCCTTTCCTTCTCTTCAAGTTCCTGTCGCAAAGAAAATGCAATGTCATTTATCCACCTTTTACTGACTTCATTAGCTAAGAAAACACACACCGTTGCTCTGAGGTAAACGGTATCGGTTTTTGCAAATACAGACCTTTATTTTAAATTCAATCCAAATTGTACTACTGCACGGCTTACGATACTGATAGCATTCAAGAGAAAAACGGAGAGTTCACTGGAAGGACCTAAATTTAAAATTAATTCAACAAGTTTCTAATGTTGTGTTCAAATGGAAAGGATTGCCACGGCTCTTCACGCAGAGACGGAAGAATTTTCTGCAAATAAGCCGAGATAATTTTCCCTGAGTGGCATTGGAAAGATTAGTAACCTGATAAAGGGAACGAGAATGCTAGGGGTCGCGCGGTAGAGGGTAATGTAAAGAGAAAGAAAAAGTGACGGGAGAGGATACGAACGGAGAATTAAAATAGACCTGAAGGTAGAGAGAAAAAATGAGGGAGGAGTGAAAGGTAAGGACATGACTCAACAAAGGCTTGCCTTTTTCTTGATAATAAAAGAGCCGCATGACTCGAAGGGAACGTATTCTTCTGAGAAATAAAGCCAAACGACCTTTGCATGGAATAGTAGGTGGAAATATATATGGTTGTAATTTATCTTTCTCATGAGAGGTATAACGTTGCATAGCAATATCAATTGATGAATTTTCTAATACAACTCCTATTAATCCTCCTACAGTGAATAGGAAGACAAATCCTAGTGCTCATAATAAATAAGGGCTATAACTTAATTGACTACCATGTAGTGTGGCAAGTCAACTGAAAATTTTAATTCCTGTAAGTACAACAATTACTATTGTTGCTGAAGTAAAATATGCTCGTGTATCAACATCTATTCCTACGGTAAATATATGATGAGCTCATACTACAAATCCTAGAATTCCAATTGCAATTATGGCATAAATTATTCCTAGTACTCCAAATGTTTCCTTTTTACCTCTCTCTTGGGCAATAATATGTGAAATTATACCAAATCCTGGCAAAATTAAAATATACACTTCAGGGTGCCCAAAAAATCAGAATAAATGTTGATATAAAAAAAAAAAAGGATCTCCTCCTCCTGCTGGGTAAAAGACTAACTAACTTAAGATTAACTAATGAGAATGCATTCAGGAATTCATGGTGAAACAAAGCTGTTTGTCTTGAGAATGACGCTATAGCCGTCGAAACTAGTCGACAGCAAATAAAAGTTTGTGGCAGAGTACTGGGTTTTTTACTTCACCATGAATATCTCATCGCTCCACCAAGTCACGCCAAAATCAATTGATTACATTCAGAAAGATCAAAAAAGTAACTTGATTCTTCCATAATTTCGTATTGGCGATTAAAAAAAACGTTAAAGATTAAAATAAGGTGAATTTTTCGGGTGAAAACTCATTTTGAGAAGTTTATCGATAGCTTATTACTCACTCTGGATGTTTGAATTTAAAATTATTCCCTTGGTGTGTACCGAAATTTTATTAGAAAGCAAATAAAAATTATTACGAAGACGAAATTCTCGAGTTGCACTCAGAAGTTCTAAATTTCTTGGCGAACAAACTATCGGATGTATTTTTTTAAGAGAAACGAATAATTGAAGTTTTCCTTCGGTATAGTATGGGTAAGGAAGTGAGGTAGTTCTCGATCAAAATGTTGAAGCGGACAAAATAATTTTCCCGCTGAATAATTCATGCGGTCTAAGGAAAGAACAGTGATTTCGGAACAAAGGCCCGGTCACTTCCCTCCCTCCATGCTCGACGGTCTGCCCAAGACCAATTTGGAATGGGAATATTTCTCGAAATATTCCCTTCTCTTCCTCTATGCTAGCCCTGTTTAATTGGAGTAACTCCCGAGTGTTCCATCTTGGATAAGGGCATCTGGTTGATCTTAAGCGAATGAAAGAAGTTGGCTTGATCATTGAACGGGAAGCAAAATTAATGAAACGATCATTATCAGACTTCTAATACATTACATTTCACGCGATGGAGATAGACATAAAATAAATGAATGGAATAATTAGTAAAATCAATCTCCAGGACTGATAAATTAATCCAAAATCGTAGCTTAAATTATTGTAAACGATGAATCAATCAGTTACACCAGAAATTAGACTGATTTTTCATGAATGAAACCGAATCGTTACTTTTAAATCACCCTGCTCATGTAAGATCGTACGCCATACTCGAGCAAAACTAATGAAAACAGAATTAAAATTAAGTCGCCAGGATATAATCTACGGAGGAAAAAAAATAAATTTATGAGTGTGACCAGATTACATGAGGCGAACATCCGCCGACTGGCAGTATCATGTACGATCACAAGTAGGCGTTTTCCACGCATTAACACCGACAGAAAACATCAGATCCGGGGCGGAACTTCGCCACCCTTTAATTTTCGAGATAATCCTTTCACTCGCTACGTCGGACCGAGGTATTGAGAAGAAAAAAAAGGAATAACGAAGCGCTTCCTTTCTTGAAAAAATCTGAAGTTTTCCGCAAAGCGTGAAAAGGCCTTTTTCCCACCCATCGCCAACCATACCCCGCTGAGGAGACTCTCGCTCGAGAGAACAGAGCAATAAAGATGAAAGGAAAAAGACAGGAAATGGAATCATAGGTCAAAAAAAGAAACATAATTTTACGTTTGTTCTGCGTTCAATTTTTGCCATCAACTCTCTATGGCTCTAATGGACTTAAACACCTATTGGCGACGTTCTTCGAAAAATCAAATCATTGAAAAGATAGACGTCGATAACTGCCGATTTTCGTCATTCGTTGAAATTTTAAGGATGCAGTTCTTGCTTATCCATTAACCACTGGCAGTCGAAAAACATATAGAGCTTTTTGACCACCTTCGACAAACAATAAAGTAGTCGACGACATTCTTCGAAAGCGTCAATCATTTGATCAAAACAAGGTGCGATAATAACTGTTTATCGAACCACAGAAATATCATCAGTAATTTTTCACAAAATCCACAACAATAACTACAACTTATGCCAGACAAAAATAAAGTACTCTATTCTGACTATCGGTAGTCAATCATTTCTTAGATAATATCTTGAATTAAATGGACTTACCATTCAAATATCGATAACATTGGGAATGGATAACTATTGTCAGCCTAAGATAAAGAACTCGATTCTGACTATGAGCAGTAACCTTCATTTGGTTAAAACTACCGATGATATTTCGATTAATCGGACCATCGAGCAAGACTATCACATGGCATAGTCTGCGCCTCGAATGGAGCTGAGTCACGATGGACGCGAGGGGAAGGGTTATTACATTGGGGGGAGGGACCGGGAGTAGGCGTTGAGGCAAGGTGGTTCTCGTGAAGAGGAAATGTGTGGAGGGGTTGGGGTGGGTTGAGGAAGCAGCACTGGGCGAAATTGAGACCGACCCCAGAGGCACGCGACTATCACACAGCCACTCGAGCCGAAAAATTGGAAGACCCACTCCTCAACTCCATATATTCGAGAGAATATCCGAACGTAACATAATGCATTGCGATACGTTGAACTCCACGGGATGATGGGCACCATCACGTAATGGTGGATTACTGAATTGAGTATTAAGGCTTATTTACACGTGGTAGTATGTCATTGCGCAATCTGATGTATGTGTGGCGTAGCCAAAATTGTGTCGTGTAAAGCGGTGGATTACTAGAACGCATGCGAGATGGCAAAATAGCCCCAACTCTAATTCCGAACTCGCATTCTGGCAATTTCAACAAACGTATTCAGTCCTAACTTGCGCAATGACATGCCCCATTTAAAATGACATTTTGGCTACTAATCAAAAGGTCTAGGGTTCCGATCTCAGAGGAGCCTTCCGAAGCCAGGGATAAAATTCTTCTTCAGATCGAGGAGTGCCACTAAAAGCAACTGGCTCCCTAACCTGAATGTTTGAAAATCACCTACCAATGGCATAGTCCGGAGTGATATTTAAACGAGGTATCCAAACTAGCTTACGATTGAAGAACTTAAGGTGAGTGAAAATATTTTATGGAGTAAATGCTATAAATGTAATCCACATGTAATATAATCCTGAGTCGAATATATGCATTGCATGTTTGGGTGGATATCAATGTAAGGTTAGGTTAAGAAATTTTACGTAAGGTCACTCAATGGTATTTAAAATTGAAATAGAAAAATAATGACGTATATTATGAAGTATCACTAATTGCAAGAGCCCCGATAATGGCCTCGTGCATCGTTCAACGAAGTAATGTAATTATGGTACTTCATATTTTCTTCATTTTCCTCATTTCGGGAGGGGGTGGGGTCAATGGTGCCCCCTTATATTCGCCCCCGAGCAAACAACTTTGTAACCTATTAAGCCTACGCAAAAATATTTTTGCTCCATAAGAATAACAAAGTAAAATGCGACTTGCGTGAAATCACTCGCCTTATGGGAGCGAGTGAGCGAACCAAGAGGTGTGGGTGGTATTTTGAAGAGAGGGCAACCAGCAGGAGGAAGAATGAAGACGCTGGGTAGAAGTTGGGCGCAAGGGGGTGGATATAATGGAATGAATTAAGGGAGGGAGGGATATGAGAAGGAAGGCCTTCCAACACATGCTGCCTTTTTGCGGCAGTCCACTCCTGTGGGTGGGGAAGAGGGAGGAAGAGAGGTTAGCTGGCAGACGGCGGGCGACGCTCGGCACAGATCCTCCACCTTAACCCATATTATCCCGGAACACATTTTTACCTATTTGGTAACTGATTTTTTGGTATGCTTCTCTATTTGTACTACTTGCTATGGGAAAAATAGTTAAAAAAATCAGAACGTCGTACTTTTGCTGGGAGAGCCCGTGTCTTTAAACACACGGTGGGATAAAGCCCAGATCAGACTTGCCTGCGATCAATGTGAGGGTAGAATGCAAAATAAAAAATACGTGAGTTCTCTACACAATTTTATTTCACAAACAACTAATAAGTCATTGTGTTTCACACTTATTATATGAGCCCATTTCTTTTTAAGCATCATAATTTGAAGTCATACTTTTTCATGCTCAATAAAAACTTACACATTGCACATTAGAATGCATTTCTATATTTTACAGTAAGTTAGTACAAATTACAAAATTTTCCATTTATATTTCGAAAATTTTTTTGTGGCATATCACTAATTGGACTGATATTTTACATGGTACTCCTTGAAGCAACAATCAGGGTGTACGCCCACATTGCACTTTTCACAAATGAACTTTGAGCTTTTACCGCAGTGACCACACAGCCGATGGGTCTTAATTTTACTTATCCAGTGATTATAACCATCAAACCTTCCATCTTTTATAGCTTGTCTCATTGTTCTTGGTGCTACTAATTTAGGCTGAGTACCACTTGACAGTAGCCCGATAACAACCTCTCTCAAAAAATCAATTTGATTGTTTTTCCGATTGTTTATTCGGAAAATATGCCACAAATTAACAATGCTGCTGTTCAGACAAAATCTAAATAAAGGCCAGTACCACTTGTTTGACCTTATTTTCACACGATACACTGCGCGCTGTTGATCAAATAAATCTACACCTCCCATACCATGGCTATACATTTTCACAATTTGTGGCTGGCATAATTTCATATGTTTTTTATACTTTGAATTCCAACGGGTGCAGGAGCTAAGGCCGAATACAGTTTTTGAATCCATGTTTGTGGCAATAGTAACTTGTGCATTATCATGCCAGCGAATGAGTGAAATGGGACTGTTCTTATCAGTGATTGCGGAGAATGCACCGCGTTCCTCCTTGCTCACATCTACAACAGGGGCTCCTTCAATGAGGTCTTTTCTTATAGTTCCAATGCAGTTTATATTACTTTCTTTCAGTTTTTCTAGAAATGAAAGTGAGGTAAAAAAGTTGTCTACAAATAGCTTTGAACCAGGAGGAAGGAAATCTACACACATGGATTCTGTCACTTGGGCACCGAGAGAGATGCCTTTGGGTCTGTCTGTTTTTCCTGTGTAAACACTAAATTTAAGAAGGTATCCTTTTGAAGTTGTAAAACATCCGATTTTGTAACCAAAACGGATGGGCTCTCCTCTAATAAATTGCTTCATTGAATGACGCCCAAAGTATGGCTCCATACCCTCATCCAGAGAAAACTCACTATCGAAGCATTCTATGATCTCGGTAAATTTTTTATTCATGTGATCTACTACAGGTCTAACTTTGTAAATCCTATCAGTGCTATCTATCTGGGTGTTATCATTAAAATGAAGGCATTTGTGAATCAAATCAAATTTATTGTGGCTCATTGATCCAGCAACTAGAGAATGGAAAGTATCTCGTTTGGTTTCCCAATACATACGTCTGAATGGAACACAACAGTAGCCAGAAAGTAATAACACGCCAAGGTATTTGTACAAATCGTCCACAGAAAATTCGGCATTGGATAAACCTTTCTGAACAGCATACTTGTTTGTATCTATACATATCATATTCACAAAATTTTCGTCCCAATCCCTCTTGAACATTTCCAAAGGACTTTTATCTAATAACTCTGGTTTTGGCTGCATACGAACAGGCTCTAAAGGTGGCATGTTATTTGTTTTCAGAGTTAATTTTTTCCATGATCTATCTTTCTTACGGTAACTACCTGCCTCTAAATGGCTAAATTTTTAATGAGTGTTGGTGGCCGAGCAAACATTGATTGAACTCTTAGCTACTTTCCTTCTCTTGCTATGACAATTTTTCCCATTCTTTTCATTAGACATATCAAAATCAGATCCAACCTCATTATTGTTTGAGCTTGTTGAGGAACAGTCATCAGAAAAAAGTGGTAAATCAATTTTACCGTGATTAGTGTCAAGACGTACCTCACCTAATTGGGCTAGGACACCTTTGCCTAAATCCTTTATGCACTCTGGAGTCTCACATTCTTCAGGTGCATCATCTTCATCAGAGCAGTCACCATCCCTTGCTGGAAGAATAACCACATCTACAGTGTTTGCTCCATCAATTTCTCGCCCTCGTTCATCATTGTCATCCAAGTTGTGGAGTTCAAATAAGATGTCTTCTGTGTTGAGTTCTGACCTAAAAGAGATCGGACATTTTGATTCATAGTTTTAAACACAGCTTGAGATGGCGTAATGACACCTAAAGACTATTTTAATGAGGAAGTGAATAAATATTTGCAATTCTTACCGTTTTCTGTTGTTTGTCGACATTGCGAATGTGTTCTCAGGATCCACTGCGATGCACAGCTAACAAATGGATGAGCTAAAATAATTTAAACTTGGGAAATTTTTTGGGCAACTGAGAAGCACAGAACTTACGAACACTTGGTCTACAGCTGCCAAGCTTGCAAAACGCAATGGCAGGTACCCTTGGGTCGGTCCTTTATATATATAGTGTCTAGCCATGAGGAGCAAGAGTTACATTTTAGCGAGAATCTCAAACTAAGTACATGGATTATATTTTAGCTCTTCAACCTCATAATTATCTCAGGCATCAAGTTACAATGATTTTGAAATACATTGTGAGCAAAGAACAACTCATCTGAGACGTTTACAGACAGCTCAACAATGTAAGGCAATACCATAATTGGTTTAGGGAAGAGTAGCGGTTTATCCCACCGTGTGTTTAAACACACACAAAGTTTGCGCTTTCATTGAAGTGTTACAATTATCTTCACGGGAAATACATTACTAACATCATGTTTCCTCAACATTCGAATGTATAAAGGCAGGAAAAGTTTTATGTTCGCATCTGGTGTTCTCAAGAAGATGAAGGTGAAACAGTTTGCCTTTCAATTTACACATGCAGGGGTAATATTTTTTTTCAATGGTGGCCAACCTGGGGATAGTAGGCTGTAATACAAGAAGTAATGAGACTTCAGAAGTTTCAAAGAATGAGTCAAAGTATTTAGAAAATGGTTGCCTCTCAAGAGTGGCTAGAAATTATTTTTTTAATTTCCGCGTACTTGGCGTGTGTTTAAACACACGCTGGTAAAATATGGGTTAACCCTTTCCCGATCAAAAGGGCTGTCCCGCGGCCCTTTTCGGCCCCGTGTCCGCCGGGGGCGCGTGATGGAAGCCGGAAGTCCATCCGGGAGTTAGAAGAGTGTCTGTGTGAGGCTTTTTCTCCCTTCGTGTCGAGTGGTGTCCCACATCTCCCTACGCTATTCTCTTCCACTCAAAAAGCCACCCTTGCCATCACCCATCCCTCGATCAGGGTGAAATGGTGTCCACTGCTAAACCAAAAGTCGCGGGTTTGAGTCCCACCTTTAAGTAATTTTTATCAGTATCCACAGCACTTGTATATGCCACTACGAATCAAGTCATGTTAAAGAAAGAAAGAGCTAATTAGTCCTCATTTCACGTGGTATGAATGTCGGTTGCAAATTCACAATAATTGTGGTGGAGAAAAATTCCTCCCGACCACCAATCGACCACCGGACCTTCACCTTGCCACTGCGAAGACTATTACTTTATTCATACCTTGATATAACTAAGCACTGCTCTAAACCGCCAGGATTGTTTCAGAATGAATAATCTGTCGGTAATAAATAAGAAGTATCGGTTGTAATTAGTTTAAAAAAACTGGGATGCGAAAACTCCATCGAAGACAGATTGTTCCGAACTCTACATTTTTGGGTTAATCCATATAATAAATAGACTCCCGGAAAGTTAGCGGTTTTGTCAGCATTCTAACACAGAATTCATTTTGATGATCAAAATCCAGTAGCAAGCCACGCATTGGCATATAGCTATAGTTCGAGTTGTGCTGTGATCACCAATGATAAATTGTATCCACAACTTGAATATTGTGAATCTTAATAAAATTTCCTCAATATGTTATTACGAGTATCCATCGAGACGCCATCGAGAAAATTTACTTAAAAATGAAAAACCTAAACAAAATATTCAAACAACAGCCATTCAAGCATCAAAACTATGAGTAAAAGCCCAACCGGATGTGTCACGCGACTCATTACGAGTTTCACTCCGCCGCGAGATTACAGTGCGTTCTCCTTAGATTACACACTTCCAGGCGACAGATGCCAATCATCCGAATCATAATCCATCCGAAATGAATGTCGACCGCGGACGGAGGCGATTACCTGATGGAGGTGGGAAGGAGCTGCGAGCCATTCAAAAACACCCCCTCCTGACCCGCCACGGACTACGGACGGCAGTGGTCTAACATTAAGTGGCTCTCAAAGTCCATCATTCAGTCCGGAACAGCCTGTTCCCTTCCACCACCCACACCACTCGACCTCCCCCGCAACCCTTTCCCGATCGACCGAACAAAAAAAAAAAAAAAAAAAAAAAAAACGCCCCCCCGCGTTATATATATCCCGGGGGCGTAGAAACCCACCCACGCCACTCGGCCATCGTCCACCCACCGAAAAGGACGCGCACCTGGCCCCCTTCAATCGTCCACTCGACCCCTCCTCCTCGACCTCCCCTCCCAAATGGACGTCTACTCTCTTAAGAGCAACACCTTTCCACTATCAAACACACACACACAAATACACATATGGAGTGAATTGGCCTGCCGGGGAACACAAAACATTTTTGACTCGGGTCGCCCTTTGTTTTTTTCTCGATCTTCGCGGGAGATAAGAAAGGGGTTGGGAAGAATGGATACAACCGCGTTCTTTCTCCTCTCGACCGGGTTTGGTTTCTTTTTGAGAATGATCTCCATCCAACATTCTGTCTTCCCTTCTCGCCTCAAGGAACTGAACCGAGTGCGTAATTTTATTACTACTTCATGGCCTGAAATCGTAAGTAATCATACCGGATATGTTCAGCTTAAACATTAACTCGCATCTAATACTGGGTAGGAATGAGACATTGAAATAAAAATAAACCTGACTCTTGCGGGAATAGCTGATCTTAATACTATTAGAGCAGCGATCGTATCTTCAATATTCAGGCGAAAGCCGTAACTTGTGAGGACCTTAAAATAACCCATACAATTTTGCAGAAATAGAGAAAATCAAAAAGTACTTCGATAAAAGAAGGAACACCAAAATAGTTGTCGTGCATAGATTTGAGAATTTAACCCAAAATGGAGATGAAAATTATACAAAGACGACATAACTTAAAGATTCTAACCGAAGTCTGATAAGCCCAAGCTATTAAAAATTGTGACGGTTAAAATATACTCCAACACCTCAACGAAAACGGTTAAGGCGAAAAGGAATGTTGGTTCTATGCGTATCCAGGCAACGGTTGGTAACTATCCAAATAATCGAAAAAAAGGCACTTGTGCAATGGGGAGGTTTGGGCAGGGATTAAGTTAAAGGACTGGAGGAGCCGCGACCCCTTAATCTTCACTCCTTCCATTTCCATTACATCCCTATAGAGGAGGAGTGCAAAAATGAAAAGAAAAACACATTTCCAGCTGACCACCTCTCTCCCCGAATCATCCAGCCCATTGCCGATTCCTGAAAGAATTCTCCAACTCTCCCGTCTTTCGCTATGGCTTAAATCTTTTTTTTTTCGGAAGCGCAGAGAAAAGTGAGGAAAAGAACAATCAATGCGCTTTTGAAAAAAATTAAGAGGGTTGAGGAGTAGGAGGAGAGGGCGTGTTCCGTTTTAATTAAAGTCATTGGATCGTGAAACTCTCCAAGGAAAGAGAGAGAGAGAGGATCTCACGCTTTTTACTCAAACCCCCGCCTCCCTTCCCTCGTCAAATGCACTCCCCCGAGGGGACGTCAATTCCTCCTCCCCAGTCGTCGAAAGGAGCCTGTTATCTCAAAAAATCCCCTTCTAATATAAATCAAGGCGGACACCAATTCGGGATATCCTGAAAAATAGGGAAAGATCCGGAAGTGAGAAGCTACCGGGAAAATTCGGGATTAACTTGAGTTACTGGAAAACGCTATGATTTCGTAGAGTATAAACCCCGTAATTTATATAATAACTATCTTGCACTGAAGCGGAATGCATAGTAATATACTTGACTGCTATAAAAAATATTGCCTCCATTAACGAATAAAATATCGTTGGAAACTCTACCTTTCACTAATCAATTCTGAAACGATTGTATTTCCTGTCTTGTACATTTTAATTTTATCAATAACCGATAATAATAATTATTTTTTATTTTATCGATATCATTCTTTCACTCATTGAGCTTCAACTCAAAAGTTGTATTTCGGATAAGTGAGGGCTTTTTGCTCACTCCAGACCAAGGGAAAGGCGTATAATCTCGCACATTCAAGGGGAAGCAGCTGATCTTCCCTGGTTCTCTCAAATCGCGAGGATTTTTATAAGGAATGATCGACGGATTTATCCGGGATTTGAATATGGAACCCCTCGGTCAGCAGCTAAACTTTCAACCCAATAGACTACAACGCTTGCCATCTGTTCTTTGGGAGAACAAGGAAAAACATGTCGCACATGATAGATAGAGAAAATGCGTAAGACCTCATTGCTGAGTAAACTAAAAAAATGAAAAGTTAGACACTCGGGAAAACGGAGGGAACAGTTTTTTGTAACTGAGCGGGGACCCTGATAAATCCTCCGCTATCTCAGTGCTGGGTTTTCCCATCGTTCCGAATTGACCGTCTCCCGAGAGACAGGGAGGAGGCAGAATGTTGGGTTGACGGTGAGAAGGGAGACGGGCTCATGGGGCAGCAGGGAAGAGGTGAAGAAGGGCAATGGTGTAGGGATCGAAGGTGAAGAACTTGAGTGGGGGATGATTGGGAAAAAAAACCGAGCGAAGAAATGACGAGTTGAGAGGGTATTTTCTTTTTTTTCCTTCTTCTCCAACCCTCTCTCTTCCGCGAAGTGGAGTGGGCGAATATGATGGGAGTGGTGGGGGTGAGAAGAGGGTGGAAATTCAAAGCTTGGTGAAGTGGTTGGACGAAGTAATTGGTTTACAGTTTTTATCGATCCAACTCATTCATTCCGATAATTCCGGATCGGTGGACTCTCTTGGGGGGGAGGATGAGAGGAAGAAAAAGGGTTGGGCCGTGTACACATACCACCCCCGGGTCCATTAAGAATAAAATGGAAGGGAAAAAATATCGGGCAAGGCGGAAAAAAGAAAGAAATAGGAGGGATTCGGGAAAAAGGTTTTGAGCGATGGGGTAGCTATGGGATGGGAGAACTCGTTACGGTGAGGAGTGGTCGGAGAAGAAAAAAATCCTGGAGAGAGGGGGAAAAGAAAATTCTTTATGAGTGAGTGAGGAGATGAAATGAGACGTGATTTTAGGTGGTTTCGGAATAAAAAAAAAACGCCCGGACGAGGGAAAAAGGCTTCTTTGATAATATTTTCCTCCGACCGCCTCTTAAAGAAAGACATTTTCGTAATTTAGGTTTCTCGCTGCCGTAAAAAAAGTGTTGTTGGGGTTAGAAAAAGAAGAATGACGCGGTAATTGATGAGACGCATCAGGCGAGTATTTCTCGTCGATCTGATCGTTAGCGAAACTTAGGTAATCTTTTAAAATAACGATGGAAGACACTCGTATGCAATTAAGTAACTATGTTTGGTAAACCACACCTTATAAACATGCAATTATTGCACGTACGATAAAACAGATCAGGTGCCAATCGGTATGAAATAACGTGATGCCTCTATTTATATCAAGTTGAAGTGGGGTCTGGAGTAACAGTCACTGTGAAAATGACGATACATACTTTCCGACTCAAGACTTGCTGTATTAATTGCTTAATAATCGACCTATTGCAAAATCACCATCTTCAACAGTTAAGCTCTGATCGCTTTATCAATTTATGACTACGTACAGATGTGATCATTTTGTTTTTATACGGTTAAAAATTCATCATCTGGGAGGTTGAAAAAATGATAAAATGATACTTTATGTAACCAACTCCCAGTGCTGTCAACATATCTGCAATTTTTATCTTTCCTCCGCGTCCAAGTTGAACTAATCTATCTCATGGGTCATAGGTGCCTCGCACGTAATCTGTCAGATGAAGTCGCGCAAAACCTCTACCGGCAGTTGCATCAACTAGAGAGAGAACGCATCGAAAAACATCGCTCTATCATGAACTAAAATGACCGCGAGTTGGGAGAGGTAAAATTCACCACATTCTATCCAAACTATTTTAGAAGCCACTTCAAGGGAATCGGAATTAGAGTCTCCTCAGCTGATTCGCAATCATATCTAGGAGATAAAAAAGTCGGAGGAAAACCTTAGAAAAATGCGAAGAGATAAAAAGTGCTTTATGGTCATTGCATTTCCCATGTACACAAAAGCTAGCGCGCGATGATAGTGCACCAAGTTGCATAACTCGAGCGAGCGATCGCAATGAGATCTCGCTTCCCAGCTCGAGTTTTATGTCAATGCGCGCTTCAATGTAAATAAGAAGTACGCTGAGAGTTCTAATTCCAATTGGTGGTCTGCAATGCTACGAGCTGATTTTCCAGAGCTGTAATAAAAATTCAACGGAGCGATAAGTTTGTCTCGGTTAGGTACATAAGTTTAAATGTTATATCTGAAAATAAACCTTGAAGTGAGGAAAATGTAAGTGAATTTCTCCTGCATATAATCGCATCTGTGGCTCAAAAAGACTTGAACGACAAACTTGAGCATAGAAAAAGATTATGCTTTGAGTCAAGGTAGTATGCGTATAGTATTCCTTATAGTCGTCCCTTAATATTGAAGGGTGGCCTTACCTATAACGCATTATTGCATCACCCACTCAGTGATTCAACCTGAAGGTTAGTTTGGCCAGGTGAGGGTAGGGATCACCTCAAACAAAGCTTCATGAATAAAAATTTTCACACACTCAGGATAGGGTTTAGATCCTCTGCCTGAGCTACCTCGTTCTTAGAGGGTTTTCTTTGGCGATTTCCGGAGGTTTCACCCGGTATTTGACCCCGAGACCCCACGATCAGCAGCCAAGCGATCTACCTAATAGGCTGCCACGCATTCGAGAGAAAATAAAATGTACTTCAAATATATATTCACGCCTATCTCTACATAAGTCTAACATTAACGAGCAGGTCACTGGTAATATTTTACGATGGAGATACTATGAATCCGAATACGCTTGCCATGTAAACAATGTTGCAAGGGGTTCAGCTTTTTGATTACCCTCCCTTCTCCCCATCATTGCCCGACCTTTAGAGCCTTATCTCCCATCTAATAGGGTTCCGATGGATGGCCTTTCTACCATTCTTTCGTCCCGATGGGGGGCGCGCCAATTTGAAACGTGGGTGGTCGCCGGGCGTGGAACAATTGCGCGCGGCGCACATTCACCGCGGAGCGGAACAACCCGAGGCGCGCACTCCTCCTTTGCCCCACATATCCTTATCTCCCTCTCTTTCCCTGCCGTTGGGAAGACGAACGTGAAGGGAGGGGCGTGGGGTGGTGCCGGTGCATACGAAGGAAAGGAGGACCAGGTGCTCAAAGGCCAGTGCACGGAGAGAAACGACAGTGTTCCACCGAATTTGCTTATACACGTAGTAAAAAATATTTTAGCTAACATCCAGTACAGCATTTAGAGTTAATAATAAATTAAGTTTGTGGCACTATTAAGTAAAAATATCACTCTAATACATCTATCATTGTGTCCAGAAGATGTATCCGCGCGTGCATTAAATGGTGGAGCTCGCAAAAAGACCTTTTTATATTTTATGCTGGGGTTTTGTACTATTTTCTATCAGATTTAATTACCCATAACCTTTCCAACTCATATTACGTGCCTACTCTTAAAGGGTTGAATGACCAGTATTTGATGGCTAGTTCACCAAAAAGTAAGCAGTAAGCGAGAGGTAATCATAGTTTTTATTACCGCTATATTAAATTTTCCTGTCCATACTAAAAGAGAGAAAACGAGAGGAATTATCACGAGCAGCAGAAAAATATGAGAACTATTCAGGAGATGTTAAAAAGCGAAAAGTATAAATTTTGGCACTTGTACTTACACGAAAATGACACGTTTGCAGTTCGCTGTCCCATCGGAAACAACCACTCGCAGGCCGCCCAGCCATTTCGCTCCCTAGCAAAACGCTCAAAAACTTCCCTAGCTATTTTTCACATTACTCAACTAGGTCTTGTATACACAGTAAATACGCATACTTCCTTCCACGCCCCCATTCTCCTTATCTAAATCACCTATGTTACCGAGTCTCTATACCACTCAAAGATAAGGAGAATGACTATCAGGTTGAGGAGACGTTTAAAATGGAGGAGACTGGAGGATGTTAGAGAACTTGAAAACCAATGCAGTTTATACAATAGTCTAGACACGAGTGAAATTACTGTTTTTCTATGCTAGTTACAATATATCGCACATGAGGGAATGATTAAGGTGAGCGTATCCAATGACAACATTTGTGGAAATTATTAATCGCAACCAGATTATGCAAAAAAAGTTAATAATAAGATGAGCCAAGATAAATTATATATTTTATATAGGATAATTCAAGAAGCCAAAATCTGAGTCTTTGAACTGTGTCTATTCAATTGTCAAATGTGGCAAATATCACACACTGAAAATCGTACTCGATCAGATAGTGAAGAGAGCCAAAAGCTAATAGGAGAAAGGTAAATTAATGGATTGGCAAGACTATAAAAGATTGGAAAGAGCATAATGACACCTGAAGCGTTTTTGCTATACACCGCTGCTACCTATGCATCTTTACCGCTGAATCCGTATCCTCGCAAGGGCGTAATGAAGCATTTTCTTCGTGGTCACCCGGGGAGGAGGAGGTTGAAGACTCCGCTAAAGGTGAATGGTTTTACGGAGGTGATTATAAGCATGAGGAGGACCAGTTCGGGTGGTTGTCGTGTCGGAGAGAGGTTGGGGGAACGGAGGGGGAAGGTTGAGGTGGTCTCGGAGGGGGGGGCGGTGCAACTCCTTTCAAGGAAAACTGCGCTCGGCGTGGAGGGGGTGGCATGCGGCCATGATGAACACCCTCCTCCACCCATCTCATTTGCTTTCTCCTCCGTGACCCCTGGCGAGCGTGGCGCAGCTTCCCGGGAGAAGATCGGACGTTCACCCCTTCCACGGCGGCTTACACACACACACAAGTGAAACGATCTCCCGCGCCAGTCCGCAATAATGCCCCTTGCGTCTCCGAGCCACGGAGGGAAATAAAAAGGTTCGAAGTCTTCCCCCGGGGTCGTTCCGCGCCAAGTTTCCCCCGCGACTGATAGGAAAACGCTAACAGCTGGGCGTTAAAACGATTGCCGGGGCCGACGGGTGATCGTCGCAGGCTTGCGACTTGCGGGTAATAACATGGGTTCGATGGAAATTTTCGGATCGTAATGATATCGGCGGTTAGCTACCTGTGATGGGCCGCAAAAGGCTTTGAAGTAATCTAACCCTGCGGGATGTTTTTGTGACAGTGCCAAATTACAATTTTAAAACAGCACAAAAAATCGTGCCCGATAAGTATTCATTGGAGGAGAAGAATAGGCTTTTAAGGGATAAAATTTTAATTTATTGAGCACCCAGATTGTGTATACTCAGTAATTGTGATGGGGAAGTTTAGGTTAACGTTGAAAAAAATGCACATTGACGTATTGAATACGATGATGGAAATTTTTTCGCGATTTCTTCTAGCCATTTTCTACTATATAATCAGACAATTCAATGAGAAATTAATAATTTCACCATCTTGAAATAATATTCTGTATTCCCATAGACTTTCCAGAACAATTATCGAGCAAGATAAATAAATAAATTTAAATTCAATTCACCTTTCGAGAGACCACATTAAAAATAAACGTTAGAGGCCTTAAAAAAACTGTTCCAATCACATTTGACTTCAATCGAATACGAGCTTAAAACCGTACGAGAGCATGGTGGCAAAGAGGAAAAAAAAACGCGGCACAACAGTTTCGCCGCGGCTTATGTATAACAGCCTCTTTCAGTTCTTCGACCGAGGAGGAAATGGCAAGATAAGGGTCGCTAACTTGATCCATCCTCTTGTTGCCATCACGTGCTCTGAGAGGTGGAGAGAGAGAGAGAGAGAAATACATAGAAATGAGGAGAGGGTTACGATAAGAGAGGAAAGTCGAGATAAAAAGAGCTCGCGCTGCCTCACATGTGAGTGTGGGTCTGATTGTGTGGGGCTCTCCGCGCTGTTCCTTGAGTAAGGTCGCGGAATGGGACTCCTCCGCTCCCAGCGACTCCAAATCTCACCCCTCTCGACCGCGTCCTTATCTCTCTCTCTCTCTCCGGGAGGAGGTTTTGAGGAGAGAGGGAGGAAGGGAAAGACTACAATCCTCCCGCGGACTTCCCCCTCAAGCCCCCCCGCCCGCCTCTCTCGATACCCCCGCCGATGACGCTTCCGATGCCCCAGCCAATCACCACCTCCCCGTGCAATTGGTGGATGCGTTTTCTAGGGCACACCATGCGAGGTGGGATGAGGTGGGGTGGGAGTATAAAGGGGGTGGTGGGGGGTGGGGGTTGGCGTCAACGTGGCGCCCGAGCGACGCATGCGCACGGCGCGCGGGTCCGCGTGTGATCCCCCTCGAACCCCCCCCCCCCCAGTAACTGCCATCCAACCTCCTTTGAGGCGACCGAGAACACCACACACAGCGTCGTACGGAGGTGTGCTCGCAGGGAGTGGATCACCTCGTCGCGGAATCATAGGCGGAACACCCACCCGCCTTGCCGTACTCGATCCATCGGAAGAATCAGAAAGTATTATACCATCATAATCACTGGTCAACATTCCTAACATTGGCACGGAGGCTTCCGCGGTGATTCAATAGATAATTCTTCTTCGGGATGATACCGCGTTGACTCATTTTGGTGGACAACACTTTCGGGCGCATTCAGGCTGCCGTCTTCAAAATTTTGACCCGAAACTTCTGACTTTGATTCTTAGCAGTTTTTGCCCGATAGTAGTTGAGTGATTATATCTAATGCACATACAGGATTAAGATTTGAATATAGTTTAAAAGAAACGTACCCAGGAATCAGTTCATTAAATATTTTTTTTAATTTTATTAAAAAAGGTTTTTTGGGCTGGAAGACGGGAGCTGGAATGCGCTCGAAACTTCCGTCCACCGAAATGAGTCAATGCGGTATTAACCCGAAAAATAATTATCAATCCTAGCATTAGCTTGATTCAGCTCTCCACTCAATTCTCCTATCAGCAAATCTTTTCACACCTGCTTATTTATAGAGTATTATTCGAAATACTAGTATCCACCAATATCAGTTCTTTAAATACATTTGGTTATTTTATTCGAAAGGAATTACGTACCGAACTGTATGAGTTGTGAAAGCATATTGATTTTCACTCCTTCTCAGATGCAACAGTTACCAATACCGTGCCATGTGGCTCGCGCACACGGCGGTCAGCCTATCGTAGATTCCATTCCGCAAACTCTTGGAGAGGCTTGGTGGAATAATTTCCCTATGAGAGTCCTTGAATCGCACTCGTTCGACATTAATGTCCGCGAAAGAACTCGGGTTAAGGATTGGTGGCCGAGAACTGGGAGAAGGAGAAGGGTGCAAGGGGGAGAACCGTCTCGCTGTGGGGTCCAGCAGGTTGGGATGCAACGCAGCCGGACGTACCGAAGAGTGGTGGGCAGCGACAAAGCAAAAACTATTTCACATAAGAGAATCCTTGTATTAGTATCCGAAGTTAAAGTTAATATCACTAACTGGATACTTCCTTTTCCTCAGTTTTCGTAAGCCTCAACGAAGGTAATCAGTGGGGAGGCAACCGAAGATTTCATTCCGAAACCTCTTAGAGAAGCATGCTATAAATATTTGCCAGCGAAAATGCTCGGTTCGTTCCAATTGCCCTATTTTACATTTTTCGTACTTATTACTAGTTTCAAATTTATGTTATAATCTTGAAAATTTCAAGGTAGGATGTAGTAAACCCTTGTCAAAATTAGCATGAATGACAAATGTGAAATTTTTGCCTTAGTACTTTCTTAGAGGATTTTGTAAAAAATATTTGAACGCATCTTATCATTTATAGGGATGTACTCTATACACCCTACAAAATTTCAGAATAATAGCTAGAGTTTAAAACGAAGTAATACTTCAGAATAAATGACAAAATATCATCATACGAGCGGTAGTGACTCGTCCTCATAAGGATTGGCTGCTCACACTGGAAGGAGTAAGAGGTTGATGAAGGAGAAGAGAACAGTCTCGCGGTGGGGTCCAGCGAGCAAGTCGTCCGGTGCGACTCCGGACGTCCCGATGGGAGGTGGGAGCTTTGGCGGGAGTAGGTGGACCGGGTGCAGGGCCGGCCGCCTTATCTCCCCCGCAGAAGGACGCGCGCGTCAAGAGGCCGGGCGAGAGAAAACGGCGAGAGATCCCCGACCTTGGCTCCGGCCGCGGCAGTTGAGGCAGCCCCGCGCGGCAGCGGCGCGGCGTTGCTAAGCGACCCCGCAGACGCGAGGGAGGACTGCACCGAGGTTGCAACGCTGCGAGATGCTCTTTTCTTTTCTTCCGCGGCGAGGCGGGGGTGGAAGAAAGAATGTGTGGTCGGGTGGGGGGCGTGGCGGGCAAAGCCTTTGAAAAGCACGGCTTCGCCACTAACCACCTCGCCGGCCGTGGTCCCCCTTTCGCATCTCCCCCGGGCGAGGACCTGTTTCGCGTCGGGGGTTGGCCGGTGGAGCCGGGTGGGTGGACGTTTATGCGAGTACAATGCCGCGATGATGACGTAAACAAAACTTTTTTATTCCAAGGCCAGGGTAGGTTATGATCGCCGCCCCGAGGGATCCGTAAAAAAAAGGGGCCCGTGCGAGAAGGCCTCTCCATTCTTTCTCGCTTGAGATCGCACTTTTAACTGAAGGTATTGCGAATTTTTCTGCGCACGAGATGACATTCAGTTCTCTATTAAGAACGCGCTATTAACTATCCCGGAACTGTTTAACAATCTGGAGGCGTACTATGTCTCATAATTTGCTAAGTAATATGCAATAGTTGCAATTATCATAAGCTCAATTCTATCAGCAAACTTGATTATTTTAATCTACATCGCTTAGTGTTGCTCGATTTCCCCTACTAATTGCTGGACTTAAACGTGTCTAATTAATTATGCCCCGAATAACGTTTGCATGAAATTGATTCCAATTCATGAGTCATTATGATCCACAACTTGATTGAAGAATGGATGGAAGTTCTTTATTAGTCACGTAATGATGATGAATCAGATACCTGAGTAAGCTTCATTTTCACTTCTGCTACTATTTAATAAACGGCAAAAGAAGTCGAGCCAAATGTAATTAACTTTCCCATATCCAGATGATTAATTTATTTTTTCTGTAGGGGTTTAGCTTCATATCTTCATGAGTTATCTTTATCAACAAGGAGTAATTCGGTAAATAATTCTTTTCAACAATTAAATTTGTTGTTTGTTATTCGGATTTTACACAGATGGCGGACCAATCATTTCAATGGGAGCACAATTAATTTGACGACAAAGGTTTAAGGTAAAATCTCACGAGTTAGGGTTCGCAATTGGTTTGGACACATTGACCTTCTCAATATCCACAACCCCGCCTCGCGGCACTTTCTAAGCGTGAGAAGGAGCTGGAAGCTGTAAGAGGAATGGAATCAATTTGCATGGGCGTAACCCGGAGGGCAGGCACGAGAGGGCAACGGAGGGAAACAAACAGCCCGGACAATGAGCTAGAAGAGGTGATCAACACTCCTCCCGAAGCGTTTAAGAGACGCGTTTCCCACCAGCAAGCGGCGCACAGCGCGGCGTGCATCTGCGAGGGAGAAGGAATAGGAGTCCGCTTGATTCCAAGTCTATCGGCGGAGGAAGAGTGGCGCGAGGGTCGGCTCGAATCGTCGCGACGTGCGTGTGTCACCGTCGAGGGTTGATTTCTGTCGATAAAGCAGTGTGAGAGAGACGGCCCGAGACGCATACATTCCGCGTGGCAGTTGTATCGGACATGCAGCGGGAGATATTCCCCTTCGCCCGTGAATAGCAATGAGGAGGCGGTCCGGGATGTGTGTGGTGGAAGGAGGACGAGGCACGTTGTGCGAGGGAGAGAGAGAGAGAGAGAGAGGAGACGTGCTTGCCTCGGGCGGGATTCGAAGCCGAACCGGTTGGGAAGGAGGTAGGGAGGTACTGGGGGAATTTGAGACGATGGAAATCACACACGGCGCGGGTCTACCCGAGGAGGAGACGGGCGGTGGGGTAGGGATCAGGGGCGTGATTATTGACGCCGGGGGCGGACACGGGGTTGGGGGTTGGTCTTCTGTCTCTTCTTACGATCCTACTATAGTCACCAATAAATAAGGAGAGGTTTCCTGCCAATCATACCACCGTGGATTGCCCTTGTGGACTAATTGGAGTAGGTGCAAGGCGTTGAAAATTCATTGGTGAAGGACGATTTACACGGGGCACGTCATTGCGCAGTATGATGTATGTGCAAAGGCTCTGTCAAAATAGGGTCGTGTAAAGCGGTTAATTGCTAAAACACAAGCGAAAATGCATGGATACGAGATGGAAAAATAGCCTCTCTCTAATTCAGAGCTCGCAGTCTTGCGATTTCAACAACTTTTTTCGGTGCCAACCTGCATAACGACGTGCCCCGAGTAAAATGGCCTTAAGAAGGTAGCCTTCCCTGCGAATGGGGGGATAAGTTCTTCTCGTGTTTTAACCGGGTGAAGGACACCAACGTTTCGACGTCGTACTACATTATCATCATCAGATTGAATTTTTCCGATGAAGACGGCGTATTATCACCTCCTCCCGATTGGAAACCCAGGAATAACAGAGATTTATGATAAAAAACTATACCAGAAAAATATTAGATACGATCAATGAAAGGATAACTATATGCGAGACTAATCAGTATTTTCATTGAGAGCCAAACTCTTCAGATATAAAATTCAACACAAGAATTGACAATAAGCGACGTTACTAGAAAACACAAAATAGACTTTAATGCTATTTTCGTGTAAAATAATGCTACTATTAGTCCCTCAATGAACATTAGAGATATTTCGTATGAATTCGTAATGATATTAACGTATTATCTGAACGGGAAAGTCATTAAAAAACAAAAATAAAATTTCGAATCTAAGAGCGATATTACACGGACAAGCCAACCAAAGGCGCGTCAAGCCATTTCATAATTAAAACGATATTCATCTGCATTTCTTGCATACACCTTCTCTCTATTGCGGATTTTTGATTTTTTATCCGATTTTTTCACTCTCACGCTAGTCAGCTAATGATTAGGATAAACGGCCATATCTGATGTAGTGTCCAAATGCTGCTGTCAAGAATCTGCACCAGAGAGTTTCATGTCAAAATACGACTTCTTACAGGAGAGAAACATCGCGGCCATTCAATTGGAATCAAATGATGATATAGGTCAAGTAATCAACAAGATATTCCTTTCCTTTGATGATTGAATAAGATTGACGCTTACTTGAGCAATTAAAACCGATCACATATCAGATTGCTGTCCCAGACGGCTTGGAAAGCCATCATAGATTAGAAATCACGCGTTTGTAAACAGGTCATTAGTAGCAATGACTCGTATACAGCCGAAAGATAAATTTATTCCACGCTCCAGGAAACTTAACATTAAAGGACGATGATATTTATCACTTTCTAAGCGTGAAACGATCGGTTACCATTAATTATCCCGCAAGCTCTCACACTCTTCTCGCAGCTGATAAAAAATCCCGAGGGGCTCCTCCGGCACCGTTCACATGACTGGTAGGTGAATAATACAGTTGCAGAATTCAAGACAGGTTTTTTGAGGACAAGTCCGTTGAGGACATGATATCAAGGAAGAAGATGAGAGCTGGCAGGAGATATGCGGAAGGTTCTGCGGTTTAATTGGGGTTAGGATAGGTTAAGGAGGGAAATGTTGAAGAGAGCTGGGTTCGAGGAAGAAGAGCTTTAGTGGATCCGAGGTTTAACGACGGCTGAGAATGACTGACAATGAATGAGTCACAGTAACGGGGAAAGAGACACCAATATAAGCAGTGACTCAGGGGTGGTCAACATAGGCTGAATGAATATATTTACTTTAGCACACTTAAATTATTCTCAGGATATAAAACGACATTTTAACACGAGCACCGCTGTAAGAATTGTAATTACTTATCGCAAAACTTCATAACTCGCGACGGTTTATTTGCCAGTGGATGTTGTGAAATCTCCCCATCATATACTGATGGGACAGAGACGATATCGAAGAATTAAAACGGACAGTTATTTACTTATTTGTTGGATTTTTAAATAAAACATGCTACATGCTAGTCTGATCACAAATAAAATAGGATTTTGATTTTGAAAAGGAAGAACACGTTTACTACTGATGGACTTTCATAATCTTTAATATTTCTGAGTTTTCATAATCATCATAGGTCATCAATCATATTGTCGGTTTGCTTCTAATTTCAGCAATCATTTTCTATTTGTCAAATCTCTTCATCTCGACTTGACTCCTGCAATTTCATTTATCCAATCATTATTTGTTACCCTTTGCAAACCTCCTTCAAAGCAGTCCTTTATGTTCTTTCCATCAAAATTTTCTCCGATATCTTATCCCTTTCAGCAATAATATTTCTCAAAATGTGCGTACAGAGATTGTCCTTTCTCTTTCTAAGGACTCTCACGAAAAAAAGCTCTTCTCTAAATTTCCGTTGAGAAAATTCATCACCTATAATACTTTTGGAATAAGATGCCATGGTCACTGTGCAAATGCAAAAACCGTCAACTATTCTCCTCCCACAATGCAACCGCCACCCATCTGAGGCAGCCTGCGCGCTTCGTGATCTTGGCGACGAGTCCCCGTACACCTGGCGAGGCGTATGCTAAAAGCTATCGGGCTGGTATCGATGGCGACTCGTAGCAGGTGAGAGATCATCTTCCCGGGGCCTCAAATCACACTCGTCAAAAGTGATGGACGGCCACTCAGTGAGCATTCGGTTGTCTGCACAATCCCCTCCTCTTTCCAACCCTGATTTACGGCCACTTCTCAGGGAGAGCGACTCTTCGCGAATGTCGCGGGCCGATAGGGGACGAGGAAGGGAGGCAGCATAATAAGGTGACCGGGACGCTGAATATCGAATGAAACGCATAAGGCGGCGAACGGCCACCCCGTGGCTCCGACGACTCTTCAAACAGACTCGGTGAGGAGTATAGAGGCGACTACTGCCAAGCGATGGGACTTCGAAACCAAAACTAAGCCGTGCTCACCTACCTATCATTACAAAATATTCCTTCATTTAGTATGAGGAGGAGATTGAGGATACTATCATGTAAATTTATGTATAAGAATATTGCTTTTCCTTCTAATTGAACTTTCCGACTGCAGTTCAAATAAAGTGAGCACAATTGTCCGCAGAATAGGACGCAAGCAGAGGTCAAGTTCATTCATAATGCTTTTACTTAAATTTTTTTCGAGCCTCGCCCATAATTAATTTATATCCAAATATTATTTTTACTTGAAATAAAACGAGATATTGTGCGAAATACAGTTTCTGTTAGCGACATGAAAGATTAAAAATAGTGATGATCGTAATTATTTAAAATAATATTGTCATAGGTAATAAATGTGGATTCTTCAATCGTAACCACAGAATTAAGTACCTGTTTCTCCACGCACTTACCGCGTAACAGCCATTTCCTAACTAACTGGTTTCTTTTATGGCCAGAAAATTTATTCCTTCAACTCCGCCTACTGACTTCCTCGTAACTGCTTCAAATTTTTAACATGGAAATCTTCCGAAGCTGGAAAACACTACTAAGAAATAAAACCTTGATACGTAGCATTATGCTCAATAATTTCAGTCAGAACCGGTGAAAAACAAATGGAGGAAAATAGAACAAAATTTGCCGCATAAGAAATTAATATTTTCGATCTCCACACGTAATTGGCCCCAGAAAATTTTTATTAAAAGTATTATAAAATTAAGTTGGGTTTACTATGGGATTGCGCTAATCACCCTGGACGGCCACCCTTACCTCATTGATTTGTTTCTTTATTTCAGCGTAAAGCCTGCCTCAATTTCATTCATGAGCCCCATTTCTTTATTCTAAATGGACCTAATGGATTCATGTGGAATCGTCATCCGCAATGGATTGAAGCGAGGCAAAAGACAAAGCCTCGTGAAGGCTTTTGAATATGAAAGGTCTGCTAATAAAGCAGGGCCATCAATGGGATATGAGGAACTCATGTTTCGAGCGACTGCGACCGCTTAAAGCGTCCCGAGAGAATGCGATAGAGATGTTGCTGTATAAATCTCGGCAGCGGTCTCCTCGCGAAGGAGCAATGCCCCGCGGAATTCCAGCATCCTACCGCCCCCTCCCCCACACACTCTTGGATTGAACGTGCACAAGAAGAGAGGTCTGCAATTTACGTCCTCCACGGGGCAGGAGGAGACGTTGGGGAGAAGCGGATAGCGCCTTTGCTTCCGTCCGCATCCTCAGGTGGCGCTCCAACGTCTACGGAGAGCGGTCGAATTCGATACCTAAGGCCGAAGCCAGCGTTCAACCTACATCTCGAAAAAATGCCAGTATTAAAAAAAATGCAGAACTGAAGTCATGTGAAACTTACGTAACGGCAGAGTGCTTAGATTCACTGAAATCCACTAAGGTAGTATCGAGAGTAGAAGAATATATTCAACATCTGTTACTGTTTAGCTGTTATCATGAGACGATACTGATTACTGACTCGCTTTCATATTTTTTTCATTTAGCTCCGTTGTGGTGTAAGATTAACAAGTATATTTGCAACTGGAGGGAGCTTAGATTAGATTTCTTCTAACTTTTCCTCCAATAAAACTACCTAATTGCAAATTAAAATGATTTTTTAACGTCACTCCAGTATTTGTGTTCATATCTTGAAATAACAACCTGCTTTTTTTAAATTTTATTGGCGTATATGGAATGATACCTGATTTGAAAAGATCAGGACGAGTCGGTCATTCGATTAAGGACTTTTCATTCTTGGGAGAGTGTGCTGAATCCAATAATCACTCAGCTCAATCCTTTCTCCAGGATGGGGCCGGCCGGAAAGGTTTTATGCGCGGGGAGAATGGTGGCGATGGCGGTGGATGACGCCCGTCTTCCGGGCGGGGAAAAAGTGATGATGCTCTAAGTGATCGATTCCCTTTGGATATTTCCCAGGCATCTCACTTCAGAGGAGAGCCCTCAGAGAGTGAGTCAGGGAGGGATGTCGACCGGGGAGGCAAAGAAGAGAGTCTTCCAGTTCCGAGTCTCTCACCGCTTCCCGGACTTTTCCCACAGTCCACAAAAGCCCCTCCCCATTCCAGAATAGAGCCATTTACTGACTTTCATGCCGTGCCCATCTTCGGAGAGCCACTTGCCCATCCCACCGTGGCGCTTCTTCCCATTGCGATGTGACAAAATCCATCCCGGCGGGGGGCGGAGGGAAGCACTGGACATAAGACGCGCGAATCGGGAGGGGTGAGATATATCTCCAGAGAGGGTGATTGCCGCCTATATTTCAGGGTTAGCTCTCTGAAAAAGGAAGCTGGAGAGATGGATTTAAAACCTGAGACACGTCAGGGAGAAAATACTTCGGGAAAACGCTGAAAAACGGGTATTCGAATGGTCAATGTTCGTGAGTAAGTTTCTAGTTGAAATATCGGCGAGATAATTTCCGCCATTAGCCTCTTTCCCGTTGCCGTTTTTCACTATTATTTCATGCATTTGCTATGATCGGTTATGCCAAGAAATGGAATATCATTGTAATCATTTATAATGTATTTAATTTAATGTGCTAGCAAAATGCAATTTATTCATGTAATTTAATATTATTTTTGTTCTTACGGAACATTTCCTGAACAATAAATATTTTTCTATATATCTGTCTTTCATCCACACGTTGAGACCAGTGAAAGGGATTTATTCTTTCGAATCGACCTCTGGAGATATTCCGAGGAAAAAAATTGATTCAACGATGTAATGGGAATATTATTAATTTTATTTTAATCGTTTCCCACGCTATTTTATATTCTAGAGAAAAGTTGGTGAGACTTGGTTCCTTGGGGAAAATACTGAAGGTAATTTAACAATGAGTTGTCCTGGATGAGAAAATCTTATTCTTTTCCAAGGCAGTTTTGCCAACTCACTGAATCAATCAAAAATTTCAATGAGAGCTGAAATTTACGTCTATAGAATGTGTGTTCTGCATTTTACCGCATTGGTCGCATGTCGTATTGAAGTCACATATACAAGCGATGATATGTTTAAATCTATTATTTATCCATACGGATAAAGGCGGTAAGAATGATAAGGAAATCTAGTGGCTATTTTCGTTTTTAACCCATAAAAGCGATCAAAAAAGTTTGATGGGTAATACAAAATAAGAGAACTGATGAACCTCCTGAATACCCTGCCTAAGCAGAACATGACAGCTATTCCATTTGCGAAAACATTCAAAAATAGTAGCTTAAAAATTCATTTTACAAATACAATGCGGCATCATTGCAACATAAATTTTTCCTTACACAGCATTAAAGCTCGATCAGAAAACTTCAGTCCGACAATATTTTCTTATAAAAAATTGAAAAAAGGTCTTCGCAACGGCAGTCGAAAATATGTAGAAACAATGGCAACAGCGAGGAACTCACTTTTTTCGTAAAATGAAAAATTCGCTGATCGCAAGAAAAAGTTAAAAGATTCGCTTAGTATGCAAGCGCATGTTGAATGAATAAAGAGAATTTGGGACGGTAAAAATAGACGATAATAAGGAGAGAGAGTGGGGGCGTCGCATGGAACTCGACACCGGTAGGTGAGGGGTTCAAAAACCGCCAACACCACTGGACAATGTTCCGTGGATCTCGCGGAACGGAGAAATACCCCTCCCCCCTTCTGCGACTTTCCTTGCTAGTTCAGATTGGACGAACGAATCTTAACATATTTTTAATAGAAATATATATTTTTAAGATATTTTGCCACCGCAATTTTCAGCATATTATCAGCTGATTTACGTTTTTTTAGTATGGCAGTTTTGAAATAAGCCGCAGTTCATTTTCTCAACTCAGTTAATCTCACTTACTCCTATCATAGACAACTGCTATGTTTACAAGATGTAGTAAGACAATAGACACATCTCATATAAAAGCATTACCCTTGAGCGCAAGAACACAAATATGACTATAAAACTTACCTGCTAAAAATACCTTTGCTACAGACGCGTTATCGCTAAAAGTCTCCGCATTAATTTTTTATTTAGCCTACGGACATAGAACAAATCGCTTTAATACAACTACTTTAATGTGACTCTGTGCATTTCGCTGGAAAATTTTCTGAACAAGTTTTTCTATGAAATAGTATTGTTAAGGGTAATTCCACCGTAGTGATTAGCGTCGACCAACGGCGCAATAATTACGCTTAGTGATCTAAGCTTATGGCCAGGTCAAGTAAACGGATTTTGTATGAGGCGGAAAGTCAAACACCTCAATCGTCCTCTCAGAACCTCCACTCATATTTTTTGAGACTAAAAACGGACTCTTTGACGAGGGAGGGGGTAGGGCGATGTCCGAGCTAGTCATGTGTTACTATGTTGTACGCCACAAGTGGGAGGAGATGACGGATTAACTGTTATTGCGGAGATGTCTTCGGATGATAGACGGATTCTTTTCCCTCTTCGACATTAATCCACTGGGAGTTTGATTGCTTTGTGGCGACTTCATACTTGTGGGGTTCATGAACTGCTCTGCAAGATGCTTCGAAGAGAATTGAGCTGTCAGGTAGTGAGCGCAGGCCGAGAACGATTGAGGGATACACTCCAATGAAGAACGTAAGGTCGAGGTAAAGAGAAGAAATAGATATTGGTGCAATCCGGAACTGATGAACTCGAATCGAATCGAACTCACTTGAAGCCGAATGAAAAAATTGTGGAAGCGCTAATCGCAGAAAGTTATTCTTCCCGAAACATACGCAGGACAAGAGTTGAATTTATGAGTGAACATATAAATCAGAACTCCACTTTTAAGAATTTTTTATTTTACTTTATTCAAGGTATTAAGTGGTAACAGTTGAAAATTTTTCATCCAGCTTCAAATAAGTTAAGCTGAAATTCCAATAACTTAATTCCAATAATTCAAATAACGGCGAAATAATTCAGATTTAAATACAAAACAAGGGCCTATTAGAAAAAATATTGCGTCCTATCACCCATAGTACTAAGGCTCAAATCAGGGGTCGCTGAGAATTCATGTCGCAAAGAATTAGTGGAAATATATTCTGTTGCATGACCGAATCTCCGCGTGTTTTATAATCCAGATAAATAAATAAAAAGCGAATAACATTAATACGTGGATCGGCCTCAAGACTTTTTAGTAAAATATCCGTTGGTATTTAAATAAAAATATTCCTACACCATTCTTTTTCTCCCGCCACATTTAAAAAAGGTAAAACTACTTGTCGCAGCCAAAATAAACTAACAAGAACTAGAACTAAATAAATTACATTAAAAATAATTCTATAGTTTTTCCTCAATGAAATCACAAGAAGCCCTCGCTCTTATACCTGCATATAAAGGAACTTAAGTTTTTAGTTGATTATACTATCGAAAATAAAGATGTTTTACTATTACTAATATTCGTTATTCAAAATTACTTTTAAATGGTAACAGCGAGAACAGATGACAGTGAAGCAATCCACTAGACACGACTGACACCGAGGAAGACGCTTGCCATTCTAAGATCAAAGCGATATCTGAGATGTTATCGAATGGGGGAAGTGAATGACGACGCAGTCTCGCTAGCCAAGAGTGTCTGTCGCCAACTCTCCCCACAGATATAATACAAAAAAATCAAAAGTATTCCTGCGGGTACTCACAGACTCACCTCACCATTGTCCATCGCAGTCGACCTGGCGTCTCAAGCCATACAGGTAATCAGTCGTCTAACTCTCCAAGTACGCTACGAGTTGGGGGAGTCTCAAGGTAGACGGGGGTAGGCAGGTCCCCAAATCGCCCCGACTGGATTCTCACTAGCACACCACCGAAACACGAGTCACGAAATCACTAACAACACACGGGGCACGTGGCCGCGGACTTTTTTTTCGGACCTGAGCCTTTAGGTGGGAAAGGGATGAGGGGGCGGGACGGAGGGGCGGAGAAGGGGTGGGGGAGGGGAGGAGTTCACAGAGGGACCATTAAACCCGCCCCCGGCCTCTCCGCATGTCAGCGTCCGGAGCGGAGTCGTGTGGAGGGAGCTTCCCGGCTCAGAGCATCTCGTCGCCGGGCAAGCACTGCTCGGACTCGCGGTCAAACGGCGGAGGATGCGGGTACGGAGAGAAGTCCGGCCTCATCGAGAATGGAGAGGATATCGAAGTGGCCAATGGAGGGGAAAAATAATGGAAGAAAAATGACGAGAGCCTCGTCCACTACGATTCAACCCGGCTTAACTCAACCCAACTTCGGAGTTTAAACCTCAAGAGGAGAGCGTGAACTGACTCCGAATGAGCTAAAACGTCGCCTTATATGACTTGACTAAAACTTAAATATTGAATAGAGCTCTTAATTCCAATCCTTTCCGACCAATACAAAGATCGAGTTCAGTAAATAGCCCACCCTGACGTGCATGACCCATCTATGCAACAGACCTCACGCTATCAACAATATCAATCGACAAAAATTATAACTAGGCAAGAATGGCCCCCAGTGATTGGTTTAAAAAATCTTGCAATCTGATCCGCGTTGCGGTGAGTTATAACGATGAATAGTTATAAAGGGAGGGAGATGACGGGCAGGTGGGTTCGGCCGTCGGCGAGATCGAGGGGCAACTACGGGACGAGAAGGCGCAGGAGGGAAAAACGCGGAGGGATTGAAAGGAGAGGGGGAGGATACAGAGGAGGGATGGGGTTGGACGGGGGAGGAGGAGATTATATGGACGGAGAAAGAGTACGGAACGAGAAGAAATAAGAAGCTTAGGAGTGCTGGAATATTCGCGCGGACAGAAGGCTAACTCACTCATTGTATGGAGCCGATAGGTAGAATTGGATTAGTTAGGGTAGACCTAAGCCTTGCATTTACTTGACTATAAGTGTGGGTGGAAGGCTCGCGGCATCACTCCGAGTATCAGCCTGAAAGGTTTGTTTGGATTGGTTAGGGTAGAGCTCAGCCGAGACTAAGCATAACATGTGATGTACTATTACCGCGAGCGGTATTCACTCACTGTATCAACCCGAGAGGTAGGTTTGGATTGGTTAGGGTAGAGCTCAGCCGAGATCAAGCCTGACATTTGCTGTACTAACAGCGCGAGGGGGAGGCTCACGGTATTCACTCGCTCAGTGACTTAAATCGAAAGTTTGCTCGGATAGGTGAGGGTAAAGCTCACAGTCATGAACCACATAATGCGCATTTTACGACTCCAGGGTAGGAGGGCCCTGTTTCTTGCCCCGGGACACCTCAAACTTACGGTATTTGTTTGGGAATATCCAAAGGCTTCATCTCGGAATGAAATCCCAACGAAGTTAAAATGACCAACGATAAAACAAACTATATCATCGCATTCAGGCAATCAGGTCTATCAGGCCCGTCACGTGATCACAGATTTGCCATTTGATTCTCGGCCGCATGCTCAGAAGATCATCTTTTCATAGTTACACTGGGGTCCAGCCAAAAGGTATCAAGGGCAGGGTCGCCGGCGCAACGGCGGGCGAGGGAGAGTGACGTAGGAAGCGCGTCATTTGGATCCGTGCCTCCCCCACTTACCAACCTTCCCCAGGGTGAGAGGCGCTCTTCGTTCGGATCGCCGGTGAACGTGAGGGAAAAAAGCAAAATCCGTAACGGGATCCTTTGGGCATCCGACGAAATAAACGCCATGACCTTCCCACTTCGCGTCAACTTGATAGCCAACAAATTGAAAATAATCACTCTCGCCCCTCATTTTACGATATTATTATCCGCTCCGGAGAACCGTTCGCAAAACTCATTCCGTTTAATGATCATCATATTCGGACGAGGAATCAGATCAAAGGGCATCAGCGAATGCAAATATTGTTCGCTGAAAAATACTTCTTTTAAAAATGTCGGCCCCGCGGTCGGCGTGGTATAGTCCTCACCTGCCAATCCTGGGGTAGTGTGTTCGAGCCCTGCTTGAGTTGTTTTCCACCACACTAGACATGGGTGTGAATAAAATTCTGCTGATACGCTCGCTGGAAAAACCTGAATACAGGCTATGCCTCCTACGATTCCAGGGACAGGTTCGTCAGATTAATATAAGTACCTTAACAATAAATAAGGCATAATTAACAACTAAGTAGCTGATGGTACAATGTGCGCGTGGGAAAACGATCGGAAAATTATGAAAAATCGTGCGCAAAATCAGCTCAGGTCATATGCCGAGTGCATATGACCTGAGCTGATTTCCTCCTCGTAAAGCGGAGGGGGGCGGGGGGGGGGGGGGGTCCGGTGGGTACTTCCGAGACCGCGCGAGCGGTTAAACATGCCTTTCACGAGTAGCATTCATTCTCGCCTTTCGTCCTTCACAGGGATGAGATGAGGCGGTCACAACAATGCAGTCACTTCTTCTTCACTTGACGACGCACGAGGGAGGGGTTCGAGCACTGCAGCGCAAAATGCGGGACACATGGACGGGGGGGAGGGAGGGTGGGGGCGGGAGGGGGTGGGGGTCGCTGCCCTACCTCCCCCTCTTGTCACCCCGCGCTATCCGCTTCACAAAGTCTCCTTTTCGGAGAGAGTGTGGGGGAGAAAATGTGCAGGGAGGCCTAGCGTTGGAGGGGGGATTCGCGAGGTGGTTGAGGGTCGTCAAGCAATCGAAGGCTATTATTCCGCAGAACGCCCGCGCGCCAAATGGAGAAAGAGAGAAATAACTGTCAAAGGCATTCGCTGCCCCAGTCAACGGGAGGATAAAGGAAACAGAGGCGGGCTTGATGAACACACACTCTAACTTGGTCAACACTTCGACGTGGCGTCGTAACATGCTAATAAGCCGATTCCGAGGGAGTGAAAACCTCACGTACTAATGACAGCGTGTGCACGTCTTTAGATGCACCAGACACGAGAGTGGACGCAATGGAAAAAGTTAACGGCTTTAGTGGGTTAGGATTCATCTGTTATTTATCTAGATCCGTTACTTTATGGACAAAAGGACTAAACCCTTACCCAACCTCATCATAAATACAATGGCGCCAAAAAGCAGTCGGCACAAATTCGACAACCATTATAACTTGTAATTTCAACTGTCACATAATCTGCATTAAAATAGCACATAGCGGAATTGCAGCATAATCATGGAATTTCGGAAAGGCACAAGTTATTATTAGGGTTGAATAATGCGTAGCATATATTTGGTTGATATATAATGTGCAGGAAAATAATTTATGCGGGTAAATGGAAGATCTTCCACTATATCAACAAAAATGCAACGATTGAAAAGTATATTTTTCAGGAGGCAGGATTAGCCTCTCTTGAGCTTGCAGAGGTGAGGATAGGGCTCACCCCGCACTAAGCCATAGGCGTGTGAAATTCGCCAAAGAAGAGTGGGATGAACAGTTATTTCCCTGAGACACCACTCACTTCATATATTTTTGTTAAGGGTGTACAAAAGCTTCACAAGAGATTTGAACCACGGCTACGACCCTCCCGTAATGTGAAGATAGCAATACATGATACGGCGGTTTCAAACTTTCCGGAACGCGTATTATTCGAAGGCCAATCCTCACAGAATAATAAAGGTAAGAAGACTTGAGTACGTTCAATGCACTTTACATTGCGGAGTCACCTGGTGTGGGTCATCCTAAATGACTCACTAGCGTATTCGCCTCAGTAACTCATGAGTACTTGAAGGAAAAACATTTATGGCGGGTACTGAGCGATAGCGCAACGTCCTTGAGATGCGAACTGGATTATGGAATAAAATTCACCCCAACAGCATTTGCACTGAACCGCCCACAGACGATGATTTATAGAACGTGTTCAATTTTTCTTCGAATAAACGAGATCAGAGATAAAGCTTCTCAGAATTTCTCTTTCAGGTATGTGAGTTCTGGCTCGCATAACGCCAATAAGCCATTCATCAACCAAACACGCTTGAATAAGTAATTTTCTAAGGACATGAATGATTTCTCCTTTCCTCGGCCGTTTTTAAATAACTATTTCATAGGTTAACTCAACTAATTCACAGTTACTTGGGCGTAAAGTAAAACAATGCTATGCTACACCAATTGATTAAAGTATTGGAACATTGCTAAATGTGAATTATATGTTTTAGGTTTATTGCCAACTCGTTTTTCATAATTATTCGGTAAAGATCTTGTTATTCCAAAGTATCGTGTTTCTAAACCTATCTTCTGATGCTGTAGTTTTAACATCACAAGGGAATCTTTTATTATAAAGGGAAAGATTTACCAGCCAAAGTAGCTAATTGTTACCACCAAAACACTCTAGAAATCAAGAAAATATACTGTATTTTAACCACGATGAAGTTGTGTACACTCCAACCTGAAGTTAGAGCGAGATATACGATTGAACGAGCTAAATATATTAAGATGTGATTCACTTTCAAGTTTTTAGTTGATTTTGTCGCAGGCATTGACGGATCGAATCGTAGAATGACGGTCTCTGTTTACTCAAGAATGCTGGATCTGATGATTCGGTCCAGTGGTCGATGCTGTGCAACTTTTCCTCTCGGACACATTGTACCACTATGGAAGTCTCGTGGGAGGCAAGGGTCAGAAGGGAAACGATTTCTTCTATTTCTGCAACCGGCCGTTATTCTTTATAACTAGAGAGGATAAGGGTCGGAGGACAAGGGATGCGTGGAAGTGGGGGAAAGAGTGAGATGGAGGGGAAATGATGCTCTCTGGAGTGAAGGAGGGAGGAGGATGGTCAGTGAGTTGGAGGGGGAGAGGAATGGTTTTATGGAGGATAGTGGAGGTGGGGGTGAGATGCACTTGAAATGGAGGAGTGGAAAGGGGAGGGGTTAAAGCGTTCGCTCCCCTTCTCTTGCTCCGTCCACGGAGCGTGAGAACTCGCGAGATAGACTCTCCTCCATGGAACACTGACCGTCCATATATCTCATCTTATTCCTCTCATCGTCTCCGAACTTCCAACTTCCTCTGGTTCCATCTGTTCTACGCGAAAATTGGGCCTGGGATCGGGATTTCGAAAGCAATACATACGACCAGCAGGAAGTTTTGCGAGAAAGGAATCACCGGGAAGCCAAACCAAACCATGGACACTTACGGAGGGGGCATTCCGGGTAAATACCCACACTACTATGCATGGGCGTACCCAGCGAGGGGCAGGAGGGGGCAACTGCCCCCCCCCCCTACTCGAAGCAAAAATCGCAAAGGCGTTTAAGGAAAATAATAATTTTTCAAGCAAATAATTTAAAAAATAATACAGAGCTGTTACAGTTTCCTAAAAATGTTGATTTCATTCACCTTTTCCATGCTTAAATCTTATCAACAACTTGAACGGCCATGGCTTTAACCCCCCCCCCCTAGTTTTGATCCTTGATACTATGTATCTAAGGCTATTTAAAACTCGTTGATATCAAATAATTGAAAATCACCCAAAATATGTCACACTTGTTTCATTTATTGTATAAAATTATTCTTATTTCAAGTATGATCTTTCATGTTTTACATGAACCAGTCCAATTAACTCATGGATATTATTATCGTAGAATGATTCCATTTTTACTGTAAGATCCCGCAACTTGGAGTTTTGACTGCAGGAATATAAAATATTCTAAAATATTTATGTATTTTTAGGCGATAACGTGTGCTAAACAAGTAATGACTAAATGTATAGTAGTATCTTAAATCCGGAGAGGTGGCGTAAAGAATGTCTATAAGGTGGAACAGATTGGCTTGTGTAACAATCCTTCGACAGAAATTTTTTCAAATTTGCTTCTAATACACGAGAACGGTATCACTGTCAATTAGTCTTTCTTTACGTTCCAGAGGTAGGAATAGCATATGCGCCGCCGCAAATAAAACACAAGTATAAAATTGTGCCAAAAATGACGGTTTTATCACCAAGAGTAATCCAGAGCCTGCTGTGAAAAAACCTGGGTTTGACCAAGGTCACAGTTCTTCGAAGGTGATCGGCGAAACGAAGGTAGAGAGAAGTTATTGCAACAGGTACGTTAAGAGGAATGGGGTGGAGAGGCATTGACGTAGAACTTGTCCAGAGAGATTGAAGTAGACAGAGGCGAAAGGTGAATGAAAGAGCTATTCTTGGAAAAGGACAGGGTGATCGTGTTTCATGCCTACTTGATTGACAAGATAACATTCATTTTGAAAAGTGAAGATTTAATTAATTAAGGTACGTAAGCAGCTGAAGTGCTCGAAAAAAAGAAAACTTGGATGAAATCAGAAAGTAAATCAATATCTAAATGGTAGAATCCTGGTGGTGAAGGCAACTCAAATTTTTTTATGATTTTATCGTAACTTACCAATAAATTTGCAACAACAAGTTTATCATTTACATTAAAATTATGATTAAAAAAATAAACTCCTACAATTTTCTCAAAATTTTTCTACTTCTATGAAACATTGTGTGCGCAGATGTTTCTATTCCCCTTGAAATGGAGTGGTCGAGAAACATTGAGGAGATCTACTGTTAATCTCACGCATCCATTCTGCCGGTAAGACCTGGAATTTTGAGCCAATATTCACCCCACGCGTAAGTGAGATGAAAATTTCTTCGCCACAATTTCTGGTGGGAACGAAAATCATCGACGGCGATAAAAATAATTCAATGAGCAAAGTCAACCTTGAAGTCAAAATGTTATTTTAAAATAGTTTAAAGCCAAAATAACCTTAAAAGAAACGGAGGACAATATAATATAGTTTAATTTGAATGGTAGCCATAAAAATATTAAAATTGGAGGAAACACCCGTAGGAAAATGAAAACGCAGTCGGTGCGTGGCTCCTTGATTCGGGAATGTGATCGTAAATGTTACCATCCGGGATCGTGCGGCGCGAAAACATGCATACATGCACTTTCGTGGAAGTGAAGAGTGGGAGGAGTCCTTGATCCCGTGACCAGACACTCCTCGGAGACGGCGGCGTTGGGGACGCGGGTGTTGGGGACCCTGCCTTGTCTATTGCGGTGGGGATGGGACGCGACCGGGGATTAAAAAGCTTTTCTTTCGCATCCCTCTCAAGGAAGAAGGCGTTGGGGTTGGCAAGATTAAGACTGTGGGAACGTGGTGTGGGAGTGACATTTGCTCGGATGATATGCAATCGGTCGGGAAGAAAAATCCAATAACGCGTCGCATTCAAGATGGCGGCGAGATGATAATATTAACATCGCTGTAGGATGAGGTAATGTAAGGGATTTTTTTAAATTATAAATAATTCACCACACGAATGTCCTCAATTTGCTAGTAGAAAAAAAACTTCAAATAGCCCTAACCTTCAAAGCGGCAGTCTCATGCACCAGATTAGGAATTATTTTGCGTGGAATAATAAATCAAAGCAGTAAAGTTTCATTCTATTTCCCCAGTAAAGTTAAGCTGACAAATAATGGACTATGATCACGATTTATTCGGTAAAGGTACACAGCGTTAAAATCAAGATATAACGAGAAGTAGTAAGAGTTATAACTTAATTCGGAGTAGCATTTACATCATTTCTTATCCCTAACGAACAAATTTGTATGGTGAAAAATAAAACCATCTTCGGCATGGAATTAGAAAAGTACCACTTGAAGTTGTAGGGTTTATAAAAAAATATTTTAGAGAGAAAACGTTTTGATGGCATGAGACGAATTATTTGATAACTATCTCCACAAGAGGATCGATGAATCTTCTATCTCTCCCTTTGAATTTAATATCTATCCATGAAGGTTCTGGCATTCCGGGATTGACCTCGCGTCGTTCCATTTCTTTGGGCGACAGTCTCCTAGAGCCTCAATAGTCCCCTAGAGTTTCTGAAAACCCGGCAAAACTGCCGTCCGAAGAAATTGAACAACGCGGAGTCATGCCCGGAAGATTTTCGCCTTCACAAACAACCACCCGCGGAAGTCTACAGAAGGAATATTCGTCCATGTCTCCGATCTAATCTACATTCCAGATCTATAGAATTTTTCCGATTCAAATTTCTTCATGAGGCATCACAGCGAGACCTTCCTTCAAAAAAGGATTCCTTCCCATCGATTAACAATTAGTAAAAAGAGTCCCATTTCCATAAAATCTTCAAGAAGGAAGGGGAGGTGGTAAGGAGTTCTTTTTATTCCCTCATGTTTTCCCTTCAATTCCCTTCCCCTACTCTTTCTTATTCTTTTACGTTCCCTCCTTCAATATTTTCTCTCTCTCACACAAGGGCCCCGCCCATTTCCCGCTCCGCCTATCTCCATTCCATTGTTTTCGCATCCATCCCACCCCCTCCGAGAGAGCGCGGCAGCCCTTGAAGAGGCCCCCACTCCGCCCCCACACCCTCCACCCACGCCCCCACGCCGAAGAATTAAACGAAGGGAAAAAAAGAACACACCCTCCAAACCACTCCGAAGCCAAAAAAAATCTCTCCATCGCTGCTTGCGATGGTTCGGGCGCAGAGAGGAAGCTGCGTTTAAGACAAATCCTTCGCTATAGTAAGATCGAAAACAAATACTCATTTCCAATTATTTCCGCAAATACCTTTCGAAAATTACAATTCTTGCTTGTGATGTCCAAAGTGAGGTCAAAACTCAAAGTGGGGATGCAAATATTGTAAATTATTAAATTAATTCATTCTTCCATTGACACATTACTCACTGCTTTCGTTTGGCTGTTGCACCACTTTCATTCAGACTGACGTTTCTTTACTTCTTTTACGGAATTAATTCGCTAGTAACTCGTCAGGGGAAATCATAATAGCTTTCATTTTAATCATTGATTGCAATACAACGGTGGATACAAAGTATCTATTTTTCAAGACGAGTTTGTAATTTTTTATAGACAGAATTATTTTTGCTAACAAACGGAAAACACCATAATAGACAGACATTTTCCAATGTTTTAAAGCAATTTGCAGACTAGATAGCAAAGAATCTAGAGCATATAATTCCCACTTTTTTTTAGATAGACAGAAGATAAGGACAATTATTAGAAGAGCAAATTTTTACAGTTGACATAAATATGAAATTATTTTAGTTTTTTTCCAGAAAATTCTGAATTCTGGTCTGATCTGCGAGAGATGGACACTTCTATCTACCGTTCTTCCTGAGACGAACAAAGTTTGCAGAATCCATTTAAAATTTGAGAGTGATTAATGGAAATGGTAAATGTTTTTGGCGGCCCAGATAGATATCGCATAACGGAGAAAAATGAGATCCATCTCTATCCTTGCAGTCTCTTTCAGCGTTCAAGGCGATGACAAGTGAAGATTGTGGAGATGGCGTGACTCTGAAGACGAGAATGATGAAAACTTATTTCTTATCCAGTGCTCATCTTGGCTCCCAATCATAATTGATCCTACTGCGCAAGATTCTACACCTACATTCCTTTCCACAAATGAGACCCAACGCAAAAAAGGTATGTATCAAATACTCATGATAATTCGCTACATAGAACATGCGTGCAGCAGTGACGTTAATTTCTATTAATCCGATATCTACAGAAAACCTTCAACTTGTACTTCAAAGAAGCGAAAACCTATTTCCATAGTATAGCAGATTTTTAATCGCAAAAAGCTAATAAATATTGTTATTACATAAGGAATAGTGTAACTTGTATAGTAATTCATTATTTTGATTTAAAATAAATGCCTACCTACAGGATCAGTTATATTGCGTATTACTTTTCACATTCTGTTACCATGAAATATTTGAATGGGTCAAATGTTTCCTGTCTTTTTTATATTAATTTTTTCAAATTAACCGTTTATTCTTACTCATTTTATATGCCATAAAACGAAATAAATTAAGAAATATTTAGTACGTAACGAAACTTTTTCCAAAGAAGGAAAACATGAGAATGTAAGTATATATAAGGAATTGAAGGATGTAATTGCATTAAAATAGTTACGCCAGAGGGGTGAAATCGTTTTGAAAACAAAGAGGGTGAAAGGTGACATATTTTTGGCCAAAAAAAGTAAGTCCCTTGACACAGTCTCGAATTGTGCGCTATTCCTGTAGAAAATTGAATTAATTAAATAATTTCCGATAAAGAATCCGCCGTTAATGGACGATGAAAGAATAAAGACGGAAAGGGTGGGGAAGAAAAAAAATTCTTGATCTGGAAAAAAACTTGGGGCGGAGCTGAGAGGGGTTGGGTGTCGAACAAAAAGTAATAATAAGTGAGGGTGAAAACTGGGGATGGTAGGAGGAAGGGGGGGAGAGGGAAGGGGGTATGGGGTTTTTATAGGGGCGGAGTATAGATGAAGGAGGTGGGACAAGATGGAAGAGAGGGGGTGGAAAAAAATGCAACTTCGAACCTTATAAAATTTAATTACAGCAGAAGCCGAAAGCGCCACTTGAGTGATTTCTCCTCACAATAAGAAATCAACGGGGGCCGCATTCGTAATGACAAAAAAAATTAAATGGACGCATAAAATTGCTCGAGAAAACTACAGAAATTCCGAAATACTCATCGCGTTTTCTCACCACCCCTCTCTCACCTACCTTCCATTTCTTATCCGCACACACCCACCCCCTCCGATCCTTTTCATAACATTTGAAATTCGCCAACGATTGTCGAAACCCCCACCGAGCCGGGGTACTCTAATCAGCCCTATAGTAGTTCTTCACTCCCGAACCCCCCTTTTTCTTTTCCTCCTTGGGTGGCCTTATGCTTAAACGAGGAGTGGGTGGGGGTGATATTTTTCTTTTTTTTTGGAAGATCCGACGGAGGAGAGAGGTCGAGAGATGTATAAAAGGAAAGAAATTTTGAAAACGGCATTCCAATAAAGCAAACACTGGTGTGTAGGAGTGGGAAGAGATCTGAAGAACGCGCAACTCTTTACGGGGAGCGTCCAAACTCTTTAAAATTCGGAATTTCTTGGGCGAGATAAGAGATGGAGATGGGCTGAGTTTTTGAGGCTATGAGGAGGAGGCTAGGTGCCCTCTAGAGAACCTTATAGTTGGGCGCTGGGGCTGGGGCCTTCACTACCCCGCGGCAGGGATTAGGTGGGTGGCTGGAGATGAGGAAGAACACATTTAGATACTGGGTAATAGAAACTGAGTTACCGCTAACGGTTGCATGAAAGGTATTTTTTCGTATAATCGCCACATTTGAAAAAATGTAACTGATCTGACTAATCTGTACTCGGATAGTAGTTGAACTTGAGCAGAAGAAAAAAAGAGCCGAAATCAGGAGATTCTTATTGTAACAGATAATTATCCAATCCGATAAGGTAATTTAAAGGACATTTAAGTATTTAGAATACATGAAAATATTATTCACTGATGTTAAAGAGTGGCCAAAAAGTTAAATATGTATATCTGATTATGGAACGAAATGAAATGTAACTGCTATTAAACATAAGGTACTGAGCAAAAACATATAATACTGCGTTATATACCGAAGTGCCAGAAGACGAGAGAATATCAACACTCGAGTTTTACGGGAAATACAACTTTTCAATGATTTATTAGTAATTTTTAGTGGGCCCAAATTTTCGCGAACTGCGAAATATTTCAGTTCAGTTACACGATTTTTCTTAACTCGATTGTGATATAGATCACATGGAAATGTTACACATCCTGCGTAGACAAAGTTTTTACGTTTTATAACATCAACGGAAATCACTCTTGAAATAAACTTTACTTAAAATAGCTATCTCGAAGGGGTCTCTAGGATTTTTTTTTTGAAAATCTATATGTTTCCCTGAATTTCTAGGTATTAACGGAGAGTGACCACGCGGAATCAGTACTCATAACTGAGTGCAAATTTTAAAAAGTAACGCTTACTGAGCCCAGTTACTTTTCTTGGTACTTTACCCGTATCTGGGAACGAGAAAGGTTTTTCCGTGGTGATGTGGGTCATCATATTCCCCCAGGGACTCGAAGGGCTCCCTCTCTTTCTTCTTCTTTCGAGTGGGTATGGTACCACTTGCCAAGGCGGAGGGTGAGAGATTCGCAAGGGAAGGGTTGTTGGTCGAAGGCTCTCGAGGAAGATACTCACGGCTCGCTCTTTTTATCCCATCTCGGATGCGAAGGCATCTTTTTTTCCCCTTTTTATCCTTTCCACTCACTCACCCCCTCGAGGGATACCTTGAAATGGTTTGTGTGTGGGTGTTTCCGAAGAAGTTTTCGGTGTTTTGCTTGTGGTCGGCGGGTCGAGGGCGCTGTTGCAACGGCGCAATGAGAATGGAAAGGTTTTCTGTTCGGGTATTTGAAGACCAGATTTCTTTTATCTTCATATAATTTTAATTTTTATGCTTACTGGGTCGCCACTGATACACAATTCATAAAATCTTTTACTTTATCCTGAATTCTTGAAAGCAACGCTAAAATCGCCAATAGGTCATTTGCGAAAAAAACTGCTTTTTCAAAGCAAACTAAACTAAGTGTAGTGATATTATTTGTTAAAACTTGGGATTATATATAACAGGGGACTGGCTGCTACATGCCGGTAATTCTCAATAGTGGTAATATCACCTAAAGTGAAAAAATAAATGACGAATTAAATCTACATAAATCCTTGCATACTGCAAGAGTCTTAATGGTTTAACCATCATGTGAAAAGCTCGGTCATTTCCGTGGCATGTTAAGTTGGTCAGCCATCACAATTTGGGCCATCTCTGACCACTTGACTAAGTGAACAAAGCAGTACGCCATTTACGTTTCATTTATTATATTCTTTATATCAAATTATTCACACACACAGTAGATATTTACCTAAGTAAATATGTAAATTAATAATTTCCAATCAAATCCTTACAGTTACAAGAATTCTCCCATTTCTCCAGAAATACAAATGTCCATCACAATGTCGGGCTTTCACAGTTTTCTTAGCGATCGCCTCCCTATCTCATCCTTCTTCCAGACCGAGATAAAGGGTGGGGTCATGGAGGGGGTTAACGGTTGGGCAAAGGAGTGAAATAGAGGGGGAGGGAGGGCGGAAAGGGTGAGTTGGGAAATTATAAGAGCAGTGGAAGAAACCCACTTAGTTGTCGTTTTAGCGCGGGGGTTGGCCGTCCTCTCCGAAGAGGAGGGGTGGGCGGAGAGGGGAGGTTAGGCCAAAGGGAGAGGGGCGGTGGTTGAGGGAAAGAGGGCTTGGAAATTAAATTCTATTTCATTTCGGGGCGAGGGAAAAACTTGAGCGGGTGAGAGGTCGGCAAGAGTTTTGCTCAAGGAGGGAATGAAAAAAAGAGGAGAAAGGAGGCAGCAGGCATTCTTCCGCAACTTCTTATTCTTTTCATTTTTTAGCGCGAGGAAATTTCGGCATCGAATCTCGTTTCCTCTTCCTTTTGCGATTATTAAACAAAGGATGGAAACAAGGTTTGAGGGAATAAAATATTACCGCTATGTTTCTTATGGTGGAATTACAAACACTACCGAGATATTTTTACCAATTTCCTCGCTGAGAAACAATAATACCATACTTCCGAGTAACCTTCCACGACTAATACCATACTTCCTCATAAAAGATGAACATCGTGTTATGAAGGTCATATATAGCGATCTCATTGAAAAATACAAAGACAACTTATAAAAATGTCATGCATAAATACGTAATTAACCAGCGTGAACACTAAGATGTTACCATATCAATAAGAGCGATTAACGTTTAGCCGAGGCGAAATGTTTGGTCTAAATACGCCACTCACTAAGTGATTCATCCCGACGGTTGGTTCGGTTAGGTGCGGGTAGAGCTCATCTCGGACTTTGCCAGAGGCATAGCAGGCTCGCACATTCAGGGTAGGGGGGCCAGTTCCTTTCCCTGGGCCATCTTGTACTTCTAAGATTATTTATTAGGGGGTTTCCGAACGCTTTACTCGGGATTTGAATGCGAAACCCTTCAATCACGAGGCAACCGTTCTACCCACTAGGCTACGTAGGCTATAAATTGTGTGCCATTGCAGGGACATCTCGAGAGAAACTTACACCCGCATAGGTCTCGTGGGTGGCCTGCGTGCGCGGGGGCCCTTAAGTAACGCTGCAAATGACAAGCGTCGAGAGCGAAGGGAGATATCACGCCCCCGACACAGGCGGCAGGAGTGGGCCTCTCCTTCGGGAGCAGAGGTGGCGATTTCGACTGGAGCGACGCAGAGGTGTCGAGTATGATGATTGCGGGGGTGGAGGCTAATTCAAGACGGGAGGTGTGTAGGAGTAGTGGCAGGTAGTGTAGGGGGGGTGGTATAGTGGAGGAGGGGGGGGGGGTCGTGGGAAATACCGCACCTGTCGATTTTAAAAACGAAGAGCGGCCATTGGCCGACAACTTTCTTCGGAACAAAAGAAGATCAGCCAAGGAGAGGAAGGGGTTTTCGGCTAGGTGGAGGAGGGAGGAGGGGTGAGGACGTGGGAAGGGTTACAGGGAAGTGGGGGGTGGGCGGTAAAATGGGGTGAGGGAAGAAATAGAGGGAGGCGAAGAATTCTTTTGGGTAGCGATGTGTAAAAGCCGTAGAATGAAAATGCATATGGAACGAAGGGAAAAGTAATTTCTCAAACTTTTGGCTCTCCTGTTCTGATGGAAGGGGGAAGGGAGGAAAAAAATATGAGGAAAGCGCGGAAGAAACGAGTTCCCCTCGAATATCTTCTTTTTTGCTCAGTCTCGCTCTTTTCCTTCCTCCGTGAATTCGGAGAAAGGCACGGTCAGCGGCGGAATGCCCTCTGTCGAAAAGTTTGGCCTAATGTTCTAACTGACGCGATCATTTCTGTGATTATTCACTGTTGCAATATAAAAAAAACCTCACCAAATGCCATTGAAGAACTGAAAATATTATCGACATAATAAGTAATCTTTGAGCCATCTTATGGGGTTGAATTAATGAAAGGACTGTTAACTGGTTTGCTAAATTCTTGACGAAAAAATACTTTTCCAAGGATAATGAATAAAAAGATAAATTTTGCGACTTTGATATGATAACGCAACGTGTAGAAACCCGGATCGCCAAAAAGTTTCTCGCCTCGTGAAATTTGCTAAAAAAAATGCAGTTTGTCCTTTCATCCATCTTGGATAAATTTCGCAAAATAAACCCTGAGACTGTTCATTTTCTATAACTCATAAGGGAATTTTCAAACACCGATTTTCCCATGTCAATTGCTCTTTCGTTTTGCTGATATATTTCTGTTCGTGTAACAGATAATCTTATTGAATGATAAGTCTCAGAAACATCCTTTAACCTATTATGCACTTCAATTATTCATAATGACAACTTGTTCAGTATAAAAAATCTCAAACGTGCACCATTTTAGCTTAACTTTAAGGAATGATGAAAAACTGATAAACCAAGATGATAAACAAAGAGAAAAATAATAAAAATTATTAATACCCAGTAGAAGTGTCATTGGATAGTAAAGAACTTAGATAATTGAGAACATCTTAAGGAGATTATCAAAAGTAAAACTTGTTCATTCTCTTATATAAGTTTACTACGCACGTGTATTCTAATTATTTATATGAAATTACGAAATGCAACGCTGTATTCCTGTACGATTGAGCGGTAGATCTTTGGCTGCTAGCTAGAAATCATTACTCCAGCTTTATGAATAAATTTTCTCCATTGACGCCAGCTGTCATGAATTTGCTATTTTGTTTCGAATCAAGATTGACATCCCGTCAAAATTTGAAATCACTTTTCTCCAAGAGCAATTAAAAAAAGACACAATCCCTAGTTCATGTAACCTCGCTCTCCAAGTAATGAACACTGAGTTTCTTGTTCTTGTAGAAAGGAATTAGCTTTGTGCAAGAAAATGATATCGTTACGTGAAGTATTATTTTTTCCTCCTTCCACTCGCAAAAGGTTAGCTGCAGAGAGAACGTTTGTCTTTGAAGTGACAGTCACGTACGTTGGATTCAGCAAAAACGTAGCGATTCTTATTCTCCCCGAGTGCATGTTGAGCGGCACTAGTGGGAATCGTAATGGCAGGGGACTCAATCGAATTTCGCTTTATATTCAAAAGTTTTTATGCTCCCTTTTCCACACACAATGGCTCTCCAAACACAAATATATACGACTTGGACAAAGGAAGAAGTTGGATGGGTTGGCCGAACCATTCTGAGAAAACCCGAATTTCATAAAATATACTCAATGTTCTCTTTCTCAACCTATATATATATATTCCCGTGTCGAGATTTTGAGAACTCCATTCCGTTCAGCCATTACCTTCCAGCCCGGAGCGCTTCCTATCCACGGATAATCCATCTAGATATTCGTGTCTTTCGGCAATACCGAAAAGGGTAGCCGATCGGTGCCGTGCTCTCCCTAAAGAAAATATGACTTTTGTGTCGATGATGATAGGTTTGAGGGAAAGGTTTCGTCTCTTATTCATGCTTTTTTTCTTTCAACACAGTCCTTCGGCTAGGTCCTCCTCGGTAGCCGGGGCAAGATAGTCAGAAAGCGCCCTGGAGAAGGTAGAAGGGGATTCGGGCAAGGCAATGGGTGGCAATGGCGTGGATCAGTAGCGGGTTGAGAGGGTGCAACATAAAAAAGGGGGTTGGGTCGAGTTGGAACCTGTATTTCACTTCAGGAACGAATCCTTAGGCATGAGATAGCATCGACGCGATATCTATCGAAGCGATATTTATCGAAGGGTGGCACGCGTTGATACTAAATATCGCGAGAGAGAACTCTGAATGTTACGCGTTCGAAGATACGCGAATCCACATCGAATGTAAGACGGGGTAGAATGAGCTGTAATACAAAAATACGACCAAAAGATCTTGATATCACGACTTCAGTCATCGCTTCCGTGTAAATGGTTTCAAAAGCAAGCCTCATGCCGAGACGAAAAACAACAGTGGCGGGATATAACATTCCGGAGTGGAAAACATTACATACAGGTCCTTTTCGTTTTGCCAAGGGAGGAATCCAACGCAACTCCAATGCGATAATTGTAATTCTACCTTAGTGCTCTTCGAGTGCCTTAGAACGGTAATGGAATGAGGATAAGGCTGACAGCTTGACACCTACTTAGTTTGTAAAAATTTTCCCTCTTGAATCATTACGTCTTTTCTCACTAATGACTCGGGATTGAATCCAAGAAAGTTAGAAACACTTATGGAGGCCAAAAGCACGTGTAACTTGAACCAAGGTGAAGAAATGAGTACGTGATGAGCCCATGAAAATGGCCAGTACCTTGAATTCCGTGGAAAGAATGGGCAGCTTTAATGTTTGTATAAGTTTACTTCTTGCTGACGGTTGAAAGTCTATTTTATTCTTTCTTGAGATGGGAATTCTTGCCAAATTCAGGAGAAGAGAAATAGAGGGGCTATTTTTGAACCGGAGCATAGTAAAAATATATCCATGGAAGCGTTTCAGAGCTCCTAATTCCCATAATGCGAGGACCCTATTTACAATCTTTGATTGCCAACTATCGGTTCAAGGAACGGCATTGAGAGCTCCAATGAGAAATGGAAGAGAACTGACATGAGTATACTCAGGATTCATGAAACAGAATGAAATTGATAATATTTTGATTCCGTGTTGCTTGTAGTGTAAAGTCAAATCCTTATTCTTGAACAATGATGAGTAACTCGTGATATATTGGTTTTGTTATCCGTGTCATTTCCAGCAGTCATAATGTTGCCACAATTCGCACAATTTTATGAAATGAAAGTAATTTTTGCCTCAAAATAGCTAACTCTTGCAGTTAAAATTAAATTTTCTATGATATGCATGTTGAGATAAAAGACGCCGTCGCCGGAAAGGGGACAGAAGGTTAAAAATCTTGCATATTATTTAAAATGAAACATGTAGGCATACACGGCGGAAAAAAATTTGATTGGCCGTCCCTGAAACACAAGTAACTACTCGCAAAAAATAAGAAGGAAAATAAGAAGGTTACAAAATATGCTCATAGAATTTCTCTGTGAAGAGGGGCAAAAAACAATACGTCAAGGCTAAGGGATGGAAGCGTGTTCAGCCAAAGAAGAGTTTCGAAAGAGAACAAAAACTGCCAATGCTGAGGCAGAAAAAAGTTATTACAGTGAAAGAATTATGGTTGAATGATTTTAGTTAGCTATCCCGGAAATGAACATGAATCAGTCAGAAGAACGTTGCCATTGAACTGAGCATATATTCCGTGACAGATTGAGAGAAAAATAAATCTTCGAGTATCAGTAAAATATATTCAAGACGAAACTCTAAGACTTGTTAGGAATGCCTAACCAGAGATTGTATGGTTGTCTTGATGATGTAATACCGAAAATATGGAATTGCGACAGATAGTGACGGTTAAGATTACTACGCTATCCTAAGAAACCATTGATATAAGGTAATGAAGTAGACTTCGGACTGATATATACTTGAATTCAAGGTTTTCATGAAAGATAATTATAAAACTTAAGTAGAAGCAGAGGGATATATACAATAATTTCAGAAGGGTGTACAGAATTATTTCATAAGAATATATGTTCATTATTATATTTAAATATGAATCATATTTGTAATAATAGACATTTCACGCTGCAGTAAACCGTAAAACTGATGACATTAGTGTATTTAATCGCCGTTTTAATCTAAAAACTAAACTATTCATCCCAGTTTATGATTTTGAATGCATCAGGGAATATTTAAGGTAGATATACACTTCCACAATGATGCTGGGTATTATCGGCATATATCTCTACGAAGGAATCTGACATTGATAAAGCTACATCAAATCCTTCCAATAGTACCACCTCCATGGTTATTCTAAAGTACGACCCAGTGGCATTGCCTCGGGCGGGTGGATTGGGGAACTCGCGCGGGGCTCACAGTACACGCACCGCGATGACGAGGTGAGAACCAGCGGGGAAAGGGGAAGGAGGAAGGGTTGACGGATGGTACGTATCCAAAGGGTGAAGCGGTTCGGAAGAAGGGGAGGGGAGGGCAGAGAGAGAGAAGCCGTTACGACTTTTGTTTCTATGAGGCCAAAAAAATTACGGTAGCGGTCTTCAATTTTTTTTTGTCCTAACCCTCCCATTTTAATTTCCCAGCTCCCGTATGCAAACACGATATTCATTGGCGCGGAGGGGTCGCTGGAGACGTTACTGCTGAATCATGCAACCACCTAATGGAGCATAGAGGAGCTCCCGAGATTTTGCCGCGGAAGAATCGTCGGCGACATCCCGGGCTAATAATATAATGAGCCAAATCCGTGGGAAGGAATACGAACGAGGGCTATGGTAAGGGTTACCCGTTCGTACAGAATATATTTAGTGTTAGGAAAAAATTAATTTTTAAGGATCAAATGCACAGAACGACGCTTCGAAATATGCGCATGTAAATAGGCAGTAGAAACTAAAGGACATTACGAAAAATTCTAACTTTTGGATGAATCTCGTTTCAGTGAGGACAAGTGAGGTGCATAGTATACTGAAAGTAAGGAAGTAAAATCGGTTCGTCTTATGGCTGATGAAAAATATTTTAAGTGATTAATGAGTGAGGAATTTGTAACTTCGACAGTTTAATGCATTTCTTATCAATGAGTCTCTATCCTAGCTGTAGATTAGATATCAGTAGAGGAAAGTTCGCCGCACGACAAAATATAACTTTACCACATGAAATCAACATAGAAGAGTTTTCGCTGCAAAAGCAGCAGCATATTCATTCATTGACACATTTCAGTTAGAGGTTTTAGTCCAGCCATTCATGAAGTCGTGCGTCTTTGAGGCTGAGACGCATCTAGAAACGAAAAAAACCGTTCTCAATCGAAACAGGGACAAAAAAATGGAAAAAGAAAGTGCCGTGTACAAGGAAGAAGAACACTTATTTCATAAAGCAATCCATGAAGATGGATATAAATTGCAAAAGAAACCGAGTCTATACGAAGTTTACGGAGACAATTACTGGGCTGTGAATCTTGTGCTAAGTTATTTACCCAAGCCCATTCAACAGTGGTACAATGAACCATAAAAATGTGAAACAATTTCGCAATACGCCGTTATGCCATCTGAAGAAAAGAGACCGTATGAAGGAATAATATGAATGAATCTGTACTTTCAGATTTCACTCTTCATGCAACCATTCCATATTTCATGTTTATGAGACGAAATGAATGCCATTTAAAGGGAGACAGTCTTCTGCAAAAAAACGCAGATGGCCAGATAGCAGAAGATAAACATAATTTACACTCATTTTTCTTGACGCAATGATTATCAATCACCTCGTATTATCTCAAGCCCAATTTTCTTATTAGCTCGTGAAGAGCACGAAAAAAAATCCGAGAGCCGTGACAAAGTGCCCGCTAAAGCGTGGGGCTGTTGAGGATAAAAAAATAACAGATGGCCCGAGCGATTATACCGCTATAGGAGCAGGCAAAAGTGTGAAAAAGGCGAGTTTATCAGATCCGGAATAAAAAACACTCCCCAATCCAGGTTATGGCACGGCCCTTATCTGAAGGCAAACATCTTCAAGTTTTTTTCGTCCGCCACCTACCGGTTCCACTCTAACCTGCGATCCTCACTCTCCAGTCTGAAGTGGCTTGCCCGTAAAACGATACAGAAGCATATACACGAAATGGTCTTGAGCTACCGTTTTTTTTATCTTGAGTTCTTTGAACGCTCACCGAATGTTTCTTTGGATGCTTCCCGATGATGGTGATCCGGCGGAAACTAACGGGAAGTACAGTTTTATTATTATATCGCCGATGAGCGATGTCATAAAGGAGAAAAGTCTTGGGCATCATCCACATGTTAAGATCTAGAGCACGTAAATTATTTTCAAACAAACGAAAATCACTTTTTCCAAAGGCGATTAAATATAATTTAGTATTTCTAGACGATGAAAATGGATACAATCCACCGTTCATTAACTTTTAATCTTAACATTTTCATAGCCATCCTAGAGATTATAAAATGCAGAACCATCTACTTAGCTTATAAAATTGGAAAAAAAGCGAAATATTGATGGAAAAAACTTCGAACTAGGGAAAAAAAACTTAAAATTATTTCCTCAAAAAACCTATCAATAAACTTCGATGCAAGAAAAATCGATGCCACATGCATACAAACGTACCATTTAGGATCTTTAAGATAGATAATGAGTAATATTTGAAAAGTGCAATACTATGAGACAAAACCTGAAACTAGAGAAAATACTAAAAACTGTTTCATCGAAAAGCCTATCAATGAAATTTGATATAAGAAAAATCTATGCCGTGTACATAAAAACGATTAATTGAGGATATTTCAGACCTAGATGAGTACCTACTATTTGCTCGTGAAAGCAGTGACCAACATTGTATTACGTAAGCGTTGAAGCGAGGATGAATATTGCATTCGTCTCCGTCGATTTTAATGACTTCGATTTGAATTGAAGGGCTGAAGAGAGACTGAGCCTGTAAGGGAGATGAGTAGGCTCGGAATGGGGAGCTTGACAGAGGCAGCTGGCATACCGTGACCCCGACCACCTCGACCACCGACCCCGGGGACAGACGCGACGCCTTGGCTCCGACGTTCCTCGCGGGACCCGGTCGGAGAAGAAAAAAACTGGACGCTCCCTCCCGAGAAGAGAAGGAGATGACTCCCAAAAAAATCGTGGGCGTAGCGGAGGTAGCCCGCCATTCAAACTCCTTTGTGGTGAGCGGGTAGGGGCAAAGGTTGCGAGGAAGCGAAGGGTTATTCCCGTTGTTGCATATGCATATGGTCCGTGAGTGTATGCAGATTTTGTTCTTTCTAGGAGGGCCCTCTCTATACGCTCCCACGGCCCACCTGAACTGATCCAGACCCATTATCCCATCTCCTATTCTCTATACACATCCATCCATTTGTGCCCAGTCCTTTTCTAATCTTCCTCCCGGTTCACTTTGACTTAATCGTTTTCTCGGCGAACGGAAGCCAGGTATGCCGTGTCTCCACATGCATAACCTCGTGTGGATCTCCAAGAACATTGCTCAAGTCGGATTGCTGCATATATTTGCAATTGACGACAAGCATGGAATGAATGTTGCTGAATCAAGATTTGAGCGTCGGATCGGCAAAACCATTACAGTCAATGCTTTCAGATGACCTACCTGGATTCGCACTCAGTCGCTGACTATCTGATTATCATAGGGAATGCTCATGGAAGCAAAAAGAATGTTTATGTACCCAACAATGTCTATGAGCTTTCAAATCAGTCACCATGAGTCTTATGAATACCCTGCAAAAGGCACTTAGGTTAAACTCAATATACTCATTATTTTTAATTTTCATCGAAGTACGCCTCAGCTTCTTTAGGTAATGAATGGCGTACATAATGGTCGATAATATTGAAAATTCACCAAAAATAACGGATCTTTGAGTTGAATTGTTTTAGCCTCTAAATCAAAATTATTAAGCACACTGATGTATGCAATTTTGTAAAAAAATCAAACCACTGTCACGCAAAAGTTTTTCAGCCGTTGCAATGTTTTCAAATCCTACCAATTAAATCAAGATTTTTCAAAATACACAACATATTATCTATAAGCCAGCATCAGCGATTTCTGAAATTAGAGTTTTCTCATCCCTACCCCTTACATTACATACATGGCAAGAGAAATTACATTCTGGAAACAAAATAAGAATAAATAAAAAATATTTCCGCGAACGATTTATTATATGCAGGGCGGGACTTTACCCTTGGCTCACGTTACACGGCAAAATCCGAGACTCTTGGTTGATTTACGGCCGAGAATTCCTACACTCGGGCTACCTATGACCCGCAGCCTAATCGCAGCGGTTCGTCGTGTCGTGGGCTACACACTTTTTCTTGCCACTCTCCTGGAAGATGGTCCCGACCCCTATAGCGCTCCGCTGCTACCTGTTTCCGCCACTGAACCCCACTCCACCGACTCTAAGACCCCTTCCCAACCATCTCCCCGAACCTTCCCATCCCATAATAACCTCACCCCACTCTCGCAATCTTCCTCCTGGAGTAAAGCCCAGCTGAACGCGAACCATCCCTCACTTCCCCCACTCCTATTGTTCCTTTCCCTCTCAATTATGAACAGTTACGCCCACCAACCCCATCCCCGCATCATTTTAAAAACTGACTATCCCTCCCTCACACTCTCCTCCAGTTCTTCCCATTCTCCCACTTTTTTCCCTCGCATACGCAACCAAGCATTCCTTCGCACCCTTTAGAAACGCGTCGTGGAGACACCTCGGGTTGAAAGAAAAAAAAAAGAAGAGCAAGAAATAATAACAGCAGCAGAAACTCGCACGTTCGCCCGTCCCCCTTTGATGCACACATAGAATTACATACCGTCGCCTTCCTCCATTGTTTTTCCTCAATACCCCTTCACAGACAACACTCTCTCCCTCTCCAGTTTCCGCGGAGGGAGATTAAAAAAATAAAACACTACGGCTTCTTCTCCTATTCCCCGGGAACGCTTTGGCTTTTTACGCTTCGTCACCGAATGAAATGGCTCGAAATTATTTTTCATTACTATTTTGTTTGACCTCCTTCGTTGGTGGTGATGATAAAATGCGATAAAAAATGACTCGATTCGAAGAAAATAAGTGTTCTCGGAGGAATGACACATTATTCAGAATGTTGGTTATTCAGAAGATTGGCCAATTCCGGGAAACGGCATACGGGATGAGCGGCTGTGTGACAAGGGTTGAACTTGTTTTCTCGGGTTAATTTCATCGTTTTTGATCGATACAATTGGAGTCAGAACTGTAGAAGATATGCGAAATAAATTCAGATCTTTCTCTTAAAATGACAGGATTTGCTTTTCCTAAATACTTTACTTGATAAGTTAAACCTTGACTTGCCTTTTCGTTGATCAGTTTGAGGAAGTTTCAATTTTATAGCGTCGTACTGCTAATATAAAGTCAACTATAAACTCAATGTCAGTTTTTATGGGCATTCAATTTTTTCCTTTCTACAAACGCTGAAAGCAACTTTTAGATCACTTCATTGTTGTTACTGGAGGAGCTCAAGCAACACTTCGAATGGGAAATTACAACAATGGCAATTGAGAATCTGTCGGAGAAAAACGGTACTTTAATTGACCAGATGTTCACGTGCGGTTAACTCTTGGGAAACATGTTAAAATAGCCCAAGGGATATGCCTTTTAATGGCTAAAAAAAGCTATAAACCATTCATTCAATCATCGGTAACTCTTTAAGCATTTCACGAGAAACTCGGCCTCTTCATGCCTGAGGATGATCAGTTCAAAGACAGGTATAAAACCGCTCGATTTTATAGGTGAGCACGAAACCGACAACGGAGCATGATATGGATTCTTTTTTATGCATAAAGCCTTACATATGTCCCTAAGGTAGATTTTTTGGGCGACGACCTTTGGAAAAAACTACTCCTTGCCCTAACCCGAGATGTATCGTAACACGCTGGAAACGGAACGAAAGAATAAAGTAAGACTTGTACCACATATCATACATTCAATCTAGAAGTTAGAGCATTTATAGGTGAGTACTACGAACATAGACCAAGTCACTAACCAGAGAATCAATAGTAAATATTCCTTTGGGGAAAAATAAAACCACACGGCCTAATTTGAAAAAGAGTAAGCAGGACCAGCACTAAATGCTCCAAAATTATTAATCTTACAAAGCATTTGCATCTAAAATATTAACTGGGGAAAAGTTAACGATCGTAGCGTAAAGCATTGGTAGCTTATCCAGGGGGTCCTGCTTCGTCCCCAGGTCAAGGGGAATAGTATTTCCCTCGAGAACGAATCCTACATCCAGGAAAAGTCTAACCATGGCAACAATTATGCAGCACGCGTGCGCGAACCCTTCCGTGATAGCCGTAACGCACAGGGTCCCGTGGAAGTACATCACCTCACCGCGACGGTTTGTAAAAACCATTATAATACGCTCCCGAGATGAAATTTCGAAAAGGGGCGAATAATGGACATCTGTGGCCGGCGGAATAAAGTGCTTGCTGTCGCTATGGGGTACGAAACAACCCGTGTTCGGCGTGCAGCGGGGTGCGCGAAAGATGGGTCTTGGGGTAATTTTATGGTCGTGTTGAAGTGGATGTGCAAATGATTACCTTTTTTCGGAGACGTAAACGCGACGCGAGAGGATCGCGGAAGGTAAATGGAAAGGGTAGTGGGCGGGTTGTTATAGTAAGCGCGACCCTTGTGTTAGAGGAATAAAAAAAGAATGAATACAGGGGAAGAGAAAAAGGACCCCTTCTCGTAGGAAAGAGTTTTTGAAACGGGCCGGGAAGGGGGATGAAAAAAACTAAAGGGTTGTAGCGAGATGGAGTTTTAAGGGGGGGCAGCAGAAATAACCGGTTTCCAGGGAGGCAGCGTCGGTGGCGGCGGCCTCTGGTCCACGCGGTGGACGAGCAGACTTAACAATGGCTCGCTGCCAAAGGGACGGGTGGCTCTTTTTTATCGCGTGCGAAGGGGAGGGAGGAGATGGTCCCGGGGCGCGTGATTCAACGACATATTTGCATTCGCCCTTTTGTTCCTGCACCGCGGCGTGCGGAGCCCCTTTGCACCGTCCCCTTTCGGTACCGGGGTCGGATCCCGCCGGCGGCAAGACCCCCATCTCCGATTCTTCGGTCCTTTCTACAGTTTCACGCCCTCGGGTAATGTGTAAACGATCTCGTGTGGCTTGGTGCTTGCAGGAGATAACCGGCATCTTACGTTGAATAAAGTATTCTGGATTCAAATCCACGTACCTTGATCTCTGATGAATCTTCGTACGCGTTAGAGGCTGTTTCTGCTCGTCATAAGTCAACTTGTCTTCGAACATTAAGTAGTAGACGGTATTTAGAATGCCAGGAATATATGAAGAAAATCTGGAAGCCCCTATTTATTCTAAAACTATTTTGAGAGCAAGATATGGAGAAATTCTAGAACCGTATATGCATATGAATAGAATTATTTTGAAATATTGGCAAAAATGACATTTTTTATTTTATTTTTATTTTGAAGATAAAGAACAACATACAGCATTGTTGCCATTTTCAAGTGACTAGGATTTAATTTAATTTTTATTTTAATGAAGCCATTTAATTTTTTTCTCTTTGAAACCTCTAATTAATCGCTTTGGCATCCAAACAGCAAGACGGCAGGGAAGCTGCGCTGATAATTTCTCCGGCTAGTCGACCGCTCAACGGCGGGGGACGAGGAGAGAGAGTGGACGGACTGAGGTGGACATGGTCGGCCGTAAATGACCCCCACCCACTTCTCAAGTGAGGAGGGGGAGGGGTCAGAGGTGAAGTGGGGGTGGCAGGAAGTGCGTCGCCCACGACCGGACCCACCTGTGGCGCCCTGCCGCGTCGCTTGCGCCATACTCCGAAAAGCCGGCCATTCAAGGGACGACGCTCTTTGACGGGACCCGGCGGGCAGTGAGTGGCGCAGCAGATGTGCGCTACCAGCCGATCGTTCCAAGACCATGGAAAATCGTGACGCAAAACATACAGACGCGGCCCCAGGGTGGACTACCACGAGCCTCACTAAACTTACAAGCACGATGGAAAATTATCACGTGGGAGAAGACCACTAAACGTGTTCGGAGTGGCTTAAATCTTTCGTCCAGATCCTTATCTCGCTTCGAGCCATGCGCATCAATTTCCTCTCCCGTTTTCTTTGAGAACAGCTTGCGCGTCCCTATGTAGGTATACAATAGCCGCTTTCCAATAGTGGTAAATAACCATTCATCACCACTACCTAATCCTCATTACTAGGTAGGGGTAATTGTTAGTGCTTGTACCAAAGCGCGTTAGAGACGAGAGGAAATAATACGGAAAACATTATTTCACCAATCGTTTCGAGACGGTTTTAAACATTACGAAACAACTTTTTACTATCGTGCACTTTTATATTTTACTTTCTATTTTTTTGTGTGGAAGGTGGCGTTTACTTTTGAATTTATCCTCAAAAATTCCTGAGAATAATCACCGGCGGGCTTGCGATTAGATAAGAGAAAAATGGACTTTCAAAAGGCTTTCAAATACCTATTACTTCTCCGGGTTAACATGACCAATAAAAAAACTGCTTTGCAAATGAGATTAGCAACTTTCATCAAATGAAATTCATTAGAAAGCGCAATCAAAACCCCGTTAAAAATGCTAAGGCTACAAATCTCCTCGTCTGGAGGCTTAACTGTTACTGCGATTTTTCTTTATGACTATAGTGCGACTTTAATGGGCAAACATTAAAATGGCCATAAGTTGTTCAGGCAGAATTGGCTTCCTAAGCTGCTCATGTTTCCAATGCATGGTGCGTTTCCACCATGAAAGGAATGCGCTAATTTTTTTTTCCAAGACGAGCGCAGGTTTGCAGTTTCGATCCAAATAGTCCTGGTACTTCAGCGAGTGGAACAAAAACATTTACGGTGGCTAATCACGGAAGCAGGGATGGGCGTGGCGTGGCCATTAGCGGGATCATCGGGACGGATCACCTCGGATGATTTTCTCCGCGAGGCGACTAACATCATTCGGAAGAGCGAAGTTTCCTTGAACGGCTAAAATTATCATCATAAATTATAGCAACATAATATATTACACATTATCACGCTTCTCTTCATCCCTATTACGATGTTTGCAAATAATTTCTCATGGCAATTTTTCATAGTTCTGCGAAAGTATTTCATTTACTTTACGTAACCCAAGTTTCAACATATTACATGTCATTTTAAGGCCATTTAATTCTGATTTGAACTCGCTACAAATCACCACTACTGAGCCAACCAACTTTTTACGACTTGTAACGATTTGAAGAATAAGAAACGTCTGTCGAGCATTAAAAAGTCGTATAATTTTCAAATATCTGGGAAATAAAATGAGAATACCCGAAAGATATTGCGAGACGATTGCGTATTTGAGAGTGCTTAGAAAAGATAAATGTTTAAGACCCTTCAGTGCGAAAGGCGGATAAACGTTCGCCAAACTTCGATCACACGTTTATGTAACTATAACGAATTCTTTATATAAGTATCCGAAAAAGGAGGGCAGACTATAAAATGCAGGTAAATCGATTGGGTGGGGCATTATTACGGCATCAACACAGGGCAAACTGGTGTTGAATATTCTCTCCTTTTTTTAATTCCTACAATCATTATGCCTGGATTGATTCCCTATCTAATTGATAACGAAAAAAAAGACAATACATTTTTAGCTCTCAAACTAAGGATCTTAATATGTCCTTTTTCTTTACCCTTCCCGGATTTTTGCCGCAAATCATACATCAGACCTTACTACCTCATAGATATTTTCTGGCTATTTTTCTCTGTACTAAACTACGACGTTAGCCATGATTTTTCTAGGCTGAAAGGCAGTAGACGGACATTGTCGAAGGGACTGCGGCCGAGGGTGGGGCTAGGGGAAAAATAGGGGACGCGACGAAATTAAAAAAAAAACTCAGAAGGTGATCGGGGTTCGGGAGGAGGGACAATGGGGGTAGTGGAGGAGGGGAGCGAGTGAGAATAAAAGAGAAGGGGAGGAAAAAAAATCGGGCGTCATTGGGGGATGAAAAAAATGCCTCCTCATTCGTCATTTGGTAGACGGACGCCGTGTCCTCATTGGTCCAACTTGTCCCTTTTTTTTCCTCCCCGACGCTCTCTCCCCTCCCCTACGCCCCCTACCACCCACTCCTCCCCTCCACACCCCTCGCGACCCCCCCCACTCAATTTTTTCCCCTCCGTTTCGCGGCCGGGTAGTCGCCCTTCCTCGTGCAAGGCACTCAGGGGCGGCAGCCGCCCCTGACCCTTGTACGCGCGCGCGACCACCACCTCCCCCTACCTCCTAATGCCACCCCTGTACTTGCAGGGAAAAAATCAAGAAAATAATGGGAATATGGACAAATGTTGTGCCGCATGAAAGTGATTGAAACATGACTAAGTACATGAAAAGTTTAATGTTTTCGTCGAGCGCAATGTCGTGGTGAATTGTCGATCTGCGAAAAGATAAGGAACCGCGGTTTTAAACGGCTTTGAGATAATTTCCTGTCGTGATCGTAAAAAAAACAGCAATTCCTACGACGTATGCTAAGTGCTTCGGCTACATTCCGCGGCGATGCGTCTTGATCGATACTAACAGGCTCGCTCTGTTCACGCTCACAGAAAACATTTACGTGCATGCGAGTTTTAAAAAAATCTTAGCCCAAGTGATCTCCCAACCCTACTCCCGATAGGTGTTTGCGTTAACTTTGTCGTTCACTTTATTTTAAATGTTATTTGTTTTGATTGAAATGTTTAATTTCATTTAGTTTTAATGCTCTCTTTTGCAAGACACGTATCAGGATTATAATGAAATCCCTTAATACTTAAGACTTTCATTTCCCAATTTTTCTCATTGTCCACAGTGACATTGAAGAGGTATTTCCAAATTTGTACTCAGCTTTAGTCTACTGGGAAGCTACCTTAAGTACTATAGATGATAAAAATGTCTTTTGAGCTCCAGAAGAAAACATTCTTTACGCTGACATCTAAGAAGTGAATTTAGATTTTACGGGATATTCTTACATGACTGATTGTTAGTCAGAGGTGATGCCACTTAGCGTCCGTGGACTGAAATTTGTGGAGATCATGAAAATATTCATCATCTTAAAATAGTATACTTATAGCTGTAGAAATTAGTTTAATCTAAGAAATTAGGTCTCTATTGCTTATATTGCTTGGGAGGAGGTTACTTCAAAATAAAGAGATAACCCCTCGATTAAAAAAAAAACTTTTTTCCATTCAAATATGTTTACTCTAAGTGTTCCAAGTGTAAGATTTAGGCTCGCAGTTCGATGGCTTAGTGGTTATCCTTCATCTTTGCAAGTGGAAAGAATTTAAAAAGCACAGAGGTTCAAAGACCACTCCACTTTCTCGACAAACAAGTAACTTTGGGCGACCCTATTGAGTGTTCTGTCCACGAAATTGAATGATCGGCCCGCATTGTGACTGGGACGCGACGTCCGGAGATGAATTGAGACGGTAAAGGGGCTCATGTGAGGGCGAAATTGGTGAGGAAGGGTTGACCCGCCCGTCGAGACAAAACGATTAAGATATCGTGCTGTGCGCACACTGTCTAAGGGGTGGTATCAAATTTGGACGCAAGTTTTCTCATTTTCCCTCACAGTTACCTACCTTAGCATTACCAAACGTTCATCGTGTCGGTGAAAACATTTCGTTTGCTCCTTTCTCATACTGTTGATCTTTAAATTTTTCTTCATATTCTCCTTCATAGAACCTTTATTTTAATAACTGAGAGTTGAATCTCTTGGAGAAAGTGTCGGTATCGTAATGGTAGTATTTCCTAATCTCCTCATCTAAGGGAAATTATAGCACACTCGCTACACCTTTATCATGAAATATATCACGATATAGATTTAAATTAATTAAAAATGAGTAAGCATTTCAAGGTTAAAACAAAATTTCAACCCATGATGAATATATAAATTGATTCCAGTGGCGAAAATTTAGACAGGGCGACCCAGTTCGTTGCTACTGAAAGCTGCCTCTAGCCACGTGCTACCTACTCCTCGCAGATACCTACTTTTCCCACAGAAATGTCGAATTAAAACACCCCTTGACACATTTGACAAGCATCGACGAAATATTATGCTCGTTTGGCACCATCACAAAAAGACGGAATAACTCCTAACATTATTCACGCATGGCTCGTGAATAAGTAAGGGCAAAACAAATATTAATGGATGAATGAATCGATGGCAATTCTTTTTTATCTGACATTGACCGTCGGCGATCAAGTTTAGGAGAGTTGGGGAGAGCTGAGTGAGAAATTTGAGTTGAAGGTGGGGGAGGACAAGGCGTTGGCCCTATATATATTGTAGTAGGAACACGAGGCGAAGGACAGGGGTCAGCGGAGACGGTATATGGCCAGGCAGAAGGGGGAAAGGGACAGGGGTGCTGGAAAAAACGGGGGGGGGAGGTTAGAACTGAGAGCCGCGAGTGGGGAGAGATGGTACCGCCCACACATCCACCCCAGAAATGGATTAAAAATGAATTAAAAAAAAAAGAAACGGACAAAATGGGTTGGCGGCGAAGGGTGACGAAAAAATAAGGGGTACTATGCCTTTGTAAGGGGGTGGGGTACTCTGGTAGAAGGGGTATAGTGGTAGAAGGGGTGCTATATAAAAGTTCTCGGGAGGAGCGTGCATACGCTTGAGGTGGTATGGGAGAGAGAGAGGAGGAGAAGGTTTTATGGAAGAACGGCATGGGGTGTGGACTCCCTTTTTATTTTATTTTTTTTTATAATCCGAGGAGGGGGTGAGTTTTTTTAGGGTGGGGGAGAGTGTTGTGGACGAGGAGGGGAAGGGGGCAATGACTCATATGGAGACCATGAGACTCTCCTTTTGTTGGCCCACTACCCCTTTCCAACATGGCGGGCCCCCGAAATCATACGCAGGGAGGTAAGAAGTGCGTGCACGCTTCGCGAGAGCTTTTCTCCATTCAGTCGGAGAGAAGCAGGGGGAAATTGTTCACCCCTCGGTGCACAGTGAGCAATTTCATCATCCATAACGCGAACGCTTCATGTTCGTAAGTACTCACAAGTTTCCCGCTGAGAGGACTGTAGTGTGCATACAGGGGCATTGAATGATCGCGGATGAACTACGAACTCGTATCAGATTAATCTGTTACATTATCATAAAATTTGTAATTTTGCAGAAGCACCGGGGATAAAAGAGCGTCATTTTTTTAAACGAAATCTTTCTGAATATTCACTTATTAAGGTTATCTTGTTTTTTTTTTCTAATAAAATTTCTGCAAGTTTCACATGTGATTTTACTAAGACCAGTTTCGTCGCTGTCCGATATCTTCAGGTGAACTATTTGACGATGTCGCACAGCAACGAATCGCATGTGAAATTTTCAAACTTTTGAAGCAATTTCACCACGTCACTCCTCAACCATCAATTTTTTAAGGGTTATCTTCTGTTTCAAAAAGATTTTAATTTAAAAAGACCGCGGAACCATTTTTGAAAAAAAAATGCCACACACCCCAAGCCTAGTCGTTGGTATTTAACTTTAAATTCTTGGCAAAACCCAGTTTCTCATCCACATCTAAATGTATACACAAAAATATACTAATAAACAAATGGTTTCTACGAAATGAACATAATGAATTCAACCGACTATAATAAACGGGAGAGTAAGAATGATAATCAATCGACTCGATCGATAATTCTTCTAGTTTCGTATTTGATATTACGTGTTTGATGATAATGATAACGGTAAACCCGCGCGCTTTTGAGGCCTGGAATCGACTCCTTCAAATAAAATTCAAGACTAGCAAATAATAATAGGATTGACATGGGTAGGGAGTTAAACGCGTGCTAATGTGAGCGTTAGATGAGTGAAGCAACAACTGCAGGGGAAAAGAGCAACAAATGACACCCGTGGGATTGCACGCTGAGGATATGTGTTGAAGGGTAGCACGAGGAAGGGTTCGATAATTGGGCGATGGCAGGGGATGTAGCTTTGATGAGCGGGGAAGGTTAAAATTGAGAATTAGCGCCGGAAAGATAAAGGGATAGGGGCGTGGGTAAAGAGTATACGGATAGGGTGGCTGGGATTACCGGGTTAAGTGAATGCTAAAATGGTGGATGGAAGATGTGCACGAGAAAACAATTTCGCATTGGATTGAAGAATATACGGGTATACAAAAATATTCTATTCAATGGTGTTCCAGGAGAGGAATTGCTACATCATGGCATATAAAATAAGGAAGGCATGGTAATGGAAAAAAAGCGTAATCATGGTTTCAAGTGATCCATATGCTGGATAACCGATTAAAGAGACGCTGAAATAAAAGATGATCGATCATTTGACAACCAATCATATTTTTCAGGCATAGAAAAACCATCTCATATTTGTATACGGCATGTAAATCTTCAAAATAATTTATTAGAGAGGAAAATCATACTGAACCATTCAAATGCATTAGAAAGTATCCCTACTAACTTCTCATTGAAAGGCGTGGTTTCTATTAAAATAAATTACTGCCAAAAATCTGAGATGAGTCCATTTTCCATTTACTTCATATGATTTTCCAATAATCAACGAAAAATACTAAATTATTATAGATAGCACGATCAAGGTTTCTCTTTTTTCATTTAGATGATGAACTATAACTAAAACAATTTATCCGAGAGAATACGCTCGGCGTTTCGAGCTGAGGGATACTAGTTCACGAGATGTCCCTTGAATTTTGGTCTACGGGACTTCCAAATGTCTTCAATCCTCTTCACGGTTATCAAAAAAGCTCTCCTTGGATGAGAATGGAAATGGCCAAGCGAGTCCGGTGGCACGATTGGTGGGGCTTGGCAACTGGAACGTAAACAATGACGGATCGAAAGTTAATGTTACGGGGGAGACCACACCCTGAGTGGGATGGGTGGGGAAGAGTGGGATGAGACCGAAGAGAGGAGGGATGGGTGGGATGTTGAGAAAAAAAATGACGGTGTAGAGGCGAAAGGGCGTGGAGGCGAAGGAATAAAGGGAAGATGAAGAAGAGAAGAGGGCAAGTCGGGAGGGGAACTTAACTTCTCTCCGGCACCCCGCAGTGCGACACTTAAGATCACGGCCCGCCTTCGAAGCGGCGAAAAGGAAATGAACGGTCATTATGGTGCATTTTCAATCGGTTGCCGTAGACGCGGTCTACGCCCGTTGGCGTTTAGCCGTGTTTATCCAAAGGCCGTGTCGTCAAAAAATGAGGTCACATCGCTGAGGTGTGCTAGGCGCGACGAATTTGAGTGTGTTTTCTCATAGGGGCGTACAATAATTCTCTATATTCAGCCAGAATTGCTCCAATTGTATTATTGAATGCGAATTGAATGCTAATTTCAAGCCAACAAACACTTCATACCTCTACAATATCAATATGTGTATAAATGTCATCATATGTTACGTGAGAGACAACATTTACTGGCGAGGTCCAGGCTAATTTTTAGACTACAACTATTTAGAGGTAAAAATGGTGCTTTATTACGCTCTTATAGAAAATATTCTTTCAACATTTGGCTAAAGAAGATTTTAAATTCCATAAAACGAAAAAAATAAATTCCCTGGCGAATTTCCGACATCAATTGCGAAATATTATGGTGAAAAAATCTTAAGATGTACGAGCAAATAAGATTACTAAAAATTATTACTGCGTCACAAGTAAGGGAAATAAGACGTATATAACGAATTTACGGGCTCTAATAGCACGGGTGAATTAAAATAATTGAAGATCTTGAGGGTAAATAGTTATAGGCATCTTCCGGGAAAATTTCTTGAAGGTTTTTCAAAACGTCGCAGTAATGAGCGCTATCGTGATGGAAGCTGGCGCCATTCTAGGAAACCTTTTCTATTACACTGGTGACATCAAACCTCTTCTTCAAGGAGACCTACATGAAACATGTTCGCGGTCCAAAAGTAGACATAGAATATACGCTGACACACTTTGGCGAACGATTTAAGATTAAAACAACAAAAGGACGACCACAACATCCAGTGTGACAGGCAACATCGAAGGGGCAGTGCAGAATATCCGATGGGAGAAATAAAGAAATAACAACAAACAGAAAGACAGACACACAAACTAACAAGTCACCAATCACAACAGACGTGCTCTCACACGAAAAAACGAAAACATGAGAATACCGAGGAGAACGAAAAACAGACACAGGGTTATTCTCTACAGACATCCCGAGTGTTACCATGAAAACGGTTAAGCACTCCATGCACATCGTGGGTAAGTGTCAATAGTACCTACAACAGAAAGAAACGAAAAGAAACGCGCGATATGTAGTGATGAGAGAAGCGTCGGTACTGGGGATGATGAAAAATGGATTGCCAAGGAATGACCGACGCTCTGGCGAAAAACATTTGCACCACGTTCGCCCGAGTATGAGAGCGACCGAACGTGCTGCTCCGCAGGAGAAAAAATCAACTAAGGTGATCGTACTCCAAGAACGAAAGAAACAAGCAGCTTGAGGCCAAATGAAACTGGACGGTGGTGTGTGAAGGTAAAAGAAAAGTATACGGGAAAGAAAATGGTAGAGCAATCACATTCGGAAAACAATAATGGACGAAAAAATTATACGATCTTCACAAAACAAATGAACAACTATTGGAGTACGATGTACGAACTTTGTACCAAACCATATTCTGATACGTTTTATACCGTACGGGAGTAAAATCTATTGTATTGCACCACGAACAAACGACCAATAGACTTTTAATAATTATGTAAAATGTGGAAGATACTATACACAACGGTAGAGATGCCAACTCACTCGTTGCAGGGTTGACCAGCACTCCTCCAGGGTTCGTTCGCTGAGCTGTGAGTTGGTTCGCGAGAGCTGCCGACGTTGTCGATGATGGAAATAAGGGAAAAAGGAAGAGAGAGAGAAACAGAAAGAGAGATGAAGAGAGCGGAACGAAATGAAGCGACACAGAGAGAACGTTCACAGCGATAATAGGCTCACATCAAACAAAACACACATGAGAAGCGAACCAGCTGAGATTCAACTCCCCGTCGGTTCCGAGATGCAAAAAATGTCGGCCTCAGTGACTTTGTCGCACCAATCGACCACGTCACTGCGTAGGGCCAAGACATAACCACTCAAATACAATGTTCGACGTCTTACGGAACAGGTTACATTCGCTTCGGCTTGCTTCCTCGCTGAGATATTTGATAGGTCCAACAAAGTAGTCCGACCCGAAGCTCAAAATAAAAAGTTTTCGTGCTCGCGGTGTAAATTAAAAGGCACACATTCATATCAAGCGTGCAGAGACTTCATGCATGGTGTAATGGTCACATTTTTGGGCCAAGAAACGTGCGGGAGATTTACACCTATCATTTCTAAGACGTTCGTTGCATATGTAAGTAAATATAAAAGAGTAACTCGAAAGAAACGAAATAAATATCAATATAAGATTTTTAAATTCTTCTCTTGTAAGAATAGAAATAAGATATTCTCGACGTATATCTAGGAGTAGTAATAAAAAAGGTATGATGTAACAATACGGATTAAAATGAAGTATTTATTTTGACAAGCGTTCCATTAAAATAAACAAATTCATGTTTACGTTACACATATATATTTTATGATTAGAAAAGTATGATAACATAGTATACTTGGCTGGAATAAATAATCACTTAGTACGTAATTTCATCAAAAAAATAAAATATATGGCAGAAAAACACGAGCTCGTGCAAACATTCATCTCATTGCTAGCAACATAAATTCATTTTCGCAACAACCATTGAAATAATGAATTTCAAAAATAAATATAATTAGAAAAAAAAATGATAAAAATATTATATTCATTTCTCATACAAAACTCATAAAGGATATCTCTATATTCTATATTCCCTATAGTGCCAATCTTTCAACTATTTCAATGCGATAAACACGGAAAAATCCTTGCATGCAACATAAAATATCAAACGGGAATCCATACTGACGGAAGAATACGATATTCATGATGATTTATATTACGGAAAACTTTCTGGAAATGGTAAATGTAATCTTTTCCGATGTTCTCCCTTTGATACCTTACGTCCCTGGGCAGCGAATAAGAGGTCTTCCTCCCATCTCCTCATCCCATGCATCCTGGCTAATAAGCGGGACTCCCACACCCCACTCCATGGCATCGGTTGAGTGTTCCCGACAGCAATTAGCAGATGGCGCCGCGATCGGCTACTGATTCCGACTTCTCCCGAGAGGAGGCCCCGTCGTTTTTTATAATGACTCCTCCTCTCCAATGGAGGGACGGTTATGACTTGGCTATTGAATACTTCGCCGTTTTTTAAGTTCATTTTTCAACTGATGTCAGCATTAAATGCAATCGCGGCGCCAGTCAGCATGGAGATTCGAAATGAATGTTTTTCCCTGAAAATTTCACTTTTTTCTCATTAGTAATGGAGGAAATGGAAATTCAGAAGAGGAGCTAAGCAAAACATAACAGGTAACGAAGCATATTTCCATCTAACCATAACGCGAAGGCCAAGCAGCTGACCGAACGAGCATTTTCAACGTCACATTCCACAGCATGCAATGATTATTGTCTGATGACAGCAAGTATGTAAAGTGATTATCCAGGTGTACAGAGGGAATCAGTAAACTTATGAAAAACGAACTCCAAAACAAAATTAGATACATTACACAGTAATTAGTAAAGTAAAAAATTATTTTTGAAAAATTAAGAAAACTTTGCATGAAAATCATAAGGAATATAAAAAATAATCTTAATTTATCCAGTGTTCTAGATGTTTAGATATGAAATTGGTTAAGAATAAACCGGTTCGATAATTTATTTTCTTGTAACTTTTCCCACTCCTAAAAAATCATTCAAGATTTCATGATTTTATGTTCGGAAACCGTATGAGTCGTGAAATAGCATTTTGTCCACATTATCATCATGTCCTTAAGGATTTTGCTCTTTGGAATTATATCAAACAAAATTATCGCGTCCAGCAATTAATATAGATTTTTATAACTCGATAAAACGATTGATAATCGCCATTGCACTTGATTTTTTCTCCCCCGTGCAGTAACATTTTCCGCGAGGGCTCAATCCTCGGCGATGTATACGATGCGGTGACTACGAGGAAATATTTTAATGGCTCTCCATCGGGGATGTTTTTTGCATTTTTATGAGCCCTGCGGGGGTTATTCTCCGTTGTGGTGCGGCGACCCCTCCTCGAAATAGGCACCCATCAGATATGCATGTTGCAGCTACACGGTGGGGGAAGCTGGGTATGTTGCCGCTAGAGATGAGATGTCGGGTCGTAAGGAGAGGGTTGAGGATGTTACCAGAGGGTTGGAGTTGTCTCTCGGAATGGGGAAGAAAGGCATTCAGCTAGTATCATTTGTCATGGATACGACTTCATCCAAGGGGTTTCTCGAGCAATTTGATGCAATAAAGTTATGGGCGCTAAGGGCATGTTACCTAAGGGTAAATACGAAACAGATTTTAGGCTATGTCCGAGGGGATATCTGAAAATACTAATCGGTAATTATATTGAAGTTACTTCAGACAAAACTATTTGGACATGTAAATTCCAAATCTGGTAATGGAACGGAATTTGGTAATCTACCACACCGAAGTACGCCAATGAGCTTAAACGTTTTCATGTTTCCCTACTAGAAAACTAAATGGAGCATGTAGGCAGCTAAATTGTGTTTACTCCAATAACACCTTTTATGGATGGTTTCTCAGGCATCTAAGTGATAACATCCCTACTCCTTCTGCCAAACTTAAAATTCTGAACAACTCAACACGAATGAATATTCCATAGCGATCCATAAAAAAATTGATTCTTTGTCCACGTCATAACACCACTATCTTCACTCAAAGAATTTTTTCCTCACGGCCTCCTTCTCTTTGAGGGTGGAGTTTCCACCTCATAACCTCACTTATGCACCTCAAGCACCGCTTTATTGCGAGCAGGGAAGGGAGGCTTGGAATGCGTGAGATAACGCTCAAAGCTATCCATTTGGATTTCACTTTCCGCCGTCGTTTTAGCCGACGGAGCAGAACAATGCCAGGGCGCCGTGGACTCGCTCACGCTGCTCTGGACTCTTCTGTTTTTCCTTCCTTTTCCCTTTTCTCTTCTTTTTGCCCCCTTGTGACCGGACTGCCACCTTATCCCACCCTGCCTCTTCTCCTTAGAGTCACCCCATGTGATGTGAGCCGACGCGGCGGATCCTTTGTCCGAAAGCGTTCACGCCGAGCGGGACAGAGCGTGAAAATCGTCGAAAAAGAAGGAAGACGATGGAGGGGCGGGTGGGAAGCGTTAGATGGGAAAAACGACTTGGACTATTTAACGATTGACATTTATAGTTTAATATATTATTGACTATTTAATGCGGACGGCACTTCAAATAAGCGTTTGGGATCAACTTTAAATCGCATGAATATTTGGCATTACTGAAAAAATTAGCTTCAATTAATTTTTCGCGAATTTTGCCTTCGTGTTGTTCAGGCACATACATTTTATAAAAGATAAAGAGTACTTTGAGAAAACGGTTTAAAAACATTACAAAGGCATCTAATAACGTAGCCTCAGAGGTCTCTGGGAAGCTCCGACCAAAACGAAAACTATGCCTTTGGTCGTAAATTAAGTCATGAAGAATCTCCGAGGTTTCGGTACGTGACTCAGTTAAATCCTATTCAAAGTAACTTAAAACGAATTTGTAAATAGTTTTTAACTTTAAGAAGATACTTCTTTTATGAAAATATAACCGGCTATTCTTTTTATGTCCTTCTATTTTTCATAGAAATACTTCAAATTTAATCGTAAATATTTTTTTAAGTTTACTGGACAATGAATGTGATACGGTGGCGAATCCTTTACTCGAAAGTGAGGGGCGATCCGTGAAAATCGTCGGGGGGGAATGAAGGAAGCCGATGGAACGGCGGGTGTTTCGTACACCTACGCCGCACGCCCTCTACCGAGAGGCGACGCCCCACGAGTCCTCAGCGTGGCGAGAAAGTCAACCCTTTTCTCCGCAATTCCAAAGCGCCTATTTTTTTTCGCATTCCCAGACTGCTTTGGTGCGACCTTGGGATGCACTCGCCGGCAAAGGACGATTTATGAATCAGTGTGAGCGACTTGGGCGAGCGATTTGGTGCTCTAACTCATGTGGAACAGCGCTCGAATAAGATGAAATATGGGCAACACCAATCCATGTATCATTGGATGGAATTTACTTTGAATAATTTTTTTCATAATCCTATATTCGTTGATATGAGATACAAGCTAGGTACTTTTAGCTCTCCAACACCTATACACTTTTGACTCGGAATTTCTATCGAAACAATTTCAGCTCGAATGCGTCATTGTGATGGGAATTCTAGCCTTATATTCGCTTCTTACAATCACGTATTTGCTTAGAAGCTTAGATAATTTCAAATGCTACCTATGTAAAATGTACTCTTTACTCTTATATGATTGGCGATATACTCATTTTCAGGCAAAACTGTGAGGAATAGTGATATAGTTGAGGATTTTTTGAATTCTTATTCTTTTGAACTCTTTCGATTGGTTTCAACTCATTCGCGCTCTTTAAAAAAATACCAAGCACGCATTTACTGAGAATTGCAAGAATGTAGGCATTGGTATTGATATAGAACGAGCATAAATTGTTACAGATTACGAAGAGAAGTTCCTTTCTATCGTGAAAAGGAGATTCATAGTAACCGAGTCTCGTAAAATGCCGTGTCTTGGATAATTTAAACTATGCGAGGGAAAATATAATTCTTATCTACCCGTACAAAGGTCGTTAACGTCACTGTCTAAGTTATTGCGCTCCGGATTAACCATTGGCAAGTTTCAACGGAAATCATTGAAGCTCGTTCAAGTCCACTTATTTGGCTACGGATGCAAGTGAAAATAATGAGTGCAATCAAGCGTTTCACCTGTATTTATGCGAAAGGAGAAGGTTTAAAGAGCTTGCCAAGAAATACGACGGTTCGATTTTGAAATAAAAATATTATGTGCTTCGGAAGGATTTGAGAGCCATTGAGCCAATGACGTTAAATCTCATGTAATGTCCTAGGTATGGAACCGAGAAAGGTAAAAGTTTTGTCAAGTTAAAAAAAAATTAATCGGCGATATTGCCTCCATAACTAGGTATCTTAAAAGACAACAGTGCATATGTTGCTTTGAACTCATAGGAATAAAATCTACAACATTACGTTTTCACGGGAATAAGAATTTTATGATTATCTTAGGTCGTAGCAAGAGCTTAAAAAATGATTCAAGGTTTTTATGGGAGCATGTTACACTACGTCATTTACTTTGTTGATCATTTAGATAGTAGAAGCAATTCTCATGAATTGTAAATTCTAACTGCCGATAATTTTGACGAGCAATACGACGCCAAGCATGAAAAAATTATTCGTTATTTTAACTCATGCGGAGTTGGTTCATGAGATTTGCAACGCCGCCTTGGGGCTTTCTCCTGACTCGATACGCCCAGCCACCCCGCCGCCAGCTGGTCGACTGCGAGGAAAGGTGAAGGAAAGAGAGGGATAAGCAAGGAGGGGGAGGGAAGAGGGATGGGGTTGGGATAGCGCAGGCGCCAAGGGCGGCGGAGGGGAAGTGACACCCCCACTCTGCCCGACCACCTTACGAGCTTTCTTAACGCTTTCTTTCTAGTGGGATGGGGAATGGAGGGGAAGGAGAGGTCGGGTAGCCTAGCGTCGTATGCATACTTGTCTCTGACCGGTCTTCTGTCCGGCGAGCCGCGGAATTAGCAATAAATGGTCTAGATCTACTGGCGCCTTCCATCCCATAAAAAAAGCTATCGTATCGAGACAATATGCACTGCCGATTGACGCTAAAGAGGATATGATGGAAATAATTATTAACACGAAGTCAAACGTGACGATTTTCCTTAGAAAAGATGCTGATAGAAGTTTGGATTTTCGAAAAAGAGGAATTTAAAATCATGTTTGAACAGGTGTTATCGATAAAAGAAGTAATAAAAAAATGCTGAAAGACGCTCGACTTGGGAGAAATTCTTACCTTTTTTTGGATAAGTTCCCAAAAAAATGATAATATTTGCGGAATAGGCTCAAAATAATTGCAAAAAATATTAAAATCCCAGCTTTGAGCCTAGTTCGTCTCAATTTAAAATCATAGAATTGAAATAACTTCATCGAGGATGGAATGATCTAAAAAACTCCGATCTAGCAGCTTGAATGGCCGTTGGCCTCATGGAAAGCCCAAATTAATTGACTCCATAATTGCAAATTCTTGAATTAAAAAAAACAAAGCGAGCAACAATTTTCATTTGCACCACCTGACGACTCCATTTCGAGGTGAATATTTTTCACAGGCATGAAAATGGGAAAGCAATGAAAATACGCACCTAGGCTGACTATGTCCTCTCTGAGGCGATCTTTATTTTCGCTCTGCCGTTTAATTATTTCGCGGAATGGAAAATTTGTTTACTTAACTCGGCAACTCTTAATTCGCGCGGTCGTTCCCAATTTTCTGCACAATTTTTCGAGGTTCGGCAGCTGAGATGAGACTGTGTGGAAGGTTGGGGAGTAAGGTAAGGAAAATGAGAGGATGGGAACGAATGGATGGTGGAAGGAATGATGCTGCAGATGTGAAAGGCATCTTTTCATTATTGACGAGGAAAATCCGTGGGATAGCTGGCGTCACTGCGGCCAGAAATAAGAAGACGGGTGCTTCATTTATTTCCTATTCTTCCGCGATTCTCCTGGGAAGCGAAATCATTTTCTACGGATTACTGCCATTATCTTGTTGAGCCAAGTAGTTTTAATCCCGGAAAACAATTTGGTATAAATAATTATATATATTTGGTATGAATATACTAATATGGTATAAATAATTATGATCTCCTTGCTAAGTAATACATTTCATAATACAGATTAATAAGTGCGTAACCTAATTGTGTGACTTCCTCGACGAAAGAACTGTTGCTACCAGTGTAAAAACCATTTTTAACAAGAGTCACAAGACAAATTTAAACTTTACCGTTTTCCATTGTAGTTTTTGATTGGCAAATAACTCTAACGTAAAAGACCTGCTTTTATAGTCAACCGACACTGGCCCATCAAAAAATATAACGCTTTTCTGACGAGTTTCATTTTGCTCCATGTAAGTCTTGCTTCTGACTTGAATTTTAAACTGAGATGAAAATAAGAATTTCATGTATGGAGTATGGAAAATGCCGAGAACTAAACATTTAAAGCCGAGAACCATAGTGAAAGATTTAAAAAAATCAATTTTAGACTAGATACATTTAAATATATCATTCCCTGCGTGTAGTTCCAATGGGAAAAGGAGAAGGAATAGGGTTCACTTTCCTCTTGCGAACTGGTTAATTTCAGCGTATCCTTAGAATTGGAAAGTGATGCCTATGTAGGAGTTGATCGTTGTTTGCATTGCGGTCCCTCAGGGTCTCTCCGTGGTGGAAGATGTGGTACACTGAGCTTCCTTGAAGCAGGGAAGGTTTAGGGAGGCTGTGGAACGGGAACCAAATAGAGAGGGGAAGGGTAGAAGGGGCAAAGGGGGGGGCGTGGGTGGACTCGAACCCTTTCGGCTCCTGGCTCCAGATAGTTCGTCAGAGTCCCGCGAGAGGGTATAACATGTCCGTTTGATGGAAACGTTAGGATCAGGTGGAGCGCGTCGGACTGAGATTTCGCCCGGGCGGGACACGCCTGATCGCCGAACCCTGAAAATTTTGTCTTCCCGCCTTTCGCCACGTGCGAAATGAACGAACAACGCCTTCAGGAATCTCTCGAAGCTTTTTCTCTGCTTTATAAGGCGTTTCCAAGCATCTATACCGGGCTCCACACGATACGTTTAGTTAAAAAAGTTGAGAAATTCATTGGATGAACTCGCCAGATCACTTGCGGATTTGAAAATCTATGAATTCATACCGTCATTAAAACAGACACACAAAATCGAAGGAAACCAAAGACGAATATTTATTCGATGGTAGACAGCTATAAACAGCAAGTGGAGTTAACTCAATTTCGTGCGAATATGTTTACTATAAATCGATTTTTCTGCTTGCTTAAAGAAATAAACTTAACGAGATCACCTTAGGTAGTTGAGAAAAGGAATTACAGGATGGTTTGCGTTTCAGATATGACTTAATGCATACCTCCAGCAGAAAATCAATCTGTTTGGAGAACGGATTGGGTTTTTGGAAAGACTAGTCGCAGAACCTAACAAAGATTTAATTAAAAAATTACTGTATTCGTAAATATTTGAAGATAGAATGATGTATATTAAGGATTGAGTTTATAATTCTCAGTTTTATGCTTCTGCGTCACTCAGAAAATCCTATGAACCACAAAACTAATGAAATAACTCTACTCAATTTCGCAAGAATGTAAAATTTACACTTTGAGGTAGGGGCAACAAATTAAATGATGAAAAAGGATATCATACTCCCCCCCCATTCGTTTAGTGAGCGGGAGCGTTAATCAGGAGTTAATTCTGGCGATTAGCCGTCGACCCCATTAAAACGATCCTGCCCACTTAAAATCTTAAAGCGAACGGTAGACGAGTGGGGGTGGTGCTAACATCGCCTCTCCTGAGACGAGACCCTCTCCCTTCAACACAGTGCCGGGGATGGTTAGGGTGTATCCTGAGTCGCCACCACGGCGTCATAAACATAGGCCACCTCCAAGTGGGGGAGGAGGAGGGTTTGGGGGTGGGGGGATCTCCTAATGTCTCTATTGAGGAAAGGGTGGGGAGAGCAGTCGAGATTGCGCGTTTTCGGGAATCCCTTCACTTGCACTGAGGATTGGGGTTGTTTCGGTGAGGGAAAAGGTGGACAGAGTGGTACAACGAGGGGCGCGTTAAATGCTCCAAAATATGAATTAACAATCATGGAAGAAGTATCATTTAAATCGATTAGGACTGCTGATATTGTTTTGCACCACGTATATTCAACAAATTTTCAAAAAGAGTAATTAGTAAAATCATTTATAGCAGTCTGAAATTTAGAAGATGCTGAGACACTCCAGTGATAAAATAAGTGATTATTCTGCAATATAAAAACGCTGGAAGCTTTTCGACTGAGGTATAAAAAATCTACGACCGAAAGTATATTAAAAACCTCACCACTATACCTAATAAATGAATATTTATGATGTATATCTCTGGCAATGAGTAATTGGTCAAGTTTTGAGTTTCCGAAGTTTTGTTATTCTAAAGTGTTACCTCATTAGCAATTTATCATTTGGGGCTAAAAAATTCAAGCAGTACTAACAGGAAAATTGACAGGTTTTAATGCATGTGAATTAGATATTGGTCAATTGTTATTGATGCTGTTGCAGATTTATTTTTTCTCAGGTTAAAATTAAAATATTGGGAAAGCTAGAATTAAGCTTGAGTTTGACATTTATAAGGAAGCAGAGTGCCATGAATGGTTGAAATGAGCTCAAAAAATAAGTACTAAATGTCAAAAAGACGTGATCACTGTTATAAGTGAAGTGTGCAGCAAAGCCGCAAGTGGTTGCAAAGCAGAGAGGTACGAGAATGTTTATGTGGGACACCTTGGGAGACGGGAGGACCGACCAATACCCTCCCCCACTCTCCCAAAAGCCCAACAACCCCCCCTCCCAAGGACGTCCTCTCAAAAGCCCCGACATGACGAAGATCACGCGCGAACATTTCGGCAACTCTTGGGGAAGACCTGATGAGCATGGAAGGCGTCTGGGAGTGCGGAAACGACGGGTGTGGGCGGGGGTGCGGTAAGGAGAGGTTGCGTCAAAGGGGTGGGGGGGAGGAGGACCCCGAAGTGAGGGTTTTTGGGGGGGGGGGTGTGGGGCTTCTGTGGTGGGGGGGAAACCGCCAAAGTTTTCTGGGGAGCGCGTCGTGCGGTGTCATGTCCTTAAAGGAGAAGAGAGAGACACTTAAGGCTTCCTGGAGGCATGATATCCCGCCTCCCGTTATTGGGCACGGAATGGTAAGGAGGGAGTGGGGGGGCTGGGGTTTCTTCCCTCCTTAAGTGATGCGAGGGCAGGCATTCCCTTACTGCTTGGGTTGCGTGCGAATAGAGGGCCACAGATTCGCCACCTTGTTGCACGAATTAAGGGATTCTCCATTGCGATGGTGGGAGGGGAAAAAGGAACCGCTCGCGAAGGGGAAATTGAAGCTAATGAGACGACGCGACGGGTCATAAAATGGAGAAAAATGGGTAGAAATATATTATATTCTTACTTAGCCACTATACCACGTAAGTATTTTTTTATGATTATGCGATACCATTTCATCTCAATAGAATTCATATACTTCATTTGAAATCACTAACGAACATTAATGGAAACAGAAGTGATAGGAACACTATCCTACCAATTGTAAGTGCTCGTAATTCCTCTCGCGGCAACGGAGTAAGAATTTTCTTCTTTGAATGCGAATTTTAAAAACGATAAAATGAATTTAATGCAATAAGTTCAAGTATTTATGCCCTCCGTTAATAATTCCTCTCGTACAATCTGTCCACTTGAAGGTTAGAATAAAATTGTGATATCATGAAGATGAAGACCTTTTTAAAAATGGAAAATAACGAGGTGATTTGTAGGTATGTTGTAATTGGCACTGCATTGCTAATTAACGTGTGATCGAATTCTAAAGCAATAGATGTGACAGGAGTTGATCACAATCCGGAATTTCCCACCAAAATCTCTCAGGTTTCACAACAATAAATGCCTCTCATCACTTTGGTCCAAAGTCATTAAACTAATTACACCCAGCATATTTCATGCTAGCAAAAAGGCAGTCGAGTATTCTCACTGAAGCTATGTTGTCATTACAAATGGAGTAGTACTTGATATTGAACTGGCAAGGCGATGGAGTAGTTTGAAGACCGAAGTAGTTGAAAGAAATTTTCACAATAAAAATGTGCTATCTCTTTCTACCAGATTACCACTGCGTTTTGCCTGTTGAAATATTATATTTTAATAAAAGCTACGGTTTTCTCGTGCTATGAGGCACATGAAACTCTTCCCTACCTATTATCCGATCACTTTAGCTCTACAATGGGTTTGGGAAGCGGAGAAGCGATAGCTAGAAGTAGAGAGGTAACCTAGGACTTGCGCCGCCCGCAATATCCCGCCACGGGGCAGTGCATTCTCCCGGGAGAGACCGCGACGCTGGGCGGGAAAGTCACGGCGGGCAGAGTCGGTCTACCTAGCCAGTTACAATGCTCAATATCAGTCCTATTAGACCAGTGGCGAATTTTTTTCAGGGATTTGGGAACGTAAAGATAAATTGAACGATAGAGTTAGTAATTTGTAATAAGCAAACCTTATTATATTTCATTTTTAAAATGAATTGACTTTTCCATTCATGCACAATTTTTAAATATTGCGATTTGATAGTTTTTAAAATTGAAAGAATCGTATTTTCCGTTTTCTGATCCGTCGCCTTCTCCTCGACTTCACGCATTGCTCGCATGTGGCTTATTGTTGTTCACTCTACAGTGAGCGATTACTTCCTTTAATGACCAGTTCTAGCTGAACAGAGTAATAAACTTACGCATGAAAAGTGGGCGGAAACATTCTCTTTTTTTGTTTTAAACTAGCGAAAGAATGGCTGAATGAGGGGAATAATTTTTTTAGTCGTAACTTATCCTTCCCTTAATTCTTCCGAATTATTTCAACAAAATACGATTTAGGGTCTAATTGAACAAGCCCAATGAGAGAACACGACAGTACTAGGAGATGGATAGCAAGTAAGTGATACGATAGCGATAACGGACAGTACACCTATAGCGCAACTAGAAAAAATTTTCTCCGTTTCGGGGTGGAGGGGACCCCTGTAACCCCCTCACATACGCCATACGCCCTTGATTTAGCCCTTCAAAGGGCTGAGGAACCACGGAAGGTAACGATGAGCCGGAGGTCTTTCTAGACCTGGGAGAGAGAGAGAGAATTTCTTGAGCAAAAAATGAGATCGCTTCGTCCGCGTTTTTTTCCCTTACCTTTCCCCTCACTCCTCAAACCCTTTCCTTGGCGGCCACCGACCCTTAGTTCACCACCTCACCCCCTCCCCTCTTCTATGGCGGCTCACACATGGGACGAGGCACATCTGACGGAGACCACGAGATGACTCTGCAATCCCCGATGGACGCATCAACGGGAGGTACGAAGGGTTTAAGGCAACGCCGAGTTAACGCTCTGTTTTTGTTATTCCCATCCGTCAAACTCTTTGATCGCATGGAAGAATTATGCGTGACTATGAAAGATTACTGCAATGGGGCGGATATCCGTTCTGCCTTTACCCCTGATGCCTGTCTGATGCAAATCCTGCCACCTGATATCCCCCAAGTTCGTACTCATCTTGATAGTATTTTATATAGATATTAAAACAAAGTTTCCATTTTCTGGCGCTTATACACTTTCAGGAGTAATAAGCAACATCCCGGGGCACACATCGGGTATGACTTGATTTATTTTTGCTTAAATATCTCTATGATTCACTGAGTGGCCATAAATATTTCGAAACACCAGCAATGAATAAATGTTATGCATCACCCTTGACATTGCATTGACAAGTAAAACTCATCAATTGGGCTGCACACAAATGTGAATTTTTTAAAATAATTAATGTATTCTGCTGTAAGCACTATCACAGGAAGGCAACTCGCTGACTTCTAAGAGCTGTGACGTGATTTTTGTTGGTTGCATTCCTGTGCTTTTGGAAAATAAAATCAGAATACGTAATACCTTCTGCGCATACTTTTGCGTGCTGCTCTTCTTATTTTAACAAGCCCTGTGACTATTAGCATTTAAATATTCAGGTCATATGACTTTAGTGGAAAACATTTCAGTATTAATTTTCAATTATATCACGACATTAAGGATTAATTCATTGGGAATCAACACGTAGCACTGCCTGAGTGCCTTCAAAAATGTGTAAATAATGTTTCCGATTGGAAGTTGGACCTTTTTTGTTTGGAACTTGGGGGAACCCCTAAATTTGGCAACCCATTGCAGAATATCTAGTGCAATCATTACTTCTTCGTTACTGTCAACTCATGTTGTATTCCACCAGAAAAATAAAGTGGCGTAAAAGTAAAATTACTCAACCATTAGCCATGAATGACCTAAGGTGATTTATATGTAATTGTAAGATTAATTTTTGAAAGACCACTAAATTTTTCTCGTTAATTTACTGTTAAGCTCCGCTAATTACCTCGATATAGAACAAAATTTATTGGACGAATGATGACTCGAGCACGGAAAACTATCCTTCTATCTCAAATCACCTCATCCATGAGTTCATATGCTTATGGACGCATTAGTCCTTCCCTTCGGGGGCAAAGGCCTTCCCGCCTCCCATCCTCACTTCCCCACACTCTCAACCCCTCGAAAATCATCGTCGACTCCATCCGCTTGTCCACCCTCTCTCCCGCCCCAAAAGATGACCCCCGCATCTGCATACGCCGCCGGGGAACACCTGGAGCGGCAGCCGACCCTTCTTTTGCTCTCTCCCGATTATTGTAGCCTCCCTCGCGTGATCTGAGTTAAGAGGAGTGGGGAGGGCCCTTGTGTGTGGACCGCCATGTGCCGTACCTCCAACTCGAACGCGGATGGCCCTCGAAATGGCCCGTACGCGCGGCCCTAAGCAAGGGTCCCGCGACAGGGAAACCTAATTTTGACCGTTGAATCTGATGCGTGTCCGCGTTCTCATCCAAACCGTCCCTCACTCCCTCCAAACGTAAAAGCGGAATTATAATAATAATAATAATGTCGTCTTTATTGCACAAGCGAGTTTAGGACTAGATAGTCCTCTCTTACAATTAAATTGTTTGACTATCATATACATCCATGCCCTGGATGGTGGTCAAACCACCCAGGCGGAATTCGAACCCGCGACCTCCAGGTTAGCAGTCGGGGACTTTACCCCGGCGCCACCGAGGCCGGCAATTATTATGCGGAATTCTCAAGTCATTTGTTGCTATATTCGAGGTCAAAATGCTTGCCTTTATTTTTACTCAATGCAATTCAGACCAACAGAGATATTTGGATATTCTATGTGGATTAATTTTAAACAATAGTCTTTCAAGAGGTCTATGAAAGACACAGTAAGGTACCTACATGAAAGTATGGTAGAAACATATCACCCCTTGATTTTTACTCGAGCCACTGGTTATTCCATTAAGTCCTGAATTAACCTAATCTTAATACAGGTTCCCGTTTTTAAATATTGCTTTTATTTAAATTTATCGCTTGATTTTCTATATACTTAGTTCTAAAGCTAATAATGGGAATAAAAAGATCTCAATCACTATTTTCGTTTGGATAGTGCAGTCCACACAAAATACCATCAAATTCAAATTTCTGATACTAATTTAAAAGGCCTGATACTTTTTTATTTTACAATAAGTTCGGCAATGATTAATGACCCATTACTGCCAACTTAACAAAATTCATGATGCATTACACTAGTAAATGAAGTGGCGTCAAAGTAATATTACTCAATCAATAATTTGGAAGAGGCTAAGGATATTGAATCCATGAAAATCTTAAATGGATCAAATTTATGTGACGCATTATTCTTATAAAGTGAATTATGTAAGCGCAACTGAACAGAAATATGGACCAAGGAAAGCTTCAGATTAGATATTAGGAAATAGGGATGTTGAAGACATGTAGTACGTGTGTGAAAATAGCTGGACAGATAGCATAAACAAGGGCCGAACGGCGCCAAATGCAGGAAGTTGACGGTCATGAGACCAATTAGATATTTCTCTAATTAGCCATCAAAGATTCAATCAGTCTATCAGTTTTTGATGAAACAAAGGCCTCCTTAATTAACCGAAGATTTTTAGGCATTGTATTCGTATTATTCCCCATTTCGTAAAAGATGTTAAAATACTGTCACGAAAATAACTCAAATAATGATGATAATATATTTAAAGTATTTTCCCACGAGGGCTTATAGCTAAGCGTGGTCTAACAGGTATAAAGAAGATTTTTATTCCAATCGAGTTTCTTTCCACCCTTCAGCTCCCAGGAAAAACGGCGTCGCACGGTCGGTTCGGAAAGGCAACAGATAAGACGAAAGGCTCGTTGAGAGGAAAATGGTTTTAGGCGAGAGGATGGGAGTATAGATGCGGTGATGACTGATAACGGTGGCACCGCAGAAAAACAGAAGAAACGCTGGACATTCGGTAATTGATCTGTCATTAGGGATAGTGCAATAATTGATTAATCTACCGCGCTAAACTCCAACGAGCCCTGTCACGTTGAAACTGCACAGATAACGTGGGTCATTTCTGTTTAATCTTCTGCTAAATACAACTTCACATTTTGCTTCCGAATGATCGATAGCTACTTCTAATGATGCATCTGGCTAGTATAAATACATTTCATAAATTATGTATGCATATAGAAAAAATTAATCCAACAGTAAATCAAATTATAAGATTAATTAAAAAAATACTGGTATAAAAATAGTTAAAAACACCTTATAATCAGGAATATAGGAATGAATATTTTACAATTAATAAATGATAATTTAAAAGATGTATTTTTTTGTTTAATGGTAAATGTGTCCTGATGAGCAGTTGCAACAATGACACGACACGAACATTACAAACAAGCTTATCATGAAGCATGCCGGCATTCTCACTAATATTAAAGCAAATAACAACAAAAGGTACTAAATAGGTCTCTACTATGGTAAATATAGATATAACACATTGCATAAGTGATAACAGTTAAAATAATACACTAACATACACACGCCAATAATTAATGAATTAAAAGACTAAGAGGTGATAATAAAATATTTTGGAATTGATAATTTCTCAGCGAGAAGACAGCATTGTGAATGTTATCAATATTTGTCCTTCTAACCATCCCGCAATTATATTTACCATGAAAATATTACTGTTCAACTGAATGAAATCACTTCTCAAGAATGTGCAAAAATTTGTTAGACTTTCCAACAGAGATCACTAGGCAATATTATTTTTCATGAATCATGACAATAATGACAAAGTTCTGAATGGACTAATTTATTTGTGAATAAATTATGAAACCAACACGGAAAGTCTTGAGAAATATTTGAATTCATTCTTTTGCAATAGGAAGTCTGAAATGATTCGTCTAAAAATATTCTTACCAAATTGAATTATAACTTTAGCGTGTTGGTTTATCTTTAATTCCGATAAATAGGTTTGTAACACCAAAAACTATGCACTGGTGTCTCAATTATTAAATTTAATTTAATGTAATGGATTATGACAGAATTTTTTGCATGAAATTTCATCGTAGAGTAAATTTAAGAGTATGGCATGCAACATACTTATTTAGCTATTATTTTGCATTACATGTACTCCACTTAGATATTGATGACTGGCGAGAGAGCTTTTTCCATTAATATTAATTCAGATTTCTGATCAATAATGATGTAACAACACTTACATGAGATCTTGCCACATAGTATATTAAAAAAGCACTATTGGTTAGTAAAGCAAAACTCATTTGAAATTTCATAGCTAAGAATATTTTAGTGTAATTTGATCTAACATGTCTCACTGCTGTTAATCATATCATCAAATATTCTATGTAGCGTTTAAGTAATAAATAAACCATCCGATACCCATAAAGTCATTAAAATTTCCTCAATACATTATATTAATTTTAGTATTTTGGAACCCGGCATGCAATAACAATACCCTCAGCGAGTACCGACCATAAATACTCAGAAAATACATTTACATCATCATAGGGTGCTGATGATATCATTCACTCTTTTTAACCCGATCAGCATTAAAATTATAGAAGTTAAGAATGTATTGATCTAAGACATTATGATAAACACTAAAAGGAATATTACCGAGTATGATCGTTAATTTCTATACCAAACCGAGTGTTGAGTTCTTAGGAGAGAAGAAAATACTATGCTACTGTAAATGAAACATGAAATAATTCCTTAACTATACAATATATCATCCTATCCATGTGTTAGAGGCTGTTATATATATATAATATTCTTAGAATACTATATATACTTGCGGAATCGTGAATTGAGAGAGTTCAATAGCATCAATACCTCAATGTTTGTTAAACAGGCCACACCCCCAGGGGTGACTTCTCGATAGTGGACTTTGCCAACCAGTCCAATAGACTCACCTGCAGTTCGTTGACTAGCTTCTCGGTGACCTTCGGGTCGGGCGCCGGCGGTGGTGGCGCCGTGGCCCGACTCTGCCAGAACTCGGGCTCCATCTTGAAGGCTCGCGAGGTGACCTCGGTCATGAGAGCGGCCGCCGCTGCCGACGCTGCTGCCGCTGAAGCCGACGAAGACGTCGTGGAGAGGTCTTCGGACTGCGCCGAAGAGAGCTGCTGGTTCTGCTGTTGGGCCTGCTGGCCCTGCTGGTTCTGCTGTCCTTGCTGACCCTGCTGACCTTGCTGGTTCTGCTGACCCTGCTGGTTCTGCTGAGCCTGCTGGTTCTGCTGTTGTTGCTGCTGTTGCTGAGCCGCTTGCTGCTGTTGGGCTTGCTGTTGAGCCTGCTGTTGGGCTTGCTGCTGCTGTTGTTGTTGCTGTGCCAGTTGTTGCTGGTTGAGCTGGTGCTGGTGGTGGAGGAGTGGGGTGGGTTGCAGGGACTGGATGGGCCGCGGGGGAGGGGGAAGGGAGTGGGGGGGCAGGGAGGAGGGGGAATGCGGGGGGAAGAGTGAGGAAACACCTTGGCGGCCGTGGGGGGAACGCTTTCTGTGTGGACCACTCGAAGGGGAGCAGGGGAGGGCGGTTGAGGGAGTAATTTTTGTCGGTCTCGTGCGAAGCGCTTGGGGGCTTCTTACCGTCTTACCGAAAAAATCGCCGCCCTCCGCGAAAAAATTGCCAAATGTTAAGATGGCAAGGGTGAGTTTGGGGGAAAGGGTGGAGAGGGGTGAAAGGGGGCAGGGTAGAGGGGGTGGGAGGGATGTTATAAAGTCTGTTCTCCTCCTGAGGGAAGGGTGGGAGTAGAGTTGACTCCTTTACGATATCCTCTATCCGTCCGCTACCCCGTCGGTGGGAGTAAGGATTTCTCCGGAGGAGGTCATACAAACTGAGTTCAAGTCCCTTGCTTTCGCACAAGCGTCGCTCCTTCAGTCCAAAAGGGGAGAAAGCACAGACACTCTGTCTCTGTGATTGAGGGAGTCGGCTGTGAAGCACTGTCCTCACTCACTGGATGTCGCGGAGTCCGCAACGGCCTCCTCAGGCCTCTAACCCTGGGAGGGTGCTTGCACCTGGAATGAATAGAGAACGAAGAATATAAATTAGTTGAAATAATATGCGTTAGATAACCATTTCCAATGCGGTGATTGATAACATATGATAAAATCCAGGTTCATAGGCTAGTACAGCAATGAAAGGAAATTATTTGAAAACGATGCTCAATAAACGAATTAAATCTCTAGAATTTTATACAGCCATAAACTTTCTACGAAATGAAAAAAATACGATAGAATCGGTCAATTATTTATGTGATAAAAATCGAAGTTAGGGTACATCCCACGAAAAGAATGATTCAACGATATTAATGCAATCAGTGCTTAATTAGTGTCTCAAAATTACAAATAAAAGAACACGAAATGGCTGGATGTATTAATTTGAATTCTCATGAATTAAGTTAACTGGGCACCTGTGCCCGAAAAAGTCTATTCTCACTCTTTCAAATCAAGTGGACAAACTTACTGCAGCAAAAAAAAAACTGGATTGACCAGGAAGAAAAACTGCACAATAATCGACCTCGTAGGGAATCAAATAATCAAGTAATTCCAGACACACTTGACATCCAGTTCGCTTAGCACCGAACAGTGAGACTTGCTATTGCATTGTAATTCTCAGCATCCCTCTCGTTTTCAATAAACGAAAGCGCGAGATGATAAAAAAAGTTTTGTACACCTATCAGAACCAACTTTGAACTGCACCAGCCAAACATGTTTCAAGGAAACAGGATCACCGCCTCAATACAAAGGACCTGCACAGGACAGAACACATCGACTCCAGGAAACACAAAAACAATTTTTTATCGCATCCACACCCAAATACGATCCGGGGGAGCAAATTAGGCAGAACAATAACACACTTCTCCCGCTGACATAGCGGCTTCAGACCCTTCCGGGAAATTGGCTTGTCAACCCGCGGCGACTCACAAAGCTAAATAGGGAGGATTCTCTCGCGTGTTGGGAAAAAAAACTTGACCACGCGAAGGACTCTGGCGATGAGCGAGTTTTTGGGGGAGATGCTCCTCTTTTTTTCGCCTTCAGGTCCACGCGGACTTCCCTGGCGGAGTCTGCTTGGCTCGCGCCGCGAAGTGACGGACGATGTATTATATGGACACAAGTGGTCTCCACCTCCTGCCCGAGGCCGGAGATGGACTGGCGGCCGCCGCCCGGTAAATGGGAAGGGGTCCAAAGGTGGCGACGTCCGCCGCGGGACCGGTTGACCACCAGCGGCCCGCGAAGTGTTCCCCTCTGGACCAGGTGGGGAGCAGGGCGAGGTCCACGTACAGAGGGGGGGAGATGCTAATAGGAACCAAAGCGTGCGTGTGTGGAAAAGGTAGGTGGGGTGAAAACGTGGTGTACCCTTAACGCAAACGCGTGCGAACAGACACTAACACTCTCAGGTCTCAGCAGTCGCGTGCGTTTTTTTTTCTTCATCCCGACGTTTCGGGCGAAGTTTGAGGGGAAAACTATAGGAGGATGAGCGGACGGAGATTGGGGATTCTGTGAGGGAAGGTAGTTTGGTAGTTGTTTAGTCCCTTATTCCGTGCATGCAAAGGGTGGGCCCTATCTCCTTACGAATTCACAGGAGGGGAAAGAAAAAAAGAGTGGTGATGATGACGACGATGACTGTGGATGGAATGACTGCTAAGTCCCCTTAGGGGGAATTCAAATACAAAACTGAAAACAAGCGGCCCTTCGCGGAGCATGTAGCGGGTTTTGTGCATGAGGGGGAGACGATGGTTGCCGGGGTTCGGGTACAAAAGGATTTCCACCCTTTTTCCTCTTTTTTATTTTCCATGAAGAGAGATCGGCTTCGCTCATTTCGCTCGAGGGAGTGACATGTTTCGAGGGAGACCGCAGATCAGCTGAGAAGACGGGCTGTCCGCCACGAGGCTTTCCGGCGAACGACAAGGGATGCTGCCTCGCAACGGAATAATTAACCTGAAACTCTATCGAGTCGACAAAATCATATGCGTGTTTCGGGGATTACCAAGAGTGAAAAATGACAAAAAATTCATTTCAATAAAAAGAAACATCTTTTATGAATAAAATCTAAGCTAAAATTATTAGTTATTTATTCTTATAAATGAACTCCCAAGAAACGAATTTGATAAAGAAATCCATGTTTTAAGGTTTCAAATAAAGCAACGATATCCATAAATAAAATGAAGTTCTCTTTCAACAAAGGGAAACATCTTTTATGAATGATATCTAGGATAATAGCATTAATTTTTGATTCCTAGAAATGAACTCCGATGAAACTTATACCTAATAAAGAAATCCACGTCTGAAATTTGAATTCAAGGAACCGGTATCCATGAAATGCAGTCCATGCGGTGAAAAACGGATGACTTGCACGTATCAATCAGAGGGCAAAATTAATTACCAGTGTCTTGCCTCAATTAGGAGAAGTTCACGCTGAATTGAAGTTAAAAAATGTAAGTACTCAACATAATTATTTTCCCCCCAAAGGACTTAGTAGCAGTATACTAAATATTAATTTCAACGCCTAATTTGACTGTGATTGAACCGAAAAATCTAAAAATGAATAAAAAATTAAAACTGCCTTATTTGATACCATGAAATAAGTCGTATATATTAATAGAAAATATAGATACCAAATAGAAGTGAATGACTTCCAAAGTTAAAAAAATATCTAAACTATGCTAAAGACGAATTAAAATTCAGAAGAATTGGTACGCACGAATATTTCACAAAGGCGAATTTATTCATTTCTCCACATTATTAATGAAATGGCTGGCAAATATATCTCAAGAACACTCGCCGTTAGCCATGCTATTCCCTACACGATTCAAATCGGTACATATTTCACAAACATTCCCACAAAATAATCGCGGAGCGTACATGTGCGAAAGAAAGAATTTCCACGTAGTCGAAACTCCTTATAGTCTATCATAATTTGCTGTTAACTTTTCTCCCGCCAATATCAACTCTTGGTTTCCTTACCAAGCGTTAGACATTAGCGGGATAAATTATTATTGTAGACACACTGTTACTAATGTTGGCGTTGACAATATTTCCATGAATTTTGGACAACGGTATACACTCTCACGATTACAGATACCCTCCCATCATTCACAAACCCTTGGTCATAGACACGGTCACTCATACTTGGACCTTCACCCGAGGGCAGCAAAAGGAAAAGGTCGGCTGAGTGGCGTTTCAATGGACGATTGAGAAGGCTCTGTAGACTCGTCAAGAGGGAGTGGGGACAATGACAGGGGGCGAAGGTCGAAAAACGAAAATAAGAGGATGAAATCGAAAAAAAAACAACACTAGCGCACCTTGATCGTCAGTTTTTCCATTCCATCCGCCCGTAGCGCTTCCCGCCTCTTCCTCACACTCTCCGGGAGATTCAAAACGAAAAATCCTCAACTTCGCGGTGCACTATTATTCTATTTTTTTTTATCCTTCCGTTCGAAGTGACCCAAGTAGTGGGCTGTGGGCTCCTTTCCCACGGGCCGTCAGCCCCACTCGCTCCGATCCGGACGTTCTACCCATCAGAACAGCGTCCGAACCCGAGATTTTTTGACCGCACTTTTTTTTCTCCAAATCCTCTCACAAGCACAGAACTCGACCAAGACCTTGTTCATGTAGGTCCCACTGTGGTCCGCGACGTATTCACCCGCGACATTCCCGAGAGACGAACACTTCACCGAAAGCGGAACGGAAAAGCACTCCCTACTTCCTGCGGAGAATACGGGGAGCTGGGTCCTCGGCGCTGCGCGGTCGGAGTGGCGGGCACATCGGCTTGCGAGGGCGGCGGAAGTGATCGGTTGAAGCTGCCGGACCAGAGCGTGCGGGGCCGACTGCTCTCGCCGCGGTGGTGTGGGGCTCTCTGGCCGCCGAAGCCTTGGGGGGTGGTCCGCGCGTAAAAAGGGGGTTGGTGAAATATAAAAACAAGCCGAGGAGAGAGGATCGCCCGTTGATGGAGTAGGGTGGGGCACGTGGTGGGGAGATGGTGGTGGAAAAAAGCAGCACACACACACCGACGGTTGATGATCACTGCTACCGCGGTAGAAACGTCGAACACCAATTCGTCGTCACTAAATTCTGTTCTCTCTGGTCCCGTATTTAATTACGAAGGACAACAGGGAAGAAATGGAAACGTGGACATGTGCTTCAAACCGAATCGACGTCACAAAATCCTCTCTTTATCTCTACTACAGCGTCATACTCCTTAGTTCCACCACTTGTTTTATCCATGAAAAGATAGCAAGGCTGCTGTCGAAACGTCGGCAGGTATATCAGTCCGACTCCTCGTCTCGAACTCCTCTCCTCCTATCCTCTGATATCACTCTTCCTGCTCCGATCCTCCACTTGTTTTTTTCCTCACGACAACACGGGCCAAGGCGGAAGTGGATTATTTTTTTTCCCACCCGAAGCAGTGCGTCTACCTCGACGACTCCTTCAGCCAGCGCCGGCCAGACGATGGCGATGGGTACGGGCTGGTCATCGAAGGGGGTGGGCGGCCGAAAAAAGCGGAGAGGCTGAGCATGTGTATGGCAGAGGGTGTGAGTGGTAGCCGAAGAGGAGGAGGCGTAATAATAATGAAGACGGAGAGAGAGGAGGAGGAGAGGCGGGAAGGAGGAGAGAGAGAGAGGGGGTTGGTGGTCCCTGGCGCTTGTGATACACCAGCCGGACCCCACGAAGACAGCCGACGACTAAACTCGGAGTGGCCAAGTAGCAACCTTCCTTTCCCTGACTCTTACCCCCTTCGCCTCCTCCCCTCCCTCTCCCCCGGCCAACCCTCTTAGATTCCTCTTCCCCCCCCCTTCAGCCAGGCGCCCCTCCTCCTCCTCCCCCGCCTTATCTACCCCTCCCAGTTCTCTCTCTGAGAAGGGGGTTTTCTAAGAGACCGAGTCCTCCATCTTCCACTTACTTCCCCTTCCTTCAGATTCTGCGCCTTGGAGACCTCCGCGCGAACCTCCCCAACCTCCTCTATCCCACCCTCCTACTCCTTTCAATTTTTTATAACCACCCCCTCCCTCCCCTTTATTTGCCCCCCCTCCGCCGTTTCTATCTTTCTTTCCGTACACCCCCGTATTCCTTCTCCCCCCCACCCGCGCTCCTTGCGGAGGGGTTTGGGTGGGGTGGGTTTGAGCGCCCGAGGGGGTATGCTATGAGGTCGGGAGGGAGAGAGGGGGTTTCGTTGCGGAGGGAGGTAGGGGAGGCCTCGATGGAGTGTGGGTGAAGGAGGGGTGGAGGGGGGGATATGTAAGGAAAGCGACGCCCCCGACGCCCAAGTGTGGAAGCTTCGGCAGACGTAGATCCGATCCCCGAGCGAACGGGACGCATAGTTCCCTTCTCATTCTCCGTCTTTCTTCCTGGCGTGTTCATTGTTTATTAAAACTTACGTCATTATCCTAAAATATTCAGGGTTTCATAGAGTGGATCATCGTCAACATCTACCAGTAGGTGCTTCAGGAAAACATTTTTACCCATGTAAAAAAGCCATGGGAAAATATAAATATTTGAGATGCAGGTGATCATTTTTAAGGGTATACCATGAGTGAAATTGAACAGAACACCCTCATCGATAATCAGATTCTTCACAAATATGAAAAATTTACTCATTCATGCGTACCTTGAAAATTTATATATAAATATAAGAGACGCTTACTTAACTCTGAGGAAATACCAATGAAAAACTTTTCTATGCTAGATAGAGCTAAATAATGACAAGGATATATGATACATATCCTGAATAATCTAAGTCAATTTCGTTAGTTTTAACCAATTTAATCGTCAGGAAAACAAGACAAAATCATGCCGGTCGACCGTAGTGCGTCCTACTAACAGCCATTTTGCGGTTTTGTTGAATCTTCGTTTTCCCTGTCCCAATTTTGTAGATATCGTAGTGGGGGATTGGTTCATATTTTTCGGATACACTCGCGTGGGTTGTTTTGAGTATATTTTCGCCGTGGTCCCACGAAGCGACTACAGATCGAAGTTCAACTTGAGTTCAGGTGAAATTGCTTTCACGAAACCAGCAATCAACGCGGTGGGAACCCGGAAAAATGGAGAAATCCTCAACTTGAATACATTTCACACAGGCCAACGAATTTAATCATTGGACACAGGAAAGCTGAAATATCAGTCATCCATTATTGTGGAATTTTTATAGACTAAATCCAGACTTGAGGTGTTTTCATTTATAACAGATTCCGAGGGACATTATTGATGAGGACTTTCTTCATATTTTTCTTCACATCAAATGCTTTGAATGAATGTTTTTGTTTGGCCTTCTACAAAATCATGGAATCTTCTTCGTTGAGTTTTTTTGTCATCTTAATCTGCCATCAGCGCAATAAATTAGGAAGTTATTCGTACTATTATTTCGTGACTTTTAGAAGTATTTAGTTGACACTTGCCGATTGACTGTCGAGCCATAATTATAATAACGTACTACATTTGAGTCCACATGTAACTAAACTTCTATTTAATGTGCAAGAGGATTTACTGGCTAAATCAGTAATAGTTAATTATAGGAAGTTCGCAAATACTTGCGAATTCATTTAGTGTTTTTACTGATATTGAACTTGATATAAGAGTTATGTACTCTTAGTCAAGTAGGTACAAATAAGTTCCATGTAGCTCCTAGAAATTCCCAAATTTGTAATATTATAAATGAAGTAGTACAGTAGCTAATATTTGTACCTAGTAGAATTACACCATTTGGTCATTGTGAAGAAGTCGATGCTCCTTTCATTGCATCTATAGCCGCGCCATATTAAGCCTAGTTACGCCAAGTTAAGTCAGTATGAACTAGGCCCAAATCCTTCCCTGATTATTTTCTCCCTCTCTGCTTCACCTTGGGTGTCCCTCTTCTCGTCCTCGTCCATCCCTAAGCTCACACGGCTGACGTCGCGAGAGGCGTTAAATCCTCTGATATTCACACTAATGTGGACGGCTCGCACGTTGCTGCATTTGCACTCCGGTGGGAGGCCGTCCCGACTTCAGGTTGACACGGCGTTTCACCGCTCGCCAACAGGTCCACTTCTCGCGCGACCGAAGATGAGTTTTCCGCGGTGTAAGATGCGTGACCGTGTGCTCGACGAGTGGAATGGGATGTTAGCGCTGTAACGGCTTGATTTGAATCGCAGTGGAATGTAACGACGAGTTTGGAATCTCATCGGAAAATGGATTGGTCTCTCTGAGATTTCAACAAAATATTACACAAAGATCACTTTTGATTTCAAATGAAATAGGAGTAATGGCGCAAATTGGCAAAATGGTGAAAGTCCACTAGGCAGGAATTTGAAATGAGGAGCTTTAATGCGCATCATTGAGGGTACCCTGGGTTTTGCTTCGATTTCTTTCAATAAATAGGTATTGCACATTTTAGCTCTTTTATTAGGTAAGAAAGGTTGAAGTGGTGGCTCAGGTAGCTTTGAATATGTATTGGGAAAGTGATTTGTTCGAAATTTGCCGAATGGACTTCCGCTATTTTAGAAATCACGGATTCAATTCCTGAAATATTTCTTAGAGAAGAATTAGTGGAAAGCAGAAAACTTTTATTTTGATTAACGCTGAATCATAAGGTTGTCAAAGAATATGATATTTCATAACAGTCAAAAATCATGTTGAAAGAGCGAATATTCATGAAGCGAAGAATGGGCTAATTACTTGACCATTATTTGTATTAAGCCATCTTTTAGCGCTGTAACCAATCGTAATATCTGTTTAGGCTGGTGAGAACTATTATTTCTTTCACGGTTATGAATACAAAATGTTTAGGCTCCATTACGTAAACCGATGTTAATAACGTTGAGTAAAAAACAATGTCATAAAGTAGGATATAGCTGACTCAAAGGTTTAGGCATACATATTAGCCGTGAAGGTAATCAGAGAAATTCATAACTTTCCTCATACCTATGAATCGCTACCTTTGGGTCACACATAGCTATCTGTTGAGAATTTCATCAATTACCCCCTCTCAATAGCCTCTCATATTCTTAGCTTAAAAGCAGTTTGAAAGCTTTCAACCTCGCTTGGAGAGCCAATCTGCAAGTAATTCACCCCTGCTGCTTTTAAATCATAAAAAAATATCATGAAAAATCTTCAAATTTTTACACTCATAAAAGGCTCAACCAAGGCCCTCCCTCTTTCTCTCTTTCACTATTAAAAGTGCATTTTATGCCATCACAATAGCTTAAGATAAATATTCGGGGAGATAATATTGTTTGTGTTGTTCAATAACCAAAAATATTGCTTTACATGTTAGGTCAGCGCATTCAGTTGCGTCGAGGCGATAGATGTTCACATTGGACTAATCGACTAATCTAAAATGTGTCTTTTTGTTATTACAGACATTTATATTTCATAATAAAAAACCTAGAACAAGAATATTTCCATCGCCGACTTAAATTTCAAGCAATAAGAGTAAGAATAGAGAAGTCTCACTTTTATAAACAAATAGATCAGAAAACATCAGATGTATACAGTACATCATATAATTTTCTATAGAGAGGGGAATTTGAAAGGAAAACTGGACAGAGAATTTATGAATAAGGAGAGGGTTATTTGTACCAAGCATTTTAACTTATATTCAATCAAAAGATAATTACCGTGAAAAGTACGATTATAATGTTAGAATCCAACAAAGAGGCATGAATGAAGAATACTACATTTTAAAGCGAATTGAGCAAGACTAGCAAAATGAAACGGACAACAAAAAAATAAAATAACACCGCATCTAACAGCTAGATCGGCTCCGCAGAGTACATTCGCGTAATTGAGACGAGAGGAGAGTCTTTGAAAGGGACGCTGCACGGTGCATTTCTGCATTAGAAGAGGGTCGCGGGGTCCGCGGCCAAACAAAAGTTTAGAATGGGACTTGTTTTCTAGAGCGCGCGTGTCCGAGTCGTAGACCAGAGCCTGCTCCCTCCTTCCCTAGCTCCACGGCCGACATCCGCGGCGGCCGAACCCGCGCGGGCCGCCTGTCGGACCATCGCGGTCGTAAATCAAAAGCGGCCACCCTGAGAATAACTTGAGCCGGACTTGCACACGCGGACTCAAACACACGCGGAGGGAAAACAAGGAAGAACGGGGACGAATACTTCTACTGTATACACGTACGCAAACGTTCGTGCAAAGAGATGCTCTCGAAGACTAGACCGCGTTGAGTAGAGGAATGGAAAAAAAACGATCATAAGGAAGTGCTTAAGACCTGAGTGAACTTCTGGAAAGGGTGGAGTGGAATCTCCTTCGCTCTCTTTCCCAGATCAAACTTTCCGAAGGCGAAGATTAACGGCGTACGGATAAGAGACGAAACTGGATTCTTTCAAAGACGGCGTGAACAAGAGAATGGAAGGAAAAAGGATTGATTTGACGAAGCGTGAATGTTCCATCGATGCGTCCCGTGGTGCACTGGGCTCTCTTCCGCGGTCCTATCACAATGAAGCCGCGCACCATTGACAACGGAACAGGTTTCGAACCCGGGGCGGGGTGGACCGGAGACCACAGTAGCCCGCGGCGCGGTCACGCACAGCGGAGCAAATAAGAATGCACCCGGGTTGATTTATGCAGATCACTCCGAATGTCTGCTATGCATTGGTGAAGCCTTTTCAAAACGATCGGAAACCGAATCCATAGCACATAAATGTTATTTAATCGAACTGGGATGGTTTCTTTCCACCTCCTTTTACCTGTCATCGACGCAGTATCGGTTTCATTTCTTTCTTTTTTCCTCGCCGCTGAGCTCCTTTGGTGAACCGTGTTTGGAAACGTTCTCGTTCAAATGAGTATCGAATTGTGGCTCGAGGGGATAAGTCACATTCGCGAGCAGGTTAACCCGCTAAGTTTCCAAATGATGACCCTGGGTGATTAATGACGTTCCGATTCAGGGATCCCTTGGAAGGAAACGTGAGGCGATCATTCAATATCGCGTTGACGTGATGACAGGGAATGGAAATCGCGAACGGAAATAAAGAAATACGAATATCAATTCCATCTTGCGGCCGTATGCATATCAGGACCGGATTCATGAGAGAATTATGCTCATCTAAGTTGGTGACTTTAGCCATTACCTGTCTCATGAGGTGAGGTTTGAAAAATGGATCTAGGCCCTGCTATGTCAATCTATAACCTACGCACCTTTGAGTGGTAAGGTTTCTCATGCTACTTTGCTCCCTTACATCAAGCAGAATAATTCCGATTGGAGATGAAGCAATTAGCCGAGCATGAGAAACGAAGTTAGAAAAAATATCATCTCATTTTCCACCACTAAAACGAACCCTCAGTAAATAGTAGTATAAAACTTTGTCGTTGATAAAAAAATATCCGGATGATCTTCTTTTAATTTATTAATAACAATCTAACACAGAGAGTATCTTTATGACGGAGGTAATCAATCGCTATGAGCTGTATTCCCGAATTATTTGATGCCGCTTCTTCTTTGTAACTTTTTGCCATATTAATTTACTACTTTTTAGGTCGCAATCCCTTCAAATTACTGCGAGTATTTCATCAACTATCGGTCATCCAGATTTTTTTCCGTAACTGTAAAACATGTTACGATGAAGTAATATATATTCCCTCATTCTACAAAAGAAAGTTTTAGGAGTTGTTCAGTTCTTTTTGCATGATGCAAGAAAATAAGGATGCTTTACAACGCATTCTCGGCCCTTTAATGCTTACTGGGGATTTAATTATTTCATGGATCGTTTTGAGTGAAAATATTCATTACCTGGGAACATTGATGGTTCAAAACATAGGGTAGATGGTGAGATTTGCCCACGTTTCGAAAGTAAGAATTTCTTTTTCCTAGGCAAGACTTTGAAACCGAGCATCATGCAAAGGTGACACACCAGAATTATACCAGACAGAGACTCCCTATTAGGGAATAATAATAATAAATATTATATAAATTTCTCACTAAAGGAAAATAAAATTCTCAGGCGCTTAATTTCAGGTTTTCCGTTTTTTTACTCTACTCGGACTTCCCCAAATTTATATTTGAATCCGCCTCTGGTTAGGAAAACATTTCTGCGGCCACCATACGGCGAACAAGTAGTCAACGGAGTTCGGAGCACAGCCGACCTCGAGTAAGGCTTTGGAGAAGGGACGAAGAGTGGGGAGATCTTGGGGAAGCCCGTCCGCCCTACACCCCGCTTCCCTCCCGCCCGAAGAGAACTTCGCTCCCGCTCGAACCCAAAACCCGAGTCGGCATCCGCCAAACCACTTCTCTCTCTCCCTTTCTCCCTCGGAAACACGCTTAAGGCCGCTTACTACCGACTACTACCTCCGCCGATGACGCCGCGAATACTAAGACGCCCGCCTTACGCACCATCGAGGTGTGCCGTCGAATACTCGGGACGGGTTGAGGCGAGGGTGGGAGTTGCTTGGGAACTCTCGGAGAAGACTTTCCCCCTCTCAATTATACACCCTCTGGGACCGTCTACTCCTCAACTGCCGCTGTGAGGAGTGAAGGTGGGATAAGAGAGTGGAGAAGATGTGCTTCTCCTGTGCAACACCTTGCTCCTATCCCACGTGGGAACGGAAATAACTGCGGGCATAAGTGACAATGTGGTGGAATAATTACTTGCACTATTTAAATGAGATTCTAATTACAATGTGGTTATTACATTCCTCTCTCTAATAAATAGTTAAAATTCCCAGTCGGAAGACCTAAAATATAATTCTCGCGAATCTCCAATTAGAGTTTCAAAAAAATATAAAAAATTAAACATTTTCTACCAGTATTGGCGAGGAAACGCATATATTTTCGAACATTCATAGCCTTTTGAAAAGATGTATTCCTGGGCAGGATATGCATCTGAGGATGAAAAAAATTTCGAATTTGGAGGATTAAACATATTAGATTCATAGAGTGCAATCATTTATTGTACATTAAAAAAATTACGCAAATATTTTTCAACTATAGTCAATGAAGGTATATTGAGGTTCACGTTGTTACAATTACGTTGAGAAGTAAGAATAATTCGCTATCTTATTCAGTAGAAGTTTACGTTTTTCGGTGATAAAAGAATGCTGGAAACGGCAAATACCGGTTCAAGGCATCCTCGTATACTTATCATGTAACTATCTCGCCTAGTGCTCCTATGCGATAATCATATTCTGTTGGTAGCAGCAATGGATAATCATTATCCTCTTAATTCTCTAACACCTCAGTAGCTCTTCAATACCCAAATTTAACCTCTGTGAGAGAGGTTCGCACAATTTGTATACAAGTGCCCTGTGATCACTGTTGAATTTTGCCAAAAGTTTCCTGAAGTACTACTTTCCTGGATTATATTTCTCCTCCGAGCTTACCTTTTGCTGCCTTATCTAGGAGCGGGAGAGAGTTAATCTTCATATTGCATTGAAATAAAACGAATGTACCCCAAAAAAGGATCACTCAGAAAGATTTTTTGAATCCTACAAGCAGGAAAAAATATAATTGCATCCTTGTAGCATTACGAGTAAATAAAATGGATGAAAGTTAAATTAATTTCGAATGAAATCGTATGAGATGGTGAATGGGGGTGGCAAAAGATTACTAGGGAATTTTTCATACTCATGACCCAAATTAGAAATAAAACTGATGCAGACGAATTACTATACTATTCCAAACCAATGAAGTAGTCAAGAATTAAATTTCTCGAGCATTTATTGCTATTTGACAGTTTATTTTCATCTGAAATCGATGACTTGGATGTAATGTTATATTTATGTATTACAGAAAAATAAAAGTACGTCTTTTGCTTACTACTTATTTAAATGTTCAGAAATAAATATTTCATCCGCTGAATGGGGTATTAATACGATGAAGATATCAAAAAGCTTACATAATAGCAGAATATGCTATTGTGGTTTTTCTGATAGTAATTTCTAGCCTATTCGGTTGAGAATTATTACTTGCTCGTGATAAGCAAACCTTAAAATTGGAAATTTTTACATTTAATGTTTCAAAAACTAGCTAGAATATTCTTATCAATGGTGATATCACTGAATTCTACCGGGCGATGATTGAGAATTTTCTTGATTATTGTCATAATCATTATATGGCAGTTGACAATGATTAGAGGTCCTATTTTGTTTCAGGGGAAGAATATTTTCATCAATACAAAATTTTGAGGGTTAGTTTATAAAAATTTCCAAGTTTTAATTTTACAAATATAAAATGACGAAACGTTGACAAGGGAATCGGTTATTTTAAAAATATTTTTATCGGACTATTTCAAATTATTGGAGACATAAAAGATTTTTATTACAATATCAATTTTTACTGTGGAATGTGATGTGGGGAATATCGAAATGGAAAGTGACTGCTAGGTGAGTGTAGTAGGTTGCACGGAGGCAAGTGTTGCGGGTCGGGGAGGATGGGCCCTCGTCCGGCACATGTGCTGGTGGGGCGGTGCGGGGGCGGCGGAGGTGGGAAGGCCACCTGCCTTCACTCTCTCCACTTCATCGCCACCCCCTTAATCAGCACGAATTCCCGATCCTTCCTACCCTCCCCCGCGCAGCAGCGAGGAAAAGGGAAACGGTTATTTTAGGTGCCGGGATAGGGTTAAACTGACGATCGGTGAAATTGGACGGGCGCGTGTTGATGGGCAGCACTTCGGAGGATGTGCTTTTTTTGTTTTATCTTCCATCTCTCTCTCTATTTCTCTCTCAACCCTCTCCTCAAGGCACTACCTGAGGAAGTTTGTGAAAGTTAGATAAGACGTCTCCCTTTCTCTGCAGATGTTACGGATGGTTCATACCTCGACGTAAGGTGCGTCGTTTTGGGTAACTTATAATACGTTGACTAGGCCCAAAGCCTCTTAAGTGAGAATTATGAAGCGTACGTAAGATTTCGTTGATCGCAATAGTTTCATTTTATTCAGCTTGAGAGATTGGAAAAAAATACTAACAACAGGTATATAAGGTTTCCACGGATCAATATGGTCTCATTATGTTCAGATAAAAAATCATGAGAATCGGAATACGAGAAGCATTTGGTCAAGCGCTATCATTGTCTCTGGATGGGAAGGTTTACGATGGAAGAAAAAGTCACCACGTGTTGAGGTAAATAACAAGTAGGATACTCAACCTCGCTGAAAGGTGATCACTTCAATTTGATTTATGTTGATGGTCTTCCAAATAATTCAGCAGCTTCTATACAAATTTGGAGAAATTAAATGTCTGCATTCCATTATTTTCCGATTAAGTACAGCAGATTTGAAAACGATGACTGTAGTTGATGGTAAAATTCAGCTTAGCCAATTGAAGCTTCAGAGACATCTTAACTATTTAATACTAGAAGTAAGGAGCAGTTGGAAGAATTGTTCAAAAGTCATTGCTTCGATTAGAAATGTTATATTTAAGTGAATGAAGGTTGGCTCAGAAATTTACAGCAATAACCACACCTTATGGTTAATATATAGTAAGGAAGGATTTTTCTGGGAAACCGCGTGTATTTCGCTATCTCGAAAAATTAACATACGAATCCAGTTTTATTCAATGTAATCGTATCCCCTCTATGATAAATTCATATGAATTACTGGACACTTTGCAAACCAGTTGGTTGAAACGCCGCTTGCAGTGACAGGGGTGAATAAGTCATACATACACGTGAAGTGTCTACACATTGTCGTTAAAACGTGGACCATACCACAAAATAAATGTATTCAACACATGAGCATGAGAGGAAATAAATGTATTTGTGAATAAAAGCAAACTTGTTGAAAATACTAGCATAGATGTATAATGCACAAATCACATCAAAATTTTATATAAATATGAGCTTTGCACAGCAACAAAGAGTAAACGTAAATTATGATAAGATGCCCTTTGCGAAAGCAATTTTTCTGTGACGGCGCGCTTAATTCATTTGGACACTGATGTATTTAGTCAAAGATACCACGATATGGAGTCAAGTTGGATACCCTCATGTATATTATTAAAAAATCCTCTTAAGGTAGAAATTGCATATCTATCCCTCAAAGTTAACGGACGCGCTAATCATTCCGATGGGAAATGTTAACGCTATAAGTAAATATGGAAAATAAACCGATCCGGGCTACTGAAGGAGCAAAGAACATTCGTTTGGCATGACAAACCTTTGCACAGACCAATTATAGGAGTTACTAGTGCAATAAACGCAAGAGAAATTCATTCAAATAAACATAAACATCATCTAAACATAAACAATGGAGAAATCACTACTTTTGGCGACAATCGGGACGCGAGAATTGCGGAACTTTGACCAAAACACTGGCTCTCTCATGAAAACACTGATCATACCTGAACCGTTCAGTAAAACCTTTCCACGGAGTAAACAAGCCTTCCTTCCAGCGATGCATCCTGAGCCCCGTTTTCGCGAGGGAAGTATCGACTAGCGGCTGACGAAGCGGCCACATCCCGGCGACGTATTCAGGCGGTAGCATTGAAGAGAAGTCGGCAGAGCGACCGAACTGCAGCGGAACGCGATGAAGAATAAGGAGTAGGAAGGACTTTTTTGCTGAGGAAGATGACGCAGTAGACATCGCCGGAAGAGGTGGAAAGGAGGACCCCTTCGGAAGAGAAAAAGGGTTTTGGGGAGGGGTTCGGAAAAAAAGGGTTCGTGAGAGAAGAAGAAGGTCCCATAAGGTGGGAGTTTCATGCGGTGGATGGCGGCAAAAGGGTCCCTTGAGGGCACTGGCCCCGCGGCGGAGAACGAAGGGGTCGCCCCGTGGGAGAATCGTATCCGCGCTCGGGGTGGGCCCGATCCTTCACGAAAGAGATATAATAACGTCGGAGGAAAGAGAAAAGAGACAAGGAATGAAAAAAAACATTCCGCGGCGGTGGTCGGGCCATTGCAAAGGGTCGCAGGCCCGGGACACCCTTTCTGAACGGCAGCCCGGGAAGGGTAAAGGGTTACCTTGGGCTCGAGACAAAAAAACAGATATAAACGGGATCGCCAAAACAATGGCATCCGCGGAGATTAAGGGGTCTCCCTCTGTTTTTTTCTTCCTCCGACATATGTATATTCCATTTCTCTCTCTTCTTTCAGACCCGTCCTTTTAACTCTTTCATGGGCTCTAATTTTTTTATATTTATTTCCGAACCTCCGACTGGTTGGGTGGGAGGTGGGTCGGTAGAAATTAAACCGGGACAAAAGGGAGGCCCACGGGGCGATTCCATGCCGGGAGGATAAGGAAGAGAGATACAGATTTCCGTTGGCGGTGCAAAGCAGGCCTTCGTGTTGCTTGAAGGAGGCATTGGGACGACTCGGACACGAGAACGGGGTCCCACTCCGTGGCGGGGACGTCGGCCGGCGCGGCCCCGAGAGAGGGCGAGCTGAGTGCCGGATTTGGTTCTCTGGGGAGCGGGTGGCGAGGCGGTCCCGGCGTTTGGCGGCGCGACGCCCGGCGTCTTCGTAACCAGGGCATCGAGCTTGGAAGTTATACAACGCCGTGGCACTACCGGGGAAATATTTCAGTGGCGATTTCGATGACGACAAATGGATTCAGTGTATTCGTGATTTTAACCCACCGTAAAGTGAGCGTTAACACTGACTTCAAGGCATATTTCAATTTGCTGACTCAGTTATGACCAATGACGTGCTGAAATTATTCAAACCACTCTCGCGATAGCAAGATCACTACATAACCTGTGCACAAACATACCCTCTTCATGCATAAGTGAGAATTTAAATACTAATTTAGAAGATCACCGCAAATACACTTATTACATTTCAATGCCAACCGGTATAAAATCGTGATTAGCGCTGCAATTGCTCAAATCACTCTCGTGCTACACAGTTACCTCATAACCAGTGCTCAAACATTCCCTCCTCTTGTACACGTAAGAAATGAAATAAAAATTCGAGAATCACAGCGAATACACATATTTTAATTAATTAGGAAATCGTGATCATTGTCACCAGGCAGGATAATACGATGTTGGTCTCTTCTAGTGATCAGGCATTGGATAATTATGTCGTAGCAAGCCTTGAAGATCGTCCTCACCAAGGAGGAATAGCTTCCATGAAACAAAACGCTTGACAACTGGAATAGTGATTCTCCCTAGTCAGTAATTACAGTTCTTCGACTCGTGTTCCTCGCACTCGCCGCACGAAATTACTCGGCGCGAATTCGAAAGCAAGGCACGGCCAGAGTGACTTAGCCAAATAAGGCGATCGGACATGAGAAAGCCGGCGACCCGGAGTATGGCAGTCGGTTTTTAACAAGGACGCCGCTCGCGAACCAAAGCCCATTACCACCCCCCGTCCAAGGGATCGGGAAAAAAAGAGTGGATTCATCGGACGTTTGGGATATTTACAAGCTTTCTGATATTCCTGCTAGGGACGTGGAAAATTAGCCGGCGAGGCTGGCATCACGAAGGAAGTAATCATCCGCGACAATGAAAACACCGTCGGAATATTGATGACAACGGGGAGACAAGTTTCTTGCTCAAAGTGGCAGGCTTCAAGCGAAGGGGATGAGGGAGTATTGAAAGGAGAGCATGTCATGGTGATGTGAGGCGACGAAAAAGATCACGGATTCACGATGAAATTCGCTCTGCCGCGCGGTTATGGAGCATGTAATCTTAATACGTCTCTTCGCATTGAGCCTCGACGGATGCAGAGGCTACATGCGTAGAGAAGTAACCGGTTCGTTGACTCCCTAGCGACCTGCTGGGACCACTTCGAAATGTGCGTAAATTTTCGCAAACCATTCGTTGAAAACCATTCGTGTTGACGAGGATGACAGCCGTGTGATGCCACCAGTTTGTTTGGTTTGGTAAAATTTTATCTGATACATTATTTTAAGTCAAGTGTTAGGTTGTGAAAAACATTTTAGAACGTGGATATTATAGAAGAAAACCTATGTTTTGGTAGCAAACAAAGGAATACGTTATCCAATTATCCAAAATTTGAATCTATTCTGTTGTTTTTAAAATTACTGTTGGCGGTGAAACTCATATTTATCGTGAAAAATTTTTTGAATTCAAAACCTTGACATGCCATAAGAGCGACCTATGGTATACCCTGGCATCTTCTTCGCTGCAGATATTTTTAACACAAAAGAAAAGGGCCTATTAAAGTCAATATGAATGGTTTTCAATCTCGGCGGCATTTTATTCCCCTCCCTGTATAATTTCGTTGGTGAATCCTTTAGAGGACACCGCATTCTAGCTCGATTGGTTGCATTTCAACTTGATTTCTGGTCTAATTCCGTGCTGAAAACTAATACAATTTTTTTAACTTTCAAGGTTGGTATACAAAGTAGACCCTTGTAAATAATGAGCGGCTCAAATATGAAAAATTTTCTTCGACCATTTCTTTAGTACTGATGGTATTTTGGACAAGGGTCTGTTGTATGTGCGCTGATTATTTTAAGATGAGAGTAACAGATTAAAACAAATAAAAACTCGATTGATCAAAAGCGAAATGAGACTTTTCGAGCTGGAGTGATGTGTGTTCTAAAATGTTCACCTATGGCTGGTCCGCGAATGTTTCCCAATATCCGCTTCCGCACTACCTACTTCGCGATCCGATTGGCCGTTAGATTTGAGACGTTACGCACTTCTTCACTGAACATGTGCACGGGTCGAGGTGCATGGACGTTCACGAGAGGTCGGCGACACGTGGGGTGAGGAGACAAAGGGTTTGAGGACGCGAAGAGGAGGCAGAGGGGCAGCCATTGCGGAGTGGGGGTGGCCGAGGGACGGTCCCGGAGTGTGGGTTGCCTGCCCCCGACATCCGGTCAACGGGGGCCGGACGCACTCTAAGGCCCGATCCCAACCCTCTCTCACGGCATCGGGACGTGTGATCGGGAAAGAAGGCTTGCTTAATACTATATCGTGTCGCGCTTGTCATAAATGTTTTTCGAATAATTTAAGATGTAATGGTGCAGTGTAGGCTTGCGGGTAAGTTTGGTGAAACCTCTAAGGATCCAGGGATTATTTACAATTTAAGGCATATACGACTCCTCATTATAATTCCCGTGGTTATTATTATAAAGGGACCCTGTCGCCTAGTGAGTGGGCTAATTCAAAAACCTGAGTATCCCGTGTTCATAGCCGAAATCCGGAATGATCTCTAACCTCACCTAACTTGACCATCATCCGCATCGAATCACTGTGCAATATTGAGTATTTTCTCCGCTCAAGTCACGCGTATTCCGGCTTCGCATTGGATATGTACCATTCCCTCCGCTCACCTCCGAGGGGCTCCTTCGCCGGTGGCCTATCTTCCACGAGCGGCGCCCGCCACCTGCTGCTCGGGCGTTGCGCCTTCACCGGGCCGTGGACCCCGTCTCCGTCGGCGGTGGGGAGCGGGCGCCGGGCTGGCCGATCGCCGGTCGCCGGTCTTCCTTCGGTGCGGGGAGTCTGCTCATTCGGCCGGGAATCCGAAGAAACGTCGGCGAATCACCACAAGTCCACACCGCGCGGGTTAATTGACGTGGATATGAAACAAGTCACCGCACTTCGCAAAGAAGGAAGAGTTGGACAACTGAATTGCCTTATCCTCGTCGTATTCAGGAGAAAAAACACGTCGATCACTTCACTAAGTTCCCTGTGGTAAAAAGTTAAGTTCACGTGCAAGTCCAAGACCACAATTCGGCGTAAACTCTTAGTTATTATTGTTATTTTATAAGTTTTTCTTTGGTCTCGTGAAGGTGGAATTTCTTGAGGAGAGGTTGACTAGATAGTGTCTCCTTAGGAAATATTCTTCGTGGTTGCTTCTCGTTGGCTGCCCACATGAGCGGGGGGGCCTTGATACACTCTTCGCCGGCGGGGGCGTCTTCGCTCCCCGGCCCTTACTTTAAGGGTCTCCCTGAAAATCACCAGCGTCGTCGTCTCCCAAATATCTCTACCAAGACACTCCTTCTCTTCCTTCTCTTACGCGCGCGGTTCACACTTTGGCGAATGACTGAGTCGGATACAGCGGAGAGACTTACGGGTGGGATCTCTCAAAACTAAAGAAGGGGTTATGTTAGACGCGGAGGGCGGAGGTGCGGAGAGGGTAGGGGGTGCCGAAAAGAGGGGGTGGAAGGATATGTAAGGAGCAAGGCGTCGGAGGGGGCGGCGAATAAGAAGCGCAAGGGAAAGAAATGAGGGTGGAGGAAGAAAGGAGAAAGAAATGTTTGGGATGGGGTATCGCCGGGGGATGGAGGCGCGGGTGGGGTGGGCGGCCGGCAGATATAAGTACAAGGAGGAGGACTTGGCTATGTAAGGGTCTGGTGCGGTGCGTCGGCGGAGGGTTGGGGGTGTCTTAGCTGGGTGAGGGTCCGAGGGGTTGGGGAAGGGAATCGCTATAAAGGATAAGTGTGCGCAAGCTCAGTCGCGGGAGAAGGAATACGTCTCCGGTCTCCTCCACCCCCGACACTTTCCTCCTTCCCCTTACGTCCCCCACCCCCGCCCCTATTTCTCGATTTTGAGGGGTGGCACCCCCTGCCCATCGCCCCCCTATCCGATAGAGGAGAGGCAGCGTGAGAGCTCTTCCAAGGAACGACGCCCGGCGTCGCCTACGCCAGCTTCATTTCTCTCCGCATCCGTGCCTGTAAAGAGCCGCCCCCGACGTCCTCAAGGGTGTCCGGTAGAAGGACGGACGCCTCGCGGCGACAGATTTCAATGCGCGTGTATCGCGAACCCTTGAGGAGAAACTTGTAATTCGAGCTACTGTGTCCGTAATAAACAATGCGAATGACATTTGCAGTAATGGGCCATTGCGGGCTTAGTGAGGCACTGAAAAATAAGCCCAGGATACGATCAAATCCGAAGGATAGGATCCGCCGGGTAAAAATTCGTGCATAATATTGTGCACAAAATGTTTTGCAAACTTATGAAAATCAAAAGTTAGCGTATAATAAACCAACTCCAGCTTCAGTCACGTTTTCGTCAGACTTAGAACCAAGCTTATAAATGTATTTATGAATAGTAATATTTTTGCCCTTTTTTAAACTTACATTTTTGCACTTTTGAAAGTTTTTCTTAATAAGAATACGTGATAGGCATAGAGCAATAGTAAATAGCAAATAATAGCGAAACAGGGTATCCTGACACTTTGTTTGGGTTGTGTGCTTGCTTTTTCTTTCTCTCATTCAAGCTGAGCCATTCAACATTTAAATACGCAAGATATAATATTCTGATTCCCAAAACTTTGTAAAAAATTCTAGTGACCCTGAAAATAAAACTCCCCTCAATACGCTAACCCAGGTTCGACTATTCATCAAAGCAACCTTCGTATAAGGCCGGCAATTCGAACGTTACAGATTGTCAAAAAATTACGCCTTAAATTACCTCTTGCATGATATTATTTCTTTCGAAGAGGTTTTAAAAGCATGTTTCTGCCGAGTTATATTTTTTATCACTATTTCATATTCATGCGAGTAATAGTATTCATTAGACGTAAGCATCACCACTTCATACCATGGTGAATTTCAGTTAAATTGCTAATAAAGTAGAATATAAACCAACCTGGAGATTGCAAATTCAAACTTAAGGTGATACTAAAAGCGAGAATATTTTAATTTTAATAACATGATTTTGAACGATTTTCATTCATTGTCCTCTACTATCCTCAGATATTTCGAATCTGTATAAAACTTAAAATAAAATTTCAGCATCGCAATCAAACAATTCCATCAAAATTCATGCAAAATTTAAATACGACCTTTCGTATTTGCATAGGCTAAAAATGTGTAATAAACGTACACCTTTTAATGAACCAAATTGAGGTCAACAATTTTAGAGGCACAGTAAATGTCATGATTCCACTACTCGAGCAGGTGTAGAGATGGGGCAGAGTTTTCTCGTATATAGTTATTACTAAAAGGCCAATTCTAATAGGAAAGATTAGCAACCGGTATGTAAGTGACACCCTTCCACAACAACCCAATCACCTGAATCACCTGATCCTCATTACCACAAAATTGTGCAGCAAAATCCCTTCTCCAATTACACTTGCGGAAGAAGGTAAAATCACTGTACGGCCAAAGTAGCAGCTTAGGCTCAAAGTTTAAGAGCAATTTTTGGTCGCTTACCAGGAGCCACCTGGCTAAAGTATTAAAAAAACAGGATACAGCAGGCTTCTTTTGATAAAGTTAATAATGCTGCCTCGACTTGGTACTGATAATGTATAAATTGGTGTAATCAGGGCAAGAGTCAGCTATATTAATTTAAGTTTTTTTCTATTTTCATTAAAATAACCGTTAGTTTTTCTCAGACAGTAAAAACATCTCTTATATCTCTGTCAGCGCTAGTATTGATGAGTGGTTACGTGGATACACCCTTAAAAAAACCTTTATGAATTGAAAGAGTCAGTGACTTCCACATGGAGATTCTCCGTAGGGGAACCTGTATTACGTAAAACATGTTGCAATGAATTTGACTAGTGTTGTGTGTGGAATATTATTATTATATCAATTACAATCTTGCGCTATTTTTGGTGCCAGGAAAAAGTATTGAAATGCTTCCAGGCAGTTGCAAAAACTGCAGGAAACTGCGCATTGACTTTTTGGAAGAATCAAAAAAATTCCTTGACTTGAATGAAACCCAGAATAAGGGGCAAGAAATATGTAGATAGCACTAAAAAACGGAAACAAGAATTTATCTCTCCCAATATTTTTCCTCAAAATCCCATCAAATTAGACAATTTCCGTTCGGGATGACTTGAAAAATTCAAGACACAATGGCTCTGTACATCGAAATGTATTATGTCATAATATGTGATTAGGCACATCTCAAATTCAAATTCATACAAATTGCCTTGTAATACACAAAAATGATTAGATAGACTTTTCCTTCACTCTATTATTTAATCAAATTTGTCGAGATCAGTTGCTAAATAAGCATGACCTTTTTTAGTAACAGAGCGTAAAAATCCCTTTCACTCATCGCAATAATGGGTATTCAATTTGGTTGGTTAATTTATAAGAATTAGTAGAATAACTGGTGGTAATAAAAAGCTAAGAGCTCTTGGAAAGAAATTTATAGAGCTTAGTTGACTGTCCTTTTTAATCAAGGGTTTTATTAGTTTCTTAAGGGTTTCTTTTCAAGTTTTTTTTTTCGGAAAAAGCGAAATAAAAAATGGAATGATCGAGCCCGTCAGATATTCCATGAATTTTATCTCCCTGGAAGACATATTACTTCCCATCAGGTGCCTCAACATGAATATATTTCCGCCGCTTTATTTAGAAACGGATCAAGCGCATAATCGTTCTTATCACTCCCGATCTCCATGGGGAGAGGGAAAAAATATGATGCAAAATCATTTTCATTCCGTCATGACCCTCGCCGATGGTAGAAGGTATCTCGCGGAAATTCTGAGCTCGCAAAAGAAGGAGAGAGACGGATTTACGAGCACCTCGCAAGGGTCCGCCGACGCCGCGTTGCGTGAGGCATAAGTTTCGGGAGACGACTGGATTCAGGGTACGGAGAAGGGGGAGGGAGCAAAGGGGGGGGGGGGGGCGACCCCTCTATTTCGTACCGTACAGTGGCGACACCGAGAGGGTCCGCGGCCGAACGGGCGAACTACCAGCACCGGACCGACGCCGCTTAGTTTCGAGGCGTCGCGCCTAGATGTCTCTGTGGGCTCCGCTTTGGCGTTTCGGCAGCGCTTGAAGCGGAAAGGGGGGTATGGTGTTAAGGGAGGGGGAATTTTGAATGGTGCAGCGAAGGGGGGAGGAGCGTAGCCATGGCCCGGTGGTGGGGGTAGGGGGGCGCGGATGTGAATGGGTTTTTCGGCAAAGTCCCCCACTTCACCCCCCCCGACAGCCAATGGGAGGGCCCAAAGGGGGGATTCCACGAATGCACCTGATGCGTGTCGGAGAGCGGACGGGGCTCTGCCAGTGGAAGGAGGCCGCGCGTGCCGGGAACGACGCCCCGGGTGGAGAGACGGCGAATCTCCGGGCGACACACAATTGGTGGCGGGCCCCGCGAGGCGGGATTCCCGAGGAAAAAAATGGTACCGCTCGCATTTTTTTTTATAAAAGTGGGTGGGGCCGCGCATGAGAGAATTTAAAACAAATGAACCCCCACCCACATACACTCAATGGTGCTCGGCGTAACTAAAAAAAATTAATGTAAATACAATAAGCAGAATAGGTACCAACTCAGCTAATGATCAATTTCAAAATTAAAAAGAATATTATTTTGAAAAAATATTTTACAGAGACTAGCTCTGCTGTAGTCAGCTAGACATAAAAGGTTTCAAAACTTAGCGCCAAAATGAAGTTTAGATTTCGAAATCTGACTCGCTTAGTAGTACCTAATTGTGTGAGATGCAACCAATGGTTTTTAATTTTGACATTGGTATATCTACTCCTACGTAGCGAAGACTGGAAAACTTATTTTCTTCGCTCTTTTAGAATAATATCATATTTAAACTCATAAAAATATTGAAATAGCCATAAAATTTTAAATATGGGTAGCTACTATTGTAGACCCTGTGGGGTATTCGAAGTTGTTGGTTTATCTACACTCACTCATAATACTGTTCTTCCGTAAATATCTTTAAAATATGATATCAAAATGTAGGTGCGGTAGTAATTCCAAGTTACTTGGAAGGTTATTAAAATTATCTGGGCTACATTGTACGCGGATTAGCTGTTGAATAGAGATTAAGTTGAATTCAATGCCATTTTCCCACACTTTGAGTCGAGCTTAGTAATGATTTCATTCCACTATTTCGCGTATTTTTATTTGACTTGCTCTTCAGAAAATTGTTGTCAGGCGTCTTACCGTAATGATATTAGGATTATTAAATTGTAACTCACGTTTTTTTTCAAACACTATGTACAATTGTAATAAAATATAATTCCAAGGACAGAAAAGCCTTGAGAGACTCTACAAAAATGTGCATTTCAGTCAAATAGAACCTTTAGAATTTTATGCATAACTTTTTTTTATCGAAATCCGATGTAGTAGGTAAGTACCTAATCAGAGTCAGGAGCTCATATTTTGAAAATCGAAATAAAAGTTAAACGCAATTCACTTTTTGGTTGGACCTTTCTTAATCTAACTGAATACGGCTATCCTTTTTCAATCGAATAAAAAATTATTTTGCATGACATTTAGGGTTTGTATAGCCGTTTTTCGTGAAGACTTAGCGATTTCAGAGACCAAGCCCTTCTTTCCGATATCCTCTGGCTCATAGGTGCCTACTTTTATGGAAAAGATTTAAATGCCTTCATTGGGGATGGTAGGATTCATTTTCTCAGAAGTAAGTTGGTATAAGTAAGTACACCAAATGTGCCCATGATTGAGCATAAATTGGCATTAACACACCCCAGAACAGTGGCGGATACAGATGGGGGCGCGCGCCCCCCATTTGGGTCTGCCCGTATTGCCGAACAATGCAAAACCACAATTGTAACTTTTTTATATCATAAGATGGCATTGTCTTTTACATGTGTATAATCACTTTAATTACATTTTTATTTTACTCTGCCTCTGACTTGCTCATTTTTATTACGAAAAAAATAAAGACAACTCAAGATATATTTTGCGCCCCCCGTAAGTTTATTCTGTATCTACTACTGCCCCAGAATATCTACCACAGTGATGGTAATGGGTAGAGAGATTGCAAGCATGACGTTTAGTCACTAAAATCTCAATTCTGATTGTAGAAAAAGTGGAAAAAATAGCCTCATACTTATTTATTACATTCTAATAATATCATCCGCGTTCCCAATCGCGTTCCTGCGTTTTTCATAATTCGGCTAAAAACGCCATCAACTCAGCTAATAACATTGAAAACGAGGTAATGTCATCACCAGCCATTAGTCAAACAATATGTCCAGTGTATTCCTACGTGTAAATTTCATAAAACTTTTCGAACAAATTGTTTAAATCTTCTGTTTTTAAGTGCATCCCAGTTCGGCATATCGATAAAAATAAAATGTTTCTTTGCGTGAATAAGGTTTAAAATTGCACTTCCTCATCAACGATAATCAACAAAAAATATTCCAACGGTTGGAGATAAAGAACTGCCGAATACTCCATACTAATTATTTAGCCGCCTTTATCTATTTTAATACTAGGAAAGTATGGGATCGAAACATTTATTCGAATTCAATTTCTTCGATTATTTCCATTCGTCATATTTTATTAATTAGAGTATGGATGAAGAATTGTATCAATACCTTCCTATTTTTTAATATTAAATGGATAACTGATAATTGAATTCTAAAGAGTTATAAGGGGAATAGTACGATCGGTACATCAATGCCCTATGGTAATAAAATTATTGGTTTCTTCTTTCTTCAGAAAACTACGCTGGCTAGATGCATAGCCTTTGAAAAATTGTATCATCGCCAAGAAAACGTGCAGGAGTAATTTATAATGGATACTGGTTCAGAAAATGGTAATTGTTAGTCGTAATGGCCAAAGTAGTTGACAAATTGGTCCCTTGAATTCTTCACGAACTTCTCTATATTGAGTTGGCAATTCCCTTCAGGAATTTTACTGATTGGAGAAGCATTTAGGGAACCCAAGTTTTTATTTACAACACGAGAGTAATCTCTAAAATTATTCCTAAGCGAAGGTTACCATATCCGTGATAGTTTTTTATATTACACAATAAAAACCATAAAAGTAATAATATTCTGATGAAGGAAGGAAGGGCTGTACGTGCAAAAAAATGTTTTTTATACTAATTATTATCCGGGCACTGAGATAAAAACTCATCTAATTTATTGCCCTTCAGTTGTAAACCGCCATAATGATTCAACATTTTACAAATCCCCCAGCCTGGGATTGTGAGCGGCACTTCCCAGATGGTAATCTTCTAGGAAATGTCATATAATTTGCGGAGGCGAGGCGGAAAAAAACGCACAAAGGCAAAAACATAACGGTGCACAACGCATCGGAATGCGGCTCTCATTTGTTTGGGTCCACGACCCACACGAGACCCGACCGACCGTCACGACGACTCCACGAGGAAAGAAAAAAAAGATGCTTGGAAGAGGAGGAGGAAGAGAGAGAAAAAAGGCAAGAAGAAAGGAGAAGAAGAAATGAGCAGAGAAGACGCGGGAAAGAGAAGATCAAGGAAAGAGTGTGGAGAGGGCAAGACTTCGTCTTGACAACTTCCCTAACGACTAACCCGCCACTTTGGAGCGCCATCCCGGCACACAACTTTGCTATCTCTCCCTCACTTGTGTATTTTTTTCTCTCATTGCTTTTTCTTTTCTCCTTCGCGGGCCGAGCCGGATACCCTCTTCCTACCGAGAAGCCTCGATTGTGGAGGATGCGAGTGTAGCGGGACGGAGGGACGGTAGCCGGGAGGGCGCATTCTCTCTGCGGAGGAACGGTGATCGTGCGGCGGATGGGCTCCGTCCCTGGCGGGGGAATCATGACCTTCCCTCGGCGGCGAGCGTTGAGGCTCTTCTTCCTCGAGACGCGAGGGAAGGAAGCTGCAACGTCTTTTGTGGGACCTCGCGGTGAGCCGGAGGTCGAGGAGGGAGTGAAGGGTGGGCGGGCGAAGTGACTGGGGGATGGGTCGGGCGCGCAGGAACGCAGCCCTGCATTTCCACGGGACTCCGTACGCGGTTGGCTCGTGACATCTTCTTCCCTCGCCTATACTCACGGTAGTGTTTCCAGAAAGCATCTGAATTGCGAGAACAGCAGTTATTTTTATCAATGCCTCTGAACTACGAAGTAAAAATTTGTTGGAAAAACCGTATCATTGAAGTATAAAAATAACAAGGGAATTATTTATTGCATTTTATATGCATGTATGAAAAGTTTCACAAATCAAAATCAGTCATTTCTATCATGTCCACTGTATTACGAAGTAAAACTTTGGTTGGTAAATATTAACATTTAGAATAAAAAATATCAGGGAAGTAATTAATTTCATGTTGTCTGTATGTATAAAATGCTTTATAAATCAAAATCAGTCATTTAATTATGTCCACTGTACTACTAAGTAAAAATTTGGTGTGGAAATATTAGCATTGAAGAATGAAATATAGCAGGTGAATAATTTCTTATATATTTTATTTGTATACTTACATAAAATGTTTTATAATTCAAAAAGGGGGGCGTGGAAGTCTAATGAGCATAGTGCCTACCTGATGATCGAAGGGTTCCAATTTCAAATCCCGGGTTAAATCCACGTCAAAGTTCGAGACTACCAAAATTCGCCCAAAATACCCGCCATTTTAGTATTTGCGGCAAAAAATATGAAATTGCGATTCGATTACTGTGAAAGTCAAGCTATGGGTGGCACCACGTAGAAGGAACAAGTATATACCTAAGTATACGAATCCCGTATGTATGTAGCTACTAACGTATAATCAGGAGGTTACAATAAATAAGGCATATCTAACCACTGAAATTAGAATTAGTCACCATTGTTATAAGTTGTGAATTTCGCTATTTATCTTCTATACTTAAAAAAAATCATTGTAAATCCAAAGAGCACAGAGAAAACGAGGAATATAATTTTTTCGCCACTTATAAATTATTTAAATTGAAATTACATCGAAAAAACTGGTAGGTTGATCCAAGAACTAGTAATAAGCCTGGCACATGGACGTCTTGGAACAATTGGAGCATGGAAGAGCATTCTAAATAAAACCGTTGGCGCAATTGAGAATGTAAAAGTAATAACGAAACCCGAGCCAACCGCGGGTGTCAAGACTCGAGTCGAAAAAAATGACCTCCGCTCACGGGAGAGAGGAATAACATGGCCGCAAATGCATTAGCGTCTCTCGAGGTCCGTGGAGCGTGTCTCATTTATGATGCGAGGATCGAAATACACTGCTGAATCCGGCCTCCTCCACTGCTTACCCGAACGATACGAACACTTCAAGGGGTTTACGAATGAGTTAAAAACACAAGTAATTCGCTAGCATCCAAGCTCTGTGTTAGCGGAAGGTTAGTGTTACCGACAATAAAACGCAGCCACGGGACGATAGGTAGGGACACTGGTAAAATCGTAAAATGGTTGCGTGAATAAAATACTAATCGGCACATTCCTCGCGAGAGCAGTATACGGGGAAATCTCTTCAGCGACTCGTTGGCATTCCTCCACATACGGCCTTGTGTTCACTAGGAATGTGCAATTTGTAAAAAAATGTACCGATGCAACGAAATCCGATATTTTTGAATTTACTTACTCGAGGGAAAGAATATAGCTTGGCATATGACAGAAGGTATACTTGTGATCAGGGAAGGCAGGTTGCGTTCACCGTTCTCCTGTTAGTGGTAAAAATATGAGTGCCCCATGCATCTATAGGCCGTAGGCCGGAAATCTACTTCATACAACCACACTTCGAACTCGGTGTGTGGGTCGAAACTAAACTGTTTGAAGGTGAAGCACGTGATCCCTCCGGTGCGAAACGTTATCTGTGTTTCATTTCGTCCCAGATTTATAGTTGAGTTTCGACCCGAAGCAGTTTTGACTCCGATTTCGTTTCGACCCCGAGTTTAGCTCCCTGGGCATAGGCGGATCTACCGGGGGGGGGGGGGGGCACGGGGGCACGTGCCCCCGCCCACACCAATTAAAAATATGAAAGATTTTCAATACGGTCCCACTATCATTGCGTTCATTTTGTATTACGAGGTATCTTTGTGCCCCCCAGAACAAAATCCTGGATATGGGCTTGCTTGTGCCCCCCCCAGAAAGAAATCCTGGATTCGCCCCTGTCCCTGGGTTTGAATCCATTTCGTTTCTACACTTTGCTTCCGGGAACGAAACTATTGAAATTTCACTGGTTTTGACTCTCGTTTCGTTTCGCTTGCCATCCCTGCTTGTGACATGTATGAGGCATACCAGGACCCCCTTTCTGTGAAAATTATGACGTAGCAGTAAATAAATAATATCATCGCAGTAATCATAATGATTACCAATGACTCACTGGTCGAAATGGAAGTCAGTAATGGAAGAACTCATCCAGAGGTAGGAGCGAGTGAATTTAATTCAATGAATATTTATAAAATCTGAAGATTCAAGCGTGATCGAGTGGAATTTTTACATATTGAAATAATTACTTGCAAATTCCCACGATTATAACAGCGGAAAATTTCGTATTATAAGTAATTATTTCAAATATTTATCCAAGTATGAATATATAGTTGTGTAGTCATGTTACTCATATTATCCATAAAGATTCGTTAATTTTTATCGTAGAACGACCAATAAAATGTTCTCACAACTTTCTGGCACACGTTGAATATATTCATTTGCCGCTAAAAGGCATAGTTGTAAAGTTTAAATTTTTGTGAGCAGGATTAGTTGGGGGAAGAGGTCCCTACTGTGTAGGTTGAGGAGAGATTCCGTCACTGAGTTTATGAGTCCAAGGATGCTCCGATGATTAGTAATTTCGAAAGCTTAAACTTCAACAAAACCCCTACTTTATTATATGTAGAAGGGATAAGTAGGTGTAGAAATTCGTTTTTTCCCAGGATAATAATGGGTTTTTAATTAATACTATTTGGGAATCAGTTGTCAGATGTCCAAACTGCATCTCCGTTCATTTTCATTTGTTAACCTCTGTTGTCCTAGCAACAAAATGTACCCGCCTATTGCCTATACCCGCCTGAAGCCTATCGAGGCGGCTTGAGGTGTAACACGTAAATGTATACCTTACGTGACCCCTACAGAATTTACGTGACCCTACGGAATTTGGCCAAACTGATGAACAGAATGTGTTAAATACATTCATTCATATATTTTATTTGGATGCAAATTATCGTGCGTTTAAATTATGTATTGAAGAGCGCTATATGCTAACATTTAAACCACTGAGGACAGTTTCATGTAGGTTTTATGACAATTAACTTTGACTGTACGTGACAGGATGAATGGTTCTCTTTTCAAGTTGAAATTTTTATTTATAACGGTTTTACAAATTTTGAAATGTATCGTTAAACTAACAACTTTGTAAGATCAGTTACCTAATCCTCTGAGGACAGTTTGAAATACGATTTAAGTACTACAATTAACTTTGACTGTGAGAAGATAAATAGTTCTCTTTTGAAGTTGAAATTAGTATTTATAACGGTTTAAACATTTTGAAATGTATCCGTTAACTAAGAACAGTTACCAACTGTTTTTTGGTACTTGTAGACCATCTCTTCCCACACCACGCAAATGCGTACGTTACCGCGGACTCGGGCTTTCCTCCACCCCGCCCCAAGCATCACCCGTCCGCTCATTTCCTCGAGATTTTTATCTGGAGGTGGAGGCGGGGGATGAGGAGTCTCCGCGGAGATTATGGGGGAGGACTCCGCGATGGTACAGTTGGTCAGCGAGTGGATGAAGAGCTTATTATGGCCGCCCGCCCCCGTTCACCTATCTCATCCACCTCATCTCCCATACGTGCCTGCACGCTCCATCCTTGAGGCACAGATACCTACCCTCAGCCTTACCTCATGGAAGCTCCTCGATTTTTCGATTAATCTCTACACCATCATCGATAGCGTGAAGAGTTTTCGATATCGCCAACGGTTAAGGAACTGCATTACTGCCGCCGCTTCGATGTCCGAATCGACCATCGTCCTAAGGACCAGCTTATTCATAGGAAACTTGAAAATCTCTACATCAATAATGGAAAAATAAATCGCTATATAGAGTCACTCATAACCGTGAGGACGATGGCCGAGTCGGACATCCAAACATGGGCAGTAATGTAGTTCCCGACCCGGTAGCGATCCCGAGAACTCCTCAGGCAGTCTATTCGCTGGGAAAGCATCTGACTCCGTCATCATCAATACTAAGAAGTGGATCTTCTGGGTTTGAATACGGGTTAACTCGTCGATGCTGACAGCGATGATACTTAGCTGGTCAAAATCAGTGGCGTAACTAGGAATATGCCTTGGGGGGGGGGATGGAATGGCGACTCCTCCCCCAGGGCAAAATAAAGTAAAAGTTTTGAAAAATGACATGCCTAAAAATACATTTCACATACTTTTGGCACCAAAAATTTAACTTCAATCGGATGCAGTTATTATATGTCAAAACTAGAAAATAGTTTTAAATATTTTTTTTATTTCTCTGAGGCTTTGGGGGGGATCTATCCTCTCATTCTCCCCCCCCCCCCCCTTAGTTACGCCACTGGTCAAAAACGATACCTCGCCGCTAACATCAACACAGAAGTGCCGCGAAGTGACAAAACGGATCGTATTGCCATAAAGCGAAAACGAAACGACAGTGGCGAAAACATTATTTTGATAGATTTGTGAAAAAAACAGCGTGGTTCAAAGACGATGTTTGCCGTGACCCCCTGAAAAATACCTATCTGTTGTTAATATGAGACACCAAAGTCTATAACGTCAGAGATGCCCGTAGATTAATTCTATACCTATGAAATGTCGTGTGAAAGACGGTATTGCATTTGGGTGTCGAAAACAGCCCATTGAGCAATCGCTATGGCTGTTTTACTCGTGGCACGTCATCACGCAAGTTGACGTATGCATGAAGGCGCAGTCAAAATTGCGTCGTGTAAAGCGGTGAATTGCTAAAATGCATGAGAGAATGCGTGGACGCAAGATGTCAAAATAGCCCCTGTTCTAATTTCGTTCGTGCATTCCAAGCCATATTGAGAAATAAATGCTGTTCTAACCTGCGCAATTACGTGCCCCGTGTAAAACAGACGGCCTTAAAACCCCGAGAGCGCGCTGCAGCCAGAGCCCGTCTCCATGCCCCGGCACCCTGGTAACTCCTCCTGGTCCGAAGACCGACAACTTCTCCCCCCTGGCGGAGGATACCGCAAACCTCAGGAGGATCTGGGGTGGCGGTGGAGGAAGGAATCTTGTGTGTTGCTGTGAGCGGCGGTTAAGGCAGTCTATGGCACACACAAGCCGGGCGGGGAGGAGGGGTTTTTAAGAGACGATGGCATGCGTGAGTGCATGAGTAAGAAAGAAAAGAAAATATGAGTGATTAAGGAGACATCTCTGCCGCCACGCGAGTCGATTCAAATTCTCAATTCGGCCATTATATCGTGCTGGATACTTTAAGGCAAAGTTAATTGAGCAAAAAAGCAGATTTTTCAACAGCGACGCATAAAACTAAGAAGATACGTTTTTAAGCCACAGAAAACAACCATTTCAACGGAACTATTGTATTTTGAGCTTAATTTTCACCTGTTTCACTCGTTTTGAACTACATTTCCACTCATAGACACAAGAAAGTTTGGGAAATTGAATGCCAAAGCCTATGCTGGTGGAGTCGATGTACTTATTAATGAACATAACATATTTAGTTTTGAGCTTATACTCGATTTCGATAATATGGCCAGCTACAGGTCATTAAATAAATCATTGTAAATTAGGAATGATAACTCGTTTGCGTTGACAAGACATTGTTTAACTCATAAGGCAGCTAATAGCGGTATCATCAGCCCGAATAGTAAATTTTATTGTAATTTCACTTGTTCTCTTAAAGTATAATCAAATTTTAACGTAAATTATATTTTTTGCAACGCGTTTAGACGAAGCTACCATAGAATAGTTCCTAAGTTCCCTGCAAAACCTTACAGCTTTTTGTCGTCTGAGGTCTTCATTAAGTTAGATATAAAAGTGAAATTATCCTACAAAACATCTTACTCGAGACAAGTATTTCCAAGAGTTTTCCGGCGAAACTAAATAAGGATAAAAAATTGAACGCACAAATAATAATGAAGTCGTTTGTGTGTCTTAATATAAAAGCAATGAGGAATCAAAAAGTGAAAGCAATTCTCCCTAAATCATGACGATATGACGTGATATACCTTGAAAAAACGCTTGAAATGGAACTACAAATGGGTATAAACGGAGACTCTACCCCCATTTGAGGAATAAAATCCGACCACCATGTTTATAGGTGCATTAATATTCCAAATACGTCACGGGTAGTTCATGAAAATGATGGAACGAGGAGATAAATTTACCCAGCGAGTTTAAGGAGAGAAAAAACTACGAACCTACTTCCATTTCATTTCTTAGTAAGTAGTTATATTTTCATCCGAATTCCCATTGGCTATCTCACTTACCCATCTTCAGCTGTGTGCAACAGAAAACGCGGACGCAAACCGCTTCCAACAGCAATAAAATATGAAGTGAGCTTATTCGCGTTGCGTGGAGTCCAGGAACTCCAGTAGGAAAAACTATTTTCGGGCAAAACGGCCGCTTTCCCACTGGATTCAGTTGCGATCGCGGCGTGCGATACAGCAAGCCGCTGGACGGCAGCGGATTATTCGTTGACCGAGGGCGGACTTACGAGTCACCGTCACCGCGCAGTTTCATCCGAGGCGGAAACATTTGTTGAGCGAAAAATATAGCCACGCATCGGTCTCCTCATGGCGGGTAAATGGTTGAGGCAAGCAGCACTGCTATTGCCTGCTTGAATCTGCGTACGGATGATTTTTATTTATTCTCATACCACCGAAAATAGCTCATATTAGCCTTTACACCGGGGGTTTTCCACAATTTTCAACAATAAAGCGTGCACTAACAACCATGCCCTGGAAAGGGGCAACCTGCCAAGGCGGGACTCGAACCCCCAGCCTCTTGTTTGACAAGCGATGACTTTATCACACCGCCACCCAGTCCGGCAAATGTAGACGATGTACATAAATCTACCGTCTTTTATAATTGCCCATTAGTATGGGGGAAGATGAAGAAATTGTGGAAAGGGAATGAAAAACATGATAAGAAAATTGGGGAACGATATCAATTTACCCAGCAGTGGGCCTATACGGATTCCCAAATGTGCATTAATTAATCAGCAGGTGAGTAATATTTATTTAGGCCTTGTTTGATACTGCGAGTTCATGCGGACAGTTTTACTTAAAATAATCCCCTTGAAGAATATTGCCTCAGTTTATTACAAAGTTGGTTTGGACTTTTGATAGTATGCGCGCTTTAAAAAAATGTGAGTTTGAAATGATTTTACTTGCTCAAATGCTACTCATAATTACACCGATTTTACATCCAATTTTTTAAGAAGGCCACACATTTTTACCGTTTTGTTGAGAGAAAAGTAGGTATAAGGGATCATTCAAATCATCATGATGAAATGGCTGATGGAAATAGCTCTGTCGTTGTCCGCTTGTATCAGTGCATCTATAACTAAGAAGCCTGTCTGGAGAATGTTTGCCAGGTGGGGCTATGCCATTAGCCGTAAAAATATGAGAAGAGCAGAGAATAATGGATGGAGAATTGTTGAATAAAACATACTTGATTAAAATTACGAAACTATCGGCTAAAGAGCGGTGAGGCTCCACGGAGAAACCCGCAATTGCGCAATTGTGTGAATACTATAAAAAAGATAAATGATTTTCTGAGATTCAAACGGCATTCATGAGTTCATACGAGTTATTTTACTAAATAGAATCACAGAGGAGAAGAATTAAGGAGTGGAATTTTGACACTGTACGCAATTTACAATCGAATCGGTGGTGATTTTATTTAATAGTATGTTTTATGCAACCATTATCTATCCATCATTCTCTGCTCTTCTCATATTTTTATGGCTAACGGCATAGCACCACCTGCCAAGCATTCTCCAGACAGGCTACTAGACCTATTAGTTACAGATGCACTTATACAAGCGGACAACAACAGAGCTGTTCCATCAACCATTTCATCTTGATGATGGACTATAAGGATACTGATTATTATATCTCACCTTTCGACACGGCCGCTTATTTTTTCCATTTTGATGGGCGAAAAATATAGGGACGCAACGGACTAATTGCTATAAGGGATGGTATAAATGCACATTATGACTACATCTGTGAGAAACCAAGATGCATAACTCAGTTGTATATGGAAATTTGTAATGAGCCACTAATTGTAAAAAATATGAGACTATAATTCGGAGGAAAATTGGAATTTCATATGGAATCACTCAGGGGTTTAGTGAGAGAAACGAAAACCCAATAGTAAATCATCTAAAAACGTTGAATAGTCACTAATATCGACATTTCGAGGTACCTTATGCCGCAGATCAAGTGTATGAATATTTTTTCCTTATCTTGACACACTTTGATGATTCATCACAGTTTGCTTGATGAAATCGTCGGCGGATAACAAAACAAATGGTTTATCATAGTTTACCGAATATTCAAGCAGGATTAGGTGTAAGGCATTTTAATTTAAAACTTTGCATGCTGAAATACTCAAACGAGGTGCTTTCACGATGTATATTGAAATAATTTTTGTAACTGCTTATGCGTAATCAAACTACGTACTTATCATAATGACACTATAGTTTCTACAACGGTTGGAGATTACAATCTGAATGCAATAAAATAAATTGGTACCGAATGGTATGAAAAATATCAATGAAAAAAAGATTTTTTCAGTTTCAAAAATGTCAAAAAGTTTATCTAAATAATTTTGTGACTGCGTAAGGGTAATCAAACTACCTATCTTTGATAATGGCGCGAGAGTTTTGAAACAATATGAGCCGACAGAGCAATGTATGGTTCAGAGAAATACTGAATGGGTTGAAAAATGGCAATAAGAAAAGGAAGTTTTCTGTTCTAAAAATCTCAAAAATTTTTCTAAATAATTTGGTGACTGAGTAAGGGTAATCAAAATACGTACCTTTGATAATGGCGAGAGAGTTTTGAAACGGTACGAGCTTACAGAACAATGTACCTATAGTTCAGAGAAATACTGAATGGTTTGAAAAATGGCAATGAGAAAAGGAATTTTTCTGTTCCAAAGATATCAAAACCTTGATCGTCAAAGCCATGGTTGTTTTCATTTAGTTCTTTGCTGCTTTCCACCAACCTATACAGAGTGCGATTATTGGCGAGGAGTTTTGCGGGTCAGCCGAAGAAGACCGAAAAAGAACGGTCCCCCTACATTGCGTGATGGGATTGATAGTGGGCAAAAGGAGGAGGAAGGCGCGAGAACGTGCAGAGTAACCGCTCAAAGAGTTTTGAGGATGAATGAGAGGAGGGACTGGAAGGGGAGAGACGAGTAGGGAGGAGAGGAAAGATATTCAAGAGACCAGGGGGGGAGGGGGGCGTGGAGGGGTAGTGTAGGAATGGAAGTTCAGCCTCCCTCCACCCCCCCTCCGGGCCACTTTCCCTCCAAACTCATATCTCCCCAGATCCATCACAACCGGCAGAGAGAGAGGAATGAAGAAGAAAGAGAAGAAGAAGATAAGTATATAATAAAAAAAAACAAAACAAACCCGCTTGCCCGTAAGAGGTCGCATTCCCAGTCGTAGAGGCGTGCGCGGGTGGGTTGGGGTTGTAGTAGGCGGGATGCCCAACCCCCTGCCCCCCTCCGGGGGACCTTCTTCTCCCGGCTTGCGAGGGTGGCGGACGACTCGAGGTTGTCTTAGGTAAGGGTTAAGGCGGAGGATTGCGGTGGATGGCATGCTAACAAGACGGCCGGCTGCAAGATGGAAGAGGCCGTGCGGCACAGGGGGATGGGGTAATGGCCACGAAGAGGATCCTTCCCCATACACACGCCATTCCTTCCAACAGAAAAAAAATTTCGCTGGTCTTTTTTTTTGGATTCCACTAATTTTTTTATTTAATAATTTTTTTCCTCTTGCATTTTCCGCATGCACGTAACCAAAGTGTACCGACATCTCGCTCCTAAGTTGATGAACAGGCAATTTATTTTTCTCGAAAAGAGAAAGAAATTATTTTTATTTTTAAATTTTCGCAGCGATTCATCGCAAATTCGCATTTTTTTGGGTTCTCATCCGTCTTGAGAAAAAATAGGGAAGTTAAGCTAATTAATTTATCCTATTGGGAATAACGATACGACATCCATTACATTTAGATTTTCATTCATCATTATTGATTCCATTCATTCGATTGAGATGGCGAGCCTACCTCTTTTTATGTGCTTTAAGGACTACGATACTTACATACAAGCCGCTTGCCATTTGTAAAGAACCGCAAGATCCTAGTAGAAAAACCTCCGAGCAACATGATTTCTTCATCAAACAACGCTCAACTTCCATACCCGAGAGAAAACCTTAAAGCTGACTTTACTTGGCCTATTATTATAACTACTTCCCAAGTAACAAAAAGATGAGCGCATCGAATTACAGAGATAGGAAAGATGAAACATATTTCTGTTTTTTTTTACACCTTTACTATACATAATATGATATTTGAGCAATCGGATCATTTGAATCAGCTTGCATCCTAATCTTGGGTGGAAAAAATTCAGTTTTGTCTTCTTAAAATTTCATGATGCATAAAACTACGGCTACTAGCATGTGACATAAAATGAAGATAGGGAAGAATTGAAAGAAACACCAAATAAATATGCTTCTGCTATCCCATTTAATGTTTGGATTCGCAAAACCCTGCGACATGGCCAAATTTTTTTTCGACCAACGGTTTCGACATTAGCCATTTATGAAAAACAAAACTTTACGAGGAATAAATACATTCTCTGGGCCAAAAGAAAATGTACAAGCTGATCCCAATCCGTTGCAACCTATTCTGTCGAAATCGGTTTCATAAAACTGAATTTATTTCGAGCCTATTAGTACTAGAAATCACCAGCGGTATTAGAACATCAACTCAAAATGTATCCATAGAGTCATATTTCGCGAAAGAGAATATCAATATCGGAGATTCTCCCAGTAAATCCCGTCCCCTCCACATGGGGTATCTTTCCTGACGAACGGGGCCACGCGCCCCAAAATCCTCCCTTTGACAAGCAAATGACAAGAGAGGCTCCATTTCTCCCCAAAATCACCTCCTCGTCCCAACTCCTGCCCCATTCCTTTATTTATCCCACATTTCCCATTCCCCTGTACTTTCGCATGGTCAGTTTACCCAAGAGCATGCTCACCACTGCGGTGAGCAAGGCGACTTTTTTTTCGCTTAAACCCGGGTGAGGCCAAAGCTTTCAAGTGCCTGCTTGTAACTCAAGATTTTTTCCGGTGCTCTTTGTTTCGAACCGTTAACGGCTTGTTCCAAAGAAATTTTAAGATCTGTGGCCTTCTCTGTCCCATGGCTTCTTTTACCACCTGGAATACCGGGGCTGTTATAGGTACCTTTCGCGAGTTTTTGCTTTCCCAGCAATCCCACGCCAAGGTTTTTCTGAAACCATATATCCATGGTGAGACTGGTGAAAGCAATTGATATGAGGGAAGATTAAATGCAAGCTGGAGATTTAAGACATGTCGAAGCCTAGAAGCCTAAAAAAATTCTGCCTCGTAAGAAATTTGACTAGCATTCAAGCACAGAATTTTTTTATAACGAATTATGTATAATCTGTATTTAACTACGACTTTTGCTCATAAAACATGATGAAAAACTTTCCTTGCCAAATTTTGCCACATTAGCACTTAATGGTTCCATTTATGTCATGTCTTCCCATTACCGTTATTACTACTGTTTCATAGCGTTATCGGAGGAGAGTTATATTTTAAACTACCAGGAAAATACTTTTCAGGTCCATATAGTGAACTTTTTTTCTTTTGAACAACTATCATAAAAGTTATCAGTTTTTCTCGAAAATATTTGATAATTGCCCCAAAATGCAAGAACATTTGTTAAAGTGCGAAAAGATTTGGTTATAGATTTTACAGTAGCTATATAATTCTCAACCCGGAAGATGATTGTAAAAACTGGTCATTAAACCAAAGAAGTAGAGCTACTAATCACAGTAATGCTAATGGTATGTTTATAGTTCTCTCTAATTCACGTTCACACAAGTACCCGCCAATAAATTCCCTGTACCTAGCTATTCATTCGCGATTTCAAATTCAAACTATCTTGAGCCATGTATTTGAAACCACTCAAATTAAGGACTGGCAAAAATTGATATAAAAAACGTGCCATCTATGATTTCTTCATACCGATAAATACTTTGCATTGGTATCATAACGATTTTCGGAAGCACATAACAAATTTATTCCGGAGATGCAAGACCTGCATAGGCTTTTAGTAATACAGTCATGTAATAACTTTGGACGAAATTCAAACGCAGAATTTGATTAATTACTTATTATGCACAATGCCTTTTTAAAATTGGAACTTGCGTGTATCAGTTCCTAATAAATATCATTCAATGATTCAGTGAAAATAGAAATATTACCGAGCGTGTACAAGAGTATTCCTTGTAATATATTTATAGACTATAAGCATTTTATGATTGAATTAACCGCTTGAAGTACGTAGTAAGTACCGCTTTAAGTACGTGGCACGTCATCACCTGGTGGCACGTGCCATGTCAAAACCTGGATCATACAGCATTGAATATATGTGGGCTTATAAAGTTCTTTGCATTTCATTGTGTCAAGTCGATTCCATGAAGTCACGCCTGTAACGACGAATTTTTCTTTCAATCGCCGCCATCCTTAAGAAACGTCCCTGACAAAAATAAGCAATTCGCCGAAAGCGTGAAGAAAAATTAGTTATTCGTTTTAGAGAGGCTATTCACCGTGACCGCTATTCTAAGTTAGAGTAGAGGCGTTTGCCCGTCCGTGCCGCTGCATAGCCAGTAAGGGTTCGGCGACCGCGCCGGGCTCGGAACCGCGGACCACCGGGGTTAAGGAAGGCCGCCGCCCGGCGAGCCGGCCGCAGGGCGATGGCCCCGCCGATGACGGCGGTAACCGAACCCGGGCCCTTCCCTCCGAGAGCGCGGCTGCTAATCACACACACACATAGAACACACATGGGGACTAGCACCCTGGAACTCATCCTGCCTCGGGGATCGTGTTTCAGACGACGGATCTCTCCCGCTAGACCGGTCGCATTTAGTCTCCTCGTCGTTGCGTTTTACTAGTTTAAAAATGGCGCTGTTATCTTGAAATTATTCGGGTACTCACTGATGTATATCCTTTCTATTCATTTACATTTTAAATATGAAAATTTGATCTAAAAATTTCTCGAGTGTAAAATTTTTATAAGTGACTGTTGAGACCTTTCTATATGCTACGAAAACCTTTCAAGATACAAGTTCTCTCAAGATAAAATTTTCATGTTGGGGATATGGGTAAAGGTAGTGGTAGCTTCGATTGGTGAATAAAGGAAGAGCTGTATTGCAAAAACAAAATAAATATCTGAAAGTTGTTCAGAAAATGTAAATTTTACCATGTGGATGCTAAAACAATGCCCTGGTAGTTTTGCCCCTACCTATACTTATAGGATTCATATGGGTCATTTCTAAATTCTCTGAATATTTCACGATGATATTAGAAGATTTCACAAAAATTTCGTAAGAAAATTGAAACAAAATACGAGAGCAAGGGAGTTGTCTATAATGAAGGTATTTTTCAATTCGCACGCATCGGAATACCATACTTTTAATTAAGTCGCTATGTATTTCGTTTGCAAAATGCTGAACGTTAAATTCATCGTTACCTATGGGTAGTCATTTTCAAATGAAACTATATCGAAAAATTGAGAGTCAGAGAATGGATACACCTGAGCAAGTGGTCTCCACAGAAAATTTATCGAGGGTGGTCGCCATAAGAGAAAAGTTTCGAGGAGACTGAAGCGCAGAAACCCCATGGACACGTACCTGAGTTATGTATTAAGACTTAGCAATTACTTGAGGAATATAATAGAAGGAAAAAATGAAGTAAAAGTGCCCCAATGAAGACATAGAGAAAAGTACTTGTGACTGATAAAGCAGGAAAAAAGAACATCAGGAAACTGAAGGGACCAGCTTGGTAAATAGAGCACTAGTGTGTACCAATCTCAGCATTGTAGTACTGTGTATGTTTAGAGTGTACCCTTTCCAACATTAACCTCTATCGAAAGATTCAAATTACGAATCAGCTTAATTTTAAGCATATTCGAGGTGTTCTCAGAAAGTAACGGTGACTAGATTTTTGAATTTATCGCAAATTTGGAGAGTCAAAGTTTCAAAATAAAAAAAATCATGCTGGTATACATTCCCCTGAAATATATGATAGAAAGATTCGGATTGAAACAAGTACAATACGTCTGAAAATCGTGGTAAAAAATATGGCCGGTGGAGGGTTAGCGTTGCGTCTCCTCAAAGAACGCTCTTTTTCCTGCGTTTTCCCAGGGGGCGGTGGGGAGGCGACACGCGGGGAAGGAAGTGGGAGAGGAGGATGTTGACGTCAAAAAGTTCAACTTCCCCCGCACCACTTCGAAGCCGTCAAACGCTCTCCTTCTCTCTCCCTCTCTCTCTCTCTCTCTCTCCACGCAAAACCACCCACGCGGCCCAGGGCCCGTCGCCCACAATCAAGGCCCGCCTCGTCCCCCCGAGAAGATAATCCTTCCGACCACGGCCCCTTCCTGCACACAAGGGGACACTGCCCTCCCCGCCTTGTCCTTCCATCCATCCACCATGGTTCCCGTCAGAGCTCGGATTCTTCCGTGATTGAGGAAAGAATCTGCCGCAAAAGTGGTGGAAAATTGAAACCGTGGATTCCAATACAGGTGAGTCCATTGTACAGTGAATAATCACTTTTCCCATACACCTTCGAAGTTACCTAAGTCATCACTTCGACTAACCTTGATGATTAGATATGTTCCTTACCGTAATGTCCATTTATAGGAAAAATATCGAAGACACCGTCAACGTATTCCCAAATATGAGGAAATTATCCGTTCATCCCAAATTTTTACCACCTAGACTTTTGCCGTAGAGGAAATCATGGCTTAAACGGTATCAAATCCACGCGTTGATTCTTTCGGGTTCCATGTTGCACTGCAGGCTATCCGATGTGACACGAACCTGAAACTTTTTATAATTTTTTTCTCGCTACTTCGCGCATTTTGCGACCACGAATTCTTTAACGCCAGCCTAATGTTGCAGGCTTAGTCGATGACTGAGTTAGCGACACGAGAGCATAATCGCCTTTTACTTTGTCAGCGACAGCCTCTAAGGTTAGGCGTTTTATTATGAACTCGGCGATTTATGGCTCACATTTCATTGCTTGATCGTGAATATTTGGCCAAATTGAAAACCATAAAGATGCCCCAGCCTCCATATTCGCCAGAAACGACTTTTTCTCCAATTTCCAAAAATATTATAACCTCATAGGGCAATTATTTTACTAGCATAGATTAAACTATAAGAAATTGCTGACAGAGCTAGAAGATATCCCTAAGATATAGTTTGAAAAGTATTTCGAAGATTAGAAGAAACGTTAGCAAAAGTGAATAATATATAATGGTGACAATTTTGAAGACGAAAACATTAATGCAGACGAATAAATAAATATTTCTTTCAATTCTCAGCTGTCGTCATAAATGTATTTAAACTAAGTGTCATAACATTTTACCGGTAAAGCCATTTTTAGGATAAAACCTTCAGAATGAAAAATATTTCTGAGAATGTAACCGTTATGATGATAATATTGACTCTGATTTCCCTATTGTTGGTACTTTGCTTCATGAGTTTACCTATTTCTCATCATTAGTGACTATTAATGTTAGTGAAACCTCCAAAATTATTAATATCTAATGCATCATGGAACACTTCCTATGTTTTTTAATCCGAAGGTGGTTTCTTTCTTTTCAAGATTGGAAAAACAAATTCCAAAGCACACGCAGGTTGCATCAAGGTAACAGACTGGAATAGACACGTTCGGGCACTTACTGGAGGGCTGCATATTCTTCACTATCATCCACGTCGAAAGAAGAAAACGTTTAGCGGTGCAACGGACGGTCCTCTGAGGACCAGATCCGTGATACAGGGGCGGAAGGCCATCGCTAGAAGGGCCGATACCAGTGAGACCATTGATCAATGACAGAATACGCCGCCATTGGTCCGACAATGATCCCAGCCGCGAGGCACGACAATCAAATCGGGAAGGAGGAGGGTTGAAATAAAAAAAAGAAGAGGAAGATCGCGTTGCGAAGAGTGGAAGAAATATATGAGACTGGGGGCAAAACGGAAAGATTGACTGTGAGAGTTTTTCGGACGGTGAAGACGGCAGTGAGGCTGCGGAATAATTTAGGAGGAAAGAGATGTCGGATTTTCGGGAAACAAGACAACTAACCATTCCTGGGGATCTCGGAGGATCTTCGGTTGGGGAGGAAGGGGCCCAAAGGCTTGAGGGAAGCAAGGAGGATGAGAAGGAGAGGAGATGGAGCCCGAGGAGGCAGGAGAAGACAGGTTTATTGTAGCGGCATCGGAGATTAAGGAAAGGGAATGAGAAAAATAGGAGGGGTGGGTGAGAAGGCGAGGGTAGGGGTGGAGGGAAGACAGATGTGGAGTTGAGGACGGGAAGAGGGGAAGGGGGGAGGTAGTAAAAAGATACCGAGTTGGAATGGGACGGTTCGGTCTTGGGGATGAGGGATATCGAAAGGTAGAGGGAGAGGCTATGAAATTATAATGGCTGAGATTATGGACGGAAAAAACACTTCATATCTAGATTGGGTCCGGCTTTACGACTTCGGGAAAGGGTTATTTGAAACAATGGGTCCGAAAGGAGGACTTTTATAGGAGTTGTTAGCGCGTCACATGCTGGGTCTTGAGTCCATAAAAAAGTTTCAATATAAACATTTGGGCAGTTAATCTTTCCTCTCAACGCCAGGAAAACTAACTGATGTGGAAGCCGACACATTGGTGTTAAAATGGCTACCGAATCAGCCGGAAGAGTTTGCGATACCTTTTAGGCTTGAGAATCTTTTCTATTCAGTCAATCGAAAGCTGGAGACATACTTTTAAGAAACTTATCGGCAGTAATTTATTTCTCTGAACGTAAATAAACATATTTTTTCACTAATGGATCTCCAGATATGCAAGTTTCGAAGTAGGTTAGCTGCTTTTTTCGTTGACGCTCATATTATAATCAGAAAAGCCTAGTTTGAATCGAGAAAATTCGATGGATGGATGCTCGAACAGTAAAAGAAGAAAAACTTATCGATTCGCAAAAAGAGTAGATAGAGATGGGAAAAATCTTACCAATTGTGACGAGTTTCTTTAGTAGCACGACTACTTCTTCAGTTTAACTGCATGAGGCTTCCTGGCACTGTAAAGAAGATAAGAATTTTAAGTAAAGTTGACTCAATTGCTAATTATTATTTCAGCGTATGAATATCAATTCATTTTGAAATATGCTGATCAAATTAGAAATTTAAAAAAATCTAATTTTAGAATAATAAATTATAATTACCAATTGAAATAAACATTTCTAAAATTAGACATGAAGTCCATTTCAAAGCAATTACTCAGTCATTAAAAAAAGTTACCTCAAACTGTGGCTAACATTTCATTTTTATAAAATACCTAACGCTTGGTGATAACATGAATTCGTTCATTTAATGAAATGAAACAAATCCATGGAACAAAGCGAAAGAAATGTACACCTGGTGAAACTGCATTTGAGATTGAAAAAGAATAATGAGAATTACTGGTCATAAATTTCATAGTAATATACATAATTATTCTATGAATTTGATGTTTAAATTTATCTGACTTCTCTCTCAGTATTTTTCATACTGTACTTTGATAAGTTATTAAGACATTAGTATCTCTAATTTATTTGATAAGTATTGAAGAGTTTACCATTATTTTTGTCTAGAATCTATTACTAAATAGCAGAAGTAGGTGGTGCATTCGCGTCGCATTGATAAACAACCGAAAAACGTGTCCATGTAAGAACATGTCACTTTTATGTATTTTTATATCAACTAAGATATTCATTTTATGATAAAATTATGGAAAATAAATATATAGCCTACTTTCGCATGATAATAGATTAACTGAATAAAATTTTTCCCTTAGATATAGCAGTAATTAATTGTACCAAATATTGATTGGAACGGTTGATTTACTGCTTAAGAAGGTTTTCCCATGGCATGAAAAAAATCTTTTGGTGTCGTCATGGCTTTATTGGCTTTTTTATTGATTCAGATACACGATCACTAAATTAAACAACGAAAGAAGCCAATCAAGCTTTTTAATTAAAATAATTAAGGACACGAGAAAGAAAAAAAGTAATTCACCAGTTTTAAAATAACGGACTGAGAATCAAATACATGGAAAACAAGATCTATAGTTTCCTGGACCCTATTTTTGATTTTTTTTAATCACTTTTAATTCATTTCTACACCGAAGCTTACATCAGGATAGTTACTTATTCAAATAATCCAAATTCAATGAAATCCCCGGGAAAGAATTAATAAAGAAAAACTTAATTAATAAAAAAAGAACTTAAAGAAACTAAAAAAAAGAGCTTAAAGAATTAATGAAAAAAGAACTAATACTTGGTAAATTGAACTTTAAAATTTAGCGCACAACATAAAATAGTTTAAAAAAATGATGAAAGTATTTTTTATATTTTATTTTGTTTGGATCAAGTGAACGTTCGGGAGTTACAGATGGATTTTCCTTCAACTAGCTTTGTAATCCTTTTCTGACAGCCAAATGCATTGGGAAAAACCGAGCAATGCAGTTACTTTCGTGTGACAAAACTAGTTTCAAGAATTGGTGTACTCGAAGAGAATTTAATACATACTGACTGGAGACCTAAAGTGTCCATTAAAAAGTGCCACTAAATGCCTCTTACTAGGACTTTTTAGAACTTCTTCTCTTCTCTTTAGACGAAATAGGTTTTATCTAAAAGAAGCGTAAAACCTATATACCAGTCGAGAGGCACATGGTACACTTTCTGGGAGGAAAGTAATCTTTCTATGGAATGTTGTTGAGCTTGAGAATATAAAAATAAAGGCTTAAAGGAAATTCTTCCTATGTGGTTAAATATTACATTGGGAAAAACTGTTAATTGAAAGTAAAGAAATTTATACTCATAAATCATGCGAAAATGAGGAGAGAATCTCCAATGATAAATTCTATAATGAGGCTAGAAGGATTAAAAAATAGTAACTTAGGAGGTAACATCCAACAAAGCTTAGCGGATGAAAAAGCCTTGTTGTACCACATGAATTGCATCTTGTGGGGTAGACTGCTAGAAAAAGCACGCAATAGCGGGGATATAAAGAAAATACAATATGAAAATATCCAACACAAGAGACAAGCGGGAAAAAAGATGCCATATTTTCTAAATCATTCATAGCATGCCAATTTGTCTTAAATTTTCTCTCAGGATTATGGGTGTGACATGAATTGTCCATTATGCATCAACGAGTGCGTTTATTGCAAACTCATAAGTATTTGGCTAGGCAGGGTTATGCCGCAGAATGACAGACTCTATATAAGGGTAAATCTGGGCAATGTATTCGACTATTCATCAATTTAGTGAGAAATATTCACCATAGATTTGCTATTGCACGATTCAAACGAAGATAAGATTGAGAGCGATTAATGGCATGAATAATTTGATTAAAAAATGAAACACGACATAGATGCCATTCTCTAAAAGTGAATGCTCTGACAAATCTTCATTGTTCTTTTGGAATGCCTTAACTATTCAAATGGTTCTTCTACTTTCCCGCAAAGCTTTTGATATCCCCCCCAAGGGATACTTTTTCAATCGCGATAAATTTTATATATGGAGGGGCTAATGGATTTCCTGCCCACGCACTAAGTAAACTTCCTCGTCGGATATGGAGGACAAGAACGCAATACTCCGCCCTTCCATCCATTTAGGACTTCAGAGTCGTGCTTCGACTCTGTTGTTGCCATCTCTATAATAGCCTGGGAACTCGCAAAACCCGTTGTCCCTTCATGGATAATGTGACGTCAGGGAAGGATCTATTAAGGCTACCACAACCCATAGATGCAGAAGGAGAGACAACGGGAACTCTAGGAATGAACTTAATTCGTTTTCTACCGGGAGAGGACGGATTTATCGTCTCGAGGACGCCGCAACAGAAATTCCCCTTGTACCTTTCAATTAAACCGAATCGTATATGCACGTATAAACGTTACTTAAAACCTTCGAAGGACATCCCGGTGAAAGTATGCTATCGTCATTGTTTTTACAGTGGTAGGTACACCACTGATGCAACACGGCTCGGAGACATGGGCAAAACGTGCCACGACCCGAGTCGTCGTGCTAGCTGCTGCGTGACTGGGCGCCCGAACCTTGGGGACGCGCGTTCGCAAACTGGTGGGGACCAGGGGAGAGGGCAGTGACTGCGCCATAAATTTGCACCGCTCCATTAGCGAAAGGATTTTGACTCCGTTGAGAAGCTGGGTGGAGCGGAAGGAAACAGAAACGATTGGCTCAATCAGAGGAGAATTTGGAATGCGCGGAAATATCACTAGTCTAATCCTGCCGTCAGCACTATTTTTATTTACTTGGAAGCCTTGTGGCCTAGTGAATAGAGTGCCTAACTATATATCTGAGTGTCCCGGGCTCAATTACCGGCCGAAGCTTTCAGAATCTTCAAAAACTCTGAATGCGTATTGAATTAAACACAATATTCTACGATTATAAAATTAGAAAATTGCAAGTGTTTATTTCACTGTGGAAAAAAATTCCACTCTATCACGCTTTAATCTTTGAATTTTTCTCTGGATGGGAGCTGCATGGGAAGTAGCTACCTAGTCTGAATGCATGTTATTCTCTAGCCTGTGGCTTTATCCAAGGTGAGATCTAACCCTATGTATTCATAACAGTCTTTCTGTTGAATTAAAGAGTTACTTAGGATATGTCATTCATTTTTCTTCAGGCATGAAGGCTGGAATCGATTTCCGATGCTATAGTATCTATTAATTACCATTTGATAGTAGATAGCAAAATATCTGGTCATCAACTTTGCTTACTACTACTACCTATCGTTATGGCTTTTTATACAGGGTCTACGAGAATATTTTCTTGTTTGAAATACATTTTGGTAAGAGGCTAGTAAAAGCACTCGTTGCAGTTATAAATTGTGAAATTCCCACTTTTTCAAGTTTGAGCTCAACTTGGGGAAATATCCGATCATACTACTAAGAGATATGAAGGATGAAGATCTCGTAGCTTCATTGTAATAGAGCTAAAGATTAGCAATGCATCATAGCACGGCCAACGACCTGTATACGCCGTCAGTGAGCTAGACTCTAAAATATCCAGGAAATTAAAAACTCAGTGATGGGGTGAAGTTGCAGCAGCAGCAAAATTGCTGAAATAACTTTTTGCAAGTGAATCATAACAAAATTTGGGTATTCCAAATTTGCTGCAGATAAAAAATATACCACAAAAAAGGATTTCGTCATTTATAGGCATTTACTCTATAAATATAACTGCATTTCATTCAGGTAACATTACATTCTTATTGTATTGCCAATGTATCCTCGCCTTTAGAAGTATCTCGTACCGTTTTTCCAGAACATTTAAAATGAAATATTCGGAATGCTTTCCAGATTGTTAGCTAGCCCCCATGAAAATAAGAAAAACCAATAATAAACTGCACAAATACGGTTACTGAAACCATAATAGTTATGTTAAGATTCCGGCGAGGTAAATAATGAAATATACTCTTCCAAAGTCCAAATGAATATTATCAAAGGCACTTCATACTATAGGAATACTTATTATCATTGAAAATGAGGCCATTGAAATTAGATGATAAAAATATTAACCCACCTGACATGCAAACTTCCGGAAATCATATTTATACTTTTATCCCGGTTTATTTCATGCATTTGAATAGCGGAATGATTATGGATGAATCACAAGGGATAGTCACAATTTTTATGACACAAGGGATGTCAAATCTTGGCACCATTGAATTTTCAGTGACGTTAAATAGTGACTATACTCATTGTTAATTATGGGCAGCCGTTTCGTGGATCAGGAAGATAAAATATTGCAGCTCATGCCTAACATTTGCTCTGGCAGAAGAATAATGGCTCCAATTGTTTTGGCATTAGCATATATGCATTGTTATACTAAAAAAGTGTCCGTGCAGAATCTATGGCAACCTCACTGGGCTAGTGAGGAAATCATGCTCTCCCGACACATCGGCAAACGAGTACAAAACGACGTCTGCCTGCTGGAGATGGCGACACGGAAAGAAAGAATATCAGCAGACGCGATATGAAAAAAGCGATAACGACTGGATCTCGGTGAAAAAAATGGTGACGGCAAGGTGAGGTAGATTTCACCATCTCTGTTGCTAGACATTTATTGGTCAAAGTGCGTCGCAGGGCGGCGGTGGAGGCAGATAATAATGATAGACAAGATTTGAGGCATCATGGGGTCTCGTTGATGCGGCCTTGGAGTCACGTGTCGCCATTTGTGTGTTCCGTAGCCTAGTTACGACTTACGGTACGTTGCGAAAATGACACCTACTTGCCGCTTCCTTGAGCTGAAAATCGTTTAGCACCCTGGTGAGAGCGTCTCTATTTATCAGAAAAACATCGCAGTGGATCGCTTTTTCTCCCGCATCTCTTTCGTCATTGTTTTCCGCGGTGAAATTGCGAAAAGAATGCAAATTGAATCTCCCTCCATATATTCCGAGCTCTGATCTGCTTGGCCTCTGCCTGTTTGATCGGCATACTACTTTCCTGGTCTAATTCTCTCGTGGGGATTCTTAAAATATCACAGGAGGAGACATATACGAGAATAAGCAATAATAACTATAATTTTCGAGGAAAATATTCCCTTATCAAAAGGTAAATACAATGCTAATAATGTTGTTTCAGTTGTTAATGATAATATTAGGTTAAATTACGAAATAAATGAAAGAATGATATAAGAACCAACCGAAGAGTTTGAAAGAGAATTCACTAAAATTTCCGCTGTTCACGGAAACTAGCAATTGCAATCTTGACACACGCTACAGCAGCCAGTCATAACCAACAGTCATAAATAATAGGTGACTCCCACTGTATGTATTGCATTCCATAGAAGATGCTTTTATTATACTTATTGTGGTGCTAAATTACAATGCAATAACAGCCTCGAAATCTGAGTGCAGCAACAGAAATAAATTTAAAATATTGTCAAAAGCACTTAATAAACAGGGAAAATATTTCGTTCCGGAACATTAAAAAGAGACAATTGAATTAAGATGATGAAAATATTAACTCATTTGACATGCAAGCCTATGAAAATCATTTTTCTACATGTTTCTTGGTACGCTTCATTTACTTGAAATACTCTTTTCATTATTAGATTTGCCAACTTATCATAGAGAGAAATATGACCTAGCGGAATGATTATTAATGAAACATATGGGTATTTCAGAATTTTGTCTAGATATCTTGGCCTCCTTGCATTACAAGCATGACTTGGATCTTAAAAATACGTACTAGTTTACGTTTTCATTTTTGCACTGAATATCCTTTGTTTTCATTCTAGCTAAAAATTTTCTACTGAGAGTAAAAGTAGAATATAGAAAATAGGAATTTGATATATTTGAATAAACGTTACAATCCACGTTATTCATAAGAAAACATAATTAAACTCTAAAAAATTGCCACTTAAATCTTCCTCGACAATAAGCGGGTGAAAATGCAAATTCCATGTTCGGCCACAAATAAAAGACTCTAATGATACTTAAATGGTACTGAGTATGTTATTCCCTGAAAATAGTTACTTTATAGTCATCCCGGTAGCTTTGTATAGCTATCACCTCGCGTAATCGTCGACATAGCGATCGTTATCCTTGCGTGTACCGAAGAGAAGTACTTCCTTACTCATACGAGATTAGCTTTCGCTATATCATCAAGGGAAAAGGTTTTTTTTTCCAAGACAAGAGTAATCAATTACTGTAAAACCGAACATGCGCCGACGAGAGTGGATAAAATCAAAGCGGCTGGATATCAGGAAAAAAACATCCTAGCCGGAGTGCAGCGTTTTGCACCGGACGGTCGGCGAGCCGGCTTCTACAGCCGCCGCCCGTCGCGCCGTCTCCCGCCGGCCGCCTCGCCCGCGATCGCCGGCGGAGCATTTTTTGCGTCGCCCGTGAACTTTGCATCCAGTCCCGGCTACCCACACTCTGGAGGGGCAGGGCGCGAGGAAAAAGTTGGGGTGGTCCTGGACCATTTCTTTCGCCGGCAATGCACTCCTTCTCCCCACCCATCTACATGTCCCTTCCTCCGAATGACTATTAGGATCTCTGAACCGTCCAGTGCCCTTCCGGCTTGCTCTTGAGTGACCGAACCTCCCAGCCTCAACTGGTTATCCACGCCTACCGGAGTGAGGTTTGAGTGACGTAAGGATTATTTGGGAGTGTGGAACGGAGGGGGATGGTCCCAAAGACCACGGTGAGCTACTGTGGTCCAGCCCTTAGACTGGAACAGGAGTTGGAGTGGAATGGCCGCGGTTCGAACCCAAGGTGGGGCATCATGGTTCTGATGCTGAGGAAATTTTTAACCAAGAGGAATTTACCAACAATGAAATACTGAAGTAGAATGCTTCAGCAAGAATAAAAGCCAACCCAACAGCTGCTTTTCATCCAAGCAAATAGGACCCAACTCATATCGGTGATTAGATCTGGTGATTATTACTTCTAATTATAGGTTAGGAAAAAAAGAATAATTCCACTTCCATTTCAATTGCTAGTATTAAGTAGGAGTGGCGATACTTATCATTAAAATGCTCACAAATATCCCCAATGCGATAAAAGATACTGATTGTAGGGTATAAAGCACTGAGATTTTGATGATTAAGGATGTATATTACCTATCAAAAGTCTTCTTGGATTTCTTGTAGCATTTGAATAGCCTGACAGACTATATATTCCTTTTACCAGCTCTACCGCCTAATTCGATAGTTTAATATAACTTTTTAAGAAGGTGAAAAGGTTGTCAGCTGAAAGTTATTGATAGATTTTTTAACACCTTATTATAAGATGCTATACAAAGGGCTTGAATTAGTAAAGGTGTATCTGAAAGCAGTTAAGCCATACTCAACTGTCACTGAAATCGCAAAAGTCTACTTTTTGCATAGTCAGCAGTAGTTTCAATACCCACTAGGTAGCTGACTGTGGAAATAAAAGAACATCTAAGGATATAACTGCGCTGGAATTGTAGCCTACGATTAAATTGCTGCATATTCAATATTTAACAGTCGCGTAAATTAGTACCTCGATCATTAGTTCACCTTCTGACGGATACTGTGTTAACCCAGCACAGGGACTGAGATTCTTCCCGATATTCTGTGAAGAGAGGGAGAAAAAGATTGTTTTGGAATCGGAAGTTCGAAAAGATGAGGGGAATGCCGAAGAAGAGGGAGGAAACTGAATCGTTCGAACCCTCGGAGGAATTTATTTTCTTCGCTTTTCAGCAATTCCTGCGTTTGCGTTCACGAAAGCCATTCGAACCCCCCCACCCATCCTATGCAAGGGTAGCAGAGGGGGGTGGGGGTCGAGGGGAAGGTAAAGGGCGGGGTGGGTGGGGCGAGTTTTTGAGGGGAAGCAGTGCAGGTTGGATAAATGCATACATACTCACTCACACACATGCACACATATATCCTCGCGTCGGGAATATAAAAAAAAATAAAATAATTCGAAAAGAGAGAAAGACTGAGAGAGAGAGAGAGAGGAAGAGAAAAAAAAATGGAATATCGATTCGAGGGGAGTGGAAAACGAAAATTGCGAGCCGCGACGTAAAAATATTGATTGTTATTGTAAAAAAAAAGAGAGGAATGGAAATTAATCACGAATGCACAATAAAGATCGGCGTGTATAAAAAAATGTGGGGGAATTGGAATGGGAAGAGGGGGTGGGGTTACGGGAAAGGTGAAAGGGGAAGTGGGGTGAGGGGTAGCGAATGGAAATATATATATTTTTTCCCCCACTCTTTCTCCAACGAGGAAAGGGAAGGGAGGGGGGTTTGAAGGAGGGGTATGAGGGGGGGGAGGGTCACGTGGTGAGGGGGTGGGGGTGTCCCCACGCGGTAGAGTCACGGGAGGAGTGAGTCACGTGGGCGAGCGCGAGGGATTTTGTGGGGGGAGGGGGTTCACGGTTGCTCGTCACACAGGCGGTGGGGTGGGGACTGGCTTGGGGTGGGAACCGAAATGGACTATGGGTAAATGAGAGAAGGGTGACGAGGCGCAGGGGTCCGTCATTACGGCGGAAGGAAAACGGAGTAATGGAAGGATTAAATGGGCGCGCGATATTAAAAAAAGTGAGGTACGAAAAAAATATTAGAGAAGAAGAAAAAAAGCGATGCTGAAAAAAAAGTTGGGACCTTGGTGAAATTTGATGAAAGCTCCAAGGGTGGGCCTCGGAGTTGGCAAGGGTGGTGCGCGCTCATAGTAGTACTTATCACGCCCGGCGATCGTCAACTCTTATTATATACAGGAGTCGACGCTCGTAGAGGAGATAAACGAGGTGAGCGGAGGATGTGTAGGACAGGGGAAATAAATAAACAGTTTCTCATTAGCGATGCCGCGAACATTAAGGAGTATCCCTCGCTTTTTCTCATTTGCCGAATCACCTTGAAGAACGGTCTCAAAGAATCCAAGGTTCTTACTGCTTTTACTGACCGATATAAAACCTGCACCTCGTATTTTCCTATTGCGCTTCACCACGCAATAATGAAAAAAAATTCCTTAACCTGACGGTAAAAATAAACTTCTGCAGAAATTATACGCAGTAAAATTAATTACCACTTGTACCATGCTCTAAAGACATTTCTACGACATGAAACCGAGGCACAAAATATTTTACGTAAACATTATTCGCTCCTATAGCATTACTTTTGATTTTATCCTTAAGTTTACCATTTGGCTATTAAACCTGAAGTATCTTTATTGCTCTACGCACAAAAGCTGTTTTCCTGATATGGTATGTCTGGCCTAGAAGTTGCTCGCGGTTGAATAAAATATGTTTCTTTGGAATGAGACCACGAACGGTCGGGCTATTTTGACTCGGGTATTTCTACTTCGATTCTATCGGTTCGAGATAGGAATTAAAATTAGCAGTTAAGTGGCTTGTAAATTCGTTTCGGCTTGTGGCAAAGATTCGGGCTTTGTATTTAAATTGGAATTTTTGAATTTAGGATATCTACCCAATTAACAATACGCCTCCTTTATGATCGTACGCTTGCAAATGGCTGGCGTTCAACGCACTCCTAATTTTATGTCAAGACACGTTAAGATCAGAATAGGTAATCCTATTAATTTTTTTCTCGCAGTTGCATACAATATAAACACTGGATACGAGTTGGATGCTGAGGTTATTGCTAAACTGGCTTTGCGTATCAAGGTAGGCAAGCTATTATCGAGGCAGACTTGTATGAAGAAAGTTCCGATTTATTTTTCCAGCATTAGTATCTGAATATGGACTTCGTAAAATACGAAAGAACTCGATTACACACCATTGTAGTTATCAAAATTCATCGTCATGTGGAACTAGAGGAGAAAATTGTTCATCTTACTTGCACCATCTCCGCGCAACGTGAATAAAATTCATCGTAATATGGGTCTACAGAAGAAAAAAGTTTTACCCATGTGACTCATCTTCGCTAAATGTGAATACTGCTCAAAGGGCTTGGTTGGCGGTTTTCATTGGTCAGTGGTTGTGGGAGAGAACGATTGAGTGCTACATTCATTTAAGTCCGATTAGGCATCATCAGTTTACGTCAGTGACAAAGAGTCAAGTATATTAAATAGACTCAATTACGCTGTATGAATACCCCTCCGCATTAACGCGATGGAGGAGGTCGCAACTTCTTTTCATTCCATCATACCAGCATGTCTTCCTCTGGATTCCTCTTATCCCGCCTTCATTTATCTATGTTCATCCTCAATAGTGGCGCACACTTATCGTCGACGTCTCATCACGTATACATTTCGCAATCTTTTTCTGCCATTCTAATCCTCGGATAGTATTACTTGTGAACCTTGTCCGTAAAGGAAACCGAGCTCTTTTCAAGAAGTTCTTTTTCTACAGTGCATAAGTTATTGGACTATTGGAAATAGTATGCTTGAATATAAAGTTTAATTTTTAAATAACGAATTCTGAAAATCTCTATAAAAAATAAAACGAAAAAATGTAGACCAGTGGAGACTGATCATTTCAAAGAAATTTATGTTGGGGTTAACCGTCTACTTGATGCATATTGGGTTGGATGTTAAACGCAGCCATGTGACCAGCTTGAGGCGATAAATAAAAACTTACAGGGACAAAGTTATAAAAACTCTCTGTACAAGTATTTTTTCTTAATACCAATGGATTTCTTGAATAAAATAAAGTTACTTTATGTTTACAGTTCGTTCTTATAATACAAAAATTTATTGAGATAAATGTCTCAAGTGAGGAAAATTTTACTGTGAGTACTTATTAAAGACAACCTGGCACTGTTTCCCTTTACAGTTCAGATGAGAGTGAAGATTGACTTCATCCCAGAATCACCTCACATGGGAGTTATAATTAGATAATAAAACGTGGCGCTAAAATCCTTTTCTTGTTTTTCATGAAACTGAGGTTCAAAAATTCATTCTGGTAATAATATATTGACTGCCCCGCTACCTAAGAAAAAAGGCCGGAGTGAAGACTTGAGAGTATATATTTCACTAATTCATGGTGATATCTGCTTCTGAACTACGTCTCAGTATTTAGACTTAGCTATAATTGGAGGTGTGTGAATGTGAATAATGAAAAATGTGAATAAAATAATATAAGAACTAATAATAATTTGAATTAATGTAATTAGTGTGAGACGTAGCTTTCCGTTTGGGAAACACGAGATAATTCCCTACGGATTCGGCGCCTGCGACTTATCATTCCATCTGCAAGGGTGAAAGCATAAGAGCCTGTGACTGATAAATTAAGCTGTGAAACAGAGATGATTGTTGCGTACGAGACGAAGTCATTTTAAAAAAATACACGAACCACTCAAAAAGATGCATGTATGCCCCCCCCCCCCCCGCGTCGTTTGCAAAATTAAGCCAAGAGCATTCGCATCCCCAAATGAAGTCGTTAGGAGCATGTGATGTGATATGCCTCAGGCGATTAACTATAATTTTTTCGTATGACTTCGCATCATTTAATTTTCAAAAGTCACGCGATGATCGGTGCCTTACTCTGTGGATCCTTACCGGCAACGCTCGATTAGAAAAAAAGGAGAAATTAATTTATACAAAAGGGAATAGTTAAAAGCGCGCTCAAATATTTTGCTTTCATTGGGAAGTGTCCTGCTAAACTAGAAATGCTGAGCAAAGTTGTGCTTCACTTCAATTTTATACGAAACTAACCCGTAATTTGAAAATTTCTCTTTGTTACGGCGGAAAACACGTATTATTTAATGTTTATGGAGAAAAATATACCCACGATTTCAGAACAAAAACAAAAAAAATGCTCTCTTTTATTTTTTAGGGGAATAATGCTCACGATTTTACAAAAAAAATAACAACAAGTCTTACAGAGAAATATATTAAGTCTGGTTCTCGAAATTAGTAATGAAACTTTTTAATTCCGAAAGTATTTGGACGCAATTTCCGTTCAGCATAACGGGAATTCATAGGCTTAGAAGACTGCACTGGGGCAGTTAGCTTCGAAATTACCATTCTAATCACTCCTTGTGCTAATGCATACAAAGCGGATAATTCATTGTATATGGAACGGAATGGTGAATAAAATAGATAACGGTGTCAAAATTAATAGAATTATAAGAAATGTTGAAAGAAAAAGTGGGTCGCACATTCTCAGGCAAAATGCAAATACATCAACTGGTTACGCAAATTGAATTAGTAATAAAAAAATCCAGGGCGTAATTTTCTTCCGTGAATCGTTATTGGTAGTAAAATTTCGGCAGATGTTTTCTGTTTTTAATCTCTGATATAAGTTTACCTGGCAATTTATAATATTGATTTGAACCGTCCTAAAGACACACTTTGACCCCGGCAACAAATCAAGTTTTCAGTGACAAGACCCGGAATTACTCGTCCAAGCCTGCTACTTGGAAAACTATAATACCACTTCCGAGTTGGAGAAACAGAACTCAAATTCAACAAGGTGGACCGGGGATAGTAATATACGCATATTCAAATCGAGTCAAGGTGGGACCTGGCTGTTAAGAAATGACAGACCGTTGATTCAATACCGATGCCAGAATAGTTCCCCGGGCAACGAAACTCACTCAAGATGTGATGTTGCGGATAATTTATGGCCACAAAAGGCTCAGGCGATAGAGACGAGTTAGAGATAGAGGCACTTAGAGAGAGAGAGAGGGAGGAGGATGGAGAGGGGAATTGAAAAAAAATAGAATAACGAAATGAGAGTTCCGCGTATTTCGACGCGTGGTCTTCGCCCTTCGAGATGGAATTAACATGTCCCCGTCATTATGAAGGAAGATTCACTATCTGCCCCCCGCCCTCAAACCCCCCTCCCGCCCCCCGCGGTTCAACTCCCACCGTCACCTGGCGGGGGGCACCTTCCGAACATCGACTATAACTCTGCTTCGCCCTTCTCTATCACTCCGAATATTCTTCCTTTCCCCAATAGGCTCTCATACAGCCAGAGAGTGAGGAAGACTCTTTTTCGGGCTCTCATCACGGCACCCTTATCTGAGGAGGAGGGCTGAAGTCCCTGCCGATTAATAAGTTGTTGGGCGGACCCGTCATTAGCGCGATGAAATTTCGGTCAAAACCGGCACCGGTGGAGAAGGCATGAAGGGAAGGCTATAACTCGGTAAGTTATGGAAATTTTCCAGCCTTTATGGGTAATGTTGACGTCAAAATTTCAAAAGATAATTATACTTAAATAAAAAATTGAATTAGGGTAAATTTGAGAGTTAATGCTCAGAAAAATTTCATATCTACGCAATTTCATGTACTTCCTTTGAGATGTACCAGCTTTGAGGTATTTCTAGTAAGTTATCGGCAAGATTCGAGCCTGTATTTGTAATGTGACGTCAGTATTTTACAAGTTCATTACACTCTATTAAAAAAATGAATTAGAGTGAATATGAGGTGTGATGCTCACAAAAATTTGGTAGTTCCGCAATTTGAGATTACCGAATTTGAGGTATATCTACACTAAACACGCTCAAAGAACATTTTATTTGCAACTAACCGGAGTGCAAATACCAATACTTTGTGAGTACCGTGGGAAAGGAAGGTACATGGCCACGGAGAGTAATTTCGTAGGCATGTTTTACAAATTATCCGCCTAGGTTTGTGTGTACCAACTGTACGATGAAAATGATATTTCGCGTGAAGTTGATGGTGGGCGAATTCAATTTCTGGAAGTTACGCATGATAGAACAAAGTAAAAGCACTCTGTACTTTATTCTATATTGCTAGTGTAGAAAATTTATTTAGGCAATAACTATTCTATGACAAAATTTTCCATTTCATCCAAATTATGTAATCATTTGCTGGGAAACAATTCCCGCGTAGGTATTAATAATAGAAATCTGGAGTTCCTAACAGGTTGATGTCGTTGGTCTGTGGTGACGTGAAGTATCAATGACCTATTCTTTGATCGCCTTCAATGGTAGAGATCGTTGCTATAGATAAAAATTGAGGGCACGAACAATCATCGGTGAAATTCAATTGTATTAACTGGAAAGTGATTTGAAGAAACGTTAGAACCACTGAGTAATTGATCTGAAGTTGAAATTACTCTCATCCTCCAATGATTATTTCAACTTGATATAATTTTGGCAATGAAATGAGATATTGGTGAGATAACATTAAAAGTTTCGAGACGTAGGGGCCGTGACACTCCTAAGCACAGTGTCAAATTCCCGGGATACGGCTATTTGTTGTACTGCACTTAAATGTTAAAATAACGATATGGAGTATACCATTCAAGATATGAAGAGTTAAACGCTTACAATATCACACTTATTGCTAACGTTATGTGAATTGATACTTTCAATAACATACAGTATACTTAACAATGTTTGTTATACTAAAAACTCACGGATGATTCCAATTTTGATATCAGGAAATTTTGCCCACCATCATGACAAAAAAGAGCCTAGAGGCATTGAAGGAGAAAGAGATTTTAATTATGAGCCGGAAACAGTTGCCTATCGGCGGAACTCGATAATCTAGACCACTTGTGGAGCCTTAGAAACCAGAAAATCAGGGTGGTATTTCTTATTTAATAAAGACGGCCTGAGCATGAATTGAAAAATGGAATGAATTTTTTTAAACAGCTCTTATGGTAGGCATGATTCAACTACTTTTATTGCCTATTACTAAAATACATGTGGTTCCTTATTGTTCTCTTTTGGGAAATTTCGGGTTCTCTGTCATAATATGTAATCTCTATGTTAAGCTTTGGTGACTTCCATGCATCAACATGCTTATTATTTGGAAACGAATTATCCTTGAACATCCTGGATTTATCTTCAACACACCTGATATAATATTCCTGAACAAACTCAAAAGAAGTTAAATGTAACCCATTTTAGTAATGTTGTTCAAAGTGCAAATTCTATTAATTCACCCGAAAAGTTATTTCCAAAATTCCAGTTTCTCAATAGCTAGTTGAAAAATACCTCTGTAAATGAATATATTTTATCGCCTACATTTAGAAAAAACGTGTCCGTTAAGGAATGAGTTTTTTATCTCTTATGTGAATATATTAAGTGTATACTCTATACCTCTTTTCTTTTATTAGTGTATAAAATCTCCAGTTTTCCAGCGGTGATAAAATTTTTCCATGAATTCCTCTTCATAGACCAACGCCTCTTTTTTGTATCAATTTGAACACCTGAAAAATTCTAACGGTTCCCATTTTCCGTCATGTGTCTAGGATAGGTAAGCGGATAGCCCTAGAGAGTAGGAAAGCGAAGCGGAGTGATGGGTTGGACTTAAGGTGGTGTGACAGAGTGGAAACAGGAAAAGAGGGGTTTGGTGCTATGAAATCTTCTCAGGTTTGTGTGGGACCTTTTTTCCCTGTATTCAAAGGGATTCCATGTCCCATATGCACTCACACGATGAGCCTCATAAAGGTGTCAAAAACATTAGAGAATTTTAATGAAGCACATACCTAAGAGTTCCATGTGCCAAGATTTTGTTGAGTTAATTTTTCCTGCATGCTACAATCTTTAAGAGGATAGCAGGAAGTACTCCCTTTATGCAGGTCAAATTTCATCTCGATTAATCTTGCAGTATTAGTCGCATAAAAGAAAGCACTATAATCATGGAAATTTCATGGTCATTTGCATACAACCCCGTAAGCTGCCTCAATAGGCGTCTTAAACATTATCGAATGGTCTACAGAGCAGAAATGTACTCCTGTGTTTCAACGTGTAAATCACCTCTATGAATAATTAGTATCACCATCTGTACTGAGGTTAAATTTTTACAATTAAGATGCATGTGGCGATTGACAAGGCTATGGTATATTTAGAGTTATATTTTGATGCTGAAAGTATAAGTTCCAAACAAGTAATGTGTCAGGAAATGAAGACAAAATACGACCGGTTGAGCGGCAGTGGTGCATCAGGAAAAACCTCCATGGCAACAACACTGTACCACTGGTATTGTACCGGGAGTCGAATACCGGACTGCCGGGGTGAGCCCTTGCCGGCCCTTCATAGTAAGTGTACACGGCTTGCAGGGGTTTGCGCTTGACGGTCAAGAGGTCGCTGGTTCGACGAGTCGGCGGGATGAATAAGTACTCGTCTTCAAACGATTAACATGAAAAATAACGTGTAATAAGAGACATGTTTCTCGCTTGAGTTTCTCGCTGGTTTAACCGCCTGAACATTTAATTAATAATTCACAATATACTTGAAGGACTACATTCTTGCAATTAATTTTCTGTGAAACCAAGCGTACTATGATGTGGAAATTTCTTATACCTAACATTAAGGCTAAACTCAGCTCTCAAGACAAAAAACGTTATTTTTGAGAAAAATTTTACTGCTATAATAATAAAAGACGAAATTAAAAATGCACATTACATTATGTTGAAAAAACAGTGAATTTGTCATAAAACACTAAAAATGTACTTGAGTGGAGATGAAAACCGTATTACAGCAAGTATTTCAAAATATTCTCGTATCAAATTGGCTTTCTCTTCTCACATGTGGTCTTCGACGCAATATCATGTGGGCTGCGTAGTTAATAGCTGATGATATTTCCATGCAACTCAATGAGAATAATTTTCTATATTGCTTCATCCAGTGAACATGTAATTTTGAAATTATAAACAGCTCCTGCTCAATCAGTTACCAACAGAGAAAAGTTCGATAGTTGTTACTTATACATTATAAAAAAGTGCAAGACTAATGAGTTTCTACACCTCGAAACCATCACTAGTGCTTAACCAGCCCCAATTTTCACTATTTCCACAACTCCTTTGTTTCTTAGCACATAAGGGATGGAATGTGTCTCGCTGTAGGTGCTTGAGAAAAAATTATGCACTGTTTTAGCCTTCACAAAAATTCTTTTTGAAGCATAAAAATGTATCTACCCCATTAGTTTTGAACTAAAAAAACATGTCACTATTTTGTGACGTCTTAGTCAAAAGAAAAACAATTAAATTACAGCTTTGGAAGACACTAACCCTATAAATAGGCCAAAAACAGGCGCCTTTTACTATACTAACATTCAACTTCTTCAGGTCTCAAAAGAAGTACGTATTATTCCCCCTGGTAGTATTCTGTCTAGATTTCCTGAAAAGAAAACATGTATAAAGCTATCCCCTTGAAGATATTAGTCTATGGAGTAGACCCTTGTTAAAAGTGTGATGTAACTCGAGTGGACAGAAGAACTCTACGAACGAACGAGACTTGCACAATACCTTCGAGACCTGGTACTGGCGACCTTCGAGACCTGGTACTTTAAATGGACGGAGAGGGCGAGAAACGAGGAGTACCGAAGAATAAGGGCAGAAAGGGAAATAAGGAGCTCTATATTCCAGAGAAGGACTCCGTGGATAGGTCATGTCATAACATAGCAAGTACGTGACGAATATCACGGAGGGAAAATTTGAAGGAAAAGCCCCCGATGAAGACCTAGGATTGAGTAGTAAGAACGTCAAAAGAAGGACACAGGGGATAAGAGCTTCAGGCAACTGCAGGAATTAGCTTGAGAATGGGAGATATGGAGAGCTACAGTATACATCTCATAAAAGATCACAATCTCAAAATAGACTCTCTGAAACCGTTTTCAAGCACTGTGCATTTCCGTCTGAAGCCGTTTTCCTGCATCCCATAGGGATTTAGGTTGGAAGGCTTTACAAAAGGTAATTTTTGAACCCTTCCCACGTAACCTAAAGACCTTCTTAAGGAGGTCAAATAAAATTGAATTGTAAGTTTATCTTTCATTTTTTTCATTTTTACTATGCCAACGGTAAAGTTTATATTGCATTACTTGTTTGTGTGTTTCCCAATGTATATATGTTTATTTCTTTTTCAGTGCAACGTAATGTATTAGATTGGGCAAAACCAATTAATGTTACCACCTGACCGAATCATCGACGTCTACATCTACATAATATCCTGCGAGCAACCTTTAGGGTGTTTGGCAAGTAGTGATCAATCACCAGCTAATGGTCAACTTGAAACAATATTTTAAATATTCATTATAATAATGCAAATCATAGGATTGTAGTGTTATGTATGCGTGCCACTCTAGTTTAAAAACTTTACTTCAGTGTGTGCAGTGAGGTATAGCAAGTAGTGATGACGCCACTGGCCTATGTTTCTTAGCAATACAGTTCCCTAAAGGAGAGAGAGAAAAAGGAATCTCACTGTCGATAGCAGGCTTCGGGAGCCGTGCCACCGCAAAAGGTTACGCATGGCGGCGGCGGATCGCGATGGGGAATGCTAGGAGCCCTGCGATTACCGCGATTACCGCGTGAGTAACACGTGTAATTGCCGAATGCTCCCGCCCCTCTTGGGAGATTTGACAGTGTCGTCACTCACAACGATGCGGGTCACACAAAACCCGAGGCGAAACATTCATCGCCGAGGCCATCGCGTCATTTTGATTTAAACGGTATCCGCCGGACAGTCGGAGAAAGTGTTTACCTGCCTTAATGGAGCCTATTCACTTAAATTATTCTCCCCGCCATGTTCCCGCGGACGGACATAATTGAAGAGTGGAGATGCTCCGGGTAGAGCTTTAGACACTGGACATCGGATAAATCTTGATTTGCATAAAGCGCAAGAACCTGTTCTAACGCCGGCGATAATTAGTTTTTTCGCTTCCCTTCCTTGAGCTTGGCACGCTGTTTTTTTTTTTGCCCGCTTCGAGAGTGTGACTGTAACCGAACGCCTTGTTAGCACTTAGCAGACTCGGAACTGGGAGGAGGTGGGGTACGGTGTTCGAGGCGGTGCAGATGGGGGAGGGCGAGGTCGTTTTTTTACTCTAGGAAGGTGAAGGAGGCAAAGAGCTACAAGGAATATTTTGTGGATTCAAATCTGTGAAAATGAGGCATGAGGCCCCACATAGAGGCCATGGGAAAGCGAATGAATTCTTCCTCAATAACCCTTATTAAACCAACTAAGGCTCATTAGCAATGATAACACTTCCTGACTTCCAACATTTATTTTTAACAATATTTAAATACATAAATTAATATATAAACAATATTTAAATTGTGGAAGTTACGGAGTGTTATCATTGCTGAAATGGAGCCCTTCCACCACGTTCAAGCTACTAGTTCCGATTCAACTAAAATTTGTTTCAAGCGTGTTAATATTGAATGCAATCCGTAAAAATTAACCTTGCTCACTAGGAAAGTTTAGGTTAAATGGAAAAAGACATCACTTTGATCTCGAATATTGAATATTAGCCATAAATTTTCAGTACTGGCGTCCTTCTTTACATACATTTGTGATTAAATCTTATCTGCAATGGTATTTGTGGTACGTACACAGATCTTGCAAAAAAATTAAAAAATGTTTAGAAATGTAAATTCTTTCACACGATAAACAAGCGTATTGTTCAAGGTATTATGAATGCATCCTTATTTTTAAAATCAACAAGATGAGGTGGCTATAAATACATATTATTGTCCATTTCAGATATTCAGAAAAGCCTCTCTTGATTCATTATATTTATTTTTTTCAGGAATGAAAAACATATAGCCTTCCTGAATACTGCTCATGTCGGAGCTTGAGCACAGGTTCCTATGATAAGTATGAAAAATTTCATTGGCCCTAAAACCAAGGATTTGAATTATTTTAACTTCCACACCTATTAGACCTGAGTGGCTCTCATTTACTGCCCTGTATAAGCTGGCGAAATATTGTTACTGCACTCTGAAGGTACCTCAGGAGGATCCTTGAAGAAAGACCGGAGCGTATTCGCGCTATCGAAGGCGTAGGCGACGTAAGAAAAATTTATTTCTATTATTGGATGAAAAGAAACCTGAAAAACCGAGGAATGCGAGAGGGGTTTTAAAAAGAAACGCTATTTATTTTTTTTCTCCTCCATCCCTTACGGCTCCTAGTGCACAAGGTGCTCGGGGAGGGGAGAGAGAAGGGGAAAGGAAGAGGGGGTTCGAGAAATACGTATAGGGTCGGCGGGGGAGTTGGTAGAAAGAGTAGTGGGAGGGGAGGGTGCAGCGCTACGTAGCGAGTGGGGAGGGGGCATAGTTGTGGTGGGGTGTGAGGGCAGGGGAAAGTGGAAGGGGTCGGTTGCGTTGTTGGTACGATTGTGCATCGCTCGCTTCCAGCTCGTGTTGCTGAAAACGCGTTGGATGCACGGCACGCTTGCCGTGTTGTTGTGTTGTTTGAGGGGGAGGGGATTCCCTCATAGCCCCTCCCCCCCACTCGCGTGTGTTTTTGACGTGGAGCTTCCCTCGTGCATGAATTCGCGTGTTTATAGCGAAAGCGGTCCATATTTGCAGAAGATAAAACTCATGCCTAGAGAGTGAGAGAGAAGAGGAACGGTGAGTTCGAACGGCGTGCGCGCATGCGATTGACGTGCGGGGAACTATTGTGATGGTCGTTGATCCGGAGTAGCATGGAAGCCGACAGGTAAAAATAAATTTTAAACGAAATAAGAGGGCGCGATCTAGAAAGGAGAGGAAGCTCAGGATGTGGAGTGATTTTTCTGCTGACGACAAGAGACTTGCCTGTTTCCTCGATATTGGAAATGTTTTGAGGCGGCATCGCACAAAGAAGAGCTCTGAGAATGATTGAGATGACATTTTTTCTTCACGCCGTATGTATACTTATCGTAACCTGGCAGGCTTTCTTTTTGCTCCCAATTAGAAAAAAGATTCTGTATTCACGAACTGGAGCAGAATGGAAGCCGACAGGTAAAAATAGCTGAATCATAACGGTATGTGAGAGAGCCCTGTAGTATGGAAAGGAATGAGAAGTTATTTTAATGCCAAAATCAGGAAACTTGGTTGTTTTCTTGATTGTTGAAGTTGTCGAGGTGACTCGCGAGCAAAGAATAATTCGAATTTTTTTTTCATTTACGCAGTATGCTTATCGCTAGCTAGCGTACTATCTGTAAAGGGAGGGATGATTTTTGAAAAGAATTGTAAAGCCACGAATCCGAATTTCTTAGAATCCAATTTGAAAAACAATTGAACGGTACCTATACCAGTTATCGTTAGGAAGGAAATTTTTGGGTACGAAATGTTTTTTTATCGAAAGTCTTGTCTGTTTTCTTGATCGTTGGATTTTTTTCATAACACTGGTTTAGCAGGATTATTTTCTTTACTAACGGGAGGGTGAAATATGGAATAAGGAACTAAATTTACGGACAGGTGTACCATAGAAGGCGACAGGTAAATATAAACATTAAAAGAGGGTGAAATTATACAAGGAAGGGAAGTATGAGACGCGAGATAAGTTATAGGCAGAGGGAAGTTGACTTTTGTCTCATGATACTGGGATTCTTGAGGGCTGCATGGAACTTCGAATGCTAATCGTTGTCCAGTAGCAAATATCGTTGCCGTTACTATTCACGATTGGATGGATGAATATTAAATACCTTTTTGCACTCACGGAAATAAAGTGAGAAAATGCGCAAAAGGAAATTATAAAAAATTAATGATTCGGAAATGTTGCATGGGCTATGGTCAGTGACCAAGTGCCCAGCACTATGAAGCTATGGAAAGGTATTTGCTTCAGTCAGTTTGCTTCTTAGTTATTTCATCGTTAGAGAGTATAAATCCAACGTTTTAGTTTTTTACCCGGGAAGCCTACCACCTGACTCTATTCATCCTCAAGTTTTTTCTCCCTATCGCACTCTTAGATCTTATATGCTCTCCTATACGTAAGGCATCGTGTAAACATTAATTCAAATCAGTTGCTACATATATCAGATTTCCTCCACAGAATTTATTAGAATCGGCTTATTTATCCAAAAGTGAGCTAATTTGGAATTAAACGAGTGATCAAGAAAAATATATAAAAGCGTGTTGCATGACAAAACCACACGATGCTGATAAATGTACGATGTATAGCTCAGACTGCAAAGAAAACTACCGAGGTTTTGTGGCACGAGCAAGAAATGGAGTTCTAGGAATTCTATCTAAGTAATATGGCTTCCAATTCATTGTCACGAGCAGAGGGATTTGCACTTAGGTAAGGGGTGAGAATGAGCGAGGAAATCTTATATTAAGAATAACTAAATTGGTAACTACAGAATTTCGGGTAGAGCTACGAACCAAAAAGAATATTTAAAGGACGGAACCTGTTCATTGAGACAGTTCTGTCTAGGGTTTTCCATAAAAACCTATAATTTAAACCTTCATGTCCTAAAATCAGGATTTTTATAAAATAGGTAAAGTGTATTAGGCAATTTAAAAAAATAAGTGGCTCTGAGTGCAAATCATTTGTCGAAAAAATAAACTAAAAGGATAAAATATGTAAGAAATCTAATGCACTCCAATTTTTAACTCGGAAAATGATGTGCTGGAAATTGTTAGTATCCATTACATAAATAATAGACATAGTAAATTAATGATGAAAATGAAAAAGCAGGAGCGAAATTTTCATTTTCATTATGTCACGTTTCCACTCCATCTCGCCTGAAACCTCAGACTAAAAATCAATGACGTTTTATCATTTCATGCAAGGCTGTATCTCGATATTTTTTTTACAAACCTGAGATTTGGATTCTGCACCCCAAGATACTAATCGAAATCACCACAAAACTTATCCATCGACGCATTTGATGGCCATTAAATTGAACCATTGAGCCAGGTTTCGAAGTGTGGTGTTACTGAAGGAAAAATCGATTGAACGTGTTTTTAATGAAACATGATAAGAAGAGAAGGAGATAAGGTAAGTCTTATGATAACCCTAAGAAGAAGGTGGCTCAATTTCTTCGGCCACATATGAGTCATGATGGACTGATGAGGACAATAGTCAAAGAACAAGCAAACGGGAAGAAGAGCAAAGAACGGCTCCGGATGAAATACATTGAATCAGATTATTTATGATGTAAAATAGAAGAAATACTTAAATATAAAAAGATTAGCTGGCAGGAGAGGGGAGCGGAGACCTATGTTAAATCAACCTTTGGATTAATATTCACTCACTCATTTTTAACTGTGTGGTATTCCATTTGAAGTTTTCTTGTTTAAATAGCTTTTACCAATAGCACTTCTTTTTAAATAAAGAGACCATGGTCTCCATGAATAATCATCACCATGTAAATTATTATGTATATATGTCATTAATGTTACCTAATTACCTAACGGAAGAAGAGAAGCATTTTGAAACGGACGCCAGAACAGGGTAAATTGATGAGTAAAGATATTCTTTCATGAGAATGTTGCTCTGGTCCTTAATTTTTTTTTAAATTTCTAACTGCTCTCTGAAATCTAATTAAAAAATTTTAGTGACCAGAACAACACTCTCATAAACAAATATCTTTACTCATCCTTTTCCCCTTATTTTGGCGTAGGTTACAACATCACTAACAAGGTTACAATAGAATATTAAAGTATAAAAATAAAATTTTTATAAAAACCAAGTTTTGTGAAAAAGAAGAAAATAACTGCTCACGGCACCATAAATTATTGAAAATCTCAAGTATGAATGATGAGAAAGTAAAATAAGTTTTAGAAGAACATTTCAGATATCAAAAATGAAAAACGTGGTGCGAATGTGATATTATAAAATGAATAATTGCTGGTCATACATCAGATTTGTCTCTGAACGAAAGCGAATCTTACTTAATCTTCCTAATTCCTCCTTAAATTTATTCTTTCGTGATAATTAACGCCTGATGATGATGATTTTTCGTCGAAACCCGGGTCACTTTATCAAAAAAAAAAAGTAGTAAAGGTAATAGTTATCCAACCAGAAAACCTCAACCTTTGTATTGTTGACTTGCGGTGATGATATTGCCGCGCACAGGTACGGTTTAGGCCGGGGCGCAACGGGGGTGCATATATGTGTGCGTTGGAGTAGCGCCGAGGGGCGTGGGTGGCGGAGGAGTCGAGGCCGCGGAGGGTGGTTGGCCTGCCGGGTGGGAGGGCCCGCTTCAAGGCCAAGATCCACCACGGCCGCCGCCGTCTGCGAGCCACGGGAAGAAGGAAGGAAGGAAAAGAGGAGGAAGAAGGAGATGAAGCAGAAGAGGAGCAGCTGCGGGGGTCGGCCAGCGTGGGAGTCGGGGCCCAGGAATGAGAGAGGCTACTACTCGCCCCCTCCCCGCCGATGACCCATCCCCGGCCGGCCAAGTGCAAGTACGGGACAGAGCGGCGTCCCAAGAGTGCGGGAGTGCCGCCATGTGCGCTGCGTGAGCACTCGGGTATAGCCTAAATATGTGCCGGTTCGATTAATGAAAGAATTCAAGAACACGCTTGCTCAACGGAATCATAATTGGAAATCATACAATACTTGATCAACTTCAGAGTTGAATGAGCTTTTTCTACCGGCAAACAATGGCTGTTTTCAATGCCAATGGCGAGATTTTCAGTAGGTACTGATCTGCTTGATCTGTCCAATATTCTTCAGTACTAATCTGCTCTATCTGATGCGCTTGCTCAATAGGATCGTTTCTGGAAATCATACTTGACCAACTGCTGAGTTGAATGAGGCATCGGCAAACAATGGTTGCTTCCAATCCCAATGGTGAGCTTTTCAATTCTGATCAACCTCTCAGTTGAATCACTTGATGAGTGAGGTGGGCTATCGGCAAGCAATGGAGAGCATTCACGTACTTATTTTGATAGGAAATTGTTGCGGATAATTAATCGGAGTCAAAACGTACATTAGCCAATTGCACTATCATTGGGAGGTTTAACTCCAAATTGGATAAAAATGTAGAAGTTATATGTAAGTAAATTATGATAATTAACGATAGATATGAATTGAAGACTATGATTCTGTCATTTTTTCGTTATAAAATGATAAAAGGCGTGTTTAGATACAAGGACCATTATCACCCACGATGATCAAGGGATGCCCGATGATCCATCCCCGGCCGCCCGAGTATACCGAACAACTAAGGAAAGTGGTGTCCAAAGAGTACCGCCAAGTGGACTGAATGAACAGTCATGGTAGTATAGTTTCAATTTTTGGGTCGATTAATGAAAAAAATGTTGAAATACTGGTTAAAGTACTTAAGCCGACAAGGTGGATCTGTTCCACCATCTGCTGATGGTTTAAATGCAATTTTCCACTTTAATAGAATTTTGAAACTTATTAACCAGTAGAAAAAGAAATACGCTTGCTCCATAGATCATTCATTGAAAACATACTCGATGGTGGACCATCGATGAGTTATGGTGTGATATATGCCAATGTCCATCTTTTACTTCACTTTTTTCGATGGGAAATAACAGTCGCTCATCTACATACATATGTTTGTAAGCTGGTTTCAATTTAAACTCAAATTTTGACAATAGTTGACAAGTTTAATGACACTAAATTATTATAATCGGCGAAAAATACGAATTACACAATTCTTGATCAATGCTTGCCTGTCATAACCGTCGTTTGTCTATGCAATGACAAATTAAAATTATTAAGATCATGGAATAATTGACTCATCTGAAGCATGAGATTAATCGCATGATTAAATCCAGGCATGTGGAATCGGCTGCAAATGATAACGAGCACCATAAAATTTAATACTTCTAAAGGAAGAGAGTAACCGCCCAAGAGAACCTACTTCAGTGCAGTGAGATATTTTGTATCGGCAAAATACAATTAATTAACTTTTGCTACAAAGTTTCACCAGCATGAGCCTATTGACGAAAAAATATTTTCAACTTGCGTGTAATTTTCAACGGAAGAATTTGGTAAGTCCTATACAACAAGATTACTAGTTTATGGATACATCAGCAAGGATGGTAACGTTGGTAATGATGGTAAAGGTTAATGTGTTGATTTTTGAGTTTTCTGAGAAAAAAGGCATACACAAATGCATTAACTCGTAAGCGTTTCTCCACAAAATATTTTTCCTAAATCACGACCTATAAAATGGAGTGCGCAACACCGACTGTAACTCAAAAAGAGAATTTTTTTTCTCCACGCTTAATTTTTTCCCTCCTTGTATAAATACCCTGCATGCGTGACGCACAATTCTGAGGCGAAGGGTGTATTATTCTCGGATCGGGGTCTTTCACACTTGCCCCTCGGGGAAGAAAATATTATGATACGTCACCTGAAGCCATTCTACTCTTCGCTTGCATGGTCCCCCACCTTGGAAAAATTTCGGGAGATTATATTAAAAAGGAAAAGAAACCCAAAGGAATGAGAGAGGGTCACTTGCGTGATTTGCGCAGAAAATTGGGACGCCTTTCGCCCGGGAGAACCCGATTCGTTTCACATTCGACCCGGGATTTTCGCCTCGGAACTATGCATACATGCGATGATAGAGCGCGGTAGGACTTCCCACCTCATCTCTCAAAAAGCGAGAGGGATACCGGGACCTTTCGGCTGCGCTTCGGGCTTTACCTTGCTTGAAGTGCGGGGAGGGGAAGACGAAAAAGCGATGAAGGGTGGGAAAAAAACGACCGTGTGGGATTGAGGATGGGGCTCGAAAGGCGGAGGGGATGGTGGGGTTGTTTTATTGTGAAGGTAAGATGGTAGGAGTTGGTGGTCGAAGAGATTTGAGATGGTTGCAAGGCATTGCCGAGGGAAGCAGTCGCAAGACGCACGCAAATATGTCGGCGATCTGCGAGAGGGTAAGAATGATGTACGCACGCTCGACCCCAGAAAGCAGGCCGGCGATATAATTCATTACGCCTCAAAGCCGAGGCAGTGGAGATAATTTTCCATCCGTCGAAAGCACGGCATTGGGAAAGAGGGGTTCACTCGCGGAGAGAACCGAAAAGTTCTCGACCAAGTTCTTTCATCACTTGCCTCCACTTGCAGCGTACATTTACCTCGACTCACCATTCTATTCACTCCTGTTCTTACTTGTGAGCCTATCACCACTTTAAGCCTGAGGCTACTATACCCTCTAGCCCTTGGTTCATTACATTTTTATCGTCTTCAGCAGCACAAGTATGAACTCCACGTAAACACCTTCCTTGAGGAGACCAGCTTAAGTTTGATTTGGAATAACATCTCAAGAATACCAATATAATATAATAATAATTCAGACGGAATAATAATAATAATTCGGACATTCCATTTGCATTCATCAAATGCAGCAAGAGTAAAAAATAGTGTAAAATTTAGTTGGAGTTATTTTTCAGCCAAGTCGCATAGATAATTTAAATTTGTAAGAAACATCTTGATGACATAAATAATGTACTTCAATTAATAGATTTTCACAGCTGTTAAAATAACTTTTTTTTAAATATTGCTTGGTAATCGAATAGGCCAAAGGAGAAAATATGATATCACGCTCTTTAAAAGTATAAGACTTCAAAATTGTTTCACTTTACATTCAACGTTGCGACAGATTTTAAAGAGAGAAACTTTATAATGCCATTGGACGATGGATATATTAAAACTCTTTACCGCCAGCAAATCAAAGTATTAGAATCCTTTTAATCGCTTCGTTCTTTTGTCAAAAATTTTCGTCAAAACACTCGGTGTAAGCTCATTTTGACTGGTTTGGGCTCTTGGAAAACAGGATAGACGGCATTAGGGCGCACTCCGCATAGCTAATATTTACCGTTTTAACATTTAATTCCTCAGAACCATTAAGAAAAGTCTCTAGTGTGGATGGCACCCGCTTTCCGCTTCGGAAGGAAGCTCGCTTAGTGGTGCTGGTGGAGGAAGTGGAGGGGAGAGATGGGGGAAGCTGGGGGTGAAGGGAAGGGCTCTATGGTGTGTTTGCATTGCGTCGGTGGCAGAGAGAGCACTGGATTTCTGTGACGGCATAAACCGGGGCAGAGATGGAAACCTCCTTTCATTGAATACGGGGGATGGCAGATAGGTGCTTTGTGGATTGAAAATACCCCAAAGTGAGATCTTTGCGTACTTGCCCCATTTTGGTAAGCCAATGATTTTTTCTTCTCAATTATCGTCTTCTACATTCTCATTCCCGTTATTTCATCTCTCGGACTCAGTATCTAGCTATAGTGTGCTGTAGCTCCAACTATATATTTTTAGCCGCGATTAATTTTGTTATACAATGGAAATAAAACAAACAATTCTCATTTGATTCAATAAAAGCGGAATTAACACGACCAAAAAACCTACTGATGGCGCCAAAGTGATGCAATGCGTCGAAATAACATGTAAGTACTGGAAATAAAATTGAGATCATTCCCCAGAACTGCATTCATTGGTGATTGCATAATAAAATCTCACTAAACAGAGCTGAACTTAACAGCGATATTGCTGGTCACCTCGTTTACTGGTAAACCATATTTTCCTGGAGTTGCATTGTCTTTCAGCAGCGAATAACAACGGGCGCAACTTCCGATCACGTAGCGGCATGAAATATTAGGTCCAAAAGTGGCTCGATATGCCGTTTTGATATGGGGCACAAAATAATAGTAAGTATATGTGCATTGTGGTCAAAATGGAACTGAATCCTATAAGTAAAAGTCTTAAATAGGACTTTTGTTTGGTGTTCTTAGCTAGAGTTTAGGAAAAAGATTGACAGGAGCCTATTTAACGTCGTACTGAATTTTTTAAAATATGAATTCTCGTTCTTGTATGACGCAAGCGATGAAAGCAGACCCAAAGGTGATAATAATGCAACTGATTCACATTTTATTTTAATTATACTTAAAATAGCATTATTTGTGCACTTTTTTATTCTGTATTCCCTGATATGAATGATTTTAAGCTGATGAGGTTCGAAACTATTATAAATGGCTTACAATAAGGGGATCAAACCTTCTAGTGGAAAATTCTGGTCAAGATAAACACCAGCGCACGGCTTTCTGAAGAGAAGATTTGACGAGGAAACAAGTCACCCAAGCTTCTCTCATTGTTCCGCATTCGCTCAATTGGAAAACCTAAGACCAAGCGTCGTCGCGGTGCTTCGCGGGCGTGCCATCTGAATAATGACGGTACGCTGGAGCGGTAGAAATGAGCTCGTCGTTCCAGGGGGATGGAGAAGCAAGTGGCGGAGGATATGCGAGAGAGAACGGGGATGGCGTATTGTAGGTGGCGCATTCGGTAAGTCCGAAATGGGAAAATGAAGGAATGCAAAGGAGGGTAAATTTGGCGTGACGATCGCGATATCGCCGGAATCTGCGGCGTCAATTAAGGGCGAGGGAATCGACGTTTGGACCCTTGGAAACGCTTTTAGAAATTACATCGCACAAGAATAAATCAATGAAAGAATCTCCCCGTCTCCTTAAATCTGATCGCGTGGAAGAATGGCCGGTAATTATTTAAGTGGCTGTTTATGGGGCGTTAGTCGCAGTGGAATGCCTCTAATTACAAGGGCCATTTACTCTGTGTGACGACGGATTCTCGCGTTGTACTTCTAATTTGGTTGCATAAAAAGATGATGAATCTAAGAGAACATATATCCAAGATGATGGAGATATGTAGAGGAATTATTAGATCTGGCCAAAATGTTTAACTTTAAAATTGCCATGAAGTAATGCGGTGGCAAATTTTTTCCCTAGAGGTACAATCAAGGCAGTGAAAATTTTTATTGCTTTATTTGTAACAAACGTTTGAAATAAATAAATAAAGACGAACTATATGTAAACATGATGCTTATAATAAAAGCCATTGTAATGGACATTGTTGTCTGCTAACCTATAATGATAAAAGACTATTTGGCAGAAAAAGTAAATTACAGAGGAAGTTAATGAAGTTGATGGAATTACGAAAGATCTAGTAACGATAAGAACGAGAGAAAAAAACACGAAGAAAGCGACCCTGCTCATCTTTATTTGTCGTGTGTATATGTTTACGTGGTGATAACATCTTAGCCGTGTGTTCATTGAATCATGCAAAGAAAAAAACCGAACACTGAAATGGCCGCCATCAAAACGTAGCCACGCATTTGAAACAAATAGGGTGATAGAAATTACTGGTCTGCCGGAAAATAAGTGGGCCAAGCTTTCGAGGCGAATAATTAGGAGACGGCCGAGGGGCTGAAGAAGGATGTAAAAAAAAGGGTTGATAACACCGCTTCCCAAGGGAAGGATCTTGGATTAGGTGGCGGTCGGTGGAGTCCTCAAGGAAGGTGTAATATAGTGATTAGGCTATGGTGAAGGCAAAAAATCAATTTGAGACCGCCAAAATATTCCCTTCGAGCATTCTTAGATGAATGTTGAATGCGTTGAAACGAGTTATAAACGTTTGCGCGGGATTAATCATGTTAAGTGCAGCTTTGAGACATAAATAGTTCCGAATTCATTCAGCGAGGGGATTTATCTGGTGCGTTTAAAATACCTACTACCTGGATTAATATGAACATTCAGAGGGGTGACATCAACTCCCGTCTAGTAAGCTCTTTTTTACTAAAATAAGTAATTATTCTTTATTAAGATTGAACAATGGACGTCTTGATTAATAAACTATGATAATAGCAATTTCTTGCTGTTACAGAGGACACCGGGATACCACTACAATTAGCTGATTACAAGGTAGGGATAGGCATGCAAAAGTAAGTGAATTACTACGTTGGGAACAGTATGTTTTCCAGTAACGTCCACTAGCTAGTGTATTACTGATTCGCCTTCCTCCTGAGCTACTGTTTGATGGATGGTAACAAAATAATTTCGAGACTCTTGTAGGTTAAAAAGAGGTATAGAGATTTCAATGGAGTTGAACTTGAAAAAAAGTTATGAATGAAGAAGCGTCTAGAAGGTTAAAGGAACAGTAATGACCGTTTTGAGAAATATCGAGACATGCCATGGATTCATATGACTAAGGGATTAAATCAAGCAAGAACAAAGCAAGAATTAAAGGAATAAAAATTAAAAAAGAGAAAGGAGAAGAAAATTTAGTGAATTGGCATCGGATGTAATAAGAGTAAGAGACTATGAGGAATTAAAAACGTATGAACAGGATAGATATGAATACGGAGTCATATGATGCACTTCCAGGGCAAGTTTTGAAATAGTTTTTGCACCATTGGCATCTTTAGTGAGGCTGATGATAAACGTCTACACGAAAAGGTTTTGGAGAGAGAATGAGTAAATTTTCCGTTTTTTCCTGTGCGAAAGAGGCTGACCACTCCCTTCCTGCGAAAATCTGGCCGAATCCTTCCCATACAAGCAACCCACTCTCTCTTTCTCCCTAACTGTACCGATCCCTTGTCCTCCACTGCAACTTCACCTCCTTCTCTGCACCCGACTGAGATTCGAAATGCACCGATGGTGGGGGGCTGCAGAACGGGTCCGAATTCGGTCAACTCGAATGCTAGTCTGGCCGAAAGCAAGTGCCGGAGATCTTTACGGCTTTAACCATGTGAGCATCAGGGGGTTATTTCATAGACTCACGGATGATTTACACTCGAAAAATGCCACAAACCAATCTATTGGCATCAATTTTTAGTTTAGCTTCTTATTACTTTTTAATTTACTACCACCTTGTATATGCTTACAGAACGTAAGGTTGCCTAAGCCCGGAGCTAGAAATCTTAGCCTGAAGATATCACAGCATATTTTAGAATTATTGAGCTCTATAAAAACCTCCAGCGATCCCACTTTCTACAAGCGAGTTAATATACCTCTCCTTTTCCAGTAATTATCCTAAAAACTCCTGAAGGATGCCTTAAACCTAATTTTCTGTACGCAAATAATTTGCTGTTTTCAGCTCTCATTTCTTATATGACTCTAAATGAGACGGGTCCTTGGGCTAGGGAGCTCCATAAACTTGCTCAAATTCAACTCCGTATAGAAAAAACCAAAAGTGGGATAGTACACTATCATTAAAAAAATTTTTTTTGTCACAGTTGATGGGAGATGCTATCCACCGAAATATCCGCCGTTTCCCAGACTGATCAGATCATAAAAATAAAATAAGAGAGATGGGCTATAGAACATATTCAGAATGTCTTTTTTTCACAACCAGTTCGAGACTATAACGGTAGCGTTGGGACTTACTAATAGGTAGGTTGACTTATAGTTTAGCCTTCTAATTGATGTATTCCTTCATGCATGTCTGAATATTCCTATTATTCCTAACATCTCTGCATGTTACAGTTTTGCATGTTCTACCTTCATAAGCAGATTACCTTCGTGAGTAGTTAGGAAGTTTTACCATAGCATGAACGTGGAAGTATAATTTGTTAATATGAGTAACATTTTTATGAACGTGTGGTGTGCATGAGGGAATCCTCTTGCATGCTGGTGATCATCCCCTGCCAAACACACTAGAGGTGGCTCGCAGGGTATTTGGATGTAGACTGATTGTTTTTTTCAATGCCAACGCAAGGAGAGCCTTCCGCATCTGCTGAGCTAGTACCCCTCCCGCACGGTTGGCTATCCAGAAGAAGGCGCCGGCCGCCGACGCCGCCGCCGCCGCCCGTCGCCGCATTGTGAGACCGCTCCCAAAACGGATCGTTGTTCCTCGAGAATGTAAATGCACTTACGCTCCCGACCCTTCTTTTTCTTCCCTCACTTCTTTTGCATACGTGACTGTAGCCGTTCTCCTCACCCCTCCCTCTCCACCACCCCGTGCACCCCTTAACCCAACCCACGGCTGCCAACCCTCGCCGTTTAAAATGCCTGTTTTACTCGTGCCTCACCACGGGTTCGAGTCTCACCCATGGGTCGAGCGAGCTTCCCCGAAGAGAGGCCCTAATTAAAACGCAAGTCTTCATGCGGAGGAAAACTATAAATAAGAATTTAAATTTATCTCCCATTGTCATATTTAACGATGAAATATATGTTTATCCATCAATTAATGTGGACCAATTAGCACCATTATAAGTTATCTATTAAATCAAGTCCCCTTGAAGCTAGCTTTATACTAAGGAAAATTCTTCTCCTATGCCTTAATAGGTTATGAGAAACATAGTAACAGTCTCCATGGTGAGGTCTTACACATTTCCGTAGTCTGTTTAAATCTGGAACAATTGCATGAAGTAAAATCAGATCGCAACATGAGGTGTACAGGAAACCAGCGGTGCTCTTTAGAAATATTTTGGGATAATTTTTGGGACAAAGGCAATTACATGAAAAAATAATGGCAAGTCTCTTTAAACTCTGTCTTTGCTAATGAATTAAAGACCACTTCAAGCTTCTCTTTATACATTACTTTTTTTTGTAAGTCAAATCTGCAATTATAAAAGAATCTGCGATATTTTGCTCACTCCTCTGCTCCTACCCTTGCTATTTCCTGAGATCATGAGGTCCATCTAGAAATAACCAGGCCTGCTGGAGCGATTTTGGGACCCTTTAATTGTCTTATCCCACATTTTGAATCTTTTCAATGAAGCTTCTCATGATCAGATAGATAGCAGGAAAAAAAACTATCAGCATTGTTGGTCTGAAATAGGTATTAGATGAGCGAAGGATGAACAGCAAACTTTGTTGACTTTTCGATGCATGTCACCCTTTATACATTAGTTAATTGATATTCTGCAAGTAGAAAATATTAATAATTTAAGTATATATACGATGATTGACCTACAAAAATAATCACGCCTGCATTCTTAATATGACTCAGAGTTGCACCATTTCAGCAGCAGATATATTTGTCTATGATGTATTCAGCGTTCGAATTATCAATGAGGCCATCAATAGGAGAAAAATAAAACATCCGGGGAAATATCATATAATATGTTAATTAGAGAATTTCCTTCGTTACAAACACAGCGTTTACAAGGCTACCCTACTACCCTACGCCTACGCCTACTACGACTACCCTACGCCTAAAATAAATTTGTAGATTTTGGCGGCCTGAATTAAAGTCACAGCAAAGAAATGAATTCCCCGTACTAAATAAATGAAATATGTACCATCTATCACCACTCCATAACGATGCATTTTTGATGAAACCGATGGATTATGAAGTTCGATTACGTGTTACAATTACAATTATAATGGCTAACTTTAAGAAAAAATTGGGCTCTTATAAGCTAATCTTATATTCGTAATCATTGGCCCATAACGAATAAAAACATCGCTTACATTATGCATAAGTTTTAGTTTTTGCTCTATAGGTACGCCAGCTTGATATGTACTGTTGAAAACTTAAATGCAGAAGCCAAGGAGATGTTTCCACAAATTTGTTTTTAAATCAGTATAATTATTATTTTTTTGCCTCTATTTTATAGGCTAACTATGAAAATCATCTATGAGACAACGCATTTGTTGTACTATTAAGCGTCTCTTTACGCTTTGCTGCAGTGAACTCTTTAGCCCCAATGTAGGTACGCCACTTAAAAAACGGCATTGCCAACCTCCCCCCGTCTTACCTTGCACCCCTCTCATTATTCCTCCCCCGAAATACTCGCTCTTACTTTCTCACACGAGCCACCCAAGCACCGCTCGCCCCCACATGGGGGCCACACGGCGCCCACATGCAAGCACACCTCCCTCCCGGGTATACTCTCTCTTACTACGCGCGCAGACACCGCAGCTGTTCCTGCCAGCCGAACCAATCATTTGACCAGATGACCCTCCTCCTACCTCCCCTCTGTCTCACCTCTGCCGCCCCCACCTCCCTCAACCCTTTCCCTCCGCACACAACAACAACACTATCACGCGGCCGTTCTCATCCCTCGGCATCAAAAAGGGAAGATTAAGAAAAAAATATTCCAAGGCATAGAATTCGGCCATTTTTGAAGGGGTTATTCAGGAATGTTTTTTTATATATCCTCGAAATTCATTTATTTTCCTACTATAGCCTAATTTTTGCGTGAATACTTCAAGAAAAAAATATTCCAAGGCATACGGTGGCGGCGGGGTAAAGTCCTCGCCTGCCAAACATGAGGTCGCGGGTTCGAGTCTCGCCTGAGTAAGTTCCCCTTATCCAGGGCATGGTTGTTCGTGTACGACTCATTGTTGAATTTGTTGAATACCCCGATTTAAAATGGCCTATAAGAGCTGTATTCGGAGGTTTAGGAATAAAATAAAAATAAAAATAGAATACGGCCATTTTTGAAGGGGATTCCAGGAATGTTTTTTAATATACCCACGAAATTCATTTCTTTTTCTACTACAGCCTAATTTTTGCGTGAATACTCTAAGAAAAAAATATTCCAAGGCATAGAATTCGGCCATTTTTGAAGGGGATTCCAGGAATGTTTTTTTGTTTTAATATGCCTACGAAATCCATTTATTTTCCTACTTCAGCCTAATTTTTGCGTGAATACTTTCGGTCCTCCTTAGACTTTTTGTGCAAGCGAAGGTCGTGTGACACTAGTGGGTACACGTTTTGAATAAATAGAGCAATTTGAGAAGTACACATGATGAGGGATTATTATATGTAATAATAACTACGATCCTTACGAGAATATTTTTATGCACAAAGAATATTTTTTAATAATATATGCCTATTGCTAATACTATTCATCAGATGTGCATAATTGATGAGTACACGCATAATTTTTAGGAAGGAAGTTTGGTTGAACCCCCCAAATTCTCCTAAAATAATTTTTGCATTGTGAAATATTTTATTATTAAAAATCATTCGATGTGTCAGAAGATATCTTATTATTGATATTAGTGAAAATAGTACGGCATTAAATTACAGTATTTAATCAAGGCATTCTTGATATCACTTTAAGTACCTAATGTTTGCTCGAAACCAGTTCAAAATAAATCAAATTTCCTATCAGTCATTAATTCATACTTTACAGTTACTCAATATAATAGTCTTGAAAAGAGTTCAGGAATAAAAATAAGATGACCTAAAGCGATTATTATGTACAATTGGGCGTGGGATGAATATGATTGTAAAATCTGAGTGAATAGTTTTGATTATTGGTGGCTAATTCTAAATCATAGAAAAGGTAGACCCCGCGGAGTCCTTAACTGCCTATTCTACTGTGTATAATTCGTAAAAGGATAAACGAACTGCATTCTGCATGAACGATCACAGGGCGGCATCTTTAGCTGGTTGTTTGCTCATGAGTGCACATTGAAAGGATAAAAGTGCAATTGGATTCAGTCGGAATTCCACTTTGCAATTGCGTGGCAAGTTGTCCCAAGGAGGGGACCAGAAGAGGAGTCGCAGTATTAGAGTTGCATCGACACAACCGCTCCAGTGATCTGGCACAAAACAAGTTAGTTTAAACTCACCGACCGATTTAATGAGAAAGTGACGTATGTAGGAAATTAGCAATAAGTTATCTTCGGGGAGCGTTATAGCCTATTGCGTAGAGGGTTGCTGATCGAAGGGTGCTGGATTCATATCCCAGGGACCCACAAAAAAATTTGAATCCCTCAACAATCCAAAAGCGTTAGAAATAAATATACTGGATAAACGGAAAATGTTGACTGGAACATTTTAATAATAACCTCAAGAGCAAATCGATGTAACTTTCACTAGGAGGGGAAGGGGAAGATAAAGACAACATTAATCTAACGTCACTTTCATATCTGATGCTTGGAACCGGATCACGATGGCTGGTATTGAAGCCTACCAATCCGACTACCTTTGCTACGCTTTCCCGACCCACACTTCGTAGCAAACTTATAAAGTGACCTGATGCAAAGCCATAGAGAGCAGATTACGGAACGTTGATCTGATTGAAATAAACAATATTATTTCATTAGAATTTTTTAATGGAAAATAGATAATTTTCAAATTAATTTGTGGGCGTTAGAGAAAGTCGTTGGTTTTCAAATTAATTTTAGGGTGCGAAAACATTCAAGCATTTGGATTCTTGTCTTTTGGTAATTTTTCATGTCTTTAATAGCTCGTTATTTCCCAATAGTTTTCTCCTTTTGTCATTAAAATGTTAATGTAATATCACGGCTGCCTTATCAGCTTTATTTTGATAAAAATAAACCTTTTCGAGTCTTACCGCGTAGTTCAGGTTATGTCCCGCTGTTTCCCAACCGTTACCGACCTTCCTTCGGATGTGATTATTTTTTTTTCAACTTTCCTACCAACAAATTTTAATTTTTATCAGCCATGAACCGTTGAGGCTTTAATAGAGTATTTTACTTCAAAAATATCATTCCAAAAAAATAACAAAAAAAGCAAAAAATACATCCCTTACGTATACAATTCATTACTCCATCAAGCTCTTACTCCAGCATTTCTTCCCATCATTATTCCCCTAAGGCTCACTCGTCTTTGCCAACCACCCCCACCCCAACCCACCCTAAACCCTTTTTCCCCGACGCAACTTATCATCGCCCACACGGACGCGCTCTAGCCAAACCCACCCACCCAGCCACCCCCTCCATGGGAGAGTCGCGTACAGAAAGGAAGTCACCATGGAGAAAGAGAGAGAGAGAAAGACGAGGGATGAAGAATGCAGCTAGCCATTTCCACCCCCCCCCCCACACCAAACACCTTATAAGGCTATCTCTTATGCGTTCGCCCGCATCTATTCCTCCTTCCTTCCCTCCAGAGGAGACGACATTTCTCTCTCCCTTCTTCAGCCGAGAGTGCACTCCCATGCAACGCCGTCCTCTTCTCCACAGTCCACCCCCTAGACCCCTTCCCCAGGGAACCTTTTCCCCCCCGCGGCGCTGACTGCGGCCCCTCCCCCATACTCTCGGCCCGTTGCGTACGAGAAAGGGGCCCCAAAGGCCCATCCCTCACGCGCGAAACACGTCTACCTCCTCTTCTTCCTCCTCACAGGAAAGAAATGCAAGCACGCAGGACGACGGAGAGGATCTCTTTCGCTGCGGAATTACCATTTTGCCTGTCCTCTCTCTCTCTCTCCAAGCTTTGATATGCCCCGGCCGGAAGGAGCCATTGGTGGCCGAGGTGGGCCAAGGCTCGACTCATTTTTATGCATTATTTGCTCTTAAACGCGAATCTCATGGAGCTTGCATTGCTTTTTCTATTCCATCATTTAGACCTACTTATGGTTTTATTTATTTATTTATATTTATTTATTTATAACTTCCTCGTAAACAGCACTTTAAGGCCTTTACAACGGAGGATAAACAATATACAACACAAACAACCATGCCCTGGATAGGGACCACCCACGGGATAGGGATTCGAACCCACGACCGACGGTTTGGCAGCCGAGGACTTTACCCCACCGCCACTGAGGCCGGCATAGGAAGCCCTGGTACCTATGCAGTTTATTGATGTTCATTGACATGACGCGATTTATTTGGACAGCCATTATATACGAACCTGTTAGCCTGAATCATCATAGTATACTTAACCATGAGATGTTAATTAATGCAAAAAAACAATAACTCCGGCTATTCAATACAAAATTTGTCTTAATATAGTTAAGCCGTATCAGTAGAAAAATGTAGAATGTGTGCGCTCTTTTGCAACTCTGCTGTAGCAGATAAGATAGCTGAGAAAATGGAAAAAAATTATTCATCTTCCTCATCAAAGATTTTTAGATGGACATTTTTGACAAAGTATATCTGATGATTTTGGGTGCACAATGCAGTCTATATGTAAGCAAAAATTATTAGAGGAAATATTACATATGCACTAGTGTAAACAGAAATTGCGGCGAAACAGACCCTATATGGTAACCTAACGTACACAAACGGAGGCCGGCAATGTCCCAGAACCTAAATGAAATCAAGGCCAAGACCCAATGAGACGAAAGTCTTAGCCAGAGTGGTAGAGCCGTATCTATTGACGCTAATTAACGTTAGTAAATATATAGCTTTGCAAGCTATGACTACGTAATCAGAGTAAAAATGCCGTTCATTATTCGCCGAGAAGGTATGCCTCTTAATCCACTTTGATACAATATTTCGTTAATTTTTGAATCCCAAACAATCACTCATTATCACTACCCGAGAACCAAACATTAGAAACATCTCCACCCTTGACAGATGGAACAGCCCTCCCTCCACACATCATCCGATACTTACAGGAAGGAAAAAAAAATGATGAGTGATCGGGTCAATGACTTCATTAATCCGGTCTCGAAGAGCAGATGAGGAGGGCAAGAACGGGGGAAAGGTCACTCACTCTGGTGAACCCCACACTCCAGCCGCAGCTAAACCCCTTTGGCCCACGTGTATTAGAAAATCGAGCCAGAGCAAATAGCGGGGGAGGGTTTGGAGGATGGCCGTGAAAAAATCATGCCCGGGTAAACTTCCTCCTTCGGGCGGACGAAACTCGCGGGAGAAAAACACGAGGAGACTAGGGTCAAGGAGGTCGCAGTGTACTTAAATTGACTCTGATTGAAAGGTGCTCATGCTTAAAATACAATTATTGAGTTTGAAAGTGATTTTTCATGCATTTGATTTAGGCTAAGATGAAAGAAAAAAATCGAAGTTCTTTTGGAGAAAAGTTTTTTTCTTCCATTTGGAAAAAAATTTTTTTTTAATGTGTGTAGGGTATGGACGTTATGGCCAAGTGGTAAGCGAGATGGCTGGTGGTTAAAGCGCTTGGCTCCTGATCGAAGGATTCCAGATTCGATTCCCGACTGAAGCCTTCGGACAACCCGAAACACAATCCTTGTACAACAGAGTGGAAAGGACCTGGCTCACATTCTTCGAATACGTGAAAATAATGCGTATGGGAGAACACTCTATCCTCATCTATGTTGACGAACCTTCGAGTGAGACATTGGATGAAGGCATCGCCCGCTTAGGGTGCAGTATAGCACGCGACGACTTTTTACACAGTCAACGACGAGCGTTTATTAGAAAAACTTTTCGCTATATTAAGTGCACATCTAACCTATATATTATCAAATGATTATTAATGCCAAATATTTCCCATATTTTATCATGTTTTACTCTAATATGATAATATAAAAGAGTGATCACTCATTAAAAGGGTTCCACAATCAAACAAGCGTGGGTACGTTGAGGAGAACTTCATCCCAAAAGGCAGAAGAAGGAAAGTTGAGTCATCCGTTGGCCATCTATGATAATTGTTCGACGATGAGCCACTGCTAATCATTCAGTTAACTAAAATTGCAAAAAAATAGTTTTGCTGAAGAAATCCCTGAACGTTGAGGGAAAGTTGGCAAAAAAGCAAATGACGGAAGTTATGAGAACGTATTCCTCCTCGACCACTCACCTTTTGTAATTTTGACGACGCATTTCTCGTTAAATTTTTACTGAACCATTTCGAAAATTTTCTGGGAATAAAGAGAAGACCTTTTACAAAATTTAATGTATTTCAATTACAAAAATTATATCTTAGAAAGTACTCTGGATAATCTTCATAAGTTAAGATACAAGCGAATGCTGACCAAGATGTATTCCACATTCCATCAAAATTTCAACATGATGATGCGTTTTAAGTGAGTTGTCCGTCACCATAAAAGCAGCTCTAGCATGAGGTACTCGCCCCCATAAGCTATCCGCTGTTGGCGCATGACGATTGTTCAAATTTGAGTGCCTGCTAATTATGCAGTATGGTGAAAAAATTTACTGAAGCGAATGTGGACGAAGTCTCGGTACAATGAGAAGCTATGCCCAAAACGCACAACAAAAAAGGAGTGGAAAGTCGCCCGCTGTCACCTAGCTGTCCGCTGGTCCTCGGTAGGGAGTGCAGGAGGATTTCGGACCGGCGGAAGAACGGCTGCATCCCAGAGAAAAAGAGAGAGTAGGCCCACCCTACATGTACTCTTTACGTACACCCGGCTCTTCTGGACGATGGTCTGTCTTACCTGACCGGCGTAGGTAGGTAAGGGCGGCTGTGGGAGGATGTGTATGGCAAGGGAGGAAGGAAGGGGGTAATGTACACACGGCGACGTATATACTTGCGACGCGGCCTGTTGTTGGGGGTGGCGGAGGGCGGTTGTGAGGCCGCCCCTTTGGGGGCGGTGGGGGAGGAGGTCAGCGGCCAAGGGAGGGCGGAGGAGGCAGGTGCGTCTCAGCTGTTAGAGATCCCATCGTGGAGGCGGGGGTGGTCGGTTTCAGAGATAGAGGCTGGCGCATCTTTCACCTTTATTAGGATAGCGCCAGCATTTAAGCGGACGACGCGACGGTTGGAAAAATGTTTCCCACGGACGAGGGCACGATCTGTCTTTGGTGGTAAGGAGGTGGGGTAGGAGGGATAGATAGGGGCAGAGGAGGTGGGGTTGAGAGAGGGGAGTGGCGTTGGGTTATTGGCAAGTCGACGGACTCTGCGGGAATTCCAACCTCATTGAGACTTTGAGAGAGCGAGACTGTTTCTTCTTATTCTACCTTCTTCTCTGCACAAAACGGCATTGCCTCTCCGCTTCAACACGTATGGAACGCTTTGAAGGCGATTGATTTCTCGAATGAAATTGGGGCCAATGCGTGAAAGAGGTGGTGAGATGAGAGTGACTCAAACTGGCACGTCTATCACCCGGCCAGTTTTCTGCCTGCTTTCATGATCCGTAGGATTAGCCATGCCAAAACTCATGTACAAATCTCTTTCCTGCTGCATCTCAGAATGGTAGGCGTCTGTTAAACCATGAAAAAGAGTAATATGAACGAAAGCAATGCACTAAAGAAACTATAGATTTTCTTATGATTTCAAAATAGCAGCAACTACTCAGTAGAAATAAAAACAGCAAATAGGCGACGAGGTATTAAGGAAGAATATTTCATTGCTGTCAAATCTATCAAAAAGCACAAAAATGTGTATGGCAACCATAATCGACCGTTATTCCTATAATTCGATTTCTCCACTTAAAAAAAAACAAGTATTACGTTAGAATCAACGATTTACTGAATAAAAAAATACACCTAGTACTGGTAAAAATAATTTAGACATGATTTAAAAAAATATTAACGTCAGAAGACCGCGTATAGTATCTCTCGAAGTTAACGATTCAACTTCTCATAAAATTAACTCTTAAAAATTAAGACTTTATATTTTCAGAAAATAATGCACTAAAGAATTATAAGGATCTCGTGCTCTAGAAAATCAGAATCGTTAGCTGTAAAGTATGTGAAGGCTGCTTGAAATCATTTCACATAATGAGGGCTATCAGCGCCTTGCCAATTCACCGAAGCAAAGGACAACGATTGAAACAATGGACACAGAGGCTCCTCTTAATTGAAATTTAATTCCCCGCATTGGTCGTCCGTCGTGTTACATCCTATATCGTTCGGGCCTCTCAAAATCCAATCACTTAAACTTGAGCGGAGGTGAGATTCTCTCCGTTTCGATTTCCCTTCCAGATTTGACGCAGTCGTAATTACAGTTGTCATGAGTGAAGTGATGGGGGGCAATCAATGAAAAGCACTACGTTTGAAATTCTATCTTTGAAACCGTCGTACCTTCTTCGTTGGTTGGGAAAACCAGCGTCGGACGCTCCCTTCGATTCCTCCGCAGACATACGGAGGTTCCTCGCTCTTGAACTCATTCAAAAACTGGTCCCACAGTTCAACGTTGCACCTGGCAGCCGGCGTACCTGGTTCGAATCTCGCTCGGATCTAAAATGATTTTCATCCTCCTTTACTTGTTGCATGCTATGATCATTACCCAACAAAAAGTATTATTTAACGTAACTCCATTGTTAACTGGCCATACAAATAAAAGCCTCTATTAGCCATTTATACAATCAGAAATCATGTGAATTTAATAGAGGACTCCAGGAAGTATTATACTAACGATATTCAAAAAAGTATACTAATAATCAGAAAATTATGGAAAAGGCTTACTCAGCTATGTGAAAAAATTTTTGGTGCTAACATTTCTCGAGTTGTCCTCGCTCTCAACTGATTGTGATTCATAGTTTAGCTTTAAATGATATGCAGTATAATATTTGAACTTTCTGAATATTTTTGATTTTTTTAAAGTTGGAAATTCAAGGATCTGCTCAACTTGATCTTTCGGAGATAGGTACTCGGGGGATAATTTTTCACCATAAAAAAACGGCTACGAATAAAAACTCAGTCAAATGTGGCTCTGACCTGAATTTTAATAAAATCACTGAGAAAATTTCTATTGAGTTAATTTTGAAAGCAAGAAGAGTTGAATTATAGTGCTGGAAATTGCCAACAATTGAGCCAAATGTCACCTATGTATCCTAAAATTTGATCTTAACCAATCCAGATGTAAAAAAGAGATCGAAATGAACATTAATTATAAAAATTGAAGGTTAAAGTAAAAACTGTCAATCAATCATATTCCAAATAATGCTAATTGTTTTTCGGGAAAAAAAATTTACGGCGTTCTTCCGAATTACTTAGATTAGCGACGCATTTGAAATTCAAAACATAACTATGCGTTTCGAGGGAATTTTGGCTATCCATGCCGTTTGATCGAGATTCGATGCCTAGCCAAAAAAAAGCCTAGTGTAAACCAGATGGCTGACATATGTGCTACTTTGAAGATTGAATATGCGATGCACAATCTAGGAATTCTGAATTATGGCAATATGCTAGTCTTCCCAGTGTTTTTCGATCATAGCAAACCAATTTGGGCTACGTCGAAAACGTAGCTTTACGAATTTATTAAAGTCGATTTCATTGGCATGAATTTCAAAGTGCAAAATATTTGACTGAAAAAATCCCAGGAAGCGAATTTGATGCAAAAAAAGCACTTCCTGGGTATTCTATTAACTTTCCATCTCTCCGATAAATTATGCGTCAGATATTAGTACCTTCCTATGCTTATCGAGGATGTGTTGTTTTTCTTCCTCATCGCAGCCCTATCTTATTCAAACGGCCTAAACAGGAAGCAGTTTTGGCCAAAATATTTTCAGCCAAAATTCGCCATGTAAATTGGCGAAAGTTTTAGAATGATAGAGTTCCCCACCTGCGATGCAGGTGCAGGTTTTCTTATGTCGTAGAAAGAATGATCGTCTTTTGCGACTTCGCTATCCATTCGGTCTTTCGCATGAGTCATCCGGAGCTTTGTCTTCGCGGAAATGACCTGGTGGGCAGAGTGGTAGGTAACTGTCAGAAGGGTCCTAGCTTCAAATTCATAAAAAAGCCCATTTTCCACACCCAATTAAAAATTCTCGTGATACCATAATCTGAGACTAGTACCGTAGGGTTTATCTCTTGTGGCCACGTTGTGCCACAATCCAGAATCAGTAAATGTGAAACTCAATCAATTAAAAACTAAAAGTTGTATCTTATAAATTTATGGCTCCGAATACTCACCGCCATGGTTGTAAAATTATCGAAAGTGTGGCACTAATATTCCAGAAGCTACAAAAGGCTATTACCTACATTTCTACCGAAATAAATAGTATTATTTCTGTACAAAATGTAAACAAAGTTATTGAGCTTAAAAATTGCTTCCAGATCACAATTCACCTTCGTTAATCGGAATGTGAGTGCATGCAAACATTCATTTGTATACCATTTCGGGAGTTTACTTACGAGAAAATAGCGGTGAGTACACCTGGTTCTGCTTTATCCCTCAGTAGAGGCTCTAAATAAAACAAAAAGAAAGGAAAAATAAATTATAAAGCTATGGTGGCTTATGAATTTATAAAATAAATGCAAGAGTTGATTTTCGGATTTGCGTTATAAAAATATTCCTTTTTATTTAACCACTTGAAAGGAAGATATAGGTTTTAAGATAAAATAAGTTTACTTTTGATAAAAAAATAAAAAAACACAATATTATCAGCTTTCTGGCATCTAAAGGAAACAGTTAATAAATATAATTGAAGTAAAATAAGTCGGCTGAAGTGAAATCCGTCAAGTTTACTGACATGAATAATTGTATTCAAACTATGGCCTTAAAAACTAAAGACACAAAGGAAGGAAAATTGTGGTATCATAAATACCCTCTCTAAACATTTATGCAAGTTAACTTGAACCATATATTAATATATTATTAAGGTATTACATCATTATCTGCTAGGAGAATATTTTAACTGATAACTAATAATCGATCTCCATCCGGAAAAATGTGAAACCATTTAACAAGAATCCTTTGAGAAGCTTGCCTCATTTAACCGACACTGTTGGCTATTTGTCCCTTGAAGAGGCTTAAGTATTTTTGAGCATGAGAAATGGAGTTCTTTGCAATCAATAAAATATGATAATTTATATCAGTAGTTGTTTTTCATGAAATGGATATATTTCATCAGGGGTGGTAATGGATAGAATTGATGTGGCTAAAACTTCGCATAGAAGCGACTTCAAGCAGGAAAGCGAGAGATTCAACATATGTATTCATTGTGTAACATGTATCCGTGTAAATCAAAGCTTGTAATTTTCGTAAGGAAGTGACACGTCGATGAAATATTTTAGAATAAAATTTACGAAATCATGTAATTTTCTCTGCAATATACCGTATATTAGCAGAAAAGCGTAAGACTTTCGCTTTATAACTGGCTTTTGGGATGCAACCTTCAAAATAGGTATCATGTCAGTATGAATTCCTGACCTAAGCGTGTATGAAGTAGACCCTTGTCAATATTTATTTGTATTCCAAAAATGGCGATTGAATCTCAAATAAAATTGAATTTGAGAAATTGTGTTTGTTGACAAATCCTTCCTTGAAACCTTCTAAAAATTTCAAGATAATATCTCCTGTTAATGATGCCAACTTTAGGGAATTAGATTGGTCAAGTGATCCCAGCAATGATACCCTAAGCAATATTAATTTATTTATTAATCTTCACCGCAGCGAAAGCTGCGCATTTAAGGCCTTTGCAGTGGGAGAATCTAACGGACAACAACGAAGGACTATCATAAAGCACCCATGTTCTGGACAACCTATCCAGACGGTCCTCGAACCCGCGACCTTCTATTTTATAGGCGGGGAAATACCTCGCCGACACAAGAGACATGCATATTCGACGATCAAGGCAAACACAAAAATTAGTAGGCCGATCTTTCGAAGTGCTGAAAAGAGTTAACGTCGCATCGCCAGAAGAAGGCCTTCAAGGAAACGCATTTTGAATGGAATTGCAATGTAATAGCACGCGTGACGAAATAGTAGCATCGCGCCGAGCGCTCAAGATCAAGGCAGCTAGCACAACATGATCCCTTCGGGAGATCAAATTAGAGGCAGAAGGAGGGGTTCGCATAAATTCGCGTCGCGGGGGAAAAAAAAGGATGAGGGCCGTGAGTCGCTCATCGCAGCGGGAACATCTCCATATTATGCCTTGTCCGTCCCCGGCCATCTTGCCTTTTTTATTCCGAGGTGTTCGAAAAAATGGCCCAGCGGGTCTTTCAACATGCCCGCCGTCCCTGCTCGTATTACTTATCACAGGAAGGCCGGTCCACGCGCCTCCATCTCCTCGGACCTCACTCCCTCTCCGCCCCCTCAGGCTTCTCTGACCCTTACCTCAGCCCCCTTGGGGCGGTCCTACCCTCTCGGGAACCATGGTGGTTTCAAAGGCAGCTTATAGACGTTTCTTCGTGAGATGAAGCCGTAGTCACCGTCGTAAATTATTCAAAATTTGCTCCAATGATAATAATAGGAATTTCAGCGTTGAAAAACAATAGGAATTTCTGCGGTATTTTCCCTTGAAATTAATTTCTAAGATGCATAGGAAGTTTTAAATGTGTACGGTGTTATCGGAAAGCATATTTCCTGTATTTTCAAAGGTGTGGAAACCTTAGTGTAAACGGACAGTGTAATACGTTCGCACTCTTAATAATATAGCATTACATTTGTTGGGGTAGAGCATTGAGATGTAGTTATTCGGATTTTATACAACTATACTTAGTTAAGAAAAGAAACTCAGGTTACGGTTGTTACGATACATCATTATTTTGTCAGACAAAATCTACATGTGCAAATGAAATGCGAAGTTTGAAGTCCCTTTCCTCAACACCAACAATTAAGTGAACATCATATTTTCCTGATGAACGGTGCATGAATTGAATGATAAGCATGTATTTTTCACATAAAATTTTACGACCTGCAATGCCAGCATTAGTCTTCGAAAATAAAATTGACTGATGGTCAAACGTGATGCTTTTACTGACGAAGGCACCCAGAAAAATTACAATTCAATTTGTCTCTTGTGGCAATGATTGTCATACTGAAGAGAATAATACATTTTGTTCAGAATACACACGATACTACAATGATATGCGTCTAAATAGTAGAGTATAGATTGGAATTCATTATAACCATTCTTGGTATATTATGGTTTCAACTTATTTTTCACTGACTAGCAAATGAGAATTCTAATGGAAGTCAAAATACGTAAAAACAAGTAGGTAGTTAAAAAATGGAAAAATGATTGACTATAAGCTGGGAAAACTATAATGTAAATTGCATTGAATCAGCCAAAATACACTTAATTTCTTCCTAAGAACTTCTTTGGAGGAGTGCAACTCAACTATCTCTCTCCGTGGATTCATTTGAGCGTTTTAAGCTAATTGTAACGGATGAGAATTTATGAAATATCCAAGGGAGATTGTAATTTTTATGCACGCTTAGCTTTCTCCATTCCCTCAAAAATATGATTTCCAACTACTTATTTGTTCCTGAGATCCGAGAAAACAGCTCAGAAATTACTTGAAAAAGAAATAGTGAAGATGTCGGAGTAAAGAAATCATTCATCGAAAATGACTTATTAAAATTTATTAAGAGACTTTTTGGGTGGAATTTACAAACATACCTCCGGGATTAGATTTACATGTGGAATTTAAATTGTAAATAAAATTAATTAATATTATTGAATCCTCTTATAATAAATATAGATTCTATATTTCCATAGACATCTAAGCTTTAGCTTTACTTTTTTTCTTCGAGACCGCAAGGCAAAGGTTCTTTGGCCAACCCTCCATTAACTGTCGGTCATACGAATCTTAGGGGATCATCCAACTCTCTTACAGTTGGCCGCCATAATGCGGACTTCCGCCACACCCGCTTGCGATTATACGGATTCATTCCAATAATCTCCTCATTTCCTATCTCACTCTCAGTCATCATTTGCAACACCATTATTTTCGAAGTTCCTCCGTCAGCAAACGGGCAATAAGCAATTTCACGTCCTCATTAGAGCCATACGCATGTTAGTTATATGCTCGCATACCGGAAGCAAAAGCATAAAACGATTTTTTAATTGAAAAGTACGATGAATGCGCATTCCTACATGAGAGATAAAAATAATTAATTAAGTTCCTACTCTAATGAATGAATGTAAATATATGCTTAATGATCCTACGGCTTCATTACAAAATAATGAGAATTTTTAAAGTAATGACGTCGGGAGGCAAAAAAAGGAATTCAAGTAAAAACATAAAAACGTGAAAGCTCACATTAATATAAAAAGACCCTTTTTAGAAAAACTTGGGCTTTAATCTCAAACTTGGGCATTTTATTCAGTTTGCATGCGTGAATAAAAGAACTCTTTTTAAAAGAGCTTAAAAGTTCACAGACGCTATATTTTTTGCATAGGATGATTTTTGGAATTTTACCCATAAAATATTTTATAGAAACGATTGATTTCTTTTTATCCTTTTCCATTTAAATGTATTTTAATTTATTCGTGCTTTTTGAGAAGATACATTAGATTCTCAAATTATGTAGCATACTATTTGGTCACGGTGAGCACGTGAGTGCTTGCTGAGTGTTGTTTCAGTCACACATATTTTGAACACGCAAAAAAAGATACATTTAAGTGATTAAGATTTTTAAGCAGCCATCAATATATGTATTGGATATTTCCATCTGTAAATTAGTTCAGTTTTAAAAAGGTAATACTTTTGGCAACATTTGCAAAAATGTCTCCTTCCGCCACAACCTTTCTCATTATAATTTACTGTGATTAAAAGTCAGCCTGAGAGGCTATAGTATAATAAAAAGAACTGGAAAACATGATTCAATAATTTTTTCGATCTAACTTAGCTTTCATGTTAGAACAATTGCTAAGGGAACAATCCTTTTTGACAGCGTTTAGAGTTACCATATACTGATATATATTTTTCTCATTAGATTAGATTAGATTTTAGAGAGCACATTATTCCATCTTCATCACTCAGTCATATTTTTTCTCAATTTTCTGACTTTCTTATTGTTTAAAAGTATCTTTTGTAAAATTTTAAGATGTATGTCGTAGACTCACTTTCTTAATCATAGAAATGCACCCAGTCACTTGTTCCTGAGAAAAATTTTCGGATTTGAGCTACGAACAGCTATTTTCCACAGCCTGGACTATTTCAATAAATTTTAAGGTTTAAAAAAGCGTTGGGAAATAAGATATAATATACTACCAGTCGAGGGAGGAGAAATTGCTCCATAGAAGAGCATTGTGCTTTGAAATTGAGAATAGTTCTGATCAAAGACGCATTAAGAAAAGCTTCGCTGCTTTTTGCCGCTGTGAGTGATTCGTGCATCTTATAACTCCCTCAACTCCAAAATTATTCCATGTAATGTCATGGAAGAATCTGTGAACGATTCTTATACAAAATGTGGAATGATCTGTCTTAAAGCTTTCTTCATTTCTAGAAAAAGTATGACGGTGGAAGAGACGGATAAGGCTAAGAATACAGGGGCAAAATGTCCTTCACGGCTGTTAAGATTTTCGCGTTATGAAGATAATATATGAGAGTGGAAGGAAAACAAAATGAAAGTTACCAGAAGTAGAAAGTCCATCATGGCTATTATCATGTTTTAGAGGAAAATAATAAAATAAGGAAGAGTAAAGGGAGGAATAATAAAAATGAGAGTAAGGAAAGTGAAAGAGGTTGAATAGCAACTCTCTACGGCAAAGTCCTTGGCGCTTACGTGCATCATATAAAATATATAAAGGTATAAAGCGATTTCAGACCTTTTTAGAGCAATTCGGAAACCTATCACTACCTACCCGAAGTAGTGTCACAACCGCCCCTGGGTTGTGGTCAGTCGTGACACTTGCCGTTTTTTTTAAACTTGCTCCTATGAGCTAACCATTGTATTCAGGGATACATATTTAACTCTAATACATATAATAATGAACAAAATACATTCATAAAAACTCTTTGTTCAGCTTAATAGCCTACCTACAGAACTATGTGCAATCAAATGAAAGTTGCCACAACCTTACCGTCTCCCCAACGTATGGGGATGAAGGAGAATAAGAAAGGAGATAGAGGTGGAATGGCAATCCAATACGGCGAACTCCATGGGGCTTACGTGCATCGTAGGAAAGGTATGGAAGGAGGATGGGGCGAGGAAGATGAGCTCAGGGAGGAGAAACGGAGGAGGAGGGGGTGGGCAAGAGAGGGGTGGTCGTGGTGGGAGGGAATATCATCATACCTCACCTCCCCCCACCCCATCTCTTGATCAATGCCTCTCCTCAAGCGCCCAACCGGTATCCACTCCTCCCCCCACTCCCGAGCAAACTTTTCTTTTTTACATTTCCCACCCCTCCTTCTCCCATGACTCCATCTTTCATCCTTGATTGCCCTCTCCTCCCCCTCCTTCCGCTTCTCCCCACCCCCTCGAGCACCCCTCGCATCTATTTCCACTCTTGAAATCATTTTCCGCGACATACATACATCCTCCCCGCCTATTCTCCCTCCCTCCCTCGCTCTTTCTCCATGCTCCTCATTTTCCTTCATCTCACCGCTTCTCCCTTCATTATTCCCTCCCTTCGCCTCTTCGCCTTCATTTTTTTCTCCATTAGGTATTAGCTGCATCGTTTGAATGGACGCGGTTTCATAATTTATTTTTTTTCTGCATGCACCTACTCGCGGCATTTCTGCATTTCATCGACCTCTATCCATCGGCAGAAAGTCATCTGCCTTTCATCGAAGTACACTTCAGGGTGATTAATGGCTTATTGCCGGCGAAAAAATTTTGCTCCCTTGTGAAGGCATAGTTTTAAATTTAATCCTATATGGGCACGGAAAAGTGGAAGGATTTCATATTCAAACAAAAAGTTCGCACTCTGTTTTCATATTAAACGTATTTTAACTTCAGAGCCATGTGAGTAGAAGTGTAAATCCTCATGGTTAATCTGTTTGTTAAAACACATTATTTTTTGAGGATCTCATAGGATACAGACTTTTTTGTGCTGCGAAATCTTACACAAATGTTATTATGAGAAATAAAAATTTCACAAATATTGATTAGGTACACTATGTTTACCCATTAAGTAGAACACGCGATTTTAATCCCAACAGCAGGTAATCCTGTGTTCCCGAGGTGAATTATTTGCCAACTATTCTGAAGGAGGGCTAATATAATGTGAATTACTTCGATTTTTTAAATTTTAATGGTTTATACCATTCACGCATGAGAAGAAGGTTGTATTGCGATGGAATAGTATACTAAATTATTACATTTAAAATTTTTCTGAAATACATTTATGTATAGTGTTGTCAAACATCTGTGTGAGAACTGATGGATGTTGCTTAGCTGTGATTTTAACCACTTATGCTCCTCTGGCAGGATCACTATAACTTTTCTTGAGCCTGTGAAGTTTACCTCCCTATTGAATGAAGAATTTCTGAATACATGGGAAAATCACTTTCCACGTAGGATACATTAATTTTTCCTATAGCTAACTTAATTTTCCCTAAGAAAGGATTCCGAGGCCATTAGAGCATTATTTATTTTTGCATGAATTTCACGTAACCGTATTTCCAAAGAAAACACATATTTTAATAAATATTTGGTGATGTTTAACCGTAAGAGAAGGAATAAAAATGAGAGTCAGAATGAAACATTACACTTGTGCCAGTTTATTGAAATTGATGGAAACGGTATCAGTATTACAGAAAAGTCGCAATAAACGTAAAACTAAGTGACGCAAATGTTCATGAAAAACAACAGATCAATTCATCGGAATACCTCTAACTGTGAATGGAAATCATTCTTCGCATGTTCAATCATAAATAAGATCTAAATCAATAGATAAAGTATATACATTTGAAAATAAACTTTAAGAGAGTTATCTGGGACCAGCTCATGCCTTATGCCTGATTTATTAAAAAAATTATACTTTGAAATAAGTTTTGAAACTCGTTAATGTACTTCGCTATTCATGCCAAGTTTGCATGTTAAACGTCAACGTATCTCCTCAGCTTGCTTATCATTCTAACACTCCTGTTACTATCGCCAATCGCTCCTGTATCGGCCGAAGAAAATAATCATAAAATACCTCCGCTCTACCATGCAAAAGGCAATGCAAAGATGGGAGGTCTCACTTTTAAGACTTGTTAAAATTCATTCAGTGGGCTGGGCAGCGACATTCACTTTCCCCGTTTTTCAGGTAAAAAAAAACGATTCCCTTGCCTCTCGAAATACCCCATCTTCTGCTCAAGTTTCGGTAAAAGCTGTTCATGGCCGACGTTTATTTTGCCCTTTATGGAGCGTAAACTTTTTTTCCCATAAAAAAGACTCGCTGCACTTGAGGTTCTTTAGTCCTCAAGAGTCGAGTCGCTTTTATATCTCTTTCTCGGATTGCTGCACCTCTGTGGTCTCATACTCTACATTTGGATTCTCTCGTTCCGATTATGAGCTATTTCGAAAGGAACGTATTTCCTACACATGGAAAACTTTATACTTAATGGAGATAGTCAACGACGGGTAAGAGTGGTTATGGATAAAGGTCACTCTATTTGCCGGGAACCGTTTCCATATTGGCATTGAAACCGTTTCTTAGTAGCACTATCTTAACCACAGGTAAATCAGTTATATTCCGGTCCAAGACAAAATTTCAGTCCTCATTCTTAGACAATTGCAAATTACATTAATTTGCAGTAAAGATCATTTCCAAACTATTACAAGCGGTAAACAAAATGGCTGTCTAACTTAATAAAATAAAATTAAACTAAGAAAATGCATATAGAAAAGTGTTTATTCGGGTTTTGTAGCGAACTTTTAAGTAATGTACCCATTTTGATGAGCATGGTGGAACTGTTCCACTTTGTGATTGATTTATAAATAGGTAATATTTTACTTGCGCAAGAGTAGGTATTTTGTCAACTAATTTCAACAGCTATGTTGTTTTCATATCCGAACATGAAAGTTGCACCCGTATATAACCAATAAGATACGGTGCAATTTGGATATTAATGATAAAAAAGAGGGTAAAATATTGATCCTTAATAATCCTTAACGCTCACCTCGAGACTAAACCCCGGACTCGGCAACGTTGTATCGAGCAACGCTTCCTCATTCCGGAGGTATACTCGTCTTCCTCAATGTAATTCGTCGGAAAAAAATAATTAATACCGCTTCTTGATTAATTTTAGTAGAGAATCCTACTGAGTTATTTTTTTTTCAATCTGCCTACATTTCGGGAGAAAGACTGCGAGGCTAAATAATTTTCCTGAATCATTTAACTAAAAAATGCATTAAACGTGTAATAAAAGGTCATGAGCTATTTCAACAGCAATTTAAAGAATTTTTGATTGACATACACACTCACACAATTCAACTAATATGAAGTTAAAACATGAATCTTAATTATTACATAGTTATTGTGTGACCTATAATTATTATTTTAACTTGACTTTATCTGAGGCTATTCTTACAAATCAAAAAAGAGAGCTTTTGGATGAATTTCTCTCAAAGTTTAGACCGTATGATTATCATCGGTTTGACGCCCGAATCATTCCTCGTCTCTTCAATAATTAACTCAGTTAAAGAATACTGGTTCATACTTTGAAACTTTGGCATTCTTATACTAAATCGCCAGATTAAAAATACGGCAAAATAATGCAGTTTATTCCTCGGGATCGTTGCAAATCTTTTGATAGAGATTTTTATCTGCCTTACATCATAACACCTTGCCAACCGACTCTGTAGGGGTATGGTGAAAGGCGTTTTGACTTCACCTGTCAACCTGTAAGAGAATAATTTCTAATTTAGGAGCGCATTGCGATTTGAATATCTGAGTTCTACCTCGCATTTAATGCGGTTCTTTCTTGCTCGGGGGAAGAATAAATTCCAAGAGCCATCCGTTCGGCAACATATCTCCATCAAATTTTATCGTTTCTATCATGCGTGGAGTTATAGACCAGATCTAGGATGATGTTTTCCTGGTCAATTTGAATGGTATCTGTTATCAATTGCCCAAGTAACCTAAATCAATCACGTAGTCACAGGGAATTGCAGCTCACAACCGAAGATGTGTGAAAGTTCTCTGTTCGAACATAGAAGTTTTTGATTATAATATCTCGCCACGATAATTTTATGTAGTTAACAAAATAAATATTTCTACGTCTGCTTCCACATGCATACCCCTCAGTATATGACTCTCATACTTGCTTATTTTAGGGTTATTTTGCACTTCGTCCAGCCTAACGATTGGTCTTTCACTTTTTCGTTTGAAAACCTAACCACAACACAATGAATGGTAACCAGTCTGATAGATCCTAGCTTCTTCTGGACTTCTAAACCAATATTTTTTATTTGTGCTCTCACGATTGGTGTTTGCGGCATGTGCTGCAGATCAACTGGACGAATCGGAGAAAAACAAGTAGGTCCAATAAAGAATAGGTGGAGAAAGGGAACAGCGGATCACCTTACGTTAGAGAAGGACCCAGTGGATAGGTAATGTCATGAGACATAGCGAGTACGTGAGGAGTATAACTAGGGAAGTTGAAGGAAAAGTCACCTGAGAGGGGACAAGATATGTCATCATTATTATTATTACCCGAGAAAGTGTTTTTAGCGGATTTATAAGGACAAAAGTTAGAAGAATACAGGACATTGAAGAAACTAGATCGTTTATGGGATTAAGGCAAATTTCATTACCAGCATACCAATCAATGGATTACATTTCTATAGCGATTGAAGATAAACAGCAATAAACAAAAGAATCCAGCTGAAAAGTGTGGGAAATATGCGTCTACAGTACACCAATCCTAGAATTCTAATAACAATAATGAGGAATGAAAACAAATCATCGAAATAAAATAATTAATTTGGGAAAGGTATAAATCGATGTGCTGCAGTACATAAATTTTAGCGTAGCAACAATCTAGTACCATGAGCCTTTGCTACAATATCTATAGAAAATCAGGAACCTGGATAGCGTAGTGGCCAGGAAAGCCAAAAAGTCTGTTGTTTGATTACCGGTGCGGGGAATTTTTTCTTATGGCAATTCATGTATGTTAGCATTGCAACATTGAAGGAAGAGGAGCAGATGGGAGCTATATGAATTATCTGGGCATGGTAAAAATGGAGGATTTCAGTGTATCAATTTTTTAGACTGCAACACCGTGAATGAGTTCACACATTTCGTGCTGGCGATAAAGAGGATGCTCGGAGGATCGGCCAGGGAAGAGAGCGGTGCATGATGGGAGTTGCCGCCCTTCCTCAACCTTCCGCCGCCGATGCATCCTTGCTCCGCGGTGCGAGCGTTGACCCTCGCCTCGCGAGATTACGTCTCGTCGCCGGAAGGGCGAGCCGGCTAGAGGAAGCCTTCCCCGCCCACCCACCCATCCACCTCCTCTTGTATGCGCCCGCCAGCTGTACGCCGCGCCGTGCGGCCGAGGAGGCTGTGCCGGCCGGAGTCGGGTGAGTGGGCGGATCGCGGACCCAGTGCATCGCGGGGCGGAGCAGTGAGTGCAGCCGAAGCAGCGACCCATCCGATCTGCCTAACCCATCGGGACGGCTCAGCATCGCAATCCAACAGCCACACATCTATTGTGATTTAATTGTACCGGGACTAGCCTCTTCACCGTAGCTAGTGGCTGAGTGCTAAGGGGGTAATATTATGTCATCAGTCTTCGGAAAAATCGTAGTTTGACATTTTTTTAACAACGCGATTATAACCTCTAAAGAAACAAACGAAAAAATAAAAGTAAAATTTATTATTTAAAATAATACCAAACACCTATTCTTCGCATCAAAGATTAGTAACACTTTCGTAGCTTTACTGGTAATAGTACTCGACTAGAAATCGGGGGATCCGGGTTCAAACCCTGGTCAATTCGAATGATTTTTTCTCTGTGGAATACTACCATCGTTACCATCGTTATCTAAACCTACCGTTCATGCTAAAAATTGTTAAAATTTCATGTTTTACAAATGTTTTAATTTATAGCTGAGAATGTTCCTCAACCAAATATCCTGACAACTGAAAATAAGTACTCATATTTAGACTGTCATGAATCAATTCAGCAAGATGAAATTACGTTTATGTAATTTCATTGTAGAATGAATAAAAGTTCTGCGTTTAGCACGAAATTTACTAGAATTTTTTAGCTTGTAAATAAGTGTATGCGTCTCACTTTTCTCAAAATAAACATAAAATTTTATAGGTTCTAAGATTTTTGCGGCGCTGATCAGATGATTTCTGCATTTTCATAAGATTCTCACCGCGTCCGTTGGCATAAGTTGACAACAGCTTCCCTTACCTTCTACCTGGAGACGCTAACTGTAATGCCAGCGTAACTATTGTCAACAAAAGAAAACGGACGAAGTAAGAACCCGAAGAAAATGCAGATATTATGTGTCATTATAAAAAAAATACCGAAAATTACAAAATTTCCTACAGATAGCAATAAAATAAAAGCAGATGCCTTTCCTGTTTCCTGTCATAAAATCCTTTGGTTCATCTGGAATCTTAAAACGACATATAATCTGAAATGCTAGAATTAAAAAAAAATCTTTGCATCGGCAGTATAATGGCGCATTTTGATAGTACATTATTTTGTTTCTTCCGATAAATTTGAACTGTCATTATTTTATTTGGAAGAAACTTCCTCTCCAACCAAGCAAATGATAACATTGCTTCCTGGACCATAAAATACATATTGTGGTTGAATCAGTACGTCAACTGTGTGATTAAAAGTACAAAATAAAAACCTTTCCTTAATCTATCAACGGAAAATGGTATGAGATCTCAGTTAATGCTATCAAGCAATCCTTAAAATTATGGTTTATTCGCTGAAATAAGGAATTCGCCAGGATAATGTAGAAAATGATTTATCAACTTAAGCTTTGTGAAGAGACTTCACGCCTTAGAAAATGGAAACATATATTTGGTTTCAGTACAGAGAATATGAAAAGAGGGATCAGGGATTGGTCAACTCGAAGCGTCCGAAGGTTGTACTACGGCGGGTTATTACTTTCCGACAGGAAAACCTCGCGATTCTCGCAGTGATTGTGAAATTAATGAAGATCTCAACTCAAAGCTCCTCCCCTGAGGGCGAGGGAAAAAGGTGCAAGCTTAAGGACGTATTATTATGAAGCCTGATCATATCGTGAAGGTGAGCAAGCCCTTAATCAACACGTCAAAGTACACAAATCGTGACGGTGTGAGCTGGAAAATTTCTTTACGAGAGCTGGCTCTGGTGTTTAATGAAGTGCTATTTTGAGCCAAAGATTCACTTTTTTTTCACCTTACCAATGTACGAAATGAATTTTCGAAATTCCTTGCGTCATAATATCATGTTTGTTTTGCAGTAATCGAACTGATCAAAAATAATCACTGATACTTCTTCTTGTAGAGTGAAAAATTGAAGTTTTACCGAATACAAGCCATGAAAAACTAATGGCAAAGTAAGACATTTTCACATTTTCAAGGATAATTAGTACCCCAATACTTGCATAAAACCTGTGAAAATGGATTTGATTTCTTCTGGAATAGCTCCAAACACTTGTTATGCGACTTTGGATACAAAATGAAATTACCGACGTGCTGATCAGTTAGTAGTATGTTTAAAGTGCTAATAGCATTATTTTTCTTCCATGCATAAAATTAATCGTTTCGCAGTCTTTATACAGTTATCTGCAAAGTCGCAGGTGCTAATTCATTGATTGGATACTCTTTCCTAAAATGTCACAACATTTCTGAATCGTTAAAAATGACACCCTTAGGCTGAAATTTAATGGAAAAAAATAATATTCATGAGATAAATAGTCAATACCTTAAAAGTAAATATTTATATAAAGATTTCAGCAAAATTCGTTCCATAAAGAGGTTGTTTTCATTACGCTATTAATCACTTCTAGTATGATTAAAAGGAGAGACTCTCACATTCAAAATAGAACGCTAGTAAACTTAATGAAGGGATATTCATTTAAATAAACCTAGCAAAACTTCCTGAGGAAAGATATTTCTCGTTGAAACTGGAAGAATAATACAATTTTGCGAATGCAATTCAAAAAGTAAGGAATTTTTGTTGCTTGAAATAAATTCTCAGTCCCCGATAGCAAAATAGACGGTGGATAAAAGTAATTTTCTCGAGGTTTGGGCAATGTTTGGCATTATACCTAACTTTTGACGCATTGCAGAAATCTGGTCATTCTTTGCACTATAATTTTCTTTCTATTTAATAATTCAACATATTAATAGGTACCTTTTAGCAACATTTTATTCATGAAGAAAGATGATGAGCACGTACTTGCACAATCTGACGTGTAAACAAAGGTTCCATCAAAATTGCGTCTTGTAAAGCGGTGAATCGCTAGAACACATGCGAGAATGCGTGGGTGTGAGATGGCAAAGTAGCCCCTGTTTTAATTTCGTTCATGCATTTGCGCAATTCCACGCCATTTTAGAAGTTAATGCACTTCTAACCTGCGCAATTCCGCGCCCAATATAAAATGACCTTAAGCAACTAAAGAAAGGGTAATGGGTTCAAATGCGGGGGAAGCCCGTGAAAACTTCCAACCTAATGCTATTCCGGTATTGAGACACGTGCTAGAAACCAGCCCACCTAACCTGGCAATTAAATAACTAAAAACAATTTTATATTGTCACGGTTTTGTCCATTAGTATGGGGCTAGCTCCAGCTCACCTATCCAAACCAACCTTCGGTTTGAAGTAATGTACTAGAAAGTTATTATTTTTGGTTTATAACGGTTGGGACAGGCAAAATAATTTATGTTGAGCATCCTGAAAAAATTATATCCAGCGACCCACCCCCCCAATTATTTTACGTAAGTAAATCCTATTTTGATTGGCTAATTCGCCGCGTTCACCCGGACGTTGATTCGTGCACAGGTCGTAATGGGGATGGAGAGAAAAAAACGAAGAGGTTGGAAATTGGAATTGTCCGATAGATGCGGGCCGTATGATTGCATTTCTGATCTGCACCCCCTCCCGCCATCCTCACCCCTTCCCCCGCCGCCCTGCCGAGTCACAAAAATTGCATCATCATCGCTCAATTTTTATCCTCCCGTCCCTCGTCATTGCACGGCCCTTCGTCAACAGTTTGGTAGGTGCAAGTTTCCGTAGCAGTTGACAAGAATCTCGCTCAGTGATGCTCGAATATTGTCAAAGACATTTCAAATACCTTTAGCAATATTGTGAGAATAATTAGAATGGTGTGAAATATAATTCATTGCAATCACGAGCATGGTAAGCGTTATTTTGCAAAAATTAATGAATTTTTATTTTCATTTAAAAAAGCTATCTCTTTACTTCTAGAAGTGATATTAGCTACGTTTTAATTTTGCTGGAACTATTATAATAATGAAAATTATATCCATTTCTTTATTGCAAAACGTGAGTACCATTAAAAACTGTTACATGATTTTTCATAAGGTGCATTTAATGCATTTTATAAATGTTTTCGGCATTTGGAAAGGTGCCTTTTTCAATTATCGATGGATTACTTACACGATAAAGTGAGTATTGAAGACTCTAAATTGTGTTAAGATTGTACTGAAACACTCAGATAAAATATACGCTCCCTTTGCCCCATTCGTGTATACCTTTGTCATATATTTTTACTTTCCACTTCAGGCATTTGTGAACGTCACCAGGTTGAAAAAGAAAGAGTTTGAGCGAGTTGTCCGCTCCCAATTCAAGTAAGCGACGAAAATTCAAGATGCCAGTCTGCGCCTCTCGTCTTCACTTTTACCGCATCCATGGATTCGAACCCAGGGCCATCGCCAGCCCGGATGCTCAGGAAAGAGAGCACAAGAGCTCTTAAATTTGTGGACTATATGAGACGGATACGGAACCAGTATACATTACTTGCCGGACAGGGTTCGGAAGTGTTGGGAGAGGGCTCCACGCACCGAGAGGCAAGGGGTTCGATGCCCGCTCATAGGGGTGAGAGTAGTATAGCTTACCGTTGACCAGGAGAACCAGATTCGTCGCCCGGTTGCATTTATTTGTGAAGCGGTTCTTCCCCCACACCACGGACTGCCGTGCCCGTGAATCAGCAAACTCAACTTTTTCATTGTTCACGGCGTGTCCTCATCCCAGCCTGCCTGCATCGGCCGTTTGGGGAAAGGCGGCCCGTGGACCCGTTCACATCGCAAGGTTTTCACGGGGTGCAGCTCTTAGCGGCGGACTCTGGGTGATTCGTGAGTGCAGGCGATGTTGCACCATCGCGAGGCTAGCATGATGCATATGGCTCCCCACATGGAAAGGGAATCTTCATGACTTTGCACGTCGCCTCTTGGATGGGTGGAAATTTCCTCGCGATAAAAATTGGATGTCTAAATGCGATGGATAATTATGGATAATTGCCTCGGACGTAGTACGATTTTGATAGCAATTAAAATTTGTGGGCTAAACCGCGTCTTGCGGCTCAAAAGTTGTCAACGTTTAAGCCTCAAGGCGCGGGTTAATCCAAAAGTTTTAATTATTGGTAACATGTAAACCGCGAAAGTTTAAACAACTTCTCGTTTTACAATACGAACCACAATAAAACATTAGTGTTAATTTCTAGAGTTTCACTGCTTTTCGTATGTGAATGCTATATCTTGTCTATATTGTCTGTGCTATATTTTGTCTCATATAAGTAAAATCCTTAAAAATGAATAATTATTTATAAAAGTTACAGAAAATCGGTTTTGAATGTTAAAACGGCAAATATGCTTTTTTATAAATCTTATGTAATGATAACCAATTCATCAGTTTTTGCAAAGTGCGCGTGAATTCAGATGCCTTTTCATATCCATATTCCATTTTCTTCCTATGTAGTCTCGGAAGAAAAATTAAAACAAAATGTTTTCATGCAATTGAATTCAATTTGAGATTGCGGATGGTGGCAGAAAAAAGCTTACCTACAACGCCCGTGTTATACATTAATTTTGTGAAAAGTTTCCTTAGATTTTTAAAAAGAATTATTTCGTCTTATCATAAAATATTTCCCTGGTTGATGAAAAATGACTTTTTTTACAGGCTGATTGAAACGTATATATTTATAGAATAGAGCACAATACAATTTGGCATAGATTTATCTCGTTTACCTCAATGGACACGTGTTCAACAAAGCTCTTATACTTGCGCATAGGACTATCGAGATGAATGCTAACTTGATCGCGATTACGCACTGGAAACAAACCCATTCCTACGAATCTCCTACAACAGTGAGATAGGCTGGACAAACCGGTAACGCTTCAATCCATCCTAGCACTCCATGTGAGGGGGTGGACGTACCTTAAAGCGGCTAAGACCAGACGGTGGGCTAGTCGCGCACTTGCCACCTCAGACACTTGCTGCGGTAATTCCCTCACGCGCAACAACACTGGCAAGTGGCGCGAGGGATAGGCGTGTTTACACCACCGACGGAGTCCATCTCTATTTTCCTATGCCCTGATAGGCAAGTGAGAGGTCTATCCATCAAATCCCATTCCCTAATAACGACCGCAGACTGACCAAACGTTGACGTCCTAACCTGCTTCTCGCTATTTCTTTCTCGCTGCGGCCGTTTAGCGTCCGGAATGACTCCTAACCGATGACAGCCGTTCAAAAAGGGTTTGCCCATTCTTTCATCGCGTGGATTAATGATAGGATATACGATACCGGGCTCTCATAAAAAAAGCAAACGGGTGCTATACCTATAATACGCACGCTTTTAATGTATGCACAGGGTACGAAGCGTTAGAAGCGGGAAAGTAAATGGTCCAGACTTAAACGACCGGATTTGAGTTAATTGAGTACACTTTGCGACAATCTCCCTTTCTCTCTACGCCGTTTTTTATCTCCCGGCATCCCTTTCGCCGCGCAAATCGCAAAGAGAAAGATGTATCTCTCGCGGGGTGACAATGAAGAGTTCGGCGAAGGGAAGGGGGGGGGGGAGGAATAAAAAAATGCAACTGGTTTCCATGGCGAGGGGGTGAGTTGGATCGGAGCAGGTTCTCTCCTATCCCCCGATAAATCGAACAATGATGATGAGCAAAGATTTGCGAAGAGCCTTCGATCGCGAGCGAGAGAGAGAGAAATATATATTATACATATACGCACAAGTATGCGTGCGGCATATTTCATGTGCCGCGCGAGAGAAGGAGGTGAAGAGGCATACCCATTCGGTGGGAATTAAAATTCGTTTCGTTCCTTCTCCCGAGAGAGAGACACACACGTGGAGAGGGTAGGGCAGCATTGAGAGGATGGGGCATCGGTCATCTGGATGGGGAATAAGCGTATTGAGGAAGCGCAACTGGGCGTCGCGGCGTCAAAAGACTTGAGCGCGGCGGGGCGGCCGCAGAGCGGGATGAATATTCGCCGTGAAAAGAGATTCTTCTCTCTCTCGAGGATATGATTTATTGCCGGACGGGTAAGAAGAGCGAGGAAAAATGTGTGAGGGTATCGGAGTTCGGTGTCCTCTCGTTGCACCCCTTCATCCAACACTCTCGTAAAGTGTGTTCCTCATGTGTCCGCGATGCTCAGGTGCGGGGAATTCCGTACAACTCACGATGACCTACGAGTTCACACTTTCACTACTGAAATACCGTGTTCCCATCCATAGTATACTTACACCTATATTTTATCCCTAACGCCCAATTCCACCTTGCGGCGTATGGTTAATAGCTTTTGGGAATTCATAAGCTACGTTTTGGGAGAACTTATATTGCAATCAGATGAAAGACATTTTATAAATGCAATGCTTTTTGAAAGAAATTTTTCATAGCAACTATCAAAGGTGCTTGATAAAAATTTACATGGCATTACTGATGGTTTCATTATTATATAAGTTTATATTTCTAGAATATTTCTATCGAATGGTCTCTACTTTATTAAAAGAAGCACAATTTTAACGAAATTGTTCTCATACTGGAATGAGTAATCGGATAAGAAACCAAAACTGCACCATGAATACGCTCATTGTAATGGCGAGAGATCTGGAAAAAGTCAACCATCATTGAAAATACAACCCTTGATGAAATAACTCTCTGGCCTTAGTTAGCGCACTGGCAAGCCCATTAAATTATTTTTATTCATTACATTTCATCATTAAATTATTATTTAATTCATAGGCTATTCACCACTGTCCTCTCAATGAAGGTATCACCCAAATAACGGTGAGCCATAGGCGACCTTTATCATTATCTCCTCCGTCTTTTTTTGCAATCATCGCTAAAGAGAACTAAGGGCGAAATGATCCTCTAGCTGAGAAATAATGGTTGTGATGACTTTTTAAAGAGGGCCGTAATAGTTTTAAAGTTTGAAAAATCTCTCTCTGTCTTTTAATATTTCAAGCCCAAGCTCTAAATTTCATTGCCACTAAATAATTTTCAACCGCTGCACTGGTTTACATTTGGCTATAATTTCAATTACTTATTTTAATAATAATCTTTCAAATTTTAGATCTAATTATGTAAAATACATTTGTATTCAACGATACTTTTGATTGGAACATAATAAAATTGCAAAAAAATATGTTAACCTTGTGAGAAACATTTTTGACATCACTTAGGTAATATGGTAATAACAACATTTTGAAGACCCTATGAGCAGCACGCCCAACCAACCTACACTAAGTCAACCCTTTTTTTTTAGGGATATACGCACACAATCTCCGCAAACCACATTCGGATTCCATCTCAATGGCAACCGAGAAATCAAGTTTCCCTCGCCACGCACACAAACACACTCTCGCACACATTCGTACGCGATGATGACGAAAAGGACCGCGTGCGACAATCCCAGAATCCCTCGCGGCTTCCCCTTCTTCTTTTTCCCCCACCCTCCCTACTCGCTTTGTCCACAAGCATCCGATCCGATCACTCGAAAAGCTCACCCCATCCCTTCCCATTCTTGTCTTTAACTGTCGCTTTTTTATTAGGAGTATCGCTTCGGCACCGTCGGAATGGTATATATATTTTTCCTCTCCCGATCATCACCAAGTGGCGGGTTTTTCTTGGCCCAGGCTAAGGGAACGCATTGATTTGTATCGGAGGAGGGGTACGCTCAATCCTGTTTCTCTCGGAATTCTTACTTAGGCCTCCGTTCCTATGCACCGTTCCACCTGTAGCCTATTCGATCTAGCAGTGCCTGGCACCCTTTTTTGCGATGAAGCATAGATTGCTGTTCTTTGTTGTATTTACGAAAAGTGGTTAGTGGTTCTAAAATACCTGACTTTTATTCAGGGCGAGCTATTGCACGCGCTTGGCACAGGTCTGACCAAATCCCGACAACAAAGCCGTGGGGTAACTATTGCCTCGTGCATAGATACTTTTTTTTGGTAATCCCCAGTTATTGTGGATCATCATGAATATTCTATTATCTGCCATTGGGTACAATCGTCTAATATCGGCCATTGGGTGGAATGTCATGGGTGCCTTGTGGCACGCGATAGATGCTGATTTGAGGCAGGAAACGGACCCATTCGCACTGCCTGGGAAAAAAAAATTCTAAAGATAGAGAGAAAATAAAATGATATGTCCAATATTAGGCTCATATTTGATAGTCATTCGTTGGAAAAAACATTAGTCATAATATAAAACAGGCAGTTGTTTAAAAGCAGAGTGATATTATGAATAATTTGGACAAAGAAGATAGCAAGTTTATTAACAAGGACATTGTCTCTATGATGCCGGTTTATTTTCTCTTTTGCAGTTACTGAGGAAAAGAATTCTACGGGACCATGAAATTGGTGGCAGCTAAAATGAAAATGCTATGTTAACTATTTTTATCAGTTTTTGTGAGAAAAATTGTGACGAGATGAACTCAAAATTAGGAAAAATATATTGACAACATTATAATAACAAGCCTTGTTCTTCAAAGTTCCATTTTTTCGACCACTGTTGAATTGGTTTATTTGAGCCAGTAAGGTAGTCATTATCTTTCATCACGATTTTTCGTGACTAAATTTCTAGCTCAATCTTTTCCGACCCAAACTGAGCTTAAGTAAACGAACGCTCCCACTCCGAGTATCAGATCCCAGTTTTAATTGGTCTTATCTCTTCAATCTTCGCTAGGGGTTCGACCTCAAGAGAGAAGACTATCGCAGTTCAGTAGGGCTTGAACTATCGTGAAATGGATTGAGAAAAATTCTTCCCAGTCCATGCTGGCTACATTTATTCAGCCTACGTGACTCTTTCCCAAAGCCTCGTCGGTCTGTGATAATTCTCTATCTGTAACTGTGAAACTAGACGAAGGTGTTATATTACTTGATAGAGTATGTTTATTCTAACCATCAATAATTTAACTGTATTTTCAATGGAGGATAAAAGTGTAAATATTTTTGAAAATATGTGAGATGCCTTCCATATTTCTATCAATTAATTAAAAACCGCTTAGCTGGGCTATAATTTTATTTTCAAAGGCAAGAGCTAAAAAATCCTACCGAAATTTATTGAGCTACCTGCCTGCAGAGAATTTCAGGAAAATGTTGTATTAGATATCGTAATTGCTCTCCCATTAATCAAACTACTTGTTCCAATGGAAGGAAGAGGTAGGAGGGATGCAATCTCTATGAGATCACATACATTCGTTAACATAGCACGGGACGTTTGTTTAAGTCAAAGGAGATGAAATATATCAATGTTTACTGGAGGTGTACCTGAGATGAATTCGTTTCGCAGTTTCTAGTACCTGCCAAGTACCACCGGCGTAGATAAAGTGATCAACTGCATGATGCTTAGTACGTCTTGTTTCTCACGCATCTATGACTACCGGTGACAACTGCGGAGAATTATAGCAGACACGTCTCATATTCCAGCATGCTATCTGTTGTCGGCAGTTAATTTTCAGATCGGTAGCTCGGTATTACAAGTCATTGTTTGAAGCTCCATTTCTGACTAAATCTTTAATGTTAGCCAAAGTTTTCAAACATTAATTACTAGGTGTCTATCTGATACAAATGATATTATTCCTCTCAAATAATACAAAATAGTTAGAAATATTTTAAGTATTACTGATGAAGAAGCTTTTTGTTTACCACATGAAAGTATCTATTTGTACAAACTGAGGCACGTCTAGGTTTGGCTGTGAAAGGGTTAGCGAAAATTATGTTTTACAAAAAAATAATTTATATTCGATTAAGGAATATTTATAATAAAAGGAGAACGAATAAATGGATTTCCTTGTATATTCTAATACACACAAATGAATAAACAACCTCATCCACACAGGAAAAGTCAACCTTATATTAATTTCCTATGCTATTGAGTTGGAAGACATTATATCATGAGATTACATGCCCATAATTAAGTGCGCAAATTCATCTACATAGATTAAATAAATTTTGGTATTGGGAGCATTGGAGATTGGTAAATAATTAAACATCCTATTTGAAATTTTAAGAGAATAGAGAGTACAAGAGAATAAGAATAATTTACTCGTGCATTAGCCCATTCACTAACGTATTTGCAATCGTTATATTACTATTATTATTTTTCATTACTTTAAGCTACAGTATCCAATTCTAATAATATTCATAAAATTTTAATGCTTCCAAACGGTAAATAGTAATGATAATGGATGCTTTTAAAACACGACATTTTTACACCCATATTTTAACTAATTTTTGGGAGATTATAAGCGGATACAAATTACAAATATCGATGTTAATTAATCTACTATAGCGATAGAATCTCACGGAAACATCGTTTGATTGCATAAAGATACAAAATTAGACGGATGCTAAGAACGGTAGCTATTTCCTTTCCATCAATAAACCTCCCGCGATACAATTCATATGGGTGCAGTGGGCAGATGTTTTCATCGCAACTCGGAACTTGAGGACACAATTAAAAGAATAGCAACATGAAGGGGTAATAGACAATAGTAAAAAATAAATATTGAAATGGATTTATAGCTGAAATTGAGGTGATCGGATTGGAATTACAAACAAAACTGCGCTGAAACTAACGAAATCTTGGATCCATGCGCGACTATGTTGAATCTAAAAAGAACCCTACGATTCCGTGAAAAAAGTTCTTCCAGCCGCAGTGCGGATCTGTGTTTGCAGCATTCGGTTGAGTGATAAATAACTCTTCAGTTTACCAGGTGATGGATGGACCTGCAGCAATAACACAGAAAAAAAAAGCCTCGTCAGACTATTGGTTTATTTACAAAGCTTGTCCTCTAGGAATGATTTCGAAATAGACTCTCGATTTCAATGGAAACCTCGGACGTCTTTACGACTCTTGACGTTCGACATTCTCCACGTGTATAAATGCAACTCCAATCTCTGTTTGGCGCGCAAGAGATCAGAAATGAGATGCACTTCAAAGCTTTTGCCAGCAATCCTTCCGCTCTCTCACGTCACATTCATGCACTATCCATAAATTTTCTCAGATCCGAGTCCTTCACCGAAACAGAGGAAAAAACGAAGTATTTCGGATGCAGTGCGAATCCGTTACATCGTTCCCCTATTAGGCTCATCCTTCACACGCTGTCAGCGAAGTCAACCTCCATTACTCGCGCGAGTGGTGGTCGAAGGAAGAGGTTAAAAAAAATGAACCCGTCACAGACACTCTCATATTAATAGTTTATGTTTATGATCTGGGCGGCGAAAAAAATATACCGTCACACTCTGTTTTTCGCTCATATTTATGCTTCATCAATGATGAAACGAACGAAAGGGATGGGGTTTTTCAAGATTTTTTTTGAAAGCCTCAAAACCATGTCCAATAAATCCGGTTATATATCTATCTATATGGCTATATCATGAATTCTGCCTCGTTCCCTCACACTCTCCTCCCCCTCCACTCTGCAAGTAAATATTACGCGCTCCCCCAACTCCTCCATCACTTTCATTTTAACTCCCACCACCACCACCACGATTCGAATGCACCCCGGTCCCTCCCACTCGCCATTTACATTGTCGATGACGAAATAAAAAGAATAACAACGGTCACTGAGAGAATTTTTTTTTAACCCTGCATTTCCCCTCCCATTACCACCCTTTTTCATCTGCACTTTCATCCTGCACCCCCCTCTTGTCATCCGCTCCGCCTTCTCTTCTGCACCCGGGAGAGAAGAGTGGTGCAGCCCTGCACACCCGAACATATATCCCGCGACTCCGTACCCACTCGTCAACTACTCACACATATGCACCCCTTCAGTTATTATGGGCCCCACCCCGTCGGCTTGCAGTTTTGCCCCTCCCACGCCGTGGCCCCCATAGGGGGAGCGGGGGGCGGGCAGCCAACCCGGGAGCAGAGCGGGGCGGCCTCCATTACGGTCTCCGGGCGAGAGGGGGCGTGGCGCGGGGGGAGAGAAGAGGGGGTCCGAGCCGCGGTCCCGCGTTCGACTCCCGGGGGAGGCGAATGTGTCGCTCGGAGGGCGGGGCACCGATAAATGCGATCCGTCGGGGCCCACCCACCGCGGAGGGCGACCGCCCACCTACGATTCCCCCCTCCACTGCGCCCGCCGCCGGAGGCTGTGGCCTGCAGCGCGGCACATGTGTGTTTGCGAACCGGGGGGTCGCGGCTTTCGGTCGCCCGGCCGCACCCCCGGGTCCTGCCGAGAGGGTAAATGCTTTCGTCCCCGGTTCTTGATGCGGAGGTTTCGGGTTTGGTGCCTGTGTTCGACTGTTTTCCTATCCTATGTTCGCAAGTTGAGGCATTACGCCTCATATTAATTGTATAGATGCGACAAACGTACCTTAATCTTGGCCAATTTTTGAAATACACTAATATTAGATATGGAAAAATTGACTTAGATCCCAGTCCTGGAGACTTGGGTTCGAATCCCTCGTTCAATTCATTCAATCGCGTTCGCGAGTCAAGAGGATTTGCTATTTAAGTAAATCTATCTAATGCAAAAAATGTATAACAAATGGTCGAATTTGTGTTATTATTTTATCACCAGGTTGCGAAAGCATTCTTGGCTCTTGATCTGGAAGATAGCGGTCCAATCCTCGACTTACACTGGTCTCGTTCATCTTTCAAGCCTACTACACCTTTAAAGGACCATGAAGGGCATATAACGAAAATACCTATGCAATGCTCGACTTCGTAAAATTTTTCCATCACTCCGCACTGAAACTCAATACATCTCATTTCAGGAGATTCGGATTTGAACCCTGGAGTCTACTGATTTTCTCACGTTTATTAACTGAGGTCCTCTTAATCCTCTAAGGTACGATTCTCAGTATAATTCAAACAATTCAGTCAAATATCTACCCCATAGTTTACTTTGCAAAAGTTCACTTTAAACATGCACGAAAAAAAACTCTAACACTCCAGTCTGGGAGACGATAGGTATTGTTTGTGACGCCAGTACTGATTCACTCCTTCGCCAACTTACCAGCTTTATAGGAATTTAAGTATGTATACACAGAAATAAGCATAACATACGGGCTTCGTGAAATTTCTCCATCACCAGGAAAGCAAGTTGGGTAAGTGAAAACCAGATTCCCCTGAGTCCCTCACGCTTGGAAGCCACGGATGCATATTCAGAGGATATTGACGCACTTAATAAAAATACCTTCCATTCAGTTATGTTTGCAATATTTCTCCATCACGAGGAATAGAAATCCATGGATCGAATTTCAATGTATATAATTTACCCAAAGGCAAACTATGAGTCCGAGGATTCCATGAAATTCTTACGTTAGTGAGTTAAGGGCATGGGCCTTTTAAGGGAATAACTTGTATAAAAAGTTCCAAGCACAGTTAACTTATTAAGAACATCCGCCATGGCAAACTGAAACGTGCTTGTAAAATATAAAAGCAAATTCATCTGTACAACAAAGCTACACGATCCGATACTTTAATTTAGTTAGAATTAGCTTAGAATTTTTCCCTCGGTAGTTTAGAGTATAAATCCTATAAATAGTCACATACGAAGAAATTAATCACAGTAAAGTTGTTTCTAGCATGAGGAACTGAAGCAAGCAAATAGAATTTTTTGTAGAACCAGATTTGTGGCCCAATTTCTACCGAGATCCTAATGGCCATCAGTCAAGGGGATCTATCCTCCTAGGAATCCTGTCTGCAAAAAGAACTGATATGCAACATCGTTGACCATATGTAAATTTTCCATCACAAGTGGTAGAGATACAAAATTGAATTTTCATAACATCCTTACCAATAGATCTAGGTGTGTAGAAGGATGCGTTCCTTGAATTCCTCGAGCAAGCTGGTCATGGATATTAAAGTTTTAAAAAATTTAATTAATGTAAAAAAAGTCTTACAGTATGGTTGATATTGTGGAATTTATCCATCCAAAGGGACGGTAAAGCATTAAAATTTTTCTTTATTGTCTAAAGACTGATTTATCCTCGAATTCGAACGTGATTTTTCCATTCCTTGCCAAGAGTGTTAACACCTTGATAATTTAATTAGGGAAAAATGTTTATGAAATTATTGACATGCTGACATTTCTCCAACACGATGGAAAGAAAAACATATATGAACCATTGGTGCAGACCAAGGTTTGAAGTCGTTTTCAAATAGTTTCGCGAGTCGATGACTCCGCTATTCAAGGTAATTGGCCCTTTGAGAAAATTAAATGAATATAAAAATATCCATAAGTGATATATAAAATGTATGATTTCTTCGAGAAAATTTCCATCATTCATTTAAGTGTAACAAACTTAAATGTTTGCTACTCATTTATTTGACGACCACGGGAATTTTTATGGCCAGCGGCCAAGAACATAACAGCCGTGAGGAGATGAAATATATACTCAGTAAAAATTTAAAAAAGATCGCTTGCATGTACAAAGTATCTCCATGACTTAACGGAAACACACACTTAAACTTTCGCCTCTTCGTTAATTAAATGCATTGCATTTAAAAAAAGGTTAAAATACGATGGCCCTGCAATTCTTTCTATCCCAAGTCTGCTGCTTGGTACGATTCAAGTTCTTATCTTGGTCTTTCTCGGAGAACTTATCCTTCAGCGACCGACTTTAATGACGTACTATAGATAAATGACGGATATCGTCTCGAAAATAGTATTTATCTTCCAGTTACTGTAAGCGTCTTTTTGAGGGTGAATGGCTGTCTTATATTTTTTTGGAGTTCTCTGGATGAAGTCGTTGATGGAGACGGACATTTTGAAAGCAAAGCTCTCTATTTTCATGGCTATAAAAATAAGAAAATCGCCCAGTTGATAGCCTTTAAAAATTCATCTTAAATATTCTTAGGAATTTGATGAGCATGATATTAACTGAAATACGTTTGTAGCCTCTTAATGACGATAAGTATACCTATTAAAACCACTATACACACGACGCGACACGACGGTTATAAGATATTTGTGCAATGTGTTTATTACCACATTAGATACGTATTAGATGTTAACTATATGAAGTCGGAGATATATCCACATCGTAGTCTCATCTCTAAAAAAATAAGTAAAATGGGTCAGATAATTCACAAGAAGTGAAATATTTGCACTTACCAAATGAAATCAAAAGAATTTAACATGCTAAAATAGTGCATATTCTCACGATACAAAATGTATAGAATTTATGGAAGAAGAGCGACCAGCAAAATTACTCCAGCCTAAATATTGCTCTGTTGAAAATATTATTTCATGCTTAATTTATTGCAATAATTTTATTCATACATTATGAGAGAGTTAAAAGCTAGTGGAAATTTTTTAAGCTTCTAGCATAGATTTTGAAAGAATCTTGTAATTTTCACGATAGTTTTTTAAAATTGCATTCTAAAAGCTGTACTGAAATCAATCACATTGGGTGAGGGCAAAGAATGTATTTAAGTGCTACTTTAAGTTTTGCTTTTTTGCAATAGATTTCTCAAGAGCCTTCTACGCGATACTTATCCCCCTGGAAGCTCACGTCGCGTCGCAACTTACAAATCCACCGGTTCAGTCCAGCAAACGCGACTGTCACACCTATGAGTTTGACGGAGGCTTTTGTATTGGATCAACGCGATTAGTGATCTCTGAATGGAAAAGAACCGCCTGAGTCGCCACTCATTCTGACGTGCACTAAAATCTACTCGACATATAAGCTAAGAAGGTGACAGTGTAAGTAAGACCGTTGGCATAAGCGCATAGAGTGAAACCGTTTTACGTAAATTGATATTTAGAAATAATAATGTTTCTGGGTTCATTTGTATCACTCTCATAAGAAATTTGGATTTAACAATTTAAATCTAAAATCAATGTTCTATAATTTTTTATCTCCTTTCCTTAAAAATGCAATGACTAGATGAAAATGCTATCTCAAAGTGCAGCACGTAATATGCTATCAAAACTTGCCATTAATTGCTATATCATAGCTTCTACAATCCGTATATGTCATTAGAGGAAAAGTCTGAACGAGTTAAGCCAAACAATCTCTAGAATCAAAATAAGAAAAACAGTAAGAAAGTCACAAGTCGAGGTTGTATCGTTCAAATAATTCCCTTTACAGGAAAGATATGAAGAAGAATAACGGATTAAAAGCTATGGAATACCGTTTTACTTCTTTCCTACAGTGCATACTCTGTAGTAAAAATGAAGAGTCAAATCGAGATGTCAATGAATGAAAGAGAGAAATGAATCACATTAATCAAGATTTATGATTATAAGCGATTTTGTTTCCTTGTTGCATCAAATATGTAAAATATTCCATTGCCCATGCAGAAACGCGCACGAGAAGTTGAATACACCCGGAAAAAATGAACAGCGCAACTTCCATTTTAAATTCCGAAATGGATCAGCATAAGAATTGAAGAGATAGTGAAACAAGAGACCAAAAAAATGAAGCCGTACAAAATAGTCATGCAACTTACTGAAAGCTAATTTAAACGCAAAAAAATTGCGAGCTCCAAATTGAACTACAAATTTGAATACAAAAATACGCCATTTACGCAATAAATTTGTAATTGAAACAACATTAATTTGGGAAAGTAATGCAAATCAGCGAATTCTGCTTCATTATGCATGTTAACATTGGTAGTTTTACTCCGCCAATTTTTACGCTTTACCTGTAATTACTTGAAACAACGATTGGTTATATTCATATAGTCTCTTGAGTGGTTTGCAGTAAGATCAACAGGGCTAAAAATTGCCAATAAGCAGAAAGGATATGAAATTGTTCGTGTGGTCTTACACAGTTTAGATAAATGAGATTTTGAAAAGCCGCAGAGGCACGAATACTTTTTAATAAATATAGATTTATATTTAATCATATGCTTCTAGACGTCAGGCTGAATGCCGAAAAATTAAACCGACAAAAACTTAAAAGAGGAACTGTTTGGAGAATTGAAAACGGTAGAAGATGTAGCGTTCGCGGTAAATCCTAAGAGATATGGTTACCTATGATCACACCGAGAGACACTTTGGACATTCTAGTGAGAGTACATTAAGATTAATCTCTAGCAATAAAATAATAATGGGGGTTTACATGAGGTTACATGGAGTAATATTATAGAGAAAGATATATTATTCCCGCGAAGGACATTTAAAACTGGGGAAAATAGAAAATAGGATTAAATAATTCATCGACAAATTTTTAGACGAAAGGGAGGATATAGTGCAGCAGTCAGTCTACTGATTTCTCTGGGCTAATAATTTGATTGAAGGAAAAGTGATGTGATCCAATACGTAAAAATAGCATATATTTTTTGGACTACATGTGCTGAAATTCAGACGTGTGATGACGAAATGCAACTGCAAAACGGCATGACCACTAAATTTTAAGATATATTTCAAGTTCGAATGGTCCGTTCGTAAAAGATGTCGCTAAGAGTTCAGAATGGAGAAGGAACTGACATATAAATGCAAAAAATAATTTTTCTCTCCATCACTAATTTTTATTGCTGAACATGGAACATCCTCTAATAAATCATTTTTTACTATACTACTTCCATATTGATTAATTGAAATTATATTCGACATGCTCTAAAAATATATTATAATGAACTGAGAATAAATAAATATATGATCGTTTTCTCGGCAGTTAAAATCCACTGGAATTTTTTATTTTTACCACCATATTCAACGCAATTTAAAAAGTTTCCGATTGTTTAAAAACTGCCACTGTAAGCCCAGTAAATGTAATATTCCCTTAAATTCATTAAATATAGCATCTAGCAACCCGTACTAAATGAAAGTTCATGAGTAGATAAAGTAGAATCAATTCTTTGAATGCGTATGGAAACGTTAATTTATTCAAGTGAAAGTTCAGGTGAATAATTGCGAATAACTTGTGAAACAAATAAATTTAAAAGCAAGGTAGCCAATTAGGGATATACGTGATGAAGTTTCCTCAAGATTTCAGCACTGAATTAGTTGATTGCCATTTTTACTCACATCTGGTAGGTGTGAAATTGAGTTGAATTGCTGCAATCAAAAACCTGGTATATAATACATTTTGGGGGCTTAATATTTCCTAGGAATCAGGTATTGGTCAACTCAACGTCATTAATCAAAAATGGAATTTAAAAAATATGCGAACTACTTAAATAATCTTTTAGGCACAATGAGGCTTATGCCGTTCATTTATGGATTAGCTCTTTACTTATAAAATATAAGGTGGCGTTTAAAATTGATCAACACCTGACAATGCATATAAGGGAGAAAAAAATTGAGGAGAAAACTGAAGAGGCTGATGTCCGATTCTAATGCGGTGAAATGATGATGAGGGTAATGTATTAAACAGCGCGGGAAACAATGTTTCAGACAAGGCATGAGGTAAGCGGTATATTCAGTTTTAACAAACCTCATTGAATCAGTCAGAAATAATTTCACTACATATCTAGTGAGTATTGTATTGTTTGTATACTGCATACTGTATTGATTTGATGTAGGAATTTCAGAGATTCATTAATTATATCGTTTCATTCTTACATATAACTTAAGGCTTTAAAAGCAAAGAAAAAAGCTGCAAGGTGATCGAATCTTCGATCATCGAAAGCATGACCTTTCTGAGAATGGTATCTATAACACTGCTACTTCAAAATTTGTATGTTAGTCTTCATTATTTGTAACTCTAAGTAATACCGAACGTTACAAAGCTGTAACTTTTTCCGTTATCTATTTTCATAGCAGTAAAAGTAAAACGGATTATTTCGATAAGGTTTTGTTATCAAATACACAATGTTGAATTAATTTCAAAAGCTTAGAAAACGCTGGAGTGTTTTTATTCTTAACGTATCACATACTATACCAATATTGCTTACGGAATAGAAAAGACATAATGAGCGGGATGTTTACGACTTTCATTGTGTAGTTTTGTTGAATACATGCTGAAATCGTGTTTCCTTCAGTTTTTAGCTCAAATTAAAAAAGTATGAATGACGATCAGATGAAATACTCATATTGAATGAAAGGTGTTTTAGATTGTGAACGTCGGGGTGTAAATACTACCACTATACAGTCATAATTTGAATGAACTAATATTTAGTAAAAAAGAGGAAAATATATGAAATCCATTATTTCCAAAAAGTTAAATAACAATGAGTTCCGAGTTTATGTGAAGAAAGAGTTCAGAAATTTGAGAAAGGAAACGAGCATACACACAATGCAGACGGGAATATTGAGATTTGTTAAAACATGCCACTTATAGTTTCTTACCTTTGATGGAGTGAGTACTTCTCATTCTTATGGCCTAGTAAATACTGAATTTCTCACTTAAATTTGTACTTTTTATTTCATCCTTGGATGAAAAAGTCATAATTTTGTGACTTGAAAACTTAAAATCAATGGCTGCTCTCACGCAACACGAGCGCAAGAAACTGTAATTGTGATTAATTTACAAATAGTAGTTCTGTAAAAGGGAAGAAATACTGTGACTTGCTAGTGATACTGAAATATTAAAAAACTTCCAACGCACAGTAAAATAACAAAATCTATCTTTAAAAAAAGCAGATATAGAAGATATTTTCAGTTAACGAAAAATAAATGGGACTTTTCCACAAGTGCATTGCGTACCGTACAACGCTTGTCGACCATTAAGTTATGTCTCAAGAACACTATGAAGGTGATATACAACTCTTTTTGTGGACAGGACTGGGCCATGACAGAAATTTCAGGAGTTAGGCTCACGTCAAGGTTAATACCAAACAATAAGAGGTAAATACATGCAAAATTATGAATATATAAATTAAATTTAATGGTGAGAACATGCACTTACCGTTTTTCTCTGTCTAGAAGAATTAGCGTCCTAGGAGATATTTGATGATAAGGAGATATCTGAAATGAAAAATAAAAATTGTTAATACTTTGAATAGTTTTCGAATAGAGAATTTTCTGTTACTCTGCATAAATACACTGCTAGTCTCAGCAATATAAAATTCAATCATAAAGGTAATGCACAAGAATATCATGCAGAAAGTCATAAACTCGGAGGAAAAATGAGTCATAATGTGGTTATCAACCAACACGAAGGCAGCATTTAGACAGACCTAATGGTGAAGGAGGAGATTCCAAGGGAAGGGGAATATGAATACGGCAAAGTATTTTACTAATTTTAGAATACCTACAGATGTGAAATTGTTTTAGCATATAAATCAACCAATTCCAGCACCTATATATCTCATATATTTATGATTTTCTAATTCAAGCAAAGCGATCCATGAAAAATTGGTATTCCTTCTAACAATTCCCTGCAATATATGCTAATGTCATCATAAAAATTTGATTTTTCTGTCTCTTTCCCATGAAATATATTTATGCATTGTAATTTAAAACACTTTGAAAGAAGAAGTTGTGTTACATTAGACTGTAAAAATAGTCTTACGATCTCACAGCATGAAGCGCATAAATATTGGCCGAGTGCAAGCATGTTTCTGAAATAGATACGACGCTATAATTTTGCAGTATGCAATCCTTACCACCCTTATATTAAGAGCATGTATTTTGATTACGGAAAACTAAAAAAAATTCGCTACATCATTCATTTGATGGTATAATAATCCAATTACTAAGCATATTAAGACTCAAGAAAGAACAATATTAATATCCGAACAAAATGATTTTCTTTATCATAAGAAACTCAGTTCATAAACTGAACAGCTTTAAAGGAAGTCATGTACCTCTCATTCCTACCATGCTTTACTATCGAATGATTTTGTCTGCTTTCTTCTTCGAAATACTAAATCAAATAAAAGTGTTTGCGCCTCTACGCCAAGCTTAGGGTGTTATGACTCTTTCTAGAGGTTAAGCGGTTCACAATCCCGCTCCAACACGATGCTGAGTGGCTAGGATCATAATTGGATTCAGTAAGCGAGGGAACACGGTTTTTCGGAAGATAGACGAGCCCTTGCTTCCGTAAAACTTTGGGAGGTGTGAATAACTGCGTTTGAATCGACGTCAACATATACGGCTCCACTTGACAGAAAATAAAGCTACTTTTTGAGAGTATTTTGAGAAATTACTCTGACATTAAAATTGTGTTTTTTACCTAGCTATTGCATTATTGGCAACAAATATTTCAACTGAATAAAAAAATCGATGTATGTAATTCGGTTATTTCCGGAAATAGACACACATCCGTTAAGGATTTTATTTGAAAGTTTCTTCTTAATATCTACTTTTCGTAAGGACTACATTAAGCGGAGAGCCTAAATAGTGCCTTTTTAGAAACATTATAACTAACATAGAGAAAGCGTAATATCTTCTCTTGCTGACTACTAATATTCACAATAGCCGTTCGCTTATCTAGTAAAAAAGGTCTATCATTCTACATAGCTTGCGTTAAGTTTTGCACAATTATTAATTGGGGAAAAAATTGACTTCAGCAATGGTATTAAAGTACTCAACAGCATCACAGAAGTTTGATGGAGTAGTTTTAGTCAGAGGCAAAGACATAATGGTGGTTCTGGAAATAGGTTTTTGTCCATTCTTCAATTTTATCATGAATAAAATTCAAACTTTTCCCATCCTTCGCCGAAGACGGTCATAAAAACTCGTTAAACTTTGATGATACTTATGAGTAAAGTCAGAGAAAAATTTAAGTTGGAGGCATTAATTTTTTCAAGGTTTTCGAAATCAATTTTCACGGAAATTACTAAATACCCTTCAGATTCTCTTTAGGTGATAATGACGCAAGGTAGTTAAAAAAACTATTTATCTTGAAATTTCAGGGACTTGAAAACTGTGGGACTCAAAGCCATAAGTATAAACATAGAATTAACCTCACCCAGAAGTTTGATAATTTGCATTAGCTAATGATAGAAGATACCGCGAAAAACTAAATTTTATGTTGTGTTATCTTTAGTAGTTTATACAAATAATATTTAGGATTAATTTAAGTTTTCCGGGACTCGCCATGGTGATTACTTTGGTACAGTGATAACAAGGTGATAACAGATTTCCACAGAGGGGAATGACTCCTCGGTATCTTAACTGGCTAAGGCACACGATCGCGGATCGGGAGGGCTGGGTTCAAACCCCAGCCAAAGTGAATGATTTTTTTCGCTGTGGAATTTTCGCACATAATTTGAATCGATTACTTGAGAAGCCAAGGGTACAAGTTATTGTCTTTCTAAACACAGCTAGGAACGGAAATTGATAAAAAAATACAAATACTTCGTGGCCAACGATACGAGTGAGTCCGTTCTGTGCTGACTTCCAGTGGATAATCAAATCCATCACTAAATATGTAATTGATATTGTTTGTTTTCTTTGCCTAATTTCTGTTCCTAACTCTGTTCAGAAAAGGAAATCACTTGTACCCCTTAGCTTCTCACCCCCTCAATAGTTCTTTGGCAGGTACAACGCATGGTATACCATAAAGTATTTATCATTTCCTTTCGAATTTTCTAGAAAATTTAAGGGGTACTATTGTACGAAACAGGTCTGGATGCCATCAGTACGAACCCAGTGCGAACCTTACCCAGCAAAAAAATCACGTGTAAGGAGGAGGGGTATTTCACCCCATGTGTGTTCGTGACGTCCGGAATTCTCCTCGCCAAGCACCATGTTGGCCCTTCCCCGGTTCGACTCCCGCTTCAAACCCTTCCTCCACCCTGAACCCCTCCCCTCTTCTGGCTCAGCGACGCTCGTTATTCAACGTCAAAGCAGCGTCCTCTCTCCCCCCCCCCCCTGCCCTTCCCTTTCGCCGTAGAAAACTCATCTCCCTCCCCTACTACACACATCTCATGCGGGAAAAATATGAATAAAAAAAACGGAGGGAGGGGGAGCGGAAAAAAAATAAATATAAATATCGTCTCGAATTGTGCGCCGCGCTTCGATATATGTATATGCGGGGGAAGGTGGGGTGGGAGGAGAAAAATATACGGGCTGGGATTGAGAAAAATCAATGCAATTCGCCGAAACGCCTTCCTGAGTTTTATTTTTTCATTTGGGCATCTCTCAACCTCCCCACCTCTCTCCGATCCTCCTTCCCCATACGAGCCACTCCAACACTCCTCGCCATAGGGTTTACTCTTATGAGGACGCGTCACTCTAGCTCGACCGGTCCTTTAATGACGCATGGCTTTTTCACTTTCTTTACACGGTTGTATAGAACATTCTGGGAGGACATGGAATTTACCTGCATAATTATTATAAGTGTGTTCTACCTATAAAGATAGGTTTCCATGGAGTATTTAAGAAATAATCTAGCATTCTCCCTTCCCTTATTGACTTCCCTCTTCAATTCACGATAAAGTCTACTCCCTTCCATTTAAAAAAAATAAACCTATTTTCTTCCTTTCTATCCCTCGCTTACACAACGTTCTACCCTACAACACTGTTTCCAACAACCCCTCCCCACTCAAAACTCGCTCCATCCACACCTCCAGTCTCCTCCCTATCTAACATTGATGCTCTCTCTTCTTACCTACCATTTACTACAGTTTTACTTGCATGAAGCGCGAAAATTAAGTACCAGAAATGTCTTGAGGTATGTGAAAGGCAAGGCAATATTTTATTATTATTCTACCGATGAAGGTAGGTTTTCATGGAGTATTCAAGAAGTGAGCTGGGAGCCTCCCTTTCCTTCCAGCACTACCTTCTTTAATTCACTGTAAGGCCTACTCTCTGGCAAGTGAAAAAACATAAATTGACCCTTAACTTCTATAGAAGTATGGTGAAATAATTTAATTTTATGCGACTATGCGAAGATGATATGCAAAAAATTTTTATAAAAATATGCTATGATCCTATTAAATAAATTTTGTCAGTGTACTCTCAAAATTTTAAAATGCTTGCGTATTCTCCCGGTCATACCTAAGGAGATAAGAATGAGGACAGCTGCTCACAACAACTTACCTAAACGCAAATAAGTAATGAGAACATAGATCATTCAGTATTAGACTGTCTAATTTCTTAATAGCTAAAAACGTCGTAAGTCAACAGAAGGAACCATAGGTAGAGAACACTTCGATATACCATTGGTTATCTCCCTAAGCAGAGGGAATTCAGACTGAGTTTTGATAGTACTATCGACTTTTAAAAGTCATATAAAGTAAATTTTATGATTTTTGCGCAGTTTGATCTGTGATTTGTCGACCCTCTCACTTCACTCACGTGTGAGGCACGTTCTATTCCAATTTACACCAAGTTGAATAAGCTCCTCCAAGAATGTGAAGTTAAAAATAAATCCCTTCTCAAGGATAGTTAAAAAATGTGTTTCTTCTGTAAATGGCGATGCCCGTGATCACAGAGTAAAATTGGAGTGTTAAATTTTTCAACACTTGGGTGCATTATTTGCGCATCAATAATTTTTAAGCTGCTTGACTTTATTTTGACTGATAATTTGACCATAAACTCCTAGAGAAGTAACGTTACATGCTTTAATTTTATGCATCTCTGCTATGCAATGCAAGCAAATTTTATGACACCATTAAACAACTATAGTCAGTTATATGCCAAAACGATTTTTATGCCGGTTGTCGTCAGTACTTACTTAAACCATATCAAGAACATGTAATAGACTTTATGTAATACGAATAAAACACGATCTTGGGAAACTTTGTGGCATTCCATCACAAAATTTATTTGGTGAGAAAAATTTTACTAAACCACATAAAACTGGAACACGACCCGGGTTTCAACATCTTAGTGCCATTATTAGGTGGTTAAATGACAATCCACCTGATGATGACGCTAAGACCTAGAAACCCGTGTCGTTTTCCAGTTTTATTTATGTGGTTTAGTGAAAGTTTCCTCATCTAATAAATTTTTTATGTATTACTGTTGGTTTTCAATTCTAATTTCAATGGACTTAATTTACCGCTGAGACTACATTATGAGGGTGCCTCAATTTTGCTCGGTTCATCATGTTTCATGACGAATAACTTACTTTAATCTCACTCAATCATTTTGAAGTTGTCAAAATGTATAGGAAAGACCTTCGTCAAAATCCCTCTGTTCATCTGAGCTAAATACTGCCTCAGAATTTTCTCAGAAGAAAAACTTTATATTTGAGATAAAGGCAAATGTTGAGAAAATTCTTCTCAAAACGCTATGAAAATTTAGAAAAGATAACATAAGTTTTGAGCAATTAATTTACCACGGAAAAAGACAAAATAATATCATTGAAAAGGTGGGATACGTCCTTCTAAGTTGTTGTAAACAGGGCCACCGTTCACCCCGCGGCCCTTACGCTTTTTTTCTAGCCCTGCGTCGTCCACGATGGTAAAGCCCTTGCACCTTCCCATGCTGATCTCGCATTCTCTGCGAACTGGTCCCGATCATCATCCACTTACGGGCGCACGCCGCGATAATTAGCTTGTCACACAAAAGCCTGTTCGCTCCCTGGATTATTACCTACCCACGTGTCACCGGGGCAGTACCTTCAGAATTTTTTTCCAAGAATCCCTCAAAGTTCCACGCTTTGGCACAGTTGGTCTTGAGCATGGGACATTTCAAGCTTGCGGGCTTTCAGCGTGTTTTTATTCAAAGGCGTCATAAACCCGCGGAATGGCAAACGCGCATCCGTAGTGACGAAGACGCAAGCTGAGTCATAGGAACGATAATTTCATCGAAGTATATCGGGTCAAATAATCTCATGTATTCCGGACGAAAACAACAGCATCTTGTTCAGGAGGCCGTGTTTTTATTCATGAACCCTTATTTTCACCTTTGTCTGTGAACGTTATAAATCGAAGGTTAATAAATAATCGTATCACTAATACTTATCAAAATGCGGACTTATTATGCAGGCAACTCTAGAATAAGTAAAATACTGAATGGAACGGATAAACCACAGATTGCTGCTAAATACAGGCATATGAGAAAATTCTGTGGTGCTTATTCGACGTTGAAAACATATAATTATGTAGTGACTTTCAAAGCATATTTACAAAAATATTTTACTATGCACCATCTTTATGTTGGCTGAGCAATATTATCATGAAAACATAAGCGTTCAATGCAAACGGTTCTAGAGGATGTGGTATAAGAGGTTATATAATAATTTGAAACGCAAGGAAAGTGTTTAGTATGCTAACATTGAAGCCTTACGAATTACATCGGATATATTTTATCGGATATTATTTTCATCGGCCTCCGAAAACGCCTTTATAGTACCATAAAATAAAAAAGTTGAGAATAATTTAAGACTTAGCTGCAAGTTTAAGAACATGATTTTATTCGGAAGCAGCTATTGTAAAAAATGCAAGAAGAAAATATCGATAGAGGTGGAGGTAGAAGGATGTGTGGTTAACACTACTATGTCTCACGTGCAAACATCGGCAGTCGTGAATATAATTTGCAAGTGAGCGTGTAAACATCGAATTTTGTTACTTCACCCGTCTCAATGCCTTGTAGAGTGAAATCTCCGAGCGTAATACTAGGTTTTATTACAGAAATGGTTCATTCCAGAATATAGAACATTGTATAATGAATATATGTTTATGTACCGGAGTAATTAAGGTATTATACTTATGGTACTATAACCGACAAAATATGAGAAGAAAGAGCAATTGCAGCAGGAATTGGGAATTCGCTTATGTTCTAAGTTTTCCTACAAGTTTGAATATGATTTCCTGCGAGGTGTAGATAAAAAAAGAAGAATTTGTTAGGGAAAGGAGAATATTTATTAGTGGCAATTTATGGAATTTTTAGAAATGTTACAGCTAACATATTTATTCCACATAATATTTCAATTAGATATGCTATTGCGTGGTTAATATGGCAGGAATGATTAATTTTGCAGCTGTATCAGTTCGAAAAAAATTGTTGAAAAATATAGGCATTAAATAGCTCACACTTAGTATACCTACTCTTAGCTTTCTTATGAAAATCAATGGATATCATCTATGAAGGACATTTTCTGTTTTAGCATTTTATGAAAATAGTTTTTGACTTGCTTAGTCACGCTGGAATTGTTTTAAAAGGCCCCATGACTCCAAACCAACCGGTCATAGTGTATATTTTGATGACGTAACTTATCACAAAACTAAATTAGGTAGCATCTTGAAATGCATAGTAAATATAAAATTATGAGCTGAAAATTGTTTTCACTTTTCTTTACACCAATGATGAGAATATTACATCTGAGAAAATACAGCGCTACATTTTTCAAATTTGAGATATAAGGTAATTTTGGCATGAGTATAATCTAAATGCCCAAAAAATATAAAAACATAGCTCTCGTTTGAAACGAATATTACTTCACGAGAAAGAACAGATTGAGCCAAAGTGACGTTCTCACGAAAGGCATATGTTGCTTCACTATTCTAGACTAAAGGTTATTATGATCAAAAGCGATTTTCCGCTTCTTCCAATAAAACAAAAATTGTCATAGTGTAACCCGACATCGTCTGATGGACTGATTCCGACAATAGCGTTTATTTCATATTTTTTAATTCGATTGTAAATTTTACTTCCGCAAATTTTTTAATTTAATTCTCACGACGACAGAGAAGAATCTATCAACGTTTCATTTATATCTATGTTAATTTTTTTCATCTGCTGAAATATTTCCATACATCATTATAATGCTAAATTAGTGGGTTGCAGTGCTGGTGTCAATGATTGGTTACTGTGGTGCCATCTTGAGCGTTATTGTATAGGTTTCAGCTGAAAGTCTAACTGTTGTACTGCTTACCCACTTTGATATATCCAACAACCGATATGGCTTTTTTCAGATTTCAAAAAATCCATGTCAATTTTTACGATGATTAAATTTATTAACAACATCGATATTTATTCCCAGCGAAAAAGAGATATATGGGGCTGAAAATTATGGATTGATTTGGGGGCGTGAACTATTTTTTACCAAGCACTTCCTCGGAAGATATTATTTTTAGGTGAATACTAACTTCTTTCAATTTCCAAACATTTTTACTTCAGTGGCCAAGTTTGAATATTTTTGGATTTTATCTCTTTCCTTAGAGTCAACATTCATCGGCTCTGATACATTGACTAATTTTGCTTCTTGTTTTGTAGACCAATATTATATCAAGTCTATTGTAAGGTATGATATCTGTTTATAATCATCATCATCATCACTGGTAAACAATCGTAAGAATGGTTTAAAGTATCTTTCCACTCCCTTCTCTGATAAGACAAATTTTTCACACCTAAGAATTTCTTCTTTTTCGCATCCTTCTTAGCCTGTTCCATAGATTTAATTCGAAGTATTCCTTTTGCGTTCTACTTGTCTTCATCAGGCCATCATGTCTCAATCTTTTCGCACTTGCATATTTTTTCTTTCACATCCTTCTTTACCTGTTCCATATATTTTCTTCGATGTCTTTCTATCCCATTTTTGCCATCTACTTGTTCCACGATGATTATGTTCATCTGGCCTTTATGTCTCAAGATATAGCTTATAAGGATTTTCCGTCTTCTTTTCAATGTTTTTGTGAGACTTCTCTTCTCTCTTACCTATCTTAGGATTTCCTCATAATGAACTCAGTTGATAATGATATCTTTCATTATTATTCATATCACTAAAATTTGGCCGTGTCAGTTTTCGCAGATCTCACTAGAGACGACGTACCTCCCCGGCTGCAAGTGAAGGGGCTGGATGTCCGTGCTTCTCGGCGCGACTTCTTTGCGACCAGACTCTTAACGTCGTCGCATGTGTCGCACGGACGGGAACAGATGCATTGCACCCATACCACCCCACTCCTCCTTCTTTATATACACACACACCTTCCCGTCATCCCCTTCGCTCGGATCCCTCACTGCGCTACGCTACCCCGCTCGGCACTGTCGTGCACCCCAAAACCGCTTCGGTGTTCGTATCACGCTCACAGCATGCGACTCGGCAAGTTCTTTGATCGATACTTTTTCGCATCCACAAAGCTTTCGGCCCTCCCAATGAAGCTTTATATCAGATTTTTTCTTCGGTTGAAGAAAACAAGATAGCACTTTTTCCGCTAGTTTTACTAACGCACTACGCGTTTCAACCACTAGGTCATCAGGCACAAACATCTATGAAAGTTCTGTGAAACGTATATATATATACCACTCGGAGCAGGAATTAGGGGGGAATGAATAATTAGGATGGGGTTATTAAAGGAATACTATTATAAGAATAATTAGGAAGTAGCTATTGAATGAGCGGCCGTTTGGGAAATGGAATGGCGAGGATTGAGGAGTGACATGGAATTATTTTTATTAAAATAATCCAATGGATTCTTGCTAGAATATCTCCATTCCCTAACTCATTCACTACTATATTTTGATGAAATTACAAGTGGACAATTTTCCATTTTATTTATTTCACGAATGGTATTTATAATTCACTACATTATTTACAAACGCCATTGTAGTGCGCGTATAAACTGATCGGAAAATTGTGCAATGCCAAATTTAATCATTGATTAAAAATTTCCACCATATTGTACCACACATATGACATTCCTATAATATGACAATACTAATCTACCCACAGAACAGGACAAGTTGTTACTTTTATCTTATTCCATAAATCACCTGTCGTTTTCCCGGTATTGTTTCCAAGACCTCCGAACCACTCAATATGACCCTATACTTTAGATAAATGGAAAATATAGTAACTCCGGCACAATGGAATGCGTGGGTAGAGTATCTCTATGGAGGTATGCGTAATTTTCTAGGAAAAAACTGCCGAGAATTATGAAATTTCTGAAACATTTACACCTGACGCCATAGTTTAGCAAAATCTAAGCAAGCGATGCTCAAGTAGAATGCATTAAAACTTGCTTATCGGGAAAAATCGAACATTAGGAAGGTTGGGACAACATAATCGCATTCCATCCACCTAGGGAACTAGTCTAACTAGGAAATATGGATGCATCTTAAAAGGAAGTAGTGGAGTGATGAGGTAAGATCCCGTAATTCCGTCGCCACACCTCTGCATCCAACTCCTAGTTAGCCTGTTTGGAGACCGCAAGGAGCGGCCGGAAGAAGGAAGACAATCGATAAACCTGGAAAAATCCAACGCACGGGACATCAAACTTAAGCCCTGCGCTGTGAATTTTTTAGGCTGGACGCGCGAGGATATACGTGGCAAAAAAATGAATCACGAGCAAATTGCAGCGCGGTGGGAGGGGAAGTAGAGTGGGGAGGGGGTTGGCGGGGAGGAAGGGATGGGGGGAAGAGACGCGCAGTATTTTTTCTGTAGTCCGACTCCGCTCTGCGGTTGAAAAAATCAATGCGCCCGCCGACGAAGAAGAAGCTCGGAATGGTCGAAGCTCCGCAGAGCGGCGCGGATTCTTCGGTCCGCGAGCGCGTAAGACACTTGGTCGACAAACGAATCATTCACAATTAAAAAATTATCACTCGGAAATTAGGAAAGGTTAATAGGGTAGTTTTCTTCATCAAAGAAAACGAAAGGCATTGATTGCGATTCGTTACTCACCATTAGTGTATTCATAATGTGCAAATTATTTGGTTTTAGAAATACCGGTTTAGACGAATGGCAATGGTCAATTTTATCCTCATTTGAATAAGGCCAGATTGGCGCCCATGCGATAAAAATGAGAATTAAATTTTCTCAAAACATTTCTTCTCAAGTTCTGGCATGCACTTGGTTTAAGAAATACTTTAGCTGAAGGTTTTTTGGTTAATGCCCTGTCTACTCATTTTTGGTGGATGACAGTTTCGGGCATGTTCCAGCTCATCTTAAGGTCCAAATGATATGCAGAGCTTCAATAGGGTAGATAAAAGAAAATCCTACATCAAAGAAAATGAAATGTATTGAATGCGATTCGTTACTCACCATTAGTGTATTCATAATATACAAATTATTTGGTTTTAGAAATACCGATTTAGACGAATGGCAATGGTCAATTTTATCCTCATTTGAAAAAGGTCAGATTGGCGCCCATGCGATGCCACTCCACGTGACGTCACAGGAAGCTAGTTTATATGTATACGAGTAGATAGGAGTTTTACATCGTCTGAGATTACCAATTCATGCATGAGGCTCAGAGCTCAGGGAAACATGTCTTAATAATCACCTATTAAAACTGGCCAAGGTCGGAAAGTTTTCTTCGTTTGATAAGGTATTAATAATCCTTATTTAAGCCAAGCGCTACCAGCTAGCAGGGTACTCTGCTACCTGCTAGCATTCTGCGTCGTATGAGCGCTCAAAGCCTCGCTCCATGGTCACCTCACTTGCGACAGCGGGAAGCAGAACGACGTCACACGGAGTTTGCCCATCATTCATACTTAGCCGTGGCGTTTTCGCGCGCTTGAAAATTTTCACTTTTCCTTTAATCGCGAAAAATAGATATCGTCATTTAAAAATCTAAAAGCGTGAAATACGTACTCCAGGAGTAATAATCTTTCGATTCAGGCAGTAAAAAAATAAGAGGAAACCACCTTATTATACGGGATAAGGGTCATTACCCGAGTTTGAGAAATTTATGGAGTGAATATGACGTGTTTAATTATGTAAGGATAATGAAAATATGTTTAACTGAGGGTAGGGCATCAAATCACCACCTAGAGGTCTCAAAATTACTATTGTCCCCATAAATGTAAACTACATGATAGAAAAATCATAGAAAAGTAAAAACTAATTTTATCCCATTGACGGTTTGGAATAATATTTTCAAATACATTCTTCACTACAGCCAAGTCTTACTTTTTGGCCATTTTTTATGATGGAAGTTGCACGCCACAGCTTCATACCGGGTTTATTAGGAAGCCATATTTCACCCAGAACGATCGAAAAGCCACAAGGAGATATAACTCTTTCCTAATATAGGAATCAGCAGGATGTGCGACCGCTTTTGAAAGGTAACACGAGTGCGGGATAGTACACGCTCTTTTGAGTTGAGAAAAGAAACGCTTTTAAATGGATATTTTTTCCAATGCTGATAGGATAGTATTTGGAGAAGGCGACCGACAGCTAAGGTCATTTGCGCCATGAGGAAAGGGTAGGAAGGCAAACTTGTTGCGAAACCTGGCGTCGGCATTAGCTTACTGCTGACGAAAGGCACCTAAGGGATCGCGACTTTTTTTCCCATCCAACAGACGAAGTGTTGGACTAGAAATCTAGAAATGCACTCCGCAAGGCACTCAAGCGGGGATCGGGCAGCCCCAGAAAAATCTCTGCCACCACCGGGAAAAATCTCTGCCAACTCGGACCGACTGGGTGGGGAGTCAGAACTATAGCCACCAAACCAAACTTGCCCTTCTTTTTAGGTACAAAATGAAGTGTGAATAAAATTTATAATCGAAATGAAAAAATGTAAAAAATGCTATCCTAATAAACAGCGAGCCAATCAGACGCTTAACATGATCTTACCTTTTTCATTGCCAATTTATGTTTCCATGCACAGAAGTAGAGATTCGCTCTTGTTTACATTTATTCCGAGGGGAACACCTTTGACTCAGAGGACTATGCCGTGACCACGTGGTCTTCCCGCCCCCGTCCTCCCGCGAGTATCCCTCGTTTCCGCGGGTGCCCACCTCTCCCTCCCGGTCGAGCGCGGCTCTCCCGCTCCGCGGCAAGAGGCCACGGCGCAGGATCAAATGGCGGTGATGAGATGCAGTGGGTCGGGCCATTTGCGCGGGACTTTGAAAGTGCTACGAAAGGAGGCACTGAGTCAATCGGACACTATCCCGAGGAAAACGCGCGCATTCCGAACTTAACACATTGTGGTTCATTCACGTAAAATTACATGTTTCCTCATCTTTGTATTTTGATTTGAAATTCCCCTCTACGGAATCATTTTGGACTGTTTGACCAAGGTATTGTTCTTGCAAAGAATAAATAAAAACATATGCATTAAAATATATATGTTCATTATAAAATATGCTACTACTATATGCTCATTCAACAAACATGCATTAGTTCTCGAGTTGTGTGAGTTTAATGGTACACTTGCAGCTTCTGCGTAAAAATTTAAAAAATGGCCGGCCTCCAGGGCTAGTAAAATGCAAAGGGCATCGGACCAAGAAGTGTTAAAACTCAAGAGAAGTAACGCTAATGTGGCGTGAAACGCTCCAATAACGTAGAGGGAAAAAATGCAGCCGGATTAATAGAAGACTGATGTATGGGTATCCATCGTGGATAAATGTAATTTCAGTTTTTTGTCATATACCAGTGGTCAGAATACCAGTGGTCATAGCCCTAGTTCTATTGAAACTATGGTCTCCTTTTGACTGATGCTTTTCTTTAGTTGTATGGATACTCTTTAGGTAAAAGATATAATATCAGTTAGTAATTTATATAGGAAAATGTATTATATAATATTATTTCATATTAATATACAACTATAAAGTATGGTATAGAATAAAAATACTTTGTATAGCACGCCCGATGCGTGATAGAAACGCCTAAAAATTAGTTCTCATTAAATCGTTTCAAAAATAGTTTTTATATTAAAAGATGGCGAAACGTATATTCCATAATTGGCTGCAGTACCTTGATGACTATCTTCAATGCTTCCTCACTTTCTTACGTGACAAATGTTGTACTCCAGAAAACAATATCTTTGAATTCATTTAATGGAATTTAAACTTCTATGCTCACAAAAAGAATAATTCAATTTACTAGGCATAATATGAAGTAGCAGCTCGTATAAGCAATCGGCTTTTAAAATGCATATAAACCGCCGCGGTGTAATAAAAATTTTTCTAGCATTATTTTTGCTGGAAAAATTCTTAAATTCTTTATCCGTTTTCGGCGTAGAGAATTTCAAATTTATTAAAATCCAGAACATGGCATCCTAGTAAAAGAGATTACTTCACGTAATAAACTTAGATGAATGATGAACTTGCAATTATAATCTTTTTTCGCTTATTTTAAGTGTCGTAGCATAGAATAAAGGCAAAAAGTTAAACAAATCCCTAAATATTTACCTGTCTTATTGATAAAATGGAACCTTAGCAAAAAATGCACGCACACCCGTTAGGAGCCCTCAATTCAACCCAATTTCGATTTTAAAGGGCCAAGAAGATTCCTCAGACCTGCACTCACTCATCGCTTCACAGCATTTGCGAAGACACCAACGGTCGAAAAAAAACATGCATCGATACGAATACCCAATGGGTATTGGCCATACTTAAATCGCATAACATGGCTACATTTAACACCGCTTCCTCTCAAACTTGTCTCTGTATACTTTTGCATTTTTTTGCGAGGCAGGTAGCCATGTTCGTATTTGTCCACCGGTCACGGATGGACCCGGGTGGACAGAGAGAGATATGAAAAAAAATAAAACGAAAAAAGAACCGAATCGAACTCATACACGCACACACAGATGAGTTAGCAAGCTGCACGATGACACATCGATAACCGAAAGTACACGCACAAATGCATCCATACAGTCGTAATACCCGTAGGCATGCGGAGATGCTAAAGAGTGAAACGTGAATAATAAAAAAAGAAGGAGCGTCGTGCGAGAGAGAGGGGAAGAGGAGGAGGGGGAGATGAGGAAAGAGGCGAGGGAGGGGGATGGGTGGAGAGAGAGAGAGATAGTGAGAGTGAGAGGTAGTCGATCGCATGCTGGATGCTCTTTGCCAAAGAGGGTGCCAAACGAGTTCGCAAAAATTCGGTTCAGGGGAAGGAGGATGGAGCTGTGTTAAGCTTTCGCTTGATGCACACACATACACAGGTACGCCGGTATGTGGCTGGATCGAGCATGTGTTAGTGTAACTCCTGTCGACGATATTTTCCTGCGGTCCTTAAGATGATCCATTCCTCCCTCCCATCCGGTCGTACTTTGTCTTCATTGGAGATGCAAGTACGCCCCGAGCATAAATGGAATGCATTTCAAAATTTGAAAATTATACCTTGATACTTCCTTTCGATGTTTTATGTTGGAAACACAGGTAAATACTAATAAATGTCTGTTCTGTGTAGCTTGAAAATTTCAAGATTATAGTGCCATTCTATAAAAAAATCATTCGTAATTTTCATTATGATATTCAAATTTTCTGCTCACGTTGATCTGCTATTTTTCAGTATTTCCAAGTACCTCAAACAAAAAAAAAAAACGAATGGAGGTACTACGGTATTATTTTCAATTTTTTTCAATTCAGTTAAATGTTATTCTAACGGGTATACCTTATCTAACCTGAAATTTTCTAGGTGATAGAATACGGTTTGAGCGAGTTTCCACCACCATGAAAGACCAGTCGAACGCGAAGTATGCGACCTCTTTACAGCCTGAGAGCTGGAGTCATTTATGTTGGGGTAGGCACGTTACCAGAGAGCCTTTGAATACTTTCAGATGGGGAAAAATGCATTATTAACGGCTTTTGGAGGAAAAAAAATCTGCAATCAGACCATTGGCTTATTCCGGGGAGAGCTCTATCCTCGGCTATTCTAATCCATCTATAGGTTTATCCAGGTTTATCGACCGGAAGGTACGTCTTTGAATTTTTAGTAAAAATATTGCGCTTAAACCCGGGTAAGCAATTGATTTTTCAATCCTGTTTCAGAATGTTAGAGACCTAAAAAAAATAGTAAAACAAGCATTAAATAATCATGCAACCTTCTCATCCCATATGAAGGTAAGGAAAATATAAAGTCACATCACGGATGATACACGTTAAACATATTCACACGAGGAAAGCATGTAGGCTGAACTCTCGGCCAGTGCGAGTAAAGAAAAATGAAAGGAAGAGATGCATCCATACTTAAAAGGAAAAAGTAACCGATGTGCAGTAGTTTCGCATACAAAGAAAATTCAGGCGTCCCAATCGGGTTCTGTTGTTCGGGTGAGTATTGATCGAATGGTCTTGGGTTCAGAACTGGTTGTTGACTTCCATCTCCATCGGAAACACTACTCTTAAGAGTATGTGGGCAATGCCCTTGCGGGGACATCCAAGTGGTATGAGGAAAGATTGAGTTCTTTCAGCCTGGAAAATCTTATTTTCACGCTTTGAATGGATTATGTAAAACGTAAGCCACAGTTAGTGTTTGATACCTTTGGAAATGATACATTTACGACCACCGTTCCTGCCATTACGGGGTAAAAATCCTTACGTCTCATAGTAATTTCGCTGAATATTAGTGGTCTTAAATAAAAGAAGAGGAAATACGAAGGTGTAAAAAGGTTAGCTGGTAGAAGAATTGACTGGAGAAGACCAAGGAATTCAAACCATTCTTAAGATCGTTTACCAGTGATGATTAATAAAATAAATTACATCTTTCGCTCTTTGGCTAAACTAAAAAATGACCACTAACTACATTTTTTGAATTAAAGTTTGAGTAAAAATTTGGTAAATCTCAATAATTTACCGCAATAACTCACTCATTGTATATTTGGCGAGGAAATGAAATTTGGCGAGTAGAGCTCATCTCAGACTAATTTTTAGGAGCGTGTATTACCTGTATTGAGGGAATAGGGGTGAAAGCTTTTTCCTAGGATATCTCGACTTTCGAGGAGTTTTCTTGGGGTTGCCGAATGGTATCATTTGGGATGTTAACTTAAGACCCTTTCATGACTGGTCAGGCGCCATCAGTACAAGATCAAACACGTTCAATACTGTCGATTGGATCTCCAGAATTAAGTATCGAAAGTCCATGATAAAATATAAACGAAAAATAGTAGTCAATACAATAAACACTTTTATATATACCTCCACCACCAACCATAGTTTCGACTTTCCTTTTAGGTTCAAGGTCTCCTTGAAAGTGAAATAGTGTGTCGAAACAATAGTTGGTAAAAGAGTTATGTATTAAAGTGTGGAAATTACAATGTTTTGCTAATATTATATCATGGATATATATCATTTCCACCATGTAAGGCCTGAAAAGATTTCATGCGATCTAGAAGAAGTGATCCAAAATTAAGAAACCTTTATCATTATTTTCACGAATTACATGCTTAAAGGTCATTACATTCGGCAATGCAGAAAAATAATGTTCCCGAATCGAATTTTTTCCTCTCTCCACGCTAACAGGACTCCCTCACGGTTTGGCAGCCAAAAAACGCTTCACGCCGTCACGCCGAGTGAACGATCTTGGGGGGCGAAGCATGGATCCGGAATCAAATCCCCCCCTCATCTCCCCGTTCACTCTCACCATGACAACCGGTCCTCCCCCCTTTCTATCTCCCGCAAAAAAATCTCCCCTTCCCCGCACGCGTATGTGTGCCCTCGGGGCTCGAAGCCCGGACCATCAGCATCGACGTGGAGCGGCTAAAAATGGAAGTGAGCGAGATATTTTATTTTATAAGGGGAGCGGGGGACAGTTTATCAAAATGGCGGGGGGTGGGGGTTGGGCGCGGATGCAGTTCGTGCATTGCAGTTTCGTATTGTGCATCGCGGTGAGTGAAATATTGAGTTAGAGCGGGAGAGAGTTGAAAAAAAAGTGAGATGAACGGAGGAGTGGGATGTAGGGGGAATGTTCATTTTGAATCGAATCTCCGGAAAAAAATGCTCGTAGACTCGACGCGCATGCAAAAAAATCAATGAATTCACGTTGAAAAAGAAATCGTTTTTTTAATCCACAGATCTGCAGGTAAATGTATGCTTATGCCTAGTTAAGGCAGTGAAAAATTTATTCACATTGTGAGGAATTAGCGGATGTTTCGCTGGTAATGAGATGGTTAAGATAATGCACGTAGCCACCGATAATTCCCGAGTCACTCAACCCCAAGGGAAATGTCTGGGGAAGCACATTAACCCTGAGAATTGGTAACGATTTGCACTTAGAAACGTCGTCAAATAATGAGGTGAAATTGTCTAGATCTAAAGAGGCATTCAATTATTTAATTGACCAGAAAAATACAAAACATTTTCCCTTCAGGGACTGACTCAATAGGAAAGTAAAATAAAAAAAAGTTATTTTTAAAAGGTCACCGCCGCAAAATATTTTCAAAATGTCTAATGCCCGATATTTAGTACGCCGTTATGAACCCTTGAGACTCAAACGATTAGTCGTAGAAGTAGTTCGTTCCGCAAATGAACAGAATGGAGTTTAAGTTCACTACAGCCGATTCGATTTCGAAAAATTCGCAGAGCCTGAAGGAGGATTAGTTTTTCGCCAGGGTGGGAGGGTGACTGTGGATTTTGCGTGGAAGGGCGTGCGAGGAGGGGTTGTGAGGAAAGGGGGAGGAAGAAGGGGAATATCGCAATTATTGCATCTCTGAGCGGAGGGGAGAGGAGAGGGGTAGAGGGCAAGGGTAAAGGGGGTGGGGAGATGTATCGGGCGAGATAGGACAGGGGGTGGGGGGATGGAGAGATGAAAAAAACAGCGTATGTGGACCCGAAGGGTGACCTGCATGTGACGTTCGGATGCCTTGTGCTCGTGAGAGGTCGCCTCCATGCATGTGAGGTGCGTGTGTATGTTTGGACGTGGTCGTCATGTGTACGTGCATATATATATATATATGTACGTGTGGGATGTTATTTTTTTCCAGGATGCCCGCGTCATGTTATTCCGTTTCCCGGCATGCAATACCTCCTCCCCACCCCAATCTCCTCTTGGCGCCTCTGAATTCCCTATCGAGTTATTTCGCTGTCCTGTTTGCTCCATTGCGTATGTGTAGGTGCGTTTGTTTTTAATATCCTGCGTTCGCTTTTTCCGTCTCTGCCACCGAGTCACCTGCGCGGCAACATTCCATTGTCGCCGGTCATCTTGGTGAAGCCGAGCTATATGTTTTCGCTCGCTCCATTCTAAGGAAATTGCTACTTTGGTTGGAGGACCTCACAAATGACCTAATTTACATAATTATATCCCCAGAATTCCAGCAAAAAGTTTTGGCCGCCATGATTTATAAATTTATCCCGCTTCGGTCGCACTTTATTCTAAATTCTGACACCGAAAATGAAAATGCTTCCTCAAACTCCTCTTTCTCACGACATGTTTCTACTCATAAAATAATAAATGAGGTAAATTTATGCTCCAAGGGCGTGAAGTTTAAAATGTATCGTCATAGCATTACTCGCGTTTTTATCAAATGCAATCTCCAAAAGCTTTTGGTGGCACTGCAGAAATCGGATAATATTCCACGATATTTTTCTCATTCTTAAAAATTTTAGCAGATTAGAATAAATAAAATACTGCAGGAATATTTATGCTCAGACATTGGAAATATTTTTTTACAAAAAACAAGCCAAAACCCTCTAAAAATCGTCGAAAACAACAAAATGCTGCTTGGATTAAATTAGCCCAAGTGAACTCTTTAATGCCACAAAATATTCTATTTGTGGGGGACTTGTTAATTCTTTTCTTATCTCTATTTAGATACTCTCGCAAATGTCATTTCAATAATGAAATGCTAGATTTTGTGCTCAAAAAAAATTAGGAGTAACCAAATCTTTGGCTACTATATAATTAAAATTTGCCAATATCTTTTTGTAGTGTCGAATTTTTCTCGATGAAAAATTTTACCTCTCCTCGGTCACCTTGTGCCCATTAAAAATCTCTCAGACATCTTCCCGTATAGCCTCTTCCCACGCATTCGGACAGTCTGCAAAACTCTCTGGACTAATAGGTGGCCAACGGTCTCACAAGCTCATCGAACCCGGTACGACCACGGCGGAGTGTCCACCTAAGAGCAGCCGCGCGAAAACTTTCGGGTGCAAAATGCAACTCTCTCTTTTTGCGAACCGAACGTTGTGCTTAAAAAAGGAGTGCCACCGAGATCCTAAAAAAACCCTTCACGGAGAGAGACTCCTTGCATCTCCCCCACCCTCCCGGGACCCCGGTTCGAACCCTCGGACACCCATATTGACTCCCCCCAAACGCACAGCACAACCCAGAACGAATCGAGTGATGTTCCGTGCGGGGTGAAAGTGAAGTTTTTCGGGGGATGGGTGAAACTCTCGCTGGAGATATGGAGCGGGTGACTCAGCCACCCCTTCCCCCTCCAATCTCCCCTCCTCCTCCTTCCTCCCCTCCGCTCGCTTTTCACGCGTGAGTCCCCGCTGTGAGTTCCCACCTCACCCTCCTCCCCAAAGGCTATTCAATATCTCCCCACACCACTACCTACTACCTTCCCCTCCTCTCTCGCATGGCAAGGGGGGGCGACTTTCGTGCATGCCGACTGCATCGCCTACTCACCCCCTCCCCCTCTCTCTTTCCCTTCCGCATGTGCGAATAAAAAACTGAATGCTCCCTCTCGGATTAGAAAAATGTCCCATAGCCGTCCAATAACATTTTGCAGCTCTACGTTTTTCAGCGCGGCACGGCAGGGTGTCTGTGCGTGGTGGAAGACGTAAAGATCCAAAATATGAGAGGTGTCCTTATACGTGTATGAATATACATATTTATGATATTTCCACAGAAATAAAATATAAACCATAGTAAAGGAGATCTGTAGTTTAATTCCTTTGGCTGTACGTTACTTATTTTGCCAGCAGTAGAGTAGTTGCTTTTGATAACTCAGATTAGGAAATTTTATGAAATAAGTTTGCATCATGTGAGCTAATTATTTTCAGATAGTGCCCATCTTGCTATCTTTTAATGCTGTGTTTTATTTTCTTACTGGTTCGAATATTTAGTGTTTCATAGGAGTAATTAACTTCGTTAAAAACATCTTTATAAATGCGGCTGCACATAACATTTTTCACTCAACCTTTCTTTCATCAAACGGAATCTTATTTTTGATAGGTGAGAGTAAAGTTCACTTCTGAGTAAGCTATCGCCTAACGATCCCACAAATTCTGTGTATGAAGACCAGGAGTAACCTCGCACTTAGAGAATTCTTGTTTTTGATGTGGCTTCGCCCGGGATTCGAGCTCGGAATCCTTCGATCAGCAACTCAGCCGTGCGCCCGTTGAGCCACTATACTCCCTAAAAGTTATGACATCAAGTGTTTCTGTCTCTTCCTTTGATGCTCAGCGAGGAAGATCGGTTGAGCCCAGATATTTTTTTCCGGCCAATATACCTCCTTTTTCATTCCCAAATCCCCTCTTCCTTTCCATTCACAAAAAATATTTCATTTTATTAATGCGGGGCGAAGGGGCGGAATGTCCAATTTGTCACAGATTGCGCACTAACTGAGGATATCGGGAATGGAACAAACGAATATATATTGGTTCGATTTGAAATTAATAATCAAACCTTCGCATGGAGACGGGTTTGGCTACTAAGGCGGAAGGGAGGAGGGAGAGGAGAAATAGAGGATGAATAAAAAAAAAAACAAAATACGAGCGGAGGGCGAAGGGAAAAAGATTTTTTGGCGGGCTCTGGGTGAGAACGATCATATTCCACTCATCCCTATTCCATTCTCGTCTTTTTATAAATCCCATCGCTTTCGAAACCCCAGAAAAATTCCCTCTCATTACCACATTGACCACTGTAACGGGGTGAAATTATCGTTGGGGACGACCGACGAACATTTAGGCTACTACCCAACTGGCCTGACCCACCCAAACACGTTTGCGAAAAAAATAAATTTTAGCGCAGTAGAAATATCAAAATCGGCGACGACCGGGTTTCGAACCGCCGACCATTTCGACAATTGAAAAACGCCACCGGACACCATTCTGGTCTGGACGGGCAGGGTCCACATCGCTTACCCCTTCCACGCCCGTCTGAAAAAAACGGGTTGCGAATTTTGCCCGGCCCCGCTGGGAGTCGAAGCCGTGTCCTTTCACGATCGCTTCCACCCCTCCCTTCTCCTCTCACAGTACTCGCTCGTCGGATGGAGACCATGTGCGAAATGCTGCTTGCAGTTTTAAAAACGGGTTATATCCATGGGATGGACCATAATTCAATCAATAATTCGCCGATAGATTTCGCATTTACATATGCTGCACCCGCTTGCCATTCTAACTGTGCAGAATTAGACCCAAGGTTCAAAACCACTGACCAAATCGCATGCGGAACTTTCAACCTTTTTTGATCTTAAGGCTTCCGAGCAATCTCATATCTTTGTGTGTAAGCCAACCGAGCGATTTTACATGGACCCACTCATTGATTTACGAGCAATATTTTTTTAAAATGTCAACTCTCAAAGCCACAGGTTCAACGAGGACCAAGAAGCACATGAAATGGTAAGATGACAACTAAACGGAATTTTAGAGCTTGGAGGGATTAGTTTTTTAAAATAGCCGGCTCAAAAGGACGTTTAAAAATTAGTGCTGCACGTGAATATGAGGTGGAAGGCAAATATGTCCCGCGACATATTAAATGAAAGTAATAAAAATAAAAATAAATGCTGCATTTGAGTTTCAAGAAATGCGAATTTAAATTTAAATGAAACATTTATTTACTGAGCATAATTGAAATAATGATAAATACCGTGGGGATTTCGGGAAGAAATGATTTTGCAGAGGTAAAAATACAAGTCATGCATGAATATTTGAAATTAAAGGAGGTTGTGTAACGGCTGGCTCCAATAAATATTCATGTTTATTTTACATCGATGCCAACAAATAAATCTAGTTCTTAATTAATTCGAAAGTAGGTTGGCTCTCCGTCATGTAATATGCGAAATGCGGATCTAAATTATTCGCCAAGATCAAAGGCTTAGCGGAGCGATCCTAGGGATGCTGTAGGAAAATAATAGTAATAACAAAAGATAATTTTTCCCATAAAATTCGAATTTTTATGAAAGCTTTCAAAAAAAAATACGTCCATCCCGCCCGGTCCGCTAAAAACATTTTCTTTGATTATGCCTCTTCGTTCCCGCTCTCAAGCCATGAATAGGAGCATTCACGAGGGAAAAACAAAATTTATGTGCCGTCGGTCACTTTTGGGAGCCTCCCATCTATATCGTTAAACAAAAGCCCTCTCTCGGAATAAAAAAAATTCCCTCCGGTGACGAGTTCATGCCACGTGAAAGCATTGGACATGTCCGAGCCGGGCCATACGCGGCGCGGCAAAGAATTTACTACAGTGCCGAGGGCTGAGGACGAAGCGGACGCCGAGTGCACATACAAAAATATTGATGCACCGCGGACAATTTTTTTCCCCATTTTTTGATCGATGGAACTTTTTCTGACGACGAAAATGAATGCCATGCATTTTTAAATTAACTATGGATTTATTTATCGTGGTAAAGGCCGTTGATAGAATCCATTTAAGTCATCGCGGCAAACGAACCGTAGCTCGCTCTGTCCCGTCGAACGAAATAAAAGCAAAAAGAATCGTCCTCCTGTCACTGCAAAACAAGAAAAAAAGGACTGAAGGGTTATAGGAGTTCCTAGATGTGACCATTTAATTTTTTTTTACTTTGCACCGGATATTGCTCTAGGCGGAAGAGGAAAAGGCAAATGGAAAACGATAATAAAACAAAGCTTCTGGATGAATAAAATATATTAAAGTAAGGGAGTCATAGCTATTATATGCAGCGAGACTTTTTCGCTTTTGTGATGAATACAAAAAAGAACAGACAGACAGTGGCTTGCAAACCCTTAATGCACCTTATTGGGTAGTGGTTGCGAATTACTCCCTTTGACTAGTACTGTCGCATAATTTTATCACCATCCCAAAATTTCTCGAGTCACCACATCATGTTTGTTTCTTCCTCACTCATAATGTCTCTATGAATTAAAAAAATTCTGTGATATTATGGAGATGATCGTAGTCAAGATGATATTACACGAGTACCTACTGAGGATAAAAAGAGAGAGGATAAAGCCCTGAAGAATAATGAAAATTACTCTTTAGCTCAACAATATTCAAGAAAAAGAATTCGGTAGCAACTGCTACGAGTAAGCACTCCTGAAAAGACAAGGATCAATATTTCCGCATCGATTAGGATTCATCTGCGACAAGACAGGTTAGGAAGTACAGCAAAATTTTTACAACCATAAGAAAAGCTGCTGCAATTTTCTCTCATACATTATGGAAACCCAAGAAAACCCCGGCGAGAAAAATAAAAACCCATGCGCGTACGAATACTATGTTGCATCATGAGCGTCTCATCCGCACTTGCCCTCTTTTTCCCTTGTTTCGCGTGACGACGAAGGTTTAAACGATGGAGAAGAGGGTGGGTGGTTTGATGTTGGAAGGAAGAAGGGTTCGGAGGGGTGCACTGGGGTGGGGTGAGGGGTTGATCACGGGAAGGGTGGCAGATACGAACGCATCAAATGCAGTGAAGGGAGTATGAGGGAGGGGGTGGGGATGAGAGGGGAGGGAAAGGGTGGGGGTTGGCCGTAGTGGACGCATGGGGGAGTGGGGTGGGGTAGGGGAGTGAGCGATGCACGTCCGATGGCCAGCTGCACTGGCCGGACGATGGGACTCTCGCTATCTTCTCCTCTCGGGCCGAAGCGGCCGTAACTCCCGATGGACACAGTCGAGACTCGCCCGATGGAGGGAAAAAAATCATTGCGCAAATCACACCTTCACTCTCAGATGCCGATCAAGACTTGTTTTTTTTTTTTAATTCATTACTTCTGGACCCCTGATGGCTCATGTTCTCAACTGAGGAATACTTATTAAGGGATGTCGTTCTTCAGAAACTGTTCTTAATATTTTCTTGGACGGAAAGGAAAAAGTACGGAAATTTTGAAAAGACCTTCAAGAAGAACGAATCATATTAAGAACCACGAAATCAAGTCAAGGTAACCTCACTGCACATTTATCGAGGTTAAAGAGTCAGGTTAAAAATTCATAGAAGTCATAAAAAAACTCGTTGGTACGAATTATAGAGTGATGTCCTGACTACATTTTATGAGAAGAGGAGTATGAAATGGTGAAGATAAGGAGAATTAAAATTTAAAACACTGAGAGAAGATGTTAGAGGTATGTGGCCTACCACTTTGAGGGTTGAAATGAAAAGAAGATGAATCAATTTTAAAGGAAGAGAATCACTTTCTAATGCCAATAACTATAGCCTGATACGGTATGACGACAATATTTTATCTTAAGACAGATGACTAAGCTGTCCAATGAGTTAGTGCGAGGTCTTTAGCTGGAGAGAAAATTACCTTTTTGTAACCCATATGTATGCGCAAGGTGTATTTTTTTATAAATCCTATTTAAAATAAATATTGCCTACTTAGAGTCTTTGATGGCAATTTAGGAAAAGATCAACTATATACTGAGGATTAAAACGTCATAACTCCGATACTGGAGTCCTTTTTTGTGTGGTTATATTTCATTAGTCTTTATTATATTTTTTAGATTTTGAATAACAAAATTGAATAACAAAAATGTTTTTTACAAAAATATTATATGCAAAATTAAATAGCGTTATTAAATGGTGCTATTAGTAAATAATTCCTAATAGTCTAGTTGTTCGTGCAATCCAATTCCTATTGGTGTCAAGTGAATCTAATCCTTCGGTGGTTATGTCTCTTTTTTAGTCATCGGAAGATCGGTATTATTTATAATTTTTCGGGTTTTAAATTTGAAAAAAATTCATACAAATTCTTCTCCTTGTTAAGTCAATTATCAATAGTTATTGCTGATAGGGAAAATAGACATAACATTCATCGGAGCCATTTGAACCTTTAAAATCAATAGTGTTTATGTTATTTTGGTAGAAAATATTATTTCGCATTTTCAATCATTTTCGATCCCAAATGCTGTTTATGAAAGGGTCTTTTCCTAGCCATTGTTTATGAAGAAGCAGAGAAGCACATATTCTCCGTAGCCTTCCATTCTCTAAGAAAATATCATCCTACAGGACAAACCTAATTCTTATATCTAAGAAAATCAAAGTGAGGCTGATGTTCCACCCGTCTTCTCGTGTGGCCGGTTTGGTTTCGTGTCTCTCCTAGAATATTCCTTGTGGTTTTTCACCGCATCCTATCGGCCAGTGACTACTAATGGACTTCCATCCGTAGAGGGGAAGAGGAATTTTCCTGTAAACTGACGACTCTAGGAGGTACTGCGTATGCTTCGCACATTGCACTAATTATCGTTATAGCAATTCAAAATAAGCTGGTACTGTGAATTAGCTGGTAGTGTTATAATTGCTAGTCATTTATTATAAGGAGTCATTAGCGGAAACCATACTTCCGTATTTCCTCCTAATTGCTTCGGCAATCATCTTGCTCGTTTGGAAAATCCGTATTTGGCTTGATGCATCGCTAAGACATTACTTTTTTGTCCAATTTTAAATAGATTTGGAGTGCGAGTCCGTTTATTTATACAGCGGCAATTGGTTCCAGGTAAAATCTTTGCGAGAAATGCGTACTGAAAATTTAAAAGTTGCATAACTTAGATGTACAAAAGTGTGCATAAATGATTACTATATACGTGCAGATACGTTGTATCCATTTCAATTCACATTATCCACCTTGGATTTATAAGAAACCTTGCATATTATAAAAACGGTCGTCATCTTATTTTATGCTGAATCAATAGATATAATCAAATGACTACGCTTCATAGAAATCAATTGAGTAAAACTAAATAACCGAAACAGAAAATAAATGCCAAGGCTGCCATTTCCGATCAATCATAATTTATGTTTGCTAATAGCTTTGTATGCATTATGGGTTAAGTATATGCATAGCAAAATGATAGGAAAGTACCAATAGGAAAATGCGAGAAAAAAACTATTGTGAAAGCTATTGGAAAAATTATGCGCATTAAAAGTAGTCATTTTTAAAGTAGGACAAATTTTTACTTTGACTGACAAACTGGTACCTTATAGCAGGTAAAGAACAGCACTTTCAAGTAAATAAACTTCTTGGAAAAACTAACAAGCGATGAATGCGTGTTCGTAAATGCCTTAAGCTCTTTTTTTCGTGATTAGTCTCAAGTCATAAACATTCTTCGTGCGTCCTATTCTAGTTCTGTTGACGATATATTAGTAGAGGCACCATTCCAGAAATATACACCGTCATAAATGGAAGTAAGAGCTAATGGGAAACTGTTAGTCTAATCGAAAATTGTTGGTAAAAGGGAAAACCAAATTATAATATTAGGTAATACACTAGTCGACAATATTGCTGTTGACCAACAAATCTCAAAAAGGCAAGACATCTTCTCTGTGATATACAACTACTATCAATTATGGACCAACTAGTGACAAGTTAGAGCCAAGTCGAAAATTGTATTAAAAATAAACTGCATTCATTTATTGGAGGGAAATAATTAGAACTAAAAAAAAACAAAATTTACCATTCGACTATGCACAAAATTTCTTCCAAAAGCCAATTAATTTGCTTTGGAAAATGAGTTTATTAAAGTAACTCAATAATTTTAACCAAATTAATAAAGTAAAGGATATTTCTAAGCCATGTACGATGACTCATCTGAAGCATTATTCATAACTGGCAAAAATACCAGGCAAGCACCGGGTATATTTGAAATTAAATGAAAAATATGGTATGAAACTCTTTACCAGCAATTCTTCACGAGTTCTTGCATGCATCCCTACCATATTTGGTGAATCTGATCCCCCAAAACATCATCGAGAGGGACTCTCGAAGACATTTTTCAACTTTTTTCAACGTATATATTTCAAATTAGAGCGGTCATCACCAAATCTTCCTCACGAGCCATCGCGATGGTTCATCATGCCACGATTTTGTCCATCTGACGCTGACGAGTAAAGGAACCTCCCGAATGTCTGACGAGATTCACGCCGCAAACATCCGTCATGTGGTCTCTCGAAATGAAAGATCGGGAGAGGACGGAGAGTGACGGCCGAGTGTCTTCCTCTGTCACCGCTTTCAGACGCCCAGAGAGACGGACGGAGCCTCGACGTGAAAAAAGGAGGAATGCGCGAAAGAGACGGATGAGCACCGGCCAAGAGGGCTTGTATGTCTGCGCAGGTCTCAGCCGAGTGCAGCTGGCCCCAACATGAAGCTAACGGACCCTCGACGGCAACTTGGAGTGCGCTCGGTGAAGTACAAGAGGAAAGATGGGGGAAAAATAACAATATGCAAAAACCGTGATGTGAAGCACATAAAAAAGTTAATTATCTCGGAGCATCCGTAAGCAAAAACGATTCTTCAAGTCGACGCGACGCATTGTCTTCTACTGTCTTATATTCCAGCTTCCTCCTTATCTTATATCATCCCAATCTTCTGTGACAATTAGATACTGCCTCTTTATTCTTATTTTAAATGAAAAGTATCTTGCTCACAATTATTTACGGATGGAAAATATGTTTAATTGCTTATTATATTAAATTGGAGAAGGTCTTCATGAAATACTACCTCCGGGAAGATTTATGTATAGGTATCGAAAACGTGAGTTAAATAATCATTAGTAAAAACAAATCAGAGCAACTAATCTCAAAAACTCCACTGTGATCAGCAATATTTGGTGATGGTGGTAAGAGACCCATTACGAAAATTGGTTATCGAGATTGATCCCTTAGTAGTGCAGATATAATGCATAATTATACACTGTAAAAGATACTTGAAAATGTCCCCTTAACAGTGCAGGAATGCCGTCTTGAACGGTTTATTTCAATGTTTATCGCAAATACGATATTGAAACCAATATGAGTATGAAGTACAAAGGTGCAATTTCGTGCTTTGTACATCTTGAAGGGCTGGCCCCTTCATGATCTAACGGGTCTTTGAAGGCAAGTTTGTGGGCGCGTGGTGAACAATAAGGGAATATGCAGGTAATATGACATTATGAGTAAACTCCGATGTGAAATAAAATTAAAACATTTAATTTCTCTTGGACTATTACGAAACTATTTACTTTTAAAATGGATAATATTTGCTTGTTGCTAGCTGCTCAGCCAGAGAGCACCTTTATTTCTACCTGAAAAGTATGTTGGTTTGTTTATAAGGCTACATTGGAGATGTTATGATTGCTGGTACGCTCTTTATGCAATTTTTCCACGAGGAAATGTTTGCATGCACCCAAAAGTTGAAAAAGTTATCATGATTGTAACAAACCATAAAAGACGAACGGATTTTACAATGATCAGAAATACATATGCTGACGGTCTTACGACCTCAAGCGGAAGTAATTGCTCCAAATAGAGTTAAATTTGTGAGTAAAAGATACGTGGAGTGCCCTTTTTTATGGCGTAGTGGTAAGTTTTGAAGTCTTAAAATATCCGTATGCCTCCGTGGGTAGCAACGGATTTAGTTCGGGTGGAGCTTGCTCCTTCATGAAGCTGAAGGGTCCCCAAAGTCAACATCTCAAGCTGATGATGACGAAAAAATATAATTAATTTTTCTGGCAGTGAAATAATTATACACTAAGTATAAAGGAATTGCTTTCTTAACAGTGCAGAAATAACTAAATGCGTTATTTTACGTTTTATTTCTACGTATATCGCAAGGACACTATTTAAATAAATACGGGTATGAAGTGCTTTAACAGTCAATAGGCAACCTTAGTTTCGACTGTCGTAATTAAAAAAATACTTTTGCATTTAGTTTGGTATCTCAAAAATAAATTTAGTTTTAAGACCTTATTATCAAACCTTTAAAGGTAAAATGTGTGAAACCACCGCGCCGATTTCAGACATTCGTAATTGATGCTTAATAATTGATGAATTCTTCTTGGGTTCTCAGCCAGGCTGTTACAAAATTGAAAGTGTGAAATTTGACGTCCGTAGAGTAACACGGCCTTGAATATGGGAGACAAGTCGTCTCTCGAAACGTCGGCTTATATGGAAGAATTAACCTGGCTGAGAACCACAGAAGATTTCATTAATAGTATTCAGGAAAAATTAAAATCGTTCAATGATTAAACTATTGCTAGGTAAGTCGGTCGATAAAATAAGGACTGCTAATTCCGGCTTATTTACTGTTTTCATAAGTCAATAGGTAACATCTCACTCTCATGGACCCTAAAAAATTCCACCACGATAGGATTTTATTGCCTGGTAAGCATGCATAAGATACCGATTATAGTTATATATAAAAATGTTCTATTTAAATTAAATTGAACTGTATTTTTTCACTAATATTATGATTATTATAGCTAATATGTTACTCAAATCCCTTAAATTACGCAATCCTAATAGCCATTACACAAATTCACTCCTGTATACCCCGTTACGAATTTGTCCTTCAACAACCAATGATCAAGGAATATCCAGGTAGCCTCTCCTGGACATAAAGTTTTCCCTTCATTCAATTTATTTACATAGAATAACATAGAAGGTGAATTCCTTTGCCGTTATAAGTATAATATGCTTGAACATATTGGTACATGGCAAAAAAGGTAGACGATTTCAAATGTTAATTTATCCACGTTATTATATGTAATGCCGTGGAACTTAAGATGTAATCACTATTCCGACGGATATTGTGGTACTTGAAATTAGGGTGAGACAGCTGAAAAATTTTGCTGTAAGAACTGTGGTTAATTCCAAAGATAACGGCACTGCATATGAATACAGCTGGAATAGTAAGTAGTGCTTCAACTAGATAACAAAAACTCATTTCCTTTACCGAACACAAATAATAAAGATCACACGTTGTTCTGGCTACACACCATTAAGCATCTAGGTAAGGTAAACATGCTATGTATGAAGGGGAAACTTGAAAAGAAACAGTGGGCTATTACGGAGGGAACCTAGATTCTCTCGGAAGGATTACAAGTTCGAATATGATTTATATCATTTGATGCTCATGCAAAATTCCTCGAGATAAGAGGGCTTAGGGAAAAAACTGGAGCCCCATCATAATGATGTGAAATAATTATCCTGTCTAATTTATTTAAATTAACCATCGAGTCGATGTTAAGAAATGAGGAAAGAGAAGAGTTAAATTCATCTCACTTAATGAGAGAATTTCATAGATAATGACCAAATATATGCAAAAAAAACTTGGACCATACGATGCACGCGTGAAGCATGCATAATTGGGGTATTTACAATAACACAGATAGAATCAGGTAGCATCTGCCGGCCTCGGGGTTAAGTCCTCGCCTGGCAAGAGGTCACGGGTTTGAGTCCAGTCAAGGTAGATTTCCCCTATCAAGGCCATGGTTGCTCGTGCACGAGATATTGCTAACAACTTGAACACCCTGATGTAAAAGGCAAATATGTGCTGTTTTTGATGATATGGAAATAAATAAATAAAATTTTAAAAATCTCCTGGACGTGATGAGCCTTGATAATTTGATTGCTTGTCGTCAACAACAGCCAGCAACCGAATAGATAGACTGATAGACGAATGCGGCAAGATGTGAGAACCGTAGAAGTAGACTAAATTGGTGGCATTAAACTGTCCATTCAAATTAAACTCTCTCCATTCGAACCTCATGCTCTTGACCGACGCCCAATATGTAGGACTCCCGGAAGCAGATCATCTTTGATCATCCCGATGGCTCTATTTCCATCAAAGATGCCGTGGTGAGTTTGAATTCTATGAGCTACTATCTATTAATTACCCCCGGGGCCGAAAGGCAAGTGCATTAATGGCATATGATTGCACTCACCATACTTCCATGTTACGTTAAACGGAAAACGTTAGCATAGCTGCTTCTGATTGCATAAGAGAATAGTTATAATTATTTCTTCCCTATATAGCCAACCTATCGGATTTATATCATAACCTAAAGGACTACATTAGACCTTGACTGCTTCGTCATTAGCATTAGGTGATATTATATCTCCAGCTCTGCTGAGTTTTTGATACGAGGATTGATTTGTTTTATTGGTTTGCCAGTTATGAGCCTTACAGTGGGAAATATTGTTACGATAGTTTTACCTTTTTGGACGAAATATTTACTCTGCAATCAGATATTTTTGTAAATGCGTATAAGATATTGAGAAAGCCAATAATGACGCCTCCGTAGCTTAACTGGCTTAAATACTCCACCGGAAATCGGGGTATCCGGGTTCGAATCCCAGTCAAGGCGAATAATATTTTTCTCTGGATTTTTTGCACAAAGAAAATAAAGCCTATATGAATATATAAAGCCTGATGAATGCTTGAAAAAGCTTTGCCTTCACCTCACAAAACAATCTTTTGCTTGGGAACAAAGAATGACTAATTGTAAGTGCGTACAGAGGGAATGGCAACCTATAATAAGCGCTAGAAAAGACAAACCTTAAAAAGAGAGTTGAATTGCCATAGACGTATATAATATAATTTTCTGAAATGAAATTAAGGCTATATTAATTTACAGGTCATTTTGATTACTAGTATGAACCCTAATCATTAGCGTAGACCACTAAATTGTAACTTTTATCATTACTGCATTAAATCGATCCATATGTAACTTGATATTCCTTCAAATGAAGCGGCATAGAGAAATTAAGAAAATAATAAATCGATAAAAACTGGCTTTTTTGTAATTCCAGCGAAGAAAATTTAACCTAAGTAAGTTTGGTCACATCAAAGATATCCTTTTTTCCTAGTATAATTTGGCATGATCCCGTTATCCTGATCCAGTCTATACGAAGAGAACACTTGCGCGTGGCTGTTGCATATATGCAATATTGTACTTTATAATGCCTGTCAAGTAAAAGTTAGTTAGTTAATAATTAAATGAAAAACTGCAAAGCTCGAAAAAAGCGTTACCTTTAAATAATTTGTCATAAAAACTACAGGTGCTTTTTCTATTGCTGGATATTAGATTCGATTCAAACGGAAAGATACCGTAACTCTACCTTGCTTGGGAGCTCTAGATACAATTTTCGGACAGGATTAGGAATTAACCAATGAAATTTATCTTACACCAAGTAGAGTCTATCGTTTGCTCACTCTCGTTTTGAATTTTTTTAGCGAAAAGTGAATACAGCACTGCCCGAGGAATTGAAAAAAAAATTCCCTAGTAAACTGAAGGCTCGAAACCATGAGTTTGTTTTCAGTATAACTTAAGCTGCAGATGACTGTGTTTGGCTACTGCCTGTTCTCATTGAACAGTGTTGAAAGCTTTGGCAATGCAGGCATAATGTAAGTTCTTCAACTGCATATCTGTCATCTAATTTGACAACAAGAGCACCCAGAAGTATATCCACCACTGCATCCAAGGTAAGAATCCGTCAGAGGAGATAAAGAAAAGAGCAGTTTGGCATGTTGCGTGGCCCGAATTTTTCGGAACCGATCTCCTGGCTGGCTGGCTGAGGGCAGCCTTGCAATATTCGGTGGAGTGAAAGATGGGAGAGGGTGAGTACTGCAAGTGGGATGAGAAAAAGAAGAGGGAAGGAGGTTGTGAAGGAGAAGTTTGACTGGAGCTATTGGATGATTGGAAGATATGGGAAGCTGCACCAACGCAAGACGGTGCTCACGGCAGAGGCAGGAAAGTAGCATGAGTGATGTTTCGAACTCACTTTGTCGATGGCTAATATACGTGGAAAAATTTTTATTGTTTTGAAACTTCGGAAAGTGTAGAATACATATTGAAGCATAAACACCCCATTAACATTCCCACTCAGAGACTTAGGTGTGCAATAAACTATTATTACTACCATCTTTGCCGTGAGACATGTTTCTTTTCGAATAATTGCTTTCTCTTCCAAATATCAAATTTTAATACTCATAGAAATCTATTTAGAAGAAGCGGGTGTATTACCCAGGTGGTAGGTAATCAAGTTTGAGATTATGCAAGGGTTTATAGACTTCTATGTGAGATTTGAATAAGATATCAACGTCCTTAGTACGCATTGTGTGGAATAAAGCAAGGGCGTTTTTTTTTAAATTTTACAAAAGAAAATAGATCAACAGATTTAGGCGTTACTTGGTGGAACGATGAGATATTCATGGTTAAATAAAAAACACAGTACTATTCCACAACCTTATATTTTTGCAGTCTACTAGTTTCAACGTTACAACGTCATTATCAAGACTAACTGGTTAGTCTTGAGTAGACTAAAAGTTAGTCTTGATAATGACGTTGTAACGTTGAAACTAGTAGACTGCAAAAATATAAGGTTGTGGAATAGTACTGTGTTTTTTATTTAACCCTTTCGCTCTATTGTCCCATATAGAGGACGTTGCTTAAAATGGAGATAAATAGACTAGGGACCTATTCTGGACCTGTTAATATTTTTGTCTCATATAGAGGACACTACATTGATGCGGTCTGTATCATGCTGCCACCTACTCGGCGTATCTAGAACTACTTACAACTCTCGCAATTGGGATATCCGGGCTGTTTTACTACGTGACCGGACGTAACAAATTTAGCATTTTTTTATTTCCTTTAAGACATTGATAAAAGTCTCGGTTATTTTTTTTTAAATAGAGATACGTTGGTAGAGTGCATGTGATTTTTTAGATCAATCAGAAGTGATTTCTGAAGCCTCTATACTCTATAGAAACATCGTCCCGTATAGAGGACAATATTTTCAACGCCACCTGTTTCCGGTCAGCGATCAAAGTAAACAAACTGTGAAAGGAAGTGCGTGCTCACGGCTTGTGTTTGTTTTTCGGAGATTTTATGAAACTTAACGTTCTAATTTAGAGAACAATGTCATTTTTAAGCTTTGACTATTTGTCGGATGAACAAATAGTTAACATTTTAATCAGTGATGGTGATACTTCCGATTTAGAAAATCTCTCAGATGATGAGGACGCAGTCCATGAAGTAGCTGTAATTGATCAAGAAGGTAAGAAAATATCTCGTCCTGTTTCCTGTGTTCCTTTCAATTGATAAAGTTACCTTACAATAACTAAGACCCTAGATTCACGTCACGTCAGCTACCTTATTTTCCTCTCAGAGTTTTATGAATGATTTTGATTGAATCAGGTGGAGACCATGAAGATAATCCATCAGATGATAATGATGTTGATGTGTACGAAATTATAAATTTACCGGAGGACATTCCTGGGCCGTCCACTTCAAAGGCTTCAAGCTCCTCGACCAGAGAAAAGAGATCAACAAGTCAGCGGCAAAACAGGGAAAGATCTGCATCAAGTAGTCAAGGTACCAGTGAATCACATCAGAGCAGTCAGGCTCCAAGACAGCCACCAAACCCTGATCCTGCAGTTCGCAAGGAAATTTTTAATTCTCTCAATTTAACTGACAGAAAATCCATCTCTTGGACAAAAGGTCCTCTTGACTCCCATGCCATAAACTTTTATGAGTTACCGCCTAAAGAAGTCACAAGTCTCCCATCGCCCTATGATTATTTTCAGCGTTATATAACAGATGACTTGGTGCAAGACATGGTGGAAAAAACGAACCTTTATGCGACTCGAACAAATGTGGCTAATTTCCCACCGGTAAATGAGCGAGAAATGAAAGTTTTTATCGGAGTAAACCTGGCTATGGGTATTTTCAATTACCCGCAGATACATCTATTTTGGAACCAAAAATTCAGTATTCCACTCATTTTAGACAACATAAGTCGTAATCGCTTCCATAAAATTCGGCAAGCTTTCCATGTAACAGATGTGAATGAGAAACCAGCTAATTCTAATGACAGGTTTTGGAAAATCAGACCGATTTATGAATCTATCAGAGCTCAATGTAAAAACCTTGACATCGAGCCAAACCTTTGTGTAGACGAACAAATGATTGGATTCAAAGGACAAATTAACGTGAAACAGTTTATCAAGAATAAACCAACTAAGTGGGGTATAAAAGTATTCGCACTTTGCGGGGAAAGTGGGACTGTATATGACTTCATTTTATACCAAGGTAGTAGTACAGAAATTCAAGAAAAATACAAGGATTTTGGTCTCGGGCCGTCAGTAGTCATGCAACTCGCAGAGCGCATTGACCAAAAGAATTGCCGCCTCTACTTCGATAATTATTTTTCTAGTTATCATTTATTCCAGTATTTACTGAAGAAAGATATCTACGCCATTGGTACCATAAGAATCAATAGATTTTCAAACCCTCCTCTCACAGATGATCCAAAGGTGAAGAAGAACCAAAAACGAGGCTACGCCGAAGAGGTCAGGAGTAATGATGGGTCAGTGGTTATCACGAAGTGGCTAGATAATAACACTGTAAATGTAGGCTCCAACTATAAAGGTATCGGGACTATGGACAAATGTAAACGGTGGGATCGAGCTACCAATGCCTTCATTGAAATTGATCGACCTGAGTGCATTAGACTCTATAATGAAAGCATGGGAGGGGTTGATAAATGCGACTTTTTACTTGCTATTTACAAGACAAAAATCCGAACCAGGAAGTGGACACTTCGGATGGCCAACCATGCATTTGATCTTGCAGTGGTTAATTCTTGGTTGAATTATAGATCAGATGCAGAAGCAATTGGTTTGCCAAAGAATAAAATTTTAGACTTGCTGGCTTTTCGACTTTATGTTGCGGAAAGTCTTGTTCTTTGTGGATCGACTGCAGAGAAGAAACGCGGTCGACCATCCAACTGCCCTGTCATTTCACCAACAGTTCCAAAAAGAAGGAAGCAAATTTTAAAACCGATAGATGACATCAGATTTGATAATGTGGGACATTTTCCTGAATTTAAGAATGTCGCAAGCACTGGCAGATGCAAAAATCCCGGATGCAAAAGTAAAACATATATAATATGCACAAAATGTAACATTAATTTATGTTGTGCACGTGAGAAAAATTGTTTCCATGAGTATCACGTGAAAAAGTAAAAATTGTGTCACGCCGTTGTAAGAAAAGAGAAAATATGTTTAAAAAATAAAACCAGCACTAAATTTTTATTTCTAATCAATTTGTTGTTACTTGTTTTCATCATATAAATGGATGATTATTTTTATTTATTGGTATTTTATTGGTCTAACATTTGCATGATATTGGAAAAGTTTGAGCTGACAAGCAAACAAATGAAAGAAGAAATAGAGCACATAACAAAAGTTATAAAGGTGGTGACAATTACTCATCAAGTAAACAAAACTTCTTCGTCGTCCCCTATTTTCCTATTCTTATGTTTGCAGAAAAAATTGAAATTTAAGAAAAAGTTTTAATACAGGGTGAAAGAAAATAATAAAAAAGGCAGCATTATCTTACTCACCCCACATTGAAGTTTGGTTTTATTACTATATAAATTAGTGAAAAAATTTATCTCTATTTCTTTACAGTAACATCACATTCTTCACTGAAAAAAAGGAAGGGTTAAAATTTACTTCTAACTGTCAGGGCTGCTCTACAGTATTAAATACTTTAAGACTTTGGAAATCATTACACCACGGAACTGGCGCTGTTGTTCCCAATGTCCCATTTAGAGGACGATCTGTATTTTTAAAACCATTAGTGCTACAGAGGTCAGACACAACTCAAAAAATTGAAAAAAAATAGCTGATTCTAAAAATATAAGTTTCAAAATTTTAGGATCAAAATCCAAAATGCGGTAGCGAAAGGGTTAACCAAGAAAATAGATCCTCTGAGTAACGCCTGAATCCATTCCGTTTAATCATTATTAGTTGTAGGGTATTTATAGTACATGTACGGTAAATATTGCTGAAAAATAACTAATATGTGGTGAAGAGTCTTTCATTCTACAGGGAAAAACCGAGCATTTCGTTACTTTATACTTAATGCAAATTACTGGACGAGAATAGACAGGCATCAGGGATATCATTTCCGGCTCATAGTAAAAAAATTATGGGTATCCTAATATGATAATTGAGTTGCTACGATCTTACATTTTGTGGGTTTATACGACCAAGATATTGTCAGAGAATGTCGCAATGAGCATTGTGTAAAATCGTATACACAAATCACATCTGTGAAAAGCTTGACCTGGAAAACTCACATACAATCCAGACCAATGTGTGAGTCTCCTAGGAATTTAACATTTATATCCGTCTTGCATTTCATTGCGTTCCAACTATTCAAATAATTCAACAGATCAGGTGTTCAGTAGAGGAAGAATCCCGAGTAGCGTGAAGGGTCAGGTCATGAGCGGGAATTCCGGGCGAAGCATATGACAAACAGGTAGACGGCTGAATCTGCTTCCAGGTATAATACAGCCGAATTTGAAGCCTCAATCGCAAGACACATAACCTTTCACAAGATCTATGATTCTAGAGAGTACAGAATTTCCAGGATCAAACCTAGGTGGACGAAACCGCGTCAGATCACTGTCAAAAGCCATTTGAACTTATATAAGTGAGGCTTTGAACTCAATTAGCCGATTGCTAATATGGATTGATAAATTTATATTATTTTGAGACTTTGGAAATCGTAGAATACATATTGAATCATTAATACCCAATCACCTCTCACTCATAAACTGAGATGTATAATAAGTTATTATTACTATCACCTTTTCCGTGAGAAATGTTTCTTTTCGGACAATAGGAAAATTTAACTGCAGAAAAATGAAGTAGAAGCGTTAAAAAAAACCGAAGATGGTTTCGTAAAAAATACAAAAGGTGATTTGATTGGTTTGCAGCTTCTAGCTGTGGTAGAGAGCTGGTGTAAAACTGGTAGCGAAACAGCTACGGCGACAATGCTGCAAGTGTAAATATTTTGGTGATATGGGATTTCAAGTAGCATGTTTAAATCTCATCATAAATTGTGATTTTTAGATTTCAAAAATGTTCGCAAGTGTGGAACTCTTTCGGAATTCTCAAATTATCGTCCTTTATACTGGCTTTCTTAACTAAATTCCCAACCAACTGGTTTTCATGAGGCAATGGCCATCAGTGCCATCCAAAAAAGACGGCTTTGGACTCATGCACGATATTTACAAGTCAACTTTTATTTACGTTTATCTTATTCATGGTGAAGCCTAAGTGTTCTAAGAAACAAATGACGCTGGGTTGCGAGGAGTAAGTCGCTTCAGCTCAGCGGAATGTTCTTGGCGTAGACACCAATTTTCGTCATAAAATCTTTCGCTAACTGCTGCCAATAAGATCAATCGTTCAAAAAAAAGCTTCCAATATGTCACTGACATAAAATATATATAGCCTGACATATATATTTGGGTATATTGTCATCCGTTTACTGCAAATGGTCTACGATAATTTATCATTAGTCTTTTAATGAATTGTTTTTTTAGAGTAAGTTCCTTTATCAAAACTACCGTACTTTGATGATCAAAAAAATATGTTTCCAGACAAGCCCGGATCCGGAATTTTTTCTGGGGGGGATGGGGTGACAGGCAAACGGTCTTCTTACTTTTGAGATTAAAAACCACAGTTACTATGCGAAATGCTCTCTATATTTTGATATGATAATTATTTACATGAATTTAAATTATTAAGGCTCCGTAATGTAAACAACAAAGCAAACCGAATGATAAACGTATTAAAAATTTTGTCTATTTTTTTAAGCGTCTGGGGGGGTAGCACGTGTCCCCGTGCATCAACTTCCATAATTTAAAGCAATGTTTTCAGTTCATTGAAGATATTTATTGAGATGTTAATAACTTCTTTTGTAACGTTTCTGAAACTTATTCTAGAGAGAACTAGGTAAGTTTAACTACTATGAAGGCTTATAGAAAATACCTGTAAAGGCATAAAAAATTTTGAAGGCATCAAATTAAAAAAAAAAAATGTTTCAAGACAGGCAAATGGTCGAATTCGATACGGTTCTGGCGGTTTACGATAAATGGTTTAGCAATATTCCCATGAATAAACTTCACCCAAGATACATGCAGTTGACGCCAAAGACAGAAATATGTAAGAATGCTAAAATAAGCAGTTATAATTTTGTCGTCATTCCTATCAGCAATAAAGATTATTTTGAAATTTTGGTACTTATGACCACATCTTCCAAGAAATTTCTCAGCACCAGGGATTTTCCCTGATGTTTGTTGATGTTAATGCATCTTCATTGGATGTTAAAATTAAAACACCAGATTGGACACCTTTGAGCCTCAATGACTGTTGGCTTACCCTCCGTCCCACTTCAACGAATAATATTCCGTTAAATATTGTATAAGAGTACAGAATTACTGCTAATTTTGGTGGTAATTCCACCTTGATTAAAAAAATATAGATATTTTCCCGAGAGTTACAAAGAAATCAGCTGAACTAGCCAGATATAGGTTGCAATTATATAGTTTTAGTTTCAAAATACCCCTAGTTACTTTTGTTGGGTCTTGATACACCCTTCAAAGGTAATTTACCCTTCCTTCTATTCATTTTCCCCCAAATTCCATCCTTTGTTTGTGCTCAGCACTTACGTCTAAGAAATAACCCTCATGATGCCCAATCTTTAGCAACATTCACAAATTATTACCTCCATTCATTCATAATAACCGCCGCAATCTTAAGGATGATATTCTGTGGTCCTCCATTTCTTGCACTACCAAGTTAGTTTCTTCAGTTTTAACTATATTTTTCCTAAACTTCATCACGAAATTATTGTACTCTTGAAATAAAAAATGATTGATACAATATATTATTCAAATGGCTCCGGAGACTGTCCTTCTCAAATAACATCTGATGTCTTTTATTTTTTTCTCCCAGCTTGTCATCTATGTCATTGCTTCTTCCTCCGATCCATCTCATCTAATCTGCCCTCAACCATTACACCAGAGAAATCCACTGAATTATTCTCACCTACATTCATTTACAAATATCCAGACTCTCATCTTTCCCAAACTTAACTAAAAAATCAGTGCCTGCTTGAGATAGCACATGCTGACGAAATAAATATATGATTGACTCCATTGGTGGTCCTTCTCAAGTTACACCTGATGTGTCTTTTTTTTCCCCTTTCTCTCCCCTGTGCTTCGATCACCCCTACTATCTCTTCCCCACCCATCCCTTCATACTCAGCCTTACGGAATCCTACTCATACCCTCTACCCTAACCCACCTCCGCCTTGAAACCGGAGTTACCACCACCTCCTCGTCCCTTTAAGGGACCCTCTCTCTCTCTCTCCGGGCCCCGTGAACCGGAAGTGCACCGATGCCCACGCAACCGAATGCAATGGCCACCGACACACAAACAGACTCTTTGGGGCCCTCGACGCTTGTCTTTGGAGCAACCTGCCCGTCGGCGGAGGACGATGGGGTGTGGGCTATCCCCCCTTTCCCTCCCCGGCCGCCGACGGGAGAGACTCCCCGCTGCCCGTCCCTCCACCTATATTCCACGGGCGACCTTTCGTATGGTCGCCTCAAGTCAGCGACGACGCAAGCAAGACGGCGGAGGAGGCGGACGGAGCGTGACGTGGGGGTGAGGTGGAGGGGGTTAAAAGAGGGGGAGGGGAGGGGGGAGGTCCGATTAATGAGTGCAGTGTGGAATAATCTCGTTCTGAGATCGACGTAGGAAAAAAATTACGGACGGCCGAGATGTTTTAAAACGGAGGGAAAGAAATATGTGTTTGTTTTCCACGAAAGTTTTTTTTTTTCGCAGCTCGGAAGAGGTGGTGGAAAAAATGTGTCGTCGCACCGAGTCTTATTATTCTTCTCCGCGCCAAGAAAGACCCCTTCTGTGACATAGTTCTCTCCTCCTCGCTATGAAGTAAACCAACGTCTTAGCTTCGTGTGTGTTCTGCAAATGTAGTGTTTCTGTGTTCCTTCTGCTTTGTGTGTGCCATTTTATCGAGTTGAACGGTTGTTTTCGTGGATCCGACAGGATGCAGCGTCCTTACTCTCTTGTTTTCGACGGTTAAAACGTCTGTCGTCGAGATTTTTCGTAAAGGAAATTCTTTTGTTGTGCACTTATTTGTGTTGTCGGAATGTGCTAGTGACATGTTTTGATGATTTTTGCCAAGCGTAATTCTTTTCCGTGGCACGAAGGATGGATTGCTATAGTTTGGCCCGTGGATTACTTCTTCGCAGTCCAGTTTTGAGCCAATGGATTTTTTTTCTGCCGGTAAGATGCTATGAAAGAGTGTTTGAGAGTGTGAGAGAGAGAGAGAGAGAGAGCGTGGGTGGGTGGAATGCGAATGACTGACTCCCACACCAACACAACGTGAAAACAGAACCCGTGTCACAACACCTGTTTATGTCAACAACATCAGAAATCATCAAGGCAAGAATAATGAAGGTGATAACTTGTAGGCACCCACCGCTATCATCTGTCGTTCCATTCATATCTCAGTCGATATCCGGCGTCTTTCTTCCATCGAGAAATGATATGCGTAACATCATATCACAGAACGCAATTAGTAAATTCCAAAGAAATGAAGAAAAAAACATGCTGCATGCAACATTAACAAGTGTTTACTTACCAGATACATTTGCTTCCTTATCACACAACTAGAATACTTCGAATAGAATAATTCGATCAAAAGATAAAAAATGTAAGTCTTGACAATATTCATCCTGCTAAACTGAACCCTGGGCTGACCTATTCGTATCTTAATATATTGTGTGCATGAAAATGAGTTCGATTGGCTTAGTCTCGATTTTTAAATTAATGCGTCAAGCAGGAAAATCTAGGGAATTCACATTTCCGATACTATTTCCTTTTATAACTTAAAGGTATTAGTTGTACCCGCAGGCATTGTTTATATTCTTACAAATTTTTATCGGGATTTAAATTCAAGTAAAGAACACACGTGGAATTTACAGCTAATATAATGCCATATACTATTGGAATTTTAAAAATAATTTTCAACAACGTCATAAACTAAGTTGAGAAAACTCACCTAATGTATTATGTTAAGCTGCAACGATTAATGCCAATTTTATCATTTTTGATGTACCACTATGTATGGATACATTAAAAATATCATGAATTTTAATAATAAAACCACAAATTTGAGATTGCATATTTCTTATAATTGATTTAACTGAAAAACAGATCACATTCAATCGCAGTACATTTTGGCGCTACATGATATGATGGATCCTGTCTCAGGTTATGGTGAAAAAATGAATAAAGGCATTAAAAAATAAAATAATAGTCATTACGAAGAGTTGGAGAACGTCATTCAAGTAATATTTCTATGAGATTCATGAGATTCTAATGATAGATTTATGGTACGTTAAGCAAAATGAGAAAACGTAAATATATAGAATAACTAGAGTATTTCTGGCCGGAAACCACGATGAGTAAGACCCAGAATATTTTATCTACTTATGCTGAAAAATTTATTTTCCATTATACAAGAGGCTATGATGCATATGATGAGTGATGGTTCTTCCAGAGCTAAGATGCATATCGAAAGAGGTCGGACCTCCAGAGTATGCATTTGGAATGAACTGGCGATCAAAACCAGAGTGAAGTGCATTATTGAGTGGCGCCATGTGGCTGGGCTTTTTATACGAATAAAGGGTTGGGGTTATAATGGTAACCATAACTTTTAAATTTGGGCACCAGAGGCCCTTCCTTTCCTCATTTTAATCAAACTTTCATGTGCAACATTGTTTAATTCTGGGTCACTTGTTCATTTAGCCAGAAGTTTGATATTTTAATTGACATTATGCACTTCCTAATTTAGCCAGCATTTCGAAGGTAATCTTTAGCAATTCAATTCTGTGATATCAATGACACTAATTCAGTTATTTTGAAAAGGAAAATTATTGATTTAGTATTTAGTTCATCCTAGTTAGTATTCCTTTATGTCGAAGCCCAAACTGTGATTGAAGAAACGAGGGTTTAGGTACAATTAAAATGGCCAATACCCCCAAAGGAAAGGTTTTAATAATCATTGTATAAAAACGTATAGCATTGTAGTCATAATAAAATTGTATTAGGTAAAAAAGTCGATAATTACATCCTAGTCAGGCAACATAAATTCTAAATTGAGTTGGTAAGTTTTACCTGGGATAAAATATGTAAACAGATGATAATCAACCTAAAACCATGGAAGAATTCTTGTAAGAATTACCCCGGTTGGAAGACATAATATAATTATATGGATGAGTGAAATGATGCTCGTCAGGTTATTATACGAGAATAAATTCCTTGGCCATCTGTACTCAATAAGAGAATTGAATTAAGCACGACAAGTAGTGTGCCCTTATCGTTCAGAACTTTTTTTTACAGTACTTACAACCTTAAAATGTCTGTACGTAAAAGGACGTGTTTTCATAAGCTAAGGAAAATAATTTTACTGGGTTAGTCAACTGCTGCAAATTCCAAATCATTACTTTTTCAACCATCGGATCAATAGAATTTTCAAGTAAAACCAGCAATCCGTTGCTTCACTATGTACAATAAAACAAATTAATTTCAAGTATATATTAAGTAATTCAACTGTTGTACTCGAATGCGTTTGTAAAGGAAAAATGCTCATTCATCACGTAAAGTATAGTAGAAAATTATATGCAAATCTATTGCTGTACATTCAAATTTCGCAATTTGTTTCTCCAAGAATGGCCATGTATTGACTGAAACTTTCCGGGAGACAATTCCCTTTTTGCAAATGACGCAGCTTGGGAAATGGAGCCAATTTGTGTCATCAAAATAGATGGGAAATGCAAGATCCATGGAGTTTAAATTTACCAATTCAAATAAAATTCTAAAATATTTGGCCTGGAAAATTCGAAAATAAATTTGAGAGAAAGGGAATATTCAACCATCGTTGCTGCTCTATACGCGTGTTTGTCTGAGACATGCTCAAGAGTTTGTCTTATTTCGTAATTGGCATCCGTTTCTTTCGGGGCTAATTTGCATCGACGTCATCGTATGATAAGTAATAAATTCTAGGTTTACGGTCTTGTTTGAGACTAAGAACATTTTCATTCCTTCGGATGGTATTATCTCTCTGAGTCTCAATAGGCTGTTTCAGCGAAATAGTTACCTACTCACCTGCTACCTACTGCCTGTGATCGATTTTTATTCATTGAATTTCAATGGCAATTTGAATGATCACAATTATTGGCCATTTTCTCATTTTTTTCTGATTACCATGTGAGTGCCCGAGATGCACGATAGAATTTAGAAATAACCGGGAATGTAAACAAGGAAGGCGAACCTTTTTATGCCTGAGCTGCGTGTATAATTTGCTGTTTTCCTCGACTTAAGCGTTGAATGATTAGTAAGTCGTTTATGTATTATGAATAAAAACTTTTAATTTCAGTGTCGTTATTTTTTGGCCGAGAAACTCACGTTTTATTTGATGAACAATGTCCGAAAATTTTCCATTTTCGCCATTTACAGAGCCGATGTACGGCATTTCCCGTAACTTCGAAGTGAATTGTTTTCCAAATGAATAACGAATGCGTCTTCGAACCTGAGAGTAACGGGTCCTCTGATAGCCTTGGAGCCCAGCTTCATTCAAGGGCATCCTCCTACAATCACCTGCCCTTGCTTTTCCCTTTCTTATGTTAGCCCATTTATTCATTGCATCTCTTAATTTTCAGCTTGTACTTATACATAGCCTCAATATTTATTCATAGACATAGTTTAAATATTTTATGTATTGTTCAATACTTTTATGTCATTTATCTGCGCCACTTAATCCAAATATTGCCAAGAAGAGAAACTTGCGGAAATGTATTTGAGGCCGAGATTTTCGAAAGCTTTTAATATATAGATGATAAATGTGTCGGCGAATTAATAATTGCAAAAGGAAGATACTTTAGAAATATATGAAAGCACCTTAACCCATAAGAATTATTATAATTCTCATCAATGGAATTTTTGGCGTCTAGAAAATTAGTTAAAAATTTCTTCGTTGGCAGTGAGTAAACATATTCAATTAATCGATGTTGTAAAATTATTATAATAACATTTATTTCATATTATATAAAAATGCAGTGACATATGCATATACGGTATTCCAGCGTTAGATTGCGAAAAATTATGAAATAATTTACATAAAATCGAAATCATGATAAGTGATTTATTCCACTTCTGATTGACAAGCAAATGGTGATTTCGAAAATTACCAGAAATGTGCATGTTTGAAAAAAAGTGCATGGGGAAAGTTTTGAGTAAATGAGGTGATATGGCTGTCGCGAGAATGAATTTGTTTCAAGGAAAAGAGAGGGCTAAATGATCGCTAATACACACATATGATATAATGGTATCTGTTGCTGAATTAATTCGCCAAATAAGTTATTTATAAAGCACTCTGTAAGCATGCGACTGCGAACGTAGCCACATAAAAAAGAGCACTGTATAGAGGCTGCTGCGGAGAATTACTCTACTTAACTCTACTAGTACTTTAGCCCAGATATCCTAATCTTTGGTCATGTAAACCATATAATAGCTATGGAAAAACTGAAAATATGCTAGACAGAACAAGCCATCATACTTTTACAAGCACATTCAAAGTGATTTCTCTCACAAGTCTAGTAATGTTTTCTCCATGGGTTTCTCTTGTTTTCTCATAAAGTAATTCTTGATTTATCTGATGAAATGTTGAAAATATTCTTCCGTGAATGTATGGAAAATTCCTCTGTCATATACAGTAAATAAGGAGCTATTTTATTCCACCCTTTGTTACCTGGATAATATTCTCCGAGGGCCATGATGAACCAAGCTTCGACTGAGCCTAATACGAAGCAGGATCGACAAAGTTCCAGTTTATCCTACGGCTACTACAGTCACAGCAGTGCAGAGAGTATAACTCAAACGGTACAGCTGATACTTCGCCACACCAGCACGTACAGGGAGAGAGAAAAAAATTGCCAAAGAGTAGGCCGAAGCTCGGAGTCGGTATTACGGTTAATTTTTATTCTTTCGTTCCGTTGGTTTGGCCATAGTCCCTGGGTGAGAATTGCAAGTGTGAAAGCGTGTGAGAGAAAAGGGTAGCGCTCATAGAAAATAAATAATATGAAATACCCCTCGCGGCTTCTCACCGCGGACCTTGATGCCACCACTTTCTCCGCCCGAGTTGCATTTGCATTACGTGTTAATATCATTTATTACGCCATTCAGAGGAGGTGTCCGAATGTCCATATTTGACTAATGAGCCCACTCCCTGGTCTTGCTAAACTCGCCAAGCCACCTCCGACGTCCGAGAGAACCAGATATCGGACGGCCCGGCATCGTCCGACCAGCCCCGCTTGCTATGCACTCACAAAGCACGCGCGAACACATTCACTCGCGCACATTCGCATATATACCAATATGTATGTATATATACATATATATATATCCTGGATGGAATGAATGATTGGTTTTAATAATGCCGACCCGATGAAATCTTCGGCGCTTTTGAGTCCGGGTCGCAACGGACTTCCGAGTTTGAATCCAACCGCTGCCGCAAGATTCGAATGCATTGTCATTAATAACTGGTTGGGTTTTCCTTGAGAATCATTGCAGAACTTTGAGAAATGTTTCCACTTATGAGTGTGGACTCTTAAGTCACAGCTCCCTCCGAGGCTGACTGATCCATTGTCTAAAAATATCTGTGTACTACTTTGGAGTATTGGCTCATGATACGTCAAAGTAAGTAAGCTTCCTGTGAATTTGAAAATGCTTCTTAGCCAGTTTTGGAAACTTAGTCACATGGGTACTCTTTTTTTAATGCCAATAAAAATATCTTAAAAAGTAAATAAGTGTAATTAGTGTTGTAAAAATTATAAGAAAATTGATTAGGTTTATCTTATGTCAACTACCTACAACAATCATAGTTCATATTATCAAGTCAGCCTATTATGGAGTTGCAACTAACTCTTACTAGTTCCCGCAAGGGCAAATGCTGACAGCCATATCCAAATCCCTAAAAAAACTACCCATTGTACCTCAATTGTTTGGGGCTCTAAACAGGAAGGAAGGTGTCACGATAGCTGTAAGAGGGTTGATATGCAAGAAAGGAAAATATAGATATGAAATGAGCATCTCCCGATATTGAAAAATCTGCGTTCAAAATTTCTTTTTATATTTTATTTTGTGGAGACTTTATGACGAATTCTAAAATAATTGGCTGATGAAATTACTTTTTTGGGAACCGTTTGAAAAATCCAGCAAAAAGTGCTGTTTTGGCACTATCTCACCGAAACCTTAATAAATATATACCTACTAATTATAAAGCATATTTATAGAAAATAAAATAAAAATTCCAGCAAAGCAATTAAAATAAAGAGGAAATACTAAATGGCTAATTTTAATATAACGCTACCATACGAAGTTTACTCAGAGCTAAAATATTCAAATGTTGTTCCTAAGAAACTTTTGTATGAACTTAAGAATAAGAATACAAATGAAAAGTCGAAAATCATTAAATATTTTGTATTATACTTAAGGATAAATTATTTAAGAATAATAACCACCTTTGAAATTGGAGATCATCTTGTAAGAGGAAAATATATGGAAGGAAGACTAGGGAGACACATTACTTCCATTGCCACCGAATGAATGAAAAAATGGTAGCAAGGGATTCGTTTTTTGTTTCATAGCAAGATGTTTTACACCAGATCTCTCCTTTTGCTCAGAAATCCCTTGAGTAAGACGAAGTAAAAAGTGCTCCTTGCGTAGCGACAGATGTTAGCGGAGGAGTGGGGAATCGATGGTGAGGGGGGCTGGTTCGATTCCGGTCTGGGGCTCAAGGGTGAGCCGCAATAAAGGGGAGTCGGGTGCACTCGGTCAACGGGCGAGGGCAGAGTGGTCAGCCGGCAAAAAAGATCGCCGCCCCGGCCTTCTTTTTTATGCACTCTACGCGTCTGCCCTTTCCCGCATATTTAAGTCTAAAGGTGTACCAAAATTAATTACTCATTGTTAGCCGAGTAACAGTAATAGTAATTGAAAAGTCAATGGTAAGGTAGCATTGAATTAAATTCTATCATTCAGTATTTCTTCCATTCTATGATTGCCGGTCTAGAATATTTTTTAGTAGTTTCTATGGATATGCTTTTTTCAATTAGAAAATATTTATTGATATTCCGTTGACAATGGTCGTATGGATATTCAAATGATCACTCGTTCATCACGATTGCGTACATGTTTGCGGCAGTACAGATGTTTACCTGCACAAAATTTTGAGTGCACAAAAGATAACTTGAGTTCAGAAACGAATAACCAGAAAAATACCCTAGTATATAATTTCTAGTGTTATGCAGAGATATAAATTGAATAGGAACGCCTCCAGTCAATCTCACGGTAAATACATAAAAGTGGGTTCAAGGCAGCTTCTTGCTAACCAAAAGAACGAAATCGGTATGATCCAAACTGCTTCTTCAGTATTACTATACGATATGGAAAAAATTGAGCAAATGACGTATATGTTTATAAATATATTTCTTAACATTCCGGTGCTTTTCCTTTTCTTGAGTCATTGATTCAACGAAGCAAATTTTCCACTCCATGAAAACAAACTTAATCATCGCATTCAGAGAATCAGATCTTTCCCCTGATCTAAGATTTTAGCTTTTCAATTAAAGTCCCATGCGCAGAAGTAGAAAATTGCTCTCATTTACTAGTAGTTTTTATTTATATTCACTTCGAGTAGTTAATACACCCTTCAATTCTATAGTAGGTACCTGGAAGTTGGCTGCTATGATATTCGTATGGGTATTCATTACAATCATTTACTCTTCATTTTATAGTTTTAGTACTCAGTATTCAATTGTATAATTAGAAATTATTTTGATTATTCAAGTGATTATTTAGGAAATCGACTAACAAAGGGTAATTGTTTTTGGCCGGTGGGATTGACCGATCGGATAACCAACAAATTGCAATAATGTGTGCCAACGGGGTAATTCATCCTCTAACCGATCTTAAAAGCTAACCGCCAGAGAGCAAATATGGTAAGAAATTTCAGGAATTCACTAAATCGTTCTCATATATCTTCGATTATAAAGCTGGTTGTAAGCTAAATGCTTGTAGGTAGATAGGTCAAGCAGTCAATCTCTTGCGATCACAAGCAATAAAACATTATTCCGGTCCCATGCACTCACCGCGTAGTGAAATTTATCTTACTGAGTGTACCACGTTTCCCCAATGACTTCTTTACCTTGATCAAATAAGATTCATGCCTACTTTCCTCATGAATATAAGACCAGTAATCGTACGCAATGGAAAGTTACACTTAGCAGTAGAGACTATGCAAGAGGCCAAAATATTTATGTGACTAATGTGAAGAAAATCACAAGAAAAAAATGTAGCCAATTTAAAATGATACAAATATGTCTGGAAAGTTTGGGTTTCTACAACAGCACATCAAAAAATAGAGATTTTATTCTCTTGTGGTGACATTCCTAGATTATTTTACAAATAAAAAAATGAAAATATCATATTTAGCTGAACTAATGAAGTACTAACGAGCATAGCTAGGTACCTCAATTTCGACACATGGGAATGAAACAACTCTTTTGTCGTTTCATATCATTCTTATATGTTTTATGGTAGGAATAAATAATTACAATTTTGAATAGCACAGGCGAATCTATCGGTTATCTATGATGTCATTTACACCAAAATTTAAATATATCATCCAGGATTTCTGCATGGCAAAATTTTATAATTCCAGTCAGTTTTTAAGGCTTAACCTTTACCATCTTTTTCACAGCATGGGTAAAGATAAATTAAAATTCAAGAAAATCAAAATTCTTACTTTGACACTTAACACCAATTATTCTTGCACAATAGACGATATACTTGTAAACCAAGTACTTTAAATATCTGTATTGAGAATTTTTTATGGAGTGCTTAGACTGCATGAAAGACTCATTGTCAATATAGCTTAACTCAATAAAGGTCGCATAGCCAAAGATATCATGATAAGTCATCCTCGCTTTAACTAAAACATCGGAATTATTTGAACTACAATTGCCCATAACGTCATTGTATGGCAACATCAAAAAATAGCAGGCTATGGCGAATAATAAGGTAGACGCTCAATCAGATGGAACCGCGGATCCTCGTGCTCCAGATCATGTTTACCGGATAGGTATAGTCTAAAGTAAATAGGCTGTAAATCTAAAAGCATAATAGCCATCTCATCCGAATCGGGTAAAAATTTACTTAGAATTCTACCTATTCCTCAAGTGAAAGTAACTTTTTGAAAAATCAAGAACAATATATTTCGCTCAAATTCACAAGCTAAAAACTAAAATTCATACGCTGTTCTTCCTTTCCCAGTATTGAGCCCAAAACAAAAGGTGATGCATCGCTTGATGAAAAAATTCTTTACGTGATATCCAACTAGAAAAACTTCTCAGTATGTATATATGCACAATTGGCTTATTATATCTGCTGCATATGAATGCGGGAATGAAAATCAGTCAATTAAGAATTCATGAATTTCTTCAGATATCAAATAGTTTTTGAAAATGGATTGTCATTGGAGGCTTTGTTGATTACTCCTTGGTATTTTGATGAAATTTATTTTGACAGATCTAATATCATACGCTAATCATCTATAAGACAACATATAATCGCTGGTTTAAAATATCAATCTTGTATTACTGGATAAAAATAGAGCGAAATTAGTTCAATAGCTTCTTGAAAAAATTCTAGATTGAGTACTCCCTCAAATCACCAGGAGATTACCATTCCTTAGTTTGATCACCACATATTAGATACTTTTCGTGATTTCCTCATAAAACTGAGCTTACAAATATATCGTATCTAACAAACGTATCTTATCAAATTTTTCTTCAGAAAGACTTGCCTGACATTTTAGCTGCAAGTCCCAATCTTAGAGCGGGTATTAATTTGGGAAATGCGAGTGTCTCCCTTCAGTTAGAGAAATGATATGTGATCTAAGGTACGAATATCATTAAGTCAACGACCCAGCAAAAATTATTGATGCAACAATTTGTTAAGGTAGGTTTTCCGAAAAATACCATACTCGCGCTTGCTCAACCTGATTATAAAAATTCTCAAATAAAGTTATTTATTCCTTTACATTCCAGGATTATGAAACCTCAGTGATGACAGCACTTACTGGAAATTGTTGAGAATAGGTAATCACGAATGGGCAAATTTTGATTCAATACATTAGAGGGATTTTAAGTTTTGCGACCCATTTTCACTTACTATCAAATGTAATAAAAATCTATCAATTCGACATGGTTTTGCGCAACCGCTGTGGCATATAGAAGGGTAACTGGGATAAATGATGTTTATTGCATGCATCAAGTGAAAGGAATCATTGCATTTTTAGACCCTGAATTAAGTAAGCCCTTTTATTACTGAAGGAACTTCTATTCCTGTATGTAAGAAACCAATAAATAATCTCTATGCTGAAAAACTTAATTTTTTTACGCAGAATTAACATTTATAACAGGAATTTATCATACATTTCCTAAACTATAGGTTCCAGTAATCCTTACTAGAGATGGTGAGGAGGACCTACACTGACGATATTTTTATCATCTCAATTCAAATGATCCGGTGAAAGCCAATATGCTGTACCGCTGTTCGTAGGAATTAAGTTCGAAACCCAAGAAAGTATTTTAGATTTTTATCGTGGAGGAAGAAGGACGACATGGAACCTGAAACTGCAACGCGGCCTTCTCAAACTCCTCGGGCGGAAGAATAAGGCACTGTACCAGCCGAGAAGGGTTTGGCCGAGGTTGGTGTGGAAGGATGAGAGGGTGGTCATGGGGAGATGCAAGGGAGAAGAAGTCCAGTGGTCCCAGAGACGATGAATGCCCTCTCCGGCAAAAGTGGACGGCAAGGAGGGTGGGGCACGTCAAGAACAGGGTGCACGGCCGACTGACATCTGGTTCCGAACCCGGTTCCATGGATGCAGTGGTTGCAACTGTGCAACGATGCCCCTCAAGCTCTCTACTAAGTTGTTACTCTTCCTTGCGTTTCAGTATCAGCGACTCTGGTATACCTGCTTTTTGATTTTAGTTCAGGGAATTAATGAATGAGAATATTCAGTAGACAATGCAAACACTATCGAATATTCATAATATTTTAAACTCAATGGATTGATAATTTTTTTCTGAAAAAAAAATGTCCAAAAGAAATGAAAAAAATTAAAATATCCACTTGGGTCCTTAGAAATTAAGTCGTTCGCCGATAGAAGCTACAATTAATGAGTTATCATAATCAATTAGATCTACGGCAGAATATTCAGCAGGAAGTATGAAGCCTAAATGAAAATATATTTGATAATATTAAGCATATTCGTCATACACATGGATTTCTAAATGGTTTTAATTTTATTTTCTACCAAAAAGGAAAAAGGCATGAACAAAATACCGCAGTAAAGAGGCTCCAATGATGCTAGAGCCAATGATTAACAGCCACAATTGAAGAATTATAAAATTCCAATCTATAGAGAAAGTGAAAATGAGGTTGAAAATTTTTCAGCATTCAGTATAGGATTAATACTTTCTTGTGTTCTTTTACCGACTTTGGTCTTATTCTTACCAATAATTTCATGTACTGACTGTACTGCGCACTTCATCACTATTACGACACTAGTCTTAAATAAGTTACACAAAACTATTCATGTTCAAGCAAGCTCTACGATACTGCTTTTACACAGAAACACGGTATATCATTCAATTAATTTCATTAGATCGTTGAAATTTCTAGCATGGCAATAATTAATTAAAAGCTCTGATATCCACCTCATGGTTAAGTTTGTGCTCGTGCCTTTTGAGAGTGAGTTTCCATGGGGATATATATAAAAGTCTTACAATGATAATTTTATCACAAATCAACTTCGCCATTCACGACATTGCGTTAATAGTATTACTAGTAAATTTCAACCCAGGGCATGATGGTAAACTCGTATTATTACGATAATTTTAGGTATAATTTCGGATTTTGGGAAAAGCGAGAGTCACAGTACTTGAGGGCCACACTTCGGATTTTTAAATGTATGAGAGGATCATAAGACCACTGCATAAATTAGAAAATTATCACAAGTTCCATAATATTAAAAAACCTTTGATTATGAAATGTGGTCGCTATGAAAAGATTTTATCGCAAAATATGAATATTCTGGGGTAAATTTATACACAAGGTATCAAAGTCATTCCGAAAGCAATGAAACAATGTATAGCTGTGACGGAAACATAGTGATATAAAATTCGAGTAATTAATCATCTATCAAAGAAATTGGAATTGTCATTAAAGATTTGGACTGAATGACTGATTAGCAACTTAATGTTGATAATCTGTAATTATGGTGCAAGAAAATTACACAGGAGTATATTTAAAAATACGATACGACAAGTAAAAGGGTTCTCAAGAAATAAATTTTTTTAAAATAATGTCCAAAATGGCAAATATTATTCCATCTAGCCTCCTCAATTCAGCTGTTTCGTATAGCCATTTCAACCAAGCAAAAATATAAAAAGCAAAATAGGCCTTGACAACCGTATATCTAATGTCTTTTAAAAATACAGAGGAAAATTTTAGATCATTCACTCAGCAATCTCAGATGCTCATAAAATGATATGCGTTAACTTTCACGGTAGTTTTTCTTTGAAGCCCTAACATTTGTGCTCACAATGATGGAACATTCTAGAAGATAAACTCTGAACCTCTTGTTTTTTAATCGAAAATGCAGAACTATATTATAACCTGGCCCACCTAATAATAGCGTTGGGAAATGAAGAGTGAAATGACAATTTTTAGGGTTCATAAGTAATATCTAGCAAGTAATGACTTTCTTCAGATACCAGAGTCATGGATATAATATCTTTAATTTGGCCATAACATATAAGGAAAATTAAATAAGGTATATATTATAATATTCCTTATCGTATATACATATTTTTTTACAACATCTTCACACATATTCAAGTTAATATTTAATTATGCATAAGGAAGGCTTACTGTGTTTATCTATAGGAAAGCACTGCGGCTATGAGAGATAACTATTGGATGTACTGGTTTCACTTCTATTAAAAATGTTTTTTAATTTAGTAAAAAAATATATTGTTACAGAGTAGATGACGTAAGGAGAGCTTCGATAAAGCTTTAGGAGAGTGGGGCATACAAATTTTAAAGAACAATTAATGCGAACAAGGAAAAGTTTTGGAACAAATTCAAGTTAAGATTATTGTAAGATACTAACCAGTGTGAACTCAATATACGCAATACACTTGTGATACATAAGAATTTAGGATTCCTTGTTATTTACATCAAAATTCATCTTCCATAAATTGATCATAGGTGTGAACAACAACTTTGATGAGAAAGACATAGTAAAAGAACAAATAATGTACAAAAGTATTGAATAATTAGAAAATCAATAATTTAAGATATAAAATTGAGTCATACTTTTTTTTGGCCAAAAGATGTATCAACTTCGTCACATATATTCCCTGCAAAAAACAACTAAGCTCAGAAAAGCTGCACCATTATAAAACAGCTATGTCCTCAATAACTTAATTATAAATATGTTATTGCCTTCATTCAGATAAGGCTTGTATGGTCAAGATCACATAAATAAAATATAAACAAAGATGATCAGATAGTTAATTATGAACCCAGCTTTTACAAACTGACATAAAATAATGATGAGAATATTCAGTGTATATAGCGTTAAATTAATGACTGATTGAAAGGAAAATATGACGCTTTCAATAAATGTATTTCCAATTAACCATAGCGAATAGGGAAGGAACAAAAGCTTTTGAATCTCTTAGTAATCGACTGGGTAGTTGAGGAACCTCAAGTTATGGAAAAGGAAAAGTTGTTACGGCTCAAGCATTGCATTCCACAGAAGTAATAAAATAGAAATGTTTCATGACCAAATCAGCAAAGGGTTTCCATGCTATCTTGTGGTAATGATTTGTCAACTAAACCTGGTTCAAGTGAGTGTTGTGTTGTCAAAAATCTTATATGGCCATACTTTAGAAGTAAACTACATTTTCCAACATAATGCTTTCAACACCTGGAAAGTATATTTTTTGTGGAAAATTTTTCCATAAAGTTGTAGTATTAAGATTGCAGTATTAGAATTAACTGCAATAAAAACAAAAAAAATGATAGCGGTTAGTAAGATTAAGAGCGAAGGCGAGGCAAACAATTCAATATTTTAATCTAGAATCCCTTCACAACATCTAAAAATTTCGGAAGAGTGGATGAATCTATAAATTATTTTAAAGTGATAGATAAATCTATTTCATAATACGGTAATAATTTAGATGAAATTGACAAGTTGAATACACACGGTTGCATCTATCATTTCTTTCAATGTCATTGTTCCCCATGAAAACACAATTTTGGTTCATGTTTTACCCATCAACTTCACTACCAGTGTGTATCTGAAAATGCTATTAACATATATAGGATTTTAAAGTAATGTCATTCATTTGTATACCACTCTTTTCCTCTTCATCCATAATGAAGAAGAGCTAAGCCTTTTTTCGCAAGTGATAGCCTTTCATAGTGAGTCGTGCAATTCAAGGAATAAGCTCTGTTTACAAAAGATCAATTTTTAGTCGGCATTTGAATAGAATCTCATTTTAAAAGCCTAAGGATAAGTGAACTTATGTCAAATTGATAAGTAAATTAAGTGTAAATTCATCAGGAAATAGAAGAAAGAAAAAATTAGGGTAGCTAAGTAAAATAAAAAGTCACGGAAAGAATTTTAAAAGGAAAATATCAACAATTTGTTCTTTATAGGAACACTAGAGTATTTAAAATGGCAATCGACATTAATAAAATACAAAGGCAAAACAAACCCAGCATTTCGCAGATTAATATAATTTATAAAAGCACATTGGTTGAAAATAACATGCAGAGGAAAACGAGGCGATGCATGGTGAAAAAATTTCATGTCTGCAGTGATTTGATGATAGTAAAGACCTAAGAGTGGGAAATTTTGGACGTGGAAGATGGTAAAAAGAGCGTGATAGATGAAAAAGAAATGTAGAATCAAATGTGAACGCATAGCATTATGGGAACATTAGAGTATTTATAGGCGTTCGGATACAACTGGCCAAGCAAGAAAACACTTATAATTGAAATTTTATGGAGTAGCAATGTGAAATAGTTTAAAAGAAGTAAATTGATACAATGCACTGACTATATTGCAAGGCTGAGCTTTATTGTATGGATTGAAATGATACTGCTACGATAATTCATAAATAATATTACTTTATAATTGAATAAAAGGTATCTGTAAATGTTTCACTTTACTTAAAAAATTGGTTGCATCAATCTTATTGAGATATCCTCCATTACTAACAAAAAAATTAGGGTAAAATGTCTAATCTACATTTGAAAACCCCTCAAAGTTATAATTCAACGGAATAATTAGCAACTAGACAATAACCATGGTATGTATACGTTGTAAACGATGGTCACCAATCGTTTGAATGTATATTTGGGTAAGTGAAAGTGTGTATGTGCATAAAATACATCATTATAATGTTAGGAAGTTTTAGAGTGCAAAATTTACCAATAGCTACCAACTTAAGATAGAAAATGCTATCTTAAATGAACAGTGCGAAAATAAATGCTAGAGAGTATTTGTTACGGCTGCAGTTTTGGAAAGGTTACAGCAATAGCTATTATCTCTCTAGTTGGTAAAATTATACTGTAATTAAGATAGTAAAAATAATATTAATTTGATGCTTGGGTAATAGCAATGCAGGATATCTTATATTCTCAACTGAAAATAATTAATTGAACAATTAAAAGTAATTTAATTGAATAAATTAATTAATCTGGGGAAATAATATATATGTAATTTTTTTAAACCTTACCATGGTGGGATACTTAAGCAAAACAAATACGACATTGAGGCCGCCGTGTATTATGCGTTGAGTCAAATGTTTGACCCCAGAAGAACAAAGTAAAGCATGGTGATAAAAAGGAAAATGCCCTTACAGGAGCACAGAAGAGTGTTACCAATGGAAATTGAAATACTAGATAGTGACATCTCAAATATGTCTATCAACTGATACGATAAAGAGTACCTTATGAATTTAACCATAAACCTCTAAGCGCCCAAAGTTTTAGAAAAGGTAGATAAATGTGAAAAATACTTCGAGTTGAAAAAGAAGCAGAAATATTTTGTAAAGGAATATTTTAGCTGCCCAGAAAGTGGACGAAGAAAACTGGCTGATGCATAATTAAGTAGAGCTAATTATTTTCGGAGATTTCAACGATGGTAGGGGTAATACCCAAGAATGACCGACGTGACTGACGAAATAATTCCATTCGTAGGAAAAAATGACGTATTTTCTGCACCTGATAGTAAAAAAGGAATCAAAAATCTGATTCAGGATTGATATAACGATGACTTGAGATGGGAAACGGTCATTGTCAGAAGAGAAGATATGCTACCATAAGGAATGACATTTCTCACTCAAATTTAATAATAGCCGAGCAGAAGAAAACCTTTCTGTGTCGTACAGCTCACTTATTAGTATTTTAATTCTGAATCATTGATAGCGATTAGGCACACCACAATCAGTTAATGCTTGTTCCAATAGTTCACACGTAAAACTCCCGCCGGAAAATTTGAGCAGTCGACATAATAGTTCCACTACGAAAACAGGCAGAGAAAATGGTGAAATATAAAATAATTTACTGTCCGCAGAATATTTATATAAATTAATTTCCGTCATCATTATATGTATCAGTCATTTTCCTCCACTAAGACGACGATTCTGAAGAAACTGTGTCGAAAATCTTTGATTAATCACGCATAATTTGCGGAAAAGAAGTGAATCTACTAAATACAAATTGGAATAATTCGCCGAGAAAATATGCATTGATTTCCGTGTTCAGCCATTAGACTCGATGTAATGAATCCCTCAACGATCATTATCTTTTTTTCTAGGAAAAAGCTTCCGAATCAAGTTAATCGAAGTTCTTAACCTACGTTCTTATAAAAGAGTACTGTATTTTGCCTTTCTCATCGAATCAGATGTGGTTCGGATTTACTTGAACCGCACTTGGGTCACCGAGGGCTCGCCTCAAGTTCGCCTCGATCCTAGTGCCATCTCTCGGGGGTCAGCTGGATCTTCATCGCCCGAGTGCGGCCGGTCCGGAGTCCGGCGCGGCGGTCAATTTCAACCGCCCGCCCCACGGACCACTCCCCGGCCGCCGCGCGCGACGCGGCCGGCAGATGAAACCCCGACTCTCGCGCCGGAGAACCCCGCTCGACCCCGTCCGACGATCGCGAGAGTTCGCCTGGGGAGAGGCGGCCCTTTCGAAGCGATAAGACTCCTCTTACTCCCTCGCTCACGATAAAAAATAAAATCCCTCGGGCCGATGCGGGGTTGATTTATTTTTTTTCTTCTTCCAACGGGCCTGGGTTATCGCGTCGCTTCGTGTTACGTCGGGACTCTTTTGCGACGCAAGATGCACGAGGGATGGGCAAGGATGGATGGCCATATAGTCTTACACGGCTTTCCTTTACATCAAGTGCCTTTCGGCCGTTTGCCTTGATCGGTTCTTGCGTTCACGTGGAGAAAAAAAAGTACTTGTTCGAACTGACCTCGGTAACAGAATTATGCGAAGTCGTTGCAAAGGATATCTTATTTTTCAAGTGAACCTTATTCTCCCCTTTACATTTCGTCCCTTTGTTTTATTTTCTCGTTTACGGCTGAACTCAGGAGACAAGGATGAATGAAATTGAGCTTATAATAAGAATCCGCCTTTTGATATTAACGCCAATTGAAAATTATTTCTTTCTTTATGCCGTATTATCTTTAGCAAATCAGCATAAGGTGCTTTTAATCTTTTTTTTACTCCAAGCGTGTATTCAAACCTACATTGTAAGCCTTCGCAAGCTTATTCCCAAATGTCTACAACTTGAGCCCGCTAAATAAATGGATCATTCAAGACTATTTCATTACTACGAGTAAAAGTCTTACGATAGTCGAGAGAGGAATTCTTCACTACTTGGCCATTGAGTATTTCAATGTTTTGACAGAACATCGAGGATCTTGAGCTTGAGATACCTGCATTTTCAATACACCCCCGAATAGTTTACCGTTAAAATTTTGCAATTCGCTGTTAATATTTCGATATCCAGCTACGCTTAAATGTCTCTTGAACAAGTCAATTGGCATTCCTAAAGTTAGTGGGATGAAAGCAACCTAAGAGATACAAAACTGGATCTCCATCCACCCGTGATAGAGCCATTTTCATTCTCTCTTTCAAACAGAAAGTGAACTTGTGAGCTGCAATGAGCGGAAGTATATATTTACCTCGTTAAGGAATTAACATGCTAAGAAATGATTTATAAAGGAAATGCATCAGCTATAAGTAGGTACATAAAGTGCGTTTGAAATATAGTGGATCAGTTTTGGGTAACATGAGGTAGGGAAAAATGCCAACTTTGTCAAGAACATATTTCTTTTATATTTACGGTGTCATAGTATGCTAAGCGCTGGTAAACCTGAAATACTAGGAACTTGCTCTGATCTATGGCTAAACCGGTTCGACTGAAAAAAGGCGCGTGTCAAGGCCAACATTTTTTATGCTATAACGTCAGAAATGGATAGAAATATGACTGCATTTGGCAGGCCTTCATAAACATATTTCTCTCACAAATAAAATGAACATGCTAGGAGAGAGAAATTATTTCTGAAGGTGGGAATAAAGTCATGCACAGAGACACTTTACCGAACGTAGGTAAGCGTTTAAAAACACAGGTATTTCCAAAATGTAAATTTAGCATGCAGATGGGGTCATTCAAATGACAGAGGAAAAGTTAGCGCAATTGAAGGAGTGGAAGGAAATATACGTTGTTATTAGGAATTTCAACTGACCGAAAGAGATCCATGGAAAGTACAGATAATATGAGTAATCATCTATTCATTTCCGAACGTATGATACTGTGAGCCTAGCCTGCCAAGTTGACAGCGGGATAACCGGCAATTCAATCTTCTTGTACTGTCACTCTCTAGAAAAATTCCGACTGACAATTATCTGACATGTACTATAAATGCAATGTGAGCGACATGTTTCCGGTCTTTGGGGGCAAAGAGGGTATAGTCAAGCTCCAATAATAATTGTGAGACTACGTCATAAAATCCGTATGGCCAGGCAATGTACCGCAAAATTATAAACTGCAAATTACTCCTTTATCTTGATCTTTTAAATTGGCTCCCGATGTTTGACAAAACAGAGAATTTCGTTGAAATTGCTGAATTCGTCGATGAGGCTTTCCGTTTCAGGTTGAATACAATTCAAGGGCTCGGTAGTCCAAATAGGTAGAGATGTAAGGTAGTAAGGAGGGAATCCTCCCGTGATTCACACACCGGTCACCTTTACTTAGGGCAGGCACCCTGGATACGAAGTGCATCTTTCGCTGCACTCGCCTTCCCCACCGAGTCGACATCGGTAACAATGGAGACAGCGACCGTCTGTCTGCAGGGTGGATATCCGCTTAGTCCGAAAACACGTTCCGCAAACGTCTTTTGGTCATCTCCTCATGCAGACCGTCTTCTTGGGGCATCTCATTTTACGGATCCGGCTTCGGTCACCGAACAGGTCCGCCACAATCTCTCTCCCTCGTCTCTCAAGAGGCGAGTACCGGGTTCGAGAATTCCTCATCCAACGCATAGCTGTGCCATTCACTGGTGCATCGACAAAGAAAATTTGACCTGCAGTTTCCGCGAGTAAATCGCCTTTTGTAGCTTTCATTTCTTCTCATGTTCGTCGCTAATAATTTTACCGGCCTCAGATGAAGCATAGTATACACAATGGGATGAATTTGCGAAGCTTCACTCGTGTCTTGAGTGGCACAGCATCATTTTTCCTGCATGCCTTCACGTTGTACCTATTGTGCGTTTTCAGTGAACATAAAATTTGCGCGGGGTATGTTCCATTTTACAAAGCTGTGATAGTCATAACAATACCCTGCACTATCATTTGATCTAATGTGTCGACGAAATCAAACAGAATTATTTACTTCCTTTGATGATTCTCAAATTCGGAAATACATTTTTGGTGATGAGCATTCCATAAAAATTGCTCTGCCTTTTCGAGAGGTACATTTCAAAAAATAGGCACGCAAATTGTTATAAGTGTCCATTATAAACTGCAAATTACTGTTGTGACCATGAATTGAGGTACTTAGAGTGAGAATTCTAATGTTCTCCCACCCACTGAGGTATCGCATGGAATGAGACCGTGGTTGATGTCAGGTATTCCGAGCCTCGCCAACATTATGAAGGACTAAGGAGGAAAGTTATTTGCTGGCAAACACGAGGCAATACTCCGTCAATTATTTTTTTTAAATGCTTAAGCTAGTGCATACGAGCGATATAGAAATACTTGGGGACAAATAAAGATTAATATATGTATGATAAATATCACCCATTGTAATATGAGAAATGCATAAATGATAAGAAATAAGTATGAGATAGGTTTCAAAAGTGCGTCACATAGCGGCGATCGCTCGGGCGTCTCCATCTTGAATCAAATGATGTACCGTCATTCGATTCAAGGTAGAGTATGGCCACTTGCATTTACTAGAGGATTAACTATCCGACTTTTAAGGTATCCATGGGAATGATTTATAAAGAATATTTTTGTTCCTGAATGCTAGTGATAGAAATCGTATGTACACAATTCACGTAGAGTTCACAGCATTTGGAGTATCTAAGGAAACCGGTGTCGGCATGGTCCATTTCACCAAGTATTAAGCCAAGTACCAAGCACATTTCTGAAGTCTATCATTTCGATTAAAGATGAACTTGTTTCTTCCGATATTGACGTCGAACTCCACGCATAAATCCATATGCTAACACTGGCTTGCACAGGCACTTCAAATAATTTCCTTATGCGTTGGGTCGCTATAAACTGTATGTCTTCACAAATCCAGACTAAGGAAAGGCCATTATCCAATAGAGCCACAGTCACTAACACAAGGAGTCCGCACTCTGTAGTCCAAAACGTTTTCGAAAGGAATATATGTTGCTGGTCAAGAAACACGTTCGGAGCACGATCTTGTCCCATTCTCCAGGACCCAAGTGCCGGTGACTCTCTGATAGGGCGAGCCCGCGGTCTACGTCACCGAGCGGTACGGCTGGTGGTTAAATGCCCCAAAAGGAGGGACAACTCCGGGCCCATTTAAACTCGAGAATGTCATCGCTTTCCGTCGTTGGTATTGCAAAACTCCTCAATTGCGTTAAATAATCCTCAGGTATCCAATATCATGGTGGGGAAGCTGAAATAAATCAAGTAAAATAATAGAAGAAAAATACTGAAATTCAACATGAGTACTCACCGGTCAGAACATTCCGAAGCGATCCTCCAAAGGTGAGACCCGCAGAACGGGGTCGTTGGTAGAGCCTTCTCCCGCCGGTGCCGTGCCGCGCCTCCCGCACCCGATGTGGCGTCCCGTCTTCGAGCACCGTCGCCTCCTGTGGCAAACGAAAGCTGAGCGTTAGAAGTGAGTCCTCAGGGCTGGCGGGTGGCCCCGCCGAAGATGCGGACAATTCCTAGAACCGCCCGACGCGGGATGCATGATCGCCCCTGGGAGTGCGAATGGCACCCGGGCCCGTCAAGGAGGGAGCGGTCAAGCCGCGGCCGCGCTCGGAACACCCACCCACGCCGCCGGGCCGATCTCCCCGCGAAGTCCGGTAATAGTTCGCGGCACCTACTCGCGGGCCACGCTGACCGGGACTTGTGGCGGAACAATGGGGGCCTTGAGAGTCGAGAACGGTGGAGGAGAGGAATGGTCGGGTTTCCTTCCACTCTCCCTATCGGAAACGGCTCCGGATGGCGCGTTGGAGGAGTGGTTGGCTGCGTTTTTCCTCGCGATAGAGGGGGAACGCGCTGAGAAATAGTGGGAGGAGTTGAGCGGTAAGGCGGGTGGGAGTATGTTGAGAAAAGGGTGAGGACTCTGGAGAGGTCTTGGAGGAGAATTATGAAGGCGAGGGTGTGAGTCAGACTTGGCTGGAGGATGAGGAGTTGCAGGAAGGAGAGGATAAGGTTGAGGTAGTCGAGGATTTAAATTCCCTCGCCTCTCTAGAAGGCAGGAGATGGGAAATCTTATTGGATGGGGGCAAAGGATGGGATATCTTATGAGGGTGAGAAGTCAAGTCGAGTATAATGACTGAGAGGCAGGTGTCCAAGTCGGGAAAGGTCTCCTATGCTGAGGTATCTGGAAGGACTATAGAAGGCCCGCTATATCAGAGTCCAGAAGTCCGGAGCTGAGCTAAGTGTCGAAGGTCCGAAGGACGTTGCCCGCGAGAGGTCGCGCTGATCGAGAGGGAAGGTGACTGACTGACTGCACGCGGGGTTGCCCGCACCCGCTTACTGTGTTTTCGGCTAACTGTTGGGCCGTGAGTGTGCCGCACCCGGTGTTTCTCCTTCCTCTCCGGGAGAGCACTGCGGTGTGCCGGGGTCGTCTTCTTCCTCCCTCGCGGAAGGGCAGAGTGTGTGCGTGATGGTCCGTGTCGTCCGTGTTTGTCTCTATCGCCGCCCCCACCGCCCCCTTCTATCTCTATCCCTTCCCCCTTTTAACGCCACCTCTCACTCATCGAGGAATGATTGCGCTGGCCCCGCAACAAAGCCGCGGCCCAACTGCGCGGGCGGGGGTGCGTACGCGGCCAAAACGCTCTTCCCTATGTGTATGTGCGCGACTTTCATCTCCGCACCTCCTTGGGCTTCCACCACCTTACTCCCCCTTCCAAGCGCCTATTCCGAATCCCCACCCACCCCCACTCCTCCCCGCGACTCGGCCATCTCTTTCACTCCCGCAACGACACCTCCCTTTATCCCACCCCTCCGTGACTACCCCACCCACCCTTCCCCCTTCACCCCACCCCCCGATCACCAGCACTCACTCTTTCCCGCAGGGCGCCATTCACCGGTCACGCGGGCCCGTTCAACCCCGGCAGGTCCGGCCGGCGCTCCCGCCAAAACGTGGGGCGCCGAGTCGGTGGGTTTTAGGCGCGCGCGCGCGCGAAGTCTCGGGTCGTCGGGCGGCGTCGGTGGCGTCGGCGGCCGCTTCAAACACAACTCCCCGGCCGCGTGCGTGGGTCCCCCGGCTTCTCTTCAACCCTCTCTCTCTCGTACACACACCCGCTTGCTGCCGTGGCCCGCCCAGCGAGTGAGTGTTTGTCGGGGGTGCATATCACATTCACTAACACGCCCCCGCCTTTCTCTCTCTGTCCCCTCCTACCCTTCCCTCCCCACCCCACTTCGCGCTCTCTTTTCCGCTGGGCTCCCACCCCTTTTCCCTCTCTTCGCCCACCCCTACTCTTCTCCACAGTCACTTCAAGCTGCGCCGTGCATCGGACCTAGAGAGTCCGCGTGCACCCCTCTCTCCCACACCCTCCCCCCACTCTTTCCGACTCACTTCCAGTCACGTACCCCCACCACACCCCCCTCCACCCGCGCGCACACATCATTAACCGCGGTACCACCCTCTCTCCCTCTCTTTCGCTTCCCCCTCTTTGTCGCCTCTTTTCTCCCCTTACCCTCATCGTACAATTTTACCGCACTCATCCCCACTCTTATCTCATCCGTCGAAACAACAAATTCTGTGCAAAGGGTACCGCCCAGTATGGGACACCTCCCTCTTTTAGCGGGAGGTACCACCCCCTCCCGATGTATCCCATTGCATTCCTCCTCCATGCGACCCTCCGCGGCACACTTCATTGCATGGTTTTCATCCCCCACTCTTCTTTCACCCCCTCCTTTTTCCTTCCGCTTTTCCTCCTACTCCCCACACCCACCGACCGCGGAAAAACACGTGAAGAGTAGGGATGGCACCGAATTGATATCCCAAAATGCATCCGAATGCTACGAATGCTCGGAGGATGGGGTGTGGGGAATATTCTGATTCCCGAAGTGTTTAGGAGGAGTGAGGAAGGAGAAGACAGTAGAAGGGGACATTGCGAAGGCGACAATGGTGGGCGGAGGAGTAGCGGAGGGGGTATGAAGTATATAAAAATATCAGTGGGAGGGGTTAAAACTATTTGGTGAGTGTGGGGTGAGGTGATAACTGCAAACTCACCCGGGAAGCCCGGAGCTGTGCGGCAAGGGGATGGGGATTTTTTTTATGCCTCGCCTCAATATTCCACCCGTTGTAAAAAAAAGGAAATAAAAAACAAAACAAAAACAAGAGAGCGTTGCATGACGCTCTCCCACCCTACCGGGCCATACCCTCCCCCCTCCCCTCTGTTCAATGCACTTTTTGACGCTGTTATTTCTCTGACAAAAAATTTAATATGTAACGCGTCGCCCACCTTTCTCTCTCCCACCGCTGAAATCCCAGGGATCTCCCGGGCATTTTTATTCCCCTCGGCTGCATTAATAATCAGTCTTTGAGACCAGTCTACTTGAGCCTCGTCCTTCTAATTTGGGTTTCCGAGTTCGAGTCCCAGGACGGTTACGCCAAACTTTTTTCCTCCCCCCTTATTTCCCCACCAAGTTCCACGAAAAAAAACAACACTTGCCCCGAATTTCGCCCAATTTGACTTTCCCTCGCTCCGCCTCGTCTTCAAGGCGGGCCCGGAGTTTGGAGGAAGTTTGGGCAACTTTGCGGGGAAGTTAGTTGCGGGAAACGCCGCCGCCAGCTGGTCGGCGCTGCGATAAAGCCGCACCGCGCCTTTTCGACCTCGGGACGCAAGCGGTCAGCTCCGATCCCTTTGTAGACGTCGTGCGCGCCGCAAACTTCAGTCTGCAGCGAGAGAGGTGACGGCACGGTCACAGAGCTCTGTGTATCCGCGAATACGCCTCTGTTTCTTGTCGCGCGCGTAAACATTAGAATGTTATTCATTCGTCTGGCAGGAAAAATGCCTAAACTCCCTGGGGTGGGTTGGCAAAACATACGATAAAGGAGCTTGCTAATTCTTCAACTATCCCACCAGTAAGCCATCAATGCGGAGAATCCTCTATTTTGCCTCGTATTATAGTATCAAAGGATTCGATCGCTTCTGTTGAGGGGCTAAAATGCTCTCGAGCCGAAATAAAATGCTCCTGTCATTCGAAATGGACGCGGTCGAAATGTTTGTTTGACTTCCGATGATTTTTGGCGTGAACGCTGAGCGCATTATTTGTGATTCCAGAGCGAGAATAGATTTATTAAAAAAGGACGCTGAAATTATTTGTAACGTTCCTCTCGGTGACGTTCGGAAATTCAGAAAAAAATTCTCATTAATTGGATCGCAATCGAATGCAAACGAAAATACAAGGGAATACTTCAGCGGGTGAAATTTGAAAGCATTGATTTTTTTAGTTGCAAGCTAAATATTTTGATACTGATAATTTATTATGTTTTAACAACTACAAATGAAGGGTCGAAAATTAATTCTTTTTTAATTAAAACTCTGTAAAATGTCACTTGATCTGTGACGCTATTGAAATGATATGGCCGTGAGTAGTTTAGAAATATCGGTTATAATCGGCTTAGCGTTTTTTTAGCACATGTCAACTATTGTTGTATGATTTATATGCATGGTGATAATTTTCGTAACTACGGTTTTCGATTTCAAACTTTATTGGTATTTTAGTTCTAAATTAAAATATTTTAGATCTAAATCTTGATGCAACGTACAAGCAACTAATATCTCTCTCCAGGGACTAGCAGTGAAATAAACAGAAAATTTATTCTTGAAACTCATGGCTGGGAATGAGTGGAGTTATTTTTGTCCATGACGTATAGAATATAGTATATCAGGGAGAAAAATTGTATCGGTACAGACCCATTTGCTACATATTATCATATTTCTATTTAATATACGAGTATATTGAATGAATTCCATTAGAAATCTACAACGTCACCATTGTGCCAAAGTAATCATCACGCATGAGTTTCCTCTTCACTTTGGATTAAATTATATGTTTTGAAAATAAAATATTATATTTTCTAAAGGTAATAATTTGTTCGCGCACCAAATAAACAAGTAAATTGATCACATTGAAAACAAAATACGAAATTTAATCGGACCTCATCCGGTAATAAATTAAATCACATTTCACTAGGGTGACACTTGAAAAATTATCCAAAATGTTAGGAGTCGCTTCAATCATCTGCGTTGGGAATACTTAAAGACTACAAAATGAGCAGCGAAAATTTTCACTTGCCCTAAAAAAATACAAATCAAAACTGAGAATAAAGTGATAAAGTGCATAAATAGCATTTATTTTCAAATTGGGTCCAAAACTTCATTAATGCAAATAAAATCTAATGCCTAAATTGGAATATAAATAAAAATGAAAGTTTCAATAATTTATGCATAGATAAAAACTAAGCAAAAGCAATGTTTTATTAAACTAGCTTATGCATTCTAAGAAGTCTAGCTTTGATATTAATGGCAGATATAACTATACTTCAATTCAGTAAAACAAGAAAACGGAGGCTGTAAAGGATTGGTGATAAGTGCCGATTCAAGCCTTTTAACGAAATTCAGTATGCTATCTTTCTCTTCAGCTTCCAAAAAGCATTAGAATCTAAGGATCTGAATGCAGAAATAGGAAAGGAAATCACTTATCCATTAATGAATAGTTATCTAAAAATAGAATGGAAGAAAAAACACACAACATTTACCTTCATTTTTTATGGGTATTCATGTGCGTGATGGTAATAAGACTTAAAACTTATAAGAGTATATTAGTATCAATAGCAATAAGGTTAGATTTATGCAATAGCTTTCTTACCTACATTGGCTGTATACAATCTGTATCCGATAAAAAATAAACCGATACTAATGAATATATATAAATAGCTATGTCTATAGTGAATCACTTATGACTGCCATCTACTCTGAGAGCAGTCTTCTGATGTTAGCCGATACCTTTTCAGAATGGCTTTTACCGCATGCTCTACGTGATAAGTATTGACATGAAGAATTCAAATGACAACGTCAAAACCCCTTTTTTTATGCTGTACTGGCATATAAGAGAGTTCATACCGGCGCTTTCTGCCATGTGATACACAATGAAAATTGGCGCGTACAATGAATGGTAGAATTAGAAAATACAATGAAATTCGAACAATAGTTGGTATTAAGAAAACTTTAAACTACAGGGTATTTCAATATTGATACAGGAGTTAAAGGATTTGTAGTACTAGGTTCAATCGACGCTCATTTTTATCAATAATCTAATCTAATTTTATCTAATGAAAAAATCTTACAATGTATTTATTTCGCCAAAACTTTTCAATAGGGAATCCATTCGCTGCTCGGTAAATACCGAGACGATAGGCGAGTGAATCCTGTTTATGACTCCTGTTTTTGGATTAATTTATGCAGAATGATCCCGGTTTCTTAACCTTCCGTTAGGCGTACTGTCAGAACCATTGAGTATACGCAAAAATTCGCCTGCTTAGCATGCACAAAAATATGTATAAATAAATTTTAATCTTGCAAATACATACGGATTGAAAGTACTACAACAAGACAAGTACCAATTATGGAGTGCTGTAAGCAATCTACGATGCATTTGGTGCCCGATATCGACATCTTTTCAATTTACTTAAGGCAATCACATATGTGATCCGACCCATTCTAATATACGCTGTGACAAACGCGCTTATCTCCGTTATTATCATTGCATTATTTTTAAAAACATTAATTAATACAAAATATACTGGCGGTAAGTGTAATTGTTCCAAAAAACCAATCAACATAAAATATTTTTATTTATTTATACCGAATACGCATGTATTCAAAGTCGTGATGAACTTGGGTGGTAGTTGAGAAACTCGAAGTCAAAATCAGCTAAATGCTGAATGGAGCACGTCAAACTAAATAAGCAGCTCCTAAGATATTCTTTCTGTATTAACTCCAAGCGAATGGAAAAAATCTACAAACAATTTCTCGATGCACCTATAAGATCCAATGCGCCCGACAGAAGGCCAAGTCGGGTCAGATGGTAGCGAAAATGTATAGAAATGAGCTTTGAATGAACTCTCTTAAGATAGACATCATATTAGCGTTATATTAGGAAAATGTTAAGGCATAGGAAGTAAACTTTCTTTTCCTCAATACACATTTTAACTTCTTGCGCTTTCTAAGGGAAAATGGAGGTGCTTGAAAGTTCACAAAAACATTTTCAGTTTCTCTATTATTTGAAGTTTCATTTATAGTTATAATTAAAATGATATATTGACTAGAAAGTCTTTAAGCTAAGAAATTCTCTTTGAAAAACATATTTTATTGTGGTGGAAATCAAAGATACATGGCCCCTAGAAGAGGTGGATGGTGATAACTTGCATTGTTCTGGTTAAAATTAGAAGATATTATATGTCACTCCCAATTAATTAATGTACAAAATAGCTGTGAAATGCATAAAGATGCGATAGATTAGAAAACCCCTATGCGATTATGGCGTTATGAGAAAGTTTATAAAAGGACCACTTTCGTTACAGGTTAAAGTCAGAAATTGGAAGCCTGGATTCGAATTTTTCATTATATTTTCGTTACTAAAGTAAACAATTATCTTAGAGAACTTTGCTTCACCTCCGATCTTAATGTCCAAGTGATAAACATCAAAAGAAGGATACATATCACTGATATAGGATAGAAATACAAAAATGCTTGCGTAAAAATTTCTATATTGTAATAGCACACTGGTATGGTATTACGTTTATATATTTAGAATTGAAGTGAGCAAATTCTTGTGGAGAATGGTATAAACTGCTAGCAATACGAGTTAACTATAGGTGTTATTTTCTGGAGCGACAAAACATGTCTTTTTACTCACATATTTTTGATTTGGTAACTTAAATACCATTATTGCAGATAAAAATATAAATGTGAATGGATTCGAGAATTCAAGAAATAACTCATTCGCAATAGAAATATTTGTTCTGCTTAATATTTTTTACTACAAAAATGCTTTGGTTTGGAAAAAACAGTTGCATACTTTTGAATTCAGGTAGTCAATAATACAAGTGGAAAATCGCGACTCTGTTTTAAGCAATTCCTTGAATAATATTCGAAAATCTCCATCGTTTTAGCTAATATCTTCTTAGTTGGTCCAGGGAAAGTGATATTGCAATTAAAATGAAAACTTTTTGATAGTATACCTCCACATCCTTTTACAAGGAGATATACAAGTGTTTTCTGAACTATGACTGGGGAAACGATGTAAACAATTATTTCTTCGGAAGATTATAGCCTTAAGCTATCTATGAGTATACAAAGTCCACAATCATTCGTTAAAACAATTACCGCTGAGGCCATTCATGTATTCCTGTGCTATATTCGCACACGCGTCACGAATTATGGTCAATTAATTTAACGCAATTGCTGCTCATCAATGAATTTTTTTATAGCAACTTTAGATATTCCGCACATTTCCCAGTTCTTAAAATATTTCGTAAGATATTAAGTCTCATACATGCCGACGAGCATTTAAAAATTTGCAAAGGATAATGAATCACTATCATTTCAAACACTCATCTAGAAAATAGAACCTACACTCCTGAAATGGTACTTACCCTAAACATTGGGCCTAAAGATTCGACGCGCCTGTATTAGATAAATGGGGAGGCAC